>NC_092131.1:80363296-81758296 GCF_043159975.1 Macaca nemestrina
TAACTTCAATTACATATCTTCTGTGGGGTCCATACTTTTACTTTGGTATAGGTTTATGCAAAGTGATTCTATTAGTAATGTGTAATTTAAACACACACACAAACTAGCAGGCCTTGCCCCCATCAATGTCTGGATGATATCAGAGAAAGCCATGTGGGAATCTAGAACTTTCTACCCTACCAGGTAGTTACAATGTGCCCCATCCTTCCCCACCAGGTTCCTTAGGTGTCAAAGTAAACTAAGTGAGAAGTTGGAACTTTCACCATCATCTAGTGGTAATGAGGTCCAAGGCCTCCTGATATTTGCTTTCCCTTCAGTGTAGGCCATAGTGGAAGTAGAAACAAGAAAAGAATCCCCCCGCTCTCCAAAGGTGGTTGAGGAGGGATACATTTTTATCACCACCTAGCAATAACAAGGCACCCCCACTTTCACCGTGTGTGGTGTCACAGGAGGTTTATTTCCAAGAATTAAAATACAGAGCCTTACAGCATAATATCCAAATTACCCCAGATACATTGAAAATTACTCACATATCAAGCACCAGAAAAAAATCTCATCTTGAATGAGATAACACATGCCAACACAGTAATAACACATAAATTAGATTTATTCACAAGGATTTTAAAGCCACCACCATAAAAATGTTTTAATGAGCAATTCCAAATATGCTGAAACAAATGAAACAATGGAAAGCTTTACAAAGAAATAGAAGATGCCAAGAGACAAATAGAAATTTTGGCATCGATAAATACCATTGAAACTTTAAAAAATACTTGATGGCTCAACAGGGTAATGGAGGAAACAGAGAAAAGAATAAGTGAACTTGAAAATAGGACATTAAAAATTTACTAATCCAAAGACCAGAGGGAATATAGACTGCAAATGAAAAAGAACAGAGCCTCAAGGACATATAAGACTATAGCAAAAAATCCACTATTCGTGTCATCAGAGTCCTAGAAGGAAAGGCAAAAGTGGGTTGGGCCAAAAATATATTTGAAAAAATAATGTCCGAAATGTTTTCGAATTTGGCAAAAGACATACAACTACAGATTCAGGAAATGAGAAAACCTAAAACGGGACAGATACAAAAAAAATTAACATAGAAACAAGTCAATTTCAGAAAACTTCAACAGAAGAAAAAACCTTGGAAGCAATGAGGTAAAACAATGCTTCATCTCTCCAGAAGAAAAACAATTTGAATGACAATGATTTTCTATCAGAAATAACGGTGGCCAGAAGGAAGTGATATATTTCTCAAGTATCAGAAAACAAGAACTGTCAATCCAGAATTCTGTATTAGGCAAAAATATTCTTTAGAAATGAAGGAGAATTAAATAAATTCTCAGAAGAAGAAAAATTAAGAATTGGTTGCAAACAGACCTACCCTAAAGAATAGCAAAAAGTTCCTGAAACATAAAGAAAATGAGTAAGGTGCCTGAAATCATCAGAAAAATGCAAGAGTAACAGAAAGAGCAAAGATATGAATAAGTACAAGAGATTTTTCTTGTTGAGTTTTCTAAATTATGTTTGACTTTTGAATCAAAACCTGTAACATTAAAATGGCTATCAATACCTAAATTTAAAAAATTTAAAAATTATATAAACAAGGATTGGTAAAGAGACTTCTAACGAGATAAGGTTTTTACACTTCACGAGAAGTGTTGGATATTTTGATACTGGTAGTGGTCACAAGAATTTACACATGTAATAAAATGACAGATGGATACACACATATTTTTTCAATGTCATTTTTTTGGTTTTAATGTTTTACTGTAGCTACAAAAAAATGTAACCACTGGGGAAACTAGGTGAAGAGTACGAGAGACTTCTCTGCAGTGTATTTGCAGCCTTCTGTAAAACTGTAATAATTTCAAAATCAATAGTTAAAAAATCAAAATACATCTAATAGACGAATAGTTTCATATGGAGAGCAGAATGATTAAAAAATGAGATATTTTGTTAATATACACCTGTAAAGGCATCCATGGAAGGTATCAACATTTGAAATTATGTAAGTCCAATGCTGCAGGAACATGGGCATACTTCAGCTTATTTTAGATGTTTTGGAAAGCCAAAGTCATCTCTGATACGTTCTACATTGATAACAATAACTTGGGAGACTTCTCAGTCTCCAAAATTATACTATTTCTAAAATATAGGTAAATATTATCTTCATCCTAAATCTTTCAAAGTTTAAGAATGTCGTTGATAGTCATTGCTCTAGAGGAAAATACAGAGATCAAGAAAAAAATATCTGGAAAAATGAAAAAGAATAATTTTAAAAGCTTCCTCAGAGAGACAGAGTTTCACATGGATATAGTTTACAACTCAGGCATGAATTTCTCACTTCTCTTCTAGTACTAGTTACTCTTTTGCTGAATGAATCTACCTTATGAACATAAGTAAAAAAAATGTTCCCATGATAAGTACAACATCATCAAATACAGCTATTTGTATAAAAGTTTCAAGTCAAAATGGACCCATTTCTGTTGTTCTTCTTACAGGGAGATGCTTATTCCCCTATCCGTCATTAAAAAGGTCAAAAAGTATACTCGCCTATAATAGAGAATATGCATAACATTTATTAACTCGTGCTTATTATAATGTTAACACATTATCTGCCACTTCAAGAATGTGGGCATATTTAGAAAATGTTCAATATGGTATCTATAAATTATTCCGTGGCAGATTTTGATTTAATTTTTTTCACCTTCATTTTAATAACAATGGAGTGGTTCTTAATATAATATTTTCATTATTTGCACATCCTTTACAAGAAGGCTTGGGATCCTATGTGTAATATTTACCCCAAAAGAAGTTCCAAACAGGTCAGACTTCTAATTGTTCATAACAAATAATTAAGGATTAGAAATATAGATGCTATACAATTCAAATATGAATCTTTTGGTATTAACCCCTCACCACTGAAAACACATTAACTGACTTGTAGTGTTTGAGCATTTCCACATGAAGAAAATGGATCACTGTATGTCTCTTAATATCTGCATAGCCTTAAACCAGAAGATAGAACATGATTGCTCAGGAGACACAAATGATTTCAAATCAAGTTATTTTAAGTACGTCATTTGAGCAGAATAACACAATGTGCAGAATACTGCAAGTGAGTTTTCTTTTCTCCAAACAGTGTGAGCTAAATCATGTTTACTATAATGATAATATTAATTATTCTATGGATATGCTAGAATTACGACTGATCTTATGTTGTTTACTGATCACGTTTTCCAAAACACTTTAAATTGTGCTTAACCCTTTCATAGCCTTTTATTGTTTACTGATTCATTCAACAAACTAAAATTATTTAACTAATTGGTAATAATGTGTACTGAAATAAAAAATAATAATGTCACTTCAGATTGTTACTGATTCTTAAGTATTCTCACCTATGGTCTTCATGGCCTAATGGTTTTAAGTTATACACAGTATTTCACTTAAAATATTATGGAAAACAGCATCTGCAGCTTTAAACAAATTACATAGTTCATATCTGTACTTTTTAAATCATGATGTGTTAAACTTTATTACAATCTTACAAGTTGAATTTAATTCTTTTATAATGTCCTCTAGGCTCTCTCTCCTGATGATAGATAGATAGATAGATAGATAGATAGATAGATAGATAGGCAGACAGATATTTTCCTTTTAGAAAACCTCTTGCTTTTCTGATATCCCACTCTCTCTGACAGCATTATACTCAAGTGCAAGGGTGGGAAATGTGTTGACTGCCAGGATATTAGATAGCTGGGTTAAATGCCATAATTAAACTGATATAATATAAAAGGTAATACAGAATCAAGAAAAAAAGTAGACAATGAAAATATAACTTTGTAAAAAAGTTTTTATTCTAATATACAGGTATGTTAATGAAAATAATAGCGTGAATGGTTTCTAAAAGACATACATGGACAGTATTGTTTTATGTTTTATGAATATGCCAGTAAGAAAATACTTTGACAAGAAGCAGAAATTCTAAAGGTTCAGTGTGAGATTTCCACCTATAATTTTCATTTGACTGGCTAGAGTTACTTGCATTACTTGAGTTATACTATTTTAAAAGTATTTGTCAACAGTATGTACCCCTTTGATATTTTTCCTCCCTTCTACGGTGACTTTTAAAATCCAAATCTAATCAAGCTGCCACTGAGGACACACTGATTGTTATATTAAACATATACATGTTTAAGCCTTGTTAAATACAGACTGGGTTTCAGTAAATCAGAAATGGTTAAAAAACACACAAAAAAGTGAGGCCCAGCGCGGTGACTCATGCCTGTAAACCCCGCACTTTGGGAGGCCAAGGTGGGAGGATCACGAGGTCAGGAGATTGATACCATCCTGGCTACCATGATGAAACCCCGGCTCTATTAAAAATAACAACAAATCAAGGGTATTCAGTTAGGAAAAGAAGAAGTCAAATTGTCCCTCTTTGCAGATGACATGATTGTATATTTAGAAAACCCCATTGTCTCAGCCCAAAATATCCTTAAGCTGATAAGCAACTTCAGCAAAGTCTCAGGATACAAAATTAATGTGCAAAAATCACAAGCATTCTTATACACCAGTAACAGACAAACAGAGAGCCAAATCAGGAATGAACTTCCATTCACAATTGCTTCAAAGAGAATAAAATACCTAGGAATCCAACTTACAAGGGATGTAAAGGACCTCTTCAAGGACAACTACAAACCACTGCTCAGTGAAATAAAAGAGGACACAAACAAATGGAAGAACATACCATGCTCATGGATAGGAAGAATCAATATCGTGAAAATGGCCATACTGCCCAAGGTAATTTATAGATTCAATGCCATCCCCATCAAGCTACCAACGAGTTTCTTCACAGAGTTGGAAAAAACTGCTTTAAAGTTCATATGGAACCAAAAAAGAGCCCGCATCTCCAAGACAATCCTAAGTCAAAAGAACAAAGCTGTAGGCATCACGCTACCTGACTTCAAACTATACTACAAGGCTACAGTAACCAAAACAGCATGGTACTGGTACCAAAACAGAGATATAGACCAATGGAACAGAACAGAGTCCTCAGAAATAATACCACACATCTACAGCCATCTGATCTTTGACAAACCTGAGAGAAACAAGAAATGGAGAAAGGATTCCCTATTTAATAAATGGTGCTGGGAAAATTGGCTAGCCATAAGTAGAAAGCTGAAACTGGATCCTTTCCTTACTCCTTATACGAAAATTAATTCAAGATGGATTAGAGACTTAAATGTTAGACCTAATACCATAAAAACCCTAGAGGAAAACCTAGGTAGTACCATTCAGGACATAGGCATGGGCAAAGACTGCATGTCTAAAACACCAAAGCAACGGCAGCAAAAGCCAAAATTGACAAATGGGATCTCATTAAACTAAAGAGCTTCTGCACAGCAAAAGAAACTACCATCAGAGTGAACAGGCAACCTACAGAATGGGAGAAAATTTTTGCAATCTACTCATCTGACAAAGGGCTAATATCCAGAACCTACAAAGAACTCCAACAAATTTACAAGAAAAGAACAAACAACCCCATCAAAAAGTGGGCAAAGTATATGAACAGACATTTCTCAAAAGAAGACATTCATACAGCCAACAGACACATGAAAAAATGCTCATCATCACTGGCCATCAGAGAAATGCAAATCAAAACCACAATGAGATACCATCTCACACCAGTTAGAATGGCAATCATTAAAAAGTCAGGAAACAACAGGTGCTGGAGAGGATGTGGAGAAATAGGAACACTTTTACACTGTTGGTGGGATTGTAAACTAGTTCAACCATTATGGAAAACAGTATGGCGATTCCTCAAGGATCTAGAACTAGATGTACCATATGACCCAGCCATCCCATTACTGGGTATATACCCAAAGGATTATAAATCATGCTGCTATAAAGACACATGCACACGTATGTTTATTGCAGTACTACTCACAATAGCAAAGACTTGGAATCAACCCAAATGTCCATCAGTGACAGACTGGATTAAGAAAATGTGGCACATATACACCATGGAATACTATGAAGCCATCAAAAAGGATGAGTTTGTGTCCTTTGTAGGGACATGGATGCAGCTGGAAACTATCATTCTTAGCAAACTATCACAAGAACAGAAAACCAAACACCACATGTTCTCACTCATAAGTGGGAACTGAACAATGAGATCACTTGGACTCGGGAAGGGGAACATCACACACCGGGGCCTATCATGGGGAGGGGGGAGGAGGGAGGGATTGCATTGGGAGTTATACCTGATGTAAATGACGAGTAGATGGGTGCTGACGAGTTGATGGGTGCAGCACAGCAACATGGCACAAGTATACATATGTAACAAACCTGCACATTATGTACATGTACCCTAGAACTTAAAGTATAATAATAATAAATAAATAAATAAAAATATTTGGGAAAAAATAAATAAATAAATAACAACAACAACAACAACAAAAAATAGCCGGGCGAGGTGGCGGGTGCCTGTAGTCCCACCTACTCGGGAGGCTGAAGCAGAATGGCGTGAACCCGGGAGGCGGAGCTTGCTGTGAGCTGAGATCGCGCTGCTACACTCCAGCCTGGGCGACAGAGCAAGACTCCCGTCTCAATAAAGGGCGGGGAGGGGATGAAAAGTAATGTAAAAGGAGTTGCTCCCTAATTATTTATATTGTACTAAACAAAATTCTCAGTTCCAAAACCAAAATGTAATGACTGCACCATTTTTCACTTTTTCTAGATGTGGTCAGAGAGTTTAAATGAAAGATATGATACATGAATACACTTGGTGAGTAATAGGTATTGCTGAATGATATAAAGTTTGAGAACACACTTTTTTGCTTGAAACATAAAATGGGTGATTTATATTATTTTATTTTTAAATTTAGAAATAAAGTATAAATTTTATATAATGCAAGTGCTTTTCCTAGGTTTCAGTTTTGTTTTAATTTGGGAGTAAGGATAAAAGAAGCTATTTATAAATAGTACTAAGTCCATGTGTTCTTTCCTCTAAATACATCTCAATGTGTTATGAAGATCAAATGTTCTGAAAAAGCAAATTTCCTCTAAACCTGAGTCCTCTCTTTCACTAGCAGAGAGAAAAAGTCTCTGCCAAAGTTACTGGATAAAAACAGAAACTGAATACTTTATTAAAGGAAAAAATAATTTTTTTTTTTTAATATTAAGTCAACTTGAAATAAAAGAAAAAAGTTAGCTATTCAGGCCTGTCCCTAACATTTGTGGGAGCTCGGAAGTATTGTAAATCTAGATCCACATATTAATGACTACATATTTATAAGACATCAATCAAGCTTAAGAATTGTTAAACTGTATTGAAATTCCTACATTGACAACTTCATAACAACTTAAAAAATTAAACTGAAATCTGCATTCTTGGACTGTCAGGAGGAGGTCCACATTGGAATGTGAGGATTGGAAAGAGGCTCCAGGTCAGTCAATTTCATTCTCTTCCCGTCTCTCTTTCCATCTTGCTTGATGAGGGGTTTGCTACATTCAAGATACCGCAGCCTATTTGTCCAACATCTTCTCATGAGACATCCCCTTTGACCAAGGGTTGTACACACCAGTCCACCTTCAAAAAGATTGGTTTAGGGAATAGCCTTGAACAGACCTTGAAAGCAATCTTAGGACCTTTTATTTCTCCTAAAGAGGAATCCAGAATCCTGAGTATTGGCAAATTGGCATAGCACATGGATGGGCATGACTTTTGTTTCACATGAGTACATTCACTTATTTTGTGGACTCCTCGCCAC
The DNA here is from genome assembly GCF_043159975.1 of Macaca nemestrina. Taxonomy (NCBI): domain Eukaryota; kingdom Metazoa; phylum Chordata; class Mammalia; order Primates; family Cercopithecidae; genus Macaca; species Macaca nemestrina. The sequence continues at coordinate 80,371,075 of NC_092131.1, forward strand.
CTCCCTTCTTTTCTCCTTCCCAGCCCCCATGGGAGGAAGGTAAAAGTGGTTTATGGTTCACTCTAAAGGGCTGGCCTAGAACCTGAGTTCTTCTTCCGTTTGGTCTAAGTTTAGCATTGCAACTATCTTGTTCCACTGTTTACATTTACCACGAAATGGGTCAAACATATAAAGAGAGACTAAAGACACTTTTAATACATATATGTAAATGAAAGTTTATTAATAAAATTGAAGGACACATATCAACACATAGTCACTTCTTTTCTAGAAAGAAAACACTCCCTATTTTATAGAATTGATATGTGTATAGTTCTTTAGTAAGTGCTATGTGTGAGCAGAAAATGTAGAATACAGATCTTTTATCTTCAGGTCACTTAATACCCAGGTCTAAACATAAGAAACATAAACATAAAAAAGTAACTTGCAGAAACGTGCTGTGCAATATATATTGGGAATCTTCTAACGAGGGAGATGTCATCGTGGACTATGATAATCAAAGGAAGGTTAATAGAGCTTCCTATTATGTGATACTTGGAATAATATTATGGGGAAGAGGAAAAATGCTTTATGGATAACTTAAAAGACTAGTGCAAATTTGGTGATAAGCATAGAAAACATATTCAGAGGTATAGAATGCATACATTAGACAGAATAATGTTATTGTTTCAGAATATTTAAATATACAATTAGAAGTAAATGTTGGGACAAATTATGAAGGATTTAGAATATTAGATGTGAGAATTTGAACTTTATTCATAAATAATCAAAAAAAGAAAGAATGATTGTAAATTTCCCAAGAAAGGGCTATCCATCAAAAGGAAAGTCAGGGAACAACATGTACTGTGTATTCAAAAAAAAAAAAAAATCAAAAGACTCTCTTCCACTTTCACCTTTTAAGTATAAGGGTCACAGGAGGTAAAGAAAGTAGAAATAAATGTGAGAATTCATTGAAAAAAAGAATTTAAGTATATGAGTAGACATGGACAAACCAAGGTAATGACAATGTCTGTGACCACAAATTTTTAATCAGTTTGACAATAGTACCTTTGACGTAAATAGGAGAAACTTGAGTCAGGAACTTTGGCCTTTACTCATAGCACCTGGCATAAGAGCTGGAGCCAGTTTTAGGTTTTTGCTAGCTTTTGTTTTTTTGTTTTCTTTATACATAAATAACAGTAAAAAATGAAAATGGCTGGAAAAAAGTTGGAAATTTGAGACTGGAGCTCAGGATAGGATTATGATGTAGATTTAGTATACTCATTTACATAGAGGTGACGATTTACACTATTTTGAGAAGAAAAATGATGATTCTGACGGAAAGTTAAAAATCAAGAAAAGAAATAAAGTATTGGATAGACAGGAAAGGATTCAGGATAGGTTCATGTTATAAAAGCCTTAAAAGGACAGGTTGATAGAGTTTTAAAATATTACAGTAAATAATAATGTTAGAAAGAAATTGATGGCAGATTTCTCCCACCAAACATGCCATCATAATCAGACTACCTCCCACCAGAATTTAATCAAAACCATTGCCTTTTTCTCTAACAACAAAGATTACTATTTACTACTGCTATAGAATTTTGATACATTCAGGTCTATAGGAAAGGAATAAAACACCAAATGATTCTCAGCACAAAAAATGGATAATGAATATCCACTTATTGTTATTAAAATAATGGGCACGATTATGCTAATAGGTAATATTCTTTCTTTAGTATGAAATTGCCTTGTATTGTGTCTAAGAAAAAGTGTTGGTTGTTTTTGCAAAGTGTGTTTCAGGAGATTAAGTGTATTCATCAATCCACAGACTTCACTAATGAGAAGTGAACTGGAATTTGAAAGCACATACACTTTTCCCCTTAAACAATTGTCCACTTCATTTTGCAAGCTGAGAAATGGAGAAACAGGGATATCAATCTAGGTAAAGTCTGAGGTGCTACTCATATTAGGAGGACTCAGGAATCCAAAATCTGTACTTCCTCCCATAAAAAGGGGTGCGATTTGGACAGTGAGTTAATGTGGCTGCCTTCAAAGGCAAACAGACTTCGATGTGACTAGAAGAAAAAGACAATAGAGAGTCCCCAAAAGAGAGGCATGATTTTTAATGAATGAAAAATCAGAGGTACTTTACAAAATAATAGAACTTGGCTTAGTTAGTTTCATTACATTACAATACATTTGGTAGACTGTCCTATCCTTCAGAAATAACAAGAGCCACAGTGAAATGACAATAATGCATAGTAACTCTTTACTATGAGCCTAACACTAAAAATATTAATTATTTTGTATTTATTGTTTTATTTAATTCTCACAAAAATATAATGCCTATGCTACCAATACACACTTTTGCAGATGAAAAAATTGTATGAGAAGATATAATGAAATTCTTCAACTTTACATACCTAATAACTGCTAAGATTGACATTTGAATATACTTTGTCTGATTTTAGAGATTGTGACCTTAACCACTATGTCATACTTCCTCCCTGAAGTGTTATTGATTTATAGCATCAAATGCCAAGAACCTGGAACTACAGGCGTGTGTCATCACGCCTGGCTACGTTTTGTATTTTTGTAGAGATAGTTTCACCATATTGGACAGGCTGGTCTCATGTGATCTGCCCACCTCGGCCTCCCAAAGCACTGGGATTACAGTCATGAGCCACCACACCTGGCCTGTATTCCATTTTTATAAACAATTGTGTGTGTGTGTGTGTGTGTGTGTGTGTGTGTGTGTGTATTACAGTGATAGATTCTTTGCCTCCTTTCAACTCCCTGCAACAACAAATGTCTCTAATGGATATCATATCCTTTCATGAGTTTAAACTGAAGGTGATTTGCCATGTGGATCAAGAGTAGGATTGCTGGGTCATAGGTTTGGATTTCATTTCACTCCACTTTCCTCTCTGGATAGTTGCATCAGTCTGTACTCCCATCAGCAGTACATGTGAAGTCTAGTTTTCTAAATTTTTTAAAAAATATTTGTTATTATTTGAACATTATCTTCTATCTCACTAATGAGCTGTCCTCAAATTTAACCCTTCTGCTGTTTATATCATATATTTAATCCTTCATTTCAACAGATATGGTTTTCATACTCAAAAAATATTTTATGATTGCTAATTTCTTCTTTGGGTTTCAAATATTTTGCCTTATGTCTTTGAGAACATTTACTATACATATTTAGGTTTTTTTTTTTTAACTTTTTTTTTCTTCAGTGACAGTGTCTTTCTCTGTTACTAAGGCTGGAGCAAGTACAGTGGTGACAGCCTCCTAGCTAACTGCAGCCTCGACCTCCTGGGCTCAAGAGATTCTCCTGCCTCAGCCTCTTTAGTAACAGGGACTACAAGTGCATGCCACCACACCTAGCTAATTTTTTAAAATTATTATTTATTTTGTAGAGACAGGGCCTCTCTTGGTTGCCTGAGCTGATCTCAAACTCCTAGCTTCAAGCAATGCTCCTGTCTCGGCCTCCCACAGTGCTGGGATTACGGACATAAACCACCACACATGGTCACATATTTTAAACTATTGTTAATTTTTGTACATTAAACTGGTTGTCTTTGATATACATGTATTTTATTTTAGAGTCGTTGAATTCTTTTGAGGCCTATTTTTTTTCCTAGTAAGATTTATGATGTTGATTAAGAATACATGGCACTAAAAAATCAGGCTCAAGACTGACCTGCCAGAAGTGAGTTTAGAATTAAGGACTTCTTAGGAAATAACTGGATTCTGCCACCCTTTGTTTGCCCTCCTCCTCCATAAAAGTTGGTGTATTCATGTGTCCTGGGTGGTGCTGTTTACCAAGACTGGTCTCCCTCAGTTTTAGTCACCATCCTAACACTCATTGTATGGAGGTGCTGGATTAGAAGAGAATGCCTAGGGTTCAGATGATCTTTCTGCACTGGTCACTATTTCCTCATTTTCCAAGCCAGGTTGAGCCATATTCTGCCTGACCGACTCCAAAATGGCTTTAAAGGACTTAGCAATGGTCTCTTTTCAACTCTAGTTTTGCTAGAATGGGAGCTCCATTTGGTCAAGGTTTTGTCTTTCTGGCTCTGTAGTGTATTCACATTATTTGGAAGAGTGCCTTGCACACCGTGGGTACTCTAACTATTGAAAGAGAAGAAAAAAATACAGGAATGCAATGAAAAGAAATGGTGACCACTAAAAACTTCTGCCTCAGCATATTCTGGTTTCCTTACATCTCACTTTTCCGCTCTTTGCTGTCATTTTATTTCTCTACTCGCAGACTTTACTGTAGTTTGTAACTGCAAGGGTTTCTCACATTTTTTAGTATTAGATGCTTATTTCTATGTCATTTCCACAGTTGTGGTCACAGAAAGAAGCCCACATCATGTTAGTTATCCATCTTACCAGATAAAGCTTAGCTTAGTGTACTTCTATGCCGATTTGTTTGAATGACTAAACTTTCAATAATTTAATCCATCACTGATTAATCCAAGATTTGTCTCAGATGGAGCACAACTTCCACAACCTAATGTAGCTTCCACAACCTAATTTTTAATCTCCCAAAATGAAATTTACCAATTATTTTGTTATAATCATACAAACATAAAAATTCTGAACATCTCAAAAGTAAGAGTACTCTTGGAAAACAACAGCTAAAAAAGTGTAACAAATATGAAAATATGCAGGCTCTGTCTCTGACCTTTAATCATTCTATACTTCTGGGGAACACATTTATTCTGAGACTCAGTTTTTACAGAAGTTAAATGGGTACAAAAACCGTTCCTCTGCCTGGCTCATAGAATTTGTGTGAGAATAAGAGACAATTAATCTTTATAAAGGTATATTATATATATAGTAAAGTACCACAATTATAAATACAGGAGAATACTTGCTTCTCTTCATATCCATTTTTCTATTTCCAATGCTTGTTTGGTTTTAAAATTTTAATAGTATTTTCCTGCTATTCAATGTTTGACTACTAAAATTCTTATGTAAATGTTATCTGCAAAAAAAAAATTATGGACATAGAATAATAATTGTATGTGCTCAGTTTCTTGATTAAAATACTTTATTGTGATTATTTGTAAAGAAAATAATTGCACTGTAATTTTGATGTTGTACAAATTATAACAATTAAATATTTAGACTAAAAAAGATAATGCAAGAAGGCTAAATTTTATTGTTGTCATATTGTTAAGATTACGTTTTATTTATTCAAACCTGTTAATTGTTCCTAATCAGAAGTGAACCATTATCTATGTAAAAATAATTTGATCCAGAAAATTTTGGTCTCAAATTTACATAATGTCATCATTATTCTTTTTATGTTCTGAAAAATTTATTCTAAATTACCTAAAAAAAAAAGGGGGGGGGTTGATTCTATACTGCTATCTTTTATTCTCTATATCTCAGGTAAGAATAAAGGGAAACAAGTAAGTAAAAGAAAAACAAAGACAAAAAAGGAAATTGTACTCAAGTCACATAGACATCTAAAGTCTCAGATTTATATGAAACTTTCTGTTTGGTAGAGGATATAGAAAAGAGAAAGGGATATTGAATTTCTGACAACCTACGTGCTTAGTGCTTTGTCTACCAATGTGATGAGCACATATTTGTTTTTTCCTTGTTTTCTGCATTGAGACAAGTACATTATAAGCTTATCATACAAATGATTCAAAAAAAAATACTTCCCATTTATTTTCTATTAGTTCTTTTTCTCCCGAGGTTACTGCCCTGCAAGGAGCTATTTTAACCTCCTCCTGTCTTTGCCAGTGAGAACATCTTGACATGACTCCAATTCCAATTCTGATGTACTGGAAGAATAAAAACATGTTTATTTAAAAAATCAAAAGCATATTAACGATGCCATAGAAAGACATCTTGCTGAAGGTAAGTCCATTAATTTTACCTTTGTAAACATGTTTCAGCATGACTGTGTGATCAAGGTTTCACTGTGCAGACTACAACTGTAGCAATGGCAGCAGTCAAGAAAAAAATAGCAAAATATTTTTTAAAACAGAAGAAAACAGCAAGGCTTTCACAAGCCATTGTTTAAATTCATCTTTTATATCTTGTTTTGTTATGTTTTTCTCTCTTACTTTATGTATATAATGAAATACCATTATCACTGTCATCATCCCCAGATTAAGGTTTCCAGAAAGAAAGAAAGCTTATCCTAGAATTGATTTTTAGGCCAACTTACTTGAGATAATCAAAAACCAGAGGATTTTCATTTGCTTTGTCAGTGTAAGTTGGCTGCTGTGCATCTGCAGTGAAGGCAGCACAGGTCTCTGTTTGCATTCTGGGGTTTATTAGCAGCAATGACCTGTCACAGAGAGGCTCTGCAGCACAATATTTACACAGATCATTAGCAGAGCAGACCCTGTTTGCCTGATCGCTAATCTGTTTTGTGACTGCCTCAATTTCATCAAGGCTATAAATAAAATAAGCAATCGGAAAAAGCCCCAAAATGGGCATTGTCAGAGCTGGTGACACTTCTGGCAGCTATGGGCATATAAATCCTCTGATAATAATGCAGTGGTAGTGACAAATAAAAGACTGCATTTAAACTGTGAATCTGAAAATGAGTGTGTATGTTACTGCAAGAGGACTTTCTTTTCTTTATACTCTGTTGATTTCATCTTACTCTAGCCCTACCTATTGTGTAAACAAGCTTGCAATAGTCAAGTAGGATTTGCTTTTTTCTCCTTTCACTCAGGATTGAAATTTGCTTACTGCAGTTTGCAATGTAGAGGCCATGACATGTGAACCCATGGTGAAAAGTCACAAAAGAAGGGGAGTTCATAAGTGAGAGGGCACGCTGGACTTACTGGCCTGTCTGACCTCTGTTGCAAATATTACTCACAGAATCAGTAGCATTCAAAATGCTGACAGAAAGATTGTAAGAGGTCAGCAAAGGGTGAACCTGTATAAGAGCCTAGGGACCAACCTTTAAGAGTTACGATAAACTATTAGCTGTATGGTGGCCACGATTGAAATGCAACTGTTCATTTATTTCTCTTTTTTGCATTTTTTGATATGTGCCCAAATCAATAGTGATTACTTTCTCCTTTGTTGTAAAAAAAATGTATATAAAAGACTCAGAAGAGTCAAGCCCTGGGATGTTTTAATAAGCAGTTGACATTGAATAAAAACATTATTTGCAAAGAGAGTTTATTAAAATCTTTCAGCTTTGCTCCCTCTGTCTCCCTTGTCACTTGACTCTTACTGAGAACCACAAGGCCATCTACTAAAGATTACATGGTAATCATTAGTAGACAGATGCAATTTTGTCTACCATGTCATCTTTACTTTCTGTTCCAGGAAAATAAGAGTATTTTTAAAGTTAGTGGAAATTTACAGGTTTTCTATATACAGGGCATTGGCAGGCCAGAGGAATGCTAATTAATTCATGTCATAAATGTTTATTGTGCAGCTACTATGTGTACTGGATAGAAAGTAGTATCTGACAGACATGTTCCTTGCCCTCTGAAACTCAGTTTAGAACAGAGAATACAGGTTCAAATATAATGAACATTTGTTTTATTTTATATTACATCATATCTTTTTTTGTTTGTTTGTTTCTATCTTCATTTTCACCAGGGGAAGGGAATGTGTGGCTATTGGAACTCTTTTCCTATATTCATTTTAGGATTGCCATACCTCTGGTTTCCCAGGTATAGTTCATCAACTCTAGAGACAGATCTAGTCTTTGTGGGAACTGCAGCTTATAAAATGTGCAGTTCCTCTTTAGGAAAAAGGATATATAGCCCTAGAAAATGAGAAGATCCAACTTTAAATAATCATCTAAAATTTTGGAAGAAAATGAACTTAGTACAGTATAGTCTTACTTCTTTTCTGAGTGGAAGATACCTTATGTACCATACCAATTCCCAATAAGGTTCATCCTTTTGTCTGGGTTATTTTTAGTTTTCAGTAAAATAAATGCGTGTATACCACAATCCCTAAGTACTTCCTTTAGACCTTATGGTTTAAATTTGGTATGTAAAAGGAAGCTTCTAAAAGTGTTTTCTGTTTGCATGATTTATAGGCAAATATACCAGCACATATAGTTACATTAAAACTTAGATATTTAAGTATATGTTGGAAGAATGAAAAAATTGAAGAACAGAAAAATTTGAAAACAAAAGAAGGAAGTCAAATATCTTGTGAGAGTTCTTGAATGGAAAGTAGAAATTTAAAATGTAAAGTTTTAAAAAATAGAAATGTCCAGTAAATGCATGCACATAAACATGAAATAACTTAAATGTCATTATGCTCATTTTACTTGCATAAACTTTCAGGACACAAATACAGATAAGGACATAGTTACAGTAGTTAGAATGATTAAAAAATAGTGTGCCCCATACTATGAATTTCACACACATTTTGATTACTGGGAGACATTTAGAGTCAGCAGACTAAGTGTATAGGTGCTATATTATAAATTGTAAATTGGATGGGAGGCCACCAACTTTGGTATTGGCTATAGTACTTCAATTAAAGAAAAGTGGCTGGGCCTGGTGGCTCATGCCTATAATCCCAGCACTTTGGGAGGCTGAGACTGAAGGATTGCTTGAGCCCAGCAGTTCAAGACCCCCTTGGGCAACAAAGTGAGACTGTCTACCAAAAACTCAAAAAATTAGTCAGGCATAGTGGCACGTGTCTGTGGTCCCAGCTAAATGGGAGGCTGCCTTGGGAGAATTACTTGAGCCCAGAAGGTCAAGGCTGAAATTAGCTGTGATCATGCTACTGCACTATAGCCTGGGTGACAGAGTGAGATCCTGTCTCAAATAAATAAACAAACAAACAAACAAACAAATAAATAAATAAATAAAGGAAAAATAAAGAAAAGTGTCATTTACATCTGTTTGTGTGTTTTTTTAAAATCCTGTTTGAGGTATTTTCTTGTCACTGTACAAAGACACTAAACATATGCATTCTACAATAGGGTAATCAAGTTAAAAAAGAGAAATTTATTTTTTCATAGTATTTCTGTTAAAATTCATTGAAGGATATCTTACAGAAAATGTGACATTCTTACATTCTGATTATCAGGGCACAACTTGATACAATTGTAACAGGTGAATAATACTCTGGTAATCAGAATGCAGATTAAGAAAGAGACCACTAAAACCTCAGAACACTGCCTTCCTTGCACTATTTACTTTAAACTCTATTCCATCCATTAAAGATAGTGATGACTGAATTTTAACATAGACTGTTTGCCTGGTTGTACATTGACGTGTGTGTGTGTGTGTGTGTGTGTGTGTGTGTGTAACTCTTATTTTGATTTTATTTATATATATATATTTGGAGATGGAGTTTTGCTCTTGTTGCTCAAGCTGGAGTACAATGGTGCAATCTTGGCTCACTGCAACATCTGCCACCTGGATTCAAGTGATCCTCCTGCCTCAGCTTCCCGAGTAGCTGGAATTACAGGTGCGCACCACCATTCCAGGCTAATTTTTTGTATTTTTAGTAGAAACAGGGTTTCACCATGTTAGCCAGGCTGGTCTCGAACTCTTGAACTCAGGTGATCCACCCGCCTCAGCCTTTTGAAGTGCCGGGATTACAGGCGTGAGTCACCACGCCCAGGCATTTTGACATAATTTTAAACTTACAAAGAAGTTGCAAGAATGGTGGAAGAAAGTCCTATATTCCCTTTTCTCCAGATATTTTTTCTTAATTACATTGGAATATATTGGTAGTATGCTCTCTCTCTCTCTCTCTCTCCTTTCTATATTATTCGCAAATTGGAGCCATCTTATTATTTTAATCCTAAGTACGTTATTGTATATTTCCTAAAAACCAGAACATTCTCTTAATCATATTTTATTATACAATTCCTACATAGTTTAAAAAATCAGGAAAATTTAGAGTATATTTCAGTGTTTTTAAAAATATATACTAGGTATGAATTATGTCTTAATGGGTTAAACACAGACTTGTAACTAAATAACTCTTAACTAGGGCCGCTCTTTCCTTATAGAAGTTATTGACATTTTTTCAAGGAGAACAGATGAAATTCTAGGAGGCATGCCTTGCAAATTCATCATTTAACATGAGAACTGCTACTGGAAGAGCAACTGTTATTTGGGGCCCTAGATTTCAGTGAGGCCCTAAATGGCAACAATTTTAGAATTAACGGCAAATGCAGTCCCTGATTCTTTTTGTTTGCTTTTGTGAATAGACTCACTTCAGCGTCCATCAAATATTCCATTAAAGGTCAGCCTCTTGGTTTCTTGATGCAGTTGCTATTGGTGATATTTCTTAATATATTAAGATGGAACAACTTACCATTCCATTTTGAGTCATATTTTAATTCATTAAGCTATAATGTTTGAGTAAGTATAGGGTCTAGCATAGTACTTTGCACAGAATACTTTCAAAAATACAGATGTTTGAAAAGCAATCTTGCTCTTAAGGACCTTCAATGCTAATAGAAAGACCATTCCTGTAAGAATATGTGATGTGATTCCAAGTGCACTAAGGATTTTGATGAGGGAAAAATGATTTCTTCTTGGGTTTTTCAGAGAAGATTTTGAAAGAGCTGGCATCTGAGATGTGTGTGAAAGTTATGTAGGTTTTTTACAGGTGACAATAGAAAGAAAAAGAGTATACTGAAATGAATATGTGTGTTATGCCACAAAGACAGAAATTTTAGTAGAATTTAAGGTAGTGAATAGTTTGATGAGAAGGTGGTTTAGCATGAGCAAGAAAAATGAAATATTACTGGAACAATTGTGAAAGTTTATAAATTATTGGCTAAAGAGTTGGATATTTCTCAGAAAATGTAGGGAACAGTGAACATTATTTTATTTTTTGAATAGGTGATATATTTACATAACGCAGAATTGGAAAATTCCACAGTCTATCCTTTTCTATTGTCTTCCTGGTTCTTACCTCTTAACTACAGCTTCTTGGTGTCTGAAGTATTTTATGTATATATAAGAAATAGCAATATACATTATTGATTTCCTTTATTTGGATAGCATAACACACATCCTTTTGGCACATTGCTTTATTCATTAGCAATATATCTTGAAAAGCTTTCCGCATTAATACATATGGAAAATTTTCAGCATTTTTACTGCTGCAGAACATCAAAGGGATGTATCATCATTAAGTCATACTATATTAAAAACTTTTTTGTTTTCAGGATCTTGTTCTTATATATTTTTCTGCAATGAATATAGTCATATATGTCATTTTATACGTAAGTAGTTATTTAGGATAATCTGCCTAGAGTATAATTGATTGGACATGCACATACTCATTTTTTGTTTGATAAATATGTACTAATTTATACTCCAACTATGAGGATGCATGAATGGAAGTAACTATGTTTGCAGAAGTTCGTTATTAAATATGCTATTCTAATAGGTGAAATAATATTGATATAGTTTTATTTGTAGTTTTATTATGGTTGAACTTGAATATGCTTTTATATACTTTAAAGTCATTTGCATTTACTTAATTTTTTATTTTTATTTAATTTATTTATTTTTTTGAGACGGAGTCCCGCTCTGTTGCCCAGGGGCGCGATCTCGGCTCACTGCAAGCTCCGCCTTCCGGGTTTACGCAAATTCTCCTGCCTCAGACTCCCGAGTAGCTGGGACTACAGGCGCCCGCCACCACGCCTGGCTGACTTTTTTTAGTAGAGACGGGTTTCACCGCATTAGCCAGGATGGTCTCGATCTCCTGACCTCGTGATCCACCCGCCTCGGCCTCCCACAAGTGCTGGGATTACAGGCGTAAGCCACCGCACCCGGCCTGCATTTACTTTCTATCAATTGTTTATATGCTTGCCTATCTTTCTTTTGAGTTTGAGTCTTTTGCTCATAAATTTCTACAAACACTTCATATAGTAAAGGAATCATGCTATATGGAGAGTAAATATTCTTTAATTGATTACTTGTAGTTTCAATTGATTACAATTTGTTTACGATATTTCACTTGATCTTAGCCAAAAGGCTGAGAAGTGAATGTTTACAATATTTTTTCATGATGTTATTGTTAATGTATTCACATATAGCTATTTTTAATCTTTTAGCTTCTGGGCTTTTAGTTATAGTTACTCATACCTTAACCACTTAAAGGTTATAAACGAAATGTCCTATGTTTACTTCTAGAGACTTTGTGGCTTTGTTTTCTACATTTAATGCTTTAATCTCTTTGAAAATAATCTTACATGCAGTAGGGGATATGAATCTACCCATGTTATTTTTCCACAAAATGGTAACGCATATTTCTTTACTGGTTTGAGCATTAATATATGCTTTTTGGGATATTCTATTGTTTTTAATTCAACAATCTAGACTCTATTAAAATTCTCCTCACAGTCCTGCTTTAAAAAAAAAAAAAAACAACAACTTTTTTTTTCTTTTATGCTGTCCTCTGTCAGTCACATTTATTTGCATCCTCGTTCCTTCTTTCATTACAACTTATACCCTGCAAATAAAAGAAAGCCCACCAAAGCGATGAAGAGATTATATATTATATATTAAGAGGTAGGTAGGTAGAAAAGTTTTCAGCTCTGGTTGACTTATGGTTCAGAGATCTCAGCGAGGAAACACATTCTTTCTGCCTCTCCACCCTGCAGTTCACTTATTAGCTTCATCCTACTTCTGCTTCCTCTTGTAGTATGCAATGGCTGGTAAGAGCAATGAGCAGTACAGGATTTCTCTTTCAAATCCAGTGAATACAACGGAAAGAGTTTTCACCTTTTGTGAATAGAAGTCTTTCCTTCTTTATATTATAGTAGAGACTATTTGCACTGTCTACTTATTCCCAGATAACAATTGACAAACACAGGTACTGACTGATGTATGTCTGATTTTTTGAAACAGCCAGGAGCAATGGGAAAATAATTATCTACATTGTCTAAGAGTAACTGGGGCCCAAGTCTGGAACTGGGGAGTTCTGTTTATTTTATTCAGATATCCCTTCTATGGATAAAGCTGGTCTTTCCTTAAACACAGGGACTATTTACAAATAGAATGGATATCTGAATAAAAGAGGGATTCTGTTAAAAAAAAGAAAAAAAAGAAAAGGAAAATGTAAGAGGGTTAGGCAGCCAACTGTGTCCACTAGAAATTGTTTTCTTGAGAATTCTATCAGGGGCATTCTCTGCATTCTCTACTTTATATTTGTGGTTAATCCACTATTCTATCTCTCAAAGAATTGATCTATGTATGAACTGGTTTTGTTACTCTAATTTCTGTGTGTCCAGAATGGTAGCTAATTTTGCTTTCTCTGAATAGCTGATAAGACATATTTCTTTTAATGTGGAAATGAGAAGCTAATGACTTGATTATGATGTAAAAGTGAAATGCGTTACTGTGTTTACCCCCATTTTTATGTTATAGTCTATATTATGACACATGTATCTTAAGATTTATTTGCTCAATCCAAAGCTATGAATAAAATGGTAAATACTTTTATTACAGGAGAAATACTTATAGGAACACATTTGTTTTCAGAGGAAGAGATACTTCATTAGCTCTCAAGTGAATTTTGTATTTTTAGTACACTTAAATTCAGGTTTGCATATAAATTGAGTCTGTGATGTCATCTCAGAATTCACTGGGAGTAAGAGTTCTTCTTTAACACAGCTTTGTGAAGCTTTATCTCTTACTATTTTTCATTACTTCCCACTTGTTCTTTTGAAGCTGCTGTATTCTATAGACGTTTGAAGCAATTAGGGGCTGATTGACTGAATTTATTTGCTCTTGTGAGATAAAATTCAAGAGGTTTGTTTATTTGTTTGTTTGTTTGTTTGTTTTTGGAAACCTAAATCCTTCATTGAGAAAGAAAAGGATGGGAAGCATATCTTCTATCTAGGCTCTTCTTTTATATAGAGGACAAGGAAATATAAGTCATATCCCTGTTGTTATGAAATGAATCAAGTTCCCCTAAAATCTATATGTTGAGTCTCTAACCCACAAAGTCACTGCATTTGGAGATAGGCCTTTAAAGAGGTAATTACGGTTAATTAAGGTCATATGAATGGGACCCTAGTCCAATAGGACTGGTGTCCTTATAAGAAGAGGAAAAGACACCAGTGAAGTGCCTGGCCGGGCGCGGTGACTCAAGCCTGTAATCCCAGCACTTTGGGAGGCCGAGACGGGCGGATCACAAGGTCAGGAGATCGAGACCATCCTGGCTAACCCCGTGAAACCCCGTCTCTACTACAAAATACAAAAAACTAGCCGGGCGAGGTGGCGGGCGCCTGCAGTCCCAGCTACTCGGGAGGCTGAGGCAGGAGAATGGCGTAAACCTGGGAGGCGGAGCTTGCAGTGAGCTGAGATCCGGCCACAAAAAAAAAAAAAAAAAAAAAGAAAGAAAGAAAGAAAAGGCAATGTGAGAACACAGCAAGGAGGAGGCCATGTGCAAGCAAAGGAGAGAGGCCCCAGGAAGAACCAAACCTATTGACATCATGATCTTAGACTTCCAGCCTCCAGAACTGTGAGAAAATAAATTCCCACTCTTAAGCCACCTGGTAGATGATACTTTGTTATAATAGCCCTAGCAGACTAATACATTTGTAAACATGCTAAAAGAAGACTTTTTAGCAAACAAGCTAGTTATATTAACTAGTGGGAGGGTTTTTACATGCAGGGTGTTTTTAGCAGCATGTACTTGGTTATTTAGAATCTCCTATGTTAAAAAAAAAATAAAAATAAAAATAAACCCTGAATCTATAGATATATGGGGCATAGCTTCCTGGAAAATATTATGCATCCTTTGTGCCTATTTGATTATAAAATGAAAGTGCTTATTACTGATACTTTTTATCTTTTGTGTAAGTAATGTGCCAGAACTTATTTATTGTAGTAGGAAGAGATCCAGTGAATACTCCACTTCTCACCTTAGTTCTCCCTGGGCCTCTAGACACTACGCTTTTATATCCTAAAAATGATTAATACATTTCTACTTCATATGAGTCTAATTTGATAGTTTGATTCTTGTACCATCTCACTGAAGATAAAATTAGGAGTTATATTATGTAGACTATATAGATGAGTAGGTTATCATTTTTCTATGTTAAGTTTATATAGAGAAGAATAAATGCCACTGATAAATGGCGACGAAGCATAGAACAATGACTTTTCTACATATCTAATTCAATAAAAGTGTTTACATGTGGAAATTCAACAAAGTAAGTATACTCTGGCAATGCACATCAACTTAACTGGTGGGAATATTTACTGAGGTGGAAATACTGCAATTTTATAACATAGTCTACCAAGGATGGGTATAGTATAATCCACCAACTAAGATAAATTGTCTCCAGTTTTATTAATCCAATGAATATTATGTTGAAAGTGAGCCTTTAATATTTATATAGTTGTCTACTTCAAGAGCTTCTGATTATATACATCAGAAAAATAAAAATTTTTATTAACAAAATTTATTCAAAGGAGCCTCTTAAACATCCCACAGTACATAGCACATGGTCTAACAACCCTAACAGTCACAATAATCCACATAATGTCTCATTGTATATGCTTCTGGTTTTAATTTGAAAACAGCCTGTACTTTCTTTTTTTTTTTTTTTTTTTTTTTTTTTTTTTGAGACGGACTCTCGCTCTGTCGCCCAGGCTGGAGTGCAGTGGCGCAATCTCGGCTCACTGCAAGCTCCGCCTCCCGGGTTCACGCCATTCTCCTGCCTCAGCCTCCCGAGTAGCTGGGACTACAGGCGCCCGCCCCTGCGCCCGGCTAATTTTTTGTATTTTTAGTAGAGACGGGGTTTCACCGGGTTAGCCAGGATGGTCTCGATCTCCTGACCTTGTGATCCGCCCACCTCGGCCTCCCAAAGTGCTGGGATTACAGGCGTGAGCCACCACGCCCGGCCAACTTTCTCATGCTTAGTAGAGAGAAAAGAGTAGCTGTTCACCATTTCAAGCTTCTTTATTTGTTTGAAAAATGCATTCAGCGCCAGTGAGATTTACATATACTTTTAGTCATAAAAAAGTAAAAGTTTTTTCCTTAATGGCACCAAGCAATCTCAGTTACTGTAAACTACTTTTATGAAATACTTTTATAAAGTATTAGTAGTACTTGCTTTTAAAAGTTATACTTATGCTGTTCATAGAGATTTTGAAAATACCTTAAGGAAACACACAAAGTGAATACCTGTATGTTAAAAGAACCATCCTAGATGGAAGAAACAATTTAATGTATGTATTTGTTGTTAGGGATTTATATCTTGCCCTTATCTCCATCCTAACCACCCTAGCTGTATTAGTCTGTTTTCACGCTGCTGATAAAAATATACCCAAGCCTGGGCAACTTACAAAGGAAAGAGGTTTAATGGACTTACAGTTCCACATGGCTGGGGATGCCTCACAATTGTGTTGAAAGGTTAAAGGCAAATCTCACATGGCAGCAAACAAGAGAAGAGAGCTTGTGCAGGGAAAGTTCCCTTTATAAAACCATCAGGTCTCATGAGACTTATTGACTGTCACCAGAGCAGCATGGGAAAGACCTGCCCCCATGATTCAATTACCTCCCACTGGGTCCCTCAAACAGCACGTGGCAATACAAGATGAGATTTGAGTGGGGACACAGCCAAACCCTATCATTTCACCCTGACCCCTCCCACACCTTATGTCCACACACTTCAAAACCAATCACGCCTTTTCATCAGTCCCCCAAAGTGTTAACTCATTTCAGCATTAATGCAAAAGTTCACAGTCCAAAGTTTCATCTGAGAAAAGGCAAGTCCCTTCCACCTATGAGCCAGTAAAATAAGAAGCAAGTAAAATAAGCCATCACGAGCCTATGAGCCAGTAAAATAAGAAACAAGTTAGTAACTTCCTACATACAATGGGGATACAGGCATTGGGTAAATACAACTGTTGCAAATGGAAAGAAAAATGGCCAAATCAAAGGAGCTAACGGCCCCATGAAAGTCTGAAATCCAGCAGGGCAGTCAAATATTAAAGGTCCAAAATGATCTCTTTTGACCCCATGTCTCACATTTGGGTCACACTGATCCAACAGGAGGTTTCCATGGTCTTGAGCAGCTCTGCACCTCTGTCTTTGCAGAACACAGCCTCCCTCCCCACTGCTTTCATGGGCTGGCGTTGAGTGTCTGCAGCTCTTTCAGGTGCCCGGTGCAAGCTGTCAGTGCAGCTACCATTCTGGAGGACAATGGCATTCTTCTCACATCTCCACTAGACAGTGCCCCAGTGGGGACTCTGTGTAGGGGTGCCCACCACACATTTCCCTTTCGCAATGTCCTAGCAGAGGTTCTCCATGAGCACCCTGCCCCTGCAGCAAACTTCTGCCTGAACATCCAGGTGTTTCCATACGTTCTCTGAAATCTAGACGGAGGTTGCCAAATCAATTCTTGACTTCCGTGAACCCACAGGCTCAACAGGTGAAACTTGCCAAGGCTTGGGGCTCGCAGCCTCGGAAGTCATGGCCTGAGCTGTATCTTGGCCCCTTTTAGTCATGGCTAGAGCTGTACCTTGGCCCCTTTTAGTCATGGCTAGAGCTGCTGGGATGCAGGGCACCAAGTCCCTAGACTACACATAGCAGAGGGACCCTGAGTCTGGCTCATAAATCCATTTGTTCCTCTAAAACCTCCCAGCCTGTGATGAGAAGGACTGCCACAAAGGTCTCTGATGTACCTTGGAGACATTTCCCCATTGTCTTGGTGACTAACTTTCAGCTACTTGCTACTTATGCAAATTTCTGCAGCCAGCTTGAATTTCTCCTCAGAAAATGGGACTTTCTTTTCTATCACATTGTCAGGCTGCAAATTTTCTACACTTGTATGATCTGTTTTCCTTTTAAAACTGGATGCCATTAATGGCACACAAGTCACATCTTTTTTTGTTGTTGTTGTTTTGGAGTCTTGCTCTGTCACCCAGGCTGGAATGCAGTGGCATGACCTCAGCTCACTGCAACCTCCCCCTCCCGGGTTCAAGCAATTCTCCTGTCTCAGCCTCCCAAGTAGCTGAGACTATAGGCACATACTACGATGCCCAGCTAACAAATCGCCTCTTGAATGCTTTTCTGCTTAGAAATTTCTTCTGCCAGATACCCTAAATCATCTCTCTCAAGTTCAAAGTTCTACAAATCTTTAGGACAGGGGCAAAATGCTGCAAGTGTCTTTGCTAAAACATAACAAGAGTTACCTTTGCTCCAGTTTCCGACAAGCTCCTCATGTCCATCTGAGACCACCTCAGACTGGATTGCATTGACCATATCACTATCAGCATTTTGGTCAAAGACATATAACTATAGGGAGAACCCACTCCCGATGTTTAACGTGGGTTCTTTTCTATTTCCTAAGTGTCTCGGCTGGGTTGAGAAATAAAGGGAAAGAGCACAAGAGAGAGAAA
Organism: Macaca nemestrina; assembly: GCF_043159975.1. Classification (NCBI taxonomy): domain Eukaryota; kingdom Metazoa; phylum Chordata; class Mammalia; order Primates; family Cercopithecidae; genus Macaca; species Macaca nemestrina. Next base: position 80,389,410 of record NC_092131.1, read on the forward strand.
TTTAAAGCTGGGGGTCCGGGGGAGACATCACATGTTGGCAGGATCCGTGATGTTCCCCAAGCTGTAAAACCAGCAAGTTTTTATTAGTGATTTTCAGAAGGGGAGGGAGTGCACGAATAGGGTGTGGGTCACAGAGATCACATACTTCACAAGGTAATAAAATATCACAAAGCAAATGGAGGCAGGACAGGACAGATCACAGGATCACTGGATGAGATGAAATTAAAATTGCTAATGAAGTTTACGGCATGTACTGTCATTGATAACATCTTATCAGGAAACAGGAATTGAGAGCAGATAACCTGTCTGACCACAGTTTATTAGGTGGGAATTTTCTCATCTTAATAAGCCTGGGAGCACTATAGGAGGATGGGGCTTATTTCATCCCTTTTGCTTCAACCATAAAAGATGGGATGCCTTGAAAAGGGGCCGTCTATAGGCCTACCTTCAGGGCACATTCTCTTTCTCAAGGATGTTCCTTGCTGAGAAAAAAAATTCAGTGATATTTCTCCTATTTGCTTATGAAAGAGCAGAAGTATAGCTCTATTCCGTCTGGCTCACTGACGGCCAGTTCAAAGTTACCTCTCTTGTTCCCTGAACATCACTGTTATCCTGTTCTTTTTTTAGATGCCCAGATTTCATGTTCAAACACACATGCTCTACAAACAATTTGTGCAGTTGACACAATCACAGGGTCCTGAGGCGACATTCATCCTCCTCAGTTTACAAAGAAGATGATGGGATTAAGAGATTAAAGTAAAGACAGGCATAGGACATCACAAGGATATTCATTGGGGAAGTGATAAGTGTCCATGAAATCTTCACAATTTATGTTCAGAGATTACAGTAAAGACAGGTGTAAGAAATTATAAAAGTATTAATTTGGGAAACTAATAAATGTCCATGAAATCTTCACAATTTATGTTCTTCTGCTGCTGCTTCAGCTGATCCCTCCGTTCGGGGTCCCTGACTTCCCGCAACATACGACAAGTCTCTAGGGAGTTCCAAACTTTCTCACATTTTTTCTGTTGTCTTCTAAGCCCTCCAGACTGTTCCAACCTCTGCCTGTTACCCAGTTCCAAAGTTGCTTCCACATTTTCAGTTATCTTTAGAGCAGAGTCCCACCCCACTCCTGGTACCAATTTGCTGTGTTAGTCTGTTTTTACACTGCTGATAAAGACATACCTGAGACTTACAAGAGAAAGAGGTTTAATGATCTTACAGTTCCATGTGGCTGTGGAGGCCTCACAATCATGACAGAAGGTGAAAGGCATGTTTCACATGGCAGCAGACAAGAGAAGAGAGCTTGTGCAGGGAAACTTCCCTTTATAAAACCATTAGATCACATGAGACTTTACTCACTACCACAAGAACAGCATGGGAAAGACCTGCTCCCATGATTCAATTACCTCCCACCAGGTCCTCCAACAACACATGGGAATTCAAGATGAGATTTAGGTGGGGACACAGCCAATCCACATCACTAGAAAACAGCAAAGCTGTACAATTCTTAAACATTGTCATGGAAAAGTAATTCCACAACTCTACTTGGAACTATATGTGATGTTCTTTGAATTTATCATACCCTCTTTATGCTAAACTAAAATATTTAGCTGTAATTTATGATAACTATTTATAGTTCCTCTTTCTTTCCCTCTCTGAATTTTCTGCAATACCCTGCAGAGTTGCTATATTATCTACCTTTTTCTTTTAATTTTACTATTTTTGTGAGCAAAAATGTCAGAAGATGAAGTACCTTAAGTCAATTTTTTTTTTTTTTTTAATGGTGAAAAATTTTAAACACTGTGAGGGGCCAATAAAAGAGATTACTTTCATTGTTAGGGACATTTTGGCATGAGTCAAATAACATGACAGTCAATTTTGTTCTTTGATTAATGTACAAGTACAGTGAATTTCAGTTATTGGAGAGCTTCTCTTTCTCCTTTGACTTATTTGTTCTCTCAATTTCTGCACTCTCATTTTTGTTCTTTTGTAAAGAGTTTCTAGTAAGGACTATGTGTTAGTTTTAAGAACACAAACTTTATCAAAGAAAATTATCTCTTTAAAATATTTGCACTGATGGAAAGATATGTGAAACACCCAGTGTTATTTTATTGGACCTCAATTTAGTTTGTGTTTGTGTGTATGTGTGAGTATTTATCTGACATCAACCATTATCTTTTAACATTAGCATGAAACAACATGCTGGTCTGAAACATAAAAATATATATCGCTCTTACCAAAGCCAGTCTATATTTTAATTGCTTTTTCCTGAAAGTAGAATCACGTATAATTAAAAACAGATTGAAATGAAAGGGAAAAAACTGATTCTGTAATTAACTTACCATGTGACCTTCACCACACTGATAGTCCCTACATATCTAAATTTCTAAATCTGTAAAATGAAGCAGGTTGATTTTACATGATTTCAAAAATATATCATTTTTTTTGACAGTCCTAGAAGTTTTAGATAATTCTCTGTTCTAGTCTACTGCAAAGGAACAGCAGCAGGTGAAAACTATAATGTTTGACCCTGACGATTATTATGTGATATGTGTAAGGGTCTTAATGTGTACGATTCCATTTTTAGGGGTGCAGGAGATAAAGTTTATTTTCCAAAATGGATGATTACAAAATCATTTTTGCAATAAAAATGTATTGTCAGGGAATCTTTTGAATCAATGTGATTACTTATTGTGGAAGATACAGGCCATATCGCATAACGTCTTGCCTCAAGGATCTTATCACTTAGTGAGTGAAATAAAACTATTATACAGATAACTGCCAGTAGGCAGCACTAAATGTCTTAAGTGATGGATAGAGAGAGAGGTAAGAAGGGTCCAACCAAATGCTAAAATGTTAATAAAGCCCAGATCACAGGCGGTGATGATCAAATGAATTGAACAGGCTTAGGAGAAATCCATGAAAGAAATAAATCTGTATCCCTGGGATCTTTCCATTTTTGAGAACATATTACGTTTGAATCTCTTAGGGATGTGTGGTTCCCCTTCCCTTTAAAATAGTTACAGTATGACTTTCATTAAAATCTTGGATTTTGTCTATCATAGCAGACAATAGCAGTATTTTATGTCCTGTGAAGAACTGTATGCATAATTTTGGAAACAAGATACAAGGAAAGAGGCTCTCTAAGCTGTTAGAAACAAAGGATTTTTAAAATCTTTCTTCTCTCATACCTCCATAAAGGTTGTCTTTTCTCCTTTAAAGTTATAGGAAATATTCTGAATACTAATGTGACAGAACCAGATGCAATCCCCGAATACCGTATTTGCTTAATGATAAATTCCTAGTCCTTACCTTTAAGGAGATTTGACAATTCACTTTGTCCTTTAGCCTTGGGGTAGTCAGGAAAGTTAGGCACAATGTTTTAATGCTCGTTCCTCCTATTTTGCTGTTAGCTATCATTAATCCCTAATGCCTGGAACTGCATAAATTTCTTCCACAAAGGAAGCCCACAGGTCGTTTTTATTTGGAGCACTTTTTTTTTTAATGTGCGCCACAATATATTCTGTTATGTATTACCTCGTCTGAATGCAAAACTGTTTTATATGCAGATTTAAGGTAATGAGCACTCAAGTTTAAAAAATGGTTCTGGTATCCTGTAGCTTCTCAATAATAATATACTCTTACATTCCAACAGAGAAGGATGGATTATGGGTTTTTCAATTTGCATCAGGCATATTAATTGCAGAGTAGGGCTTCTACATAAAATATCAATGTACTGGAACAAACTGTTAATGTACCAGAATATGAACACTTACATTCATTTCTGGAGTTTTAAAAGGAATCATCCCCCTCCCCCGCTTTTTAAAATCTATACCTCTGGAGATGGTACAGTTTTTTAGTCAGTTAATGAGAACTATGTAACCACCATTTCTCCAAAAATCCTTAATTAGATTAAATGCAATAGGGCTATTTTAGTCATTTCTGCTGGGAAAGAATACAACAAGTCATTAGGGAAAGGGAATAATTTAGAAGGTTTGAAAGAAACTTATTTTAGAGTTACTTTTAAGAAACATGACATGGAAGATCAACTTTATGTCCTAGTTGGAGGCAGGGAGGCATACTCAACTTTTATTTGCATTATATTTCTCAACTGTGAAGAGAATACCTAAACTAGTAAAAGTTTAATTGAAAGTTTTATAAGTAATTTTCAGCCGACGTTTTGCACTGTAGGTTTGATTGTAGAGAACTGGTACTTTATTTCATGGAAGTATGTGAATTATATATTCTCTCATAAGCATAAAATTGTGAATGTCCATATTTTAAAAAAGCATTATAATAATAAAAACTTTCGTGTTGTAATTTGTCTAATAGATTTGGTAACTAATAAAAATTGTAGATACTCTGGTTAGACTAGAATATAGATTAAAATATTTTTAAATATGTTCATTTTTTCTTTAATGTGGACATTTCTTATTTTTCAAAAAATAAAGCAAGAGGAAGAAATAAAGTTGAGATTTAAACACGGCTACGTATTTTTTCCTGAAGCTTGTACTTAATATGCAAATACTAAGTATTTGGTAAATATTCATTAAGTAAATATCACATCTTTCACATTTATATTTCACTTTACATTTTTGATACTTGATAAAATCTGTGATTTTATTATTTTCTAACAAAAATGGAACGGGGGCCCACTTTTCAAATCCATTCTGGAAAAGACAATATTTGAATTTTTATGCCACAGCTGTAAGTAACGAATTATCTCACTGGAGAAGAGAAGAAATGCTACCCACGTAATCCAACAGGAGACTTGGTTCATTTTGTGTCTGGAAGAGTCAGGGCAATGTTACAAACTGAAATGAGTTTCCTTTTCAATCATCAGTTGAAAAAAGTAGTGAGAATGTCCCGCTAAAAAAAAAAACAATGTAACCTTTTTTCTTTTTTTTTTTCATCTTCCTGAAGAAATAATATGTGTTTGTTTGTGTGGGTGTATGTGTTTTATTTTGCAGTGTTCGTTTTGACCTCATTATTATGCTGTTATTAAAGGCTAAGTATGTCATGGGTCAAAATGAAGGCAAAGTAGACTTCTCTCAGCATTAAAGCACAACCTAATTTATGATAAAAGTAATTTCCATCCTGTTTTAAAGAAACAGCCCTGGACAACGTGAATTTTCCTTTGCTGTATCATGCTGGCTGAAAAACAGGGGTTAGATATGCATTCCATGCAAAGAACAGGGAAAATCACTAGAACTGTAAACTCTGCATTTGCTGGGTGCTAACATTTTGAGAAATGCTAAAACTGTGTTATTTTGGTTTTGTATTACATTTAGTACGTGTATTTTAAACTCAAAGAATTTGATTTTCAGTAAGAAGCCCAAATAAAGTGTTGCAACTGTTTTATTTAAGATCAATTCTTTCAACTAAACACTTTTTATTTCCAGATGTGTTTCCTCTCTTATTTGAAATGCCGCATAACACAAGATGCTGCCTGTTTTATGTGCTTTTTTCTACTGCATGCATAGATAGAAAATAGGTTCAAGTGCCTCATTTGAAAATCTTTTACTTAATTCCACCCATTGAAACGATGACATCATGTTTTCAGAATTTACCTTTCTTGGTAAACATCACCAACGAAAGGTTAATGTTTATGAAGGACATCTTAAATCTTAATTTGATGCATACAATATTTTAAATTTTTATAAACTTTTACTAAATTAAACAAAAACTGCTTTGAGGTTATAAGTGATAATTTTAGAGGTAAGGATGAAAGGCACTTGCCCCTCCTCCTGATGCATCTACCTTCTGTATCCTCTGATAAAAATCAAATGAAAATTAATCTCAGGTTCAAAGTGGTGTTAACTGTATTCAAGATCTTATGATGTCCTTTACTTCCTTTGAAGCATTACCTGATGACATAACCACAATTTCAGCATAGCTGTGGATTTTTGATTGTAGGTTTTATTTTGTTTTTTATTTTTACATTCTTGTGGGGAGAGGGATTTAATCTCTTAAACTTTGTTGGCAAATTACATTGATGAATGCGTTCTGACAGGAAGCTTTACTGAAATGAAAAGGAGTTGTGTGTAAGGGTGGGAATAACTATTCTAAGAGCTTTTTCATGGTTCTCGTTGCCAGGGAAACCACTGCTTTGTCTGTACGTGTTTGGAATGGCTGCCTCATTAGAACTCAGGCTCCTAGACAGTCACTTGTATTATTGATAAAATGAAAGGAATGAACCTATTTTAGTGATTAACTTCAAATTAATAAAAATAGCATATTTAAAAGATAGAGGTTTGAAAGCTAAACATACAGAATTATGGGGGAACAATGAATTTAATATTGATTAGGCCTGTTCAGCCACTTGTGTGACTGGAAGAAACATTTTATTTTTTCCTTTCTCTTTGCCTTTTTATATGTTTATGGGGAGTAAGCAAATGGATGATTATATGTTAATACCACCAAATAAATTTGGGATATGATAGATCCTGATTTTTTCATAAATATACAGATATGTTTTTTATTAATTCATTTTTTCCCCTTGCCATGACTGGCCTGTGTCATGGCTAATCAAAACAGATTGGATTTACTGGCTCTCAGGGGCACAAAAGGTAGTGAAAACTTAGATTGGAAACCCATCTATTATGGGTAGTTTCATTTTTCTTGTAAGAACAAAAGAAGTAGCACACTAAGAAATTATATCAACCAATATTAAAAACAAAGAGGATAATGTAACATATTATTGCTCTAAATTTAAAGTATTTTTAAAAAGACAAGAAACAGGCATAGATAAAAACATTTCAAGTTCAAGGAGCTAAGACTAACTCTTAATATAATACTACTTCTTCCTTTTTTTTTACTATAAGCCAAATTTCCTTTGGAAATTTTTTGACATTTAAAATGTTTGTTTTTAACTCATGACAAAGAGATGGAATATTTTCATGTTTTCTTCCAACAACAGAAGTTATTTAAATTTCTTGTTCTATCATTCTATATAAATATACTCAAAGTACTACAATCTTAAATATTATTATTTAATACTTTTTCCTAAAGGAACAAAGAAAAACAAAATCCAAAGATCTTTTTTAAAAGTCTATATTATTCAAGTAAGTTAGCTTCAAAAAACTGGCAATATTGTTTTTTTATTTGTAGTACTGTTTAAGGAAAAGAAATGTCAAAATGATATTTTGGACTTTGCAAGTCTTGTTTTGGTTAGAAATGTCAAAAACTTAATTTTATGTATGTTAAAACTTAAAATGGCCATTAGACATTCAAGAGAAGATGTTTATAAGGAATATTTTATAGATGTAGGATTCATGGGATGTGGATTTTATTTGTGTGTGGAATAAGAGAAAGGTGGGGATGAAGTCTGAGTTTAACATGACTCCCAGGCCAGGATGAGTAATTGTGTGGAAAACAGTGCCTTTCATTGAGATGAAACTGCTAAAACAATGGTTTTCAACCTTGCCTACACATAAGCATCACCTGGGGAACTTTAAAAAAAAAAATACTAATTCCTTAAATCCAACCTTAGAGATTCTTATTCAATTGAAATGAGTTCGGGTCTATAACAGTATTTAAAAAATTGCTCTCCTGGTGATTCTAATATGAAACCACCTTTGAATACCCTGATACTAAAATTCATTCTTGTGCTTCCTAACTTTCAGGTTGCCTGAACCTTAGGGGCACCTGAAATATTTTTAAAATCTCAATGTCCAGGTACCCCAGATCTATTATATCAACATTTCTGAAAGTCAGTCTCAGAATTTTATTTTTATTTTTATGTTTTTATTTTTTGAGGCAGAGTCTCTTTCTCCCTCTGGTGCCCAGGCTGGAGTGCAGTTGCACACTCTTGGCTCACTGCAACCTCTGCTTTCTGGGTTCAAGCGATTCTCCTGCCTCAGCCTCCCTAGTAGCTGGGATTACAGGTGTGCATCACCATGCCAGGCTTAATTTTATATTTTTAGTAGAAATGGGGTTTCGCCATGCTGGCCAGGCTGGTCTCAAACTCTTGACCTCAGGTGATCCTGTCGCCTTGGCCTCCCAAAGGTGTTGGGATTACAGGCCTGAACCACTGTGCCCAGCCCAGTCTCAGAATTTTAAATTTCCTCCAGTGATTCTTATGAGTGTCAGGGCTGGGGAATCATGTTACTAAAGAAAGAAAAGTTCAGGTAGAGAAGCTGCTGTTTGACAGAAACATGGTATTTGAAGTGGATCTGGAACACCATTCTGGAAGGACTTAGTAGGTTCTTCAATATGAATCCGATGTTATGCAGCAAAAGTCTATGTGGGCTACAGAAACATAATGTGTACCAATGGAACACTGCAAGAGGAGGGAGCCATGAGGGTGCTTACAAAGAAGGATGAAAAAGGAGCGAAGAGCAGAAGGTTGAGAAACAGTGGCCTTTGAGAGGAGGGAAGGAGAAAAAGAACCAGAACTGAAAACTGAGAAAAATATAGAAATGAATTTGGTAAGAATGATGTCATAGAAAGCAAGGCTTTTAAAGAAAAGTTGAGACTCAGTATGAAAAAATAATACAAAAACTAAAAATAGTTAACTGGACTTGGAAATCAAGGGAGATATTAGTGCCCTTCAAAAGAACTGTTTTAGGGGAGAAGTGGAAGTAGGAAGTATTTGGAGTACATGAGAGAGGAATGAGAAACCAACGTCTGAGTTAGTAGAACAGTGGTTTCAAAATATGACAGCGTATAAGAATCACATGGGAAGTTTAAAAACAAACAAACAAAATGATGCCTGTAACTGTACCCTAGACCAACGGAATCAGAATTTCTTGAGGAGGGAAAAGGACATCAGTGTGGTTCACAAGCTTCCCAAGGTGACTCTAATGTGCAGCCAGATTTGAAAAACATTTCATAGAATATTCTTTTCAGAAACTTGACTGAAAATGAAAGGTGAGGATTTAGAGTAGTTTCTACTTGGAGGTGGAAATTGTGAGAGAAAAATAAGAGACTTGACTATAAGAACTATGACAGAGCCACCGTGTTTGAACATTAGTTGAAAATACTTGAGATCAGAATTCAGGTTATGGAAGAAATGGAAGCATAGAAATCAAAGTCACTGGTGGAAAAATCCCCTCTACAAAGAGAATGGTGAAAAACTCATCCTGTGTGCCTGTAGAAAAAGATGTGAAAATGAGTAAAATTCTAATTTGGTTGCTTTTATTTTTATTTGTTATATAAAGAGATACAGACAGGATGTTGAGGGAATCTTACTAATAACCAGAATTTCCCATATGATTATATTCAATCCTTGCATTTGTAGTGGTGGAAATGTGAGGGACATGAAGTGCTTGTTATCAATTTGGAATAACTTATGCGGGAAATGGAAAAGATGACTGATAAAGATAATGTTTAGTTCATATAGACGAGGTGAGGTTTAGAGTGTCATAATCTACACAAATACGTAGTTTCCTCTAATGGCATTCTGATATCAAGATATACAAGGAGAAAAAAAATGGCACAGTGATGGAAGATATAATATAAATGAAGACATTTAAACACTAAGAGTGCAGGCATGAAATTTCTGTTTAAAATGGTCCATCGTTTTTTAGATGAAAGAAAAAACATGGGGGTGCTTATAAACTGAGATAAAAAAGGAAGAATCTGAATCTTTCAATAGTACAAAAAACAGATAGATACAGAAGTACTATCTTCTTTTAGTATTTGTGAAGTATTGGTTCCAGCACCCCTCAGATATCGAAATCTGCAGATACTCTAGTCCCTGATAAAAAATGGCATAGTATTTACATATAATCCACAGACATCCTCCTATATAATTTAAATAACCTCTAGATTACTTACCATACCTAAAACGGTGTAAATGCTCTGTGAATAGTTGTTATACTGTATTTTTTGTATTATTTCTATTGTTATATTGCTATTTTTATTTTTTTTTCTCAAATATTTTCAATCTGTGTCTCTTTGAGTCCACAGATAGAGAATCCATAGATAGGAAAGACCCGCTGTAGCAAAGAGGTGAGCAGGTAAAATAAGAAATTAATTTTACTAACACTCTTAGAGATTGAAGTTCTAATTTTGAAATAGTTTGGGATGAAGAATAGTCCAAGAATGTCTAGGAACACTATAATCCAAGATAATGGTTCTAAGATGTAAAGTATGAGTGAAAATTAATACATTTAAACCAAAGAATTTAGAAGTTATACCACTGTACACTTCTAAACCTAGATATTATTCATGACAAAAGCAGAATTCAGTATGAAAAGAAATAGTAAATGATCAATGAGTAGGGCAGTGGGGGAAGGAGAGAGAGGGGAGATGGGAGACAGGGGAATGTGAATAATCTGGGTTCTTGATGTTTCAGCTTCTGATAGCACCACAGCTTCCTGCAATGGATTATACACTGACACTAGGAAGATAAAAAATCACTGGGAGAAGCCATCTTTGGTTAGATTTGTCTTTTTGAGTTTCAAAATATCCATAAAATACTGTTTTTCTCATGGAATGACAGTAACTCAAAGCAACTCTGGATTTCTAATTCAAAACTATTCTAGGTTTCTAGGAATAAGAAAAGGTGGTTTTTTTTTTTTTTCACATATGTATGACTTTCACTGATGGGAGTTTACAGGGCTTGATTAAGTAGGAGATTTTGATAATATATCTTAAGGTATTAGAGTGATATGAATTTCACATGATTTTAGAAATATTGATAGTTTTGTTTTATTTTATTTTATTTTTTGAGACAAGAGTCTCTGTCTGTTACCCAGGCTGGAGTGCAATAGTGCAATCTCAGCTCACTGTAACCTCTGCTTCCTGGGTTCAAACAATTCTCCTGCCTCAGCCTCCAAAGTAGCTGGGACTACAGGTGCACACCACCATGTCCAGCTAATTTTTGTATTTTTAGTAGAGATGGGTGTTCATCATGTTGGCCAGGCTGGTCTCGAACTCCTGACCTCAGGTAATCCACCCGCCTCGGCTTCCCAAAGTGCTGGGATTACAGGTGTGAGGCACCACACCTGAACGATAGTTTTATAAAATCTAGATTTAAGGCAGAATTTAAAAACAGAATCTCTAATATGAAAACCTTTTTCTATATTATTATTTTTTAAATTTAAAAGTAAACTTTAGTGTCGAAAATGCAAACTTGGGGAGGGCAGAAAGATCATACATAAGGCTGCCACTTCACACCTGGAGGGTCGCATGGCGGCTGGGCAGAGGCACTCCTCACTTCCCAGATGGTGTGTATGAATCTCAAGGTAGGGGATAAAGACCTTAGATAAAAATCTTGAAAGTAAAAGTGGTTAAGAGAAAAATGCAAAAGAGTTTAGAGTGATGGGTGAAAGAACTCAATAATAGATTATCTTTCACAGACAAGGATGAAGAGAAAAATATGGTTTCAAAATACCATAAACAAAGTACAGATTTGTGTAACAGGTTATTGTATATGATAGTTGAAAGAAAATAATGATTTGAGATGGGAGGAAATCATTTTTATTAAGACATAATAATTTTCAATTTAATGGCTGGACATTTATGTGGCTTTTAAAAGTCAGTGCATTTCCAAAGTGGCACTGCAATACATGGAAAATGTCAGTACTGGAGATGTTGCATGCCATCCATGCAAAGTGCACATTCAAATCTTAAGAATGGATGAGATATCTCAAAACATAGTGATAAATGATGATAGTAAGAGAACCACAGAATGTTGAACCATGGTATTAAGGGAACATGTAGCATGGTGTGACTAGAGAACATAGTCTCAGAAATCAGACTGAATTGTGTTTGTATTGTGGCTTCAGGATTTGTTATGTTACCTTGAGCTTTCCTATTAAATGGACAATTTCATTGTATTCTTATTATAAATTAGAAACAATAACTTTCTAACAGGATTGTGGAAGTGTATGTGTGTTTATGTGTACACACACAGAGAATATAAATAATTATTAAATAAATATTTCTATTTTATGGTAGATTGTAAATAAAAACTAAATCAAAAGTTAAGTCAAAGTAGTCAAGAAGATTACAAGGTATAAGAAAAATTCAGTAGTTTAGAAAACAACAGAGAGAGGGTTTCAACAACAGTGATTGGTCAACAGTTTCAAAAACCACTAAGAAAAATTGCTCCTAGAAGATAAGAGAATGAGTCTATGCCTTACAATAAGCCTAGGATAACATTTCTTAATTTATTCCCTCAAAATTGAACCATAAACTACTTCTATCCATATTATCTTATTTGCCTCATGTAAAAGAAAAAAGGAAGCAAATGGTTTCCAAATGTTTAAAAGCATATATTGTCTCTCTCTCCATTCTTCCCTCTCTGTCCTCTCTCGTCTCTCTTTTCTCCCCTTCCTTCCCTCTCCTCCCACTGTATTTCTCCACATTTTCTAGACCTATCAGTTTTACAATAGAGAAGTCGCATTTGAAGATTTAGTAGAATCTTCCCAAATGAGATTATTATTTTCCATGGTTTTCAGGGGTATTCCATAACACAGACACATCAGCATTTATTCTTTCTGTAGTAGACATTTAGGTGATTTAAAACGTTTAAATTATAAATAATGATAATTTAGTAATAAGTATCTTAGAGAATTTATTCCAAGTTAAAAACAAAAATAGAGATTTAATATAAGTCCAACTGATAAACATATATAGTAGGTAAAATTTTAAAGTTATCATATACATAAAAATCCAAAAGCTGACCCAATTACATTTGTGTTTTTGGCATAGCAAGATTTATTTATTGATCAATGCCATGTGTGTAGTGAATATGCTTGCCTTGTCTCCCAGAAAGACAAACAAGCAGCCCATTACATTAGAGCATGTGGATTACGGTTTAGTCCCTACGGAAAAATAATATAACTTCCTTATTCTTACTCCAATCTTTAAGGATCTCAAATAAGAGAAAAATAATTGCATAATTCATCATCTTTTGTGATTTGATACATACATGATCATGTTATTGGCAGAAAATGAGTTGGTTTTATACATTTTATTGATGTGTCCCCAGACATTAATAATTAGTTGGCCATATTCTTGTTTCTCCACCTTCAGAAGAACTGGTTACTATGATTACTTTTTATGAGGGTGATAATTACAAAATAGAATTGAGCTGAATGAAATTAAAGAGAAACCGAAAAAAAGAAATTCCCTGCCAGGAAAGAATTTCATTTGAATGAGTACAAAGTTCTTTGCAATTCTTACTTAGCTGAAGTGTATTTCTAGTTGTGTTTGTAGACTTACATCATTATGAAAATAGCCACTTCCTAGGTTCTCATTTTTCGTATAAAAACAATGTTCACTAGGAGTAAATTTTTTCCCTGAATTCAATTTCTGAATATTCACAAGGTGAAAATTGTGTTCACCTCTTTTCAAACGGAGATTCTCTGAATTTTAATTGGGTGACTATTTCATAGATCAAATCTCAGCACACATCACTTTAAAATGTTATAGTGTAAAAGGGCCCAAAGTGTGTGTGCACACCTAGATGTGTGTGTGTGAGCGTGATATGGAAACTATGTGGATAGATAAATATCTAAAATAATATGTATATAGATAGCATGATGTTCTAATAATTACCAATAAGATCATGTCTTCAGCGGAGAGTAATGCATACCAAGTTTTTAAATCTTTAATTTTTTATTTTCATATCTGATTATTTCTGTTATGATCTCTTTTTTATCAGAGGAGTTACTAAAAATATGAGTAGATAAGAATACATTTGAATTTTTATGTGTATGATAACTTTAAAATCTTACCTACTTTATATATTTCTCAGTTGGACTTATATTAAATCTCTATTTTTGTTTTTAACTTGGAATACATTCTCAAAGATACTAATTACTAAATTATCATTTTTTATAATGTAAACATTTTAAATCACCTAAATGTCTACTACAGAAAGAGTAAATGGTGATGTGTCTGTGTTACGGAATACCCTGAAAACCATGGAAAATAATAATAAAGCTCTATATACATGGACATGGAAGGAATAAATTAATAAATTGTTTCACTGAATGAAAATCATCGTAGTTGTATAAATGAAAATATGTACCTTCAGGGCTGCAACATTATGTCACTCAAGCAAGTACATAATTCAGTAGTGCTATTAGGTAAGGATTATAGATATTTCTGCATACAAATATACAGTGAAGGGAAACAATTAATATTTTAAAAAAATATATATGTTTATACACATGTCGAAAAAGTTATGAAAGTAAATACTGCAAATTACTAACAGTGGAAACTCTTAACAAGTAAGTGTAATTTTGCTTTTCATTTTGCATTACACAGTTTTGTATTGACTGAAGTTTAAAATTAGATTTGCATTACATTTTTTTCTCTAAAAATGTAACTATAATTGAAAACCTAGTTTCTGAATTGTACATTCTGTTTAACTCATGTTCTTTCTCTTTAATCATCAGTTTCTTCACAACATGAAAAAGATACTAGGAACTTTCCAATTAAAGAAACAAAAAACTAAAAATCAGGAAAATAAAAAAGCATTTTAGAACCAAACCTTCTCTTAATGCCATCGCTCTTTATTCCAGGCCTCAAAATGAAATAGCACAGACTGTCTTTGTCTCCTCTCCCGAAGATGCTTGGTTTATTCAGTAATCAACTCCCAACTTTGCAATGGCCCAGAAAGATAGCCTTTACTTTGCATACCTTCTAAAATACTAGCCTGATTCAAGTATTTATCATTCTTGAATTATAACTAGTAACTTCACTGGTTTCTTTGCCTGTAATTTCTTACCTCTGCAGTCATCCCCAGATATTGCCATAGGGCTATCTTCCTAATGCAGAGATCAAATCATTTTGTTATTCTTAAAATATTTTTGGCTCTATCATCCACAGAGTAAGTTTCAGATTTCTAGACATAACATCATGACCTTTCATGTCCTATGGCCAGATAGTGATGCTCTTTTAGCATCACTTCTAACTTCCCTTCCTTCCTTCCTTCCTTCCTTCCTTCCTTCCTTCCTTCCTTCCTTCCTTCCTTCCTTCCTTCCTTCCTTTCCTTCCTTCCTTCCTTTTTCTTTTCTTTCTTTCTTTCTTTCTTTCTTTCTTTCTTTCTTTCTTTCGTTCGTTCTTTCTCTTTCTTTCTTTCTTTTTTTCTCTTTCTTTCTTTCTTTCTTTCTTTCATTCTTTCTTCCTTTCCTTCTTTCTTTCCTTCTTTCTTTCTTCCTTTCTTTCTTTCTTTCTTTCTTTCTTTCTTTCTTTCTTTCTTTCTTTCTTTCTTTCTTTCTTTCTTTCTTTCTCTTTCTTTCTTTCTTTCTTTCTTTCTTTCTTCTTTCCTTTTTTTTTAACTTTTAAGTTAAGGGATAAAGGTGCAGATTTGTTACATAGGGACACTTGTGTCATGGGGGTGTGTTGTACAGATTATTTCATCACCCAGGTTTTAAGCCTAGTACTCATCAGTTATTTTTCCTAATCCTCTCCCTCCTCCCACCCTCCAAAAGGCCCCAGTTTGTGTGTTGTTCCTGTCTACGTGTCCATGTGTTCTTATCAATAGCTCCCACTTCATAGTGAGAACTCCAAACATCCATAAGTATAATATACCATTTTATGCCTTTAAGTCTTGTCATTTACATCTCTTATTATTCTCATCTTTCAAGGCCCACCACAAATATCACACTTATATTTGACAATGGAAAGAAATATTCCTGCTCTCTTAGGGCACTTTGCTTTACCTATATTACAAATCTGATTTCATCTATACTAACTTTAGTTAGCTTTCATTTGTTTCACTTAGCACTAAATAATTTAGTCTTGAAATCAGGACCCACCTTCGATTGATCTCTGAACTAGAGTCCTTATCTGAATTCAATGTATTTGTTTGCCTTGCTTTTAACCAAATATATTTGGAATCCCTTTATCCATACACTTATGAGGAAACACTCCTGACAAGGTTGCTATTCATTAATATGACTATGGAAAAAAAATGTCACCTTAGTTCTATTTTAAGATATGAAAAAGTCTTATCTATTTTTAATAGATTTGATAATACCATGTATGAGTTTAAATCTTACTGATGCTGTACAGTCGTGTTATCCAATATGATAGCCAATAGACACATGAGGTTATTTACACTTGTGTTTTAAATTAATCAAAATAAAATAAAACTTCCAAAAATATAATATACCATTTTATGCCTTTAATTATTGTTCCAAGGTTTCAGTATATTATAGAAATTTTTATTATCACAGAATTTTCCATTTAAAAGCTCTGCTCTAAAGTTCAAACTCAAAATATAAATTACTCCTGTGCTAACTGGGTAAAATCCTGATACAGAAATGGCATACTTTACAATAGATTTTTTGCATTGTTTTTATCTAAGTTGAATATAGCTGTATTACTAGCTCACCAGACAACTGTTACAGGGATTCACCATATCTCTAACACTTTAAAATTTATTCTAATGAACTCAGTTGATTGCATATAACCCTTTACACGTCCAGGTCAAATGAATCACTGTACTAGAATCAGCTATTCTGGGGGAAAAGAGGAGAAGAGGTTGTGAATGTTTGTGGAATATGTATTATTAAACATAAGTCCTAGTACCCTGTGGTAGCAGATCTGACCATTCTGACCATCCTGTGGCTCAATTTTAGGAAATAATGTCTAAGAAGGAATCAAGAATGAATGGATGTATTGCACTCAAAAGATAAATTTGTCCTCATCACTAGTGTGGCTGTGTTCCATCCTTACTCAATAATTGTATACAATGTCATGTCATTAAACCTTACATAATGGTCTGTACCTCATTCATTCTCATCCTTCAAGGTTCACTTAAACTTTTTTTTTCCCCCCTAGGTTTTCTCCACACTAGCTAGGAAGTTTGCATGTACAGAATGTAATGAACAAATGAAATTTCTCTATGCAGGAATTCGACATTGTGTGTTGAATGCTGTGATAACAGCATTTCTTACGCAGACTCAATGTATATTTGATCATCTAACATGAAAATTGAAACTTGCATCTGCTTGAAAACCATCACTTTGCTGGCTCAATTTTAGACCTGCAAAGGAACTTGCTGCCCTTTTGTTAACTGGATGAGCTATGTATTTCACTTTCAAAAGACATCTGCCTGCAACTTTGATGGTGAGATACTGCCTCATAACATTCATTTTTCTCTATTAAGGTATTATAGTTTTGATTTAATAATTTTCAGCGGAGATTCATTTAACACTAGAGTGAATGAAAATCTAAAAAAGAATCAAATGGTTATTAGTGGAAACATAATAACCTTTACCAATTGACCTTTAGTAATGGAGAGACTCCTCAGTTGGAAGAAATCTTTCGTGTTGAAATTTTCCCGATAGAGAATTCTTTGCATATACAATCAATGAGGTATGGGCATAGCTTCATCTTTGATATAAATAACAAAAAATTTTCATAGAAAGCTATAGAATTAAAATTTATTTTTCAGAAAGAGTATTGTTTGTTTCTTTCAAAAGTGAAGGTAAAAATGATATTGGGGAAGGTACCCTCAAATAAATTAGTATAACCAAGTAATCATTTTTCAGAAATAGATTAGAAAATATTCATCCCCCCCAATTAATGTTTGCTAGTTACATTTATCGATTTCCTTTCTACAATGTTCATTTTAACATCACAATGCTTTCATTAGTGCATTCTATAATTATCAGGTATATGTAAATTGCCATTGTTGAAAATAAGGTTTTGTGGTTTAAAAATAAGATAGCCATTCGATATATATGTATTAACAGTAACCACAGCAAAAAATCAAAAATAAAAATTAAGAGCACTTTTTCTCTACTCCCTTTAGACACACTAATCCTTGGTGCCTTAAATTAGATTATATATAACAATTCTAATATATTGGTACCTACATAATTATATAACTTAATTTTAATCAGGAAAACAAATTCCTCATTTTAAACCTTTTAATTGTTGTATCATTTTGTTTTTCCGTTTTTATGCTTTTGCATGTTTAACATAATAAGAAACCTCAAAAGATATCTCTGGGCAACTTCTGAAGATTACTATGTTAAGATTGCTAAACAAATGTATTCAAATGCATTTTCATGACTGAATTTTTATTACTCTAGTTCAGTGTTTATTTTTTCCTTGCTTCTTTGAAAATTGTTTTAGGATGTTTCTGAAAATAACATCATCCAGATTAAAATGTTGAGAACACATAAGGCTCATAAAGAGTGTGGGACATAAGTGTGCCAGCTAATCTAGTTCTCAGTCTCATAAAGGGCAATAGTGGCACTTAAGAGCCAATATATCAGTTCCTTTTCATTGTAATAAAACCATTCCTGAAAGTGACTTTGTCCAGAGCAAATGACTCTAACATGTTGTACTTCAGAGGTAGATTGTCATAACTCACTAAAGAAAGTGACCATCTTAGTAAAAAAATTACCTGTTTATCCAAGTATTTTTTTTCAAGCTGTAGATATTTTCTCCTGCCCTCCCAAAACTTAGCACAACGTTTCAGTGGAAACAGGTATAATCTAACTGCTTTCATGGCCAACAAATGGAAAGGAATGCAGAAGAAACAAAGAATTAGGTGTTTTTCTGTTCTAATGGAGAAACAAGTTAAATACATTAAATCATAGAAAAACAAAGACAGAAAACACCCTGACAATATAAAACACTGATGAAAAGTCTACTGGTTAAAAGTGAAAATTTTGAAAGCAATAGTTGCATATAATCAGTGGATATGCCTTTTGCTTCTTTTCAAACAAGTTGTTTTTAAAGGTGTATTGCATTATGATCACATACTATGTATTTATTTTGTTAATTATATAATTCTTCTTAAGCTGAATCACTCAACTACAAAAACTTGGGCTTTATTTTTAACATTTTTGTAAAATTTTTTTTTCACATGGATTGCAAATATTGTATAAACCGATGTTTAACATGAATATATTAAAGATTTTTTTGGATTATAATTATAGGAAAGAGTTATACATTTGTATTCTCAAGACCTTTATTATACATTGTATAACGACACTTTCTACCAAATGTGAATGAGAAATAGTAAATAACCTTTTTTTTTTTTTTTTTTTTTTTTTTTTGAGATGGAGTCTTGCTCTGTCGCCCAGGCTGGAGTGCAGTGGCCAGATCTCAGCTCACTGCAAGCTCCGCCTCCCGGGTTTACGCCATTCTCCTGCCTCAGCCTCCTGAGTAGCTGGGACTACAGGCGCCCGCCACCTCGCCCGGCTAGTTTTTTGTATTTTTTAGTAGAGACGGGGTTTCATCATGTTAGCCAGGATGGTCTGGATCTCCTGACCTCGTGATCCACCCGTCTCGGCCTCCCAAAGTGCTGGGATTACAGGCTTGAGCCACCGCGCCCGGCCAATAGTAAATAACTATTAAGGCAAAAGACAAGAAGAGGAAAACTATGAGGAAAGATAATATAAATATTCCTAGCTTTTAAATTAATTTTTAATTCTGTTCTTTCTCATGACTTAAAAACAATAAGAGTCTGCACACCTGCATTCTGAATTCAGTGTTATCCTCTATTGTTAGATTGGAAAAGAGGCAAAGATAGAAAAATCATTCACTGGCTAGAGAATGCTTTTGGTCGGGTCATGGATTGATGCTGTTTTCAGTATATAATTTCATTGTCAATTGAAACAAAGGGCTAATTGAGCACAATATTGATGGGTGGTTCAGAGGCGAGACTAGTATAGTTCTCTAAAAGGGACTAATAATAACCACTCCTGTTTCACCTTCCACCAACATGTTGAGGAGAGCCATGCAGAAGGCAGTTATCTGTTCCTCAAACACATTTCTCCTGGTGCATAAATTTTCTGGGGCCTAGACTAGTGGCCCTATAGATCCAACCAGTAACTCTTTCTGTCTCTCAGTGGTTTATATCTTGAGTGACCTTTGTTCTGATTTGGTCAAAATCTTTATATATTTTGAAACTGTTATAATATAAAGACTTCACAAAGGGACAGAATACTAGTCTCTCATGGCACCTACTGTGTTACTGCTGGATAATAATAACTTTCAAATGATTCTTTAATTTTAATATGTTCATCATCACAAATTTCAAACTTTGGTTTAGGTTTGCCTTCTGAAGCAACACTGAGTACATTGTTTCCATTTTGACAAGTCAAACAACCTTTCTGATATTTGAGAACAACTAAGTTCTGTGGTTGATTGAAAACTATAATTTTGGTAATCATATTCTTCTTCATTTTGCATTTTCTTCCAACGTTTCCTTTGGAGACCTTATCCCAATGCCAGGTGCTTCAGAGGAGGTTTTCTCAACCTCACCGCTATTGATATTTCAGACCAGATAACTCTTGGTCACTGGGACGTGTCCTGTGTATTGCAGACTGCTTAGAAACATTCTAGGGAGTGTTTGTGGTGGTATGAAAATGTTGAGAAAAATTTCCTAAGCAGTTGGGAGAAGCTCTTCCCAATTTCCTAAGCAGTTGGGAGAAGCTACTTGATGCAACTCTGGCAAATGAAAAGCAAACAGAAGATACTAGCTGATGCCTCTGAGAAAACTCTTTAAAGGATGTAGTCACCTCCTGTGTGTTCTTTCCCACTGAATCTTATTCCGTGAATGCAGTGGCAAGTGATATGACAACAGAGTTGTGCTTCAAGCCTAAGCAAGCCTCTAAGAATACTGAAGTGAGAGGATTCCACCAGTCTTGGTCCTTGAATCTTTCTTTGCTCATTTTGGAACTAGGTCTCTGGATATCTTGCTGGGAGAAAGATAGTGGTAGGAACTAACTTTTTTAATCTACTAGTTTTATTTTGTCTTCTGCAAAGAAATTAAAATCTATAGAACCTCTAACTGATAGTAATAGCTTTGCTTTAGAAAAAAAGCAAGTGTCCATATTATAAATATCTCAAGCTTCTCCTTATGTTCAAGCTGTTTTCAAATGTATTTTTTTCAGTCATTCCATATTCATCATTTCTCAAGTACAATGGGCAAGGTACCCTACTCGGCTCCAGAGATAAAGATAAAAGAAACAATATTATTATTGCCTCAGAAAGTCTGAGGATAGTGAAGACAAAATTAATGGAACTGCTAGTGTTTTGTGATAATTATGTATAAACTATCAGGATAATAGGAGAATATTAGACAAGATAGGAAATGAATCTGAATAAAAAAGAAAAAATAATAAATTGTCACTGTTAAACATCTTAAAACATATGATAAAGGCAGGAGGAGCTATTGCTGAAAAATTCCTAATTTTATATCTGTTACCTCAGCATTATATTTGAAGACATAAAAGAAAATCTGAGTTTTAAATTTCCAAAACTATCTGTTGCCCATCCGCATGATTTTTCTTTTACTGTGTCACAGACTAGTATATTTTCAAGTGCCTAGCTAGGCTATATTGTATTTTTGTTTCAGCTTTAAAGTATTTAATAATATCTTTTCTCCCCAAAGACCTTGCTTAGAAGCCAAGAGATACACCATGAGGAGCAAGTGTTGTGGTAAGTACCACTCTGGCGACCTGTGGGCACGCACCTGCCTTCCTCCCAGTGTGCTGACTGCATTCCTCTCACTACCATTGTCAGATTTGCTTCATGAGCTCTAAACTGTGTCATTAGTTATGACTCATCAACTGTGGCATAGTCATATCAATTCCAGCCCAGTGTCTTCTGTCCTCATTTAAATACAAATTTTTCTTCTATTGCTAAGCTATCAAATATGTGTTATTCACTGAGTCTTTGTAATAAAAGGTGAAACAGCACCGTCTGCACTCAACAGTCAGTTTTTTTTAAAAAAAGTTTGTAACATTCAAATGATTTGCAAGCATTTTTCTAACACATTCTTTATTTTTGAAAACCAAATATCTATGACACCACATATGTATATCTGCTGATTGTAGTTAGCAATCTCAGCCAACACTTATTAAAAAACATGAAATTGTCAATCCTATCAAGTTGTTGGTTGGTTGGTTTTAACCAGCTTCTCAGCCACCTTGGAACTGACCTAGAGTGTAAAGGTCTTGAGGGTTCTCTTCATCAGTATTACCTGAATACAAGCCTTCTGAAAGGAAAAAGAAACTCTAGCTTTTCAAACCAGAAAGTCTAGTAAAATTCAATATTGTAAATGGAATGTCTTTATTTTTAACAAAATATAATCATGGTAGACAAATTCATTCTTACAGTTCTATTTACAATCCTCTTTCAGTTTTATCTATGTAAGCACTACCATTTAGGTTTATTATATTTTCTGTTCATGTTTTTTTTTCCCTACATTTTATTAGTCTCATTTCCCCCTACATTTTTATTTTAGTGCTGACCTTCAATTCCTCAGGTGTCAGTTCTTTGTATATAAATAATACTTTCATGTTTCATGAGGTCAGTTACCACTCAAATCATCACCAGTGGCAGAAAATAAAAACAACAGAATCCCAAACTTCCCCCTGGGATTTTATCACATATTATGATTTTAAAATCCCCACTTTACTGACAGATTGAAGTTTAACTATAGCTGATTTTAAACGACAGAAATACAACTGAGTTATCATATAGTTCATGATATATGACAAATCATATTAACATTATCTTTTGATATATCTCAATACCATTACAGATAATTATCTGATATCTTAGACCCATCTCAGATACTTTTATTTCTATAATAAAAATAGAAATAATTCAGGAAAATAAAATTGGTGAAAATTACAAAGCAAATATCCAATTTTTTTGAAAGAACAAACTTGTCTTTAATTGTCATTAAATGCCTTTAATTGTCATTCAATTGTCATTTTTGTCTTCTGTAGTTCTTCAAATATGTATTCGGGAAAAGTTTCCAGATCTGTCATTGGTATTTAATAGATAGTTATATTATATTGTAAACCACAATTTTATTTCAGAAATTCAAATATGAATTTCTATATTTTAATTAAAATATAATTCGGATACGTTTTCTCCCCTACCTCTTTCATCTGTAGGCTTTGGGAAGGAGTCATTCTTGGTTTCTTTTCCTTTCCAGCTATCTTTTGCCTTATGTACCTCCTCTCCTATTGGAGAGGAGGTTCTACTGACCACTCTAGGACTGAAGTCTGGAAATAGGAGAGGTAATGAAGAGAGAAATTTCTTTTTCAACTGATAGTAAATGATCATTTAATCTACAGCTGTCCATTCCCATGGAAATTTTCACTTTGTAGAACAAGCTTGCCCAACCCTCAGCCAAAAGGCCACATGCAGACCAGGACAGCTTTGAATGAGGCCCAACAGAAATTGGTAAACTTTTTAAAAACACTATGAGGTTTTCTTGGTGATTTTTTTTTTCTTTAGCTCGTCAGCTATCATTAGTATTAGTGTATTTTATATGTGGCCCAAGACAATTTGCCTTCTTCCAGTGTGGTCCGGGGAAGCTAAACGATTGAAAACCTCTGTTTTACAAGTTCATTCCATGCAATGGAATCCCACCCAAGTGTTCTCAAAGAACACTTGACTTCAAGCCATCTGCTCTCTTTCTTTGCTCATGTGGATCATATCTGATCTGGGCTTAAAGGTAATGCATTCGTGGGCCCTGCAATCCAGAAAGTGAAACCCCAGGTCAGCTACTTAATTTGCAGGGTCCCTTTTACAAATCATTTCTTCCAATGGTTTCTTTCTTGACCTGTCATGATGTTTTTTGTTTGCTCTTAATTTCACTCTCCCTTGGAAACAGGGATAGTCATAGAGCACTCAAAAGTACTCAGGATATGAGCCTGAGTCTCCTTGTATTTGGACTCAGACCCCTGCTGGGTAAGAGGTGGTAGTGGTCTCTAGGTATCCATGGGGGAGCAAGATGGCAAAAGGTGAGATCACATGGGAGTTGAGTCCCCATGCTCTTGGCTCATGCTCCGTTGTCCCATCAGAGTTCACTTACAAAACACAAATTCAAATATAAAATTGTTAAGGATTTCAAGACAGTAATAGTAAAGTTTTGAAGGATGTACTGAATGTGGGTTCTTACACAACTACAGTGGTCACAAACCCATGAAATTGACAATCCAAATGTATTAGCAACTGTTCTTTAATGTACCAGCAAGACAGCTTATCAGCCTTTGTTTTTTACAATTCTGGAAAATAATTAATTAAACATCAGACTCATGTGCCACTCCTAAATTTTGGAGAAACTCATCAAGCTTTATAAACACTACCCCTTCACCTGAGTGGATAAACATTGCTATCCTCCCATCCAATGTGGCTATTCTAGAACACCTTTCCCAAAGAAATTTTTCATAAGAAAGAAAATTCTTATTTTCCTCAATTCTGGTAATCATTTGTGGTGTTTTGCATTGTGTTATCTTGGATAGGAAAAAAGTACATTTTTTTTTCAAGATCTCCTTCTCTGCACTATCCAAAAGAGGAACTTGTATGTTACTGGGAAAAAGGAAGTAAAGTGGTGGCCCTTATTCTCTGAAGGTCATCATAATCAAATGCAGTATCGGATCAATGCAGAGGTTCCAGCCAGCTTGCAACCTGTCCTGAATCTGCTCTATTCAATGTTCAACACCTTTGCCAACTGTTGCCTCTGTTCATCAACAGCAGCCCAAGACCCACCAAAAGATTCTTAGATGTGAATCCACAGAGGTTGTAGCTACACAGAATCTCAACCTCTCAAAGGGCATCCCAGGAGCAACCCCTGCATAAACAGATATGTTTAATATTTCATATTGACTTGGTGAGATGTCCTCTGATCCTCGAACTTCCCTTTCAGATCTTGAGTTTCCCAGCTACTTGTACAACTCTACACATCTAATTCCTTTAATAAGTCCTTTATCCCATAAAACACATTATTAACTTTGCTCCCCTGTCTGACTGCTGTCTGATACATGATTTTGTACTTGTATTTTGAGTTAAGCAAGTTCTTACCAATGAATTTTAAAATCTACATCTTGTAATTCTATTGATTTACTTCCTATGGTCTTAGTCAAATTTTTGATTTTATGATCTAACTATACTGGCACTAATTCTTTATGCTGTGGTCATTGTATGAGGGACAAAATCAAAGTGTCATTTGTCAAGAAAGCAATGTGGAAAGGAGTAAAGAAGTCCCTGGGAATATTAGGTGCTCATATTGTACGAATTTGCCTTGGTCAGTTATCCCTAGGCTTTCTACAAAAAGCAGGTTGACATTAGATCCAGCAGTTTAATCTGTATTGTCTTTGATTTGTCACAGATGTGTGTCATGCCTATAATTCCCAGAAATTACACTGCTTCAGCCTCGCTGATAGTAAACCTGTGTTCCCATAGCTCTTATGATATATATCTAAGTAATGCCTGCAGGGAAAACATCCCTAAAGGTTCTGTCTATGTTCTGATAATGGATTCTTTTACTGTTACTTCCATGAAAGACGTTTTTGTTTTGTTTTGTTTTCTCTTACAGTAAGAAGACCAGGATATTCTGCCTTCACTATCAGTTTGTATAGAGGCTGATCTGTTCTTCCTTTTAGAAAATCAGCAGTTGGACCAATTTTCCTTCTGAAACTGTGATATATGCACCTGCATTTTACAATTTTATTCACTCTCCGAACATCAGACACAAATTTTGTTTCATCGTATATCCCCTAACTTTCTCCCCATTTTTTCTTATTCCTTCCTTTAGCTGACTAGGGCTATGCACACTCTGGGCTTTGAAGACATGGCCCAGCTTTGGTTCTGGGGACTGGCTGTGCTGTGCCAAATATTTCTTGTGCCATGGTCCCTCTTTCCAGAATAACTTTTTTACTTTTATTATTGGAAGTGATTGTGCAGAACTGATATAATTTCCTGATTAAATGTTTGGTAAGATTTAGCAGTGAACTTATCTGGCCCTGGTGCTTTCTGTTTAGCAGGGTATTAATTATTAATTCAGTTTCTTTAATAGATAAAGGCCTATTCAGATTATCTATTTCTCCTCATGTGAGTTTCAGTTGATTGTGTCCTTCAAGGAATTGGTACATTTCACCCTCATCATTACATTTTTGTGCATAAAGTTGTTCATAATGTTCCCTTACTATCCTTTAATGTACATGGGATCACTAATGATGTCCGCTCTTTCGTTTCTGGTATTAATAATTTATGTCTTCTCTATTTGTTTTGGTTAATCTTGATAGAAGTTTATCAATATTATTGATGTTTTCAAATGAGTAGCTTTTTACTTTTATCACTTTTTTTCTATTTATTTTTTGGTTTTAATTTTATTGATTTCCAATTCAATACAATTTTGAAAATGCATAAAGGAAGCACAGTATTATAAAATGCACCAATTATGTTGAAACATACTTAAAATATTTTTAAAATAATTTTAAAAATTATAGTAAAAGTTTTCTTCCTAATGCATTAATAAGACAACGTATATGAATTATAAGCAATATATTTTATTTGTTAAAGGCAGATGAGTGTTACGGTATTCTATTTAATTTGAAGAAATTATTAAACCATGAGGTAAAATTTGATAAATCCTCATATATATCATGTTGGATATCTAAATGATTTATTTTTGTTGTTTCTTTGTAATTTATTTTTATTGCTTGTCTGTTTACCATTGTTAAGTATATTGATTTGTAAGGATTTACTCTTGCAAATGTAACTAAGGTTTTCATAATTCACATGAGATGAAGGCAGGTGTCTCTCAAGAAAACTTCAAATTTTATAAGATATTTTGATGAAACTCCAGCTAGAGTAATTTTTTTCTGCTAAGATTTAAAATGGAAATTCTTAATGTTTTACAGGTTGGAAGAGTAATCTCTAAAACCTCAGTGTGATTTTCTGCTTCTGATTAGAATGTAGAAAGGTGAAAATGATGACGCTCCCACCCTTAAGGTGATAAATATTTGAATTATCTACAAAGTCATAAGTTGTTTTCAGCCCATCAGAGATGAGGTTGCATGGCAACCAAGTATACTGATTCCAGAGAGGAACTAGCCCTTAAAGATGGAAAGGACACACTTTTACAAAATCAGCAGTTGGACCAATTTTGCTTCCGAACTGT
This sequence comes from Macaca nemestrina, assembly GCF_043159975.1. Taxonomy (NCBI): domain Eukaryota; kingdom Metazoa; phylum Chordata; class Mammalia; order Primates; family Cercopithecidae; genus Macaca; species Macaca nemestrina. The sequence goes on from NC_092131.1 coordinate 80,416,270, forward strand.
GATATATGCACCATGCATTTTACAATTTTATTCACTCTCAGAACATCAGACATACAGATTTTACTTCATCATATATCCCCTGACTTTCTCCCCATTTTTTCTTATTCTTTCCTTTAGCTTGACTAAGGCTATGCATCTGTAACCAATCAAAAAATGAAGAGGAAGTCACCATATAATCATATAAGAAATCAGCTAAACTTTAATAAATTCTTAAAGGCTAAATGTGGGTAAATGTGTAAGTTTAGAATATCAGGAAGCCTCAGACACAAGAAATGACTATTTCTCCAACTCTTGTCCATGGATCTTTGTCTGCTGAAGTGAAAGACTGGGAACTAGGCAGAAGATGAGAGAGATCATCCTGGATAGTGCAGGCTTCAGGTAGTAATCAGTTGCTGCTGGGGGACAGGCAAAAATCCTTGCCCACTAACCCAGAACATTCTTTCTTAGGAAGCAAAAGCTTTAAACCACTATAGAAAAGACAGCACAACTGTAATTTCCACTAATCACAGGCAAAGATGCACTGAGGCTTGGGAACAAGTGGAAGAAAACATCCTGTATCTTTGGAAGAGTGGTAGGAAACAGTTGTGGCTAAGATTCTACACCAATAACAACAAGAAGCCTTTAACTACTATAGAGCGGTAGACGTTTCCACCCAAAACCAACCACAGATCCAAGACAGGGTTTCACTGTCATAGATGAGTTGGACACAATGCAAGAACACTAAGAACACCCCATTTTGAGAAAAAAAAAAAAATCAGCTGAATTCAATGACAGTAGTCTAAAACCAACATGACAAAAAGACAGAAAAAGGAATGAAAACTTGGGCTTCTTTCACACAGGACGTACCTAAGACTGAATGAGGCTGGGCCAGAACAACATAAAACACCTCACTTTTTACCCCTTTGCCAAGCCTGATACCAAATAAAAAGCATCAGTTGTCTATATATTGAATAAGGGAAAGAGGAAAGACAGAGAACACCTCGATGGTACAGGAAGGTAAGGACGCTGAAAGCTGAGAGGGGAACAGAGATACTAAACAAAATCCTCCAGCACCCCAGGACCCACCTTAAATGCAGCCAACATCAGCCACTCCCATGGGAATTTGAAGCCTGTGTAGACTGAAGGTAATGATAATTACAACAAAATCTATATCCAGCTCAAACCCCTGACGAAAATGGCTCACTCTCTCATGCAAATTGTTGGACAAAATTTTGTGCTCATTTGCAGGCATAAATATTATTTTAAAAGTAATTACTGCTACTTACTTGATTTTGGAATAAAACATATGCTAGCCTTAGCTATGCAATTTGTTTTTCTATCTTCGGAAGTAGCATAATAAATAAGATTCTTAAAATTCTGATAGAATTTACTTATCTGAGGATTTGAAGGAACGATCTTTAATAGACTAATAAGTAAATATTGAAATGCTTGTTAGATACTTCCTGTATAATCCTATATTCTTTATCTTTAGTTTTTATTATTAATATTTCTTAGTTGTTGTAGTTCTTAAACATCTTTCCAATGTCTCTAGCATTCACATTTAGTATAATGAAGATATTTTAATACTTAAAAATTTTTAACTGTGCATATTACACAGTCTTCCTTATTGTCTTGATTAATCTTCCACAGGTTTCTCTATCCTAAATGTTTTCTCAAAAACTAACTTTTGGTTAGATTTACATTCTTTGCTGTTGCTTTAAAGGTTTTTGTTCATTGACTATTTATATTGGGCTTCCTCCACTGCTCTTTCTCCAATTTTTAATTGAAAAATAGAGCTCATATAATTTTAACCTTTAATAATAAATATATTTCAATGTACATTTTTTACCTTAAATTATATTATGTCATGTTGTCATGTAAATATTGCCTTTCTAGCATTTTAGTATTTAGGCCTTGTGTGTCATAAAATAATTTTAATGTGAGTAGTTATATACATATATATATATTCTTTTAAATTTTAACTTATGTCAACAACATGTTTTGGCTCTTAATTATTTAAAAATTTATAAAAGTCAGGATCCTTTAATTACTGCTTTTAACCCATTTGCATTTATTGTCATTATTGTTACATTTAACTTAGTTCAGCCAATTTATTTCATATTATACATTTACTCACATTTTTTGTTTGTTTCTTTTCCCCTTCTCTTAATTTTTTTGTCTATAGAATGGCTCACTATATTACTTTAAGAAGTATTTAAATTTATCTCTGTGGTAATTATCTTAAAATTTTAAATAAGAAAATAAATATTAGTTTCTTAAACTATTGATATCTGCATATTGTATCTAAAGATATATTTGCTTTGTCATAGTCATGTGTTTCTTAGATTTCAATTTCATCTTTCTCATTATATAGACATTTTTTATAATTTCAATTCTGTATTGCTTTTGTTTTAAAATTTTCTTTCCCTTTGTTTTTTTTTTCCTTGTTTTTCTCTTTTCTCTAAACTATAAAATGACTCTCTACTCAACTCCCTTCTTATGAAAATTGCATAAAATATGCATGGAGGTATCAAAAAGATTCCAAGGCATTAAAGATTACAGGGCTAACATACTGAAGAAAACAGCACTTAAGAGAATTGAGAACACTATTGACTGTCCCTTGACCCATGAAAGATTTTCTCACATGTAAGTGGCTGCTAATAGACCACAAACCTAAGTAGAAATATTCATAGTTTTATACTTTTAAGAGAATAAAATATATGGCTCAAGACTTATTAAGGAGAAAGGTCCATTTACACATCCCAGGCTTCACTTGATACTTCAAAGGTTTAGGAATATTAATGGAAATAAATAGGTTATCATTCACAATAATTGCAGTTCTGTCTCAAACCAGCTTAATCACTGATTATATGATCTGTAACACACCTTAGATAACCCTCCAAAAAACAGAGTTGGAGTTAATCAGAATTAACTAGTAGCTACAATCTCGTTAGAATATTAGAAATATTAAGGGCAAAAGCCACATTTAAATAGGTAAACTTAACGTTTTTCAAAAATGATGGAAGCCAGGCATGGTGACTCACTCCTGTAATCCCAGCACTTTGGGAGGCTGAGGTGGGTGGATTGCCTGAAGTCAGGAGTTCCAGACCAGCCTAACCAACATGGTGAAACCCTGTCTCTATTAAAATACAAAAATTAGCCGATCATAGTGGCAGGCGCCTGTGTTTTCAGTTACTTGGGAGGCTGAGGTGGGAGAATTGCTTGAAACCAGGAGGTGGAGGTTACAGTGAGCCGAGATCGTGCCACCGTACTCCTTCCTGGGCAACAAGAGTGAGACTCCGTTTCAAAAACAAAAACAAAAAAAGATAGCAAAACTATAAGTCACAGTCTCAGGAAGTGCCAGAGTGAAGCTTGATAAATACGGAGACAACTACATAGCTCATGTTGGAGAATTAATAACAAAGAGACTATCTCAAAAATAGTTCTAGAAAAAGCCATATTACCTTCAAAAAGTGGCAGTATGACTTAGAGATGACTTCTCAAATGGAAGCTAATTGGTAACTAGAATTTTATTTCTAATAAAACATTATAGAATATAAAAAAATAAATACATGTTCAGGAGAACGAAAAATAAGGGAACTCCCTATACCATATATACCTTACACTAAATGAAATAATAATGTTTTTCAAGCAGAAGAAAAATTATTTTAGATGTAAATGTAGAAATTTAGAAATGAAATCAAGAAAAGGAAGGACAAAACATCTGGATAAATCTAAATAAACAGTGACTATATAAATAAAATCCATAATATAAAATTTAAAATAAATATTAACAAAACTACCTAACAAAATATTAGAAGTATTATAAGATCTTCATAGTCTAAGAAAAGTAATGAAAATTTTATTTTATACTCATATTAGACACTAATAAGTCAAGGAATCATGAAATAATATCTAGGGCAAAATCAAAAGATACTTAAACTTATAGGAGATTATAAGGGGATATTGGAGAAAAAAACGCTTAATTGAGAAAAAAAGCAAGAAAGAACAAGTCGAAAATTCAACAGATGAAAAATAGCAGTGGTAGACCACAACAAAAATATCTTGAGCGAAATATAAATGATTTTAATACTTTAATAAAAAATCTAAAATGAATTTTAAAAGGTGTTATATGCTTTTTATTAAAAATAAGAATTGAGGGACTGGTCACGGTGGCTCACACCTGTAATCCCAGCACTTTGGGAGGCGGAGTCAGGTGGATCACAAGGTCAGGAGATCGAGACCATCCTGGCTAACACGGTGAAACCCCGTCTCTACTAAAAATACAAAAAATTAGCTGGGCGTGGTGGCCGGCGCCTGTAGTCCCAGCTACTCGGGAGGCTGAGTAAGGAGAATGACGTTAACCCGGGAGGTGGAGCTTGCAGTGAACTGAGATCGCGCCACTGCACTCTAACCTGGATGAAGGAGGGAGACTCTGTCAAAAAAAAAAAAAAAAAAAAAATTGAGGATGTCTGAAAAAAATTAAAAATGGTCTGTTAGGCTGACATAACCAAAAGAAAGCTGAGATAAATGTACTAATATCAGATGAAATAAACTTAATGGCAAGAAGCAGTACAAAGACAAAGGAATACCTTTCAAATGATAAAATGAGCAGTATACCATGATGTGACGATTTAAAATTTGTATGCATGTAACAGTGGGAGAAATATATGAATCCATATCATACTGGGGACTTTTGCCCACTTTTCTTATACTGTTGGAAGAAGTAGAAAAAATGTAATTAAGAATAATGAATTAGATATCTCTATTAGCAAATTTGACCAAATTGATATATATTGCATAATATTAAACTCCATAAACCTAAAATTGAATATAATGTGAATGCACCCTTAATATTTATTCAAATGCTCTATGTTGTGTCAGAGATCAAGCCGTGACAAATTTTCATAATTGAAAATAGAAATAATACATTTTCTGACAGCAGTTAAACTGTTAGAAATCATTTACAAAAGGACAACTTAATCCACAAATATTTAAAAATTAAGAAAGTATTCCTAAATAATTCACAAGTCACAAAATTAGTCTCAATGGAAATTAGAAAATATTTTCAGTAAATGAGAATAAATGTATGACATATTGAAACTCAAGCAAATGAATATCCTTGGTTATGCAAAGTCATACAGATGGTACAGTGGTCATTGGAGACTCAGAGTGGGGAGGGTGACAGGGGAGTGAGGGATGGAAACTTGCCTATTGGGTACAGAGTACACTATTCAGGTGATGACTATATTAAAAGCCCAGACTTCACCACGATGCAATACAACCATGAAACCAAAAACCCTTTATCCCTAAAGCTATTTTTTTTAATTATAGCCTGTAAGTGATATTGCAAAGAATAAAAGGTTAAATGCCAATAGTCCAAATATCCACAGGTTGAAAATAGAACATGCTTAAAAATGATTCATTTAAAGAAGCTAAAAACCAAACAGTAAACCAAGTCCAATGAAAATAGAAGTCATACAAGAGATATTAATGGAAGAGAATACATTCTAAAAGAATCACATAATCAAGGAGATCAAAAAAAGCCAAAAGCTTTTCCTGGTAATAATGCTAAAATAATCTACAAAATTCAGAGACCAAAATAATAATAATAATAATAATGAGAGAGAGAGAGGGAGGGTGGGAGCACAGTAATATAAAAAGAAAAGGTGTTACTACTGATCCTAGAGAAGGAAGAAATTCAAAGTTATGAGCTACATTATTGCAGTACGTATTTGACAATTTAAATAAAATTTGTAAAAAAACTTGAAAAATGTCACTTACCAAAACTGACATGAGAAGACATAAAAATCGGAATACTCCTGTAACTGTTTTTAAAATCCATAATCAATTTTTCTCATATATGCACAAAAGTTCTAGGTCCAGATGTTTCACTGGAGAATTCTCTAAAACATATTAAAAGGAAAGAAAACTAACATTACCTACATATTTCACCTATTGAAAAATTTCTCAGCTTGTTTTGTAAGATTACCAATAATTTTAACATAGAAATGTGAGAAGGACTTTACAAGAAAAGACAATAACAGGTCAATCTCTCTTACAACCTAGCTAAAAATAATTAGAATTAAATATACATAAAATTCAGCAATATATAAACACAAACATAGGTTGAGCTTGTTATGGGAATGAACGTGTTTTAGTGTTCACAAATTTTAAAACTGCAGTGCGTTTTCTTAACAGAATAAAAGCCAAAAATCATATGACATTCTCTATAACTAAAAAATAAACTGCAAAGTCTGTGAGTGACACAATCTATTACCTAACTTGCAATGATGAAAAAAATATTTAAATTATAAAAGGCTACATCCAAAATGACTGTGATGAACACCTGTGTAATGGTGAAGTGTTGAACATTTTCCTACTGACACTGGGAATGAGAAGATGATACCAAATATGATCAACTGTGTTCAACCTTACACCTGACAAAATTGCTAGTGAGAAAGTAAAGAAGGAAAAAAAAAGATACTAAGAACCTGAAAAGAAGTAATTAAGCTAATTTTTCACAAAACATGAATAATTTACAGATAAACTATTATATAAATACATTTACAAGGTACGTGCCTGTAAGATAATATTTGAAATCAATTGTATTTCTTTTTTAAGGAAAGAAGAACTTCTAAAATTGAAATTTGAAAAAAAATGATGCCTCTAACAATAACATCAGAATCACTATACAGTAATCAATTTACTAACTAGAATACAAAATCTGAAAATGAAAACCCAGAAAGCATTAGGAGAAAATTGTTGAAAGTCAGGACATTAGTTACCTGGAAAAGGTAAGCAAGTATTATCTTGGAAAGGAGTTTAGGAGAATTCTGGGTTGTCAGTAATAGCTAATTTCCTGACCTACATGGTTATTCATGTTTATTGCAAAAAGGTAGCTTACTTTTTAAAATTTTATAATATCCATTGAATGTTTATTATGTTATACCCATTGAGATCTATGTTTATGATTTGCACATTTTTTAGGCATGTGAAGCAACAACAAAACATTTATTAAAAAGAAAATTAATGAATAAATAATGGTAAATTTTATTATGACATCAGATGATTTGTATATCTGAGCGTTCTTGACATACCATCTATATTTGACTTTCTTGTTTGAATAATTTCTCTAAAAATGTTTTTAGTACCCTGCTTTGGGTGGGAAAACACTCGAGGGAGAATGTGTCTGGGAATATTTTTTAAAATGTTCTCAAGGTGCAATAGCATTTTATGTGGATATAAAATTCTACATTAAAGTTGTTTTCCTTCTATACTTTTTAAAAAATTTATTTCCATGGATTATTGGGGAACAGGTGGTGTTTGTTTACATGAGTAAGTTATTTAATGGTGATTTGCGAGATTTTGGTGCACCCATCACCCGAGCAGTATACACTGCACCCAATGTTGTAGTGTTTTATCCCTCACCCGCTTCCCACTTTTTCCCCTTGAGTCCCTCAAGTCCGTTGTATAATTCTTATGCATTTTCACCCTCATAGCTTAGTTCCCGCTTATGAGTGAGAACATATGTTTGATTTTCCATTCCTGAGTTACTTCACTTAGAATAATAGTCTCCAATCTTATCCAGGTTGCTGCAAATTCCATGAATTCATTCCATTTTATGGTTGAGTCATATTCCATTGAATATATATATATATATATATATATATATATATATATATATATACCACAGTGTCTTTACCCTCTCGTTGATCTCTGGTCATTTGGGTTGGTTCCAGGTTTTTGTAACTGCTAATTGTGCTGCTATACGCATGCATGTGCAAGTATCTTTTTCGTGTAATGACTTATTTTCCTCTGGATAGATATCCAGGAGTAGGATTTCTGGATCAAATGGTAGTTCTACTTTTAGTTCTTTAAGGAATTCCCATACCGTTTTCCATAGTGGCTGTTCTAGTTTACATTCTCACCAGCACTGTAGAAGTGTTCCCTGATCACCGCATCCATGTCAACATCTGCGGTTTTTTTTATTTTTTGCTTAGGGCTATTCTTGCAGGAGTAAGGTGGTATCGCATTGTGGTTTTGATTTGCATTTCCCTGATCATTAGTGATGTTGAGCATTTTTTTCATATGTTTATTGGCCATTATGTATATCTTCTTTTGAAAATTGTCTATTCATGTCCTTAGTTCACTTTTGATGAGATCTTTTTTTCTTACTGATTTCTTTGAGTTCCTTATAGATTCTGGATATTAGTCTTTTGTCAGATGTACAGATTGTGAAGATTTTCTCTTTACTCTGTGGGTTGTTGACGGTTCCTTCTGCCTTGCAAAATCTTTTTAGTTTAATTATTTCCCAATTATTTATCTTTGTTTTTATTGCATTTGATTTGGGGTTCTTTTCATGCAATCCTTGCCTAAGCCAATGTCTAGAAGTGTGTTTCCAATGTTATCTTCTAGAATTTTTAGAGTTTCAGGTCTTAGATTTAATTTTTTTTTTTTTTTGAGATAGAGTCTTGGAGTCTTGCTCTATCCCCAGGCTGGAGTGCAGTGGTACAATCTTGGCTCACTGTAACCTCTGCCTCCTGGGTTCAAGCAAGTCTCCTGTCTCAGCCTCCCGAGTAGCTGGGATTACAGGCGCTGCCACCATGGCTGGTTTACTTCTGTATTTTTTTAGTAGAGATGGGGTTTTGCCATGTTAGCTAGGCTGGTCTTGAACTCCTGACCTTAGGTGATAAGCCCGTCTCAGCCTCCCAAAGTGCTGAGATTATAGGCATGAGCCATAGCGCCCAGACATATTTAAGTTCTTAATCCATTTTGAGTTGATTTTTGTAGAAGGTGAGAGACAAGGATCCAGTTTCATTTCCTACGTGTGGCTAGCCAATTATCCCAGCACAATTTGTTGAATAGGGTGTCTTTTCCCCACTTTGTGTTTTTGTTTGCTTAGTCAAAGATCAGTTGGCTGTTAAGTATTTGGGTTTATTTCTGAGTTCTCTATTAATATGCCATTACCTTCTTGCAACCAAGTTGCAGTAAAAGTTTGATAGAATGCTTTGGTCCTCTGCAGGTAACCAGTTATTATTATCTTATAGTTAGAATTTTGTTTTGACTTAACCAAATTGGCTTAGAAACAGAAGACACATTCTTTTCAAGAGCATATAGGATATTTTACAAAATAAAACAACCATATGCTGGCTGTACAGCAAGTCACAGTCAATTTCAAGGAATTTAGATCATTCAGATTATGTCCTCTGGCCAAAACATCTGGAGAAAAGCACCATATTTTGTTTCTTTGTTTAAAGTTCTGTAGAGCATAGATGTATAATTTCTGTTATTTCTGATAAATGTAAGATAGCGGTAAATTGGTCTAGTACTTCTTTTCTGTCCTCCTTGCACAGTCACCCTTCCTGGTTTTGGATTTCTTGTAGTTTGTGTTGTGACACAAGTTTAATTTTTCCTCAGATTTTAAAGCCTGCTACTTGTTTCTGGAGTAGAAAGTCATTGGTCAAGATAATATTTTAATAGATATATCCATATCTTATCATTTCACTAAATTTAGGTAGTTAAAAATTTTCAAAGTTGACATTGATACATTTCTTCCAGTAGTTACATTTATTATGCCTTAGAACGTAGTGAGAAAAGGACGAAAAAACAGACTGTAATTTGGCAATTCAGGAATCAAATAATTCGATTTTTAAAAGATATTGTCTAAAGAAATGTAGACAAGCATGACACTTGTCACTACAATGCTTATTCTTCACAACTTAGACATGATTATGTAGGAGTTATGAGAGCAGGAACGAAATAGAGCAAATTAAGATAATATGAATGTAAACTTAAAGTTGACTCTAGATTTCCAAATCAAAGAAAGTATTATTTATTACAATGAAAAATGAAGAAAAGATGCAACTGTGTGGGTGAAGTGAATTTGCAATAGATGAAAACACTGAGCCAAGGGGATATCTACCAGACTCGAAAGAGTGAAATAAAATAAGCCAGCAAATATAACAATGAAAACTTCAAAAAATTGAAGCAGAACTATAAACCTGAAATCTCACAGAAGACAAAGGCTTCAATTAGTATTGGCTATAGCAAATAAGCAATTACTTGTGAACGTAAAGAATAACTGACTTGGGACTGTAATGACTATTATTTCTTAGTTCCTGAATATTTCTGACAAGAAAAGCAATGATTTGGATCAACTGTTATATTTTGATCCTTTACTTTCTAATTCTACATATTTCTACATTTCAATTTACATGGGATGGTTATAGTAATTTTTAAATCACCTATTATTTCCTTTCTATCTAGTTGAATTATTTTTGAAGTCAAAGTCAAACCTCTTTTGAGTTTATGTATACCATCTAGTTCTTACTGAGCAGCATCAGCATGCTGTTGAAACTTCTATTTAAATTACCTATTTTTAAAGTTTTTCTAAAATCCTTTCATAAACATTGTTTCTTCTTGTTACTACATCACACCTCTCAAAAAATTATATACCAAGAAACAGAGTTGGACACATGTACAAAGCAATGCAGCAGTATTAAAGAAGGAAATTGAGGAAGAAATACATATATCTAAAACAATCCTTCATTAGACCAAGAAAATTAAAATATAGACTAAATTTAATGAAATTTTAAAATCATATATTACTAGGTGAAGACTGGAAAAGAAAACTTTTTGAAAAATAAAGATTCATAATTTTGAACTACTTTATATTGAGTTAGAAGTTCAGTTAACAATAACCAACCAAATAAATTTTAGTAATTGAAATGAAGTACCAGAAGGAATATGTCAAGAAAGAAAGCAGATAAAATTTGGGATAATTAAAGAAAATTATGATTCAAAGTTAAATAAAATTTAGGCATTGAGTCTATGTAAATGTAATAGAATTAAATGGTAAAGAGAACAGAATGTAAGGAAGAACAGATAAGACAGGCACAAGGCTGGCCGCGATGGCTCACACCTGTAATCCCAGCACTTTGGGAGGCTGAGGCAGGCATATTACGAGGTCAGGAGTTCGAGGCCGGCCTGGCTAACATGGTGAAACCCCATCTATACTGAAAATATAAAAATTAGCTGGGCATGGTGGCACGAGCCTGTAATCCCAGCTACTGCAGAGGCTGAGGCAGGAGAATCACTTGAAGTAGGGAGTGGAGTCTGAGGTTGCAGTGAGCCGAGATTGTGCCACTGCACCCCAGCCTGGTGACAGAGTGAGACTCAAAAAAAAAAAAAAAAAAAAAGAGAGAGAGAGAAAAAAAACAGGCAGAAGTAGCTAAGTAGCTTAATGTTATATTTCAATATCTCTATATTTCAATATCTCTCAAATGGGAGATACAGAAAATAAGGAATTTTTTAAAAGAAAAAATAGTCTTATGAGACCTCTTTATAGCCCACTTACAGAGTTGTGAGACCTCCTTATAGCCCACTTACAGAGTAAATGTGTTAAAGAAATGTTTGCTATTTGGTTCTTTTTATGTTTTGGTCCTGTTGTTCAACAAGAAAAAGGAAAACAACGTTTGCACAAAAAAGTTATACAAGTCATTTTACATGAAAATTCAAATTATAGTTAGCAATTGGCTTTTACTTACAGAAAAAGAAGTTTAGCGTAATATGAAGTTTTAATAATAGGGGAATATAACGGTAAGTAAATGTGTTGGTGAAGCTCTATAAAAGTGGTTCATGCTTTGAGAATGTCAATAAATGCTCCAGGAAGACTTTTTATTTAGGAAGATAAAATATAATAAACTAAAATACTAAAATATGAACTAAAAACAAAAGTATGAAACAACTAAAAAGTGAAAAGGAATAGATTAGTAAGTGGAGAGGGAGGCAATTTGATGGGGATATTTGAAAAAATTGGAGGATACATGGATTGAGAGAAAGAAAATCCAGGTTGGAGGAAAACTTTAAAAACACTTGAAAATCACTAGAAAACATGCAAGAAAAATATGAAAGAAAATATAAAACCACAACTGAGAACTATAACTGAAATTATCATTATTTTTCACAATATAATATGTTTTTACCAACACTTGGAGTAATTTTTTAAAATTTCAATCTATTAATATAGAGAATGTTAATACACAACCTTACAACAAAATATATAATTCAAGAATTCTACCTATTTGGTTTGAAAGACTTGTAGAAATTAACAAAATTATCACCTAGGTTTGATTTCTCATGTTTTATACTTAAAATTAAACTTAATTATTTTCTAACAGTTTTGTACATCAAAGGTCCAGGCAGATTTCACTGGGTTTTTTACTCAGGAACTCACAGGGTGATACTGAAGGTATGGCTACTGTTAAGTTTTTATCTGGAAACTAGGGGAAAAGTCACCTCTAAGCTCATTCAGGTTATTGGAAGAATTCAGTTCCCTGTGGTTGTAGCACTAAGGCTCATATTTCCTCTGGATGTCCACTTGGGATTGCACAAGCTGCTAGAAGACACCCTTTGTTTCTTGCATGTGACCCCTTTCCGTCTTCAAAGGCAGCAACAATACACTGAACTCTTCTTGTGATTCAAATCACTTTGACTTCTCGGGCTGCAAGACAGATAAGACTCCTTTTTTTCTTCTTTTAACTTTTATTTCAGGTTCAGTGGTACATGTGCAGATTTGTTATATAGGTAAACTCACATCAGGAGGGTGTGGTATACAGAACATATCATCACCCAGGTACTAAGCATAGTACCCAGTAGGTATTCTTTCTAAATCCTCTCTCTCCTTCTGCTGTCTACCTTCTAGTAGGCTCCAGTGTTGGTTGTTCCTGCCCATGTGTTCTCTTTATTTAGCTCCCACTTATAAGTGAGAATATGCAGTCTTTGGCTTTCTGTTCCTGAATTAGTTTGCTAAGAATAATGGTCTCCAGTTCCATCCATGTTGCTGCAAAGGACATGATTCCATTCTTTTTATGGCTGCATAATATTCCATGGTGTATATATACCACATTTCCCTTATCCAATCTACTGTTGGTGTGCGTTTAGGTTGATCCATGTATTTGTTATTTTTTTTTTATTTTTATTTTTTGTATTTGTTATTTTAAATAGTGCTGCAATGGACATATGTGTGCATGTATCTTTATGGTAGAACAATTTGTTTTCTTTTGAATATATATCCAGTAATGGTGCAGGGTCAAATGGTAATTGTGTTTTTAGTTCTTTGAGGAATCACTACACTGCTTTCCACAATAGCTGAACTAATTTACACACCCACCAGCAGTGTATAAGTGTTCCCTTTCCTCCACAACCTCACCAGAATCTGATGTTTTCTGATTTTTTAATAGTAGCCATTCTGACTGGTGTGAAATGGTATCTCCTTGTGGTTTTGATCTGCATTTTTCTAATGAGTGGATGTTAAGGTTTACACATATGCTTGTTGGCAGCATGTATGTCCTCTTTTGAAAAGTGTCTGTGCATGTCCTTTATCCACTTTTTAATGAGGGTTTTTTTTTGTTTGTTTGTTTTTGGTTAATTGGTTTAAGTTTCTTATAGATTCTGGATATTAGACTTTTTTCAGAAGCTTACTTTGCAAAAACTTTCCCCCATTCTTTAGGGAGTCTGTTTACTCTGTTGGCAGTTTCTTTTGCTATGCAGAAACTCTTTAGTTTAATTAGGTCCCATTTGTCAGTTTCTCCTTTTGCTGCAATTGCTTTTAGCCCCTTCCTCATGAAATCTTTGCCAGTTCCTATGTTCAGAATGGCATTTCCTAGGATATCTTCCAGAATTTTTATAGTTTTGCATTTCACATTTAAGTATTTAATTCATCTTGAGTTGATTTTTATATATGGTATAAGGAAGGAGTCCAGTTTCAATCTTCTTGCATATGACTAGTCAGCTATCCCAGCACCACTTATTGAATAGGAAGTTCGTTCTTTATTGCTTATTTTTGTTGGCTTTGTTGAAAATTAGATGGCTGTAGATGTGTGGCATTATTTCTGGGCTCTTCATTCTGTTCCATTGTTCTATGTATCTGTTTTTGTACTAGCGTTATGCTATTTGGGTTACTATAGCCTTGTAGAATAGTTGAATACATGTATTGTGATGGTTCCAGTTTTGTTCTTTTTGCTTAAGATTGCCTTGGCTATCCAGGGTCTTTTTTGAGGGCTAGGTGAATTTTAAAAATAGTTTTTTTCTAGTTCTGTGAAGAATGTTGTTGGTAGCTTACTTTATCACCTTTTCATTCATTCTGGCCTTGGAGAATCTGATGATTATGTGTCCTGGGGATGGACTTCTTTTTTAGTACCTTGTAAAGGTTCTCTGTATTTTTTGAATTTGAATGTTGGCCTTTCTGAGAGGTTGAAGAAGTTTTTGTAGATGATGTACTGAAATATGTTTTCTAAGTTGGTTGCTTTCTCCACAATGTGTATAGCACACCACAGCCACCATTTAGAGAAAAGCCTCATCTCTCGCTGCTATGGGCCCTTGAACCCCTGTTCTCCAACAAGCAGAACCTGTAGCTCAGGCAAGCAGTGCAGCTGCCTCATCCTCTGGCTGAACACTCGCAGTAGCAGCAGATACCCATTTCTCAGAGATGGAACTCCCAGGGGCAACCAAAAGCCCCTCTGCCACTGACTCTCCAGTTTAACTTCCCTATTTACCCTCGAACTAGGGAAGGAGCAAAGACTGTGAGTGCTTTATCCAGCAAGCTGTAGTTGCTCTAAGGAGAAGAGGCCAGTCTGTCTCCCATGGGTCCTACCCACACCCTCTGCTAGCCACCAGACAGGATTCCCCCAGCTTAGGCTCACAGTCCAGCTGCCCCCATGCCAGGTTGATCATGCTAATTGATTGCAGTTCTACATTTTTCTTCAGTGGAGCCCCAAGTGACAAGAAAAGACTTTGAGTCACAGGGTCTCCTTCTCTGCTGCTTCCAAGCTGGGGAAGTAACATAAAGCCTATGATCATTTCAGAACCATGGTGGGCAGCCTGGATGCACCAAACCAAGATCTGCAGCGAGCACTCAAGTGGGAGAGGAGCCTACAATGACTTTCAAAAAGTTGAGAGGAAGCATAGCTGCAACCCAGGAGGAAATACAGAGGAGCCAGATGACTGAGGAGGAGCCTACATACTGATCATTACACTTAAGCACCAGCTACTAGATCACACCCCAAAACTTCAACACCAAAAATACTTTAAGCACCAGCTACTAGATCACACCGCAAAACTTCAACACCAAAAATACTTTGCTATCATACCCCACTGTGAAAAGAAAGATAAGAATTTAGCTACAAATAAAGGCCCTGAACAAAACTTCAGGCCTCTGAAAACATGTAGGAAAGAAGTCTACTCACTGTACTCAATTTACACTGCAATTAAAAGAACACCCACACACACAGATGAGAAAGAACCTATGCAAGTCTCTGGCAGCTCAAAAGGCCAGCATGTCTTCTTTCCTCCCAAAGATCACACTAGTTCCCCAACAAGGATTCTTAACTAGGCTGAGATGGCTGAAATGACATAAATCGATTTCAGAATACAGATAGGAACAAAGATCATTGAAATTCAGGGGAACATCAAAACCTAATTCAAGGAAGGTAAGTGTATTAGTCTGTTATCACCGTGCTATAAAGAACTTCTGAGACTGGGTAATTTATAAAGGAAAAAGACTTAACTGACTCACAGTTCTACACGGCTAGGGAGGCCTCAGGAAACTTACAATCATAGCTGAAGGTGAAGGAGAAGCAAGTACCTTCTTCACAAGGTGGCAGAAGAGAGAGAGTGAAGGGGGAGTGCCACTTTTAACCCATCAGATCTCATGAGAACTCACTCACTATCATGAAAACAGAATAGGGGAAACCGCCCCCATGATCCAATCACCTCCCACCAGGTCCCTCCCTCAACACATGGGGATTACAATTCAGGATAAGATTTGAATGGGAACACAGAGACAAACCACATCACTAAGAAACAAACAAACAAAAAAAATCAGGTGCTGATAGGTGAAATAGCCAGTATAAAACACAACCAAATTGACCGGCTAGAGTTGGAAAACATACCACAAGAATTTCACAATGCAATTGCAAGTATTAACAACAGAATGGATCAAGTTGAGAAAAGGATCTCAGAGCTTGAAAACTGGCTCTCAGAAATAAGACAGTCGGGCAAAAATAAATAAAACTGCTTTTAAAGAGCTCATTGTACTACATTAGGTACACTTGGATAATCTTCTTGTCTTCACAAAAACTGATTATTAACATTAATTACATCTGTACAATCCATTTTGCCATGTAATACAATATAATCAAAGTAACACTGGGAGGCTAAGGTCATGATGTTCATCTAATATTCTGTATGGCACATGATTGTATTGCTTTTTGAGGTCATTGAACACTTTCAGAATTCATGAAGGTTGGATATTCACTATAAATAAGATAGATATGGGTAATAAGAAGAGAAATATAGGGATTCTATACTTAAAAGATATTACTTTTCCATTTATATAATTAATAGTCACAATAAAAATTTTAAATGTGAATAAGTGAATAGCAACTATAGAAAGTTTAGCAAAATAAGGAGAATTAGATATATTAAAGAATTTTTAAGATGGTCTCAGAAAAAGTGTAATATTTGTCATTTATCCTGAAATGTCAAAAATTTCCCTAAGCAAAACTACTCAGCACCGATGTCTTAGTTTCATCCCTGAAAAAAATTAAAAAAACTCATTCAAGTGGATTTATTTTGGCAAAGTGAAACTGTGAATTGCTTGGCTCCAGAAGAGCTGCCCATACTCTGCAGGACTGCATTGCCCCACCCCATTCACCCCTACGCCACCCCTTCCAGGAACACTTGGGTCAGGATCCAGCCCTAGACCTGCAAAAAGTTGTGTTTCAGCTCTTAAATCATTAATAGGACCAGATTTTATTCAAAAAACTATTCTAGCATTTGAAATTATTTCCACTGCTTTGTTGCTCACACTGAAATCATCCCTCAAAAAATATGAGAAATAGAATATGAGCGCTGCTTATTCTTTAGGACAAAATTAGGATGGTATATCTAATAAATGAATTGTGATTATGAAGGTGGTTTTACATTTGTCCCTAGATTATTCTGTTTTTCTCAGGCCTCTGTGAATATTTCTCTGTGAGAGATCCTGACTTGCTGAGAGCAAGAACTATTGAAAGGAAATGAAGTAAATAACTGGTGGTTGCCTGTGGCAATTAGGAAAATAAAGAGCAAACTTCCCTCTTTGAATATTACTTAGTGTCAAGACTTAATTATAATCCTTGACTATACACGTCTAAATATTTAGGCACTTATATTTTTGTATTTGGGCATATGATATTACAAAATAATTTTGAGAGCTTAGAAACATACATATGTATTTTAGAACTCCAACCCCAGTAGCTTTCTCAAGTAGCATATAGTTTTCCAGTCTATTGGAAAAAGCTTGACTTAACTAGGAGAGATAAGTAATAGAGCTAGAGTTTCAAGTCTGTTCAATATGCATAATAATATTTCACCAGTAAAAATTAAATATCATGTATAGTCATATGCCCCTTAGTAATACTGATATGTTCTGAGAAAGGCGTTGTTAGGAATTTTGTCATTATGCAAACATAGATGTTTACAAAACCTTGACGACCTAGTCTGCTACACATCTAGGCTACATGATACACAGCCTAATGCTCCTAGGCTACACAACTCTACAGCTTGTGACTATACTGAACACTGTAGGCAATTGTAACATAACGGCAAGTATTTGTGTATTTAAACATATCTAAACATAGAATAGGTATAGTAAAAGTACAGCATAACAGATGGAAAATGTTACATCTGTTTTGGGAAATACTGTAGATGGAACTTGAAGACTAAAAGTTACTCTGGATAAGTCAGTGAATGAATGGCGAGTGAATGTGAAACCCTAGGACGTTACTGACTACGATTGTGGATTTTATAAAAATAATACACCTAAGGACCACTAAATTAACGTTATCTTACTATACCTTTTAATCTAATAAGACTTTTATATATTTCAACCCTTTGACTTTTCTATAACACTTAGCTTAAAACACAAACACATTGTACAGATATACAAAAATACCGTCTTCTTTTATATCTCTCTTTTATAAGAGTTTTTTCTTTTTTTTTTTCAGTTTATACACCTTTTTGTTAAAAAGTAAAATGCAAACACACACATTAGCCTAGGCCTACACAGGATCAGGATCATCCATATAATTGTGTTTTACCTTCACACCTTGTCCCACTGGAAGGTCTTCAGGGGCGATAACATGCATGGAGCTATAGTCTGCTGTGATAACAATGTCCTCCTGGTAACAAGTCCTCCTGAAGGCCTTGCCTGAGACAGTTTTACAGATAACTTTTATTTTTTAATAAGTAAGGGTATACCCTAATACAACATTAAATAGTAAAGTATATACATAAATTAGTAACATGGTAATTTATTATCAAGTATTATGTGTTGCACATAATTATGTGTGCTATTCTTGTGTATGATTGGCAGCACCATAGGTCTGTTTACATCAGCATCACCAAAGGCATTTGAG
The DNA here is from genome assembly GCF_043159975.1 of Macaca nemestrina. Lineage (NCBI taxonomy): Eukaryota > Metazoa > Chordata > Mammalia > Primates > Cercopithecidae > Macaca > Macaca nemestrina. Next base: position 80,434,710 of record NC_092131.1, read on the forward strand.
TAATGCATTGAGCTATGAAGTTATAATGGCTATTATGTCACTACATGGAAGAAATTTTTCAGTTCCATTAGAATCTTATGGGACCACTATTGTAAATGCAATGTGTCATTGACCAAAGCATTGTTATGTGGTGCATGGTATATGTTTCAAATAAATTGGTTTTCCCTTTCATTCTATTACTGTTCCACCACTAGCTGTTTTGTAGGTTTCTCTTTCTGTGCTGTTCATTAAATGTAGAACTCTTCCAAATGTACTTCTTTTATTTATCCTGTCCCAGAGCAATCTCATTAACATTCCTTGGAAATCGTTCCTCTCATCAGGAATACTCTTCTGAGGCCTGTACCTGAATGACCATTTGTCCCCATTAAGACTCATTTGGGGGCAAGTAACATAAATGGGAAAAAAAGTTGACTAAAGTAACTAAGTCCAGGGGTAGTCTGATTTAAACTAAAGGTGATTTCAGGCTCCAAGTAAGGTAATCAGGATTGAGCTTATCTCCATTTGTTATCTCTTCTTCTAGTGGGTTGGACCCATTTTCAAAGAATCCCTTCCCTTACATGGCAATCCATATAGAATCTCACTTCAAATTCAGTTTAAAGAAAAAAGCTTTTATCTTCAAAGGCAAAACCAAAGTCTGGCACCAGATTTCCATTGACTCAGACTGGATGCTGGTACTGTATGCTCTATTAAGCTCCAGTGAGATAAGTAGTCATTTCTTGCTCTCTTTTTAGTTGTTTACAATGCCCCACTTTGGAGAAATGCTGGAGTGCATTTAAGAAAGTTCTGTAAGAGTTTTAGTTGTATAAAAAATGATTTATTTGAAATTAACTGCTATAAAAACTTCCCAAGCTCATTCATTTTTGGGTTGACTCTGTCTCTTCTACTTCCTTGTATTGCTGTCTGGAAGAACCATGGTTCAGAATGCTGCAGAAATTTTTATACTGATATCTGGAGTAAATTGATCTGAGTTTATATTAGGATGGATCTTAGTGCCCACTTTTTCTGCTGGGGGCTTCCCAGTCTGGTATGATGGAGCTTAGAACACAGTCAATTAGCTTTTACAAGACAGTCTCTCAATATTTATTTAGCGAGTGAGTGGACAAATGAATGAATATTTATTGGAGGTATTATTCATTTTGTGTTCCCTTCACATTTCAAATTATTTTATACCTTAGTAAGAAATGGATATTGACATGGTTTTAATGAGACTCCTCCAAAATTCAAGTGTTGCCAAGGTGATAGCATTAAGAGGTCAGGCCTTTAAGAGGTGTTTAGGCCATGAGAGATCCTCCCTCATGAATGGGATGAGGTGATCTTGTAAAGGGTCTTGACAGAGAGGGCTGGTTCTCTCTTACCCCTTCCACCTTCCACCTGTGAGGATGCATCAAGAAGACCTCAGAGCCTTGTATCTTGATCTTGGACTTCCTAGCTGCCAGAATGGTAAGAAGTAAATTTCTGTTCTTTATAAATTACTGAATCTATGGTATTCTGTTTTAGAAGCACAAAATGGGCTAAGACACATAATTTTACCCTTTCTAAATCCAAACTGAATGCAATTTTATCATAAAGTTTTTTTATTTATCTAATAAAAATGTTTTTAAATTTTTTGAAAGTCCACAAATGCATATGTATTTACAAATACGTGTGTGTGTGTGTGTGCGCGCGTGCGTATGAAGGTCAAACATTGATTCTGCATTGTTTCCGCTTTCTTCTTTGTATTACTTTTCTCCAAAGAGTAAAATATACACTTGTTTTATTCCCTTATTCCTAGAGCACCTAACATAATAAAATATTATTTAATGAAGAAAATTATTATATAATAAATTTTGTTGATATATATTATTTTCTACATTTTATGTGTCAATTTTGTTCCTTACTATCCTTAGTGGAATCCATTTGAAGAGCCAGAACTTTATTTATTGTGTAATTTCAACAATACATAGTAGGATACTATAAATACTGTAGGGTTTGGCTCTGTGTTCCCACCCAAATCTCACCTTGAATTGTAATCTCCATAATCCCCATGTGTCAAGAGCGGGACCAGTTGGAAGTAAGTAGATCATGGAGGTGGTTTCCCCCGTGCTGTTCTCATTATAACAAGTGAGTTATCGTGAGATTTGATGGTTTTATAAGCATCTGACATTTCCCCTGCTTGCACTCATTGAGTCTTGCCACCCTGTAAAGAAGGTGCCTGCTTCTCTTTTGCCTTCTGCCATAATTGTAAGTTTCCTGAGGCTTCCCCAGAACTGTGAGTCAATTAAACCTATTTTCTTTATAGATTACTCAGTCTCCAGTCTTAGGTGTGTCTTCATGGCAGTGTGAGAGTGAACTAATGCTCATACAATGGATACTAACAAGTAAATTTTCATTTACCACTTATTAGAAGCTTGACTTACCAATGATCAAATTTTATATAAGTTTTAATGTTATTGGGAAATATCCTTTTGCTGTAAAAATAAATGAGATTACATACCTGAAGTACCTTAGGCCTTTCTGATCAATGTTTTCAATTTTCATTAAATAGTTATATTTATATATCTATAGATATATTGAATATATATTATACATATTATAAATATCACATATGTATGAATATATATGTATGTAGAATATACATATTCTAACATTTCTTCCCGGATAGCACTTAAAAACCAGTGTTTGTATTTTTGCATATGAGCAAGCAATTCCTACTTACAATGATGGAAGAAATAGATACCCTGGAAGAAGGAAAATTAAATTTATACTTTCAAAGAATTCTTCCCAACAAATCCAATTCATCTTTTGCAAAGAAGGAATAATGAGATGAAGATATATTTTAAGTCAGATTGTTAGTATTTTGGCCACATGTCGTTTAGAAGTGTAGTTTAGAATTCTGTTCATTTTTATTTTTTTAAATCAAAACACTCACTGAACTGTACTTAGCATTTAAATGCAAAATATGTAAAACTCTTGCATTTCTTGGAAGTAAATTCTTTTTATTCTACTAATAAATAAACATTGTTACCATCATTGAGGCAAATGACAGAAATTTTTACAGTTGATTATGCTGTATGGGTATGAAAACTTTAACGTGCTCCTCTAAGTAACTGAATACTACACAGCTATTTTAGATCAATGTGACCTTATTTTGAATATAACATTCAAAATCAATGAGTGTTTTATGATTTCTCTTCATTTTAACTCAAACTTTGGGATACATGAAAACAGAAGATAAATCAAAATGTGTCATGTATTATATTTTCTGAAGTGATTATTAATATATATTTAGCAAAAGGTAAAATAGCACAGATATATCAACTAAATTTTCAAGTGAAGAAAATATTTTATGTAAATAATGTTTCTTCTCTTATATGAAACCACTGCAAAAATGAGAAAGCTATTTTTTATGTTCCCCAATGAATATTCCCCAGTCCTGTGATTCCAAGTTCAGTAAAATTTAGAAAATTATGGTCAAGAAATGTAATAGACAGAATGAACTTTCACTTTCTCTAATGTACTTCTAACCCCTCATTCACAGTTAGAAATTTGATTGAATGAAAAAAAATGTTCAAAGTAATTGTTATCTTGTATTTGGCTTCTCTGGGTACCTGTTTGACTTTTATTTCCAAGTGAAAAAACAAAACATGCACAATGTAAATATTTTTAGTTTGTAAAATTTTCTTTCCAATTACATATTTTGAGACGTTGTATATAATGTAAACATTTTGAAGTAATTTTGCCCAAATTAAGAAAAAAATTTCATTCATCTTTTTATCTTGTTTTTACTTTGGTTCACTTTTCACCTGGGTATTAATATGGAAGTTGCAGAAAGAATAGCTCCTATAAATTATAGGTTGCTGCATGGATCTGCAACAAAACCATCTTTATTTTACAGAAAGTTCTCATTACTCAAAAGGAAGGCCAGTGAAGAAATTTATATTGACCTTTTGGCATGACCTTTCTAAACCAGCTGTTCCCTAGTACATAAACTAGTGAGTTTATACTCCATAGACACACCCAAAGGAGTAAAACATGAAGTGGGAGATTTGGCACTGTTAGAAACCCTTAGGGCCAGGTTCTGTTCCTTATCACCTATGAGATTTCCCTTGTTAATGATGCTGAGTTGGGCATATTTATTTTTTAGTCATTTCATCAACTGCTTTTGCTTATGACTAAGGATGTCATTTCTTATTCCCATCACATGGTGTCTTAGTCCACTCCTGCTGCTTTAACAAAATATCTTACTTTGAGTAATTCATAATTTATAAAAATTCCTTATACATTCTTTATAGATTCTGACAAATCCGTAAGTGTCATGAATTTCAGTAGGGAAGTGACTTTTCAAAGTGATCTCTGGACAGGTAGTCAAAAGTAAGACTACAGTGGCACAGATATGCTGTGCTTTGATCAGTTGCATGGTATGCAATTTTTATTACAAATATCACTGACCTCTGTACGACAAAAATATACTCATCAACATGGGTTTTTATCTTAAATTTAGGAATTAGATGTGAAATGTTCAGGCTTATTAAATAAAGAAAGTAAAAAGTTGTCAACTGGATGTCTTATTTTTTATCTGACAACAGCTATCTTGTAAATTGGTATATTTAGATCATGCACATTTAAAGTAATTATTGATATTAGTTGGGCTGGTATTTATTATGTTTATAACTATTTTCTATTCATATCATTTATTCTTTGCCTCCCAAAAAACACTCTTTTTCTTATTTGTATTGTTTTAATTGACACTTAAAATAGTCTCATTACATTTCCTCTCCTAGCATGTTAATTATAATTTAAAACAGTTTCAGTGATTTATGTGAGTTTGCAATATGCATTTTTAACTAATCTCAATCTGCCTTTAAATAAGATTTTTGAATAACTCAACACAAATATCACTTTTATAACAGAGTATTGCAGACTCAATATTTGTATTCCCCCAAAATTTGTATGTTGAAACTTAATCCCCATGGTAAGAGTATTTGGAGATGAGTCTTTGGGAAGTGATTAGGTCGTGAGGGCAAAACTGTTATGGATAGAATTAGTGCTGTTACAAAAGAGACCCTAGAGAGCTAATTTGCTTTTCTGCCATGTGAAAACCCACTGACTGGACCGTCCTCTATGAACAAGCCCTTGCCAGACACTTAATATGCACATACCTTGACCTTGGACTTTCCAGCCTCAGAACTGAAAAATGCATTTTTGTTGATTATAAGCCATCCAGTGCATGGTATCCTGTTATAAAAGCCTGAGCAAACTAAGATACAAGTAATCCCAATTCCTACCATTATTTATGACACTACTGCCATTTATTGTATTCATTTATACACTGTAGTCATTCAACACATTGTTACAGTTATTCTTTTTAAGCAAAATATTATCTTTTAGGTCAATTAAGAGTAAGAAAATAAAACGTTTTATTTTAGTTTCATTCATTCCTTCTATGATATTCTTCCTTTATATAGAACAGTTTCTGACCTATACCCTTTTTCTTCTCCCTAGGAACTTCTTTGAACATTCCTTGTGAGGCAGATCTACTGGCCATAAACTTTCTCAGTTTTTGTCTGAGAAGGTCTTTATTTCTTCTACACTATTGCAAGATAATTTTATTAGTATAGAAATGTAGGCTGGATGTGGTGGCTCACGCCTATAATCCCAGTACTTTGGGAGGCCAAGACGAGCAGATCACGAGGTCAGGAGATGGAAATCATCCTGGCTAACACGGTGAAATCCCATCTCTACTAAAAATACAGAAAGGTGAAACCCCATCACTACTAAAAATACAAAAAAAAAAAAAAAAAATTAGCCTGGTGTGATGGCACGCACCTGTATTCCCAGTTACTCGGGAGACTGAGGCAGGAGAAATTGCTTGAACCCAGGAGGTGGAGGTCGCAGTGAGCCAAGATTTTGCCACTGCACTCCAGTCTCCAAAAAAAAAAAAAAAAAAATAAGATGTAGATGGTGTGTCTGTGTGTGATTCACTTTCAACACTTTAAATATTTCCCCCACTCTCTTCTTGCTTTCATCTAATGAAAAAACCAACTGTAATTCTTAGCCTTATCTATTTACAGGTAAGTTTTCTTGTTTACCCCTGGCTCCTTTCAATGTGTCCCTCTGTCTTTGCTTTTCTTTAGTTTAAAAAATATATACCTCAGTATAGATTTTTGATATTTATTCTGCTTGGTATTCTCTGCACTTCTTGGATCTGTATTCAGTATCTGCTGTTAATTTTGGAAAATTCTTAGCCATTATTACTTTAAATATTTATTTGGATCTGTTCTTCCTTTCTTTGCATTCTGGTATTCAAACGTACCAGCTAATATTCTACTAGAAAGAAAATAAAATATAAAATTGAGTAAAATACAACAAAATAAAATAAGGAACAGCAACACAATGCATTAAATTCAATGCAATTGATTAAATTTGATTTGATCTGTTAAAGAAAAATCAATCTGAACAATGATTCATATGGTTTACAATTAGTATGCAATATAGAACTCTGAATTTAATCGCGTTTTTATTTTTCTACAGTGGTTTTACAGTAAAAATAACTTGAGTTTAAGTTTGGATTGTTACTTTTAAAAGGACAGCTAATTAGCATTGTTTATTACTTTCTCACCTTAATTTTCTTATCATATATATATATATATATATAGAGAGAGAGAGAGAGATATTATAGATCTGTAATGCTTAGCATAAATCCTGGTAAATTCCATCTATTTAGTAAACGTTTGTTCTCCCTTTACTTCCCGCAATCTAGATGGTGGTTCATGGATATAGTTGCTCTCTAATATTTTGAGTATATCAAGGACTTAAAAGCTAACAATGGTGTATTGTTATATCAAGGCCAGTGGAGCATATCACTTTAAAAAACTGACAGTAGAAACTTCTCTTTAAAAATTGTAAAAATAAGTTTTTTTAAGTTTAGAAACCAACCAAATATCAGCAATGCAATGTTAGCATATCAATGTTACACCAATGAGAAGTATCTAAGAACAAAGAAATAGTATACGGTATCACACAAAAACTTACATGCAAATTTTTATTGCATATGCAGCTGTATTCTTAATTACTAAAACTTAGAAGCACTCAGCATATCCTTTAACAGGTAAACATTCCTTAATTAGATAAACAAACTCTGCTACATCCATACAATGACATAATTATCAGGGGTCAAAAAATAAGCCTTCCAGTCATGATTAGACATGGAGGAAATTTGAAAGCATATTTCTATGTGAAAGAAGTCAGTCTGAAAAGTCTACATATTGTATGAGTTCAAGTATATAATCTTCTAGAAAAGGCAAAACTATAGAGAGAGTGCAAAGTTCAGTCATTACCAGGAGTTGGGCATGTGGAGGATAAGTAGATGAAGCACAGGGAATTTTTTAGGGCAGTGAATTTATTATGTGTGATTCTGTAATGGTGGGTACATGACATCATGTGTTTAGCAAAACCCATAGAACTGTATAATACAAAGAGTGAACCCTAATGTAAACTCTGGTCTTTAGTCAATAAATGCATCAATGTTGGCTTCTTAATTGTAAAAAAAAGACTACACCAATTTATTATATTAAAATAGGAAAACTGCAGGGGAAGTAGAGAGGGAGTATGACTACACCAATTTATTATATTAAAATAGGAAAACTGTGGGGGAAGTAGAGAGGGAGTATGAAGAGACTCTCCATAATTTCTGCTTAATTTTTCTGGAAATCTATATATTTTATAATAAAAAGCCTACTAATTAATACAAAAAAACAAACTAACAAATGAAAATCATACTCCAAAACAAGCATATTATCATAATAACATGCAATTTCATTTTAAAACATAAATTCTCTTATTTTTTCCACATATTTCTTAAGGTAAAATTTTAAATAATTTCTAGCTTCACTGTTTTCTAATGGATAGAAGTATAAATTAAATATGCTTTTATTACTGAGAGGATATGACATTGCAGTAACAGAGATTTATTAATCATTAAGAATGTATTAACATTTATATAAGGTAATAGTCTGTGGATTTTGTTTCCAAGTAACTTAGAATGGACAAAAATATAATTATTCAATGATGAATATCTCAATGAGCAATATTGATCTATTTCATAATTAAACATTTAATCCTGTCAATCACAGGGATACACAGTTCAAATACATCAAAAGAAAACATTCTTCAGGTAAATACATTAGTTTCAATTTTTAAAAAAGTTTAGATGTTGATAACAGTTTCAGAGCCGCTTCTCTCTATAGAAAAGCTTTCTGGGGATATCATGGTTGTAACTAAAAACAAAAATACAGATTTATAGATAACAGAATGAAAAGCAATCTGTTATAAATATTGATTGTATGATTATGAGGTCTTTAGAAATTACAAATTATTTTATCACTATATTTTAAGTGTAGGATATACTTAATTTGAATAATAATATTTATTACATATGAGCTTAATTGTGTCTCTTCAAAAGATACAATAAAATGCTAAACTCCAGTACCTTAAAATGTGAACTTATTTGATAATAGAGCTATTGCAGATATCACTTGTTAAGAGGAGGTCAGGTGACTGCTGTCCTTATAAGAACTGGGCACAGAGATGCAGACATATAGGGAGAATGTCCTGTGATGACAGAGTCACAAACTGATGCAGTTGCATGCCAAAGAATGTGCCAAGAATTGATGACTGGCACCTGAAGACAAGAGGTAAAGAAAACTTCCTTCAGGTTTCAGGGGCAGCATGGTATTGCTAACACCTTGATTTTGAATTTCTGACTTCCAAAACTGAGAGAATAAACTTTTGATGTTTTAAGCTGCCCAGTTTGTGGTATTTTGTATGACAGTCCTAGAAAATGAATACAAATAGTAAACCATAAGCAAAAACACAAACACGGAAATTTACCCTAATTCACTTTTTGCATAACACTTATGATTCAAAAATTGATATTATATTTTGCATTTTTAATTATCTTTCTCACATAGGAGAACATAAACAACCACTGATGTATCAGTGGTTTATGAAAGGTTTAGTTTAACTGATGCTACATATCCAAAACAGGCTAAGAAGTGGGACTTCCCCTTCCTGCAGTCAGGTAAAATATTTGATACATGTTTTCATAGCCACAGAGATGGGTGGAAAGAGAACATGGCAAAGAATGACTGGACTCTAAAAAGTTTTGTATTCTGGATTGGTCAGAATTTCAACAGAAAACAGATGGCAAATACAACTAAGAATAATTTGAGGAATGCTTCCATACAAAGGAAGGAGCATGAAAGAATTGTAAGCAATAAATCTGGAACGGCGTTCAATGAGGATAAAAACAAAACCTGGAAAAAGGAGGAGTAGAAGATCAGACCACCTGGAGAACAACAGTGACCTTCCGTAGAGAGACACATGTAGGGAAGGCAACCTCATGGGGAAGGAACCAGCAGAATAAACACTGTGACCCTTTTCTCCTCTTCCTTTCTACCTTCTTTCAGGGTTCTTCACAGGCTGAACCTAACCTGAAGCCAGAGGGTGAGGGAGCCTCTTGACGTATTCGTCAGAAGTCAAAAAAAAAAAAAAGGCCACTGAGAATCAGGAAGAGTGGAGAGTAAATAGTTGTATTAGAAGATATTTTACACATTACTTTCCTTTTTTTATGTTACCTTTATACAGTGATATATCTAGAAGCAATCTTGCACATCAATCTTTATCTACATCTCAGATTGTGTAAACTTTAGGATACATTCCTAGAATTAGCTTACTGTTTCCCTCATGAAAAGTAAAATATCCCATTGTAAGAGTAAGACACTATACAACTATGTTATGTAGTGTCAACTTCTGTTAATTGTTTGTAAGACAAATTATTGGGGTGATTACATGAAATAAGGAGGCTTAAACTTTCAATGACAGAAAACCAGCAGCATATAAGAAACATAACAAATATTCTTAATGTATTTAATGTATTTCAATCTGTGTATTTAGCATCTACTTATAATTGTTAAAACAATTTAACCCTAGTTTTTAATGTAGAGACTATTACACCATTTTTTCTTATATTTTTGAAATTATATCTTATATCATCTTTATCATTAGGATAAGCAGGAGAGAAATGTTGAATACATCGATTGATGTATTTGATGTATACACTCATGTGTCACATAGTTGTTTTGGTCAATGACAGACCATATATGTTGGCCCCATGATTCTCATGGAGCTGAAAAATTTCTATCATCCAGTGATATTGTAAGCCACCTAACATTGTAGCAAAATATATTGCTAGTGTTTGTGGTGATGATGATGTAAACAAATTTGCTCTTCTTTCAGTGACATTAAAGTACACATGCAATTGTGTGCAGTACATAGTATTAGATAATGACAATAAACTCTGTTACTAGTTTATGTGTTTTATATACTACGCTTTCTATCATTAGAGTGTACCCTTTCTACTTATGAAAGAAAAAGATAAAACTGTACAATAGCCTCAAGGAGATCTTTCAGGAAGTATTACAGAAAGAAGCATGATTACCATAAGAAATAACAACTCCATGAGTGTAATTACTTCTGAAGCCTTTTCAGTGGGACAAGATGTGGAGGTTCAGATAGTAATATTGATTATCCTGACCTTATGTTGACATAGTCTAATGTGTTTTTTTTGTCTTTTTTACAGAAAAGGTTTGCAACATAAAAGAAAATGTAAAGTAGGTAAAGCTTATATAATAAAGATATACACTTAACATTTTTTGTATAGCTGTATAATACGTTTTCAAGTTAAGCGATGTTACAAAAATGTAGATCTATGTCTACATGATGAGGTCAGGATTATTAATTTCTTTAATAATAGGTTAGTGTGGCTTACTATAATTTTTTGACTATAAACATAACAAGCTTATGTCTTCATAGCCACAGAAACAGGGGGAAAGAGAACATGGCAAAGAATGGCTACCATATTATAGTTTTGACTATAAGCTTAGAAAGTTTATAGTCAAAAAACTACAGTAAGTTAACTTTTATTTATTTATGATTTCCAAAGCCATAAAACAGAAAAAGATTACATTTCAATATATAGCTTCTATATAACCAAAAAATAAAACACCACAGTAAAATGAATGAGAAAAAAAGTATTTGAAATTACAGACAAAATGTTAACATCTTTAATCATAAATGAACGATTTAGAAATCAGTACAAAGACTAACATTACAAGGGAAGTGAAAATAAAAGGAACAGAGGAAAATGGAATAGCACAAATAAGTTATAAGGTTATATGAAGATGATATAGTTAACATTAATAGCTGAGAAAGCAATTTCATTATAAATTACTTTATTGATCTTTATAAATATTGATATCTGATGTTTGTGTACTTTATGGTCTACATGAATGTCTCTTCATGGAGGTATCAGTCATGCTCAGAAAAAGAGTCTTATGTCAAGACGAGCAGAGAGAAAGCCACAATATGGAACCTCTACAAAAATGGAAGAGGAATATAGTTTATTTTTTTAAAAACCATGAAAAGAATACCTTAAGAAATAACTTACTTTAGAAAACAGAAGGAAAAATATTCTACTGATTTACTCTATGAGAGAAATGTTAGAATTCATGGCCCTTATGAAATTATAAAGTAAGACAAATAATAGTAAAACAAAAGGAAATTAAAGGGAAGTTACTAGAATGGAAATGAGAGAATAAAACTTCTCCAAGAGTATTCTATTGTGGTTTATATCTGACATGGCTATGTGTTTCCTGTATACCTCTTCCAGAAAGGTTTTGATGCTCAGTCCTGCTTCCTCTCGCTTCTCCTCTTTAATGTGTCCTCTGCCTGGTTCATACATCTCAACACTTACAAACTAGGAAAAGTGACTTAACTTCTTTCTGATTTCCTCATTTATATATTGAGGATAAAAATTGTACTTACCTTACAGAGTTGTGGTGATGATTAAGTGACTTATTTTCAACATTTTGAGAACTCCAGTTTGTTTTGTTCTTTCAATTTTTCTACCAGTTTGTACCCTTTCCTCAATATACTTTCATTTTCCTAAGTATATCCTATGGACCTAACTTTCTATAAATTTTATCATTATAATTATGTATCAATATTACATACATGAATGAAATCAAATATATGTTTTACTATGACTTTGGATATCTGATGTCTGCTGGAAAATAGCATTAATGTTATAGCGCTATTCTGCACTATATTTTATGTCTATATTCTGCTGATTCTTATTTCACTGCTTCAATAGACTCCTAAATATTCTAGTTGTTCACCTATATCAACATTATTTTTAACACTTTGGCTTGAGTGATATGGTTTAAAAATTAGATCACCTCCCCACCATACCAATAATAATTGTTTTTCAATAGTTTTAGAATAAAATTTAAGCTTGTGGTGATGGCCCCAAATACCTCATTTTTTCCAGCTCCTTCATTGTTACTCTCCCACTTAATATCTATTTTCTAGCTACACTAGCCTCATGGTGAATCTTTCTTTCTTTCTTTCTTTCTTTCTTTCTTTCTTTCTTTCTTTCTTTCTTTCTTTCTTTCTTTCTTTCTTTCTTTTTCTTTCTTTCTTTCCTTCCTTCCTTCCTTCTTTCCTCCCTCCCTCCCTTCTTTCTCTTTCTTTCTTTCTTTCTTCCCTCTCTTCTTCCTTCCTTCCTTCCTTCCTTCCTTTCTTTCTTTCTTTCTTTCTTTCTTTCTTTCTTTCTTTCTTTCTTTCTTTCTTTCTTTCTTCCCTCTCTCCTTCCTTCCTTCCTTCCTTTCTTCCTTCCTTCCTTCCTTCCTTTTCTTTCTTTCTTTCTTTCTTTCTTTCTTTCTTTCTTTCTTTCTTTCTTTCTTTCTTTCTTTCTTTCTTTCTTTCTTTCTTTCTTTCTTTCCTTTCTTTCTCTCTTTCTTTTCTTTTCTTTCTTTCTTTCTTTCTTTCTTTCTTTCTTTCTTTCTTTCTTTCTTTCTTTCTTTCTTTCTTTTCTTTCTTTCTTCCCTCCCTCCCTCCCTTCCTCCCTCCCTCCCTGCCTCCTTTCTTTCTTTCTTTCTTTCTTTCTTTCTTTCTTTCTTTCTTTCTTTCTTTCTTTTTCTTTCCTTCTTTCTTTCAACTTTTAAGTTCAAGGGTACAAGTGCAGGTTTGTTGCATAGGTAAACTTGTTTCATGGGATTGTGTTGTATAGATTATTTAATCACCCAGGTATTAAGCCCAGTACCCATTAGTTATTTTTCCCAACCCTCTCCCTCCTCCCACGCTTTCCCTCCAAAAGGCCCCAGTGTGTGCTGTTTCTCTTGTGTATCCATGTATTCTCATCATTTACCTCCCACCAATAAGTGAGAACATATGGTATTTGGTTTTCTGTTCCTGTGTTAGTTTGCTAAGGATAATGGCCTCCAGCTCCATCCATGTCTCTATAAAGGGCATGATCTCATTCTTCTTTCTGGCTACATGGGATTCCACAGGTAGAACTTGTGAATGTGAAATAATCCTTCCCATTTCTGAGTCTTTGACTCAACCCCTCACTGTGTGGAATTTACTTTCCTTCTTCCTACCTCTGCTTAGTCAGTTCCAACTAACCATCTTCATATATTAGGTAAAAATTATAATATTCTTCTCATAATCTTCAACAGTTCAGGTGCTTTTTCTTCAGAGTTTGTAATTATATATATGCATTGGTTGAATAATATTGATTCCCTCTGTTATAAGGTACATCAGAAAATATTCTCTATGATAGGATACTCTTTAAGGTAATACTTGAAAAATCTTGAGAAAATCACAGTAAATTTATGTCTTCGTTAAAGGGTTTTAGTGAGAAGATGATAATTATGGCATAGAGAGAGCTAAGATTCAGTGAAAGATAGTTATCTCTGAAGGAAATAGGAAAAAATGGTACAGAATAAAAGACTTTCAAAAACATAAACATTCATGAAATCATAGGATTCTTGGCACTTCAGATAAAATAATTCAATATATAAGAAAAAATTACAGAGTATATTGATTAAAATATATTCTAACAAAAATACTGATGTACAGGGATTGAAAAATCCTATAAAAAGTCATCTTGTCTGTAAAATTAGCCTCACAGGAAATTTAAAAAGACATTATCTACATATTTTTGAGGAAAATGATATTCCTCATATTTTAAGAGTAAAATATAAAAAATACATTCTCAAAAACCCAAGAATTATGAAAAGATAGAATTTTCTTAAAAAACGGTTTTAAACAAGTAATCATGCTAATTCATTTAAATTAAGAAATTACAAAAGAGCTTTTGTGTTATGAAATATTTGATAATACGTATTTTATTTTGTTAACCTCCTCAAAATGTGTAGTTGTCTCTATGAGTTTAGTGTCTCTTCCATCATATGTAATCAAGCTGTAGTTTGTCTGGCAGAATTCTCCCTAAGGATGTATTTTATATTAAGTTGAACCATGTGAAGTTGCCATCTTTGAAGGTCAAAAATGATTGAATTATAGACAATTTCATGAGATTCCATCCTATAGTTTAAAAAATCACTTCTATGTTGCTGAAATAATTTCAGCCATCTTTGTCTTTTTTTATCTTTCAGGTCATATTTTCAAATATATCTTTGTAAATCTATTCTTAACACTACTATCTTTCCATGAAATCCATAAATTTTTCTTAATTAGATTTCCTAGCAAGCTACTTTATTTTTTAGATAAATAAATAAATAAACCTGCTAGAACAGAATAATTAGGTTAACCTTTCTTTGCTCAAAAGTTCACTTGTAAAAGTCATTGTGATTTATAACATCAGTGTACTCACTCAATGTTTAACAATTAAATTTATTTTTCTTTTTATATCCACACATTCAACTAAAATTTAATCAGTTTCATTATTCAAAGAGGAGGTTTACTGTGTGGAATAAATTATTTTCATATGTAACTCTTCAATCAATTAAAAGTAAATATTTTCAATATAAACAATTTCATGATTTATTATTTTGTCTATAATCTGTATGAGGAGGGAAAAGCCATAGTTAGTTTAACCTCATCATCTTGCTGTTAACAAAAGATCCATTTTTGATAGGGAATTCTGATAATATGATAATTTGGGTATCCCTTCTTTACCCTCCGATTCCAAATATAACTTACTTGCCTCAGTGTAGCCAGGATATTCTAAATCTGATAAATAACTTGGGAGTGGTAATACTGTAATTACATTTCCAGAGAGGTTTCTCCTCAGTAGTTGTCTTAGTTCATTTTTTTGTTGCTGTAACAGAATACCTGAGACTGGATAATTTACCAGGAAAAAAAGAAAACTTTATTTAGCTTACAGTTCTGTAGGCTGGGAAGTTCAAGGCCATGGCCCTGGCTTCTGGCAATGGCTTTCATGCTGCATCATAACATGGTGGAGAAAGTCAAAGGGGAAGCAGACATTTGCAAATAGAATCAAAACCCAAAAGGCACCCTGACTCTATAACAACTCACTTACAAGGGTACTAATCCATTCCCCTGAGAACTAATTCAGTTTTTCCAGAGTGAAAACTCGCTACTGAAAGAACAGCATCAAGCAGTTTCTAAGGGGTTCATCTCCATGATTCAAACACATTCAACCAGGCCCAAGTTTCCAACACCTGCACACTGGTGACTAAATTTCAATGTGAGTTTTGGTAGGGACAAACAAACCATATAAAAATCATAGTAGTAGTCTTGGAAAAACATATCTGCAGAAAGTAGGGGCAGAACTGAGGGCAGCAGAGCCAAGAAAGAGTTTACAGCAATCAAAGGTCTAAGTACTGAAGTCCAAAGAAAACTTCAACTTGAACGGAATATGTTGGTGAACGTTGCTTTAAAATAGGTCAGGAAATAACGAAACGGGTGACTTTTAAAAATTTCCTGAATGGGTTAGCAGATTGGGTTCAAGATAAGAGATGACTTCTCTGGGTATTGCATGAGGTATCTGATGCCCTACCCTCAGCCTACACACAGAGCAGAGACTTCAGGGTTTTTTATTTGTTTTATCTTGATTTTAACGAAATGGTAAATTCCGACTTTACTGATTTTTAAAACATAGGTCTGAAATTCAAGAAGTCATAAAATAATTATTAGACTACCATTGAGCTTCTCATTTGGAAAAGTAGAAGGTAGACAATAATAAACCAACATTTCAAGAGAAATGAAATATGAGGGCTTCACCTCAATAAAACCATACCTATCATGGGAGAAAAAAGATATATGAGGATACTGAAAAACAGAAACATTGTCAGTCACAAACTTGACGAAAATCTCCTCCTAAAATAGTGAAGAAACTAAAACAGAAACCTAAATATGGGCAAAGACAAACAGCAGAGAAAATAATGTTAAAAAGTTAACCTTGATATCCAGCTGTATAATGGATAAAGATAGCCAGCCTCCTTAGGTCCATGAAACACTAATATTAAAAGATTCCTGAATCTAGCCTAGATGATTCTTACAGAAATTACAGTGGTCAAAAACCACCAGATATATACATGTGAAAGGATTCTCTTTATATGAAATTGGAGACCAGATAAAAGTAATCTGTGGTAATAGAAGTTAGAATACTGTTTACTTCTGTGCCATGGAGTTTTGAATGTAACATCTAGGACTTTTAACAAAGATTCATATTTTGACCTTGGTGGTGGTTACACACACACACACACACACACACACACACACACACACACACACAAATACTAGACAAGTGATATGCTTAAGATTTGTGTAATTTTACTGCATATATGTTATCTTAATTTTATAAAAATGGAATATATTAGAATTAAGAATTGATGATATAAAATTACTATAAGGCCAAATTAAACCAACACAAGTCAGAGGAAGAAATTAAAATAAAAGCTGACATAAGTAAGATAAACATAAAAATTTTAGAAAGTACAAGTAAATCAAAAGTTAAATATAAAAAAGACTAAATAGTAATTTTGCAAATCCAATGATATAATATAAGAATAAGACTGTGAGCATAAGACAAATAAAAAATATAAATGGTTCATAAACAATCACAAAAATAGCCTGTGATTATACACTTGACCAACCAGCAGAAATGGACCAAACCAATCTATAGAAATTAAATAATAGTATGTTGAAGTTTATTAGACAAGTTACTTGAAGTTTTTTGTACCAGTTGCTTATTATTATGTGCCAGGTGCTATTCTAATCCTGGGTGTAAAACAATACATAAAACCAAAACCCTGCCCTCGTGAAGTTTGCATTCCAGTAAAATAAATTCATAGTTATATTTCAGGTGGTAATATTTTTTGTGAAGAACAACATGAAGCAAGTTAAGATATCAAGAATGACTGGGTGATCAAAAAGTTGACTCTCAAGGAATGGAAATGTGCTGATTTGGAAGCATGCTTGACTTATTCAGAAAGTAGCAAGGAATCACAATAGCTAAAGTTAAAAGGAAAACAAATAAATAAAAATTAAAATGAGCAGAAGATTCAGAGGTAGGAGGTCAGAGAAAAGGTAAGGGTCAACACCCAGGCCTTAAGAGCCATGGTAAAGAATGGATTTTATTCTGAATGAGATGGGAGCCACTGGAAGCTTAAGGTAGAGAAATGTATTATCTCCCATATGTTTTAATATGATTGTTCACCAACATTGAAAACAAGACACAGAAGCATAAAGAGACAAACAGGGTAAACTCCCATACAGATGTTTTCATTTGAGAAGGATGCAACATACAGAAATAAATTGATGCCAAATTATATTTGGTGCCTAACAATGGTTTCTTCCAGAGAATATTTGCTCCTCAATATCAGTTGCTTGACATTACTATTATTATTATTATTTTTAGAAATACAGCCCTACAGATAGGTGCAGCAAACCACCATGGCACATGTATACCTGTGTAACAAACCTGCACATTCTGCACATGTATCCCAGAACTTAAAGTAAAATTAAAAAAAAAAAAGAAATAGCTACTCAGGAGGCCATGGGTGGAACTCACAGATTCATCTTCAATGGGCTGAATGTCTATGTCCCTCTAAGATTCCTATGTTAAAATCCTAACCTCCGAGGTGATGGGATTAGGAGGTAGGGCCTTGGGAGGTGATTCTCATGAGGCGGAGCCCTCAGGAATGGATTAGTGCTCATAAATCGGATCCCAGAGAGTTCTCCTTCCACCCTCTGAGTACCCAGGGAGTGAGCCCTCAACAGACACCTCATCTGCCGGCACCTTGATGTTGGACTTTCCAGCCTCTAGAACCATGAGAAATAAATATCTATTGTTTATAAGCCAAAAAAAAAAAAAAGAGAAAGAAATATAGTCCTACATACTTGGTAGAATAGATTCAGTTTAGACTCAAGATTGCATTTCCCCTTTACTTTGCATGAGGATATGGAAATGTGGCTATATTCTGGAAAGTTGGTAAGTGTTATGTTTCTTGCTCATGAAATTCACAGATATCAAAGCTGAGACTGCCATCTTGGACCATGAAATGGCCTAACATAGCTCAGTAGAGCAAAGATAAAAGAATCCTCAGTACTTGCCAGCACAGAAAACTACAGCAGCCCTGGACTACCTGCCTCTGGACTTTGATCTGAGAAAGAAATAAACTTCTCTATCTTCTTACAGTTATAGTTATTTTGAGTTACTCTCACCCGCAGCTGAATATAATCCTGTTATAATTTAGCAAATAAATTAAAGCATCCACCTGAAACCTTAGCCAAAGAAAATTTCTGCCAGTACACATGAGTTGAGGATATGGGAGCTACTATTACAAATATTTTGGTAAAACATTTTGTGAGTAATCATAATAGCAGAAGTGTGTTCATAACTACCAATGGATATTTTAAGAATAAAAATTTTTATTTGTTATTTAATCTTTGAGCAAGTGAACTTGACTTCTAGGGTTCCAATTAAGACCTTTACAAAAGGATGTATAATCTCTTACCTAAATTCAGTTTTAGTCATTAGCTAACCAGGGTTTTTTTCAGGACACTGGAACAAAGGGAAATGTACATTTTTTATTGTAATTAGCAGTAAATAATTGATATCCAGTAAATGTTTTAAGCATCAATTCACTGATCCGGTTTATTTTTAAACACTCAAATAGACTGAGCCACTGATTTCCATGGCAACATAACAAAAATGGAATTAGAAAACACCAGTTTATTTCATTTCATTTTGAGCAATTGACTAATTTTTATGATTTACATATAGTGAGTTGGTGCTTAATTTCATGACTGCCACAAAATAGGGTTTTAAAAAATAGACACAGTGTTACCAAAAATTATAGATAGCCAGATTTTCCCAAACACAATACTATGATGTCCCTGAATTCCTGAAGATTATTTTTATACTTTCTAATTATAAACAAATTGCAGAGTAATTTTTTTTTTAAAAATGTAAGATATGACATAACCCTGAAAATAGTTGGACAGACATATATGCACGATGACTTCTACTTTCTTAGCTTATGATTTTTCATTTCACTTTATTTTTTTGGGGGGGGACTGAGTCTCACTCTGTCACCCAGGCTGGAGTGCAGTGGCACTATCTTGGCTCACAGCAACATTTGCCATCTGGGTTTGAGCGATTCTCCTGCCTCAGCCTCCCAGGCAGCTGAGATCACAGGTGCCTGCCACGTGCCCAGCTAATTTTTCTATTTTTAGTAGAGACGAGGTTTCACCAAGTTGGCCAGGCTGGTCCTGAACCCCTGACCTTGTGATCCACCCACCACGGCCTCCCAAAGTGCTAGGATTACAGGCGTGAGTCACCGTGCCTGACCTCATTTTACCATTTTATAAATTTTCTTCAACCCATTTGAAATAGTTTACTCACAGAATAATTTACACATTGTTGTTCATTATTTTTTAAACATATAAAAGATATTTAATTTGTATATTTCTTTCTTTCTCTCTTTCTTTCTCTCTTTCTCTCTCTCTTTCTCTCTCTCTCTCTCTCTTCCATTCTCTCTTTCTTTCCTTCCTTCCTTCCTTCCTTCCTTCCTTCCTTCCTTCCTTCCTTCCTTCCTTCCTTCCTTTTCTTCCTTCCATCCTTCCTTCCTTCCTTCCTTCCTTCCTTCCTTCCTTCCTTCCTTCCTTCCTTCCTTTCTTCCTTCCTTCCTTTCTTCCTTCCTTTCTTCTTACTTTTTGATGGCGTCTCGCTCTGTTGCCCAGGCTGGAGTGCAGTTTCATGATCTCGACTCACTGCAACCTCTACCTCCCGGTTCAAGTGATTCTCCTGCCCCAGCCTCCTGAGTAGCTAGAACTACATGCATGTGCCACCTTGACTGGCTAATTTTTTGAATTTTTATTAGAAATGGGGTTTCACCATGCTGGCCAGGCTGGTCTCGAACTCCTGACCTCAAGCGATTCACTCACCTCAGCCTCCCAAAGTGCTGGGATTACAGGCATGTCAACTGTTTTATCAAGATAAAAAATAGTACTTCCAATTATACATTATTTTCCCTAATTTTAAAATGTAAATTGAGAAATAAGTTTTTACATTTATTTCTAAATTTACATTTAAAATTAGGAAAAAATGTGTAATTGGAAGTGTTATTTTGGATCCTGGTAAAATAGCCAGTATACCTGCAAAACACTGGAATTATTTAAGTAGCTGTCATTACTTAGTTCAGTCAAACTTCAACTCCAGCAAAATTCTTCTCTTATGTAATAAAAGAAACTTTAGAATAGCAAGCCGTTCTTAAGTCTGCAGAAGAAAACAGCTCATTGACTTATAAAACTTTAGTATATAAGAAGATAGTACGACATATCCTGGAAAAGTTACTAAATTTCAAGGAAAAAGAAAAATAAAAACTACAAAACCTAGGTAGAAATATAAATTGCCTATAAAGAAAACAAGTAAGTGCTGTTATTTTAGTTCCCAGTATCTCAATACCAGGAAACAGAAGTCTACGATCGACTTTAACAGATAACTGTGGGGGGAAAGATATATGCTAATGACCTTGTACCTCAATAAGTTAATTTTTACTGCAATGGATGTAGAAAATATTTTTAAACCATTTAATGACTCAGTAATATAGTGATACAAATTTACTGAAAAATTTATTTGAAGATGTAATTTTTCCAAGAGAAAGATGAATTATTCAACTCACAAATGGGAAAGCCATTTTAAGAAAACTCTGCCACTTAATTCTCTAGAAACACAGAATTGATCTAAAAGGCTCCTAAAAGATTACTATTCATTTTTTATACACTTGTCAACATTATATTTTTCAAAATGTAAAAACAATAAGCATGAAAATTTTGCAATTCCCAAATCATGTAAACCATGGTGAGGTACTAGAAATTAGATAAAATATGCTAATTTTTTTCAGTTTTGATCTCAAGATTGAAAATCTTGATGAGAACCTATGACTGACTCATTCATACTTAATCAGTTTGTGCTTCTAATCTTGTATATCCAATCCCAGCCATCCCTCTCCACAAATCCAATAGCACACAGCAGCTAGACTGATTTTTAAAACCTAAACTAGATTATGTAACATCCATGACTAACACCAATCCAAGGACTTCTAATTGCATGAAAAATAAAATTCAAAGTTCTTGTCAGAGATTCTGAATCCCTATCATCCTGTATCCATCTATCTCATCAAATTCAACTCACTCTGCTCCCTTTGTTGTTATCGAGCTCCAGTTGTATTTTGTGGACTGTATTTTCCACCCCAAGGTCCTTCAGTAAGAACCATTGACTTGGGACTCTATTCCATAGACTTTTTGTTTGATTGATTTCTTCTCATCCTTCAATTCTCAGCTACAATTTTATCTGCTCAGAGAGACTACCTGATCACAAAATCTAAAACATTTTCTCGGTGTTTCATTCCACAGAGGCACCCTGCCTATTTTAGCTTTTCTTAAGTTAACAAATAGTAATCTTTTAGTTTTTAATTATAACATTAACATGTGTAATATTTGAGTTTTTCTCCATAAAACTACTTTTTTGTGTTTTATTACTATTAGTTCAGCTTTCAGTTTAAATTGTAAATGATTATGTATGTATGCGTCTGTGTATATATTAGGTTGGTGCAAACATAATTGCAGTTTTTGCCATTAAGAATAATGCAGTTTTGCCATTACTCTTAAGGGCAAAAACCGCAATTACGTTTGCACCAACTTAATATAAGGCATATAATCAACTTTGAGTTTACAATATATCACTCCTTTCAGTATGGAAAATGATTTAATGATTTAAAGATAAATAATAACAAGCCAGAGAGATGTATAAATAATAAATTTCACTCAAAGAGATGAATGCATTATTAAAGGTAAATGAACATTGCTATGGAAACACTGAAAGGCTATCATTTCAGTAGCTTACTAATCTGGACATTTAGAGTGTTTTAGCAGTAGAATCATTTCCACATTCATCTTTCTTGCCTCATCCATTGAAAGCTTTAACTTCAAACTCCCATTTGGGTTTATAAACCTGTGGGGAAATTTTATAAACAGTGCTTTCATCTTCAATGTGAAAACCTTACTGATCATCATACCTTTAATTATATTCTGTATTCAAAATTAAATACTTATAAATATTATAAAATACCTTGTAAATTGTGTAAAAGTCATGTTGACCATTGAATAGCTAAGATGCACATTAATAAATATATCTTCCTAATGAAATAGTCTCAAAAACAATCTTGATAAGAAGTTATTATTTTTAGTGTGTAATATTTTTAAAATTGAATAGATTCAGAATCGACCTTAATAGTCAAAATATATTATGTCATAAAATTGTAATCATAAATGTTAATGCTTGTCACTTACTGGTGGGATTATGCTGGTTTTAAATGTTTGCATTATATTTTGTACATTTTTTCATTTTTTTGGAACGAGCATTTGTCATTTGCATAATCAATTCTAAGTAATATAATCATTAATTCAAAGCATATTTATTGAACAGCTACTCTATACTTGAGTCTTTTAGATTCTTGGTTACATAAGTGAATAAAATGGAAAATATTATTTCCATTCAGTTTATTTTTTAGAAAGGAGAAAGACAATAATCAATACACGTAATAAGTAAATAAATTATATAGGCCAGGTGCAGTGGCTCACGCCTGTAATTCCAGCACTTTGGGAGGCCAAAGCAGACAGACCACTTGAGGCCAGGAATTCGAGACCAGACTGGCCAACATGGTGAAAACCCATCTCTGCTAAAAATACAAAATATCAGTTGGGTGTGCAGGCGCATGCCTATAATTCCAGCTGCTCAGGAGGCTGAGGCGCGGGAGTCCGTTGAACCTGGGAGGTGGAGGTTGCAGTGAGCTAAGATCGTACCACTGCACTCCAGCCTGGGAGACAGGGCAAGACTCTGTCACAAAATAAATAACATAACATAACATAACATAACATAACATAACATAACATAACATAATATATTAAAAGAGTAACAGTTTTGTGAAAGAAAAGGAAAAATCAGAGTACCATAAGAGAGGTCAGCAGTGCCTGAGGGGAGAAAAAATAGTTACACTGTAATGGAGTTGTCAAGGGAGACCCAAATGAGAAGTGACAGTTGACTTAAATCTTCTAATAGATAGAGAGAAGATCTTGTGTGTATATATATATATATGAACCATATATCCAGAGGAAGAATTTCCTAGGCAGAAAATAAACTACTGTCACAGTGGCCCTAAGGTGACTACCATATCTGGGGAAGAACAAGACCAGAGTGAGCTATAAGGAGAGATTGGCAGAAGAGGAAGTGAGAGATGAAACAATGTAAGGTCTTTCAAATGACATTTTGCCTCTTCCTACACTAAGCTATACCTGATATTTCTTTTGTCCTAGCCATCCTCCTGCCGTTTCTACCTTAACTTGTTTCTCTGATAATGAAGTCAAAATGCAGAGATTATAACATCAAAGAGATTTACATTCTAGCCCTAGCTTCACTGCTAAGGACAAATACGCAAGGACTTATTCTTTCTCTACGTTCTTTCTATTTATTTTCTTTTAATGCCTCAATTTTCTCATAAGATTTAGATAATCGTACTACCGGCCGTATGCTTTTGTTCTGAGAATTAAACTAGATGCTGTTTAGCACGGAGAAAGCACACGGTATTTAGGTCATAGCAAGCACCTACATTTTAGCTATTTTAATATCATTACTATAATGATTGTAATTATTGTTATCTGTCATCAAAACTGCTGAATGACCTTCCCCCATAACATATCCTACTTTTCTCATACACAGGGCATCTTCTACGGGTGAACTATAAGGTAAATACAGTATAAGGATCCACATTATATTTATAGTATAGAATTATATATTATGTTTATACCTATTTTGACTTTATGTAAATTCTAATTATCTTCATTCCTTACCACATTCACACAGTCCGTTTACGTGATTTTTCTGTGTACTTTCTGTCACCTTCAAAACCCAATAGCATTTGATATCTATATCATTAATTTGGCACTGGTCAAATGCTAACATCTATTGCTGGTGTTATTTTATAGTTTATAGCCTGCTTCCCCAACTATCTTTAGCTCTTTAAAGACAGGGAGACTACTTCTAAATAGTTATTATAAAAATATCTTCTATATTGTAAGTACTCCATCAATTTTTTGATTTAGCCTTTGTGAAAACGATAATGCATCCCTTTTATTACAAAACAGAGTAGAGTTTGCAGTTGTAGCTGGGGTCACTTTGTTAATAAAAAAAAAAAAAAAACACTGACACGATGTTTTTAAATTATGGTTATGCTTCTAACATACATTGCAAAGTGAAGTACTACAATTTTGTGCATTACTCCTTCATCTGGCCTGGAGAGAGAGGTGATAGTCAAACTGTTGGGGGTGATATAAAACTTTTAAAAATCTGCTGGAATACTGCAGAAAACAAAGTGAGAACCAGAATTGGGATGGCAGGAACATAGGTCTAGTTGCCAGAATTATTGTAAAGTAATAAAAGTCTTTCCACCAACCTCGTTTAGATCACTAACACCTGCCCCAGCTGCCTAGGAAGCTCTAGGTTTACTGTTGGCATGCCTGAAATCCAGCTGCTGCTGTGATTACATTATTTACCTCTCTTTGCCTCACTATAGGTTTGCCAATGCACATCAAATCCCAAAGCAGTCCTTACACTAATACTCTAAATTAAAAGATTGACTAAAAGGTCGTGAATTTCTTCCCAAAAAATAATTCATTGGGACATGAAGAATGGGAATTTAAATATGTGTGTCATGAGTGGTTTAGCCTGGTTTTAGATTTGGGTTGGGGAGTAGAGGAATTCAATTTTTGATGAAAGTGAGATTGAAAGTTTTGAGACTACCATTTTAGAATATTCTCAGGGGTTCTAAACTGTAAAATGATTTATTAAAATATTCAATAGAATCTATTGTATTTTAAGGTTTTTGATAAATCCTTAAAATTACAGATAATGTACATGTGTATTTCATTATTTTGTAAACTGGATATTTTATAATTTTTTCACACTTATGGTTGGAGATAAGAAATAATATTATCAAATGATAGGTAATTTAAAACTTAATGCATTAATTAGTCAATATTTAAATGGAGTTCACACCTTTCTAATGCATCATTATTGTGGGACAAATTCAAAAGGAATATTAACACCAAATGTGGCCATGTTCTGTAAATCATTGGTATGCTAAATCATTTAGAAAACGAACACCAGAAAAACATTAATTAAGTCTTATACTCGTTTTCTCCCCAAAGAGAATAAATAAGCAATGTATTGAATGACTCGCCTTGGAACACTTAGTCATGCTTTCTGCTATCAACTGCATTTTAAACACCAAATCTGACTTGCTGGGTGGTTAAACTGGAAATACATGGGCTCTGGTGTCTCAGTACCTGGGATGAAATCCAAGCTTCACTTTATCACCTTTGTAAATAGTCAAGAGATGCAATTTCAGATGCTCCTCAACTAACGATGGGGTTACCTCCTGATAAACACATTATAACTGGAAAATATCTTAAATTGAAAACGTATTTGATACACCTAACCTAACAAACATAGCTTAGCCTAGCCTACCTTGAAGGTGCTCAGAGAATATTTACATTGCCCTACAGTTGGACAATAATCATTTAACATAAAGCCTATTTTATAATAAACTATTAAATATCTAATGTGATATATTGAATACTATACTGAAAGTCAAAAACACAATAATTTTATGGGTACTCGGAATATGATTTCTACTGGATTGTGTATTGCTTTCTCATGATTGTAAAGTCAAAAAATAATTAAGTCAAACCATCATAGGTCGGGGATTGCCTGTACTTAATGCCTGGGTAAAACAAGGATGAAGATAATGATAACTATTCATGGATGATGTAAATATGCCATAAGGTAATCTATTTAAATATCATGATTAATTGCTTAATTATATCAGCAATTATTGTAAAGATGAAATGAACTTGTGAATTGTGGCTCCTAGCTTATGATTTCATGCATTTATATTTCAGTTTGAAGCATTTCATATTCCTTGTAGATTTGAAATCATGTTAAGAGAAAAATGCTCCAAACAACAGGCAAACAAAGATGAGATCAATTTATAATTGAAAGCCAAAGCAAAAATTGGAGAATTCAGCATAACTGGAGAGAAATTCAGAGGAAACTCTAGTCCATATAAATTCCAAAATGTTTGCACTGTTTAGAATAAGGAAAGTGAAGGAAGGGATGGGCATTATAATAAGTCTTCAATTAACCTATTTCTTCTTCAGGAAAATAGTATAGGATGTTAACTTAAGGAATCACAATCACAGTAGATTTTCATCAATGACAAGAAAGGGACAATACCTAATCATTTCAATACCTCTAAATTGTTAAAAGGTGATCACTTTTCTTTTTCACCAAGCATGGACTTTTAAGTAGTTTCAGAATTAGGCATTATAGAAAAAATGAACAATGTATGACTCATTTTTAAATGATGTATTGCATTATCTAGATGTGTATCTAAAAATGCACAGATAGCCTATTTATATTTTAAAATATGTTGATAGAAAAAAATGTGTTTTCCTTATATTGGTTTAATGCATGTGAATTTTATTGTGGCATAAGGAATTGAAGGAAAAGTAAAAAGCAAGCCATAGTAAAAATGTCTGCAGAATCAGATGAAGGAAATGAAAATGAAATTAAATTATGTTTCCTATTGTTCTTATGTTGAAAAAATGGAAAGAATGTAAGAAAGGTTGGAATCAGGGTGTTAGAGTGCTCTATTAATGGAAGCTAAATATGTTCCACTGGGGAAGTGGGAAAAATCTAAACTACAACCAAGATTTGTAGAAAGCAATTTTATAGAAGGTGACAATGATGAAATTGGGAGTAAAAAACATTTGTGTGATTATAGATGTACAAGAAATGAATGTCCATGTTTTATATTTTATTTCATTTTAAAATGAATCACACATAAAATCTGAATAACACATGAAATAGAAAGCCTCTAACAGATGTTATGATCTAGTTTTAATTTCATACCACTGCCTCTTGATATTAGAAATTGTATATGTACTTTAAACTCTCAAACACACTTATAATTTGAGAAAAAACAAGCAAACAGATATTAAGTTATATTGGGTGATTAGGATGACTTCATTTTGAACAAAAAACATAAAATGTATAGCATTTTTTCACAAGTTGGAAATGTTTAGGATTTGTAAAACGCAGACGCAGTGTACTTAGAAGTGAAATGAACCATATGATTATAATACGGGAGAGGATGGATTTGGTAGGAGTAAGACAACAATAACAACTACAGTAGTCTAAGAGTCACATTTTAAAGGTGAATTAACAATTCCAACTTCCCGAACACATAAACAGAAGAACAATGCATACACAGTGAGAAGTAATTCTCCTAGCATAATCACAGTGCTGTGCACAGACCTGGACTCACTAAGTTAAAAAGACCTTGGAAAACTTGAAGAAGGTTTAAGGACAAGCAATAAACATGATTAATAGCTTGGAAAATAGAATCTCAGAGGAAAGGTTAAGGGAACTAATATTATTTAAGTTGGAAAATAGGCTGGGGAAACAAGTTGGTTTTCAATTACATGAAGGATTATTACTTAGAAGGTGCTGATCGGTACTCTGATGCCACAGAGGGCAGAACAAGAATAAGTGAGCTTGAAATGTTGTATAAAGCATTTAGGTTAGCTAAAAGAAAGAACTTCCATCAGGTCTGCAAGGCATTAAAATGGAAAGTACTTAATTTATTCCTCTATAGACCTTTCAAAATGCACTTGAAACTCATTTGTCTAGGAAAGTTTACATGAAGCCCAGCCTAAAGAGTGGAAAGGAAAGTGAAAAACTGGAAGTTTTTATGAGGACTAACTTTCCTAAATTACTCTTACTTTCTGAATTGTGAATGTACCTATTGTGGGTTTATTGTGGTGCATAGCAAGGAGAGGTATGCCCACAAATGAAAAATTTTAAACTGTAGCTTAAGTGTGCATTTCTTTGTTTAATATAGCAACCTTAACAAATGCTATCATTCTAAAAGTCCTCATTGTAGCTGTTTAAGCAATTTTAGCTTGTTTACTTAATCAACTTCAAGAGGTAACTAGGAACTAATTGCATTTTTGTTTCTTGGTTTATCATCCCCTTCTTTGCAATATATTGTTTTGTTTATTCTCTTAGAAACAAATCAAACCAACTGAATATTCTTCCATAAGGTAATAAAATAATATATTTTCTTCTACAGTATTTTATTTACATAGAAAAATAGGCTATTCTCTGAACACCTGCACACTTAATTATCTTAGAGTTAAATTATACAAGAATTCCATACCACTGATTTCTGAGGCTTGTGCTAACAAAGATAAATGAAAGCAGAGATTTCAATAAAATTTTGCAAACAATTCTGTTAGAGCTTGTCAAATACACACAATATATGAGCTCTAACTACTTTCATTTATGTGTCAATGTTATGAAAATCACTAACTGAAAGTATGGACTTTTGCATTCAGTCTGTACACAAATGGATAAAAGTGGGAACTCCAGATGGGAGCTTTTAACTGTTTCTTTGTTGGTGACGTTTATTTTTCCCCAGTAAAATATTTCACTTTCTTTAAACTATATCGTACATAAATGAACATTTTCACCAAATACAAATAGGCAACATAAATTGCATTACAAAGAAAAAGGCTTTTTATTTTAAAGAACATCTATCGCTTTATGTTTGGGAAGTGCTTTGTAGTCATTAGTAATTAATTCTTTACAATGTCAGTAAGAATGTAGGGAAGTGACAGTTATTTCTTCTAAGATGAGAAAGATTTCATGAACAAATAATTTACTAAATTTGCATAACAAGTTAGTGAAAAGATGGAATTGTAACTTTGAGGTCTCGTGTCATACTTTTTGTGTTTTGATTCTGCAAAAAGACATGTAAAAACTGACATTAACAAGAAGGGAATCATTTTAACATCTGTACCCGAAAGCAAACAAAAAAGGAGTTAATCTTCTACCATGTCTGAGAGCTAGTTTACACTAAAAGTTTCCATTTAGGGGAGCATAAGTATTCCCACAATGTAATATTGTACCGGGTGCAGAGGGAGGCCAACCAACAAAGCCTCCTCCTCTTTGCAAAAAAGGTCACATACATGATAGATAGAAAGATGCCCTTGAATGCGTGGGCATGCATGCTGAGAAAAGCTCTGGGGGTACTTATTATAATTTGGCATTTTTCATATTTTTATAATTCATCTGAAAATGAATGACTTTTTATTATGCCAACATATATAAAATTTATGGGACTTTATCATTTCCCCTCAAGCAAATCTAATAGGAAACCCACACAAAGTTTAGAATTCTCTACCTTCATAATTATTGAGCCCTACACAGATCGTAAGTTTCTGCTTAGCATCTATCCAAATTTAAAATGAATAAAACTCATTGACAATCAGATTGTGTGGCTCAGTGACAACCATTTGGTACCCATATACCTCCTGAAATGTCTCCATTAAATCATCCCACATTGTTATTCTGTTAATATACTTATTACTGTAACATTCTCTTAGAATTAAGACTCTACTAATAACTTGGACATCCACAAACTAGAGAATAATCATCATAATATTTTCCATATCTATCTTCTGCTCTTTGTAATACCACCCACTTAATGGTTACTCTATGTTTGGAATGACTAACGATTGCACTTAGAATGCTAATGAAAGCATACTTTCTGCCTCAAACAAAATATTATGTGTTAGCTTGACTTAAAAAGAGGGATACAAAAATAACAGTTATCTTTGCCAGTTACAACAAGAAACAGAAGTCTACCATTTTGTCTGAATAATATAGTTTTGATTGTTGTTTAACTTTACAATAAACACCTACATTTTTTTCCCCTTCTCTTTTTGCTTCCTTTCTATAGGGCGTAAGTGTTGTGATTTTTAGTAAAATATTTTATGTGTCACACCAACTGTTCTTTTCATGTAAATGTGAATTAGTCAAAACTCCTAAGGTACTTCAAGACATGAATTTCTGTCTTTTTCTTACCTTGAGACCATAGAGTCTATTATTGCTGGGAAAATGCCATTTATTGGCAAGGTCCTGAACTATGTTTTAAATATGAATACCTTTTGGACACTGTATTATTGATCTACCTAGCAATTACACTCTGATGTTACATCTGCAGCTAATTAATAACTCTTCTCCCAATGTCCTAGGAATTATATGTCTTGTCTCTGGCTTCTTATTTTTCATGTGGCTATGGTCGTAAATTGCTAACTTTCCAATAATGCATTGCCAAGCCTAAGAAACAAATAATATTTTCAGATCATTACTTCGAAACAAATTAAGACTTCTTGAGCTTTTATTTCATATCACCAACTGATAAGACACTGAAATTTTTTAAACTCAAATGAATTTACTTTTGTCACTAAGGAAGTGATGAGACTGAGAAGAATCGTCTCTTTGAATGCTATAAAGCATTAAGAGTTTCATTCTGACATAACAAAAAAGATATACTAAAGCAGTTGTGCTTATTCATTTCACAATAGCCAGTAAAAAGAAAAATCATATTAATTATTACAGAACAAGATCATTAGAAACACGTACCCAAATCTTAGATGATTATAGGTAACAAGCCAGTAGGCAGAAGGCAGAGTACTTTTTTTTATTTTTTATTTTTTGGAGACAGGGTCTCGTTCTATTGCTCAGGCTGGAGTGCAGTGACACCATCACGGCTCACTGCAGCCTCAACTTCCTGGGCTCAGCTGATACTCCCCCTCTGCCACCCTAGTAGCTGGGACTACAGGCACATGCCACTGTGCCCAGGATGGGATTATAGGTATGAGCTAAGGTACCCTGCCAGTAAAGCACTTCCTATGAACCAAAATTCCCATTGCATGATAAGCACCCTCAACACAGGGATTTGGAGATCCACAAAGGAAAAGAAAAGGCCGGAGACCAATGTGAAACAATGTGCAACTGTCCTGTGTCATATTTTTCTGAAAAGAAAAATCATGCTCAAAGGTAGGAAATTCATGAGAATTTGAAAATGCCAGAAAGTTACCAGGCTGTCCCTTGTGTTTCCTTAGGTTTTAAATGGTGATATCTGTATATAGAGTTCCTAAACCTATAAGAAAAGAGCTAGTTTAATAATGAGCAGGGCAGGTTATAATTTTTACAAGAAAGCATGCTGAACTTGTCATAAACTGTCAGAAAAATATCCTAGAAAACACCAATCTTCTTCCTTCAGAAACACCCTAATTTCTTTCTGGTTTTTGACAGTGACAAAGTTTCCTTCCTTGTGATTGAGCCAGGCTTGGGCATAAAGTCATGTTCTCATTTTTCTTCCCACCTTTCCTCATCTGACTTAGCAAGCTAGTTAATACAACAAAATGCATACTCTTATAGCTCTCTCATTCCTCATCAGGTTCTGCCTTTGAGGATAGTCAGCCTGAAGTTAGTTCTTTTATATACTGATATTGGCCCATTTCTTTATGGAATAAATATATTTATACAGACCGTAATATAAGACATTAAAACCCAACATGTTACATGTTACCTAACCGAGAAAAAACATAAAAACTTACATGTGAACATATTAGCCAGTGGTGCTAATAGACTGATGAAACCACCCTTCAAGCTTTTATATTGTGAATACTTCAGGATTTCACATGGTTTTGCCAAAGTGCTTGGTTTAGAAGAAAAGTATGTGGGAGAAAGACTATTAGCAGCTAGGACACGAAAAGGGGTTCAATATTGCCATTTTGTATCAATTATATTATCGTTTTTTAAGGATATACTTCTACATTTTTATTTTCAGTTTAAACAAGCAGATCTGGATTTTTAAGTCGTGGAGGCTAGAAATTGTATGCTTTAATCTTTATATCCCCTCTGCCTCAGGAATAGCTAGCAGTATTTAAAGGTTTGCTTTTGCTTTAACTGTATTACCTTGTGAAATGTTATAAAAATGAAAGGAAGAATTATTTTCTGCATATTATTTTCCACATTTTAAATATGAAGAAAATAGGATAGATAGATATAAAATAATTTGCTCAAGGTTATAAATTTAATAACCAGTGGAACAAAGAGAGATATAGGGAGTCTTATCTGAGAGTACTCACTCGTAACTACTATGCACTAGTGAAGTAGTGCTACGTAATTTACATATATTAAATTTATATGTACTGCACACCCAGGCACATATGTGTGCAAATATATTTAGCAGATGGCAAATAAAACATCCCACTTGCTACCTAGTGAATGCTATACTATCTTTTGGTGAGTCCTTTAAAATACAATTTCACCTCCATAACCCAGAGAAATATTTCAGTCCTCTTGATTTTGTGACTACACAGAATTGCTTTGTGGTTATACAGGCAGAATGGTACAGAATTCAATTTGCTGTAATTTTTTTAACAAGGAATGATTTCTGGCTAGGACTAACACAGTGTTTGGTTGGGGAAGAGCAAACATCTTGTTTTGAGGTAAAATCAATCATCAAATTACAATAACTTCTTCTAATTTATGAATTATAATCCATAATTTGCTTTAAGCTTCACTTTTAAAAGTTTGGTTAATGTTCTTACAAGAGCAGTATCACCAGAGATAAATAATATAAATACATATTGCTGAACTTGATTTCAGTCTTCTTCAAAGAAAACCTTTCAGGATGTGATGATGTAGAATGCAGAATAATTAAGTATCAGAAATTTGTAAATCGACACCCCAAAACAGGAAGAGTATTGACAAACAAGGAAGATAAACCAAAGAAATCATTTTGGCAAGGTTCTCCTAGAAGTCAATGAAAACACGTGGGTTAGTCAGGTTATGTTGTATTTTTTTTTCCTATCAGATTATTATATGATGTCAGTATATAATTATGGTGAGGAAGATTGTCAGTAGGCTATATTTGAATAAAGCACACTAAAATTGATTAAAATATTATTTGTTAAGGATAAACAACAAAAGGATAAAGATTATGCTATTTAGGCAATGTCAACATTATAAATGAGTAGGATATAAAATGATAGTGATCCACAGAGAAACATAGTAAATAATTATATGTTGCCAAAATAAAATATTGAGTATATCATGGAAGATGAGGCAGCTTGTTGAAAATGGTTAACTCTAACTTGGAGAGATGGAAATACACCTATGTGATTTAATAGCTCATTTTCCATGGACTAAAAAGACTTAACGTTGAAGGAGCACTTCCTCAAAAAGATGGTAATAAAACAGTGCAGACGCAGAGTGTGCACCTGCACAAGGAAAAGAAAGAAATTTGATCAAATATTATTTAGCTTATGATAGAACATAGAGTACAATAATTTTAAAAATCAGAACCTTTTGTTGCAGTACATAAATTTTGTGTGCCTGTGACAGAAAAAAAAAGTAAACAACTACAATTTAAGAACTATATCATTATTTCAAATTTGTGTGGATTTATTGTGACTTTTATTGTGTAACATTTTGTGTTTTTGGTAAAATAATGTATTTAAAATGTTTAAATGAATGATGGATCCAGATAAGTTTGCAGTGGCATTCATTTTGTAAATATGTATTATATCTACTTTATATCAAGAAATATTCTAGAATAAATGTGCAGGATATAGAGAAATAATTCAGATGTAACACTTAAATTTAGTGGACAGTTAACAAGAAAAAGAAAAGGAAGTCCAAAAATAGAATACTGTATTACATATAATTGCAGCTCATAGGAGGGATACAGTATGAAGCAGGAAAGGGAATTAAATTAAACTTAATATTTATGCTTTTCTGTACCCACAAAAGGGGAAATGTATTTAAGACAGAGAAAAGAGCTGAGAATGTGCAAGGAGAGGTAAAATACACATTATTTTCAGATACAGAAGAGCAATTTGAATGATGCACTCCACTTAATTTTTACCATGAGGACACAAGATCAGTGACCATATGGGACTTACACAAATGTGCAACTTTAGTTGAAAAACCAATGGCAAGATCACTTAATGACAGACTCTTTAGACTGTAGCTATCTAAGGAACTCTACATTGCTCAAATCACCAGCTAAAATGGATACAAGTCATGCCACACAGGCTGAGAAGTGTTACTTGATACAAAAGTTAAGCTCTGGCCAAATACATGTTTAAAAGCTATAGATGGATAGATCAAGAGAGACAGAGAGGCTTTTATACAATATATCTTAGTCTGTTTGTGTTGCTATAAAGGGATTCCTAAGGCTGGGTATTTTTTAAGAGGTTCATCTGGCTCATAGTCTTGCGGGCTGTACAAGAAGCATGGCACCTGCTTATACTTCTGGTGAGGGACTCAGGCTGTTTTCACTTATGGCAGGAGATGATGGGGAGCTGGAGTATGCAGACCACATGGTGAGAGAGTAAGGAAGAAAGAGAGGAGAGGGAGATGGTAGGCTCTCTTTAAACAATCAGTACTCCCAGGAACTAACAGAACAAGAACACACCCATTTCTGAGAGGAGGGCACCAAACCTGTCATGAGGGATTTGTCTCCATGACTCAAACACTTCCCATCAGGCCCTGTCTCCAATGTTGGGTATCAGATTTCAACATGAGATTCCAAAGAGACAATTATCCAAACTACATCACAATGCATGTAGAATAAGTATTTAGAGCAGTACTGAGCAGTAGGAGAAATGGAACATATTTTCTCTAACATCTGTTCTTAGACCTTCTCCAGATCTTTTGTACGTGAAAAAGTGAAAATACAGTAGGGAAAGCAAAGTTGGGATAGGGACTCCTGGTCCTGCTGGAAATTCTATTTATAAAGCTTATTAGCAGCATAAAACATTTCTGCAAATATGGAACTATAAAACCATTCAAAGAAAAAAAAAGAGAGAGAGAAAGATGTTTTTCTATCTGCTGGCATCCAGCTGCTGTTATTATGTATAATAACATATTTGCAGTAAATTGCAGAAACAAAAAATATAGTCTTTGGAATCAGAGAGCCCTGAATTCAAAATTGTGATCTCCCACTTCCTATCTCTGCAACTTTGAGAAAGTTAACTAGTTTCTTTAAGGTCCTATCACTCTTCCACCCTGAAAATAGTATCTGATTCAGGACACATTTGGAAGATGAAATGAGGCCCCTAATATAAACTGCTCAGCATATCATCATACATGCTCTCCATCTACTATGAGAAAGGAAGTATGATGTTTGCAGACAAAGACCCTCTCTTCTCCAGGCTTCCTTGTTAAGAAAATTCAGGAGAAGAAACACTTCCAAATTCCTTCCTTATCCTTTGCTCTTGGTAAGGGTGAGTGAAGAAACTCAGCTGCTTTGCCTCTGCCCTTTCTAGATTCTCTCTCTTTTGAATTGGCCTTCCCGTAGGGGAAAAAAAAGTATTCTGGCTTGACGACCTGTATGTGGTAAGATTAATGGTGATGGCTATGTATTATTTCATGTTTGGTTTCTGAACTTCAATGAGGAAGATTAGGACATTTTGTCTCCATAAAGCACAGCTTGTGATTGCTATTATTCTAAAAACAAGCAATCATTACGCATTACCTCTCATGAGCTCGAATTTATAAATGCTTTCTGTGACTGTCTTTTAATCAGGCAGGTGGCTGTTTAAATTATAACTTTTAATTTATAGTTATAATTAATAATTATAATTTTTAAAAGTTTATAACCAGTTCCAGGGAAATAATTAGTCAACACTACATGAAAAAATAATTTTTAAAATATCATCAGGAATGTCATTCTAAAAACAATATTATTTGAATAAGGAAACTTAGAGATTTATAACATTAATAGATATCATGGGGTGATAATGACAAGAATATTAGTTATTTATATGACATTGTGTGACAGAGATGGCTAACTCAATTAGATCCTGGTGCTACTAAAGCCAAGGTCACATATTTAATTTTCATATGAGCCAGTATACTTGTGACTGAGAAAACTCTCTTCTCTACTTGCAGACTGCACCCCTAACCCCAATCCGTTATTCCTCAATTATGTGCCATTAATTGATTCAATATCCTACTGGTAGTAGGTCATCTGTGCCATCTGCATAAATGAAGGACAGCATGTCTATAAGGCAGGCGACAGAGAAGAACTTAAGGCCATTAGTACCAGAAAATTCACTAACAACCTATCGATTTTCCTCAGGAAAAAAAAAAAAAAGAAAAATTGTTCCAAGTTTTCTAGAAGAAAATTAACTGCAAACATTATACAAAAATGGGTTGGAATCAACTCACACACTCTTTCCACAAATGTGAGGCAAAAAGCAGCTCAATGGCCCTAGTAAGACTTTTAAATATTTTGAACTAATATTCAGCACATATTTATGGGAGCAAATGCTCCCTGCAGAGTAGCATTTTTCCTAACAGAGGAGAACTTTTTAGTTTGCCATTTACTGTTCATCTACTAACTCTGTGTTCCTTTGCATTCGTTCCAAATCCTGTTGGGATTTTGTAATATATACATTCCAATTCTATTAACTAATTTAATGTATTACTGCATATACAATTAAGAGAGGATTTGGGTATTTGCTGTCCTCACCCTCTAATGAGAGAACTTAGTTCCATACTGTGGTAAAGAAGTGAAACAATGTAATATAATATACTCACATAAACCAAGCATTTTATAGTTGAATAGAGGCAAACAAAGACTTCTAAGCATTAACTTTCACTATATTCTTTTCTCTTGTCTTTTTGATTTAGACGTTCTCTAAATAAGCTCATTGTCAAAACCTTAAGGAAGAAATTGGTAGAAATCACTTAAATTCTTGTTAATTCATACTAAAATATTTTATTTTGAAAATAAAAATTTTAAGGCTGGGTACAGTGGCTGATGCCTGTAATCCCAGCACTTTGGGAGGCCCAGGTGGGCTGAACGTTTGGGGCCAGGAGTCCAAGACCAGTCTGGTCAACATGGCAAACCTCGTCTCTACTAAAAAATACAAAAATCAGCCAGACATGGTGGCACATGTCTGTAATTCCGCTACTCATGAGGCTGAGTCACAAGAATTGCTTGAATCCAGGAGGTGGAGGTTGCAATGATCCAAGATTGTGCCACTGCACTCCAGCCAGTGTGACATAGTGAGACTCCACCTCAAGAAAAAAAAGAGAAAGAATAAGAATTTTAGGTAATGTCATCTAAGAGTTGGAAATATCTGCTTCTGATTAACATATTCTAAGTAGCAAGAGTTGGATGCGAGATTCGGGGGGCGGAGCAAGATGGCCGAATAGGAACAGCTCCAGTCTCCAACTCCCAGCGCGAGTGACACAGAAGACCGGTGATTTCTGCATTTTCAACTGAGGTACTGGTTTCATCTCACTGGGGAGTGCCGGACGATCGGTGCTGGTCAGCTGCTGCAGCCCAGCCAGCGAGAGCTGAAGCAGGGCGAGGCATTGCCTCACCTGGGAAGCGCAAGGGGGAAGGGAATCCCTTTTCCTAGCCAGGTGAACTGAGACACACAACACCTGGAAAATCGGGTAACTCCCACCCCAATACTGTGCTTTAAGCAAACAGGCACACCAGGAGATCATATCCCACACCTGGCCGGGAGGGTCCCACACCCACGGAGCCTCCCTCATTGCTAGCACAGCAGTCTGTGATCTACCTGCAAGGCAGCAGCGAGGCTGGGGGAGGGGCACCCGCCATTGCTGAGGCTTAAGTAGGTTAACAAAGCCGCTGGGAAGCTCGAACTGGGTGGAGCTCACAGCAGCTCAAGGAAACCTGCCTGTCTCTGTAGACTCCACCTCTGTGGACAGGGCACAGTAAACAATAACAAACGCAGCAGAAAACTCTGCAGATGCAAACGACTCTGTCTGACAGCTTTGAAGAGAGCAGTGGATCTCCCAACACGGAGGCTGAGATCTGAGAAGGGACAGACTCCCTGCTCAAGTGGGTCCCTGACCCCTGAGCAGCCTAACTGGGAGACATCCCCCACTAGGGGCAGTCTGACACCCCACACCTCACAGGGTGGAGTACACCCCTGAGAGGAAGCTTCCAAAGCAAGAATCAGACAGGTACACTCGCTGTTCAGAAATATTCTATCTTCTACAGCCTCTGCTGCTGACACCCAGGCAAACAGGGTCTGGAGTGGACCTCAAGCAATCTCCAACAGACCTACAGCTGAGGGTCCTGACTGTTAGAAGGAAAACTATCAAACAGGAAGGACACCTACACCAAAACCCCATCAGTACATCACCATCATCAAAGACCAGAGGCAGATAAACCCACAAAGATGGGGAAAAAGCAGGGCAGAAAAGCTGGAAATTCAAAAAATAAGAGCACATCTCCCCCGGCAAAGGAGCGCAGCTCATCGCCAGCAACGGATCAAAGCTGGACGGAGAATGACTTTGATGAGATGAGAGAAGAAGGCTTCAGTCCATCAAATTTCTCAGAGCTAAAGGAGGAATTACGTACCCAGTGCAAAGAAACTAAAAATCTTGAAAAAAAAGTGGAAGAATTGATGGCTAGAGTAATTAATGCAGAGAAGGTCATAAACGAAATGAAAGAGATGAAAACCATGACATGAGAAATACGTGACAAATGCACAAGCTTCAGTAACCGACTCGATCAACTGGAAGAAAGAGTATCAGAGATTGAGGATCAAATGAATGAAATGAAGTGAGAAGAGAAACCAAAAGAAAAAAGAAGAAAAAGAAATGAACAAAACTGCAAGAAGTATGGGATTATGTAAAAAGACCAAATCTACGTCTGATTGGGGTGCCCGAAAGTGAGGGGGAAAATGGAACCAAGTTGGAAAACACTCTTCAGGATATCATCCAGGACAACTTCCCCAACCTAGTAGGGCAGGCCAACATTCAAATCCAGGAAATACAGAGAACGCCACAAAGATACTCCTCGAGAAGAGCAACTCCAAGACACATAATTGCCAGATTCACCAAAGTTGAAATGAAGGAAAAAATCTTAAGGGCAGCCAGAGAGAAAGGTCGGGTTACCCACAAAGGGAATCCCATCAGACTAACAGCAGATCTCTCGGCAGAAACTCTCCAAGCCAGAAGAGAGTGGGGGCCAATATTCAACATTCTTAAAGAAAAGAATTTTCAACCCAGAATTTCATATCCAGCCAAACTAAGTTTCATAAGTGAAGGAGAAATAAAATCCTTTACAGATAAGCAAATGCTTAGAGATTTTGTCACCACTAGGCCTGCCTTACAAGAGACCCTGAAGGAAGCACTAAACATGGAAAGGAACAACCGGTACCAGCCATTGCAAAAACATGCCAAAATGTAAAGACCATCGAGGCAAGGAAGAAACTGCATCAACTAACAAGCAAAATAACCAGTTAATATCATAATGGCAGGATCAAGTTCACACATAACAATATTAACCTTAAATGTAAATGGACTAAATGCTCCAATTAAAAGACACAGACTGGCAAACTGGATAAAGAGTCAAGACCCATCAGTCTGCTGTATTCAGGAGACCCATCTCACACGCAGAGACATACATAGGCTCAAAATAAAGGGATGGAGGAAGATTTACCAAGCAAATGGAGAACAAAAAAAAGTGGGGGTTGCAATACTAGTCTCTGATAAAACAGACTTTAAACCATCAAAGATCAAAAGAGACAAAGAAGGCCATTACATAATGGTAAAGGGATCAATTCAACAGGAAGAGCTAACTATCCTAAATATATATGCACCCAATACAGGAGCATCCAGATTCATCAAGCAAGTCCTTAGAGACTTACAAAGAGACTTAGACTCCCATACAATAATAATGGGAGACTTCAACACTCCACTGTCAACATTAGACAGATCAACGAGACAGAAAGTTAACAAGGATATCCAGGAATTGAACTCATCTCTGCAGCAAGCAGACCTAATAGACATCTATAGAACTCTCCACCCCAAATCAACAGAATATGCATTCTTCTCAGCACCACATCGTACTTACTCCAAAATTGACCACGTAATTGGAAGTAAAGCACTCCTCAGCAAATGTACAAGAACAGAAATTATAACAAACTGTCTCTCAGACCACAGAGCAATCAAACTAGAACTCAGGACTAAGAAACTCAATCAAAACCGCTCAACTACATGGAAACTGAACAACCTGCTCCTGAATGACTACTGGGTACATAACGAAATGAAGGCAGAAATAAAGATGTTCTTTGAAACCAATGAGAACAAAGATACAACATACCAGAATCTCTGGGACACATTTAAAGCAGTGTGTAGAGGGAAATTTATAGCACTAAATGCCCACAAGAGAAAGCAGGAAAGATCTAAAATTGACACTCTAACATCGCAATTAAAAGAACTAGAGAAGCAAGAGCAAACATATTCGAAAGCTAGCGGAAGGCAAGAAATAACTAAGATCAGAGCAGAACTGAAGGAGATAGAAACACAAAAAACCCTCCAAAAAATCAATGAATCCAGGAGTTGGTTTTTTGAAAAGATCAACAAAATTGACAGACCACTAGCCAGACTAATAAAGAAGAAAAGAGAGAAGAATCAAATCGACGCAATTAAAAATGATAAAGGGGATATCACCACCGACCCCACAGAAATACAAACTACCATCAGAGAATACTATAAACACCTCTACACAAATAAACTGGAAAATCTAGAAGAAATGGATAATTTCCTGGACACTTACACTCTTCCAAGACTAAACCAGGAAGAAGTTGAATCCCTGAACAGACCAATAGCAGGCTCTGAAATTGAGGCAATAATTAATAGCCTACCAACCAAAAAAAGTCCAGGACCAGATGGAATCACAGCTGAATTCTACCAGAGGTACAAGGAGGAGTTGGTACCATTCCTTCTGAAACTATTCCAATCAATAGAAAAAGAGTGAATCCTCCCTAACTCATTTTATGAGGCCAACATCATCCTGATACCAAAGCCTGGCAGAGACACAACAAAAAAAGAGAACTTTAGACCAATATCCCTGATGAACATCGATGCAAAAATCCTCAATAAAGTACTGGCAAACTGGATTCAGCAACACATCAAAAAGCTTATCCACCATGATCAAGTGGGTTTCATCCCTGGGATGCAAGGCTGGTTCAACATTCGCAAATCAATAAACATAATCCAGCATATAAACAGAACCAAAGACAAGAACCACATGATTATCTCAATAGATGCAGAAAAGGCTTTTGACAAAATTCAACAGCCCTTCATGCAAAAAATGCTCAATAAATTCGGTATTGATGGAACATACCTCAAAATAATAAGAGCTATCTATGACAAACCCACAGCCAATATCATACTGAATGGGCAAAAACTGGAAAAATTCCCTTTGAAAACTGGCACAAGACAGGGATGCCCTCTCTCACCACTCCTATTCAACATAGTGTTGGAAGTTCTGGCTAGGGCAATTAGGCAAGAGAAAGAAATCAAGGGTATTCAGTTAGGAAAAGAAGAAGTCAAATTGTCCCTGTTTGCAGATGACATGATTGTATATTTAGAAAACCCCATTGTCTCAGCCCAAAATCTCCTTAAGCTGATAAGCAACTTCAGCAAAGTCTCAGGATACAAAATTAATGTGCAAAAATCACAAGCATTCTTATACACCAGTAACAGACAAACAGAGAGCCAAATCAGGAATGAACTTCCATTCACAATTGCTTCAAAGAGAATCAAATACCTAGGAATCCAACTTACAAGGGATGTAAAGGACCTCTTCAAGGAGAACTACAAACCACTGCTCAGTGAAATCAAAGAGGACACAAACAAATGGAAGAACATACCATGCTCATGGATAGGAAGAACCAATATCATGAAAATGGCCAAACTGCCCAAGGTAATTTATAGATTCAATGCCATCCCCATCAAGCTACCAACGAGTTTCTTCACAGAGTTGGAAAAAACTGCTTTAAAGTTCATATGGAACCAAAAAAGAGCCCGCATCTCCAAGACAATCCTAAGTCAAAAGAACAAAGCTGGAGGCATCACGCTACCTGACTTCAAACTATACTACAAGGCTACAGTAACCAAAACAGCATGGTACTGGTACCAAAACAGAGATATAGACCGATGGAACAGAACAGAGTCCTCAGAAATAGTACCACACATCTACAGCCATCTGATCTTTGACAAACCTGAGAGAAACAAGAAATGGGGAAAGGATTCCCTATTTAATAAATGGTGCTGGGAAAATTGGCTAGCCATAAGTAGAAAGCTGAAACTGGATCCTTTCCTTACTCCTTATACAAAAATTAATTCAAGATGGATTAGAGACTTAAATGTTACATCCAATACCATAAAAATCCTAGAGGAAAACCTAGGTAGTACCATTCAGGACATAGGCATGGGCAAAGACTTCATGTCTAAAACACCAAAAGCAACAGCAGCAAAAGCCAAAATTTTGACAAATGGGATCTCATTAAACTAAAGAGCTTCTTCACAGCAAAAGAAACTACCATCAGAGTGAACAGGCAACCTACAGAATGGGAGAAAATTTTTGCAATCTACTCATCTGACAAAGGGCTAATATCCAGAACCTACAA
Organism: Macaca nemestrina; assembly: GCF_043159975.1. Lineage (NCBI taxonomy): Eukaryota > Metazoa > Chordata > Mammalia > Primates > Cercopithecidae > Macaca > Macaca nemestrina. The sequence goes on from NC_092131.1 coordinate 80,477,475, forward strand.
AGAACTCAAACAAATTTACAAGAAAAAAACAAACAACCCCATCAAAAAGTGGGCAAAGGATATGAACAGACATTTCTCAAAAGAAGACATTCATACAGCCAACAGACACATGAAAAAATGCTCATCATCACTGGCCATCAGAGAAATGCAAATCAAAACCACAATGACATACCATCTCACACCAGTTAGAATGGCGATCATTAAAAAGTCAGGAAACAACAGGTGCTGGAGAGGATGTGGAGAAATAGGAACACTTTTACACTGTTGGTGGGATTGTAAACTAGTTCAACCATTATGGAAAACAGTATGGCGATTCCTCAAGGATCTAGAACTAGATGTACCATATGACCCAGCCATCCCATTACTGGGTATATACCCAAAGGAAAATAAATTATGCGGCTATAAAGACACATGCACACGTATGTTTATTGCGGCACTATTCACAATAGCAAAGACTTGGAATCCACCCAAATGTCCATCAGTGACAGATTGGATTAAGAAAATGTGGCACATATACACCATGGAATACTATGAAGCCATCAAAAAGGATGAGTTTGTGTCCTTTGTAGGGACATGGATGCAGCTGGAAACCATCATTCTTAGCAAACTATCACAAGAACAGAAAACCAAACACCGCACGTTCTCACTCATAGGTGGGAAATGAACAATGAGATCACTTGGACTCAGGAAGGGGAACATCATACACCGGGGCCTATCATGGGGAGGGGGGAGGTGGGAGGGGGGAGGGATTGCATTGGGAGTTATACCTGATGTAAATGACGAGTTGATGGTTGCAGCACACCAACAAGGCACAAGTATACATATGTAACAAACCTGCGCGTTATGCACATGTACCCTACAACTTAAAGTATAATAATAATAAATAAATTTAAAAAAAAAAGAGTTGGATGCAGCAAAATTTTTGCATCTATGTGTAGAGAGATGGTGAGACATCAGGCAGCCTAAACAAGTATTTGTTTACAATATCTATGTTTTAGGCACTGTATAGTAAAACAACATTTGACAGTACACAAAAACTTGAAATTCCCTATGTTCAAGGATGTAGCATCCTAATGGAATAGAGAACAAATGAGGAGGGGATGGGTATTATTAGTGAATAAAATAAATATCAACATGCTTTGATAGAAGATATTGGTGAAGAGTGATACTCTCTAAAAAGACGACATTTATTCTGATTTAAGATGAGATGGAAAAATGAGAAGGAGGAAATGATGTGAAAATGTATAGCACCATGGTCCACATGGAAGTGACAAGAGCAGATGAGAAGCAGGCAAACAGCATTTGCAAATGCACAGAGGCACTTAGTTCATGGACTAAGAAAGCTTGGAATTGAGGAAAGATTGGAGAACTGGCAAAATCCACACTCTAGAGAACAGATAGAAAGCAAGAAATAAAGAGAGACATTGACTTGGGATAGAAGAGAAAGAATAGACTAAATTATGTAACAGAAAGCCAGTAAGGAGGCATATACCTAATTGCACAGGAGGTTTAATAGAAAGAAATCAAGGATGAATTTTAGGCTGCTAGCCTTAACATGTGAATGCATAGTATGTCATTTATTGATAGTAGAAATCCACAAGTTAAGTAGAATCTGTTTGTATTAGTCCCTTTTCATGTTGCTGATAAGGACATACCCAAGACTGTGCCATTTACAAAAGAAAGAGGTTTAATGGACTTACAATTCCACATGTTTGGGGAGGCCTCACAGTCATGGTGGAAGGCAAGGAGGAGCAAGTCACGTCTTACATGGATGGCAGCAGCCAAAGATGGAGAGCTTGTGCAGGGGAAACTCCTCTTTATAAAACCATCAGATCTCATGAGACTTATTCACCACCATGAGAACAGTATGGGGGAAACCACCCCATGATTAAAGTATCTCCTACTAGGTTCCTCCCATAACACCTGGGAATTACAGAAACTGCAATTCAAGATGAATATCATTCCACCCATGGCCCCTCCCAAATCTCATGTCCTCACATTTTAAGACCAATCATGCCTTCCCAAAGGTCCCTCAAAGTCTTAGTTCAGCATTAACTCAGAAGTCCACACTCTAAAATCTCATCTGAGACAAGACAAGTCCCTTCCACCTATGAGCCTGTAAAATCAAAAGCAAGTTAGTTACACAGTCCAAAGTCTCATCTGAGACAAAGCAAGTCCCTTGCTCCTGTAAAATCAAAAGCAAGTTAGTTACTTCCTAGATACAATGGGGGCACAGGCATTGGGTAAATACAGCTATTCCAAATAAGAGAAATTGTCCAAAACAAAAGGGCTACAGGCCCCATGCAAGTCCAAAATCTGGCTGGGCAGTCAAATCTTAAAGCTCCAAAATTATCTCCTTTGATGCCATATCCCACACCCAGGTCATGCTGATGTAAGAGGTGGGTTCTCATGGCCTTGGGCAGCTTCACCCCTGTGGCTTTGCAGGGTACAGCCTCCCATCCTGGCTGCCTTCACAGGCTGGCATTGAGTGTCTGTGACTTTTCCAGGCACACAGTGCAAGTTTTCAGTGGATCTACCATTCTGGGGTCTGGAAGACAGTGGCCCTCTTCTCACAGCTCCACAAGGCAGTGTCTCAGTAGAGACTCTGAGTGGGGGCTCTGACCCTACATTTCCCTTCTGCACTGCCCTAGCAGAGGTCTCTCATGAGGGCTCCACCCTTGCAGCAAACTTCTGCCTGGGCATTCAGGCATTTCCATACATCCTTTGAAAACTAGGTGGACGTTCCCAAAACTCAGTTCTTGACTTTTGTGTACTGACAGGCTCAACATCACGTGAAAGCTGCCAAGGTTTGGGTCTTGCACCCTCTGAAATCACAGCCCAAACTGTACTTTGGTCCCTTTTAGCCATGACTAGAGTGGCTGGGACACAGGGCATGAAGTCCCTAGGGTGCACATAACAGGGAGACCCTGGGACCAACCCACAAAACCATTTTATCCTCCTAGGCTTCAGGGCCTGTGATGGGAGGTGCTGCCTCAAAAGTCTCTGACACGCCCTTGTGTCCTGGAGACATTTTACCCATTGACTTGGTGATTAATATTTGGCTCCTCATTACTTATGCAAATTTCTGCAGCTGACTTGAATTTCTCCTAAAAAAAAAACTGGGATTTTCTTTTCTCTCACATTGTTAGGCTGCAAATTTTCCAAACTTTTATGCTCTGTTTCCCTTTTAAAACTGAATGTCTTTAACAACATCCAAGTCACATCCTGAATGCTTTGCTGCTTAGAAATTTCTTCTGCCAGATACTCTAAATCATCTCTCTCAAGTTCAAAGTTCCACAAATCTCTATGGCAGGGGCAAAATGCCACCAGTCTCTTTGCTAAAACATAACATCACCTTTGCTCCATTTCACAAGTTCTTCATCCCCATCTGAGTTCACCTCAGCCTGGCTTTCACTCTCCATTTCATTATCAGGATTTTGGTCAAAGTCATTCAAAAAGACTCTAGGGAGTTCCAAACTTTCCCACATTTTTCTGTCTTCTTCTGAGCCCTCCAGTCTGTTCCAACCTTTGCCTGTTACACAGTTCCAAAGTTGCTTCCACATTCTCAGGTATCTTTTCAGCAGTAATTTTCTGTATTAGTCCATTTCACACTGCTGATAAAGATATACCCAAGACTGGACAACTTGCAAAAGAAAGAGGTTTAATGAACTTACAGTTCCACATGGTTGGCGAGGCCTCACAATCATGGCAGAAGGCAAGGAGGAGCAAGTCACCTCTTACATTGAGGGCAGCAGTCAAAGACAGAGAGCTTGTGCAATGGAAACTCTTTATAATACCATCAGATCTCATGAGACTTACTCACTACCATGAGAATAGTATGGGGGGAACCATCCCATGATTCAATTATCTCCCACTGGGTCCTTCAGATAACATGTGGGAATTACAGGAGCTACAATTCATAATGAAATTTAGGTGGAGACACAGCCAATCCATATCACCATATCTCTAGAGAATCACATGGTATCTGATTTTAAATCTGCTCTCAGCAGGTCCCACCAAGGAATACAATATGATTTGGTTCCACCACAATTAACAAATTTCAAAATTTTAATGTTCAGGTTTTCTGCCTTGTATCTGCTGCTTTTTATTAATAGTTTCCTTCTTCTCTTTCCAATCAAGCAAAATTCTACTTCATTATTATCGGATTCAACTTCTGTATTAGCAATAGAGCCTTTCCCAACTGCGAAACAGAGAAAACAAACCAACTGTGCAATTAGACAGATACCTCCTTATTGGCTTTCCATTATGTAATGTGATCTCTCCTTTCTCTTCTATCCCAAATCTCTCTCTCTCTCTCTCTCTCTCTCTCTGTGTGTGTGTGTGTGTGTGTGTGTGTGTGTGTTCTCTAGAGTATGGCTTTTGTCAGTTCCCATTCATTCCACAATTCCAAGCTTCCTAGTTCCATACACTGAGTGCCTTTGTGCATCTTGAGTCTATTTCTACTGTGAGACTCATAAACATTTATGCTTGTGCCTCTGTGTTTTATCCTTTCTGGCTAGCTGAGAAGGAAAGGCCAAAACTGACCATGAATCCCACATACTGAAAACATCATAGCCTCTGTGAGAATGCATCTCTAAATGAATGCGTGGAACCAAATCCAATCCCCACCTTGAAATCAACTCCAACTCTTATGAGAGCTGGAATAAAGCTATTTTGTGGAAACATGTTTGCAGTTGGGATCTATGTATTATCGTAGCCTACACTTTCATAATTAATATGTACTATAACCATCTTGAATATATACTAGTGCTACTCTTAGTATTCTCCATAACTGAACATAATGCTCTGATGGTAACCTGAATAGTGAACAATGGAGCAGAATTACTACATTATTTATTCTAAAGACTGTATTTCTACTAATAAAACCTAAATTCAAATTACAACTTCGGAAGCCACTAACAGTGTATATTATGCCTTCTCAGAGGCACGCATTTCAGATGTTTGATCAGCATGTTAATATTAATCTTATTCACAGAGTTTTAGAAAGAGATAAAGCAAAATTAGAATATTATGAAAAGTGAGTAGATATTTTTATCATGCTGATTCTAATACAGATGAGGCTTAATCAAAAAGATTATTTTAGACATTTTTTGAATAAGGATACAGGACAACATCCCTTTACTTGCTGAAAGATAATTGCTTTCTTTGGCTGAAATAGAATATATAGGTGGCTGCAATAAAAAATAACAAAACATAGCCTGTGTTTATATTGTGCAGGCTAAAATATGTTGTAATCATTGGGTCATTACCTCTGTTCTAAAAGGTTTCAGGCCCCACTACTAAATTCCCCCCCTTCCTCAAACAAAACAAAAGAAAACTAACACCAATGAAACAACTAATAAAAAAAGGGTCCTATTTTTTTCACAGAATAAATGGAGTGTTTAGCTATATTCAATTAGTCTTTTGCTAAAACAATAGACAGTAACAAAAGTAGTACCAATATCATAAACAGAACAAATTGAAGGTACATTCTCACATTCCTCTTTGAATTCTGCTTTTGAAGACATTGCAGTACGGTATCTGATCTTTGGGAACCACCACTATTTTTCAGTTTCTGCTTTAAAGGGCATACTTGGAATTGTCTCTGGTTTCTGAACCCTTGGAAAATTAAACAGAAATCAGCATTCTAGTCTACATTCAACTTCCTTTCATGTCAAGATGACTAGACTGGTAAAAAGAAGTTAGTTCAGCATACTGGTGAACACAAACCAGATTTGACAATTCAGGAAATATTTATAATTCATATGTAAGAAACTGCTCATTTCTCTAGCATGAGGTGATAATCTAATAAAATAAGTCAAATCTATATTCTAGGCTTACTATCTTTCTCTGCCTCATTAGGTAACATCTGAGGACTAGTCAACAGTGAGAATTAAAAACTTGAACTTTTGAGTATCCAAATATCCACTGGAAATTACTTATTATTAAATACCTAGTTATTTTGCTATTAAATGTCATAACTTACTCTTCCTTTTTTAAAATTGTGAAGTGTTTAAAGGTAGAGATTTTTCTTCATTATGTTCACTGAAGTGTCTCAAGTGTCTACATCAGTGCCTGACATGCAGTAAGTATTTGATAAATGTCGACTCAATTGTATGAAAGACCGAATGGATTATTTGTTTGGTCATCACATTACAGTCATACTCACCTTCTTTCTGCTTTTAACGGGCCGAGTTCCTCTGGGTTTCAGGAGCTTTGGAAATGTTCTTTCTTCTTCTTGGAGTTCTCTTTGTCCAACTGCCCCTTACTCATTGTGTAGGTCCCACATTGAAAGGCACTTTCTCACTGAAGCCTTCCCTAAGCGCAGAAGGGAAAGCAGAAGCTTCCTTCACTGATCTTTTTTAGTATATTACTCTACTGTAGGTTCTTCATAGTATATATCACTTTTACCATACAGAATTTCAAGTGTGTTGAGGGTAAAGGTTACACTTTTCCTCCTCACCATACTACATTACCTAGAAGAGAGTCCAGTGGAAATTAGATGTTCAAAATCTAGTTATGGGTTGCTAACTGACCACTGTGTTCCTGGCACTATGCTCACTGCTGATTATTCACTGGTGAACAACTTGCTCTATGAAACTGATATGAAGAAAATGAGCAAAATAACATTTTCCCCAAATGATTATAGGAATTATGAAAGGAAGGAATATAGTACTGGAATGAATAAAATGGGAATATTTCTAGATTTTTTAGTAAAGACCTGTGAAGTGGTGACACAAACAATAACTTTACAGAAGAGTCTGCAGCCATATAGAACCCTGGGGGAATATCTTCGTAGAAAGAGGAAAGAGTGTGTAGTGGGACTCAGCACAGAAAACAGCAAGCTGCAAGGTATCTACCCAAAGGCAAAGAAGTCATTATATAAAAAAAAATGCCTGCACTCTTATATTTGTTGCAGCGCTAGTCACAGTAGCTAAGTCATCGAATTAAACTGTGTCCGTAAATGGATCATTGGATAAAATGCAGAATACACACACACACACACACACACACGCATGCACACACACACACGGAATACTACTCAGACATAAAAAAGAATGAAATCAGGTTTTCTGTGCAGTATGGATAGAACTGGAGACAATTATCCCATGCAAAATAACTCAGAAAGGCAAATACCACATGTCCTTACTTATAAATGAGAGCGAGACAATGGGTACACATGGACGTACAGAGGGGAATAATAGACACTGGTGACTCCAAAAGGTGGGAGGGTGGAAGCAGTGGATGAGACAAAAAAATTTACTTATGGGGTACAATGTACACTGTTTGGGTGATGGGTACATTAAAAGCCCAGACTTTGCCACTGCACAATATATCCATGTAACAAAACTGCACTTTAATCCCCTAAACATATAAAAATGAAAACAAACAAAAAAAAGCAGTAGAAAACAGTTGCCTAGGCAGGGCACAGTGGCTCAGGCCTGTAATTCCAGCACTTTGGGAGGCTGAGGCCGGAGGATCACGAGGTCAGGAGATCGAGACCATCCTGGAGAACACAGTGAAACCCCATCTCTACTAAAAATACAAAAAATTAGCCAGGCGTGGTGGCTGGCGCCTATAGTCCCAGCTACTCGGGAGGCTGAGGCAGGAGAATGGCATGAACCCGGGAGGCGGAGTTTGCAGTGAGCTTGTGCACAGAGATTGTGCCACTGCATTCCAGCCTAGGCGACAGAGTGGGACTCTGTCTCAAAAAAAAAAAATAAATAAATAAAATAAAGAAAGAAAGAAAAGAAAAAAGAAAAAGAAAAAGAAAAGAGTTGCCTAGTTGCCTAGGGTCAGGCGAGACATGGAGACAAAAGCCAGGTGAAAGAGTTATTATAACAGAAAGCTTAGATTTTACTGGAAGAACAATGGAAATGACTAAAGACAGTCATTTGCTTTGCTTTAAGATTACTTTGCCCATGTGTACACAGTAGGTTATACAAGGGAAAGCGTTGAAGTACAGATAGGAACTGTTTCAGTGGTCCGGTAGCTATTCTGAAATGATGGCAGTAAAGATGGAAAGAAGAGGGTGGATTCCAGATACCTTAACAGATATACAATTGATAGGATATAATAATTAGCTCTAGGATAATCATAGGTGATAATGCTGTCACATAATTTATCATGTAAATGGTATACTTTTGAAAGGAAAACAAGGTAATATTATTTACCTCTTGGGAAAAGAGGGATTTGTAAGGAGGTATGCTCCTCCTCTTTTGTTTTTAAATATATAGTAATTAAAAATGCTTTTCATTACAATAGAGGAGAGTCAGGAAAGAAAAAGACAATGAGGAAATGGGCTAAAAAATATTGTTTGGTCAGAAAGATTTGAATGCTCAACACACTGAGATGGAGAAAGCACAACACCACTTGGAACTGCCAAACAGTTCAGATATAACCTAAAGTTGACTAGAATATGAAAAACATAAGGTATTGTTCATCATAGGCTATCATAAATACCACAATTATTAATTTTGGGGAGCACAGGTTCATTACTTTTGCCCAGGATATTCTGTCTGAAAATAACACATGAAAAAGTCAGTGTAGTTTTCTAGTTGCTGAAATTAACATTTTAAATTCCAGTAGTTTAGTCTCCCAATAGCTCTAAAATGAATCATCATTCTTTAATTATAAATACGTGGAAATATTTTACAGAAAATTGGAAACTCAAGGAATTTATTTTGCTGAGCTCTTCTTAAAAAATGAAGGGGCTAATGGCAAACATTATTTATACACTAATAACTATTAGAATAGAATATAATGATGAGTTTTTTATTTAACTTGCATTTAAATGCCTAAGGAGACTCAGAAAATCCGTACATCTATTTACTCCAGATTGGATCTGAAAGTCTATTTCCATCCAATTTCTCAGCATCATTAGTAGTGAAATAATAAAGCCAGGATTACTGACCTAAGTGGATCATCAGATTTAGAAAAACCTATACATCACATAAGTTTGAATACAGATTACCAAGGGTTATTTTTAGTTCAATCAAGTTTGATAGGGTTTTTATAACTGGCCTGAGAAATGAATTACTGAGGTTCATCACAGAGAATCTGTTCACTACTGCCTTAATGTGAAAGTCAGATTGAAATTTCATATCCATAGCAGGTAGAGTAAATGGAATTTTCCCCATATATTAGAAAATGGAATTATTATTAAAAACTGTTTCCATTGAAAAAAAGTGTTTTGATGTAAGAGCTCTGATATGACAAGCCTTATCTATTTATTTATGCTTTACCTTCCCACATTTTGATCATTGTTTAAGTGCGTAACAGTATGCACATCTGTTGCTCTGATGGATGGATTTGCTGCAGTATAGTACAGCTAATGAAAAGATGGCAAAACAGTTAAAATATAGATAAAGATTTATGAATCAATAAGAAAGCCTGATGCTAAGTACATAAATGACACATTGGGCTAATCTGAGATACACATTTCCAATTAATTTCACTCTGTGAAATGAAAATTTGTATTATGCTAAGAGAACTGTAGTTCCAAATGTTTCTATTGTTTACTTTTATGTTTTGAATCTTCAGGTCTTTCTGGATGACTAAATAGTTACAGGCAGAGAATGCTTTTCTAAAATTATTGTGTGCCAGACTGCTTAATATTTTTTGAACTTTATATTGAAAAACAAGATATACAAAAGAGAGTGTACAAATCATAAGTGTAAAGGTGGATGACTTTTCATAAACTTAACACACTTATGTGGCTGGCCTACAGATCAAACAACAATATTCCCAGGACTCCTCTGCAGGCCATCACATAACAAAGAATAACCACTTCAGACTATCAGCACAATGAGTTGTTGTTGTTGTTTTCAATACCTAAAATGGAAGCATCACGCTTCCTCATAACAAAATACAGTACAAAGCTGTAGTAATCAAAACAGTATGATACTTGAAGAAAGACAGACATACAGAAAAAGAGAGAAAAGAGAAGCTAGAACTAAATCCACATATTATGGTAAACTGATCTACAAGAGTGCTAAACACACACAGTTGGGAAATGATAATTTCTTCAACAAATAATGTTGGGGAAACTGGGTATCCACATGTCAAAGGATGAAGATGGGTCCTTATACCAAAAACAAATACTCAAAATCAATTAAAGACTTAAATAAAAGATCTGAAACTGTAAAATTCCTAGAACACATAGGGAAAAGCTTCTTGACATTGTTTTCGGCTATAATTTTTTGAATTTAATACCCAAAAACACAGAGAACATAACATAAGCAAATAGGATTACATCAAACTAAAAAGCTTCTGCACAGCAAATAAAACAATCAATAGAGTGAAAAACAACCTATGAAATGGAAGAAAATTTTGCAAATCACACACATACCTGATAGGGCGTTAATTGCCAAAATATGTAAGGAACTCATACAAAAGCAAAAGAACTAAGAAGTTGATTTAAAAATGAACAAATAAGTAGAAATTTCTCCAATGAAGATATACAAATAGACAATAGTTATATGAAAAAATGATCGCAATTACTCATCACCATAGAAATGCAAATGAAAACAGGAATGAAGTATCATCTCACACCTGTTAGAATAGCCATTATATAAATAAATAAATAAATAAATAAATAAATAAATAAATAAAGACAAGTGTTGTTGATCATGTGAAGAAATTGGAAACCTGACACAGTATTGGTGGAAATGAAAATGGTGCAGTCACTACAAAAAACAGTATGGAGCTTTATTAAAAAATACAAAAGAGATTAACTAAATGATCAAGCAATTTTACTTCTGAGGTTTTATTCCAAAGGACTGCAGTCAGGCTTTAAAGAGATATTAACACTTCTTTTGTTTTTATGCATAACTGAACTCTTACAATATGAGCCCTTTTAGTTTCAACTTCCTTCATGCAACATTGCATTCATGGGATTCATCCATCTTAGTGAGGACAGTTATAGTATGCTTCTTCACATTGCATATTGCTATACTTGTGTGAATATGCCATTTTTAAATTTATTCTATTGCTGATGTGAGTATATCTTTCCATTTTTAGCTATTGTATAGAGCTTCTATAATCACTTTAATAAATATATTTTATAGTATATATATACACACACACACACACACATACACACACATACGTTTCTATTTGGTATATACTTAGAAGTATAATTGCTGAGCCGTAATGAATGCAAATGATCATTGTTAGCAATAAACAGTGTCAAATTGGTTTTCAAAGTACTTTTGTCCCTTTAGATTCCCCACAAACTTAACAACATTTGGCAGTGGGTACGAATTCAGTTTAATGACAGTGGTAGCATATGATAGATATACTTTGCAATTTCTTTAAGATGAAAAAATTAAAATACCTGAATATGTGTTTATCAGTTATTCGGTAAACCATATAACTGATTATTATTGGGATTGCTCAAATCTTCTACCTATTTCTTTTTTTACTGAATTTCTTTTCCTGATTTCTAGGGTTTCTTTATATGTATTCTGACAAGTCATTTCCAAATATATGTATGACAAACATTTTTTCTTGCAATAAAACTTCCTATCTCTACCATTTAGGAGATAAATGAACTTAATGTAGTCCATTAAATTATTTTTATTTTGGTTATAATTAAAGCTTTGTTCAGCCAGGCATGGTGGCTTACACCTGTAATCCCAGCACTTTGGGAGGCCGAGGTGGGTGGATCAGGATCTCAAAACCTGAGGTCAGGAGTTTGAGACCAGCCTGGCCAACATGGTGAAACCCTGTCTCTACTAAAAATAAAAAATTAGCCAGGCATGGTGGCAGGCACCTGTAATCCCAGCTATTAGAGAGGCTGAGGCAGGAGAATCTCTTGAACATGGGAGGCAGAGGTTGCAGTGAGCCAAGATTGCACCATTGCACTGCAGCCTGGGGGATAAGAGCAAGACTTCGTCTCAAAAAACCAAACGACAAAAAACAAAAAAAACCTTTGTTCATTGGCTAAAAATGTATTACATACTGTGTGGCTATAAAAATATTTTCTCATGTTTCCTTTTAATATATGAATTGTTTTACCCTTCATATTTAGAACTACAGTTCCTCTGCAGTTTATTTTTGCATGTGGTGTGAGATAGGAAATCAGGTTTTTTCATATGAAAAGCCATTGGCCTAACACTATTCACTGAAGGATCATTGTTTCTTCCCCTTAAGTATCACCTCTGTGATAATGAAAGCAACTGTATGTATGTAGTAGTCTATTTGTGTACTCTCTATTATTTACTATTGATATTTCTGTCATTATTTATAGCAGGTAATAGGAGTTACAGAAATTATAATATTTTAAAAATAGAATTTAAAGATTGAAAATGATTAGGAAGTATATTCTGAAGTATTAACTTAGTTATAAAATTAAAGATTCCAAAATTTAAATGCAACATAAACATTTCTACAAAGATATTGTAGTTTATTTTTATATTTTTAAAGAACAGCAGATCTGCACCAAGATAGCCGAATAAGAACACCTCCAGCCTCCAGCTCCCAGCATCAGCGACACAGAAGATGGGCGATTTCTGCTTTTCCAACTGAGGTACTGGATTCATCTCACTGGGGCATGTTGGACAGTGGGTGCAGGACTGTGGGTGCAGCCCAATGAGGGAGAGCCAAAGCAGGGCAAGGCATCGCCTCAGCCAGGAAGCGCAAAGGGGAAGGGCATTCCCTTTCCTAGCCCAGGGAATCTGTGACACACAACACCTGGAAAATTGGGTCACTCACACCCTAATACTGCACTTTACCAAGGGTTTTAGCAAACGGCACACCAGGAGATTATATGATGCACCTGGCTTGGAGAGTCCCATGCCCACGGAGCCTCCCTCATTGCAAGCACAGCAGTCTGATATCTAACTGCAAGGTGGCAGCAAGGCTGGGTGTGGGGTGCCTGACATTGCTGAGACATAAGTAGGTAAACAAAGCGGCCAGGAAGTTCGAACTGGGTGGAGCTTACTGCAGCTCAAAGAGCCCTGCCTGCATCTCTAGACTCCATCTCTGGGGACAGAGCATAGCCAAACAAAAGGCAGCAGAAACCTCTGCAGATGTAAATGTCCCTGTCTGACAATTTTGAAGAGAGTAGTGGTTTTCCCAGCATGGAGTTTGAGATCTGAGAACAGACAGGCTGTCTGCTCAAGTGGGTCCCTGATCCCTGAGTAGTCTAACTGGGAGACATCCCCCACTAGGGGCAGACTGACACTTCACACCTCACACGGCTGGGTACACCTCTGAGACGAAGCTTCCAGGGCAACAATCAGACAGCAATATTTACTGTTCAGCAATATTTACTCTTCTGCAGCCTCCGCTGCTGATACCCAGGCAAACAGGTCTGGAGTGAACCTCAAGCAAACTCCAACAGACCTGCAGCTGAGGGTCCTGACTGTTAGAAGGAAAAATAACAAGCAGAAAGGACATCCACACCAAACCCCATCTGTACGTCACCATCATCAAAGACCAAAGGTAGATAAAACCACAAAGATGGGGGAAAGCAGTACAGAAAATCTGGAAATTCTGAAAATCAGAGTGCCTCTCCCCCTCCAAAGGAACTCAGCTCCTCGCCAGCAATGGAACAAAGCTGGACAGAGAATGGCTTTGATGAGTTGAGAGAAGAAGACTCCAGACAATCAAACTTCTCTGAACTAAAGGAAGAATTATGAACTCAGTGCAAAGAAACTAAAAACCTTGAAAAAAGATTTGATGAATGGCTAACTAGAATAACCAATGCAGAGAAGTCCTTAAACGACCTGATAGAGATGAAAACCATGACATGAGAACTACGTGACAAATGCACAAGCTTTAGGAACCAACTTGATCAACTGGAAGAAAGGGTATCAGTGATTGAAGATCAAATAAATGAAATGAAGCGAGAAGAGAAGTTTAGAGAAAAAAGATTAAAAAGAAATGAACAAAGCCTCCAAGAAATATGGGACTATATGAAAAGACCAAATCTACATCTGATTGGTGTACCTGAAAGTGACAGGGAGAATGGAACCAAGTTGTAAAACATTCTGCAGGATATTGTCCAGGAGAACTTCCCCAACCTAGCAAGACAGGCCAACAGTGAAATTCAGGAAATACAGAGAATGCCATAAAGATTCTCCTCAAGAAGAGCAACTCCAAGACACATAATTGTCAGATTCACCAAAGTTGAAATGAAGGAAAAAATGTTAAGGGCAGCCAGAGAGAAAGGTCGGGTTACACACAAAGGGAAGCCCATTAGACTAACAGCAGATCTCTCAGCAGAAACTCTCCAAGCCAGAAGAGAGTGGGGGCCAATATTCAACATTCTTAAAGAAAAGAATTTTAAACCCAGAATTTCATATCCAGCCAAACTAAGTTTCATAAGTGAAGGAGAAATAAAATCCTTTACAGACAAGCAAATGCTTAGAGATTTTGCCACCACAAGGCCTGCCCTACAAGAACTCCTGAAGGAAGCACTAAACATGGAAAGGAAAAATCGGGAACAGCCACTTCAAAAATATGCCAAAATGTAAAGACCATCGATGCTAGGAAGAAACTGCATCAACTACCGAGCAAAATAACCAGTTAATATCATAATGGCAGTTATCAAAATAACCAGTTAACATAATGAGAGCATCAAGTTCACACATAACAATGTTAACCTTAAATGTAAATGGGCTAAATGCTCCAATTAAAAGACACAGACTGGGAAATTGGATAAAGAGTCAAGACCCATCAGTTTGCTGTATCCAGGAGAGCCATCTCACGTGCAGAGACGCACAAGGGCTCAAAATAAAGGGATGGAGGAAGATCTACTAAGCAAATCAAAAACAAAAAAAGGCAGGGGTTGCAATCCTAGTCTCTGATAAAACAGACTTTCAACCAACAAAGATCAAAAGAGACAAAGAAGGTCATTACATAATGGTAAAGGTATCAATTCAACAAGAAGAGCTAACTATCCTAAATATATATGAACCCAATGCAGGAGCACCTAGATTCATAAAGCAAGTCTTTAGAGACTTACAAAGAGACTTAGACTCCCACACAATAATAATGGGAGACTTTAACACCCCACTGTCAATATTAGACAGATCAACGAGACAGAAAGTTAACAAGGATATCCAGGAATTGAACTCAACCCTGCACCAAGCAGACCTAATAGACATCTACAGAACTCTCCACCCCAACTCAGCAGAATATACATTCTTCTTAGCACCACATCACACTTAAAAGACCACATGATTATCTCAAAAGATGCAGAAAAGGCCTTTGACAAAATTCAATGGCCCTTCATGATAAAAATGCTCAATAAATTTGATATTGATGGAACATATCTCAAAATAATAAGAGCTGTTTATGACAAATCCACAGCCAATATCATACTGAATAGGCAAAAACTGGAAGCATTCCCCTTGACAATTGGCACAAGACAGGGATGCCCTCTCTCACCACTCCTATTCAACATAGTGTTGGAAGTTCTGGCCAGGTCAATCAGGCAGGAGAAAGAAATAAAGGGCATTCAGTTAGGAAAAGAGGAAGTCAAATTGTCCCTGTTTGCAGATGACATGATTGTGTATTTAGAAAACCCCATCATCTCAGCCCAAAATCTCCTAAAGCTGATAAGCAACTTCAGCAAATTCTCAGGATAAAAAATCAATGTGCAAAAGTCACTAGCATTCTTATATACCAATAACAGACAAACAGACAGCCAAATCATGAGTGAACTCCCATTCACAATTGCTTCAAAGAGAACAAAGTACCTAGGAATCCAACTTACAAGGGATGTGAAGGGCCTCTTCAAGGAGAACTGCAAATCACTGCTCAGTGAAATAAAAGAGGACGCAAACGAATGGAAGAACACTCCATGCTCATGGATAGGAAGAATCAATATCGTGAAAATGGCCATAATGCCCAAGGTTATTTATAGATTCAATGCCATCCCCATTAAGCTACCAATGAGTTTCTTCACAGAACTTCAAAAACTACTTTAAAGTTCATATGGAACCAGAAAAGAGCACACATTGCCAAGACAGTCCTAAGCCAAAAGAACAAAACTGGAGGCATCACCGTACCTGACTTCAAACTATACTACAAGGCTACAGTAACCAAAACAGCATGGTACTGGTACCAAAACAGAGATATAGACCAATGGAACAGAACAGAGCTCTCTGAAATAATATCACACATCTACAACCATCTTATCTTTGACAAACCTGACAAAAACAAGAAATGGGGAAAAGATTCCTTATTTAATAAATGGTGCTGGGAAAACTGGCTAGCCATAAGTAGAAAGCTGAAACTGGATCCTTTCCTTACTCCTTATACAAAAATTAATTCAAGATGGATTAGAGACTTAAATGTTAGACCTAAAACCATAAAAACCCTAGAAGAAAACCTAGGCAATACCATTCAGGACATACACATGGGCAAGGACTTCATGTCTACAACACCAAAAGCAATGGCAACAAAAGCCAAAACTGACAAATGGGATCTCATTAAACTAAAGAGCTTCTGCACAGCAAAAGAAACTACCATCAGAGTGAACAGGCAACCTACAGAATGGGAGAAAATTTTTGCAATCTACTCATCTGACAAAGGGCTAATATCCAGAACCTACAAAGAACTCAAACAAATTTACAAGAAAAAAACAAACAACCCCATAAAAAAGTGGACAAGGGATATGAACAGATGCTTCTCAAAAGAAGACATTTACACAGCCAACAGGCACAGGAAAAGATGTTCATCGTCACTTGCCATCAGAGAAATGCAAATCAAAACCACAATGAGATACCATCTCACACCAGTTAGAATGGCGATCATTAAAAAGTCAGGAAACAACAGGTGTTGGACAGGATGTGGAGAAATAGGAACACTTTTACACTGTTGGTGGGAGTGACTGTAAACTAGTTCAACCATTGTGGAAGATAATGTGGTGATTCCTCAAGGATCTAAAACTAGAAATACCATTTGACCCAGCCATCCCATTACTGGGTATATACCCTAAGGATTATAAATCATGCTGCTATAAAGACACATGCACACGTATGTTTATTGCGGCACGATTCACAATAGCAAAGACTTGGAACCGACCCAAATGTCCATCAATGAGAGACTGGGCTAAGAAAATGTAGCACATATACACCATGGAATACTATGCAGCCATAAAAAAGGATGAGTTAATGTCCTTTGTAGGGACATGCATGCAGCTGGAAACCATCATTCTCAGCAAACTATCGCAAGAACAGAAAACCAAATACCACATGTTCTCACTCATAGGTGGGAATTGAACAATGGGAACACCTGGACACAGGAAGGGGAATATCACACATGGGGGCCTGTTGTGGGGTGGGGGGAGGGGGAGCGATAGCATTAGGAGATATACCCAATGTAAATGATGAGTTAATGGGTGCAGCACACCAACATCGCACGTGTGTACATATGTAACAAACCTGCACATTGTGCACATGTACCCTAGAACTTAAAGTCTAATAAAAAGAGAAAAAAAAAAGAACTCATTTTGGTTTTTGCTCTAGATAAAATGAAGCATTATGATATGATAATGCATTGATTTTGATTTATTAAGTAAAAAAACATTTTAATTATATATTAAAAATATTAATAGATTTTATATGAAATATATATAGGTTTACATAATATATATTTATATTATATATAATATGTATATGAAATAAAGATAAATATATGTAAATTTATATATCATTTTATATAACATAAATATTTTAGTATGATTTGATATATAGTCTATATGTAAGCGTTTTTTCCATAGGTTTTTCTCTCTACAAATTAAAGTATGGCATGTTTATATATTTGGCTATGTAAGTTGAAGTCTCATGGGAAGGTTTTCTTCACAGCTGTTATACATGACTTCTACAGGTAAAGAATATTTGTGAGAGATGCTAGAATTATTTGAGTGTGGCCTAATTCTTGGTTCATTCTATCTCAGATTTTTTTTACTGCCATTTGGGTTTGTTACCTTGTATAATGAAGTATCACTCAAATTAAACAAATCTATGTAAAATTGTAATAGGGTTTGATTATCTTCTTGCAAAAGAATAACGCTACTCATGATTTTATCGTATAAACCATCCTTTCTTTCTGAAATGAAAGTATAAACTTTATCACATATTGAAGATTTGTTTATAATTCTTTCCAGAGGTTTTTTCACTGTTCTACTACTAGACTTATTAATTTATATACCATAATCAAGGAATTTTAATCAGTATAGCATTGTACCAAGTTATGGTAACTGATAATCCCATTTATTTTTCTCCTTTTACATTATTTTTATTGTTCTCAAACCTGCATTAATATTAAAACCGTTGAAGAGTAAAAACATTTCTTAATTTTCAACTAAACCAATTCAGATAAAATTTTGAGGGGAGTTACTTCAAATTTATATTTTTTTCTCAAACTTGACATTTAATAATTCTTCCTTTTCTGGAGCATAGTATGTTCATTATTCAAAGAAATCTTGTTTGTATATTTTACAATGGCTTCATTACTTTTTCATACAGATCCTATAACGTTTATGTTAAATGTATTCCTAATTATTTAAACAAATTTTAGCTATTTTATAAATTTTTAATTAATTTTTCATATTAATTCCACTGAAGAGAAAGTCTGCTGGTTTTGAATGTATGCATTTTATTTAATATAATTACCAACACTTACATATTGACTTTATGATAATTATTTTTAAAACTCTTGAATTTTTCTGGGAAAACCTATTAGATCATTTGTAAATAAAAACATTTTTTCTTTCCAGCCTTTATACCTATTAGTATATTTTCTCATCTAATATTGTTCCTTAGAATATCTACAATAATATTGAAAGTTGCTGCATATCAATGGCTGTTCTGGAGTTTAATGAAAATATACTAGGTTTTAGCATTTTTATACTACTCACTGTTATAAAATGCACAAAACTCAAAATGTAAAATATGACATAAAGCTAAAAGTAAATTTCATTTCTAGTCCCGTCCCTCAGTTACCAAGGTTACTTCCCTGGAGGCAAATGTAGTTGCCAGGTTTATATCATGACATTTATTTTTACACAAATTAAAACATATCAATACATTCAAGTCTATTTTTACACAAATGTTAGCATAATAAACACATGGTTTCTCATTTCTTTCTCCTCATGTAGCAGTAAATCCTTTTAAAATATCCTTCTTATGTCAGCTTTCTGTCATGGCAGAGGTACTAACCAAATATCCTATCTACTCATACACATTCCCAACCCCTTGCTGTCAGGCAGAGTCACCTAACTGGCTATGGCCATTAAGCTATGGACAGAAGTAACTGATTTTACTTCTTAATTAAAGCTTAGAGAAGCTGTATTATGACCCCATACCCATTCCCAGCCACCTCTTTGTTAAGTGGGTGACAGAGAAAGACAATTTTCTAGCTGATGCAACATGGAGATGTTACATATTGAAAACTAATATATGTATTGTTATAAAATATACAGTTCTTAAAGTATACATTTACATATGTTTATATATACATATTTATATATAATGTGTATATATACACGCATATATACACGCAGATATATATATACACCCATATATATGTCATTATACACACACACGCACGCATATATGTCGTTAAAGAAGACCTATATGGTACTACCTAGGTTTTCCTCTAGGATTTTTATGGTATTAGGTCTAACATTTAAGTCTCTAATCCATCTTGAATTAATTTTCGTATAAGGAGTAAGGAAAGGATCCAGTTTCAGCTTTCTACTTATGGCTAGCCAATTTTCCCAGCACCATTTATTAAATAGAGAATCCTTTCCCCATTTCTTGTTTCTCTCAGGTTTGTCAAAGATCACATGGCTGTAGATGTGTGGTATTATTTCTGAGGACTCTGTTCTGTTCCATTGGTCTATATCTCTGTTTTGGTACCAGTACCATGCTGTTTTGGTTACTGTAGCCTTGTAGTATAGTTTGAAGTCAGGTAGCGTGATGCCTCCAGCTTTGTTCTTTTGACTTAGGATTGTCTTGGAGATGCGGGCTCTTTTTTGGTTCCATATGAACTTTAAAGCAGTTTTTTCCAATTCTGTGAAGAAACTCATTGGTAGCTTGATGGGGATGGCATTGAATCTATAAATTACCTTGGGCAGTATGGCCATTTTCACGATATTGATTCTTCCTATCCATGAGCATGGTAAGTTCTTCCATTTGTTTGTGTCCTCTTTGATTTCACTGAGCAGTGGTTTGTAGTTCTCCTTGAAGAGGTCCTTTACATCCCTTGTAAGTTGGATTCCTAGGTATTTTATTCTCTTTGAAGCAATTGTGAATGGAAGTTCATTCCTGATTTGGCTCTCTGTTTGTCTGTTACTGGTGTATAAGAATGCTTGTGATTTTTGCACATTAATTTTGTATCCTGAGACTTTGCTGAAGTTGCTTATCAGCTTAAGGAGATTTTGGGCTGAGACAATGGGGTTTTCTAAATATACAATCATGTCATCTGCAAACAGTGACAGTTTGACTTCTTCTTTTCTTAACTGAATACCCTTGATTTCTTTCTCTTGCCTGATTGCCCTAGCCAGAACTTCCAACACTATGTTGAATAGGAGTGGTGAGAGAGGGCATCCCTGTCTTGTGCCAGTTTTCAAAGGGAATTTTTCCAGTTTTTGCCCATTCAGTATGATATTGGCTGTGGGTTTGTCATAAAGAGCTCTTATTATTTTGAGGTACGTTCCATCAATACCGAATTTATTGAGTGTTTTTAGCATGAAGGGCTGTTGAATTTTGTCAAAAGCCTTTTCTGCATCAATTGAGATAATCATGTGGTTCTTGTCTTTGGTTCTGTTTATATGCTGGATTATGTTTATTCAGGACATAGGCATGGGCAAAGACTTCATGTCTAAAACACCAAAAGCAATGGCAGCAAAAGCCAAAATTGACAAATGGGATCTCATTAAACTAAAGAGCTTCTGCACAGCAAAAGAAACTACCATCAGAGTGAACAGGCAACCTACAGAATGGGAGAAAATTTTTGCAATCTACTCATCTGACAAAGGGCTAATATCCAGAACCTACAAAGAACTCAAACAAATTTACAAGAAAAAAACAAACAACCCCATCAAAAAGTGGGCAAAGGATATGAACAGACATTTCTCAAAAGAAGACATTCATACAGCCAACAGACACATGAAAAAATGTTCATCATCACTGGCCATCAGAGAAATGCAAATCAAAACCACAATGAGATACCATCTCACACCAGTTAGAATGGCGATCATTAAAAAGTCAGGAAACAACAGGTGCTGGAGAGGATGTGGAGAAATAGGAACACTTTTACACTGTTGGTGGGATTGTAAACTAGTTCAACCATTATGGAAAACAGTATGGCGATTCCTCAAGGATCTAGAACTAGATGTACCATATGACCCAGCCATCCCATTACTGGGTATATACCCAAAGGATTATAAATTATGCTGCTATAAAGACACATGCACACGTATGTTTATTGCAGCACTATTCACAATAGCAAAGACTTGGAATCAACCCAAATGTCCATCAGTGACAGATTGGATTAAGAAAATGTGGCACATATACACCATGGAATACTATGCAGCCATCAAAAGGGATGAGTTTGCGTCCTTTGTAGGGACATGGATGCAGCTGGAAACCATCATTCTTAGCAAGCTATCACAGGAACAGAAAACCAAACACCGCATGTTCTCACTCATAGGTGGGAACTGAACAATGAGCTCACTTGGACTCAGGAAGGGGAACATCACACACAGGGGCCTATCATGGGGAGGGGGGAGGGGGGAGGGATTGCATTGGGAGTTATACCTGATGTAAATGATGAGTTGATGGGTGCAGCACACCAACATGGCACAAGTATACATATGTAACAAACCTGCACGTTATGCACATGTACCCTACAACTTAAAGTATAATAATAATAAATAAATTTAAAAAAAAAAAAAAAAAAAAAAAAAAAAAGAAGACCTATATAAATGGAAAGACGGTGCTCATGGATCAGAAGACTTACTGTTGTTAAGTTGGCAACATTCCACTAATTGATCTACAGATTCGACACAATCCCTTTCTAAATCTCAGCCACTTATTATGCAGAAATTAACAAATGCATTCTAAAATTTCTATTTAATTGCAAAAAACAGAGAATAGCCTAAACAATCTCAATAAGGAAAAACTTGGAACATTTATCCTTCCCAATTTTAAAACTTACTAAAAACCTATGGTAATCAGTCAGTGTGGAATAGAAATTGGATTTCATGGATAAACACATATTTATGGCCAATTGATTTTTGATAAGTGTGTATAGATATTTCAACAAAGAAAAGCTTCTTCAATAAATGGTGCTGGGACATCTGGATATCCAGTTGCAAAAAATTAATGTTAGATTATTTCAATAAAGAAAATTCTCAAAATTTATCATAGATATTAACCTGAGACCTAAAACTACAAAATTCCAGAGGAAAACATAGGAATAAATCTTCACAATCAGGTTAGGAAATAGTTTTTTAGGTATTACTCCGTAAAAAAAAAAAAAAGGAGCAGCAGAAGAAAAATAGGCAAATAGAAATTCATCAAAATGAAACTGTGGTTCAAACACAGCATCAAGAAAATGAAAAGACAATTTACTGAATGGGAGAAAATATTTCCAAGTTACATATATGATAAGGCACTTCTATCTACAAAATATAAACAATACTTACAACTAATTACTAAAAGGCAACCCAATTTAAAAACAGGCAGATTTGAATAGTCTTCACTCCGAAGAAGATATTCAAATACCCTAGAACTACGTGAAATGATGTTCACCATCATTAGTCAGCAGGGAAATGAAAATTAAAACCACAGTGAAATACCACTTCATAGGTACTAGCATGGCTAAAATTAAAAAAAAAAAACAGACAATTACAAATTTTCATGGCAATACAAAAAATCGGAACATTCATTTATTTCTGAGGGGATTTTAAAACGGCTCGTCTACTTTGGAAAAGAGTTTGGCAATTGTTTAAATAGTTACACACAGTTATAACCGAAAAATTCACTCCTAGATGTATGCCCAAGAAAAATTAAAACATATTTTCACTCAAAAATTGTACGAGAATATTCATAGCAGCATTACCTATAACAGCTAAAAAGTAGGGGGGAAACAAATGCCTAACATTTTATGAATGGAAAAATAAAACGTGATATATCTGAACAACGGAGTATTCTGCGGCAGTAAATAGAAATGAATTCCCGGCCGAGCCCGGTAGCTCACGCCTGTAATCCCAGCACTTTGGGAGGCCAAGGCGAGTGGATCACAAGGTCAGGAGTTTGAGGCCAACCTGGCCAACATAGTGAAACTCCATCTCTACTAACAATACAAAACATTAGCGTGGTGGCGGGCGCCTGCAATCCCAGCTACTTGGGAGGCTGAGGCAGGAACATCTCTTTAACCCGGGAGGTGGAGTTTGCAGTGAGCTGAGGTTGCGCTATGGCACTCCAGCCGGGGAAACAGTGTGAAACTCCGTCTTAGAAAGAAAAAAGAAAAAAGAAAAAAAAAGGAGTGAAGTCCTGCTGATGCTACAGAACGAACGAACCTTGAAAACATTATGTTAAGTGAAAAAAGCCAGTCACAAAAGACCACATATTCTATTATTCTATTTACATGAAATGTGAATGGAATTTGCATTTCTAATTTGTAGGCAAATCCATACAGACAAACTAAGGAAAAAATCAATTTGGAAAGAGCAATGAAAAAAATTCGTGAAATTTTTAGATAAATATAAGCAACATGCAAAAATAGGCATCAAATTAGATAAGTAACCAAAGCAATGTGTCTAATTTCTAAAATTGTGCTACCCATTATTGTTGATGATGTGAGAGAATGAACAGTCTCTTATTTATAGCAATGTATTTGTTCCAATTGTGGTAAAAATTTTCAGAAATTATTCAAAAACCGTAAGGAAATGTGCACTCTTTGACCTACCAATTCTATTCCTGATATTTAGTAAAAAAAAAAAAAAGTATGAATTCATTTGTGCAAATATTTATATTTTTGCTTGTTCATAGTGTGGTACAAAACATTTAGAAATTACAAAACAGTGGAAACATCAGAATAGAGACTTGCTTACAAAATTATGTTTCCATATAATGAAATAATATTCCGTTTTTAGAAACAGTGTTGAATAAGAATATTTATTGGCATAAATTATAAATATGGATAAAGAACAGTTTCAGAACAGTGTGTTTTAATATAATGATTATATTTTACATATATGCATATTAATACAGAAATATAAGTTCATAGTACAAATGAGAAAGTTAGTATGAAGATACTAACTTATAGCCACTTACTGCATTATAATTTGCAGTGTTTTTTGTTTTTTTTTTTTTCAGATGGAGTTTTGCTCTTGTTGCCCAGGCTGGAGTGCAGTGACACGATCTCAGCTCACTGTAACCTCTGTCTCCCGGGTTCAAGCGATTCTCCTGCCTCAGCCTCCCGAATAGCTGGGATTACAGGCACACACCACCACGCCCAGCTAATTTTTGTATTTTTGGTAGAGAGGGGGTTTCACCATGTAGGCGAAGCTGATCCCGAACTCCTGACCTCAGGTGATCTTACTGCTTTGGCCTCCCAAATGCTGGGATTACAGGCGTGAGACACCGCGCCCAGCCTGCAGTGTATTTTTTAAGTATATTTGTTCAGGTGAATTTCTCAATTAGGAAAATATGATTAGCAGTTGTTTAAAGTTTCTTTTTGAGATTTAACAAACCCAGTTGTATTCCAGATACTTGTACTGTAACGTCCCCAAACTTTGTCCAATTGTGATTTCTCTCTGGAGGGGGACTTATAGAACTAATATATGTTCAGGTAAGCACTTTCATATGTATAAAAAAAGAAATGTTTTCCGAGATTTTGACATGGTCTTGCAGCAAAACAGTAGCTGTAATCATGGACTCAATCATTTAGGGAATCAAATTGCATTAAAAAAGGTGCTTTAAAATTTCTAAAAATCCTGCACATAGGCACATAAAGAATGATGGTAGCTGTAAGACAGTGTCATTATATTTTACAGACTAGATTATGGGAAGTGAGGAATTTAGAAATTTTCAAGTCATTTGAACTGTGTTAATAATGGGTTTTTAAGTCCTCTCTTTACAGCATTTTTTTTTCCTCAGTGTAAACTACAACTAATTTATAATGTCTAAAAATTGAGCAAAATGTATATATGTGGTGGAAAGGTCTTCCTTTTTCACAATCTCATACATTGTATATTATTATTTCATTTACTTTTGAGAGTTATGTAAATTGAATAGATAAGGAAAAGCATTTTCAGCAGAAAAATATTTAATGTCATTTGGGGAAATAGCTTCTTTGGAAATGGCTAAAAATGAAAATAACATAAAAAATTATAACAGTGTGCTAATGTTTGTAGTGTATAAAAGGATAGTAACCTATTACATTAAAATGTAGATCCATCCAAGTGGAAAATGAAAAGTGTTTTACCCTGTTTGCTTCACACTTCTCTTTATTTAAGTAATGGACACTTAGTGTAGTAGCTGGGACAAAGGAACATAAGCTTTGTAATCTGATAGACAAGTTTGTTTCTCCCCACCACTGATTGGTTTTAATACCTTTGGAAATTTCCTTCACCACTGTCAGTTTATTCTCACATATATAAAAGCGAAGACAATAACAGCTACCTCTCGGGACTATCCAGAAAATTGAATGAGATAAAATGATTAAATGATTGTTAAGTAAAAACATCTAGCACATTACGAACTATGTTTTCACATCAAAGAAGAAAGAACAAACATGCCTTGAAAGTACAGTCCCTTCTGCTATTGCACTTGTTTTGGAAATGCAAATTTATGCTAACGAAATTGGTACTTGGAACAATTGGAGCATAAAGCAAATTTACAGCTTGCTTATATATAATTCTGGGCACCAGAAATAGCAGGTGAATGCAGAAAATTGCACTCTAGCTAAATCAAGCTGCACTGAAACGCAGAGTTTCAGCTCAAACACACCCTGTATGTGTGTGTGTGTATGTGTTGTGTGTGTGTGTGTACATGCACAGAGACGAGCACACGGACAGCACAACCATCCACACCTGGTATTAAGACTTGCTCTCTGATCTTAGATAACCCTTTTTCTAACACTTATTAGTACTCACAAGCTGCACCCTTCCTTAGGCCACTTCTGCAAGGAAATTTTAATCTTTTTCAAGGTAAAGTTCCATATTCTTTTTAGTATTTGTGTATTTCCTAATCATTTGATATGTGTAAAACGTTGTTGATTATATTTTATGTTTCACTGATGATGTTTGTGAGTATTAAATCATCCCTAAACCCGTTCTTTCTCCATAAGGTGTCTAGTGTTTATTATGCTATTTTGCACAACACAATGATTTTAGAATGCATATATTATGGTGTAGCAGAACTGACTATAATGACCCATAGTTTTTACACATAGTCTCAGGTTCAATGTTTTTCCAGTTTCTTCTGTCTTTGCAATTTATTGATTTTTTTCATTGAACAGATACATCATGAAGTAATGAATGCTTTACATTTAGAGATTGATTTATCTATGCATTTCCTTGAATAATCTCAAGTAGACACTTCTAAATAACAAGACTCCTAATTCTCATAGAATTTGATACTCAGTTATCTTGAATATTGAACGTACAGAAATATCTTCAATAAACATATATCTGTCCTGGTTAAACTTCCTGCATCTAAAACTTGTAACAGATAATGCAGTAGATTATAAATGTACTGCCCAGTTTCCTCTGAGGATCAGGATAAAGATCAAGAAATGCCCATCTGAAAAGCGGGTAGTCAGTAGGTAGTCTTTTAGCTGTTGGCAATGTTAACATCAGCCACAGCTTCAGAGCGTTGCCTCAACAGACATTACACCCTTCCCAAGGCAACCCTCATCTGTTGGCTAAGCGAGACAGGAGTATAATTGTCTGATCACTTTGGCCTAAGTTGAGACAACGTGATGGTTATTACATGCTCTAGAACTTCCCACTGGGTTAGCTTTGTCAGAACTGTATTGTGGTCTGACTTTTTACTCTACCAAATCCTAATTCATCCCTTCTCTTCACAAGTGTTAATACTGATAGACAATTTACATTCCCATCTCCATCTCAGTATGTCTAATTCTGGAGAATCCAACCTACTGCAGATGATTCTGCTTGAGATCAACCTTTCCCTTGAAAAATATTATCTTGAGTGTCACAATAAATAAATCCATGTAGTAATTCATCTTAGAATAAGAAGAGTCAAATAGTACATGAAAATCTTACTTGTTTGTTTTTAACAAATAGTATCATTTTCAAGTATTCAAAATATTTAGACATGTAACAACTTGCTTATAATGTTGAAGACTTCATGTCATTGATTTTTACATTTTCCTATTTGTTGTTGTCAGTAGTATCAAAACTCAAAGTAAGTTTGATACGGATCATAAAACTTTCCAGGCAAACCAGTCTCATAAATCTGTCTCTACAACTTAAATATAAGATCAAGTAATGAATACAAGTTGATCCGAGCATCTTCTTAAGAAGGGCAGTAGAAAACCACTAGAAGAATGATTGAGACTAAGCCTATGTATTAGGAAAAATTTACACTACCAACTACATAAATATTTTTGTCAATGGTTTCAAAATTTCTTCTTTGTTACATTCTGACAAAGACAAGTAATCTTTTTCCTAACTAAAATTGTCTGCGGATCAGAGTTTCTTTCCTGTTTTCAAGCAAGCCTGATTCCTGATAGAAAACTTCCTATGAAGCATAACTATTTTCTTATTACTGGCTTTTCTTTAGAATGAGTTTCTGTTTTCTCATTCATCTTCTAAGTGAGGCAGACAAGTAAATCAGCAATACATGTTATGATACATTTTCTACTGGGTAGTATAGAAAGACAGTGGAGAAGCATATGTAACTGGTATATTGAATAAATGTGACACAAGAACTGACATCAAAATGCAATTTTATTTTTTTCTGCCATACTATTAAATTTCATTCGGTGGAAATAATCCTTCCCTGCCATTAAATCTATATTCTGACAAACCCATATGTTTTCTCTTCACTCTTAGGTAACAGACAATCCTACCATTACAGTAAACCAGAAAGTCTTAAGTAAAAATTTAGAGAGCCTAGTCTCAAATAATAATTACAACTTGAAACGACTAGGAATGGCATATTTTACCTGCTTTGACTGGACATGCTTCAGACTGGAAGTTTGTTGTGGAAAAGGGACATATATTTTTCTTTTTCTTGTTTTTTCTTTTTCTTTTTATTATACTTTATGTTCTAGGGTACCTGTGCACAACGTGCAGGTTTGTTACATATGTATACATGTGCCATGTTGGTGTGCTGCACCCATTAACTCGTCATTTACATTAGGTATATCTCCTAATGCTATCCCTCCCCCCTCCCCCCACCCCACAACAGGCCCCGGTGTGTGATGTTCCCCACCCCGTGTCCAAGTGATCTCATTGTTCAATTTCTACCTATGAGTGAGAACATGCGGTATTTGGTTTTCTGTCCTTGCGATAGTTTGCTGAGAATGATGGTTTCCAACTGCATCCATATCCCTACAAAGGACATGAACTCATCCTTTTTTATGGCTGCATAGCACTCCATGGTGTATATGTGCCACATTTTCTTAATCCAGTCGGTCATTAATGGACATTTGGGTTGGTTCCAATTCTTTGCTATTGTGAATTGCGCCACAATAAAACATACGTGTGCATGTGTCTTTATAGCAGCATGATTTATAATCCTTTGGCTATGTACCCAGTAATGGGATGGCTGGGTCAAATGGTATTTCTAGTTCTAGGTCCTTGAGGAATCGCCACACTGTCTTCCACAATGGTTGAACTAGTAATCTCTAGCCTTGCTTCTCCCAGATTGCTAACTCCCTTCAGTGCCAGCATTTGGGGAGCAGGGTAAGGAATAGGGAGGACAGATTACACTTGACCTAAATGTTTCTGAGATGATTTTGCCCTTTCTGGTAACAGTAGATACTTAAAGATGGAGTTCCATCTCTTTTGGGAAGTTTTCTTAAATTCAGTACAGGTCCCTACTGGGCTTCTCTCTTCTCTCTCTTGTAATTCCCTTAGTCCAGGCACCTCAAATCTAACAACTTTCTGTGAAGATTTTTTTATCCATCTGGCTAGGTCTGCTAGTAAAGACTCAAGGTAATTCTACACCGGCTCTCTCTTCCACAGGGCCCACATCTACTCCACAAGAAATCATCATGCATCCTTTATCCCCCGAACATTGGAAGTACAACTGATCTCATTAAGCAGCAATCTGCAGGTTCCTCCATCGAAGCGGCTGGTCAGCCTTTCTCTGCCTTTTCTGTTTCCTTGAGTAGAAACTAGTGCCCAGACCAGTGTCCACCCAGAAATCTCAAGTGTTAGTTGGACACTGTCTTCTGCTTCACATATTAACCCTAGTAGAAACAAATTTCAAAGATGTACAGGGCTGCTAAAGACACCGAGATTAAAACATATAAATGCATGAACATCCATAAAATGTAAAGCTTTTGAGCAACCTCCCTGAGAATTGATGCCTCCTACCTGCAATTCACTGTCTTCTCTCATCTCAAATCTAGCTCCAGATTTCAAGACTTTGCCACCTGTTCTGTCCCAGGTCAGTTAACAGTCCCCAATGTGAGAACACAGCACCAAGTATGATGAACACTGTAGTGTACAAAAAGCAGAGTATGTGCAATGAAACATTATAGAAACGTTCTTAAAAGATTTCTGGGATCCTGTTAGTATTGTGATTGTTGTTTAATAGCCTACAACAATAGATTCGAAAGTGGTCAGATGTAATTTAAATAATTATTAAAATACTTTTAATATACCAGAGTACTAATATAAATCTAAAATTTACATTACTACAGGTTAGTTGCCCAACTCTGATTAAGACAAAACGAAACAATCAAACCAACAAAATAACTAATTTTCTTTTCTATAAACAATAAAATTCATCTCTTCCATCTCTGTATTTTTTATCTATTGTTGAGGGCCTCATTCTTCACTGGCTGTAGGTGGGAGGCCCACCTCAGTTTTGTGCCACTTGGTTTTCTCTGTTGGGCCGTTCACAATATGATAACTGGCTTTCGTTAATGTGAGCAAGGGAAGGGGAGAAAGATATAAACTGAGGTCTTTGTAATCTGATATTGGGAGGGATGCTCCATCACTTTTACCCTATTTTGCCTGCTAGAAGCAAATCATTAGGTCCAGTACACACTCAGTGAGAGATTACACAAGAACATGAATACCGGGAGATGAGAATTATTGGGAGCCATTTTGTGAGCTACCACATTCTCCTTGCTGTTTTAATACTCTTTGATCCAATGACTACTCCCTTTTATTTAATGATACAACATCTACTGATAAATTAGTAATGTCAGGAGTTTCCATTCACATCAATGGTGAATCTCCTTCTTACCATTTGGTGACCTTTAAGGAAAGTTAAGATTAGAAGAGTTTCAAGTTTTCTCAGTTTGTTGATGAATCAGAATAAACTAATAAAAAAGTCATAATTTTCTCATGCCCTGTAAGAATAAGCATCTTTATCCATGTCCACTAATATGCGATATAAATATGAGAAACAAAGTAAACATAAAATTAAAAAAACATAAAAATAAAACAGGAGTAAATCTGGAAAAGCAAAATAATAATAATGTTCTTCTTCCTTCTGTCACTACTTGTGGCTTCAGAAAAGAGGAAAATTGGCAAGACAAAGGGAAGAGATGCGGAAGGATGTGTACAGAGAACCCCAGAATATTTTTAAACTGATTAGAAAGGGAGAACACTAGTGCCAAGGGAATAACTGCTTTAAGGACTAATATAACTCAGTCTTGGCTAGTCTTCAACATGCAAGCTTCAGTATTGATTATTGAAATTTTAAGTTGCCCAACAAAATAACACATTTCTTTGCCATTTGGACTTGTGAAACTAATATTTTGTTGGTGTCAGAAAATTGAAATTCCTGTGGAAGAATGAGGATTTTGCTGTCTTTAAATTGATCTTTAAAAATCAGGTGCTAAATTTTGACTTATATAAACTTTATGCAAAATAACTATCTTTGAGAACACTCTGAATTTAGAATAAGATAGATAATGTTTATAAACTGACTGCAGCCTTTATGATTAGCCAGTGCTTTATTACAGGGTGAGTAAATCCAACTTTTCTTGACAATGATGCTATACAACATTAAGTAAACACACACAATTTTCTAAAACAAACATCCTAGCAAATGATGTTTCTTATAAATATATGGTTTCAAAGTTACCAGTTATTAATCTTTGAATGTTAACTGTTACAAAGTCATTTAAGTATCTAAAAAAATCTTTCCTTTTTAATAAACATATAGAAACTTAACTATATAAAGACAGACATAAAAAGTATATATTAATATCATTTTTTATTATTAATGTAAATAGTTTTGTACAATTCATGATAAAAAGTGCTTTCCATTCTAACAATGACTTTTGTCAACTGCTTCTTAAAGGCTCTTATTATTAGTTACTGAAATTTGTGGCATGATTTAACTATAATTTTAATGACGGCATACCAAATAATTTGGTCATTGTTATAATTATTTCTGCAAGTGTAAATATGAAGATTTATAAGATCATAATAGTTTTTGATAATACAGTTTTCTACCTAGGTTTAACACCAAACAGATCCTGGAATATTCAGAAGAATGTACAAAGAAAAAAAAAAAGAGAGGCTAGTTTATTTTGCAGCATGGTGAATGTTTTTCTTCTTTTATACATTCCTTTGTTTTTTTAAAGTGTCTACTAAGTAGCACCTATCATGCGACATGTTAGCACAGACTTGATAGAAGTCCAGTGAAACCCAAAAAGTTAAAATACTATAGAAAATGTAGGGGTAAACTAAATCTAAGGCCAAAGGAGGAAGTTCTGCACAGAGAATGTGTGTTTGGAAAGGGGAAATTACATTGACTGTCAAGAAGAGGAAAGGAAGAATGAGACCATGCTGCACAATGCTTAGACAGAGGCATTTTATTGGGCAGGAAATTGTAAGTAACTTTTGTTTTTTATTGTTTTCCTTTTAATCTGGGTAGCTAATTATCTCTCTTTCTAATTGTATACTATAAATATAGCAAAAGACTAGAAATACGATTAAATGTTTTTAGAGATCCAGAAACATCATAGTTCAGCTATCGCTAACATGGCTTAAATATATTTGCTTGTGTGAAAATTACAGCAAGGTCACAATACCACATTTAGAGATAATTATATGCATGTTGGAATAATTTGAGCATTGTCTTTTTCATGAACATCTGATTTCAACAGGTCCCTCTGAGGAGCATATATTCCATTCTGGGTCACACCTGCCAAGCCTTCCACATCAAAACCTGTGCACCTGCCTCTGGTCCATCTCCCAGATAGTACATTTTTAACACATCATCTGCCAAGGGGGAAAAGATCACATAACAGAAGCTTGCTTTAAATGAAAGATTTTCTGCTAAGAGATTTGGGAATTATGCTGCCAGGCTGGCAGATGATATGGAAACATAAGTCTGAAAACCATTCTTTTATGCCATCAGGTTGGAGACACTTTCATTGCCTCTTTATCCCAGAATTCTGTCCATATATCTGTGTATTAAGTTAATTTACATAAATAAGGTTCAACCTTTTTTTAAATTGAGGATATTTTCAACCAGACTCGGAAGTAATGTTTATACATGAAGTTGATTAGATATTCCAAACATTTTACATATTTTGTGAGAACATATTTTATAAATTATTTTATGCTTAACTCTCATTTCTAATACATTCTATGGAATAAGCCAACATTATTTTCCTCTTTGATAGAGAGATTTTAATTATTAACATGAAAATTATTGAATATGTCTAGAAATACATACTTAATCACCTTGTTAAAAAATAAACACCGAAGGTTACATGGAGATTTCTTGGATGATAAAACGGCTTACATATTTAATTATAATGAGCAAACATGTTTCTTCCTACTTGTCCCCTCATGTCCCTGGTGAGGTTCATGTCTAAGACATAATTGTTTTGAATCCTCCCTAAACCTAAAGATTTAATAGTTGTTTTACTGAACTTGTCAATAGAATTTGTGTTTATCAAATATCGATTATCCTAGTCTCTACCTTTTCCAAAATAGTGAAAATAATTGAAGCAATACTAAAACCTAATTTAAAAATTATAATCAAGATAATTCAAAGTTATATTTAAGTCTCCTTTAACAACAAGCATTCTTTATTCCTGGTCACCAAAATTAGTTATTACCTGAACTTGTATATATGTAGGATGGGTGATTCTAATTCAAAACAATCCATCTGTAGATTACTAGAAAGCATTAAGTAAGATTAATTTGGGAAAATGAGAAAGTTATTGAATTATTTGTCAATTATATATGAGTATACAACTGTGTTGTGATATTCAGTGACATATGTCTATGAATAGTCTTTAGTTCTGCCTCAGATTTTAAAAAACCCAATTGGAAGAAGTTTAGTGACAACGCCAATTTCGTCGGAGTAAGTCAACCTCTTGGGTTGCTATGTAAAATGGATATGATACAAACCAAGGATTTTGTGTTCCTCACCTTGCTTTATTAATTCCCTTTCACCGAAATAGGGCCTCATTACTCCTTGTCTTATCAGTTAGTTTGGGCCAGTCAACCAACCTAATGAAAAGAGCAAGACAATGAAACTGAATCCGTTTCCCCACTCTTGGCAGGTGTGAGTTTGAAGTTGATTGAAATGAATAAAAGGCAAGAGCTCACTGTATCAATTCTTTTTTTAAACCAGAGAGTTAAAAGAAGTTTTCAGGTGGACTTGGGTTTGATATTGACCCCTGCAGGGTCTCCTTAGGTTACAGAGCAATAGCCTACAAAAGTCATGAATAGCAAATGAGTCCGGCTAACTAAACCGTGATGCCTGTGGCTACTCCAGCTGGTCTCTTCTAGCAGGGTCACTTTATGGGAGACAACAAGGAATATGAGACAAATTTAGGAGCAACACACTAGTTAGCAGTTGACAGAGCATTTCAGATTAGAAGAATTCTATACTTATAAACCAAAATTTTCCAAAGATCTTTTAAAAAATGTATAATTCTTTATTGTGATGATATATAATAGATTTTTTTTTTGCAAACTTCAATAATATGAAACCCAAGGATTGCCTGTTGTCTTAAACAAAGGTCTTGAGAGGGAAATATATTCAATAGTGCTCCTTTTTCTTGTTACAAATGGTGTTTGTGCTCTCTGTTTCATTTTCATCAATTGTCAACATAAAGGCCTACATCAATGATTCAGCAAGTTATAGGTTGACAGAAGTGACATACAAATACACAATAAAGTTACTGTAGATGGATAGATATAGATTAATGAATACTTATTCTCACCTGAAATGGCTCTTACCAAAAACTTTAACAAGGAGGAAACAGAAAATATTCTTTTTATAACAATAAAGTGGTAAAATTAAAGTAGAGAAAACACTCCAGAGCTTGACATCTGTAGAGGACTGCAATTTTGGTCATCTTCTTCTTCTTAATATGCTACTGCAATAAAAGTACAAAGGGCAACACTGAGCAGATTTTTCTTCCACACACAGTTTGTAATATCCTGCAATATATTATCTCAGACATATGGTTATGTTGTATAGATATAAGAAGCCAGAGGATAAGTGTATAAAATTTACTCAGTGGAGAGTCCTTAAAATATAAACAGTGGGCACCTATAATCCCAGCTACTCAGGAGGCTGAGGCAGGAGAATATCTTGAATTTGGAGGTCAGAGGTTGTAGTGAGCTGAGATCGTGCCATTTCACTCCAGCCTGGGAGAAAGAAACTCCGTCTCAAAAAAAAAAAAAAAAAAATATATATATATATATATATATATTTTACATATATATATATATTTTATATATATTTTATATATAAATTTTTTATATATATTTTATATATAAATTTTATATATATATATATAAAATTTTGTTTGTTATATTCTGTGATGTAGGTGTATATATATATGTGTGTGTATATATATATCTACATCACAGAATATGACAAAAGAGATGCTATGATATTATGGAGCTGAGGACCCAATTGTCTGAATATTTATTTATAAAAGATAACTACTTAAATCATTTTAACTATGCACCAAGTTTTAGTGATGCTTTGACAGAAAAATTGAAGACCATAGCCTTAATGTAGAATGTGAAGACACATATGCAAGCCTTCCAACAGAGAATAAGTGATTTATCTTTAACAAAGGACAAGGTCGTTATTCTAAAACTGATTTCATTTTCAATAAAATCACTAATAATAATGATGATGAAATGTATTCCTTATAAATTATTCATTGGAGAAAGTCATTTTCTATTTTTTGTGTTATACTTAATTTGATAGTTTTTTGAAAGTCTTGTTACTTCTATCAAAGAAAATAATAGCCATAATTAATGATCCATGACAAAAGTTTTTGTCATAGTATCTATGTCAATAGCCATATTTGCCACCTCAGTTTATAGTATCCTCTCAGCATACTCAGGATTTGTCCCTTAAAGTACAATCAACATGTTTTAATATAGCTGTTAATATTTCATTTTTATCATCTTAAAATGATTTCAATAAAATAATATACATCCCCATTGCAGTCTATGTGGGAACACATTTTAAAAACTATGAGGTGATACAGTCAAGTATTCAACAAATATTTATTAAGTCCCTATTATTGGATAGTTTCTCTGAAGTTGATGATAGATATTATAATGCTTATGAACTAAAATCAGTTTCCACTCTTATAAATGTAAAGGTTAATGGGGAAAGGAAACTTTTTAAGTAGGGTCACAAACGTCCATGGAATTAAAATGCAATAAATAAACTACTACTATGACAGTATCTTACAGAATCCTTCTTTGACAAAGGGATAATAAACATGAGAGGATGAGTAGCATCGGCTAGCAAAGGGTTTGAAGGGGAGAATAGGATATGTAGAATTGTGTGGGAGACTGATCCATTTGAAAGAAATAGCCAGAGTTAAGACATAGTTGTGAGTTATGCAATTCTTGTAATTAAAGAAAGCGAGTATAGGCAACAGAGATAAGGAATGCCGGTGTGATGACTTTGATAAAGTGCATTGGAGTGAGATCGTGCTGCATCTCATAGACAAAACAGTGTTCACCTGATACAGAGTGTTACTGTTTTACTCATTGTTTGAGGTCAATGACTGTTCAGATTTGTCAGTCACACTTTCTGATTGGTAAGGGATTGCACCAATATAGGTCTTAAAAATATTTTGACTATCACCCTTAGTTGTGAGATATATTTTGATGCTTGTCTTAAATGTAATAGGGAGCCATTGAAGTAACTAAGTAATGATAGGGTTTCTAAAAATAATATAATCGGCCGGGCACGGTGGCTCATGCCTGTAATCCCAGCACTTTGGGAGGCCGAAACGGGCGGATCACAAGGTCAGGAAATCGAGACCATCCTGGCTAACATGGTGAAACCCCATCTCTACTAAAAATACAAAAAAAAAAAAATTAGCTGGGCGTGGTGGTGGGCGCCTGTAGTCCCAGCTACTCGGGAGGCTGAGGCAGGCGAATGGCATGAACCCGGGAGGCGGAGCTTGCAGTGAGCCGAGATCGCGCCACTGCACTCCAGCCTGGGTGACACAGCGAGACTCCGTCTCGAAAAAAAAAATATATATATATCTTTTTATATATATATATATAATAATATAATCACTATTTTTCTCCCTTCTCCTTCTCAAAGGCTTCATTTTGGAAGATGGTCTTTCTAACTGGATTCTGAAGACCAACACAATATATACAAGAGGAGCAAATACATATACAAGAGGAACAAATACTCAATTATTTGGTCTTTGTATTAAAATTCAGTTTTGAATATTACTAAACTACTAAAATAAAATATCATTTATAATTTTATTAGAAGGGTACATTTGAAAAATGATATAGCTAATACTGCTTTTAAAAACATTTATGTCAGAGGCTTGTGAACCAAAACAACTCCATCTTGAATAGGGGGTGGGTAAATTGAGGCTGAAACCCACTGGGCTGCATTCCCAGACAGTTAGGCATTGTAAGTCACAGGATGAGATATGAGGTCAGCACAAGATACAGGTCATAAAGACCTTGCTGATAAAAGTTTCTAGTAAAGAAGCCGGCTAAAACCCACCAAAATGAAGGTGGCCACCAGAGTGACCTCTGGTCACCCTCACTGCTACACTCCCACCAGCTCCATGACAGTTTACAAATGCAGTGGCAACGTCAGGAAATTACCCTATATGGTCTAATCCACCCCCTGTTTAGCATATCAATAAATAACCAAAGAACTGGGCAACCAGCAGCCCTTGTGGTTGCCCTGTCTATGGAGTAGAACGTTTTTTTATTCCTTTACTTTCCTAATAAAGCTGCTTTCACTTTACTCTATGGACATGCCCTGAACTCTTCCTTGCAAAAGATTCAAGAACCCTCTGTAATATTTAGGCTGTGTCTTTTCAGTAAATTTGGAGAAAAACCCTGATGAATGTTCATACCATCCCTGTATGCATGTTACTCTCTCCAAAAAGTGTATTTACTACCACCACTGACACGTATATAAGTTTTTAGTTTGATTTCTAATATCTGTCAAAGATGTATACATATGCATAACTCTTGTTTTTGAAATTCAAGAAAACGAAATAAACAAGAGAGAGGGATAAAATATATATATACTCAACTTACAGGAATCACCATCTTACATCATAAAATCTAAAATTTCTTGCCAGACCAAATGTAAGTTAAACCGAGTTACCGAGTTGGAAAGGGAATTCAGCATTTAAGCCATACCTTCTTTAACAATGAGTATATTTTTCATATGGAAAATATTTGATCAATGAATATAAGCTAACATTTCAATGCTTAGTATATGATACATGCTTTAAATGCATTTCAAGTTGAAACCTCATAAAAACCTTATGAAGCATTTTTACGTTCACTTGATCATGGAGAAAACTGAAGCTGACAAAGATATAGTGACTTATGGTAGGTCCTACCAGTAAAAAGTGGTGGAGCTAGAATTAGAAGGCGGCAGATTGACACTGTTTAAATTTTTTTTTTTTTTTTTTTTTTTTTGAGCTACAGGGAGAATTTCTTCATCATTTATTCTTTAGTTAGTTGAAACATAGGAAAACGTGTTCCCAATTTCCGTTAATTAACATATGGATGGTTTTGCTTCTTGGCCCACTTAGAATCCCCAAAGGACAAAAATTAGTACAGGAAACATTTCTTAAAGAACAGAGAATGAGTTCTTTATCCCAACTCAATAAGGCTTGGGCTGCTGAAGAGTAGGTGTATTCGGAGTCCTCTCTTGTCATGTGCACAACCTAACACTTGTTTCCCAAGCATTGTAGTGGGGGATACATTGCCTTTATTGTTCTTCCTTAATAGAATCAGTTATTACAATGAAAATACTCAAAAGAGGGCAGTGAAGTGAAAATAGCTTCATTTCCTCATTGATGTTATACAGAAACACAAAGGAATCCTGGTCTGTTATGAATGACAGGGGAAACCTCAGAGCAGGCACATCAAGTGTGGGAAGGTGAAGCAGCCTGCCTGGCCGTCCTGGTGAAGGTGTGCCATGCAGGAGGCGATGCCCAAGTCCATTGCACAGGCACTCACCGACTGCCTGTCCTGCTAAAAGTGAGAGGCTAAAACCAGCCTCTCCAGTAAAGAGCGCTCAGTGTGTGCCCATCATGCTTCCCTTTTAATTTCCCGAGTATTCAACAGGAGGTACATTTTAACAAGAGAAAAATATTCCTAACAAACAGGATAGATGACTCTCTAAACAAGACATCAAATACAAAGATGATACAAATTTAAATACACATGTTTAGTCCAACTACTTTTTTACCACATTCTTTTTATCCATTTATTTTTTTTTAAACCACAAAACACTATAAATTCATTTATCAAGGGACATACAAACAACTCTGCTTGGGCTGGAATCTTCATGGGACACGAGGAAGACAGACACTGTCCTGCTTGGATCCCAGTTCTTCTACACAAAATGACTCCGGAAGACATGAAGAGAGGTCCTTTCGAAGGTCAATTTAATTTCTGTTGGCTATTATTTCTAACCAAGAAAGTCTAGATGCAGGGAAGAGCACAAAAGAAAGCATAATCAACTTGAGAGTCGTGTTGGAGATCGAAATCAAAGATAATTGAGGAGACACTGAACAAATAAAGGCAAGTGTGTCCTGTGCCTCCACCGTCCCTGCTCTTGGTAAAACTAGTTAGCCCATGTTGTTAATTTTTCACTGTGGTGACTGAAATCTGAGAGGAGCACACCGTCATCCCCAGACATGCTTCTGAGTCACAAATCAATTATGAAAAGAGGGACATTGGAAAAATACACACGGTTTCAATGTGCTACTGCTATTGCTCTCATCTCCTGACGCACTAAAAGCAGGGGATTACATAAAGAATGTAACCCACTCTTATATGTTAGTGATATTAGTGTTACAGCTATCAACTTGGTGAGAAGTATTAAGAAGACATGAATCTCTGTGTCTGGGAGAGTTTAAGTAGTATAAACATTAAATGCTTCTTGAAAGTTTGAAAGAATACACCAGTGAACTTGTCTGAGAGTAGACTTAATTTGCAACAGTTAAATAGAGTGGAAATGGAAGGGTAAGAATAGTACTTTGATGTAATTCTTAAGTTTCTGTAATTTCTCTATTTTTATACTTAAAACGAATTTCAGGTTTACAAACTTGTTGAAAATGTTTTTTATTTTTTTGCGATTTGTTTTATTTCTTCTATGTCTGTGGATATTTTTTCCTATTCTTGATATTTTGATATTTTTGCCATTTTTATTTTTCCTTTGATAATTATATTAACCTTTTGACTATCATTTTTCAAACAACTTGGATCAAATATTTATCAATACATTTTTATGTTTAATAATGAAGTGGATTTAGGTTGTGTAAATCTTCTGCTTATTAGACCTGATAAACATTAATTATTAATATTATTTTAATTTTAAAAAAATACATAGTTGAAAATGTCGATAGAAAGTGTCATAAAACTTAGAGCCCTAAGTGAAACTGACCAAACGGTTTTTCATTTTCCCATTTATTTCTTGTCCAATTTTGATATCAGTGTTTTTACAGACCCCATTAAGGTTGAAAACACTCTGGAATAGTTTAGTACCATAAGGGTTGTCTGTTTCTTAAAATTTTAAGAGAAGATACCTATAAAACAAGACAGACCATGAAACTGGAGTGTGTATGTGTGTGTGAGAGACCTGGAAAGTGATATTATTAATATTTATATATATATTAAATATATTTAATAAATATTAATATATTATATATTAGTTTTATATATATATATATACAGAGAGAGAGAGAGAACCAAACAATTTACTGTGGGTTTTTATTTTATTTTACTTATTAGCCACTGCATCTCCATTGAGTAAAGACTGACTTAAAGTTTCTTGGGAGTAGGATTAGGAAGATGGGAATCAGCAACTCCCATTGCCGGAATAGTCACACTCCTCACTCCTGAAATTAATCCATACGTGAACCAAAGTCATGGCAAGTCATGGCAAGTTTGAGCCCTCAAGGAAAACTAATTATCCTTCAGTGGGGTTTCCTAACCCACCATCCATTTAACTAGCTCCTATCTCCCAGAAACCTTTTCTTCACCAAGCACTGGGCTTATATATTCCCGAATGTTAGTGAAGCACAGTTGAGGAAATGCTGACCAAATATGAGTAAAAACCAACAAACAAAATATTTTATTTCCAACTCTTATAAAACAAAAGCATTTGCAAACCCCAACACTCTTTTATAAAATAAAAGGAAAATGAGACAAATAAATAATAACAACAAAATTTCTCTTGACAGACTTGAAAAAGGGAAAAACCTTCTTGGCTGGATTCAATTTGGCTATAATTTGGATATGCAAGAATTAAGACCTTTTTTTTTTTTCCCTCAATAATTTGACCTTTATCTTAAGCCTTCACCTTGCTGGCAAGAAAAAATAACTAAATATCCATTTCGCTAAACTGTCTTTAATCCAATTATTAAAAGAAATCTTTAATGTGCAGACTCTTTTAGATTAAAAGTACTGTCTTTCCATTTCCTCTTATTTTTCTGCTTTTGAGAAAAAACATTCAAACCAAATAAAAATAAATAAATGATATTTGAAGATAAAAGCTCCAGATAAGAACAGATTGAATATCCAAGCCTACTTGTGGTCTCTGAAGCAGTAACACTTGCCCTCCCTAATTGCTGTTTGCATTGTTGCCTTCAAGTCAGAAATTTGCAGAGGATGTAGTTTATGACCATATCTTAGTCAGAGACTGGATGAGTCTCTAGCTGACTCTGTGGTCCCCAACCCCTGCAGCACTGCAGACATCTCAAAGATCTGACCCTGTCTTGTTTGGTCCCATATGGGGTAGATCATACTCCTCAGGGTAAAGCAGTCTAGACCTTGTTAGCCTGGTTACCTTTGACAAGACCCCAGATGTTCTTTCAGCTCTTTCTGGTTCATTTTCATTCCTTAAAATCCTAAGAGTGGCTACGAAACACTGACACTAACTCTTAGAACCTCCCTCTACCTGAGCGTGTGCTGCCAAATTTTTTAAATTTATCTGTACCATATTAATCATCTGCAAAACTACCTTCAGTCTTACTTTGTGTAACCTGATTTAATCAGCTTTAGTGGCTCTACAACTTCTAGAACTGGAAAGTTTATAATATTGCTCTTATCTCTCCTATGTTGCATCCTTTTACTATAGACACCCACCTTCAAGGCATTATTGCCAAAGACAAAAGAGTCACGGTTTACTTTACAGGGTTACTCTACAAGTTTGGTTTTACTCCCTTGATTATGAAAATAATAAATTAGTTTTAAAAGAATTAGGAAAATCTCTTCTCCAAAATATTTTGACATTCAATGTTATTGTATTACTGAATAATCTTACTTTTGAAGGTGAGCTTTTTCTTTTCAAATCTTTTAGGAAAATTCCTAATATTTCATAAAATACATCTCACTCTCCAAACAGTAGATATTCACATCAACTTTTATAAA
The DNA here is from genome assembly GCF_043159975.1 of Macaca nemestrina. Classification (NCBI taxonomy): domain Eukaryota; kingdom Metazoa; phylum Chordata; class Mammalia; order Primates; family Cercopithecidae; genus Macaca; species Macaca nemestrina. The sequence goes on from NC_092131.1 coordinate 80,519,551, forward strand.
TATTTGCAATTAGAAATACCAAGGGGAAAATACACTAATAATGATTTTATTATATAAACAGTTGCATGTGTAGTTTTCATCCAATTATTATTTTTAAAAATGCATCAAACATAAGTGTACGTTTATACATACCATATCCTTTTAAAGGGATTTCAAAATATGTTGTTGGTTATATTAAAACAGAGTACTGTGAATTTAACAATCAAAGAATAGGTAATTATGGTACAAACATTTTTAGGAAAGATGTTCTGTTTTGGAAACCAGTAGTGCCTGATTAAGAGCTCAAACTCTAAAGCCAAATTGCCTCAGTGCAAATACAACTCTGACACTAACCTTGTGACATTGAAAAAGATACTTAACCTTTTCTTATTTGTGAATTCCCTTCTCTTTAATAGAGAATGCAGACAGTTACCATACTCATAGGACTGTAGGGATTAAAAACCTTTATTCAAACAAACATGCCTGGCAGTACTTGACACAAAGTAAATATTTAAGTATTGTTACCAATTATTTTGCTGCTGTTATTCAATTTTAAAATTCAGGTACACTTGTCCTATAGGTTTTGCTGTGAAACTCTCAAAGGCATACTGTTAAGTGAATAAAATGAAAGTCAGTAGAATAAGTAAGAATGACACAATCTTCTATAAATCAAAATGTATTTGAAGAGTGTTATACACATTATTATGTTTATTAAATGCATAAAGAAAAGGCCAAGTTAACACAAACTAAATATGTTAACCACGGTCTGCGGCTGTGACTGGAAATATCAATAGAAGGACTTTATCAATCAGGAGATTGAAGTTGTACATTCACATACTTTTGCTAGTGTAGGTTGTCTCTTTGTCAGAATATATTTACATATTCATTGCATTCTTTTTTAAAATAAAAAAATAAGTTGAATCATTTAAATATATGTTTAAGTGATTGAATAGAAATGTTTTTATTAAGATTCTGGAGGAAGAAAATAATCATCCAGGTAGCTAAATGTGCTGATATCAGATCTTTGGTAACGTTGATTTCCGATCTCTACTATCTGACAATTATCAAATAATCAAAAAGAAAAATAGCACATATCAAAGTGGTCTGTTGCTAGGATTCCAGATTGAACTAATGTAGAAAATGTTCAGGAAAATAGCACAAAAGCAGTTCTATTTACACAGCATGAAATGTAGATATTCAAGCAAGGTCAGCTGACATAAAATGGAAGCTTCAAAAAAAAACTTTTTTCATGAAGTTGACATGCAATTTGGTGGGTTTTTTTCATTTTGAAGAAAATGTCTTTAAAAGTCTAATTTTGATTTGGACAAGCTCAAATACCTACATGTTATGAATCATGAACTATTCTCCTAACAAAGATACTTAATTTCAGATGTTCTTTAATTTGTGATTTTTTTCCCATTATATTAGAGAAGAAAATAACATTTAGATGAAAGAGATTTCAAAGTATTAATTTCAGTATTATTTTAAATATTTCCTTATGGAGCTTTTGTCATTTGCTGATGAATAGGATTTTATTCAAAGCAGATAAATTGCTTTTAAAAAGAAGTGTTAAACAATTATAAGACAAGACCACGAATGGCAGGCTGCTTACCAATGCTTTATGGATTCATGAAATTAATTTAAATGTCTCACAGGCAATTATTGATACTTTTTGAATTTGATTTTGCATATTCTACTTTATGTATCCTGATTTATTTCTACTTGAATTAATCAAGTATACTTACTAAAAATGCCGTGTGATTATATCTTCAGCTTTCTTCTTTTTGCATACTTTGTAGCTCTTCTTTGACACATATATATGTATTACACACATAATTCTTTTACTTAACATCTATTGAACAGATTAGATGAAAAATATATAATTGTAAATGTGCAAAATGGAAGTTATTCCTAATTTGATTTTATTGCAATTTCAGTGAAATACTGTATATATAAAATGCTAGGAAAATAAATGACTTGTTTATTTAATATGCATTATTGTTAGTTTTAGGGTTCTTACCAATTCCTTTTCTTGGTATTTAATATTAATATAGTCAATACAATTTTGTCTTTACTATATCTTAAGAAGTACACTGGGTTAGGAGTACTATTAAAATAAATTATAAAGATTTACAATCATTGCATGTATTAGTCTGTCTATATTTGACTGCCAAATCAAAATACCACAGACTGCATGGCTTAAACAATGGAAATATATTTTCTTACAGTTCTAGAGCCTGAAAGTCTGAGATTAGGGTACCAGATTAGTTACCTTCTGGTAAAGGCTTTCTTCCTGGCTTGTAGACATTCTTCTTGATGTGTGCCTATATGGCCTTTCCTTGGTACATATAAAAGAAAGGCAAGAAAGAAATTAAGCTCTCTGGTGTCTTGTCTTTTTTTTTTTTAGCTGGAGTCTAGCTCTGTTGCCAAGACTAGAGTACAGTGGCATGATTTCAGCTCATTGCAACCTCTGCCTCCCGGGTTCAAGCAATTCTCCTGCCTCAGCCTCCCAAGTAGCTGGTATTACAGGTGTGGGCTACCACACCCAGCTAATCTTTGTATTTTTAGTAGAGATGGATGGGGTTTCACCATGTGGGCCAGGTTGGTCTCAAACTCCTGACCTCAGGTGATCAGCCCACCTCAGCCTCCCAACCTGGTGTCTTTTCTTAAAGGATGGTAGTCTCATCTTGATGGCCCCAAACTCATGACCTCAACTAACACTGATTATTTCCCAAAGGCCCCAACATACAAACACCTTGGGGATTAGTGATTCAACACATGAAATTTGGAGAAGAATGCATACAAATTAAATTGATATCTCTATATATTCTTACTATTTTTTTTTCAAAACTAATTGCTGATATTTTTAAATGCTGAAAATTACCTTCCTAGAATATGAAATTACCTTGGTGTTAAAGGAATAAAATTATTTCTTTATTCATGTTCCTTGTTGCAAACATAGCCTTTTTTTATTAGTCCATTTTCACGCTGCCAAAAAATACATACCCAAGACTGGGCAATTTACAAAATAAAGAGGTTTAATGAACTTACAGTTCCACGTGGCTGGGGAGGCCTCACAATCATGGAGAAAGGCAAGGAGGAACAAGTCACATCTTATATGGATGGCAGCAGGTAAAGAGAGAGAGTGCTTGTTTAGGGAAACTCCCCTTTTTAAAACCATCAGATCTTGTGAGACTTCTTTTCTATCACAAGAACAGCATGGGAAAAATTTGCCCCCATAATTCAATTACCTCCCACTGGGTCCCTCTCACAACACATGGGAATTCAAGATAAGATTTGGGTGGGGACACAGCAAAACCACATCACCGTTCATCAAAATAATCTCCTTTACAAAACTTAAATTGAGGTCACTCATTACTACTGTGTTTATACAACAATATCCTGGGCTAGAATTAGTAAAAGATCAAACCAAAACATACAAAAAAGAACCTCTAATCAACACATTTAGTTATCTTTAAAGCATTAAGATGGACAAAAAGTAGCATTATACTGGTAGTTCTCTATAGAAAAAAAAATCAGCAAGTAAAAAGTCATTTGTCTCTATGTCATAGTCTAAGGGAAAAGCAGATAAATATGTCATAGTAATAGTTTTGGCTGCTTTATTATTTAAAATAGGAAACATAGGAGAATGTTTAAATTAATACTTAATACTATTCATCTGATGAAATTGTATATATTGAAACTATATTTGTATACATTTTGATAATATGAAAAGTAGTTACTTTAAATATTAAATTAAAAATTACAAGCATATTAGTCTAACATACAGTATATTTTAGACAATAATTTTTAAAATTATAAATATGAATAGAAACAGAAAAGTCACAGATATTAATTTTGCTTACACCTTGTGAAGGAATAAGGAGTGAATGTAATGATTAAAACAGGATTTTTATTTCTCAAATATTATAAAATAATAAAAATATTGCCAGTTCAATTTCATTAAATAATTTACAGGTTTCTGATTATATTTTTGGCAGAATCTTTTCATCAGTTTTCTGTCTTCTTCTCCTTCCACTGTCAAGTAATTTGACCGACAAATTTTTTTGAACATATCTTGCTCGTTTTATGTTTGGGGTTTCTTCCACTTCTCGTTTAAACTTACTTAAATTTTACATTTTTTGTTTGTTTGTTTTTGTTTATTTTTTCTAGACAGAGTAGAAAGACCTCAAGCTTGCAAATACTTTGGTCAAACAAGCATTTGCTACATATCTTTATTAATTTAATTTACCTATGGTCATCCATAAGCCTTTTTAGGTATTTGCTACTTAAAAACTATGATCACATTTCAGTGTCCAGGTATGCAGTTGCAGGTAGAAAGTACTGAATTTTAATACCTTAGACAATAAAGTTAGTTAAACTGCAAATAGTTAACTTTAAACATTCTTTCCCCAAACTTCAGATTACATTAATTTCAAACCAAACGGAATGAACAAAGATTCCATCTTAAAAGGTATAATTGAAGTTGCTTAATATATAAAACAAGTGATATGGGCATTTCTGCTGAACCTCAAGTTATAAAAATTATTAAAAAAGGAGATACTATAAATAGATTTTCAGTACAGTGCAAAAGAAAATAGAAACAAAACCAAATATACATATTGTGTCAGGCAATTTAATGTTAATCTTATTTTTTATGGTCTTTTAATATAATCCAGGGTTTATTAAAAAAAAAACATTTAAAATATATTCTAGCTATCGGATCAGTACGATCAGTTAATTTTGTCCATTAAATAAAACTGAATCAAATCCTTCATTCTTCATTCTGAGGAAATCGAATGTCCTTAAGTTTGTTTCAGTTTCTAAGGATTTGTTCTCAGAATCATCTCCTGCTTTTGATCTCATTCATATGTTACTTTAGAAGGTTGTTCTCATCCCCCTACCCTACTGGCTTGTAGTGGTCAGTTAGGGCTGCCATAACAAAATGCCACAGACCAGGTGGCTTAAAAAACAGACGTTTATTTTCTCACAGTTCTAAAGGCCGGAAGTCAAGATCAAGGTGCCATGCCTTCCCATAGCCTTCCCTCTGTGCACATACACAGAGCTCAACCTCTGGTGTCTCTTCCTTTTCTTAGAAGGACACTAGTCCCATTGCACTGGCCTCACCCTTTTGACATCATTTAAGGATAATTACCTCCTTGAAGGCCGTAAGTCTATATACACACACCTCGGTGGTTAGGGCTTCAATATATTAATAAAATGAGGAAGGGGAACAATTCAGTTCATAACATGACTCAGGGTAATTTCTTCTCATTTATTTGACATCACTTTCTCTCACCCTACTGCCCCATTCCAAAAACAAAAATACCACTCAAGCAGAGCACTCATGCATCTAAATACAATGAGACTTGAACTGACAAATGATTACATCAAATTGCCAAGTAGCAAAGAAAATAAAATATAATTAATACATTTTTGCACATACTGGAAATTTTGTCAGATACCATTCCTCCTAATGACTCCCCACTACTCACCATTTTTGAGTCCATGCTCTCCTTCTTGACAAATACTTTTTATTCACTAAGAAGCCCCCAAATTCCTATTAGATTGTTGGAAAGGGTAGCGGAGCTGCATCTTTGTCTTCTGATAATCCAGACAAAGCCTAGACTTTTACAAACAGACATAGACTAGGCTCTTTAAATAACATTTTTCCCCTAGCTTCCCTATATAGTTTCTAAGACAAGCATTAACTAGTTAAATATTCCATTATATACTTTATTTAAAATATTTTCAGTCTACATTTTCATGTTTTATGGAACTGCATGTCTAACTATAAATGAAATTATAAACATCTGCAGTTATAATATCATTGTCATGTTGTTATAGCCCATAGTGTAATACCACTATTTAGGTTTAAATTGAAATGTTTTAGTATTCACAAAAGGCATATCTGTAATTACATTAGACATATATCAATAAATTACATTTCTTGAGATATACATGTCTATGCTTTGGAGTGCATATTTATCGCAGTTTACTTGACAATGGCAGATTATTAGGTACTTCTGTACTCAAAACGTATAAGTAGATGTTCACTTATTTATTGTAAAAGTTTTCACTGAATGATTTACAAATTAAATATTCATACATGTTGTTCCAACTATGTATTACTGTGTAACAAACTACCCTTAAACTTCATGGTTGAAAACAACAATCATTGTTGTGTTTACAAATCTTCAATTTGGGCGGGGCTTAGTGGGAATAGGTGACCTTTGCTCTAGGCAAAGTCAAGTGGGGCAGGAATGGGCTGGAATATCCACTGCTAATTTGCTGGTCTCTTTTATATTGCTGGCAAAATAGCGATGAGTGAGGTCATTGCTGTTTGAGTCCATTAACCTCAGTTGCTTTCTATGTGAATTCTTTTGTGGTGTGTTTGCTTTCCTTTTCTTCCTTTTCCTTCATATAAATTTTTCTTTTATTTTTCTAATCATTTTCTGCTAATGCTATCATATATATATATTGTAATGTTTCATACTCTCTCAGAGCTCTCAATCTCCTCATTTTTTAAAAATAATTTTTCTTTCTGGTCTACCAATATGATTATTTCCATTGATGTATATTGAGTTTATTGGTCCTTTCACTTGCCATCAGAAACTTGCTGTTGGGTATACTTAGCACATTTTTTATTTTAGGTAATTTTTTTTTTTTTTTTTTTTTTTTTGAGACGCAATCTTGCTTTGTTGCCCAGGCTGGAGTGCAGTGGCGCGATCTCGGCTCACTGCAAGCTCCGCCTCCCGGGTTCGCGCCATTCTCCTGCCTCAGCCTGCCAAGTCGCCGGGAGTGCAGGCGCCCGCCATCACGCCAGGCTAATTTTTTTGTGTTTTTAGTAGAGACAGGGTATTTCAGGTAATTTTCTATTCAACGCTCAACCTTTCTTTTGGCCCTATTTATTAATTTCTATTTTCTGTAGAGAGTCTTTATTTGTTGACTTATTATTGGCATGGCATCTTCGTATTTTTGTAAGTATAGTTTACTTCAATTATCTGATTATATTTATAACAATTGCTTGGAAGTATTTTCTTACTCAATCCAAAATCTAGGACCACTAAGTTGACAAGTTGTATTGAATGCTTTTTGGTCGTGAGTGTGGGTCGCAATTTTCTTTTTCTCTATATACCACTTATTTTTGGTTTGGAATCAGATTTTTAGATAGTGTAATGTGACAGCTCTAAGATGTGGTATATTTTATTTTTGAGGGGTTCTGTTGTTTGTTTATGTGCGTTCCTAACTTAGCTGGATTTATCACTGTGATATTTGTTTCCCTGCATTGTTTCCCCCAAGTGGCTATCTCTCACCAGATTTTATAATTTCCATTTATGGTTTTTAGCACGGCTAAAGGCCAGTCTTGCGGTTGTATAGTTTATTGGTCAGCCAAGATTTTGACAGCGATTGTGCTCAAATAGTCCAGGCTCTGCTGGCTGAGCTATATGTTGTTGAAGACATTCAAACTTGTAACTAGTTCTTAAGTGTCTCTTGAGTTTCATATTTTGTTTTGCTCTCTTGGGTCTCCTGAATATATACAGTTATCAGTTAACCAGGGGTTTGGGGATTTCTGAAGAGATTCTCATCCGTATGTATTTCTCACTTCTATTTTCTTCCCATTAAATTTATGATCAGTCTGCTAATAACTCTAAAAAGACTGATAAACTGCTGATTTTCTCGATCTGTTTTTTATCTCCCATTCTGAATTGAATCATTCACCTTTAGCAACTACAGATCCCCCACCCTCACCACCACATCCTTGAGGCAAGAATCTACTGAGCCTGAGACAGTAGGAATAGGAGGAAATAGGGGAATGGGTATGATGGCCAAAAACTCAACACATTCTTACACAACACTGTAAGAATTTTTTTAAGTAAATTCTCATATTTTAAACTTCATTTGTCAATTTTCAGTGCTCTTAATGACTGTTCTAGAAAATTGCCTCCCAGATTTTCTTGTTTTCTACAAAGACAAATTATATGACCTCTTTCTGTTGCCCCACCAGAAGTTAGAGACTTATAATAAGTTTACCTAACTTAAATTCTTTCTTTTCTTTTTCTTTTTCTTTCTCTTTTTTTTTACTACTTGCTTTGTGGCCTAACATATGTTCTACCCGGGTATGTTTCTTGTGCGTAAGAGGAAAATGTGTGTACTGCTATTGTTATATGGAGTGGTTTGTATATGTCTGTTAGGTCCAAATAGTCTATACTGTTGTGGGTACTGATGTCTTCTACTATCATTGTATAAGTGTTTTGTTTTGTTTTTTCCTCTTCAATTCTGTCAATGTTCGTTCATGCATTTTGGAGTTCTGATGATGGGTACCTATATCTTTATAATTCTTATGAATTCTCCATGAATTGAGCTTTCTCATGATATTTTCCCTTTTCAGCCTCTCATAATAGATTTTGACTTAGTCTATTTTGCGCGATGTTATACAGAAGCCCTGCTGTCTTTTAATTACGGTTTATACAGACCAGTTTTCCATCCTTTCATTTTTAACCTATGTCTGTCCTTGTATCTAAAGTAGACAGCATATGATTGGATCATGGTTTTATGTTAATTCATCCTGCCAATTCATATCTTTTGAATTATAAGTTTAATACATTTACATTTAAAGTAATTCCTGAAAGGGGAACAGTTTTGTCAGTTCTTTTGTTCGTTTTCTGTATGTCATAGATTTTTATTGTCTCTTTACCCTTACTACTGTCTTCCTTTGTGTTTATATTTTTGCAGGAGCATGTTTTGTGTTTTGAATCACTTCTTATTTCCTTTTCTGTATATTCTGATATATTTTCTTTGTGGTTATCATGGAGAGTACATATAACGTCCTGAAGTTATAATAATTTTAAATTAATATCAACCTAACTTTAGTCTCATACAAAACCTCGACTCCTTTTCACCTCTGCTCCTCCATTTTGTCATAGACTTCATAATTTACATTGTATATATTGCATCCAATTAGCATAGATTTAGGCTTATTTTTATGCATTTGTGTTTGCATAATTATAAAATAAAAATTAACAAGGCACAGTAGCTCACACCTGTAATCCCAGCACTTTGGGAGGCTGAAGCAAACAGATCATTTGAGGTAAAGATTTACAGACCTGGCTGGTGAACATGGTGAAGCCACCTCTCTACTAAAAAATACGAAAATTAGCCAGGCAGGCTGGCAGGCGCCTATAATGCCAGCTACTTGGGAGGCTGAAGTGGGAGGATCACTTGAACCCAGGAGGTGGAGGTTGCAGTGAGCTGAGATCATGCCACTGCACTCCAGCCTGGGCAACAGAGACTCCATCTCAAAAACCAAACAAACAAATAAACACGAAAACCTAGAGGAACAAAACAATACAATTATGTGTGCGTGTGAGTATATTGATTTTTTTATTTGTCTGCATATTTACCTTTACTGAAAAACTTAATATTGCATATAGCTTCAAGTTATTCCCTAGTGTCTCCTTATTTTAAAATTAATAACTTCTTTTATCATTCTTGCAGAGCAGTTTTATTAATAATTAACTCCCTAAATTTTTGTTTATCTAGGAGTGTCTTAATTTTTTCCTCAATTTTGAAAGATAGTTTTGCCAGATGTATGATTCTCCACTCATAGCTACTTTTTTCTTTCATCACTTAAAATATCATCTCACTTCCTTCTGGTCTATGTGGTTTCTGAGAAGTTCACTGATACGTTTACTGAAAATCTCTTGTATGTGATGAGTTACATTTTCTTTCTGCTTTGAAGATTCTTTTTTTTTTTTCTTTGTCTTTCAAAAGTTTGATTATAATGGATTTCTGTGTGGGTCTTTTCGGTGTATCCCACTTGGAATTAATTAACTTCTTGGATTTGTGTATCATACTTTTTTCCTCAAATTTTGGAAGTTTTTCGCTATTAGTTTTAAAAATAGTTTATCTTCTCTCTTTTCTATTATTCTCCTGATGATCCCATAATGCACTTCTCACAATGAAACTTCCTGGTTTCCATAAGTCCTTTAGGTTCTGTTCACAGTTTTTCATTGTTATTTTTAAATTTACATGATTTCTTCAAGTTTACTGATTATTTTATCTGTTCAAATTTATGTTGCACCCTTCCAGCGAATTTTTCAATTCAACTATCATATATTTTGGGTTCTGAATTTCTATTTAGTTTTTTGTATATAATTAACTTGTTTTTGTTAATATTCTCATTTTGTTCATGAATCATTTCCTGATTTCCTTCACTATTTTTCTCATGTTTCCCTTATCTCTTTGAGTATATTAAAGACAATTATTTTAAAGAGTTTTTTCTAGTATGTCTACTGCATGTGTTTTTTCAGACTGATTATGTGATTATTTTCTTCCTTTAAATGGGCCATGATTTCCATTTCTTTGTATGACTTATGCTCATTTTTGAGAATTAGGCATGTTAAGAAACGGCCAAGTTCCCCAGCCTGGACAGTATGGTGTAGAAGACCTTTGCTAATTAGCGGTTTTTTGAGCCTTGATAGCACTCTGGGGTGAAGGATTAAGATTTTGTCAGGTATAATTTTTAGATATGCTGCCTATCTTAGCCCATGTGTGTGCTTCTTTATTTTTCCCAAAGTTGCTTTAAGTGCTTTAATTCCTGCAAAAGTCCCACTCTAGCCTCCTCTCAGTGTCTTAGATATTTTGCTTTATTCTGTTACCCATAGCCTCTTGCCTCAGGCATGCATGGGTCTGATATTCCCCTGTAGTTTCCATGTACCATGATACTCACCGCTGTCTCTGCGCCTTCCAGCCTAAGAACCTAATTATGCTGCCATTCTGCTCTGATCTCTACATCATATGAGATAGATACTGGTCCTTCAGGCAGATTACAGATGGGCCAAATCACTGCAAATAACTTTCCCTGTACTTTTTTTTTTTTTTTTTTTGGCTCAAGGGAAGTAACCTGAAATTGTGCAACTTTCTCCCTTCTCTGCCACACTGGGAAAGGTGTAGGGCGAGGGTGTATAAACATGCCACACATTTTCCTACCATTTTCCATGTGACTTTTTCTTGAATGAGTGTTTTTACGGTTGCTGTAAATCTTGGAATAGTTTCGAGAGTTCCTGTAAAGTTTTATTTATTTAGACTATGGTTGTATATTTGATGTTTATATGTGGTAACAAAAGTCTGAAGCTTACTCTCAACTTAGTTTTTTAAATGTATCATAAGATTTTGTATAGAAAATAGTGACTTCTCATCTTTAATAGTTAAGACATCTCATTCTTTAGTTATTTTTTTTATTGAGGTATAAAAGCACTTCAGTAGAGCAAAGAAGTCTCAACATACTACTTTGGTTGTGGAAATATAGATTGCTAGCTTCTTTAGTCTAAGGAGTGCTTATCTAGTTAGATCTATGCATATATATGACTGTCATCTCTTGAGATACTTGGAATCAAGTGTTTTTTTATAGGTGGAGTGCTCATTGCTGCCTATTCAGAACTAAAATGACATTTACCTTTACTCATGTGGAGATGCCTGATAACTCATATTTATCACATACTTCACAGTCATGAAGACTGAACACAATGGATCTTTCTTAGATTTATCTTGTAATTTCTCTTTGATTCCTTCTGGTGGTCAATTGGGGAAATATAGAGAAAGTATTAGCTCACAAGATAAAATAACTTATGTTTGGGTAATTATCCTGTATTAGTATATTTGAAAATATCTCCTATTTTTTAAAATAAAGAAACACACTACTATAAGCCCCTGGCCATTAAATGTCTTTGTTACCATGGCCACATGTTTTTACCGGTGTAAAGAAGATAATTTTCAGTTGCAAGAACTATACACAAAGCTTCAATTCATGTATTAAACATATGCACATGTGTTATAAAGCTGTATAGCACAGTGAAGAGCACAGTGATTGGATAAGAGCATGGATTCTGGCCCTAGACTCCCTGAGTTTAAAGCTTAGCTTTATTACTTACATATGTCCAGACTTATCTTTTTCAGTATTAAAATGGTGATAAAAGTATTATTTAACAAAGGTTTGTTATTAGAATTAACTTGTTTAAGTCCTCTTAAAATATAGACTACTTCTTGAGTAACAATATACCTTTCATAAATGTTATATAATCTATGTTTTTAGATATAGGTATGTGTAGCTATGGATGTATACATATTTGGGAAAATTCAGAATTTTCCAAAACTAAATAAAATGCCCAAGTTCAATTTTACTCATCTACAAATTTATATCATTATTTTATTTAATTTGACTTCATATTCAAAATATTACTTATAGATTTTACTTTCAACACAACTAAATGCAAATACCCATATATTCATGCATAAATATCATGTTCATTGAAATGCTGGATTTTCCCAAAGAGAGAAACCAGTTTAGGTTTATTTGTTACATAAATAGGATGACTATAACTAGGGTGGATATAAGTAGAATAATAAACACCTTTAAGAGGAAAATTGGTAAAATAATTAGTTATGCTATGATTACATGCTTAATCCAGGACTGTTCCAGAAAATTTAGGGGGTAAATATTTAGTTTCAGGGTCCATAGTTCTATGGCTAATTGTGAAATCATCAGGATATAATTTGAAGTTTCAAAAAGATCATAAATAAAATATAGATAAAATAAATATTACCAAAACAGAAACCATATCATAATCCAGTCTTGGCCCTAATTGTATTAAATTGGTTAGCCCTACATTATCTATTTAACAAATATTGAATGAACTCTCTATTATTGGATCTAAAAAATTGGATGCTTTTATAATTTTAAAAAGATAATGGACAAAAACATGGAGTATCACATAATATTTAATTTTTTTAAAAAAGATGGATAAACCAGTATGAACAATCTAGAAAGCTTCAAACTCAAATATGTCACTAGTAATATTAAATATGTAAAAATGAAAGACTACTCACAGTGACAAAGAATGTCAAATAAGGATAAAAATAAAATAGTTTTGCTATTTACAAGACACACCTGTTGAAATAAAACGTTGTAAATATAAATAAAAGGGTGGAAAATTTATCATGTAAATACAAAAGCAAGACAAAAAATTAAACCTACAGCTAACATCACACTCAAGGGGGAAACTGAAAGCTTTTCCTCTAAGACCAGAAATAAGACAATTTGCCCACTTTCACCGCTTCTATTAAACACATTACAAAAAGTTTTAGCCAGAGCAATTACGCCCAAAAAATAGGCATCATAATTGGAAAGCAAGAAGTACAATTATCTCTTTTCACAGACAACATGATTTTATATGTAGAAAACCTTAAAATCTGTCTCTTTCTCTCTTCTCTTTCTCTCTCTCTCTCTGTTCCCCTATCTTCTGTCTCTCTCTCTCACACACACACAAATGAACACATACACACAATGATTAGAGCTAAAATAAATTCAGAAAAGTTTCAGAATAAAAATTACCATGCAAAAATCATGTTTCAGTATACTAACAATGAACATCAGAAAAGGAATTTTTAATAATTCATTTACAATACTATCTAAAATAATAAAATACTATACTACAGGGCTACAGTAACCAAGACAGCATGGTACTGCTGCAAAAACTGACACATAGATCAGTGGAACAGTAAGGAGAACCCAGAAATAAGACCACACCTACAACTATTTGATCTTCAACAAACCTGACTTAAACAAACAATGGGAAAACTATTATCTATTCAAAGAAAGTTGCTAAGGTAACTGACTAGCAATATGCAAAAGATTAAACCTGGATTCCTTCCTTACACTTTATAAAAAACAAACACACGACGGATTAAAGACTTAATGTTAAACCCAAAACTATAAGAACCCTGGGAGACAACCTATGCAATACTATTCAGGACATAGAAACAGGCAGAGGTCTCATGACAAAAATGCCCAAAGCAATTACAACAAAAGCAAAAATTAACAAATAGTATCTAATTAAACTAAAGAGATTCTGCACAGCAAAAGAAACTATCAAAATAGTAAACAAACCACCTACAGAATGGGAGAAAATTTTTGCACACTACACATCTGACGAAAGTCTAATATCCAGCATCCATAAATAACTTAAACAAATGTACAAAAAAAGCAAACAACTCCATATAAAAAGTGAGCAAAGGACATGAACAGACACTTTTCAAAAGAAGATATGCATGCAACCAACAATCATATGAAAAAATGCTCAAAATCATTGGTCATTAGAGAAATGCAAATCAAAGCTACAGAGAGATACCATCTCACACCAGTCAGAATGGCTATTACTAAAAAGTCAAAAAATAACGGACTCTGGCAAAGTTGTGGAAAAATATGAATGTTTACACACTGTTGCTGGGTATGTAAATTAGTTCAGCCACTGTGGGAGTCAGTGTGGCAATTCCACAAAGACTTAACGACAGAAATAACGTTTGACCCAGCAATCCCATTATTGTGTATATACCCAAATAAATATAAACTATTCTGTTATAAAGACACATGCACATGTATGTTCATTACAGCAATAGTCATAATAGCAAAGACATGGAAACAACATAAATGCTCCTCAATGATAGACTGGATAAAGAAAATGCAGCACAAATACACCATGGAATACTATGTAGCCATAAAAAAGAGAGATATCATGTTTGGTATAGGGACATGGATGGAGCTGGAGGTCATTATCCTTAGCAAACTGACATAGGGAAAGAAAAGCAAATACTGCATGTTCTCACTTATAAGTGGGAGCTAAATGATAAGAATACATGGCCACATAGAGAGGAACAACACACACTGGGGCCTTCAAAGGCTAGAGGGTGGGAGGATGCAAAGGATCAGGAAAAATAATTAATGGGTACTAGACTTAATACCTATGTGATGAAATAAACTGTGCAACATACCCTCATGACACAAGTTTACCTATGTAACAAATAGGCCCTTGTAACTCTGAACTTTAAATAAAAGTTTAAAAAATAAGAAAATACATAAACAATAAAGGATGAAAGAGGCTTATAAACTGTAAAGCATTGCTGAAGAGAATTAAAAAACACATAATTATGCAAATATTGGTGAAATATTCACACGTACCCAAAAAATAAAAGATAAAAAATAAATTAATTAAAGGAAACACAAATAAGTAGAAAGACATCCAGTATTTATGGATGAGAAGAATTAATAATATTTTAGATGCCAATACTAGCCCAAAAAACCTACAGATTTAAGACAGTCCTTAGTGAAATCCCATAGATATTTTTGCAGAAATAGATAAATCCATTCTAAAATCCATATGGAATCTCAAGGGACCTCAAATAGACAAAAGAATCTTATTTAAAATAAAACAAACCAAACAACAATTTGAGGCTTATATGGTTTGCCGGTATCCTCACCTAAATCTCATCTTGTATTGTAGTTCCCATAATCCCCATATGTTAAGGGAGGGACTCAGTGGGAGGTAACAGAATCATGGGTGTAATTACCCCCATACTGCTCTTCATGTGACAGTGAATGAGTTCTCATGATATGATGGTTTTATAAGATGCTTTTCCCTCTTTGCTTGGCACTTCTCCTTCCTACCATTATGTGAAGAAGGACATATTTACTTCCCCTTCCACCATGATTGTAAGTTTCCTGAGGCCTTGCCAGCCGTGTGAAACTATGAGACAATTAAACCTCTTTTTCTTTATAACTTACCCAGCGTTGGGTATTTCTTATAGCAACATGAGAACAAATTAAACAGTAAATCATACCCAGTAATGGGGTGCTGTTGTAAAGATACCTGCAACTGTGAAAGCAACTTTGGAACTGGGTAACAGGCAGGGGTTGGAACAGTTTGGAGGGCTCAGCAGGAAAAAGGAAAATGTGGGAAAGTTTGGAACTTCCTAGAGACTTGTTGAATAGCTTTGACCAAATGTTATTAGTGATACAGACAATAAAGTCCAGGCTGAGGTGGCCTGAGATGGAGATGAGAAACTTGTTGGGAAGTAGTGCAGAGGTGACTCTTGTTATGCTTTTGCAAACAGGCTGGTGACATTTTGTCCCATCCTAGAAATCTGTGGAACTTTGAACTTGAGAGATGATTTATGATATCTGGCAGAAGAAATTTCTAAGTGACAAAGCATTCAAGAGGAAGGAGAGCATATAAATTTGGAAAATTTGAAATCTGACAATGCAATAGAAAAGAAAAACCTATTTTACTGGGAGAAATTCAATCTGCTGCATAAATTTGCATAAGTAATGAGGAGCCAAATATTGATCTCCAAGATAATAAGGAAAATGACTCCAAAGCATGTCAGAAACCCTTGAGGCAGCCCCTCCCATCACATGCCCGGGGACCTACAAGGAAAAAATGGTTTCATTGGCTGATGTGTACAGCCTAGGGACTTGGTGTCCTGCGTCCTGGCCTCCCCAGCCATGGCTAAAATGGGTCATGATACAGCTCAGGCCAAGGCTTCAGAGGGTGCAAGCCCCAAACTGTGGCACCTTACATGTGGTATTAAGCATGTGGGTACACAGAAGTCAAATATTGATGTAGGGGAACCTCTGTCTAGATTTCTGAAGATGCATGGAAATGCCTGGATATCAAGGCAGAAGTTTACTGCAGGGGTGGAGCCCTCATAGAGAACTTCTGTTAGGACAGTGTGGAAGGGAAATGTGGGGTGGAAACCACCACACAGTGTCACCACTGGGGCACTGCCTAGTGGAGCTGTGAGAAGGCGGCCATGGTCCTCCAGACCCCAGAATGGTAGAACTACTGGCAGCTTGCACCATGAGTCTGGAAAAGCCACAGGCACTCAGTGACAGACTATAAAAGCAGCCAGCTGGTGTGGGGGAGGGTGCTGTATCCTGCAAAGCCACAGGGATGGAGCTGCCCAAGGCCAGGGGAGCCCACCTCTTGCCTCAGTGTGACTAGGAAGTGAGACATGGAGTCAAAAAAAGATGATTTTGGAGTTTTAAAATTTAATTACTGCCTCATTCAGTTTCAGACTTGTATGGGACCTGTAGCCCCTTTGCTTTGGCCAATTTCTCCCATTTAGGAAGGGTGTATTTACCCATTGCCTATACCCTCACTGTATCTAGAAAGTAACTAACTTGCTTTTGATGTTACAGGCTCCTAGTCAGAAGGAACTTATTTTGTGCCAGATGATACTTTGGACTTGACTTTTGGGTTAATGCTGAAATGAGTTAAGGCTTTGGGGGACTGTGGGGAAGACATAATTGTGTTTTGAAATGTGAGGACACGAGATTTGGGAGGGGCCATGGGCAGAATGATATGGTTTGGCTATGTCCCCACCCTAATGTCATCTTGAATTGTAGTTCCCATAATCCCCAGGTGTCATGGGAGGGACCCAGTGGGAGGTAATTGAATCATGGGGGTAGTTACCCACATGCTGCTGTTCTCATGATATTCTTGAGATCCAATGGTTATATAAGGGACTTTTTTCTCTTTCTTTGGCACTTCTCCTTCCTGCCATCATGATCTTGTGAAAAGGATATGTTTGCTTCCCTTCTGCCATGATTGCCAGTTTCTTGAGGCTTCCTCAGCCATATAGAAATGTGAGTCGATTAAACCTCTTTTCTGTATAAATTACCCAGTCTCTAGAAGTTCTTTATAGCAGCATGAGAATGAACTAATACAGAGGCTTCATGTTTCCTGCCTTCAAACTTATAAAATTATATTATCAAAATCTTGTGGTGCTGCCATGAACACATACGTATAAACTAATGAGAAAAAACAGAGAACACAAAAATAAACACTCACTTACGTGGTTAAAGAATTTTCAAGAGTGCAATTTAATGGAGAAAGGACAGTCTCTTCAATAAATGGTACTAGGAAAACTGGATATGCACTTGCAAGTAGAAAATGTGGTTAGAATTTTACCTTACAGAATATGCAAAAACTTAACTGAAAGTGAGTCAAAAATCTGATTATAGATGCTAAGGCTAAAAATTATTATTATAATTTTTAATTTTTGTGGGTAAATAGGAGGTGTATGTGTTTATGGGATACACAACCTATTATGATACAGGTATGGAATGCATGAAAACCATATCATGAAAAAATGAGGCATTCATCCTCTCAAGCACTTATCTTTTGTATTAAAATCAATCCAATTACTCTTTTAGTTATTTTTAAATGTATAAGAAAATTACTTTATTAATTATAGTCTCCCTGTTGTGCTATCAAATAATACATCTTATTCATTCTTTCTAAATATTTTTTGTATCCATGAACCATTCCAACTGCATTCCCTCCACCCCACCCCACCCCATAACCTTCCCAGCCTCTGGTAATCATCTTTCTACTCTCTATTTGCATGATGTCAATTATTTTGATTTGTAGATGCAACAAATAAGTGCAAACATGTGATGTTTGTCATTCTCTGCCTGGCTTAATTCACTTAACATAGTGACCTCCAATTCCACCCACAGTGTTTCAAATAACAGAATCTCATTCTATTTTATGGCTGAATAGTATTCCATTGTGTATATATACCACATTTTACTTATCCATTTATCTGTGAATGGACACTTAGTTTGTTTCCAAATCTTATCTATTGTGAACAGTACTGTAGAAAATATTGGAGTGCAGATATTTCTTTGATATGTTGATTTCCTTTCTTTTGAGTATATACCCAGCAGTGGGATTGCTGGGTTGTATGTTAGCTCTATTTTTACTGTTTTTAAAGAAACTCCAAACTATTCTCCATAGTGGTTGTACTAATGGACATACCTACCAAAAGTTGTACAAGGGTTCCCTTTTTTCCACATCCTCCTTAGCATTTGTCATTGCTTGTCTTTTTGATAAAGTCATTTTAACTGGGGTGAGATGATATCTCATTGTAGTTTTTTTTGCATTTCTCTGATGATCAATGATTTGGAGTACCTTTTCATATGCCTGTTTTCCATTTTTTAATATTTTTTCAAGAAATGTCTACTCAAAGCTTTTGCCCAATTTTTTATTTGATTATTATGGTTTTTTTTTCCTATAGAGGTTTTAAGCCTGTTGTATATTCTGGTTATTAATCCCTTGTCAGGGGGTAGTTTATAAATATTTTCTCCCATTCTGTGGGTTGTCTTTTCACTTTGTGGATTTTATTTGTTGTGCAGAAGCTTTTTAACTTGATGTGATCAAATTTGTTTATTTTGCTTTGATTGCCTGTGCTTGTGTAGTAATACTTAAGACATTTTTGCCCAGTCTAAAATCCTGGAAAGCTTCCCCAATGATTTCTTTCTGTTGCATAGTATGAGGTCTTAAATTTATGTCTTTAGCTTGAGTTTTGTGTATGGCAAGAGAGAGTGGTCTAGTTTCATTATTCTGCCTATGGATATCCAGTTTTCTCAGCCCTATTTATTGAAGAGACTACCTTTTCCCCAGTGTATATTTTTGGTAACTTTGTTTTAATTAATTCACTGTAGGTGTGTGGATTTCTTTCTTGGTTCTCTATTCTGTTCCAGTGGTGTATGTGTCTGTTTTTATGCCAGTAATATTCTTTTTTTGGTAACTGCAGCTCTGTAGTATAATTTGAAGTCAAGTAATGTGATTTCTCTAGTTTTGACCTTCTTTGTTCAGGATAACTTTGGCCATTTGGGGTCTTTTTTGGTTCCATATAAATTTTAACATTGTTTTTCACATTTCAGTGGAGAATGTAATTGATAACCTGAGAGAGGTAGCACTGAATATGTAGATTTCTTCGGGAAGTGTGGACATTTTAACTATATTCATTCTTCCAGTCCATGAACATGGAATATATTTCCATTTTTTTGTCTTCTTCAATTTCATAGTTTTTATTGTAGGTATTTTTCACTTCTTTGATTAAGTTAATTCTAACTTATGTGTGGGTATCGTAAATGGAATTACTTTTTAAAATTCTTTTTCAGATTGTTCACTATTATCATATGGAAGTGTTGCTGAGTTTTGTATGTTGATTTTGGGTCCTGAAACTTTACCAAATTAGTTTATCCGTTCGACTAGTTTTTTGTTATTGTTGTTGGGGTTTTTAGGTTTTACTAATATAAAATCATATCATCTGCAAACAAGAGTAATTTGATTTCTTCCTTCCCAATTTAGATGCCTGTTATTTCTTTATCTTGCCTGATTGCTCTAGCTAGGTCTTCTAGATCTGCAGAGAAAACATCACTGAACTCAAAGATACAATAATAGTAATTGATCAAATTTAGACATAGACAAAATAAGAAATGAACAGAACCTTTGGCATATGTAGAGCTATAAAGAAAACTTCAAACATGTGTGTCTTTGGAAAGCTAGAAATAAAGCTAAAAGAGGGTGGGGCTGAAAAATTTTTTTAAAAAATAATGGCTATCAAATTCCCATATTTGGAGAAACATATTAACCTTCAGTTTCAAAAACTGAGTAAGTACAAAGAGAATAAATTAAAAATAAAACCGATGCCAAGCTACATCACAGTCAAACTTCTGAAAACTAAAATTAAGAATGTTTGGAAAGCAGACAGGGAAAAACAATGTATTACTAATAAGGGAAAACATTTGGAATGGCAGGGTTTTTTTTTTTTTTATCAAAAATTCCAGAGACAAGAAGAAAGGTCCACAACATTTTTCTAGTGCCAAAACAAAACAAAACAACAAAAAGAAAACTAGCTACTCACAATTATTTATCCAGCAAAAGTTATCCTTCATATATAAATGAAAATCAATAAACTTTTTCATTACATATGTACCCTAAAAACTAGCCAAAGTGCATTTTAAATCAGAACAGAAATAAAATAGAATGAACCCTGTGGTCAGGCATCATGGCTCATGTTTGTAATCCCAGAAGTTTGGGAGACAGAGGTGGGTGGATAACCTGAGGTCAGGAGTTTGAGAGCACCCTGGCTAACATGATGAAGCTCTATCTCTACTAAAACTACAAAAAAATAGCCTGGTTTGGTGGCAGAGATCTGTAATCCCAGCTACTCAGGAGTCTGAGGCGGGAGAATCACTTGAACCTTGGAGGCAGAGGTTGCAGTGAGCCGAGATCATGCCATTGCACTCCAGCCTGGGTGACAGAATGAGACTGTGCCTCAAAAAAAAAAAAAAAAAAAAAAAAAAAAAAAAAAAAAAAGTAACATTGACAAAGAAGAAATAACAGAAGAAACAAAAATATAGGTAAATATAACAGATTTATCTTCTGTAGTTTTTAAAATTATGTTTGATAGTTGAAACAAAAATTTTAGTGCTGTGTCATGTAATTATCAATGAATATAGAGTAAGTATTTAAGGAATTGTATTATAAATAAAGAAGTACAAAATGACATAAAATGTTTAGGTTTTCTATACTTTATTTGCACTGGTAGATGCTGCGCTGGCAAGTTATATTTAATATATAAATATATATTATATAACTATATATATTAACTAGAGCAGCTACTAAAAATGTTATACATAGAGATAAGTTCAAAAACACTATAGACAAACAAAAATAGAAATTTAAAAAAATTCCACAAAACCATAGGAAGGCAGAAAAAAGAAAACAGAAATAAAAATAGAGAATAAACAAAAAAAAGGTAAACTTATATATAAACTTATCAATAGATACACTAAATATAAATGATCTAAATACATTATTTAAAAGATAGAGATTAGTGCAGTGGATAAAACAAAATGACCCAGCTATATGATGTTGTGCATTAGCTCTATAGGGATGCCAGAGCAAAGTACCACAAACTGGGTAGCTGAAAACAACTGACAGTTGTTCTCTTATGGTTCTGCAATGACGAAATCCACATTCAAGATGTAGGTAGGTCCATGCATATTTAGGAAAGAATGCATATTTTCCTCTACTAGCTTCCTGTGGTATTTGCCAATTGTTGGTGTTCTTTGACTTGCAGCAACAGCACTTCAAATTTTTATTCTTTAGTTTCATGACATTCTCCCCTCAAGTGTCTCTGTCCAAATTTCTCTCTTCTTACAAAGACACAAGTCATATTGGATTAGGGATCCGTCATTCTTCAGTATGATCTCATCTTAACTAATTACACCAACGATGTCCTTATTTATAAATAGGACCACAATTTGTGTACTAGAGGTTAAGACATCAATGTATTTTGGAGTGGACAAAATTCAACTCATAACATGTAGGAAGGCTAAAAGTTAAAGAACAACAAAAAAGATACAGTATGAAAACATCAATCAAAGGAAATTAGGCATGAGCACATTAGTATTAATAGACAAGGAAGATACCAGAGCAAAGTTATTTATGGGATAGATAGTTGTCAGTACGTAATGTTAAAGGGGTAAATCCACCAAGAAGACACAGCAATCCTAAAACTACATGCACGAAACAATTAACTCCAAAATATGTGAAGCAACATTGATAAAACTGAGAGAAGAAACAGACAAATCTACAATTTTGGTGACTGACAAATCAGCAAGATGCTAGAATAACTCAACACCATGAACTGATAGCATCTAATTGAGATTTACAAAATGCACCTTCCAACAACATAAGAATACACAATTTTTCTCAAGTCCTCATGGAACATATGCACTGAGAGACTATATCCTGGGCCATTAAATAACTTATAAAGAATTTGAATATAAGATATAAAAAGTGTTATTTAACCATAATGGAATTAGACTAGAATCAGTAACAGAGAAACACCAGGAATGTTTTCAAACATTTGAAAAGCAACTAGTGCATCTCTAAATAATCCAAGGGTCACAGTCAAAGTCCAAAGAAATTTTATAGATAGATAGATAGATGGATACATTACAGGTATAGATATATAATCAAAGGGAATATAAACACAAACAATTCATATATATCTAAATAAAACTGAAAACATAGCATATAAAAATTTGTAGAACACAACTAAAGTTATGCTGATAGTGAGGTTATAAACTGGATGCTTATAAAAGGAGAAAAGGTTTTAGATCAATAATCTAAGTTTCAACATCAAGAAATTATAAAAAGAACAAAATAAATCTAAGGGAAGAAGAAGAAAGGAAATTGTAAAGAAAGAAGCACAAATCAGCAAGATTAAAATATAAAAATAGAGAAAGTCATTAAAACAAAAATCAGGTTCAAAAGATTATTAAAATAAATCTCTAGTAATTTGGACAAGGAAACACAGAGAATATATAAATTACTAATATCAGTAAGAAAACAAGAGATGTCACTACAGTTGATGCAAATATCAGAATGAGTAATTATGAACAACTCTGTATAGATTAATTTGACCGTTTGGAAGAATTGGACTAATTCCTTATGCAGTGAAAACTGGCAAAACTCCATGTGAAACAGAATATTTGAATAGTCCTATAACTATTAAGTGAACTGAATTTGTAATGGTAAACTTGAGGTAAAAGAAATCTCCAGGCCCAGGTAGTCTCACTGGAGAATTCTACCAAATGTTTAAAGAAAAATTAACACCAGTTAAAAAAAAAGTATTTTACAGAAAATAGAAGAGTAATTTCTATCTCATTATATGGAGCAGAATAACCCTGATACCAAAACTAGATAATGAAATCTCTAGAGGAGAAAATTATATACCAATATTTCTCATGAATATTGATGACAAAATTCTTAATAAAATATTAGCAGATAGAATTCAACAATATCTAAGTACCATGACCAACTTGGATTTATTCCAAAGATAAAAGGCTGCTTCAATATTTGAAAATCAAACAATGTAATCTCTCTTTTTATCAGGCTAAAGAAAAATAAATCATATGATAATTGATGCAGAAGAAAATGAAAATATTCAACACCCATTAATGATAAGAACTATCAGAAAACAGGTAATAGTAATTTCCTCAGGTTGATAAAAACAATCTACTCCAAATCCCCATCTATATCTAAAGTCATATTTAATGGAAAGAAATTGAATGTTTTTCTTATGAGATTGGGAACAAGGCAAATAGAGCTATTTTTGCCTTGCTATTCAACATAATACTGGAGGTTCTAGCCAGTACTACAAGACATACAAGGAAATGCAAGGCATAACAATTGGAAATAAAGAAATAAAATTATCTCTAGTAGCAGATGCTGGAATAGTCTACGCAGAAAATCTTGTGATGAGCAGGTGTACTTGTTCCCAAGGTCTTCAGTAATAAAGTGCCCAACTGGGTAGTTCAAAATAACAAAAATATATTGTCTCACAGTTCTGGAGTCTAGAAGTCTGAAATTAAGGTGTCACCAGAGCCATGATCCCTCTGAAACCTGTCAGGCAGAGAAGGGGCAGATACTTCTCTGCCTCTTATCCCTCTGGTGCTTGTTGGAAACCCTTCGTACTCCTTGGCTTGTAGGTACTTCACTTCAGTCTCTATCTGTTGTGGCATAGCCATCTTCTCTCTGGACATCTCCCTTCTCTTATAAAATCACGGTTCATATTGGAGTAAAGACTTACTCTATATCCAATATGACCTCATCTTAACTAATTACATTTATAACAACTCTATTTTTTAAATAAGATCACATTGTGAGTTACTGGGAGTTAGGACTGCCACATACTATTTTGGGGGAACACAATTCAATGTTTAACTGCAGCAAAAGCCAAGTGAGGGATAGCTATTCAGAGAGCCAAAAAAAAAAAAAAAGAAAAAGAAAAAAAGAAAAACAGAGTTTAAAGGAGGACATAGTACCTTTACAGTTTTTAGTTTTGTTTATGTTTTCATTTTTGGGTCTCTCTCTGTCGCCCAGGCTGGACTGCAGTGGTTTGATGTCAGCTCACTGCAACTTCCGTCTACCTGGTGCAACCTCTGCCTCCTGGGCTCAAGCGATTCTCCTGTTTCCGCCTCCCAAGTAGCTGGGACTACAGGTATGCACCACCACAACCCGCTAATTCTCATATTTTTAATAAAGGCAGCCTTTCACCATGTTGCCCAGGCTGGTCTTGATCGCCTGGCCTCAAAGTATCTGCCTGTCTCAGCCTCTCAAAGTGCTGGAATTACACGCGTGAGCTACCATACCCAGCCTTTCACACTGTTTTAAGAGACTACCAACATTCTTTTTTTTTTTTTTTTTTTTTTTTTTTTGGCATAGCTGTACAGTCTCTGACTTACAGTGGTTTGGTTTATGACTTTTTTTTGTTTGTTTTGCTTTTAGGATGTGTTTCTCAGGAGGTAATTCCATTATAAGTTGAGGCACATCTGGATTTACAATGATTCAATTTATGTTTTTTAACTTTACGGTGGGTTTTGGGGTATCAATTGCATTTTCAACTTAGGAATTTTTACTTATGATGAGATTATTGGGACCTAACCCTATCACAAGTTTAAGAGAATCTGTATTTATTTTTCTCTTAGACTCCCCATGGAATAGAAGTGTTGTTCAGTAGAAATAATCAGGAGTTGAAATCATACCAGGTAAAAAATAGAAGCAGTAATTTTGAAGGTGCTGTCAGGAGAGTTATTGAAGTGGTCATGAACTCTAAAGTTATAGAGGCAACTATGTAAAGATAAGAGATAAATGTACGTAGTATAAAAAAGAGGATTCAAAGCGTTCATGAATGTAATGAGGTCAAAGACCAAGTCAATGTAACTGAGAACTGGAAAATGAGGAAGTTGTGGTCCAGGAAGAGAGTGTTTGACTTTAATGCCTAACAGCTAGAATAGTTCTGTGATTATGGGCTCAGGACATGCATAGGAGGATCAGTGTGTGAAAACAGCAGAGTTGCTTATTTTTATAGCTGTGAAATGAAAGAATTTAGAGACAAGGGGAGTGGATTTATCATCTTTGTTATAGCATCACCTATGATGATGACACAACTTGGCCTGAAAAAAGTGTTTCAGTCATATTCCAAAGTCTCCTTTAAAAAAGAGAATGACCAAGTAATCAGTATATAATAATAGACCAAGAAGGGTTAAATATGGTATGACTTGGATATATGAGCCCATGTAATGGGTAAAAAAAAAAGGGTTTGGAAAAAGCGTTAGGGAACAATACACACATGTGAATTACACAGAGTATGGAGCAATAATTAATGTTGAGTTGAATATTGCTGGTAATGTTAAGAAGCATAGGTAAGGAATTGAGGCTTGAGAAAGAAATCAATATGATGGGACTTTGAATAACCCTTCTCTAATGCTTTAATTCTACATCCAATCTAGAGTCATGAGATGTTCCTTTCTAATAAATATTAACATATTATTTTATTACTTAGGATGGAAGTTTTTCTCTACTTGGTTATATACTTCCCTGGCCATTTTCTAAAGTACACTGCAAATATTTTAATAGTTTCTTGATAACCACTTATACATACCAAATTTACTTTCCCAGAATAAAGTGCTAACCTAAGGATTTAGCTATTTGTATCAAATAGCACTTTCTGGGAAAGTGCTAACCTAAGGATTTAGCTATTTGATACAAACTGTATACTACAGTTTATTATTGGCATACTATTCCTTTAGAGTTAGTTTTTATTATAGACTGCTGAGAAAGATGATACTTTTAATTTGTTGTAGCTTTAATTTCAATAAAGAAATATTAGTAAAACCTTACCTGTTTTACTGCTACCCGTTTCCCAAATATCTGTTGATGTTTGAAACTACTTGCCCTTGCACGAATGGCATTAAATCCAGCATTTTTTTTTAAAATTTCTTTGGATTGTGTGGATTTCAAAGGAGTATGGACATGTAATCAATCCCCTACTAAGTACACAGAAAAAGAAAACTGGAATATTTAGGAACAAACTAGTAATCACTACATATAGTACTAATAAATCTGTAGAAAGAAATTTCTTAATAGGACCCATAAATCCCTAGGAAGTCTAGTAAATTACAGGTCTGTATAAACTCTTTGAAAATGTTATAAAATGATAAGTTTTGGGATATATCCATTGCCTTTGTCATATCATCAAAGGTTCATGAAGTTCTTTCATTAAAAAAGCATGTAGAAATCATATTATGTATCCAGAAAGTAAAAATATACTTACAAATAGGAAAAGTACTGAAAATAACTGTGTAGCACTTTACCCATAAAAAGTGACTATATTTGAAGTATTCTAGAATATTTTAGTTTGGACCATATTTCTTATCCCAAAATTTCTGTGTAATAATAGGCAATATTACTTCTTAGGAATTCTAGGTTGTTCCATCTCATCTTTGCAGCAGTAAAATCAGGACATATGCTGATTAAGGGAATTGCTTTAAATTCACTGGAACAAATACCATCTTGTCTTGTAACATTAATTTTAGAATGATTCTCTTTTTCCATTTAGCACATCTAGTTCTAGGTTAAATGATGTATCTGTGATCTCGGAAAAAAACCAAGGTAGATGAAGAGTTATATTCCATACTAAATTGAAAGTTTCATTCTCTTTTTTCAGGCTTTTAAAGCACAGGGCAAGTTTATATTGCTCTTTGCTATTTCTTCTCTTTAAGAAATAATCCACTTCGCCATCAAAATAGAGTAGATGAATCTGGCTCATTAAAAATGTTGTTATAAAAGTGGTTATGATGATGCAGATTAATTTCCAACCATTCAGTGCTTTAAAAACTTTAAAACATTTATTATTGCCATGTTTATGTGCTGTGCTATTCAGTAAAATGACAGCAACATTTTATCTCAAGCAGATAGAGAATAATGTATTTTAAAGATACATTTATTGGACATTTTACTGAAAATACAGGGTTGTAATAATGCATACAACAGCATTATCATAAATAGTAGCTATAATAAACAGCAGTTAAAAAGATTTTATGGGAAAAATAGCTAAAAAACCGCTTTCTCTCCCAGTCTAGGATGTTTATTTTGAAACTGTTAGAGAATTCTCCTAAGTCTATAGTTAATGGGATGTTTGCATTTTACTAACATAAGAAAAAAGTTGATAAAAAATTCTCACTGCGATTTTTGAATGTCAGAGGTTCATATATTTTTTTCTAGCTTAATTTTGTAAGCAGCGCCTATACATTCAAATTAAAGTAAGAAATCAAAGACATTACCTAGAGTAAAACAAATCCTGTTATTTTTCCCTTAATTGCCTAGATTGTTTATGTACAGAAGTGTTCAGGCTTTAAAAAAATCTAGATTGTTGTGTGAATTTCTCACTCCCCATATTGTTAGTGAGATTGATTAATTTTTGATTACATAAACATGGTGGGATTAAACTGGAATTTTTGACCGGAAATGCATTATAAAACATAAGATTAGTTTCGTAAAGAACACAAAGAATTTGGAGAAGATTTTTTTAATTGAATGGATTTTTTAAATAAAAAGGATTGAGTAAACATTTATATATTAGCAAATGTGAGTTTACAATCTTTCTTTTTATATTTCTTATAAAATAGAGAAGAGATATTAACGTCACCCGTTATAAAGGGCAATCAGAAAAGCCACAAGGTTTAGGCTGGGAGAGAAGATATGTACTTCACAGCTCCCATGAGATTTATGCCACATAAAATAGACTTTTATGACCCTGGATGAGATTGTGTTTTAGTCTCAGACATACCCATTTTTTATGGTCATTAAAAGTTATTGAGTTAACTGCTCATTATACAGTTTAATCTGCACCCTTAGTTTTGATCTACTTTCAGGACACCTGAAGTACTTAAGTTAAATTAAGAGTTCTTCCAAAACTTTAAAAATGTGTACAATTTGGCTTCAGGTATAAACGTGGTTGAAATTCAGAGAGATTTTGCTGATTTGATGAAGTGATCCTTCAGTTACATACATTACAAATATATTTTCCCAATCCATTGCTTCCATATTTATTGTCCCTAATAATTTTTTGAGGAAAAGTTTCTAATTTAAAAGCAGTCTAGTATATTAATTCATTTAATTTAAGAATTATGTTTTATACATCCTTTTTAACAAAATTTTCTGTGCCACAATTCAGGAATGTATTCTCTTAGTATTTTTTGGAAGCACTGGGGATCTATATTTCTTGTATATTTGTATCAGTGATCCACTTGGAATTGATTTTAGGTATAGGATTATGGTATGGTGGAGTCAAGCTTCACTGAGGTAAATTCATAATAGAATTCTAATATTAAATAAACGTGTAATTAATGAACATATCAAAATTAAATTACAGAATATCTTGATAAAAATGTCCAAATGTTGAGGCTACCTGTGTATTCTAGAGATGTCAAAGCCTTAATATGTATAATTCATTATGAAGAAAGGAATACATTTTATACAATATGCTTTTCAAAATGGCCAGACAGTATGTAGCTAATTGAAACAAAAATTAAAATTAAAAAACCCCTTGACATTTAAAATGATTAACATGGAAGTTTGATGTTTAAAGTAAGTAATTCCCTCATTCCTTATGTGGGATTCAAATTTTGTGAAATGAAGAGGGCCTAACTGAATTCTGACTATCATGATTTGTTTTATATGCCATATTTCCTTACCGAAGCTTCCCAGTGAATCCAAAATATTAAAGTGGATTTTGGTAATAATTCTGGATAGCAATTATTTCAGATTTGCTTAGGGCCTCCACTGATGCCTCCACACTATTTCTCTTCCTCTTTCATGTAAAAACTCACTTGCATTTTGATCTTGTCATTTCTAGATTAGCTGTATTCAATTTCTAATTGTGTCTATCTCATATAATAATCACTTGATCACTCATTTTATTTACTAAAAAAAGTTTGTATCTATCTTAAGACTTATTGTCAAAGGACAGTTGCATCACTTGAATATAATGACAATCTTTTTTTCTTCTTTCTATTTTTCTTCCTTCTGTCTTTTTCCTTCTGTCTTCCTTCTCCTTATTGCACTGTGAGTACAGTGTTAATTGATGTGGTGATAAACAAGCATCTTTTTCTCATTCCTAATCACAGGAGAAACTTCCAATATTTCAAAATTGAGTATGATTTTTGCAGAGATTCCTAGGTGCTGTTTATTGAATAAGAAATTTTTATTTCTGATTACTAGCTTCTGCAATGAATAGACATATAACTTTGAAAATTACTGTATTTTCCTGAATTTGAGTACATAAAACTTTCCTTTCTTATACTTTTAATATGGTAAATTACAGACATTTAATTTCTATTGTTAAACCAATTCTAAAATCCTAGATTAAGTGTATTTGGTCTTGATTTTCATGTGTTACTGGATTTGACTTACTAATATTTTGTTTGGGATTTTATTTTTCTGTATTCTTGATAGAAGTCGACTTAGAATTTATCTGTTTCACTGACTGTATCCTAGTCTGGTTTTGTTATTAAAATAATAATGACCTGATTTTTTTTTAAGATGAGATTTATTTCTTATCTTATTGTTATTCTAACAATTTTATTTGAATAGTTTTATTTTTTCTTTAACTATTTGGAAGAAATTGCTGATAAAGTCAACCTAGACCTATAGATTACTTTTATGAAATATTTAAAAATATGAATTCAATTTCTTTTACAAATACAGAACTGCTTAACTATACTATTTGTGTCAACTTTGAAAATTCTACTTTCTAGGAATTTGCTTTTGTCTTCCAAAATATATGGGCAGTAAATTGCTCAATGTCGAGTCCAGTTCCCGGTGACAAACCTATGAGTGATCTCTCAGACCTCACTATAGATAATTTCAGAGGTTTTAAATGAAAGGCAGGTAAAGCTAGGAAAGCTGCCCTTCCCACACCACAACTGGTGCAGCTAGTGCACTGCAACCTCTAAAGGAAGCTACAGTCAAGATATCAGCACCCTAGCCGATCATGGTCTTTCACATATTTACCTTCCCGGTCTGGTGGTGCTCTGATACCTAGGGCTCTTTATCTGAGGTATTTCTCAGGCTCTTCTGAGAAGGCCTCCTGATAGTAGGAGGAGAGGAAAACGTAAAAGGCGCTTTTTCTCACTGATGCAATCTCCAGTAGTTTTTTCACTCCTATTGCCCCCTGCACTCCAACGTACCTGCCATAGTCCATAATAGTGCTAGAGATTTTTTCTTGAAGATCTCCCCACAGTGAGACAAACTCCACATCTGCTCTCATCCACCCTACCCTGGAGTATGCATCATTTCATGTGGGAAGATGGAAATGGGGAAGTTGGAGCTTTCACTGGATTTAGGGTGTTGCTTATACCACCACAATAAGTGATAAAGGGCTTAACCCATTCACTTTTGGCTTATTGCTTTGTTGTAGTGGTTTTTTTTTTTGTATTATTTTTGTTTATTTTTTAAGTTGTACATTTATTTTTTATATTTTTATATTTTTTAAATTTTACTTTAAGTTCTGGGGTACATGTGCAGAACATGCAGGTTTGTTACATAGGTATACATGTTCCATGCTGGTGTGCTGCACCTATGAACCCGTCATCTATGTGTTAAGCCTCTCATGCATTAGGTATTTGTCCTAGTGCTCTCCCTCCCTTGCTCCCCACCTCCTGACAGGCCCCAGTGTGTGATATTCCCCTCCCTGTGTCCATGTGTTCTCGAGTTCAACTCCTACTTATGAGTGAGAACATGCAGTGTTTGGTTTTTTGTTCCTGTGTTAGTCCATGTCCCTGCGAAGGACATGAATCCGTCCTTTTTTATGGCTGCATAGTATTCTGTGGTATATATGTGCCACATTTTCTTTATTCAGTCTGTCATTGATGGGCATTTGGGTTGGTTCCAAGTCTTTGCTATTGTGAATAGTGCTGCAATAAACATATGCATTCATTTGTTTTTATAGTAGAATGATTTATAATCCTTTGGGTATATATCTAGTAATGGCATTGCTGGGTCAGATGGTATTTCTGGTTCTAGATCCTTGAGGAATTGCCACACTGTCTTCCACAATGGTTGAACTAATTTACACTCCCACCAAGAGCGTAAAAGCATTCCAGTTTCTCCGCAGTCTTGTCAGCATCTGTTGTTTCCTGACTTTTTAATAATCACCATTCTAACTGGTGTGAGACAGTATCTCATTGTGATTTGATTTGCATTTCTCTAATGACCAGTGATGATGAGTTTTTTTCTTATGTTGACCACATAAATGTCTTCTTTTGAGAAGTGTCTGTTCATGTCCTTTGCCCACTTTTTGATAGGATTGTTTGTTTTTTCTTGTAAATTTTTTTAAGTTCCTTGTAGATTCTGGATATTAGACCTTTGTCAGATGGGTAGATTGCAAAAATTTTCTCCCATGGTGTAGGTTGCCTGTTCACTCTGATGATAGTTTCTTTTGATGTACAGAAGCTCTTTCATTTGATTAGATCCCATTTGTCAATTTTGGCTTTTGGTACTGGTACCAAAACAGATATATAGCCCAATGGAACAGAACAGAGGCCTCAGAAATAACACCACACATTTACAACCATCTGATCTTCCACAAACCCGAGAAAAAAACAATCACTGGGGAGAGAATTTCCTATTTAATAAATGGTGCTGGGAAAACTGGCTAGCCATATGCAGAAAACAGAACCTGGACCCCTTCCTTACACCTTAATACAAAAATTAACTCAAGATGGATTAAAGACTTAAATGTAAACCCAAAACCATACAAACCCTAGAAGAAAACCTAGGCAGTACCATTCAGGACATAGACATAGGCAAAGACTTCATGACTAAAACACCAAAAGCAATTACAACATAAGCTGTACATTTATTCTTTAAATTTTATTTGTATAAATTTATGGGGTACATGTGCCCTTTAGGCTTACTGCTGTAATGAGCTATTTCAGTCACCTGAGTTAGAGCTTAGCTCTAACTCTCCCAGCTGAACTGAACTCATGACAAATATATTAATAACATGTAATTACCATTATATATCATATAATCTATAATTATCATTATATATCATATAATCTATTGTATAATAAATAGATTAATAATAGTATTATTTGTTTGACGTCTCTAGAAGCCACGATACTTTTTTTGCATTAAAGAAATCCTCCTTTGAATCTTCTCTCTCACCCTTTCTCTTTCTAGATGAGTCTTTCTAGAGATTGCATTAATTTTTCAAATCCAAATTTGTTATCTATTTTCTCTTTTACACATTTGTTTTATTCACTTTTTTGATAATGATTTGCTTGACAGTTTTATCAATTTCTGTTACAATTCCATTACTATCTTCTGCCTGTTTCCTCTAGATGCAATCTTAACTCCTAAGGATGAATACATAATTGATTTTCAGCAAATTTTTTCTGATACACATAGGAAAGGGTATAAATTTATCTTCTGAATGCCTTTATCTGCATGACATCATTTATTATGCTTTATTTGTATAACTACCCAGCCCAATTTTTGTTTCTTTTTTTTTTTTTTTAAGAGACAGTCTTACTCTGTCGCCCAGGTTGGAGTGCAGAGGGGCGATCTCAGCTCACTGCAAGCTCTGCCTTCCGGGTTCACGCCTTTCTCCTGCCTCAGCCTCCAGAGTAGCTAGGACTACAGGCGCCCGCTACCACGCCTGGCTAATTTTTGTATTTTTAGTAGAGACGGGGTTTCACTGTGTTAGCCAGGATGGTCTCGATCTCCTGACCTCGTGATCTGACCGCCTCGGTCTCCCAAAGTGCTGGGATTACAGGTGTGAGCCACCGCGCCCATTCTCAGCTCAATTTTTCTAATTTGTATTTTTTTTTATTTTGATCCATGGATTATGTCAAATGTTGCTACTTACATCTCAAATATCTGGAGGATTTTTTTTTTTTAATTTTTCTGTTTCTTTTTACATTCTAGTTTAATTTTATTGTAGTCAAATAATTGCCTTTATGATTTAAAATTAAAAATCTTGTTGAAGCTTTTTTATGGCCAAATATATGGTCAGCTCTGCTAAATGTTTAACGTGTAGACCAGAAAAAAAATGTGGATTCTGCATTGTCTTACATATATCAACAGTTTAATTTTGAACTGTGTTCTGATTATTTTCTGTTTAGTTTTGTATCATTTATAGCCTACTTGTTCCTACAAGTAGGAGGTGGTGTCTCATTATGGATTTTATTTGCATTTACCTAATGTCTATGATGTTGAGCATCTATGTGTTTATTGTCCATTTGCATATCTTCCTTAGAAAATATCTTTCATGTCCTTTGTTCATTTTTAGATTGAGTTTTTGGTTGCTGTTGTGGAAATGTAAGAGATTTAAAAATATATATTCTAGATACTAGACCCTTATCAGAAATATAATTCATAATTTTTTCCATTCTATTGTTGATTAATTGACTAATTAGCTCAGGATATTAACATTTTATTCTATTTTTTAAGTCATAGTACCTGGAAAATAGTAGTCACTCAATAAATGTTTGTTTAATTGATGTAATTAATTAGATGGTGACACCTTAGTAATCTTTTGATATGCATTATGACATGTGTGTTTTACTTTGCCCATTACCAGATATTTTGCCTTTCAAAATATATTTGGAGTTATATATTTTAAATATTTAAATACTTAATTGAAATATTTTAAAAGACACTTTGAGTCAGTAAAATCCATTGTTTGAGAATAATGACTTAAATTTCTACAAATCATAGTATGCTTAGGTAGCATTTAACTTATAAATATCAACTACTAGGGAAAAATAATTTTTAAAATATAAAATTTTCCCGAGTTTCTCATCACACAGCTATGAGCTAAAGAAAGCTATTGTATTTGTTTTAGATATAGTTGCTTTATTATTTCTTAAGTATCCTGTCATATTTCAATAATCACTTGCTAAAAACATATGAAACAAAATAAGGGAGTCAAAACAGGAAAGAAAATGAGACATTTTTCATAGATTGTACAGCTTAGATATTTCATTATTTGACCTAGTTAAAAAGTTGGAATAAGTCAGATAGGCATTATCTCATTAATTTCTACTGTTATATTTCATATATTCACAGAACAATAAATGCACTTTTTTTCTATGTATTTCCTTTCAAACATACGAGATAATATCTAAACCAATTAAGTCAGTAATAATTGGACTCGTGTTTCTTAGAAAACGACAGATTGAAAATATGAACATTGATATTTGTAGATATAAAAAGTATAAAATACATAGTATAATGATGCCCTTTGAATTTTAGCTTTGGAGATAATTATTTCTTTAGCTTTATTTCTTGTCTTTTGTTTGTTTGCTTTTGGTAAGAGGAATGAAGTATGAGAGCTTAAGAGACTTGTCCAAATTGACCCAATTAGAAAATAATGAAAGCCACAAAATAGAAAAGCATTTCCATGAATTTTGTCATGTAAAGTGTATCTGACAAACCTCTGAACCAGCAATTCTAAGCCCAATAAGATAAATATGCCATGCAAAATAATTATGTTCTCATGTGCCGAAATAAACTAATTATTCAGTGAAAATAAAATAGTCAAGAGTTTATAACAAAGAACAGAAGAAATAATCAAGTTGGTATTCAAATGAATAGAATACCATAGATTATGATATATTGAAGGAATATATAGAAGGAACAATGTTAAATCACTTAGGTATTAAAAATATCTAATGACAAAGTGGTTTTAATTTGTGGCTAATATTTCATGAGATAACTTTTTCAAGGTTCCGACAACATATTTATAAAGACTCAGAAATAAATAAATAAATGCTCAGACAAATTTTTAAAAGATAGTTTACAAATCTACCTCTTGCCAATATCTTGAAGACATTTTGATAATTTGGCCAAGCCTAATTTATTATACTTGCTTTATTTTTGTAAAAGCTATCAATATTGATTTGAAGGACAGAACTCCCAGTAAGCAACAATGAATGGTGAATAACTCCAACATACAAGTGCGTAGCATTAATACAATTTATCTATGATGTCAAATAATATACTGATACATGCTGTGTTAAAAACATGGAAAACCTTATTGGTAGTGTATCATGTGCATTTGAATTCTACATATACCCCACTTATTTCGGTTGTCAGGCAAGTATCAATAAAACTATGAGAAGATGCTTTTCAAATTCCCAGTGCTAGTGAATAGCCATATCATGAAAGTCGAATAGTATCTTTGTTTCCTTCTCTCCCTCATCCCTTGCACACACACATAAATTCACACACACAAAGTTGGCAAGTACTAACAATTCTATAGTCTAAATAGTTGTAAAATCTCTTATGTCTGACCCTGCATCAGTTTTTACGTAAATTATCCTCACCTCCCAATGATCACCCTTCTCCAGTACTGTCAGTTTGAACAGGATAATTTACATAAAACATTAATTTGATTATATCACTCCCTTAGCTAACCTATTATTAAAAGGAGTTCCATTTATTATCTTTGAGTTGTTTTACCTTATATCTTGTGATCTGACCTACTTGCTATATCTTCCTGACCTACTTGCTATATCTTTCTTTACTGTGAATTTTGTACCCCATACTCCTCATAGGTCATTAAATAATTTATTCAAAATTATTTAAGAATGGATTATTTATTATTTATTGACTTCTATATCTTCATTAACTAAAATTATCTAATGACTTCTCATAGGTCATTAGATCATTTATTAGAAATTATTTAAGGAACAACTACTTTGCACATGGCACCATGCAGGAACTGGAAAGAAACTATGAGACAAATATTTAAATGAGAATATTTGGATATTTATATACAGGCATATCTCATTTTACTGTACTTTGCAAACAGCACTTTTTAAATTGATAATTGTGGCAACCCTACATTAAGCAAGACTTTTAGCATCATTTTACCAACAGCGTGTGCTCACTTTGAGTCTCCCAGTCACATTTTGTTAATTTTCATAATATTTCAAACTTTTTAATTAGTATTATATCTGGCAGGGTGGTCTTGATTACTCATCTTTGTTATTAATATTGTAATTGTTTTTTAGGGCACCATGAAACATGTCTGTACGATACGGCAAACTTCATAAATGTTTTGTCTGCTCTGATTGCTCTTCAATCGGCCTTTTTTTCTGTCTCTCTTCATTTCCTAATGATTCTGTATTTCCAGAGACACGGCAATATTTAAATTCAGGCAATTTAATTATTCCACAATGGCATCTAAGGGTTCGAGTAAAAGAAAGAGTTGCATGTCTCAGTTTAAATCAAAAGCTGGAAATGATTGAGCTTAGTGAGGAAGGCATGTTGAAAGATGAGATAAGCCAAAAGCTAGGCCACTTGTTCCAAACATTTAACTAAGTTGTGAATGCAAGAAAATAGCTCATGAAGGAAATTAAATGTGATATTCCAGTTAAGTGATAAGTGATAAGAATGTGAAACATCCTTATTGCTGTCATGGGGAAAATTTTAGTGGTCTGGATAGAGGATCAATCAGTCACAACATTCCATTAAGCCAATGCCTAGTCTAGAGCAAAGCCTTAAGTGTAACTTTATGAAGGCTGAGAGAGGTGAAGTAGCTGCAGAAGAAAAATCGGAGGTTAGCAGAGATACATTCCTGAGGCTTAATCAAAGAAGTGATCTCCATAACATAAAGGTGCAAGGTGACATAGCGGGTGCTGATGTAAAGCTGCAGCAAGTTATTCACAGTATCTTACTAATATCATGATAACAGCGGCTACACTAACCAACAGATTTTCCATGTAGATAAAACATTCTCATACTGGAAGAAACTGCCGTCTAGAACTTTCATAGCTTGGAAGTAGAAGTCCATGCCTGGCTTCAGAGATTCAAAGGACAGTCTGACTCTTTGTTTAGGGAATAATGCAGCTTTATTGACTTTAAAGCCAATGCTCATTAACCATTCTGAAGTTCCTAAGGCCCTTAAGAATTACAATAAATCTTCTCTACCTATGCTCCATAAATGAAACAACAAGCCTGGATGACAGTACATCTATTTGCAACATGGTTTACTGAATAT
Source organism: Macaca nemestrina (assembly GCF_043159975.1). NCBI lineage: Eukaryota > Metazoa > Chordata > Mammalia > Primates > Cercopithecidae > Macaca > Macaca nemestrina. The sequence continues at coordinate 80,557,090 of NC_092131.1, forward strand.
TTTATGCTCTCTATTGAGACCTACTGTTCAGGAAAAAAGATTTCTTTAAAAATATTACTGCTCATTGACATGACCATTAGTGCACCTGGTCATCTAAGAGCTCTGATGTGAAAGTACAGATTAATGTTGTTTTCATGCCTGCTAACAGAACACTGATCTGCAGTTCATGGATCAGGGAGTAATTTTAAACTTCAAGTCTTATAACTGTAGCCATGGATAAAGGATAAATTTCAAGTCTTGTTTTATTTAAGAAATATGTCCTGCAAGGCTATAGTTGCCATAGATTTTAATTTATCTGATAGATGTGGGAAAAGAAAATTGAAATCCTTCTGAAAAGGATTAATGATTTTTAGATGTCATTGAGAGCATTCAAGATTAATTGGTGGAGGACAGGATATTAACATAAATGGGAGTTTAGAAGAAGTCGACTCCAACCTTCATGGATGACATTGAGGGGTTCAAGACTTCAGCAGAGAAAGTAACTGCAAACATGGTAAAAATAAAAAGAGAACGATAATTAAATGGCATCTGAAGATATGACTAAATTAGTGCACTCTTATGAAATTTAAATGGATAAGGAGTTATTTTGAATGAACAAAAAACGTGGTATCTTGAAATGAAATCTATTCCTAGTGAAGATGTTATAAACATTGTCTAAATGAGAACAAAAGGTTTAGAACATGCCATAAACCTAGTTAATAAAGCTGTAGCAGGGTTTGAGAAGATTGACTCCAATTTTGAAAGTTCTATTGTGGATGAAAATGTAATCAAACAGCATCATAAACTACACAAAAATCTCTCACAAAAAAAAGAGGCAATCAATGCAGCAAACTGCATTGTTGTTTAAAGAAATTGCCACAGCCACCCAAAATTTAACAATCATCACCCTAATCAGTCAGCAGTCATGAACAAGGCAAGATCTGCCACCAACAAAAAAGATTATGACTCATTGAAGGCTCTGGTGATTAGTAGCATTTTTTTTTTAAGCAATAAAGTAGTTTTAAATTATATACATTTTTAAGATAAAATGTTATTGCACACTTAATAGACTACATTATCAGGTAAATGTAACATTTATTGAACTGAGAAACCAAAAATACTGTGTGACTCACTTCATTACAACATTGACTTCAGTGGTCTTGGAGCAAACTCATAATATGCCTGCAATATGACTGTATTAATATTCCATATGGACAAAAGGGAAAATATAGTAACCCTTAACCCTATCTATTATAAAATATGCTCAGTATGGTATCATATTTTTAATTTCAGAAAATGATAACAGAAATACTAAAATGACATTAACCACAAAAATAAATGCCCACATTATATATATGTATATATATGTATATATATATGATTTCTAAAATTTTGTGACAATATTAGACATATTTTTATTACCCAGAAAAATATTGTGAAAATGTTTTATCACAAATATATTATTTTACCAAACTTTTCAATAATTAAATGTTATATAAAGTATGTGGCCTCAACTTGGAGCAGAAAACACAGGAACAACATAAAAGCAAATAAAAAAGTGATGTTGACTTACATCAGAAATAATTTCAAGATAGTATAACAATTTTTATTGAAGAATTAAAATTTATGACTCTGTAACAGAAACCAGAATGAACAAAGTAAAATAAATTTAAAAGTGGTCCTACTGGAAAAGCACCAGTGGTAAATAAATACAAGTTTCTTTGCTCCTAGGTAAATAAATGGAAAGGTGAAATGGATTTTAGTGCTTTATTTTTATTTTTTTTAGGTCTCCCTAAAAGGTCTCCCTCTGTCACCCAGGCTGCAGTGTTGTGGTATGATCGTAACTCTTAGAGCCTCAAACTTATGGGCTCAAGTGATCCTCCTGCATCAGTCCCCCAAGTGACTAGGAATACTACTTGCCTGCATGTATTATTGACACTATGTGCATGACACTATGCAAAGCCAATTTTTAAAAATTATTTTATTGTAGAGACAAGGTCTTGCTATGTTGCCCAGGCTGGTATTGAACCACTGGCCTCAAGCCATTCTCCCACCTTGGCCTCTCAAAGTACGGGGATTACAGCATAAGTTTCCACACCTGGTCTTCCTTTTTGAAAGGAGAAAAATAATGTAGAAATATGATGTAATGTATGATTTATAAAATATAAACCATGTTATATAAAAATTACGGTAATAGACTCTGAAATATAATAGAATAATAAGGAATTAGAGAAAAACATGAAGAAAATAGTATGAAATTCTTTGTGAAAAATCACATTTTTTCATATGCTATTTTTTAAAAAAGAGATAATAAAATAAGTGGAAAACATACCAGAAACATTAAAATGTGCACAGTAAAAGGAAGAACACAGTAAGAAAGCATTAGCAAACTAACACAAGAACAGAAAACCAAAACACCACATGTTCTCACTCATAAGTTGGAGTTGAACAATGAGAACACATGGACATAGGGAGGGGAACATCACATACCGAGGCCTGTCAGGTGTGGGGGTCTAGGGGAGGGATAGCATTAGGAGAAATACCTAATGTAGGTGATGGGTTGATGGGTGCAGCAAACCACCATGGCACGTGTATGCCTATGTAGTAGAAATACCTAATGTGTATACTATGTAACAAAACTGCACATTCTGCACATGTACCCCAGAACTTAAAGTATAATAAATAAATAAATAAGATAATTAAAACCAAAGTTAGCCTCATAACGATAAATGTAAATGGTTTAAATTATTTCAAAAGTAAATGACACTCAAAATTTTTGTGTGTGATGTGTTAAATAACCATATGCGATTAAGATGAGGAAAATCTAAACTAAGCACATAAAATGCCTTATTGTCATCTACATCTAGATTTTCCAGATCAATATTCTTTGGTCCTTTGTAAGATATAGTTTCCCTTTTTCGTGTTAAAAACAAAACTATTGGTAGAATAAGCTGTATATTATCTTTTCAGAAAAAAGCCTAAATTTCATATGCTCACCGAATTCAGCCATAATTTTGTGTTAATATAATGAGGCCATTATTATTTTTCCTGTTAATTTTTTATGGTACCACTCTTAAACATTTTTGAAAATTGTTGAAAAATAAAATGAGCACAGCCAACCAAAAGTACAGTATGAAATGTTTTTTAGTTTGCACTCTAAAGCAATTTCAAGTAAATTAAACTGAATTGAAATAGTAAGGAGAAAAATCACATAATGAAAATTCAAAATTTCCATATTTATTCTTGATGGGTGCAAACATATAACTATAGTGTGAAATCAATAAAAGAAAATATAGCAATAACATCACCTTGGTATAATACAATAATAAAGTCTTAACATCTGATATAAAAAGTTAGCTCCTCATGGCAATATCCACAGAGACATTAGGGAGCATAACTTAAAATTATATTTCTTGGGTATCAAATGCTTGAGGTCCCAGAATATGCCAATTTTCTGTCAATATCTGCAACCCAAAGATCTATTACTTACTTGGGAGAGCATCTCATCTTTCTACAGATCTCACTGTCACCCAGGCTGGAGTGCAGTGGCAAGAATTTGGCTCACTGGAGCCTCAACCCATCTGGGCGCAAGTGATGTTCTCTTCTCCATTCAGCCTCTGAGTAGCTGGGACCACAGGCACATGCCACCACATCCAACTAATATTTTTTTTTTTTGTATCTTTTGTAAAGATGAGTTCTATTTTGTCTAGGCTGAGAGAATTGCCTTTTTAAAAATGATAAATATTTTCGTATAGGAGAATTGGAGCAAAATTCACCCCTAGTTATCTAAAAGATTATATCTTATAATCTAGTTATCAACTAGATTATAAAAATAAATTAAACGAATGTGTCTCTTAAGAAAGGTTAAGTATATGGACATCACAGGCAATTGTACTTTTTAGATTGCATAGTGTGTGTATAAAATTAAAATAATGTTTATATAAAATAAAATATAGTAGAGGAAAATGAATTGGCGTTATAGAAAATACAGAAAAAATGTGCCCTTGTTCAACTGTTTATTACTTCGATATTTGTCAAAGTATATCACATATTTTAATTATTTCAAATTAGAAATTAGATTAATCTGAATAGAATACGATGTAGCTTGAGTAAAAAAGTCACCCATCATTCATCCTGAGTGAAAAACAAGACAGTTATATAGGCCAGTCAAGTGAGTTTATTTTATACACAAGCCCACACATGCACACATACCTCAATTGCTTATCACAAAATGTCTGTAAAATGCCTATTATATCGAGACCATCCTGGCTAACACGGTGAAACCCCGTCTCTACTAAAAAATACAAAAAACTAGCCGGGCGCGGTGGCGGGCGCCTGTAGTCCCAGCTACTCGGGAGGCTGAGGCAGGAGAATGGCGTAAACCCGGGAGGCGGAGCTTGCAGTGAGCTGAGATCCGGCCACTGCACTCTAGCCTGGGCGGCAGAGCGAGACTCCGTCTCAAAAAAAAAAAAAAAAAAAAAAAAAAATGCCTATTATACTTCAGTGTTTTGAGAAAATATTTCTCAGAATTGTTAAGTAACCTGCTCCATTTTAAACGACTAACTGATGACAGTCTGAGATCCAAAACTAATTCTGTCTGATTCAGATATCTGTCTTTTGTTTATTTTGTTTTTGCTTGTAATTTTTTGGTTTGTTTTCAAAATACTTGAAGGTATGTACAGTTCCATTACCAGATGGATTTTAGTGGGAAGCAGAGATGGGGAGAGAATGTCAGTTTTGGAATGACCTTAACAGCTGCTACTAGATGCATAACCATAAGTTATAAAGGAATATAAAGGAGAATGCCTACAATCATATCCATGTCCAAATAAGGCCTTCATTCCCAAACTCAGGCCATTTTGAAAATAGTTGGGGGTGGGGATGTGAGACCATATGATATTTTAGAGACCATATGACATTAGAGAGACAATATAACATTTATTTTTGTTTCCTAAAACACAGAAAGCATCTCATGAATAACTCAATTTAAAAACAGGTAAAATGAGGGTTTACATGGGTAGCCTGGGAGACACCTAATAATTCCCACAAAAATTAACTATTTCTTTTAAAAACAGGAAAATGGTTAAGGCTTATTGTTTTGATGTCTGTAACTTGAAAAGAAAGCAGAGGGGAAAAGAGGCACCATCATAAACACTCTCAAATTTATGTCTTGGCATAATGTAGAGAAAAAAGAAAATCCATAAAACTTTGAGTAAATACATTGTTTCAGTACACAAGATAAGACACCATATACTCCTTTACAGCCAAATATTGATTCCACACTCAGTCTTAGAGTGAGGAATAGAGGGAGAAAGTGCCAGGAAAAGACTGGTGAAATGGAGGATGAAGATACATGAGATAGCTCACTGATACCAGCAAAGCCTTGGTGGCTCCGTGCTGAGTTAAGGAAGAGATTTGAAAGCAAGGATATTTCCCTGGAGGCAGTAAAACTGCCTCCTGGAAAGAGAGCAAGCTATGGGGTTAGACGTTTAATAAAATTTTAGGTGAGAGAAAGAGTCCAGGACTTTCACCTAAATTGCACACCAGTTGAGTTCATCTGCTTGTTGTCCACATACTCAGGCTAGGGAAAAAGTGGGCATATTTCAAAACTCAACCCTTAAATTGTAGCTTGATGGGAAAAAGTAGAGACAAATTCGCCCATGCTACATCAAAGTGTAAGAAGTGTCCATCTTAAGCTGGGAAACCTGAAAGTCATGGCAAGTATAAAATCACTTTTTAGTAATAAGACAAGGAAAAAAATAGCATAAAAGAACATGCAAACAAAGTATTAGGAATCCATCCTATGAAATGCAAGTTTTAAAAATGACACAGTGTCCAAGAATAATTATACAGAAGGATGCAATTAAAACAAAAATTCAAAGAATCCATCAAGGACAGATACACAAAATTAACATGAAATGAGAAATTCAGAGCCAAAAAATACATATGTGGCTAAAATAACAGTTTACAAAATAACATAATTAGAAATAGCAAAGAAAAGAAAAGTATCTGTAATGTAAATAATTTTAAACCATTTTATAGAGTCAATGTTTGGCAAGGTTGTCCACAAGTAAATACTTTTTACTTTTGTTTGTGGCAACCCTACATTAAGGAAGTCTGTTAACATCATTTTACCAACAACATGTGCTCACTTTGAGTCTCCTAGTCATATTTTGTTAGTTGTCATTGTATTCAAACTTTTAAAAATTAGTATTATATCTGGCATAGTGCTCTGTGATTACTTATCTTTGTTATTAACATTGTAATTGTTTTAGGGTACCATGAAACACATCTATACAATATGGCATTGTAAATTGGTGTCACTTTTGCACAGGAATGTGGTAATATGGAGCAAAATTTAAAGTGTTTGTATGATTTGACTCCACCATAATCTCAAAATTTAATCTAGAATATACTAACAAAAACACGTCAAGTTATGAATAAGAAGGCTTCTCATAACACTACTTGTTTAGCATCAGATTTCCAATTTATAACAAATTGGAAACAACCAGGATGTCTCTAGCTAGTAACCTAGAAAAATATGTAACCGATTAAAAATTTAGATAAAACTATATCTTTTGTGTGTATTGGGGATATATGAATAATAGTCACACTTCTGAAGAAATAGATACAGATACCATAAATATGAACAGCTTTCTTATTGACAAAGATGACGCTAACAATGTGGCATAATCACTAGTCAGTTTAACTACTTTATTCCCAGAATTAAACATATCCATGTATCATTAAGGATCTCCACAGGGTAATAGTGAACCTGCTTTAGTAAACTCATTAAATTGTGAAACAGAATTAAAATAAATTGAGAACAGAGTGCTCCCAAAAGAGGTAGCGACTTGAGACACAGGTTCAGACCTTTATTTCCTCTCTCTCACCGATCTGATAACTCTCTGCTTCCTGAGGGAGAAGGACACAGATGATAATGAAAAAAAAAGTTATCCTCTTGTTAACTGTACTGTCTGAAGGAATGAGTGGAAGTTTTTTTTCCTTGAGCCATGGCCAGAAACAACTAGAGGAATAAAATATTTCCTCTAATGATGTGAATAAAGCAAAGTGTGGAGCAATGTTATCTTACAAGCATCTTTAGGCAAATTAATGCATTTTTTTGTTGTTATTTGACATCTCACTTCATAAATGAGATTCAACCTGCATGTAGGAAATGAAAAAGATGATCTTGACTTAAAGAAAACTAACATTTCATCCATAAAAGTAATTTTTGATTTATGGGCTGAACTTGCCCATAAAAACATTGTGAAAAAGAAAGTTTATCTTCAACTTTCTTCACCTTCCTGTTTCCTTTTCTATGTTTCCTTTTTGCTTCCAGATCCCACTATTTTTTTCTAACAATATTCTTTAGGCTATATGTGTCCATACATTTCCTGGATCTTCATCTCTTATCACAGAATGTGGAGTTAGTATCTTAAGTCATTACGTATCCTTAAAAAAACCAGGTAGATCCATATTAAACAGGGTTTCATAGAAAGGTATGGATTTGAATTCTGTTTCTTTCCTTAGTGTTCTAGATGTAATTTATTGAGCAAGTTACTTTAGGTCCATTAGCGCCATTGTTTTTGTTTTTTCCCATACTTAAAATACAAATATCTATAATTAACTACAGTTTTTCTTATTAAGAAATTCCTAGATGAGTGGACATTTAATTAGATTTTAATTATTAAGCAAAAGCAGGAAATACCATGACATTTTTCCAATGGTGGCTATCAGGATTTAGAAATAGTCCATTAAAAGGCTTATTTTTAAGTGAATTTTTCTTCCTGGAATCCATGGGCTATGTATCTTGATATATATATATATCACAGTTGTATGACTATAGACCTGACCACGTCATAATCAGGAGACCACAAGGTGAATTGGAGACATACTCAGTTAACATGTGCAGTTCTAAAGTATTTTTAAATATCCGTATGATCATTTGGTTTATTTGCCTAAAAACAACCATTAACACATGAAAGAATTTTGTGAAAAATCCCTTGTCAATGTGAATTAATTATTCTTGACCATTTAAGAGAAATACCTATATAATAGCTACCAAAATTGTTAGACTAAACCAATTAGTTGGAGTAAGGATGCTACATAAAAAGATTAATTCAGTTATAAATTAATTGGCCTAATACCAGTTAATATGGAATTTCCTTTATATAGACACAGCCTAGCATTCCACACGAAAATGCACTATACTGTGCCAGAAAGAAAATAAAATGAATGCATAAAGTATTAGCAAAAATTGTTTTAAAATATGTAGTAACAGTTTATGACAGACTATCAGTAAGAGAATTGTAAATTTGGAAACAAAATCTCATTCTTCTCCACTTAATCTCTTCTTTTTCTTCTATTTTTTATTAAAATATTTCAAACATCTGGAACTTTACCATTTAGGAACTTTGTGGTTAATTTACCTGGTAGAGCATATTGACATGTAACTCTCAAAATTATTTGTTGTGAACTATGTCTGAAACCGTGCATTGCTGTTCTTGTATCTATCTACTTTATAATCCTTTCACTCTCTCTCCCCTAAAATGTGCTGATAAAGCTAGCATTATGTAAATGTTACTAGTTGCTATAATCAAAGAAATGCTTCTACGCAGGCATTTTCCCTTTCCATTCTATGAACACCCACATACAGTATGTGTGTATATGAACACACATATACATATGTGCACACACACATATTATTTATTTTTAGAAATGAGCCTAATCATATATAATATATATATTATATATATGCAAGAGACACAGCTTTAAATTATACAGAATGACTAAGTTGTCATAAAGCCTGCTATCTGAGTGGAAGACTATATATTGGATTCTTTTTATAGCCAACCAAAAAAATAAAAAACAAAAAACAGAAGCCCCTCCCTCCAATGTTTGTCATTTAAGTCCCAACTGTGCTGTAGCCTTTAACTGTGTAAGACAGCAAGACAGCACATTTTGTAGATTAAACCAATAAACTCACAAACATAAAAGAAACAAATCTCATAATTGCGGATTTCAATTAAAGGAAGGGGGATCAAAGCAAACATTCTGCTGGAAATTACACAGCTGCTATCTATACAAAATGAGAAAAACGTCTAGAGCCAGCCATAATTTTACAGAGGCAAAAAAAAAAAAAAAAAAAAAAAAAAAAAACCATGCAGCAAACCCTGCAGTAGGACAGATTGTCTATGCTCCTCACGTCCCAATCAGTAATACAGAAATATTGAGTAATAAATTCCTTGCCTCTCTCCATCTGAAAAGCTCCCACCATCTGTGAAAGACAATTTGTAACAGCCTCAATATTAAGATTCAGTAAACAGACAATCACTCCCCTCGTGCCAAGCCGTGGCTACATTTGGAGAAAAGCATAAAGCAAAACAATTAGTAACACCGAGACCCCTCTATTACAAATTATCCAGCCACCAAAACAACTAGTTTCAATTGCGGTTTCCCTTCAACTGGAGAGGAATGCAGGAGATCCTGCATATTTGGCTACCTCCGTGGCCCATGCGTAGGCCTCATTCTAATGCGTTGAATTATTATTGATGGCTGAGGCAGTTCTGCTCTGCTGGTGAACCAATAATGTCAAGGCACTACCTGCAAGATTAATTATAGGAGAGAATAGGCTGAGGTTTCTTGGGACTGAGACATTAATATAGACTGAGCATCAGTTTCAGGGGATTCAACAGACAGCTGAACTAACGCCTCAAACAACGTGACTCTCACTAAATCCCGGTAGCTGTATCTTAGCAGCATGTGGAAGCTTAGAACAATTGTTTTTAACTATGAGGTACAGCGCATTCTGTATTTAAAACAAAAACAAACAAAAAAAACCCCTAAAATACAAAATCAACGGTTCTACCTGAGTTACAAATTCAACCTGAGCTTTGCAGAGAGCATAGATGATACTATTTATTTCACCACAAAGAAAAGGTGACACCACTTTCCTCATGCGTTTGTCCTTGGAACATGTAAAATATGTTCTTATTTACTGCATTTTCTAGGGTTTTGAGTAGGGTGACAAATCTTCCTGGTTTCCTTGGAAAAAATCTCAATTCCCACTTGGTATCCTGGAGTGATTATTAAAAACACACACATTTTATTCTTAAACTCTCGTGGTTTGGATGATAAGTTATACAGTCACTTTAGTTCTAAGGCATATGGAGCCTGAAGCATTTTCTCACTGTGGCTATAGCCATCTTTTATGTAAATATTTTATTTGCTTGTCATATGCAGGTATTTGTACACTTTCTTGGAAATAAAAATTTTAAAGAAGCTGAAGTGTGAAGTTAAATTGAAGGATATGCTACATTTGTAATCTTAGTGAAATTTAACTTGGGGCTTCTGCTTCATTTTGACAAATTCAAAGTTGTATGATATAAAATTATATTATATATGTGTGTGTGTGTACATAAATGTATATACAAATATTTAAATATATGTATATACCCATATGATATCAGGTAACATTCATTTGATTCTTAATTCTTAATCTGTACTAGACACTCATCAAATGATTTTACATATTCTAATTCTTGCTTTATAGATAAATAGATATGTGTGTGTAAATATTTATGCATATATATATAGATGTATGGAATCTGTACATATCTATATGTATGTGTATATAAATATTCCATAAATCTATATATGTATGTGTATATATGTGTGTATACATATACAACATATATGTGTATATATACACATATACATATACACATATGTGTATATATACACGAACATATATACACGTGTGTGTATACATATATGTATGTATACATATATACACATATAAAATATGTATGGAATCTCTATATACTCTCTATATTCTCTCTATATATTTTATTAATATTTTCAACTGAAAAAAGTGAGGCACGGATGGATGAATGATCATGTTCATGGTTACATAGTGAGCAAATAGTAATGTCCAGATTCAAATTAAAGAACTCTGTCCTTAGTGTACAGTCTGTAACCAGTTAACAAGCTCTTATAATTCGTATGTGTATGCATTTAATACATGCATTGCGGAGGTTTATGTATCAGTCTCACTAAATCATCTGGAGTATACCAGAGAAAACAAACCATGGTGGCAAAACTAGTAAGGCTAAAGAATTACAACCATGCACTGCTGAATTTGTTATTGTAACTAGGAGGCCATTTTGTATTCTAACATGGAATAGTTATCTCGAAATAATTTATTTTACTTTGCAAGTTAATGCTATTCTCGACTATCTCTCTATTTTCCTCCCAGCAGCAATCAAAAGGAAATTGAAAAAAAAAATCCACGATAGATTTGATCTATTGTCTTAAAATGTCATGACTGTGGAGCGTATGATAGTTAGAAATAAGTTATCAGGCATCTCCACACGAGTAAAGACAAATGTCTTTGTCAGTTTTAAATAGACAGTGAGGAACACTCCGCTTGCGAAGGAAACTAAATTCCAAGTAACTGGAAGGACTGCCTTTATATATATGTATACGTCACCTATCACCTGCACTTCTGTTTAGAGTGTTTCAATAGAAAATTTATAATTAAAAAGTCTTGTAATCTGAATATACTATATACAGTTATGCATGTTAAGAGTCTGTCTAGTTTTATTGGTGTTATTATTTCACATGAGGAAAACACAAGAATAGAGACAACACATTTTGCTAACCAGAGAGGATGAGAAGCAAGGGTCAACCTGTCTGTAAGATTCTTTCCATAGTGCCTCAGATCACATTTAAAAGACTAAGTTAAACAAAGTTTAGAAAGATTCTGTAGCTTTTCTAGCATTCCATAGTTGTACCTGCCTCCAGGAGATTTTCATGCTAGTTGATAAAATGGTCCTCTTTCTATGGCTGTCCATCCTAAATATACTCTTTAGTTATTAAATAAACATTATGTTTCAGGCACAGTTCAACACTGGGGTAGATGCTTGAGCAGTGAGGTGAATGAGACACACAAGGAATCTGCCCTCATAATGTGTAAAACCTTGTGGACAAGGTAAGTAATGAATATAGAAATGAAAAGACAACTGGAATATTTGCTCACTCTTCTTTTTGCTGATATAACCTTTAACACTTTTCTTCCTTTAATTCAGTGTCACCTCTGACTTGTCTTATTTCTGTTATCAGTACCTCGCCAAATTCTTGTGATTTGATATTTCAGGGAATTTCCTTCTTGTTCCTCTTTTCCTTTCCATTCTTATGAGATCTTCAACCACAAAAGGCATGTTTAAAATTTATGATAGCAGCTATGAAGTCTTTAGTATTATTTCCTTGGGTTTATTGATTTTCTGTAATTATCTTTCTAAAATGAACTGCATCTTCTTTTCTTATATATTGTTTGGCTTGCTTGTCTTTATGTGTTTATATTTGTGACTGTCATAAATTTATTTAAAGTTTTTAGCTCAGAATTCTCCGTTTGAATTTTATTATTAAAATATGATTTATTATTAATTCATTATTAAAATGTGGAATTTGGGTACCGTGTGTTGAATTCATAAAACTCCGTAGTTAATGGCACATCATCGTCACTGATCTGTGTCACAAAACTCTTGAAAAATGTTATTTACTTTATTCTGTATTCTTTATTCCTATTTTCCTCTCCCTTATACCACATAGAAAGACATTTTATAATATTTAACATGGGAAAAATTTTGGTATACTTTTTTTTAAAGTAGGCATTTATATTCAGTGCTTCAATTTTAAGTTGCATAATAAAACTATTGGATATTTGATTTTAGAGATTCGTCCATGTTGTTGTTTTCATATCTAGTCTTTTAACAGCTGGCCAGGGTTTCATGGTGCATGCTCATCAAAGCAAACTGCACACTTGCCTGCTGATGTACAACTTGCCACAACAAATCTCACTGTAATACCATACTTGAATATATTCCCTTATACTTACCTATGAAATAAGGTCTTTGGTTGTATACCAAGTCGATTTTCTGCGTCATAGCTTATGAAAGGAAAGAGTTAACAGCAGGCCTGTGATCTGTTTTTTCCACCTCTTCTTTAGGAATGGGACAGGATGAAAGACTTTCCCGTCAAACCATCGTTTAAACATATGAATGTCAAGACTTCTACAAAACATATGTTGATATTTTCTAGTGGGTGAGTCCTTATCTTTGAAATATTGTGGCCAACTCTATGAGTTTGCCAGAACCACCACAACAGAATACCATAGACTGAGTGGCTTCAACAATAGAAATTTATTTTTTCACAGTTCTAGGGGGAAGAATTACAATATTGAGGTACCAACAGGTTTGATTTTCTCTGGTGTCTCTCTCCTTGGCTTGTGGATGTCCGCTTTCATGCTGTGTGTTCACATGGTTTTTCCTCTGTGTAGGCACATCACTGGTGTTTCTTTGTATGTCAAAATTTCCTCTTATGAGTACACAAATCCAATTGAATGAAGGTCCACTTTAACAGTCTCTTTTTAACTTAATTATCTCTTTAAAGGCCCTGTCTTCAAATACAGATACATTCTGGGATACTGGGGATTACAGCTTTGACATATGAATTTTGGGAGAACATGATTCAGCCTATGTACCTGGTTGGTCTATGTTGCTTATTGTAAATTCACCTAGAATATCATTCCCTTAGAAAATGTCTTATAGACCAGATAATTTTCAGATCATAACATAAAAATATTTCATGACTTGCATAGCTCCCTTTTGTGTAAGTTATATCCTTCTAGCATAGGTGAGACCTATATGTTAAATCTGTGTCTGACACACTGTAAAATAAAAACTTAGGACTCAAGAACAGTCCTGGATTTCTCCATGCCTCTTCTAGGCTTCGCAATTCCCCAAGAGTTCTGTAAAAGGGCCGTATATGCAAAGTGGCCTCCAAGTGCCAAAGGAGCAAAGAAGCTGCAGAAGGAGGCAGACAAATCCAGTTTGTTGGTTTTGAGTGATTTATTAAGGGAACTTGCAGAAAGAATAGTGGCCTTGGGCAACCACAACACAGGTAGATTTTTACACTGTGAACTCTCAGACCCACGGCTTATACCTTGGGGAAAAAGCCTATGTACGCTGGAGGAATGTGTAAGTCGTTGCAGACATTTCAGCCTATAATTTCCGGGACTATAAGGGTTGTTTTGGAGGAAACTTGCTGTGAATAGGTGTTCTTACATAGGAGCAATAATACATCAACTAGACATTTTGGCGGCATTCCTGAACTGGGGTTAGTCACATGTTATATGGCAGATTAGCATTTAATAAAGTCACTCTTGTCCCTATACCATGGTCCTGAAATTATTAGTACATTTTGATATTTAATAAGATCTCAGATTCATGTGTGTCTTACTGAACAACTAACACTTTTTGTTGTGATATGCAGCTTTAGAAACTGATAGGGTTTTTTGTTCTTATGTCTACACATTATCAGTTCTTCTATCACTCTATTCATAAGGACTTTAGAATCATAACACTTAATTCACATTTTTAATTTTAAAACATATTGAGGATCTATTGACCATATTTTTTCTACCATGTTATTAAATAACTCATTACTATGTATTTTTTTGTATTAAAAAATGTTGAAAGGTATTCAAAAAGAGAAGCCAAAATACCTTGTAGTATAAGAAGGAATAAAAAAAATACAAAAAATGTATGATGACATGTATCTACCATTTTATTATCATCTTGAGTAAATTTATTGCCCCCAAAATTTTGTGTTCTGTTTATCCTTCCCTCTTGCAACTCCTGTCAACCACTGATCTCACTATTTCCACAGTTTTGCCTTTCCTACATGTCATATAGTTGAAATTATACAGTATACAGTCTTTCTAAATTGACCTCTTTCACTTAATAATATATGTTTAAGGCTCCTCCATGTCTTTTTGTAGCTTTATAGCTCTTTCTTTTTAGGAGTGAATGATATTCTATTGTTTTAACACAGTTTATTTATCTATTCATATACTGAAAAACATCTTGATGGCTTCCAAGTTTTTGACAGTTATGAATAAAGTTGCTATAAACATGTGTGTGTAAGTTTTTATAGACATAAGTTTTTAACTCCTTTGGGTGAATACCAAGAAATGTGATTACTGAATAGTATGAAAGGAGTATGTTTAGTTTTGCAAGAAACTGCCAAATTTTGTTCCAAAGAAACTGCACAATTTGCATTTTCAGTAGCAATAAATGAGATTTCCTATTGCTCCACATCCTTGTCAGCATTTGATGTTGTCAATGTTTTAGACTGTGGCCAATTCTAATATGTATGTAGTAGTTTTTTATTATTGTTTTAATTTTCATTTTCCTGATGACATATAATGTGAAACATGTTTTCATGTGCTTATTTGCCATCTGTATGTTTTCTCTGGTGAGGTTCTGTTTAGGTCTTTCACTGATTTAAAACTCTAGTGTCTTTTTATTGTTGAGTTTTAAGGGTTCTTTGAATATTTTACCTAATAGGTTTTTTTTTTTTTTTTAATCAAATGTGTGTCCTGAAAATATCTTCTCTCATGCTTGTGTTTTCATTCTCTTGACAGTGTCTTTTTCAGGACAGACATTTTTAATTTGAATAACATCTATTTTATTAATTTTTTCTTTCATCAATCATGCCTTTGGTGTTGTATCTAAAATGTCATCACCAAATCAAAGGTCATCTATTTTTCCTTATGTAATCTCTAAGTGTTTTATGGTTTTTCAATTTAACATTTAGGTCTGTAATTCATTTTCAGTTAATTTTTGTGAATGGAATGATCTGTGTCTAGAGTCATCTTTTTGAATGTGGATGTCCAAGTGTACAAGGACTGTTTGCTGAAAAGACTACAAAGGATCTTCAAACAGTTCACAAAAATTTTCTAAATTTTCCATGAATTTCAACTTTTCTCACAAAAATAAACTTGCATTGTCTTGTTGTAACATGTCTAAACAGGACCTAGTTTGAGGTACTAAGAAGAATATCACACCAGTTTGAAAATAACACCTATCAGAGCAACATGAATTCTGATAAAATGAAGCAAGAACAAGCATCAAATTTATGGTAAGGCTTGAGCAGAAACATAGAGAAATAATTGACCAAAAGCCTATGGGGACAATATCCAAAATAAATCGGCAGTTTACAAATTATAACTGATGTTAAGAAGGGATGAGATAATGTTGAAGCTGAAAGCTCAAAAGAGCAGACCATCCACATCAGTTTATGAGAAAAGAAAACAACAATAACAACAACAACAAAAAACTTATTTGTGCCCTAATTGAAGAGCACCAAAAATTAACAGCACAAATAGGTAACAACCTGGATACGTCAATTGGTCCAGTCTACAAAATTCTGATTGTAAAATCAAAGGTGAGCAAACTTTCAACTTTATGGGTGCCAAAACCATTGCACAGAGATGAGCTACAGATAAGAGTAGAGCTTTCAATTGAAATTTTAAACAAGTGGAGTCAATATCATGAAACATTTCTTTGAAGAATTGTAACAAAAGATGGAACACGGCTTTAACAGCATGATCTTGAAGACAAAGAAGAATCAAAGCAATGGTACCAATATGTGGAAGTGGACTAGTCAAAGTAAAAGCAGATCAGTCAAGAGCAAATATTATAGCAACAGTTTTTTAAGGATGCTCAAAGGAATTTCGATTGTTGACTTTCTGGAGGGCCAAATAATGATAACATCTGCTTATTATAAGAGTGTTTTGAGAAAGTTAGCCACAGCTTTAGCGGAAAACACCTGAGAAAGCTTCACTAGAGTCTTTTCTCCACCATGACAAGGTTCCTGCTCATGCCTCTCAAACAAGAGCAATTTTGCAAGAGTTTCAATGGGAAATCATTAGGCATCCCCCTTGCAGTTTTAGTTTGGTTTCTTTTGATTTCTTTTTCTTCCTGATGTTAAAAAAATCTAAAAAGGGTGGCCAATTTTCTTCAGTTGATTATGTAAAAAAGCATTGACATCATTAAATTCCCAAGACTCTCAGTTCTTTAGGGATTGACTCAATAATTGGCACCATCTCTTACATAATTGTGTTGAACTTGGTGGAGTTAATGTTAAAAGTTTTTATCTTTAATTTTTATCTTTAAATTCCAGTTTTCTACATATTTTAAAAATTTCCCTCATATCTTTCCTACATCGTGTTGCCTTTGTCCTTTGTGAAAGATCAATTGGCTATATTTATATGGGTTTATTCCTTCACTCTCTATTATTTTCCATTGACCTATTTGTGTATTTCTTTGTCAATACAACCCTGAATTGATTACCCTAGCTTTATAGAAAGTCTCAAAACGGGGTAGTGTCAGTCCTCCAACGTTATTCTTTTTCTTTAATATTGTGTTTGCTATTCTGCATCTTTTGCCTATTCATATCAATATTAAAATCAATTTGTCATTATCCATAAGATAACTTGTTGGGATTTTATATTGGAGATTATATTGAACCTGTAGATTAAGTTGGAAAGAATAATATCTTTACAGTATTGAATCTTCCTGTTTATGAACATGAAATGTCTCTCCAAGTTTTTAGCTCTTCTTTAATTTCTTTCATCAGAGTTTTGTACTTCATATAAATCTTGAACACAGTTTGTTAGATTTATACATGAATATTTCTTTTCTGGGTGCTAATTAATGTAAAGGTTATTGCATTTTTTAATATGCAAAAGTTACCAATGTAAAACACAACAAAAAAGTGCTTGCATCATAAATACATTAGTTGCAAATAACAAAAAGCCTAAATATCAATGGCTTTAACATAAAATAGATTTACTGTTTCCTTATACTTACAAGATGCTCCTTCATGTAACAGACTGTATTCCAGGTACACAGAAGAAGGAATAAAAACCAAAGAAATTTATGAGACTTTTTTTTAAATCAGGAAGATACTAAAACTCTCACTGAAGCCTTTTATCAAATTCCTCTTACATATTATTGGCTAGAATTTTATCTCGTGATCAAACTTTGCTGCAAGAGAATATAAAAAGGTGTGTATTTTGAGCATTACATGTTGAAACTTCAATATGGATATTTTTACAGTGGGGAAAAAAGAGTACAACAGATATTGAATAGACAACTAAGAGTTAGGGCTAAATTAATACTTCAGAAACGTACGTGTAGAACAGCTGAATATTTGAAAGAACAGGCCAGCAAACATATTAGACTTGAGTTCTCTAATTTATGTATTTATTTTAAATTAATATAAAAATAACCATCTGTTTCTGTAAAGCATATGGTTGCTAAATAGATATTCAATAATAAAGTTTGCTTTGTTTATGAAAGAAATAGTTGCTTGGAATTTTTTACAAGAGACATTAGCAAATGATGCTAGGAATAAAAATTTATTCATAATGTATCTATTTTGCAATACTATGAACAAATAATCACCATTAGAAAATGTAAAAGGGACCTGGGGTTTTAGTAAATCTCTGACATATCCCTTGCCATGATCACAGAATCTGTATGTATATCATCTTGTATAATCTGGCCAATCACTACTCTTTGAAGTAATCATTCCTTTGATTGAAATTGTAGCTTCTTTTGTTGCATGAAACTATTTTTAACAGATTGTATATTTACTTGAGAAGTTGTATTTTTTATATGACTACACTATACATATCAGAAATATGACTTATTCATTTGTATATCCTTGTATTATCTAACCAATTTTTAGCAAAGTGGGTTCCTCACTCACACTTGTAGAACAAACATTAATAAATCGAACGAATACTGATGGCCTCATGATTCCACAAATTTGTTGTGTTTAGCAAATTTGTCTGAAACATAATTTCAACCCTAAACAACATACGAACTAAACTTTATGCTCCTGAGGGGTGTGTGTGTGTGTGTGTGTGTGATTTTCACATTTTAGTAACAATCTATAAGCTAGGGATGCTGTGCAAAGTTCAGTAGATGTTTTTATGGGTTTCTGTTGTTGCTATTGCTGTATTTTATACCTTCATAATGTCATGAGAAAATTTATGAATTCACACATGTTGGTTGATATGATTTGGATGTGTCCCCACCCAAGTCTCACCTTGAATTGTAGCTCCCATAATTCCCATGTGTCATAGGAGAAACCTGCTGGGATGGAATTGAATCATGGGAATGGGTCTTTCATGTGCTATTGTCATGATAGTGAGTTAATTTTCACAAGATCTGATGGTTTTATAAGTGGCTTTTCCCCCTTTTGCACTGGAATTCTCTATTGCATGCTGTCATTTAAGACACGACTCTGCTCCTCATTTGCCTATTGCCATAATTGTGAGGCCTCCCCAGCCATGTGGAACTGTGAGTGAATTAAACCTCTTTCCTTTGTAAATTATGCTGTCTTGGGTATGTCTTTATTAGCAGTGTGAGAATTAATAATACAATAAATTGTTACTGGGAGTGGGGTGCTGTTGTATAGATACCCAAAAATGTGAAAATGACTTTGGAACTGTGTCACAGTCAGAGGTTGGAAGAGTTTGGAGGACTCAGAAGAAGATAGGGAAATGTGGGAAAGTTTGGAACTTCTGAGAGACTTCTTGATTGGCTTTGACCAAAAGGCTGATAGTGATATGGACAATAAAATCCAGGCTGAAATGGTCTCAGATGGAGATGAAGAACTTGTTGAGAACTAGAGTAAAGGTCACTGTTGCTATACAAAGAAACTGGTGGCATTTTGCCCCTGCCCTGGAGATCTGTGGAACTTTGAACTTGAGAGAGATGATTTGGGGTATCTTGTAGAAGAAATTTATAAGCAGCAAAGCATTCAAGAGGTGACAGAGCATAAAAGTTTGAAAAATTTGCAGCGTGATTCAGTAGAAAATAAAAAACTATTTTTCTGCAAAGATATGCAAGCCAGCTGCAGAAATTCATGTAAGTAACAAGGAGCCAGATGCTAATTTCCAAAGCAATGGGGAAAATGTCTCCAGGGCATGTCAGAGACCTTCATGGCAGCCCCTGACATCACAGGCCTGAGGCCTAAGAGGAAAAAATGGTTTTGTGGGCCGGGCCCAGAGTCCCCTTCACTGCTCTGTGTAGTCTCCAAACATGGTGTTCTGCATCCCAGCTGTTTCAGCTCCAGTTGTGACTAAAAGGGGCCATCACACAGCTCAGTTTGTTCCTTCAGAGGATGCAAACTCCAAGCCTTGACAGCTTACATGTGATGTCGGGCCTGTGGGTGCACAGAAGTCAAGAATTGAGGTTTTGGAACCTGCATCTAGATTTCAGAGGATGTATGGAAATGCCTGGGTGTCCAAGCAGAAGTTTACTGCAGGGGTGGGGCCCTCATAAACAACCTCTGCTAGGGCAGTTCAGAAGGGAAATGTGGAGTTTGAGCCACCACACAGAGTCCCCACTGGAGCACTGCCTAGTAGAGCTGTGAGAAGAGGGCCACTGTCCCCTAGACCCCAGATGGTAGATCCATTCACAGCTTGCTCCACGTGCCTGGAAAAGCCACAGGACCGGAACTTCCCATGCTGTGGGAGCACACCTTTTGCTTTAGCATGAACCGAATGTGAGACATGGAGTAAAAAGGAGATTATTTTGGAACTTTAAAGTTTAATGACTGCCCTATTGAATTTCAGACTTGCATGGGGCCTATAGCCCCTTTGTTTCTTTCATCGGATATTTACCCAATGCCTGTACCCCCATCGTATCTGGGAAATAACTTGCTTTTGATTTTATATGCTCATAGGTGGAAGGGATTTGCTTTGTCTCAGATGAGAATTTTGACTGTGGACTTTTGAGTTAATACTGAAGTAAGTTAAGACTTTGGACTGTTTAGAAGGCTTATTTGGTTTTGAAATGTGAGGAAATGAGATTTGGGAGAGGCCAGGGGTAGAATGATATGGTTTGGCTCTGTCCCCACCCAAAAGTCTCATCTTGAATTGGGAGGAATCTGGTTGGAGGGAATTGAGTCATGGGGGTAGGTCTTTCCTGTGCTGTTCTCATGATAGTGAGTTAGTTCTCATGAGATCTGATAGTTTTATAAGGGGAATTTTCCCTCTTTTGCACTGCACTTCTCTTCTGCCTGTTGCCATGTAAGACATTACTGCTCCTCATTTGCTTCTTTCATAATTGTGAGGCCTCCCCAGTCATATGGTACTGTGAGTCCATTAAGCATCTTTTTCTTTATAAATTACCCAGTCTTGGGTACATCTTTATTAGGAGCATGAGAATAGACCAACATGTAGTTTCTCTATTTTATAAGATTTGTCTCATTTTTGCCTATTTTTAATAAGAAATTGTATTTTGTATATATTTAATTTGTTCCAACTTCAACACTTGTGGGAACCATTATAAGGTTCTTCCCTCAAAGTTGCTCATGTTTCATGCTGAGAACCTGTGAATATGTCAAGAGGGACTTTACAGATGCAGGTATGATTAAATTAAACATCTTGAGATGGAGGGATTATCCTGTATTATTTAATGGAACTAATGTAATCACAAGGATGCTTATAAGACAGAGGCAGGACAGCCAACCTCTGAGAGAGAGAGAGAGAGAGAGACTTCAAGATGTTACACTGTTGGCTTTGAAAATGGAACAAAGAGCCAGGAGCAAAGAAATGAAGGTGGCATCAGGAAGCTTGAAACACAGAGAGAGATTCTCCTCTAGAGCCTTCAGACTCTTTAGCCCAGTCAGACTCATCCTGGACTTCTCTCCTCCCCAAATTATGCTATTTTAAGCTACTATATTTTAGGTAACTGTAACAGCAGTAATAGGACACTAATACAACTCCCTACCACAATTAATGAAAACAGTCTCTTTTGGATGACACTTAAGAGTCTCTTTAAGTAAAATGTTCAATCCCTACGAGTCCTGCTTAATCCCTCTTACGTACTCAAAATATAGGCAGTGACTTACAGTGTTTTTATATTACAGAGTTAAAGAGGACCCCAAAACTATGCAGAGACCATGGCTCCTATGTCTTCAGTCAACTTTGTTCTTTTCTGATTATGCTGCAAGTATTGACTTATCGGTCAGTCTTTTACCATTAAGTATAATGTTAGATGTAGGGTTTTTTGTAGATTATCTTTACCAAGCTGAAGGAGGATACCTCTCTATTCCTGTTTTCCTGAGAGATTTTATAATAAATGATGTTGATATGTTTCACATTTTTTTCTGCATAGATTGTAATAATCAAGTGATTTTCATCTTCTAGGCTAAAATAATGTGTAGTGGAATTAATTAATTTGTGACCCTTGAACTAGTCGTATGTTCCTAGTGTAACCTTTATTGGTCATGGTGTATGACTGCTGTTACTAAATTAGACTTGCTAACATTTAAAAAATGATTTTGTGTTTATATTCACAAGTGATAGACTCCATAATTTTTGTGCTTTCTTTTTTTGATATCAGATATCAGCACAATAGTAGTCTTATAAAATAAATTAAAGATTGTTGCTTCCTCTTTACTTATCTGAAAGAGTTTGTAAACTCATATTAATACTTCAAAAGTTTGATATAATTCTTGATGAAAACCATTTGGGCATATAACTTTCTTTTTCAGGAGGTTTATAATTTAAAAATCCACTTGCTTAATAGCTATAAGATTATTCGAATTACCTATTTCATCTTGGATGAGTTGTGAAAATATTTTCAAGACTTGGTCCAGGTTGTCTAAGTTGTCAAATTTATGTGTTTTAGAGTTGTATATAGTATTCTTTTTTGCCTTTTTTAATCTATAGGATTTATAATTGTATCCTATTTTTATTCCTGATATTTATACTAATAATTTGGTTATTCTTTTTTCCTTACTCTTACTAGATACATGTTAATATTATTGATTTTGCCAAAGAATAAACTCGGTTGTTTTCCAATATTTATGTTTTTATTTTTTATTTTATTCACTTATAGTCTTATTATTTTCTTTCTTATGCTTACTTTGCATTCATTTTACAGCTTTTTATATATGTTCTTTAAGTGGGAGAGTAGATGATTTATTTGATTCTTTTAATTTTTTTGAAAGTCTTTATTTATAGCTTTACATTTCTTTCTAAAAACCGATTTAGCTGTCTCCTACAAATTTTGGTAGGTTGTCTATTCCATTTTTTTATTTCAATATATTTTCACAAATTCCTTTGAGACTCTTTTGACCCATAGATTATTCACAAGTGTCTAGATAATTTTCAAGGGTTTGAATATTTTTCTGTTATCTTTTTGTTATTGATTTTTAGTTTGATACCTTTGTGATTAGAGAACATACTCTGTATGGTTTCTAGGGTTTTACATTTTTGAATTTTTTTTTAATGTTCCAGAACATTATCTTTCTTTGGTTATGTTCTGTGGGCATTTAAAATTAATGTGTATTCTCCTGTTGTTGCTTGGCATGTTCTAGAAATGTTGATTATATCTTGGTGGTTGATGGTGTTGCTGAGTTTTACTGAAATTCTGTTTAGTTGCTCTACTAATTCTTCAGAGAAGGGTGTTGAAGTCTCTGATCTTTATTGTGGACTTGTCTATTTCTTCTTCAGTTTTTTCAGTTTTCACTTCACATATTTTATGGCTCTGGTGTTCAGTGCATGAGCTTTAAAATTGCTATGTCTTTTTGGTAGATTGCACTTTCTATAATTATATAATGTCCCTCTCTGTCTCTAGTAATTGTCTTTGCTCTGAAGTCTACTTTATCTAATCTTTTATTCAGGCTGTTTTCAAGTTAATATGATTCACATTTTCATGATTTGTCTTTATCCATCCTTTTACTGTCAACTTGCCTATAACATTATACTTGAAGTGAATTTCTTGTTGACCAAAAATAATAGTCATGTTATTTAATCCACTCTGCCAGTATTTTTATTGGACAATTCAGATTATTTCCATTTAATATAAATATTGATGTTAGGTTTAAAGCCTATCATTTTATTTTTATTTTAGTTTATCTCTTTTTTATTTTTTTATTTTTTCTGCTTTTATAATGAGTAGTTTGTTTTTTGACTTGCATTTCTCTCTGTGTGTGTTTTTATATATGTATCTATTTCCTTTTTTTAATAAGCTTTGTTGGTGGTTGTGCCAAGTATTTTTATATATATATATATATATATATATATATATATACACACACACACACACACACACATACATACATACACACATACACACACACATAATTTATCATGGTATACTAGTGTTATCATTTTTATCAGTTCAAGTGAAATATAGAAATCTTACCTCTGTTTACATTGTTACTGCTCCCTGCTATAACTGTCTTAAATACTTCCTCTACATATAATAAGAACAAAATAAATCAGTGATATAATTTTTGACTCAATGTCAATAATAATTTAGATAACTCAAGAGAAGAAGAGTGTTTCATATTAGCTGATTTTTTTTTCATTTATTTCTTCATTTTTTGCTTTATTTTTAAAGAATTTTTTCCCTTTTATTTATTTTTTAATTTTCAATTTTTATAGATACATAACAGCTGTACATATTTATGGGGTAAAAGTGAAATTTTGATCCAAGCATACAATGTGTAATAATCAAATCATGGTAATTGGGATATCCATTACTTAAAGGACTTTTTTTTTGTTGTTAGAAACATTCCAGTTTCTTACTCTTACTAGATATATGTTAATATTAACAGTTTCACTTGTTTAGTTATTTTGAAATATACTGTAAGTTCTTATTAACTATAGTCATTCTGTTGTGCTACTAAACACTAGATCTTATTCCTTCTAACTATATTTTTTATACCAATTAAGAATTCCCACTTATTCTGCCCCTACTCACCCTTACGATAGATTTACTGGCAACAAATTATCTTAATTCTCACTCCTGTGAGATCATCTTGATTTTCCTTTATTCTTGAAGGCTATTTTCACTGTTTATAGGATTCTGAGCTTTCCTGGCCTCCATTGTTTGTGAAGAAAAATTTCTGTCATTATAATAGTTTTTTTTTTTTTCCTATACTTTCAAAAGTATAATGAAGATATATCTTAGTGACATCGATTTATTTAGTCTTATTTTGTTTGGTGTTCATTCAACTTCTTGAATTTGTATCTTTTATGTTTTTTGCCAAATTTGGGAAAGCATTCCCCTATTATTACTTCAGGTAATTTTTTACCCCAGTCTTTTGTCTTATTCCAGTGCTTTGATGACAGAAAATGTAGATATTTCACTATATGATAGTTTGCTACGTAATGATATTTTGGTCAATGATGGGTCATATACGTTATGGCAGTCCCATAAGATCATAATAGCATGATTTAACTGTACCATTTCTATGTTTAGATAAGTTTAGATAAACAAAGACTTACCGTTTTGTTACAGTTGCCTACAGTATTACGTGTTGTACCAGTTTAGCCCAGGAGCAATAGGCTTTGTAGTATAGTAGGTTATACCACTGAGATGTGTGTAAATATACTCTATGATGTTTGCACAATGACAAAATCACCCGAGGATGTATTTCTCAGAATATATCCTCTTTGTTAAGTGATACATGGCTATATTTTCACACGTTGCTGGAGAATTTGTGTGTAATTTTCTCAGTTTTGCAGATTGTTTAATTTCTGCCTGCAGCCTCTCATTCGTTTTTTGGTTTTTTTTGTTTTTTTTTTTCTCCCCTCTATTCTACCCATTCACTGAACTTTATATTTTGGTAATTGAATGTTTTAATTCTAAAATTTAATTTGGCTCCTGTTGATATGTTCTATTTCTCTGCTAAGATGTTTCAACTCTTTGTTGACATATCCTTTTGTTTTTTAAGGACATTTGTTTGTAATTGCTTACTGAAGCATAATTATTATAACTGTTTAAAATATTTTTAGATGATATGAACATCTCTGTCATCTCATTGTTGGCATCTATTGCTCACCTTTTTAATCAAGTCTGGTATCTTCCTACTTCTTGGTATGATAAGTGATTTATTATTGAAGACTAGACATTTTTGTGTTATTTTGTGAGACACTAAATTTTCTTTAAACTTTCTGTTTTAACTGGCTTTCTGTGACACTGCTCCAGCCGAAGAAGAAAAGCAGCTGGTTATAAATACAAGTCCGGGTTCCTTACTCATCCTTCATTGAAACCCAAGGGGAGTGGTCTTTTGATGCACTAGGTGAGTGCTGATGTGTTGGTGTCTCACATGAAATCTACTGACATTATGGTGAGAGTGGGTTTGTTATCACTGGGTAATGGTGAAATCCCTGATTCTCCAGTAAGCTTTCTCTGATGCCACCTAGGCATCGAGGAGGACGGGCACTACATTGCTGATGAGTGGGGTGAAAGTCCATGTTCTTCATGTGGTTTTCACTGACATTGCTGGACAGAGGACTTGTTACAGGCTGATGGTGATGTATTGGTTTCCTATTTGACTTTCTCTACCATCAAGACAGCAGTTATTTTTTAACAGACTTGTGATTGTGAAAATCAAGATTTCTAATTCAGTCTTTGCTGACTCAATTTGGAATGGGGCCACCATTTTTGTTGATGTTGTTTTCTTGATTTGTTTCTTGGTGTTTGCCTGGAGTAGAGTGGTTATTAGGTAAAAGTTTTCTCTCTAGCTAGGCTGCTTTTCTCCTAATCCTTTGACTAGAGAAAACAGTCATTTTCTGGAGATTTTTTTGTCTGTGCCCATTGGCATTTTCAAGCAGACAGCTTTTTCAGCTCCAAGTCTAGTATACATGAAACAAAAACCAAACCCAGGAAACTATCATTGTGTTGTTTTTTATTCCTGAGGTCCCTTGCTGGTCTGCTGTCTTCTTTATACCTATATAGATCTTTTTACACTTATTTTATATATAATGTACAAGGTTTTAGCTATGATTAGTGAGAGGAATAGGAAAAAGTATTTCTCCTCCATCTTCCCAAAAGTGGAAGTCACTCCTAAAAATGTGGTTTCAAGTTTCTAATGTTAGGAATTTTATAGATGTCTGTTTTTCTTATTTCTGACTATATTCCATAGCCAGATTATTTTATTCCTTTTAAACCAATTAAATCATACACACATCTTAATGAATATTCCATTTTCATCTGGAAAGAATGCATGCTCTTCTGTTTTGAAGTAGAATGTTCTATAAATGTAATTTAGAAAAAACTGGTTAACAATGTAAACCTTCTATATTCATATTTGTTTTCCCTATAAATGTTATATAAATGAATAGCATATGTGTGTTGAAATCTCAATCTTATAGTGTAACTTTATCTATTTCTGCTTTCAATTATTTTGATTTTTACTTCATATATTTCAAAGTTCTGTTATTAAGCATGTATACATTTGAGATTATTATGTCATCTTGGTGAACTAGTCTCTTTATCATTAAAAAACATCCCTCTTTGTCCCAGGGAATATAAATTGTTTTGAAGTCTCTTTTTAACATTAATATAGGCACATAATATTTTTATAGATAACAATGTCAAGGTATGGTCTTTTCTACTTCTTAACTTGAAAAACAAAACACAATGAAACTATCTTTTAACTTTTGACCTGTTTACAAGTAAAATTGCTTTCTTGAAGTCAGCACATAGATTGACTTTGGTTCTGTATTAATTCTATCAATGGCTCTCTTTTATTTGGAGCTTGTAGCACATTTACAATTAACTTACTTTTCTATAATGTTGAGGTTGAATCTATCATTTTGCTCTTCATTTTCTTTTGTTCTCAAGGTTCTTTTCTTCTTTTTTTGTCTTTTCTTGGCTTCGAAGATATTAATTATTTTTTAAAATTATTTTATTTTCCATATTAGCACATTATACCCACTGGTCCTTTATTGCATAGAAGAATGAGCACCAGACAAATAGAAAAATGAGTTGAGTTGTGCTGTGTGCTTTGTTTTGTTTGTCATTAATTGATATTAAATTGACCAAGCTAGATGGGCATAGTGGCTCACATCTCTAATTCCAGCACTTTGGGAGGCCAAGGCTGAAGGATCACTTAAGCCTAGGAGTTCAAGACCAGCCCTGACAAGAAAGCAAGACACCATCTATACAAAAAAATTAAAAATTAGCAGGCATGGTGACATGTACTTATAGTCCCAGCCACTCAGAAGACTGAGGTGGGAGAATCAGTTGAGCCCAGAAGTTCTAGATTGCAGTGAGCTATGTTCACACTCCTGCAGTCTAGCCTAGGTGACAGAGTGGGACCTTATCTCAAATAAATAAATGAATTTTTTAAAAAAGCACATTTATCTTTTTTGACCTCTTTAACCAACTGTAGTATTAGACGGTTTTAGCGGCTTAATTCTGTTTTATTACCTGTATGTAAACCATCTTAATATACTTGCACAGCAAGCTTATAAATAGAGCTTCTAAATTTTTAATTAAATGATTAATTAATCTTAACCAAATAAATCAGATAAAACATCAAATATGCTTTGAGGCATAAACCAACATTATCTGCTCCAAATAATATTATTACATATATAGAAATATTTTACATGGAATCTTCACTACTTAAAAAATTTAAAAGCAGATTTTAGCAACATTTTTCTTATTTCGATTAGTGTGTTAATCATGTACAAGCTATTGCAATTCATGTTTACAATTCTACAAAAACTTAAGTAGTTACAAATTCGTATAAAATGATATAGTCATAAATAAAATTCTGAAGTTGAAAATATTTGTTTTTATTGTCTTCTAATTTTTATTCTCTTCCTTATGAAGTGTAATAACCCGTGAAGGTGAGACAAGCACTTAAATTGCAAAAAAAAAAAAAAAAAAAAAAAAAAAAAAAGAAGAAGAAGAAGAAAAACAATTAACTAATTCAATCAACTGGATGAGTTCTTGAATACACTAGGGAAGAATATCAAGCTTTAAGTAGTAAAATATTTTAAGTAGTAAAAGTTTCAAATAAGGAGTGCAATAGAAAATTTTGTTGCAACAAGATAACTTCAAAGAAACCTTAATTACATATTGGTTATACTTTTCAAAACTTTTTTATAAGCTATAAAGGAATGCCTTCATATCATAATATCTGATATAGTAGTCAATTTTTTATAAAAGGACCCTGAAAATTTTATTTTTATTATTATTATTACTCCCTGTACTTAGTAAAGGTAATGGTAAGTGTTTATGCCTCATTATGAAATATTAAACACAGTATTACAACAAGCAGATATTATTTTAAGGTTCTCTTTTTTCCCAACATAACATGTTTCTCAAATATTTTTGAGATACAATTACCAATATCCTTTAAAATTCTGTTTATTCTTGTTTAAGCATTTGGATTTCAGAAAAACATTATGTCACTTGAATTTTTTTTTAAAATTTTTATTCAAACTGTGAACCCAAAAGTATTTGAGGCAGGTATCAATCAATTTAGAAAGTTTCTTTTGCCAAGGATAAGGATTCACATGTAATAAAGCCATTCATATGGTTGGGGGACCTTAGAATTTTATTTTGGTTTACATTCTCCCCCTTCTGGCCAAGGTTTGCCGGAGATAGCATCAATGTCCATCAAATGTTTATTTTGTTTCATAGCATTGCCAGGGCTACAGGATTGTCTGCCCCAGGTCCATCCTGTCCCTTAGTGGGACACTCTGTGGCAAAGGGACTTAGAGTCAAGAGACTTATAGTCAATTAAATATTCTAGGCCAGATAGGAATGAACATGAACAAGGCATTCATTATCTCTTAATTTTTTTGTTGTTTTAAAGAACCAACAATCAAAAAGCCAAAGGCTTATATTTAACTTCTGTGTGTTGAGCTACTGCAATCTTGTTTTTAGTTACAGACATATAACAATTCACTATATAAAGCATAACATTGTTCTGAAAAATAAATTTTAGATATATATATTTATCTGCACAACTCATAACTGGGAGTATTATACTAAGGAGGCTTGGTCACAAAGTATCATCATCCTCCTAGTAATTATTTTCTCTTAATTCTGTGGGAAGCAGGAGATTCCTTATGGTTGAGGTGGATGAAAAGGTGCCACGTAATAGCTCAGAAAACAAAGTCCTTTGTTTTACTAGCCATTTAGGCGTATTTGTACCCATCTTTGATTTGGAGTGTCTGACCTTGATCTACTTCTATACCTCAAAACCAGCCCTTACAATCTTATGTGACAACCTCTTCCATGATAGTCTCTGGGCCTAGAGGGAGGGGGCTTCTGTAGCCTTAAACAGCAGGGCATTTGCAGTGAAAAACAGATCAGGCCCAGTGGAATGCCAAATGAGGCAAATTTACATCTTTCATGATTCAATCTGCACTCAAAAACAAAAGTCAGGGCTGAAATATAGTAAAAAGTGTTATAGTTTTACTTTGAAACAATTTCTTCCTCTCTCTAGCCCTCCTTTCCCATTGAAGAGATATTATAGTAAGACTAATTTATGTGCAAAATAAGTTTTAGGCTTATTGTACTTTGCGTGATTATTTGCATAGATTGCAGCAAGAATTGATTGCCATATAGGCTCCTTTTAAGTTGGCTTTCTGAAACTTTACGTAAAAATATGTTATTCTAGTCAAACTTTGGTAAAATAACCAGTGTCTCAAATTGTCCTGTTTTAAAAGAAAAGACTTTACTAAACTTATGGAAATAACTATATTTTCATAAAATCAGAATACTCACAGTTTCTGAATTTTGGAGAATTCAGAGAGAAAGGTAAATTTGCTCACAAAAACATACTTCATCCAATTGCTCTAAACTGTACAAAAACAGAAAAGAAAAAGATTTTCTAGAATTTTCCTTGGAGCAGCACAGTTCCAAACAAGATGTTGTTTGTTCACCTTGGAACTGCTATTCACATGCTAAGTAGCTCTTCTTAGATGAGAGCTGTTTATTAGGTACTGTAGAATCTAGCAGCTCCTTACATAAAGTTACTTCTAGGGAAAATGGAGGCTCTCTGCTCATGAGAATTTCCTTCTGCCATCTCTAGGTAGTAAGATTCTATTTAAACCATTTTTATTTTATTATAGAACTCTTTGGGGCACCATTACTTCCATTAGCATAGGGGTAGCTTCAGTTAACATTTCATAGCAAGGTGGTAAATGCCCCTCAGGTGGAAATTCTCTAGTCCAGTAGTTGTCATTGGGAAGTGCTTACAGTCTTTTGTCATAAGCTCCAGTAAATGTTCCACAAAGGACTATGAAGTGGAGGATTTTTCCTGACTAGCACTCCAGCTTTTGCCCTATATTCTGTGGGCTCAGGCAATCTTATTAGTTCCTATGTGTTTAGCATGTCCATGTTCTGTGCGGGAAACGCATGAGGGGAGAAGAAAAGACACACACACAATACCTTTAAGAGTAAACAAACTTTATCTCATGTAAATGGCAATGCAGATGTAATAAGCAAATGATATAATAAGCAAATAATATAATAAGCAGACTGACATAATAAGCAAATTGAATAGGAAGGGGAGAAGGGAAAAGATTTTTACACTCACTAGACTATGGAGGATTCACCACCAGACTGGATAGCAACAGCCTGGGCTCCAGAGTCAGCTACTTGTCCATCCACAGAGGAGGAGAAGTCTCATGACTTCAGCGCAGTCCGGGACCCTAGCTCTTTTTGTAACAAGTTATTTGGCATGAGGCCCGGTCACGAGGGCCCTTATGACTGGGCTCAACAAACACAAAAATGTCAATTTGTTTTCCCGATTGTCTATTGTTTTTCAATAACTAACATATAGGAATAGATCGAAATAGAGATTTCTCTGAGATAGCACTGGAGAAACACCTCAAGGGGTTCACACAACCTGTTCCGGGACTTGGTGACCATTGTTTGTGTCTATGTTCAATTGAGTTCAAATTCAATATTTAACTTTTTCTCCACAGTCCAATGAACACGTCTCATAGAATAGACTTACATGCCTTCGGTTTTATGGTACTAGATAGGGAAACCTTCCCCCGTCAGATACAATATCTATTTTCATAGCCGTTTATGTAAAGGAGTCACAACTACCTTTTATGAAATCTGTTTAAACATCTCAAATTTTATAACTCTAGTAATTTATACATTTTTATGCTTTGGTCCCAGAACCTTTTTTTTTTTTTTTTCCTACCCACAGTCTATTTTACCTTTTCCCTTGAAAGAGGATCTGGGTCCCCAGCCATGGGTTGAGCCAAGGAACTCAGTCTCTTTTGTCAATCTTTATCATAATTTGCCTTAGCCTTGCTTCACGAAATATTAGCTTCTTATTATAACCTTTGCCTTTTGATATTTCTTAAATTTCCCCAATTTGGGGTAAATGCAGAAAATGGATGCGGGGCCTTTTAATGTTAGAGAATGAACAGGATGGGTCATCATAAAGCCAGTCCCACCGGGCTTTCAAATATGAAGCATATTAACTGCTTCATCTGGGGTGCTCTACTTGACATTTTTAGGGAGAGTTAGGCAATTTCCTTCTTAGGGTAAACAGACCTTACAGTGGCATTTATCTGGTCACTGGGCAGGTTGTTTTCTCAGGAATAACCTCCTGTGCATTTGTTTTACATGTACTCATCAGCAAATGTTTAATAGTAAGCTATGGGCCTTGCGTAAACTTAAACAAGCCCTTTCATTCTGTAGCATTTAAATTAAAGATTCTGTCCTTAAAGTAGTTATTTGTACAATTCACTATAGCAAAGATTTCTCAGGAAACTGATGATACCAATCTACAAAATGGAACAATTCCTTTACATTATACACTCTTTTTAATGGTTGCTTGGTCTTGCCATTCTCCTGCATTGACTAACTTCTTGGTAACCACAGGTCTAAGAGGTAAGTTTTATTGCCCTGGCTTAATTTTTCATTTTGTGTGTAGCTTTCAGGCTGGTGGCCTGACCTGAGACAGACCCACATCTAAGCTTGGCCCATCCTTAAGGCCAAACCCGGCACTCTTTTACTTTCAGTTAGCTGTTACAGATAACAATAACCAAGAGATTGAATATTTTGCTTTTTTCTTATTAATTTGCATTTCTGTAATTAATTAGTTCGGTGAACTAATTCCGTGAGACTGAGTATGATCCATCTCTAAATTCCACTGTAGCTTTTACCTTTAGTAATTGAATGCAGCCCAGCTGCAGCTCTTTAAGATGGGTAACCACGTGGCCACTCAATAATCAAGTTTTCCTGTCACCTGCCTTTTCATTTTTGTCTTTACTCATTTAGTTTTATTTATACGATCTTTTTCTTTATTTTAAAGCAACTCTGAAACAGTCTCCAAACTAGGAAAAAGAATTACATTTTCCTTAGCAAAAACCACATCATTGTGTTTTTACAAACTTCACCAAAAACACCTTTTATTGGCTATTATTTTAACTCTTAATAATCCAAAGTGCCAGTGAAAAAAACTGAAGTTATGTAATGTAGCATAATATAACTTTAAATTTTAAACTACTAGAGATAATTTTGAGATTAAATTTACCAAATTAAGCTTACCAAAGATTACCAAGGTCATGTGAACTAAAAAGGATCTGAACTAGCTTCTATCAGTCTGATAGGCACTTTCTTTTCTTTAAACGAATTGATTAGAGCACTTTCATATAGTTTCGTAGTGAAATATCACTTCCACATGACACATACAAACATATAGATATAGCAGACATGCCACAAGAGAAGATCCAAAAGATTTTTCTTTTGCTTATTTTCAAAAATTCTCTCCCTTACTTTAGATAATTAATTTAAAAAGTTACAGGAACCAACAAAAGGTGAAAGAGAGAGTTACCATCCCAGGCCTTGCAAAAGAGAGAAAGAACTGAAGCAACAGGTTGCAGTTTCTGAGATATTAATCTGAATAATTTCAAAAAGAAACATTATAGAATTTAAAAATTAAAAACTTCTCACCATAAGAGTAACTCAATATTTTTAATAAAATCTTCTAATCGGTTTTTTAGTTTTATATTTAACCGTTTTATATCAAATTTCAATTTTTGGAAAAACAATTATAATTTTAATTATAGTCAACTTAATCATATAACATTTTTATAATTTCCTTTTTTATTAGTATCATTATGACTTACACAGACCATTCACAACATTTTTGGACTTTCTGGTTTGTCTCAAATAGCCCTCTTTTTCAGACAATGAATCATTTCATTTTAGGACAAAAATTCGTCATGCAAGATTTTTTCTCATATGATATTGCTTTCAAGATTTCATAGCAAAAATATCTCTTCATATCTGTAACTTTCTTTACATCTCTCTTATTTCTTGGTTTATTTCATCTTGTTTTATATATAACCTTTAACCTTTGGATTAGACAAAATTTTACCTTTTAATAAAAATATATTTTAAATATGTTTTTTTCTATAATTTTTAATTTGGTAATTGCCCACTTAACTAATTAAAAATATTAATTAAAAGTAACATCAGATATAAACCTGGCAGAAAAATATCTATTATTTAATATAAACTTAGATTCTAAATTATATGACAAGTTTGTTAACAAGCATTTTTTCTAGTACAAGCATTTTTCCGGTTATTTAATAGTTTACCTAGATTATTTATAAAACTCTGAATACTATCATTTGAAATTATTTTTCTGTTAACCATGTTTAAACCTACGAATTTCAGTTGTTCACCTAAGTAAAACCTTAAGGTTAAAAATACAGGTATTTTACCCATAACTCAGAATTTATCTGTTTTCATTAAACCAAAAAATAAATGTTTTATTTATTAAACATTACACAAGGAAAGACCATTCTGTTTTGGGATGGGATTATAATTTTATAAGTGTTTTGGCAAATTTTGAAACCTTATAATAGTATTCTGCACCCGTAAGTATAAAATAACTTGATTAATTAATGAAAATAAAAATGCTAACAATTCTTAAGACATTTCTAATACTACTTAACCAATATTTTTAAAGTCACCTTATTTATTAAAGATTTTACTTAAGTCACATGAACTTGAAAAGCATTTGGGGTTCTTATTTATGTGTACTCTTTAACTTTAAGCCAATTTGGTATCTAGTGGCCAAAAACACATAATAAAATATGTGTATGTACACATAAAACACACATACACACTTATACAAACAGAGATCCTATAGCTTTTGCTTCAGAACCATAGCTATGAGATATTCATAGAAACACACCAGTTTGGGGGTGGGGGGGAAAAGGTTGTATCTAAACTGGTTTTTATCTCAATAGAAAAGTAACATCAGATGTAAAGCAGGCAGAAAAGAAATAAATAGAGAACTTAAGAACTTTATAGTTGCAGGTAGACTTTGGGGCTCTGAATTTTTTCTTGATGTAATTTGTCCATCAGTTTTAAATGTGCACAAAGATTATAATATATAGACCAGCTGGAGTACTAGAAAAACATGACATGCCTTTGAAATTTCTCATTTTACACAAACACTTGCAAGTATAGGTGCCGTAAAACTAACGGGGTACCCAAAAGGAAGCCATTCTCTTTTGACTTTTCTCATTCTTAGACTATTTGTCTCTTCCTCTTCCTCTTCCTCTTCCTCCTCCTCCTCCTCCTCCTCCTCCTCCTCCTCCTCCTCCTCCTCCTCCTCCTCCTCCCCTTCTTCTTCTTCTTCTTCTTCTTCTTCTTCTTCTTCTTCTTCTTCTTCTTCTTCTTCTTCTTCTTCTTCTTCTTCTTCTTCTTCTTTCTTCTTCTTCTTCTTCTTCTTCTTCTTCTTCTTCTTCTTCTCTGCTTCTTCTCCTGTGTCTGCTTCTGCTTCTGCTTCTGCTTCATTTTTCCAGCTGGGACCTAGGGTTTAGTATAGTAGATTGAAATGTGCTGGTTGTAGGTGGGACTCCACATTGTGTCACCATTGAGTTGCTTCTGTCCTCTTACACGTCTCAGTTATTCTCTATAGAGGTATTGCACTTTCAAAAAACCTCAAAATATTGAGCACCCAGCTCCTATATGCATTACTTGACTGATTCCTTTTAAACTAATGTTGTTTAGGGCTCCCTGTAGGACTGCTGTATATCATGGGGTGTCAAACCCCCAGACATTTCCAGTTGGCCTTTGATCACCCAGGGACACCTTTTGGCTGAGAAGTGCAAAATGCCTTGCCTCTTTGGAGCTGAGGAAACTCAGTCTCTCATTTAACTATAAAAATGACAGTTCAGTTTCTCACGCAAATGCAAATACAAGCCAAACAAGATTAATTTGGAGAGAAAAAGTGATGGAGAAAATCCTATAGAATGCACCTCCAAATTGGAATTAAGATCCTAAATGACAACTTCTTAGTGGGGAGGGGGGAACCCACAGCTAAGACCACTTTATCTAGACTGTCCTCAGCCACCCCTAACTATCTTTTGCCAAAGTCAAATCTTACATTACAAGGTGATCTCTGGTACCCAAAAACCAAAGAGGTCAGGTAATGTGATACAAGAAAGCAGGGCTGTAGACCCAAGAGGAATCTGTCCATGACTCTTGAAACTTAACAAACTAAAAAGAACACCCCCAAAAGGAGTGAGCAGTGCCTTTGTTCTGTGTTCTTTAAGGGGTTTGAGTCATTAGAAGCCTTCTCTAGATTTTCCTTGGTACCAAAGATGGCAAAAGGGGAAGGCGGAATAAAGTGGAGGAAAAGGAAACAGAACAATGTTTTTAAGACAAGAAGCAAACACAAAAACCAAATGCATGTCTTCGTTGTTGTCACTGCTGTTGTTGTTGCAGCTGTGAGGAATTTTAGCCAATTCAGAGGTCTTGTTCCCTACAATTCGAAATTCTTACTCGGATTAGATCAAGTCAGGTAACGTTGGTCAAATTTGATGAGAGAAAGACTGGAACAACAACAAAAAACCCAACAATATGATTAATGAGCACTCTAAATTAAGACCCGTTGGTTGTCAATTTTAACTTTTAGTCATTGAGGACAATTTCTAAGACAAAAATCCCCAATTCAGCTACTTACCTAGGAATGGGGCCCCGGCTCAAGACTGCTCTTTACCATCTTAGAAGCAAGAAGTAGAAAACCTCTCAAAATCACCTTCCCTATTGGAAATTAGCTGAAACTCCAGAAAGGAGTTATTTGCTTTCCATTGTCATTTAAGCAGAAAAACTCGCCGTCCTTGTTGGTAGCAAGTAAAACTTCAGAAAAGGAGTTGTACAGCAAAATAAACCACTCATCTCAACCAAATTTGGAAAGACCACGAATTCTCTGGAGGTGGGGGAGCTCCCAGACCTCAGCAAATTGTCCTATTGGTTTGAGCTGTAAGGATAACTCAAGCTGGTACCAAGTACCAGTAGGAAATTTGTTAAAAGTCAGGGACACCTCTACTCAGAATTCTGTGGTTACCAATTTGGAAACCCAAAATTACCTGAGACAGGTCTCAATCAATTTAAAAAGTTTATTTTTCCAAGGTTAAGGGTGTGCCCATCACACAGCTTCAGGAGGTCTTGATGGTATGTGTCCAAGGTGGTCAGAGAACAGCTTGCTTTTATGCATTTTAGGGAGACACAATGCATCAATTAATACATGTAAGATTTACATTGGTTGTATCTGAAAGGGTGGAACAAATAGAAAGGGAGGGGGCTTCCACGTCATAGGTGGATTTAAAAATTGTCTGATTGGCAATTGGTTAAAAGAGTTATTATCAATAGAAATAAATGTCTGGGTAATAATAAGGGGTAGTGGAGGCCAAGGTTTCATCATGCAGATGAGACCTCCAGGTAGCAAGCTTCAGAGAGAACAGATTGCAAATATTTCTTATCAGATTTAAAGTCTATGTTGATACTAATGCTGGTTGGCTTTTCCTGAATTCCAAAAGGGAGAAGGGGTCCATTCATATATTTGGGGAAACCTAACTTTTATTTTGGTTTAAAAACTGACATTCCATTTTGTATATTTATGATGTTTTAAGAAAGTAATTTTAAAATTTGAATGGGTTAAGACTAATAGGGAGTCAAAACACAATAAGTAATTTGAACATCACAGAGAAACTAATATATGAATTCATAGCTATAATTTGAGATTAGAGTAATGAAGAATTAGCAAAGGTAACACAAAAAGAATAGACAAAAGAGGCAGTAGATGAAGCACGTAAATAAGACTCCTCTTGGGGCTGAGTTCCAGACCCTGTTGCAGATGGCTTGACTGTTGATCAATAAGTGGCAAGGAAATTGCTGTAATCTTGTGCCAGTGGAATTTATTTTTGTTCCAATGCTGCATATCATTTATTAGCATCTATGATAATAGATAAGTACTTGGGTATTATCTTGCACCTACTCCAACTAACATACAAATAATAATTTTCCTCCCCATTGTTCAAATATAGTTATAAATAAATTTTTGATTCTCATAATTTGATGTTTATATTATACATCGACATAAAAGTTAGGCCAAGCCTTGTAGTACACGATTAATATTTCTTATTTCTTTGGAAAATTTTACTTTTTTAAGAGTTAATCATTAATGTTTTCATTTGCTTTGTTTTCTATAAGCTCAATGGATCAATTTTCTAAAACATCTTTTAACTGTTTTCATACAACATAATTTTTTTATATTAATTATTTGTTCCTGGAAGATATCAGTGCTGGATCATTATGAACTTGGCATCACCACCAACCCTTCAACATTTTCTTCTGCAGTTTAGAAGAGAATGTAGCACCTACAATTCTCAACATATATTTACTGTTATAGTTTTAAATTAGAGTTAACTGGTGAGAGACACTGCTGAAGATTTAAAAGGCAGATGAAAAGGTGAAGATTTTAACTGGAGAAGGTTGTTGTAGCCAGATGCTTGGGTCTGTTTGAAAAAAACAGTAGTGTCCATAAAACCAGCATTCCTGCAGCTGTAGCTGAAACTGGAAAGAACTTCCTTGAGTTTCTAGAAAATTTCAGTTGTTTCCTGTTTAGGCAGTATTTCAAAACCACTTGCTCTGGTGCCTCAGGCTAACACTTTAAGTGGTAATTTCCCTGACTGGAATTCCTTCCTTCTCGTCTTGGGAAATCCCCTTTCCATCTCTAAATATTTGAGTCCCCTTTTCCTTGCTTTACACATTTAAGTACTTTCCTGTATACTCAATCTGTTTTATTGCAGTACATTCACCAGTATCGTTCTGGAAATTAGTGAACGGGAACTTTTTTTGGTCTTTGTTGTTGTTGTTGTTTGTTTTTGCCCTTTGCAAGCCAGGAAGCACATATAGTTTGTATTTATATTGATAAATCATTCAGTTACTAAATTCAATGTAGAAAACGTATTGCTGCACAGCATTCTAAATTTTTGTTTATGCAATGCCTTGTATGGCTCCCTTTTACTTTGTTTTTCGTTCCGGAAGTTTTTTGGCATTTTCTCTTTGTTCCTAGAATTCTAAGATTGCACAGTGACATGTCTTGGTGCATATTCACTTTTTTGAGGTGAAATGTATATTTAGTAAAATTCTCTACTTTTAATTAAATAATTGATGACATTAGGGAAATGTGTAAATTAATGTAACTACCCCTGCAATCAACAGCTAGAATATTTCAATCATCCTGTTACATAGTTTAGACTTCTCTAGAATTTCATATAAGCACACAGTCTTTAGTGTCTTTTTTCTTTAACTTAGCATACTACTTTTGAGATTCATCCGTACTGTTGTTTTGTCAGTACTTTATTTCTTGTTGTTGATGAGTAGTATTACATTTTATGAAGATACCATGATTTGCTTATATATTTTAGTTGATGTATCTTTGGGTGTGTTTGGAGAAAACACTTAGACTATGTTTTTTCTCTGCTCTCACACCACCACAACAATAATCAACACAGAAGACTTCTGTGACCAGATGTGGGTGGTGGTTCTCTCCACCACTAAGCAAGCAGTCTGTGCTGCAATGGACACGAACAGGTGTCCTTCAATACAATTGTGACATTGTCTACCCAGAGATAGTGTCAGA
Organism: Macaca nemestrina; assembly: GCF_043159975.1. Lineage (NCBI taxonomy): Eukaryota > Metazoa > Chordata > Mammalia > Primates > Cercopithecidae > Macaca > Macaca nemestrina. The sequence goes on from NC_092131.1 coordinate 80,596,678, forward strand.
TCCTGCACATTTGTTAGAGGCGTTAGAACCAGAGCAACTCCATTTTGAATAGGAGCTGGGTGAAATGAGGCTGAGACCTACAGGGCTGCATTCACAGGCGGTTAAGGCATTCTAAGTCACAACATGAGATAGGAGGTTGGCACAAGACACAGGTCCTAAAGACCTTGCTGATAAAAACAGGTTGCAGTAAAGAAGCCAGCCAAAACCAAGATGGCAATGAGACTGACCTCTGGTCGTCCTCACTGCTACACTCCCACCAGTGCAATGGTAGTTTACAAATGCCATGGCAATGTCAGGAAGTTGATGTTTAGCTCTATCTGGTAAAAAAAAATGAGAGGCATGAATAATCCACCTCTTGTTTAGCATAGTATCAAGAAATAACCATAAAAATGGGCAACCAGCAGTCCTTGGTTCATCTCTGTCTATGGAGTAGCCATTCTTTTATTCCTTTACTTTCCTAATAAACTTGCCTTCACTTTATGGACTCACCCTGAATTGTTTCTTGTCCAAGATCCAAGAATTCTCTTGGGGTCTGGACTCCAGACACAACACATTGAGGGCTCAGTCTTACCAAATTGTTCCTCTTTTCCACCAGTTGCAAATCCAGGTCCCTGGAACTTCTCACTACTAACTTCAAGTTCAGATTCCCATGATCCTCTCTTCAGGTTTGACTAATTTGCTGGAGTGGTTCACAGAACTTGGGGTTGCACTTAACATTTACTGATTTATTACAAAAGATAACAGATGAAGCGATGCATAGGGAAAGTCATCCGAGAAGGGGAATAGAGCTTCCATCTTCCCCTCTCCCCACCACCAGGCTCATCACTCTCCAGGAACTCCCACTGACTCAACTATTCTGAGCTTCTCAGAACCCTGCTCTCTTGGGTTTTTATGGAGACTTCATTAAGTAGACATGATTAACTAAACTACTTGCCATTGGTGAACAACTTGGCTTTAGGCCCCATCTGAGAGTTGTAACCCTCTAATCCTACCTTTGTCTTTCTCCTGAGAAGCTCCATTCTGAATCTATCAGTCAACATTTGGATACGAAAAGACAGCACTTTGGAGATTCCAAGGATTTTAGGAATTGTATGCCAGGAAACAGGAAAGAACACTAAATATATATTTCACAATATCACATGGTGGTTTGGGATATTTGTCATTTTGAATACAGTTGCCATGAACATTTACAAACATGTCTCTGTGCAGACATATATTTCCCTTTCTATTGCATAGTTACCCAGGAGTGGATGGATTACCTAGGAGTGGACTTAATAAGATTCTGCCATTCAGTTTTCTAATGTTGTGGTATAATTTTTATTCCCACCATTGTGCTGGTAACCGATGGTGGAAACCCATGCCATTTTAGTTTTGGGAGTTTTGTTATAGCATGTCTTTGATAATTTCTTTCTCTTTTTGCCAAAATCATTAATTACGTTTAAGATATTCTGTGTAGAGATTTTAATTTTATAAATTTTATGATAAAGCAGAAATCCATAATATTTTTCCTGCTTTGGGGCCAAAAAGAGTGAGACTAACGTGTGTCAAATCTAAATTTTTCCTTTTTTGGAAAGACGACATTAAGTCTCCAGAGCACAAAAATTCTACAAAAGGAAAGAAAACAAAATATACTATTTTGATATTTGTAGTGACATGAATATGTTAGTATTGAGCGATACACAAACATACATTTGCAAGTAACATCTTTATTATATATTATTGGATCTTCAACATTCTAATTGTTATTCTATAATGGTATTTGCTTTTCTGGATGTTTTTCTTTAAAGACATTTGCTTAAAATGTGAATAGAATGGCTATGCTCTGCTTCTTCAGAATGAATAAAAACAACTTAGTAGCAAAGTCATTTTCAAAGAAGAAATATCAAACTTCAAAAACAATTAAATAGATTAAAGCATTTTCTTAAAAGATGTACTTATTGAGAGCTTGGGGAGTTAAACACAGAATTTTCATTAGAATGACTGAGAAATTGTGCATGAATTTTCTTACTTGCTTTGATGAGCATTCTGCTTTACCTATTGAATTTGAAGAAAGCAAGTAATTCCATAGTTTAAAGGGTACCTGGCAATCTTCTCAACACAGACATTCTCTCATTTTAAGTGTAAAGTATTTATGAGTGTTTTTGAAGTTCAAGCTGAATAACAGGTATACCTGTTTTACATTTCACTCCTATATGCCTTCTTACTCTAGTGCAAAATATTACATCTATTTCTATTTTTTAAATATAATTCTGACCATTCTATTATAATAAAACTTAACCCTAAGAATTTTTAAATTAAATTAAAAAAAATTCAGTTGAGATATTCAACATTGAGTTTTTGACTTCCTTCGTGAAAAGAGTCAAGGTTTTCTAACACAAAGATGATTTCTGGCAAATGATGTGCTAGACACTTATAACACAAAAAGAATTAGGGACAAACATTTACTTGTATTCAACTTTTTCTTTAGCTTTTTTGTAAGAACATTTACAAGTTTCTGGCACCCCAGTCTCACAGAGCAGCATTTACTGGATCCACAAATTTATCCAAGACTACTCTGTATACCTTGCATTTCCAGGTCTGTTGTAATATCTGGTCAGATTATTTTTGACTTTTTGCCCACACAGTGATGAAAAAAAAATCCATACACTTAGTCAATTTATCACAGGTTTTATAGATGACATAATTAAATTAAACTATTTACATGAAGAAGCAAGATAGAGTATTTCTGACACTTGGTGACACTACATAGATCTAAAAGGCAAATTCAAAATCATCAATTGCAGCAGATCCTGTTGATGCCCTGTCTGATATTCCTTTGGTCCATTTGCATAACCTGAAGTTGTTACAGATCATTTCAGTATATTGGTGGCTTCCTATTCAAATGCTCGAATGGCTCAGCTTCTCTGCTAGAAATCTGGGCAGGGGCTTTCTCAGGTACTGCGTGAGATTATTGAAGCCTAGAAGAATGAAGAAGTAACTGTCCCTGGAGCAAACCTCACCACATACTCATCCATCCTTTTGTAGGACAATTCAGAGGTATGTTACAGATAGTCACTTAGGCTCCCAGTGTGTTTCTTCCCTGTTTCTCACAAGGACGTTCCACTCATTAATACATGTTCCTGGCTTTTCTACATTACCTGTCTCATATTTACTACTCTTTAACTGTACACCCTTAAATTACATTATAGATAAACTTCTTGTACCCAGTCCTTGTTTCAGTATTTGCTTTAGGAGTAACCAAATTTAGAGCAACAGATAATTATTTCACGTTATTATCCCCAACTACTAAAACAGAAAAAAATCTTCCTAATAGAAATAATGTGATTTTTTTGAGTAGAGGAAATTTGAAATATCTGGATAGTCATTTCAATCTTTTAGTTATTTTTACATGATAATATCATAGATTATTAATTTTAATGACATTATCCATACATTTCGTGTTTTGTGGAAGACAGTATCGAAGAATCTGTGTAAAAATGTCCTAAACATCATTTTTTTCTAGATCCACACATTTATCCAAGGCTATTCTGTATATCTTGCATTTCCAGGTCTGTTGTTATTTTCTTCTTCTTAATTATGTTCAATCCATATGTTCTAAATTAATTTTCTCAGCTGTTTTACATTTAATTCTACTACCAAACCTTACATTTTCGTATATAAAACTTCTTAAGGCTAGATTGCATTCTATAAACTGGTTTTTAGTATGTGTCTGATATATCACTGTTTCCAGTAAATAGATGAAGCAACATGTATTCTCAATTGAAATCCAGGCCTTCAAAAGCATATTGTTAAATTTGCATGCAATAAAATGTTTATGAATGTATTTCCTTTTATTTATTTATTTATTTATTTATTTATTTATTTATTTTTTGAGAGGGAATCTCACTCTGTTGCCTAGGCTGGAGTGCAGTGGCCAGATCTTGGCTCACTGCCACCTCCATCCTCCCAGTTCAAGTGATTCTCTTGCCTCAGCCTCCCAAGTAGCTGGGACTATAGGCACCTGCCACTGTGCCCGGCTAATTTTTGTATTTTTAATAGAGACAGGGTTTCACAATCTTGGCCAGGCTGGGCTTGAACTCCTGACCTCGTAATCCACCCACCTTGGCTTCCCAAAGTGCTGGGATTACAGGCGTGAGCCACTGCACCTGGACATGAATGTATTTCTTTTGGTAACATTCTAAACTTGTTTGTAAATGTTACATTGGTAACCAATATCTTATAACTACTCCCTCCCACAAAGTTCATTTATTTAATAATAAACATCATGATGGAAAATATTGTAAAGTTTAACTTGGTCTGTGTAGGGTCCTGTAGTGCATTACCAATTAGACAATAAAAACAAGCAGAAGAGAAGTTGACAACTTTTAAAGGGTTTCAGTTTCCACGTAGATGGCATTTATATCTTTTATTCTTTAGGTATTAAAAAAAGTAATATCACAGTTTTGGTGGAAGTAATCATGAGATACGTGACATCTTGGTGCGTAGGTGCTGCTGTAAGAAAATACCACAGACTGGAAAATTTGTAAACAATAGAATTGACTTCTCACACTTCTGGATGTGGGAAAGTCTAGTACACCAATCACAGGTTAATTGTGAATTTACATGTTAAAGGCAAGTTATATAGACATTTAAGAGTTTAAGATCAATACTTAGTAGAGAGTATATTGGGGAACATCAAGAACCTACACTATGTTTTAAGTATAATATTTTAGAAAAATTTTAGCATTCTTTGTAAAATAAATTTTTGTTATAAGGAAATATCTTTAGCTATGTTCTCAAGTTTTAAAAAAAATACAATTTTCTATAGCAATTGAGCTTACTAAAGTTACAGCAACCAAAGCCTTGAAGTTATTTTCCTTATAGAATCAAAGAGAAGAAAGTCAAAGTTCTTGTAAGTATAGATTACATCGTTGAGTCCAAATAATGTCTGTAACACCCTCATTAATTAGTCTGTATAAAAATGTTTAATATCTGAGTCATAAGTTCAAAATCCTTGTATATATTAGGGTTTGTTGTTTCAAATCAACTGTGCAATGTGCCAAAAATATCCTTTGTTTATAGGGATCTTCTTTATCAAATGGAAGCTGTTATTTATAGCCTAAAACCTCTATTACCTTTCTATTCAGTGCCAAATAGATGTGCAATTTATAATTTTATGTTTCTATAAGTATAAATTCCAGATATATTGACAATAAATAATACATAAATACAATGTCTAAATGCAAACTATTAATAAGTGAATCTTAACTTCATTTTACATATTCAATGTTTTAAAAATTTTTGGTGAAATTTATAAGTATTATTACACTGTATATCTATTACAATATGTGAAGAGAAAAGAATAGTAGCTCAATTTTATGGAAACGTTAATTTATTTATCATGTTAGATTGCAAACTAGCTTTATCTTTATATGGCTTAACATCTTGCATTGTTTCTTAGAATTTTTCTTCCACTGTCACATAGCAATAAGTTATTATTTGGGAAATAAAACAAATTTCATTAGATCTCATAATTTAGTTTTCATAAGATACACCTAATGAACTATTAAAATATAGAATTTGAGTTCTGGGTACCAGAAATAAAAGTTTTAATAGAGACCTAAATTGATATTAATATAAGTTATTTATTAGTTCTTGCTCTCTTTTTGTTTCTCTTGTCAAACCTCTAGAGACACATTTCACAAACTGTAGTACAGTACAGTTGTGTACAGTTTTTACTATTGTTTGTGAAATGTGTTCCTAGAGGGTTGAGGTGAGAAAATAAAAAGAGAGCAGGGACTCCTACAGATCAGAAAAATACACAAACTGGCAAAGTGGAATGGAATATGTCAATAAATATGCACAGGCATAAACCTAAAAGCAGAAGAAAATGTAAAGAGAAAGTCAAATTCATTATGGGATAGAGACATAATAAATCAAGTAACAATGAGTTATCACATTATAGCAGACATAAAAAGGAAATGCTGCACTTTAGGAGGCCGAGGCGGGAGGATCACGAGGTCAGGAGATAGAGACCATCCTGGCTAATAGGGTGAAACCCTATCTCTACTAAAAATACAAAAACTTGGCTAGGCATGGTGGTGGGCACCTGTAGTCCCAGCTACTTGGGAGGATGAGGCAGGAGAATGGCATGAACCCGGGCAGTGGAGCTTGCAGTGAGCTGAGATAGTGCCACTGCACTCCAGCCTAAGCAACAGAGCGAGACTCCACCTCAAATAAATAAATAAATAAATAAATAAATGGTGGATAATGTCCATATTAAAAGAGATATGTGGATGTACAACACAGTGTCCTGATAGTTGCATGGTAGACTGGTATACTTGCTTCGAAGAGGAACTGGAAGCTCTTAGTTAAATTACATATACACATGACTTGACCTAGCAATTATTTTTGAGGTGCAGGTATAGGCTTACAAGGAAACATGTGTAAGCATGTTCATTAATCTGTCAGTACCAGGGAAAGGGATCCTCTTTTTCTTCCCTTTCTAGGGTGGTGGACAGACAAACTGTGGTAGTGTGGTAGGGAATAAAAAGAAATAATTTAAAAAGAGGAAAAACGTATGCACTGAACGTGATGATATCTCATAAACTAGGGAATAACTATAATTGTATTTGTGACTTTTCTGAGGCATAGTTGTTTACCTGTAGCTTTAATGTATGAGAACTGGCCAACTTTTCATGGAAAAAATATGGCAGACTTTTATCTACATACTTCATATACAGTATTGATTCCATGAAAGCATTTTTATTTATTTTAACTGTACTTTAAGTTGGGGCAAAGGATTATGTTTTTCTTTGATTTTTGCAATTACTTTTCAAGTAGTTGCTTTAAGAAATAGTGTATAGATTTTAATCAGTGGTCTGCAAAAGCCTGTGTGTAGACCCTAAAGTTTTGGGAAAATTAATGGATTATTCTAAAAATAATAAAGGTGAAATATATATATATATATATAACATAGTGATTATATCCAATATTGATCCATGATAAGAAGAAGAAATAAATGGTCGGGGTGTGAGTATGGGCCTTGTATACGAGCTACGGGGAAAAGTTTTAATATAATGTTCTTCAAAACTGTTTACTAGCCATATTTTACATAGCATTTGAAAGTAATCTGCTTTACCTGAAGAGCTTTAAATAAATAAGGCATACAAATTTGCTTCTCAAAACTGCCTTACTCTTTTCCCTCCATCCTCAACAAAGGAACATAATGGACTTCTAGAATGCACCGTTTTGCTGTTTTTGTTTGTTTGTTTGTTTTGTTTTGTTTTGTCTGAGATGGAGTCTTGCTCTGTTGTCCAGGCTAGAGGGCAGTGGCTGATCTTAGCTCACTGCAACCTCCGCCTCCTGTGTTAAAGCGATTCTCCTACCTCAGCATCCCGAGTAGCTGGGATTACAGACACACCCCACCACACCCAGCTAATTTTTGTATTTTCAGTAGAGATAGGGTTTCACTTTTTGGCCAGGATGGTCTCAAACTCCTGACCTGCCTTAGCCTCTCAAAGTGCTGGAATTACAGGCGTGAGCTGTCATGCTGGGCCATTTTGCTGATATTAAAACTGATTTCAAAGACAGTCAAATTAATACTTAAACATCATATATATATAAAAAATATATGTTAAATCTTCAGAAAATTAACAAAGAAATGTTAATACACTTTCTAATAGAATACAGTTGTATATAAGGTGAGTAAATAGACACTCTTCTGTGACATAGTCACGGACCATAGGCTAAAAGAAATATACTTATTTTTTATTTCCCTTTTTGTCTTTTTTTACATAAAAAGATGGTACTTTGTTTCCTTCAAGATCATAATGATTTCTATCTACATATGTTGGTTCGGTAAATGCCCACCCCTAGAAAAAGTAAAATAATATGGACCTGGCAAAACTCTTTCTAGGAAAGCAAATGCAAACTGTATTTTTAGTGCTAAGAAGCTTTTGGGCTCATCAATAGCTTCATCTGCTTATAGACACATCTTGAGAATCACAAATTTAATCTCTTTTTAATGTGCCCTATAACCAATCAATTCTTATACATGATAGATTTCATTTTCATCAAAATTTCTGTGATTCAGTATAATATCATTATTTCTCATCTATGCTGTTGAAATAGGCTTTACACAATTCTATGTTTACTTCATCTTGAGTGAATTCATCACAGCTTCAATCATTTCCCTTACCATCTCACAAACTTTCCATCACTATCACCTGCGTACTTATTAATATCAGACTCCTACTTACTGATATCAGCAATCTACAATGTCTAAGTCTGACCTAAGTTCCAAACTTATGTCTTGCTACTTCATTAACCTTAAACTGGTTCCAACAGAATTGCTCTATGTAACCTCTGTATTTTAAACACTTGTATCTACATGCATTCTTTATGTTCCTTCTATCTTGAACATAGAGCCCTCTAAACAAGTTGTACAAGCCAAACTTTCTTGTTCTTAAAGTCTCTTTCCTTTTTGTTTCCATGAATTTACCTCACTTTCCTCACTTTGAGTAACCATATAGTTAATTGATTAGTTCCTTTACTTTTGAAATAGTTAGAGGTTCTCGGGAACTAACAAAAAACAAAAACAAACCTGTAGAGGACAGTTCCAGTTTTCTGACATCCAATTTTCCCCATTGCTATTCAGCGATAACATCTTGGAAAACTATAGTACAATATTAAAACTAGGAAGTTTTCTTAGATTCCACCAGTTTTATACTCACTCATTTCTTTGGTTGTTTATGTGTATACGCATGGGTATGTTTTAAGTTCTGTGCAATTTTATCACATGTGCTAGTGTATATAACTATAACCACAAAGAAGATACAGAACTGTTTCATACTAACCATAAGGTTTCCTCATGCAACCTTGTTATATCTACACACCCAGTTTGACCAACCAATGCCTAACTTCAGACAACCACTAATCTGTTCACCATCTCTATAATTTTATTTAGTGAATTTACATAGATAGAAACATCCTTTGGCAACATTACTTCTCACCCTCTGCCCCTAGTAACCAATATTCTACTCTTAGCATCTATGAGTTTGACTTTTTAAGATTCTACATATAAGTAAGATCATGTGTTATTTATCTTTCTATGTTGACACAAACAACAGGATTTCTTTGTTTTTAAGACTGAAAAGTACTCAGGTGCGGTGGCTGAAGCCTGTAATCCCAGCACTTTGGGAGGCCGAGACGGGCGGATCAAGAGGTCAGGAGATCGAGACCATCCTGGCGAACACCCTGGCGAACACGGTGAAACCCCGTCTATACTAAAAAATACAAAAAAATAGCCGGGCGAGGTGGCGGGCGCCTGTAGTCCCAGCTACTCGGGAGGCTGAGGCAGGAGAATGGCGTAAACCCGGGAGGCGGAGCTTGCAGTGAGCTGAGATCTGGCCACTGCTCTCCAGCCTGGGCGACAGAGTGAGACTCCGTCTCGGAGAAAAAAAAAAAAAAAAAGACTGAAAAGTATTCCATTGTGTATTTGTACCACATTTGCTTTATTCATTCATCCATTGATGAACACTTAGATTCCACATCTTGGCTGTTGTGAACAATGCTACAATATACATAGGAGTACAGATATCTCTTCCACATACTGATTTGATCTCCTTTCGCTTTACACCCAATGCTGGATTTACATGGTAGCTCTATTTTTAACATTTTGTGGAGCCTCCATCCAATTTTCCATAATAGGTTTACTAATTTACATTCCCACCTTCAGGGTACAAGGGTTCCCTTTTCTCCACATCCTTACCAACACTTGTTATCTGTCATTTTCTTTTTATAATCACCATTCTAACAGGTATGAGATAATATCCATTGTGGCTTTAATTAGCATTTCTCTGGTGATTAATGATGTTGAGCATTTTTTAATAAGCTTGTTAGCTATATGTATGTCTTCTCATGAGAGATGTCTATTTAGGCTCTTTGTCATTTTTTAAAATGGATTATTTGTTTTCTTACCATTTTGTTTGAGTTACTTATATATTTTGGATTAGCCATGCTGGTAGGTATGTAGTGTTCCCATGTAGTGGTTTTAATTTGCATTTCCATAAGTATATCTTCTTCATTGAAATATCTGTTCATGACTTCTGCTTGTTCTCTAATTTGAGTGTTTGAATTTTACTGCTGAGTCTGAGAATTCTGTATATACTCTAGATATGAATTATTTGCCAGGTATATGGTTTGAAAATATTATCTTTCACCCATATAATTTTAATGAGCTATTTGTGTGTTGTACAGCACTTACTATCTGTATTTTAATATTATGTATATATTTTTTTCTTTGAACTTCTTGAAAAGTATAACTTTGAGTTATGCCTTTGAGTTTCTTGAAAGTTAGAACTAGAGTTAATTTACACTCACATAGCACACAAAAAAGTATTTATTGCTAAATACACCTGCTAACACATTATTGATGGAGTGGTGAACAAAGAAATAACCCTATTAGAATATTCATTCCAATAATAAACTACCTCGTAAGATTATTATATATTAAATTGATGTAAAATTAAATCATATCTTTTAAAGTCTCTAAATACATTTGCTACTTTTATAACTCATTTGCAGATTTCCTGTCCTGTATGCAACCAGACTTTCTTTAAACTGAAGCTTTTTTCATCAGCCTATAAAAGTGTGATATGTTTTCCCGTATAAGCCATGATGCAATTCTTTGGTTTAACCTGGTATGAGTTCTTCTAAGTTCAGTTCAAGATTTAAGTTCAGTTTGGAAGGTCAAGGCATGAGAATCTAGATGCATGCTCCAAAAAGCCTATGCAGTTGCGTGGCCTTCTCTTCCATGGTATCTAATATTTAAGTGACAATGCAAGCCCCTACTTTACTGCCTTTAAACTGTTAGCCATTTATTGATTCACTTGGGATGTAATTGCTTGCTCTCAGTAAGTGTTCTAATCAGAACCGCCAAAATCACTTCACTACTTCTAATTCCAGTGGAGTCAAAGAAATTAGAGTTGCAAATAACTTGTTAAGTCACCCTTTTAATCTTTTCTCTAGGCAGGGCTATTCCCCATGGTGTATTTTTCTTTTTTGTCAATCTAAACTTTAGAGAGATTCAGTAAGTGTGTCTCCTGGTGCTTCCGTTCCAAGGCTGAAGCTGGCAAAATGTCTCTGTAAGGAATGAAAATTATATACTTTTATCAGTATCCAGTCTGAACTTCTAGACGTGAACCATGATGGTTCCTTTTACCATTATCCCATACAATTTTATGAGTTCCTGGTTGCAAGTTCAACAACCAAAGAGGGATGTAGGCTCCTGCCAAGACTGTCTTTCCTTTCTACTGCCAGTTTAATCAGAAACATGATTAACAGAACATTTGTAACATTGATAGTGATTACAAAGTTACACGACTGGGAAGGACAGAAAACTCAAACAATTTTATGTCATTTGTATTCATCCTAAATTTTTGTTTCCTGAGTCACTTTTCTTAAATGTAGGCCATTTTCTTCCTATGAAAGTTAAAGATGTAGGAAGTCAGGCAAGGAATATAACTTAACTTTAAACATCTCACTTCGGAATGGTATGAAATTATTTTTGTAAGGTACTGCCACATATTTCATTATACTTATAGTGATGAAGTGAAATGGAATGGATTATTATCTATATTTTATAGTTGGTGATATTGATATTGAGGTTCTGATCTAGTAAGTTGCTTTAGGTTACTCAAATAAACACATTCTCAAACCCAGTTATTCTGAATACATATGAAATCCAGAAATGCTATACAGGCATTTAGTTTTTAGGGCCTATAACGTACATAAATTGTTCATAACATTATACTCTTCTTGATTTTCTCCTATCACACTTCCTATTTCTTCTCAGTCTCCTTTGTGAACATACCTTCTTATGTTTTCCTTAAATTTAATATTTTTATAGAAGCAGTTATCAAATTTTGTTGCATGATTGAATCACCTGTGTAGTTTTTAGATATCATGATGCTGAGGTCCTACCCTATAGAAATTCAATCAAAATATAGACCCAGGTGGATTCAATATAGATTCTTAAACTCCTCAGTTGAATCCAAAGTGCAGCCAAATTTGAGAAGCACAATTTTAGATTTGCATTATAAGCATTCTTATCACTTTACCTTCAGTCACACAAATCAGCAAGAATTCAGTGCTTTATTAAAATACAAAGTTTTCCTCAGATGACAGTCTTAAGATAAGCAGTGCAAGCTAGTAGAGTAGTTCCCTTCTCAACCTCCTGTTCTCATCATTTCACAATCAGTAAACTGGGGAAAGGGGCCAGGAAGTCCAGGTACATCCTTTTAAGGGTAAGAGCCCAGCAGTGCACATATTACTTCTGCTTTCATCCTATTGAAAAGCTATAAGGGCAGATGGATGTCAATAGTCTTTAGCTATTGAGATTAAAACTAGGAGGAATGAACTTCTGACTATGAAAGAGAGAGAGTCACAGGGACATAAATTACACTGCTGCCCAGAATAACAACAAAGACAAAATATATGAGAAAACAGTTTGTGAGACACTGAATATGGGCAAGAAGGACCTAAGAGATGTGAATCAAACAAAATCAGCCATACAACTTCCCTCCTTATTATTGTTTTAAATCAGCCATACAACTTCCCTCTTTACTATCTTTTTTTTTTTCTTCTTCTTATTTTTAAGTTCCAGGGTGCATGTGCAGGATGTGCAGGTTTGTTACATAGGTAAGTGTGTGCCATGGTGGACGGTGGTTTGCTGCACCTATCAACCCCTCACCTAGGTATTAAGCCCAGCATGGATCAGCTATTTTTCCTGATGCTCTCCCCTCTATCCCCCGCCCTACCCTGATAGACCCCAGCGTGTGATGTTCCCCTCCCCGCGTCCATGTGTTCTCATTGTTCAGTTCCCACTTATAAGTGAAAACATGTGGTGTTTGATTCCAGTCCATGGTGCAGGGAGGAGTACTTTATCTTGATCCAGGATGGAAAGATGGACCTGAGAGTCAAGGGAAATTGGAATTTTCTGGGCAGTTATAATTTAAAGGTCAGAACATCAAAGAAGTTAGAGTGGTACAGACAGAGAACACCAGAGGTCCACAGAAGTGACACTTTGAGTATTCAACACACAATTAATCAGTGCATGCCTGTGAGGAAACCAAGGCTGACCCCATGCGAAAGGATTAAAGGGAAGAGTGCTTGGTGCTCACAAGGTGCCAAAAATTGTACCTTTTCCCACTAGACCTAGAAAACCTCATGAGTCATTGGGCATTTGGTAGAGTACACAGAAGAATCTTGCCTCAAATATGTAGTATCTTAGCACTGCTCCAGTCATTCCTTAGAAAGTGTTAAAAACATTATCTCAAAAGCTAGCTGCATCCCAGAACAAAGCTCAGAAATATATTTATCATAAAAAAACTCAATGCTCACCTAGGTAAAACTCACAACATTTTATATTCAATCAAAGATTATAAGGCATAAGGAAGAAAATTACCCACAATGAGGACAAAATTTTATCACTCAAAAGTGATCCTAACATAAAACATATATTAGAATTAGCATACAAGCACATGGAAACAGTTATTTTAACATCATTCTATGTGTTCAAAAAGTTAAGTAGAGTCATGAAATATATATATATATATATATATATATATATATAAAAGAACCAAATTAAACTTTTAGAGATGAAAACAACATGTGAGATAAATAGTACATGTGATGGGATTAATAGCAGATGAGATACAACAGAAAAAGATTATTGAACCAGTGTACAAAATAAAACACACAAATTAAATATAATGAAGGCAGTATGAGTGGGTTGTGGGACAACTTCAAGTGGCCTCAGATAGATGCAATTGGAGTCTCCAAAAGATAGGAATTATCAGATGTGGGGAAAGAGGAACAACAACAACAAAAATTAATAAAGTGAGAGCTGACATTTTTTCAAAGTTTATTAAAATTACAAACCCATAGTCCAAGAATCTCAGTAAGACTCAAGCAGAAGAGGCACCAAGGAAACTACTTCAAGGCACAAAGTAATAAAATTTCAGGAAGACAGTGATAGAAAATCTTTAAAGCAGCCAGAGGAAAAATACATCTTTGGTGTAATTAAGTATTTAAAATAATACATGCTATGCACAAGGAAACAAATATAAAGATTACTTTTTTTCTCATAGAAAATATCCAAGAGGGAAGATAGTGGAATATCATCTTCAAAATATGGAAAGAATGAGTGGTCAACACAGAATTGTATGCATGGTAAAAATTTGTCTCAAAAACAAATATGATCTAAATAGTTTTTCGGACATCACTAGCAGTCCTGCAATACAATAAGAGTACTTTCTTTGGGCAAGAGAAAAACAAAACAAAACAAAACAGCAACAACAACAAAATCAAAAGCAAAGAAAGACAGAATAATCAAAGAGAAATATGGAATGAAGATGACTACAAATGGAAGTTACATGGGTAAATACATAGCTATATTATATATTATATATATTATAAAAATATATATAAAAATATATATTGAAACGGAGTCTCAGTCTGTTACCCAGGCTGGAGTGCTTTGGCACGATTTCAGCTCATTGCAACCTCCGCCTCCCGGGTTCAAGTGATTCTCCTGCCTCAGCCTCCCAAGTAGCTTGGACTACAGGCATGCACCACCACACCTGGCTAAATAAAATATGTATTTTTTTAATGATCTTTTTTTAAAAAAGATAAATGAGTATTTAAACAAAAATGATATTAATATATTGTGGAATTTAGAACATAAATATAGTTATAAAGCATGACAGCAATAGCATAACTACAGAAGGAGGGAAATGCAAAAGTGCCACAATAAGACCTGAAAGTAGGTCATCATAAGCTAAAGATGTATACTATAAATTTAAAGCAAACAGAAAATTACCAAACAATAAATTATAGCAAATTAAACAATAATGGAGATAAAAAAGATTCATGAAATTATTAAATTAATCTAAAATAAAAAAGAAAGATACAAGGAGCAGAGATTAAGAAAATAGAAAACAAACAGTATATGATATATTTAAACCTAACAATATCATAACTCACATTAAATTAAACTATCTAAATATCTCAAATATGAAGATCATTCTTAAGACAATAAAATATTTTACAGCATTTAACAAATACTTCCTTGTTTAAAACTTTTTTAGTGACTCTCCGTCACTTGGGATAATTTTGGAAATCCTGATTGTCTCCCACAAGATTCTGTATAATCCAGTCCAATCTCCCTTATTTTGAATGTATCTCATATTATATTCTTTTCCATCAAACTGAAATTTAGGTTACTAAGATGCTTTGTGTTCTCTCCCAGTTTAACCAAAGTAGTTTTTTCTTTCCTAAAGAATCTTTGTCCTGAACTCTTTGTCACAGTTAAATCTTACACAGGTTCGGAGTGTCATTCTAGATTCTCTGTCTAGTATCTGACCCTAAAATTTTGAGTTAACTGTCCCTCCCTCTAATTTCTATATCGGCCTCTCCTACTGCCAATTATCTGGAAAGAAAGTAGGCTGATTAAAGTATTTTTGTACCCTGGAAGGTGTATTGATTTTTTACTTAATCTAGGATTTTAGCAATAGGGAAGACAAAGGATAGAGTTAATATATTAGGAAGTCGAGCCAAATAAAATTAATGATGTTTACATATGGGTGTGAGGAAACTAGCACTATCAAGAATGCCTTATAATATTTTGTCCCAATTACCCATTTACCCATTATTATTGTTCAGAATTTCATAATGATAAGGAATACTAGGCTGAGCATGGTGGCTCACACTTGTAATCCCAGCATTTTGGAAGACTGAGGCAGGCCGATCACCTGAGGTCAGGAGTTCAAGACCAGCCTGACCAACATGGAGAAATCTCATCTCTACAAAAAAAATACAAAATTAGCCGGGCGTGGTGGTGCATACCTGTAATCCCAGCTACTTGGGAGGCTGAGGCGGGAGAATCGCTTGAATAAGGAGGCGGAGGTTGCAGCGAGTCCAGATGGCGCCATTGCACTTTAGCCTGAGCAACAAGAGTGAAATTGTCTCAAAAAAAAAAAAAAAAAAAAAAGAGAGACTTAGTATATTGCTCAATGCATAGCGAGCATTCTTTAAATATTTTTAATCGAAAAGTTGAATCCTCACAGCAGTCCTACAAGTTTTAATTTATAACTTCCATTTATAAATGAAGAAACTTACCCCTGGAGAAGTTACATGACTGGGGCGTAGCCTAACCTGGAAGTTACCAGTACAGTTCCCATGGCCGTACAATCTAAATCTAAAGTCTAATTCCACCATTTTAAAGCTGTATGAATTTGGAAAAGTCACTTTCACTTTCTATAACTTGATTGCCTCTTCTATAAAATTGTGATAACATTATAAATAGGCTGTAGGAAGTATTAAGAGATGCATTAAGAGATACATGGACATCATTTACGTAATATCTGACCAGTAGAAATCTCTATTAACTATTTTAATTATATTAATTATTACTATTATCATCAGACCAGTATTATAATTTTTATTATCCAAGGTTACCTAGCTAATTAGAAGCCGATCTCACATTTGAACTGAAGCTTTTCTGCTTCTTTCGAATGTACAAATTAATACATTACTGTATAGCACACGAAAATAATCAGATTTTAAATGTATCATTTTTCTTATTTTTTCCCTACTTATGTTCTTCTTTGGGCTAAGTACCTTGATTCTAACCTCACTGATAATTTCAGCAACTTAGAATTTAATCACTTCTTTATCACATATGGGTTTTTACTCTCTAGATTTATAATATAGATATTCAAGCAAATCTGAGCCTATGATGATTATTTTGGGGAATGTTTCATTAATATTAATAAATGACAGTTGCATTATCATTTCTATGACCTTCATCTTGTTTTTAATCTGTTTAATCTTTTCTCACTTCAAAATCAATTTGAATTGATTTAACAAGTAACAACCTTGACATATATTTTGAAAGAGTTTAGGTACTATTATATAATGTAGATATTAAATTTGGGAAATTGCTTTTAAAGAGATTAACGTAAGTATAAAATTTTAGAGAAAAGAATATTAAAAGCATTAGTAAATATGTATTATTTCACCTAAGTTTGCTTCACTTTTTTGTATCTATTGAATTCGCTTTTCTCAATCCGGTACCTACCTACATTATTCACTTGAACTTCAGGAATCTGCATTAATCTGCATTAGCATTCCTAGGCCGCTAGGGTATTATTCAGAAATTACTACTTTAACCCACTAGATAATATTTTAATGGCCTTAAAAGACCATAAATAGAACAAGGCAAACTTTTAGCCCCTAAGTCTGAGGGGGATTATACGTATGACAAAATCTATTAACACTTAACTATATCAGTAGCATTAACAGTGGTGTTTCACAAACTTTAAAGAATGTTTTACTTAAATGGTACAATTATCATTTTTAACAAGTAGTTTAAATTTTACTTTAAGGATATTCCAAAGTAATGATTAACCCATTTCCTCAAATACCCTTAATTTGACTAGAGAAATAAGCAAGAGATCCTAATTGCATGTCTCAAATCAAGAAAGGGAAAATATTGTTCAGATAGAGCCTTACCAGAGATGTCACCAAGAAAAATTCGAAAGTTACAATATACATGAACAATTCTGGAAAATCAATGCAATAAGTAATACATTGTAAAAAGAAATTCTTACAAAACATTGCCAACATGTATTATTATTTTAATTAAAACAAAAAACAATTCAAGGAGGATTCAGTTGACTATTTCAAAGGGAACCTAGATCATAGACAACATTTCACATTACCAGGAAAGGGGAAAAAGATGTTAGCAATGTAAAAAAAAAAAAAAAAAAAAAAAAAAAAAAAATTAAAAAAGGGAAATTGGAAAGGTATATTTTAAAAAACGTATGGAACTTTTTGGAGTGCTTCTTGAGAAGGTTAATGAAATATAACTGTTCTGGAAAAGTGAACATTTGTTGAAAGGATGATTGTAAAGATAACATTTTTTGATATCAAAGAAGTAGAAAATATAGGTTTAATCACATAATATTTGGAATAATTACTACTTAAAATTAAAAGTTAGGCCAGGTTATCAGGAGAATTAATGAAGTATCAGCAAGATACATTTAATTCAGAACATATTAATCAGAAGTGAATCAGCAAGAACATTTTCTTAGTTTAGCCTTGAGATGTATTTATAGGGCTCTGGGGCATATTTAATACCTTATATTACCAAAAATATCAGCCTATCATATTCTAACTCACAATATGGCCCCTGAAAACAAGTCTATGCCAGGTATTGAGCTAGATAGGCTAAAAG
This sequence comes from Macaca nemestrina, assembly GCF_043159975.1. Taxonomy (NCBI): domain Eukaryota; kingdom Metazoa; phylum Chordata; class Mammalia; order Primates; family Cercopithecidae; genus Macaca; species Macaca nemestrina. The sequence goes on from NC_092131.1 coordinate 80,614,958, forward strand.
CTTTACACATGTTATCTCTATTAATCATCATGACAATTATGTAGAGTAGTCTGTTTCCCAAATACATATGATATGTATAATATGCCTGTATGTGTGTGTATATATATACCTGTATGTAAATGTACACTTTTTTTATTTCACAATTGGAAGCATTTTGTTTAAAGGGATTTTCACTGCCCTTTTTATCAAGTTATCACAATTTGACTTTTAAAAAATATGAATTACAATAGCTAATTAATACCTACATTTTATGAGCATGAAGCAGTTTTCTTTAAGATGGTAATACTAAACTATCTTTTTATAAGTAGCTAGTATATAAATCCTAGTATAGTTATAGTGGTTACCTCTGGGGGAGGTTATGAAAATGTTAATTTTTTTGTATAATTATATAATACATAGTATTACTTTTATAATCATAGGCAAAATTACTAGTACTAAAAAATAGCTTACATAAATACATGCTGGATAATAATGCTTTCCCAGCATGGACATAATAGTCTAACAAAATATCAACTTAAGTGGAACGATCATTTTGAGACAAAGGGGCCTGGTCATATATATTTAAATGGCATTCCTTAGCTTGTGCACTAAGCAGCTACAGTCACTAATACATGTCTTTGAGACCACTGGAGACTTGGTTTTTATTATTAACCTAATACATAAAGGCAATTATCATCTTCCTCACTAAATATTAAAAATAACATTTCTCTGTGACACAAATGCTAAAAAAACCCTTTAGTGGAAAAGCTACTGGGATCACGTCAGTGCACTTCCACCACAGCGAAGCTCTATTTAAAGTTTCTTCTTTTTAGAATTATCTCTTGAGATAAAATTTAGTTCTTCTCCCCTGTTAATCATTTTTCCTCTATAGTCATTTGCCCAGGTCTAACTAAAATGACTATTGGTTCATGAAGTTCAAATAGTTTACTACACTAAGGGGACTTTTTAGCATGGAATCCAGAAGAACTGGACTTCTTAAATGGATTGATATGGCTTACCACTTAAATGTTGTGATTTTCAGTTTTTACATATTTTGCCTCCAAGGTGAATATTTGAAGCAACCCTTTTGTTGTTTTTATTGTGTAAAAGAGATACTTTTAAATGAACTTCAGAAGTATTATTAAGTTCTAAATTACAACTGTAGCTTAATGTTCGCACATCTATTTGAATTATGTTATGTAGTCTACTCTCATGGCTTGTTTGAGCCTCTGTAGGTGAATCAACTTCGATTGTTGAGTCTTCTTTTTATTCTGTAAGGATTTGTTTTTGTTCCACCGTTTCCATCATCCATTATTAACTTCATTCTTCCAGCATTGGCTCTGAGCTCCTTATGTTTCTTTCCCCTATACCAATTACTTTGGTTATTTTAAAATAAAATAATACTTTATAAGTACTAAGAAATAGTTTATTATTATATAAATAAGTAAGTTATTTATATAAATAAATCATTATAAACTAATAATTCATAAAGATTAAAATTGTGTCATGTTAGCTTTTCTCATTAGAGATATGGAAAAGGGAATATATTTATTTCAGTGTTTAAAGTGAAAAAAGGTGTTTGGTACGATCATAGGTAAAATAGAGTAAAATGTTAGAGGACGCTTTACATAGCCTGATCAAGCGATTCCAAATTCAGTTTAGTTTTAATTGAAAATATTAAATAATAATTTAAATAATAATAAATAGTAAGGAAAGGAACCTTAACATCTACCAGATTATACAATATTTTCTGCTAAAATAATTGTTAAAACAGTATTGTAGGTTATATTTAGATAGAAACTGAAAAATTATCCGTATTCTAGAAACACAAAATTACTTTTAGTACTTTAAATAAGTAAAAAAGAAAATAAAAATGTATAAACCACATATTTGAGGAAAATAAATCTATTGATTTAGAGTTAAAAGGAAACAAATGGCATATATGACTTCATAAATATTTACAATTAACATGGTATGCCTTATTATTTTAATTCTCACTATCTCAATATTCACTAAAATGACTCATAAGTTTTTACTCAAAACCTGCCATCTGAATATAAACTGACTATAATAAATCAGCTTTCAAGTGTCAGTGAAAAGTACTTAAGTGGTGTCTTTTTGGTAAGAAAACGTGTAGTTAGGTAGATGTATTTCAGCATAGGATCATGTTCTCCTGAGCAAATCTTGGGCATTTCGTCTTTCAATTATCTTTCTTGTTGTCACACATCACCAAACAGCAGCAGTAACTCCAGCCTCCTTTTCTTCCACTGCCACATGACCTAACTCAAGTTACTCTTTATTTGGCCAATAAAAAATATATGTTTTCTTATTTGATGTTTACTTGTTATATTTGCTAAGTGCTCTTTGCATTCAGCAAGTACCTTTAACATATTTTTTTCTATCTGTATTGCAGGATATGTTCATTGTAGAATCAAGGAAATCTAGTTCATATATACACATATGTTTCCACAAATCTGTTTAGCAATTGATGTTTTAATCACCTACATGATACTTTTTGATTTTCAAAAATAAGTAACAAAATTTAAGACGTTTAATTTATTTACCACCTTCTCTATGCCAAATATTTCACAACTATGTTCATATTAGTATTACTCTTATTTAGCTTTTTCTTGCTTTTTTCTTTTTTCTTTTTTATTATTATTATTATACTTTAAGTTCTAGGGTACATGTGCATAACGTGCAGGTTTATTACATATGTATACTTGTGCCATGTTGCTGTGCTGCACCCATCAACTCGTCAGCACCCATCAACTCGTCATCTACATCAGGTATAACTCCCAATGCAATCCCTCACCCCTCCCCCCTCCCCATGATAGGCCCCTGTGTGTGATGTTCCCCTTCCTGAGTCCAAGTGATCTCATTGTTCAGTTCCCACTTATGAGTGAGAACATGCGGTGTTTGGTTTTCTGTTCTTGTGATAGTTTGCTAAGAATGATAGTTTCCAGCTGCATCCATGTCCCTACAAAGGACACAAACTCATCCTTTTTTATGGCTGCATAGTATTCCATGGTGTATATGTGCCACATTTTCTTAATCCAGTCTGTCACTGATGGACATTTGGGTTGATTCCAAGTCTTTACTATTGTGAATAGTGCCACAATAAACATATGTGTGCATGTGTCTTTATAGCAGCATGATTTATAATCCTTTGGGTATACATCAACTTTTTCAATAATAAATTTGTATATTGTAAAATAAGGCAATTATGACTCTAAACTTTTCCTACATCTTTCCAATCTCTCAAACTTTTATATTTTCCAATCTAGTCCCTACATTTTTGAAAATAGATTTCCCAAAGTTGAGAGTCAGTTTGTCTGGCTTCACATGAATCTCTTTCTTTTCCTACTCTTTGTGACGTTCGTCATAGTGGAAATTTTCTTCATTGCTTGTCAGAATTGAAATCATTGCCACCTTACAGACATGGCTTGCTGTTCTTGGTATATGTCTCCTTTTGTTAGAGTAATTCTTTTCACTACTTATGCCAAAGTGTGTAAAAGGCAAACTTCCCAAATCACAGCATTGCTAAATATAGATGTTTATATAATGCTGTAACATATGAATAATAAAACTCTGGATTTAAAATGACTTTTCTCTTGCAATATTGATAAAATTGCTGTATTGTTGTTAGTACACTGCAGCTGCTAAAACCAAAAGGATATAAATCTGCTTTGTTCCTTTCTTTTTCTCGTTAGAAAGTTTTACATCTCCTTATTTTTGGTCCTTTGGTGTTTCATAATAAAGAATCCAAGTACGACACTATTTTTAGTCATTTTTCTGGGCCCTTAGTGGAATCCTTGAATTTGAAGATTTACATCTTCAGCTCTGGGAAAATCTCTATTAATATTTCTTTGGTTTTTCATAGTCCACTTTTATTATGTTCTTTTCAAGGACATTTATTTATCAGCTATGGAACCTCCATGCTTTGGTCATGTACCCTGTATTTTTCTTTGTGTTTTTGAATTGTTTTTCAGAGATATCTTCCATTTCCTTCCAGACCTTTTATTTAAATAGTATTTTAGCAATTTTATTCATAATGTCTAAGATTTTTTACTCCTTTTCTTTTTCTAATTTTTCATTTTAGGTTCAGGAGGTACATGCACAGATTTGTTACATGGCTAAACTGTATCCCTGTGGTTTGGTGTGCAAATGATTTCATCACTAGGTATTGAGCATAATATCTGGTAGGTCATTTTTGACCTTCACCCTCTTCCCATTCTCCACCTGCAGGTAGTGTCCAGTGTCTACTCTTCTTTTCTTTGTGTCATGTTTACTCAGTGTTTAGCTCCCACTTATAAGTGAAATCATGCAATATTTGTTTTTCTCTTCCTGCATTAATTTGTTTAGGATATTGACCTCCAGTTAAATTCATATTGCTTCAAAGGATATGATTTCATTCTTTTTTCATGGCTGTGTAGTATTCTATGGTATATATGTACCACATTTTCTTTATTCAATCCACACTTGATTGGGATCTAGGCTGATCCCATGTTTTTGCTATTGTGAACAGTGCTGCAATGAACATGCAAATGCATGCATCTTTTTGGTAGAACAAATTATATTCCTTTGAGTATATACTCTTTGATGGGATTGCTGGATCACATGGTAAGTTCTGATTTAAGTTCTTTGAGAAACCTCCAAACTGTTTTCCACACTGCCTGAACTAATTTGCATTCCTCCCAACAGTGTACATGTGTTCCCTTTTCTCTTCAATCTCATCAACAACTGCTATTTTCAAACTTAAAAAAAAAATAGCCATTCCATCTTGTGTGAGATGGTATCTCACTACAGTTTTTGTGTGAATTTCTCTAATGATTAAGGATGATGAGCATTTTTACATGTGCTTGTTGACTGTGTATATATTTTCTTTTGACAAGAGTATGTTCATGTCCTTTGCTCATTTTTTAAAATGTGGTTGACTATTATTTGCTTATTAATTTAAATTGCTTATAGAATCCAGATATTAGATCTTTGTCATATGCATAGTTTGCAAATATTTTCTTTCATTCCGTAGGTTGTCTGTTTACTCTGTTGATAATTTCTTTTTCTATGCAGATGCTCTTTAGTTTACTTATGTCCCATTTGTCTATTTTTTGTTGCATTTCCTTTTGGAGACTTCCAAAATGAAATATTTGCCAAGGCCTGTGTTCACAATGGCATTTCCTAGGTTTTCTTCTAGGGTTTTTATACTTTTAGGTCTCACATTTAAGTCTTTAATCCATTTTGAATTGATTTTATTATATGGTGAAAGGAAGGAGTCTAGTTTCAATCTCATGTATATGGCTAGCCCATTATCCTCGTACCATTTATTGAATAGGGAGTTCTTTCTCCATTGCTTGTTATTGTCGACTTTGTTGAAGATCTGATGGTTGTAGGTATGCAGCTTTATTTATGGGATTTCTAACCTGCTCAATTGGTCTTTTTGTCTGTTTTTGTACCAGAACCATGTTGATGTGGTTACTATAACCCTGTAGCATAGTTCGAAGTCAGGTAGCATGACACCTATGACTTTGGTCTTTTGCTAATGATTTCTTGGTGATTTGGGCTCTTTTGGGTTCCATATGAATTATTTTATTTATTTTCAACTTTGTTTTGTTTTGTTTTGTTTGTTTTGTTTTTAGATTCAGGGGATACGTGTACAAGTTTGTTTCCTGAGTATATTTTGTGATGTTGAGGTTTGGGATATAAGTGATTCTGTCATTCAGGTACTGAGAATAGTACCCCAAAATTAGCTTTTCAACCCTTGCCCATCTCTCTCTTACCCGTTTCTAATAGTTCCCAGGAGCTATTGTTGCCATCTTTATGTCCATGAGTATCCATATTTAGATTCCATTTATAAGTGAGAATGTGCAGTATTTGACTTTCCATTCCTGCATTAATTTGTTTATGATAATTACCTCCAGTAGAATCCATATTGCTGCAAAGGACATGATTTCATTTTTTATGGCTGTGTAGTATTCCATGGTGTATATGTACCACTTATTTCTTTATTCAGTCCGTCACTGATAGGCACCTAGGTTGATTCTATGTCTTTGCTATTGTTTTGGTGGAACAATTTGTTTTCTTTTGAAAATATATCCAGTAATGGGATTGCTGGCTCTAATGATAGTTCTGTTTTAAGTACTTTGAGGAATCTCCAAACTGCTTTCCACTGTGTCTGAACTAATTTACATTCCCACCAAGAGTGTACAACTGTTCCCTTTCTCTGTGCAGCTTTACAACATCTGATGTTTTATGACTTTTTAATAATAGCTCTTCTGACTGATGTGAGATGGTATCTCACTGTGGTTTTGATTTGCCTTTCTCTGATGATTACCAATCATGAACATATTTTCATATGTTTCTCAGCTGCTTGTATGCCTTCTTTAGAAAAATGTCTGGTCGTATCCTTTACCCACTTTTTAATTGGACTGTTTGTTTTCTGCTTGTTCATTTGTTCAAGTTTCTTGTAGATTCTGGATATTAGGCCTTTATTGGATTCATAGTATGTGAATGTTTTCTCCTATTAAGTCTGTTTACTCTGCTGTGCAGAAGCTCTTTCATTTAATTAGGTTCTCTTTGTCAATTTTTATTTTTACTTCAATTGCTACTGAGGACTTAGTCATAAATTATTTCCCAAGGCCAATGTCCTGGATAGTATTTTTGAGTTTTTCTTCTAGGATTCTCATAGTTCCAGGCTTCACATTTAAATCTTTAAGTCATTTCAAGTGTATTTTTGTATATGTTGAAAGATAGGGCTCCAGTTTTATTCTTCTGTGTGCAGCCAATCACCTATCCTGGCATCATTTATTAGGGAGTCCTTTTCCCTTTGTTTATTTTTGTCAACTTTTTCAAAGATTAGTTGTATGTAGGTGTGTGGCATTATTTCTTTGTTCTCTATTGTGTTGCTTTCAGCTTTGTTGTTTTTGCTTAGGATTGTTTTGGCTGTACAGGCTCTCTTTTGATTCCATATGAATTGTAGAAGAGATTTTTCCAATTCGATGAAAAATGACGTTGGTAATCTGAGAGGAACAGCATTGAATCTTTACATTGCTTTGGGCATTATGTTCATTTTAATGATAATGATTCTTCCAATCCACAAAAATGCAATGTTTTCTTTTTGTTTATGTCATCTATGAGTTCTTATAGCAGTGTTTTGCAGTTCTTCTTGTAGAGATTTCTCTTCTCCTTGGCTAGTTATATTCCTAGTCACTTCATTGTTTTTTGGTTGTTGTAAATGATATTACATTCTGGATTGCAAATTACTGGTGTATAAAAATGCTACTGATTTTTGTACATTGCTTTTCTATCCTGAAACTTTGCTGAAGTCATTTACCAATTCCAGAGGCCTTTTGATGGAGTCTTTAGGGTTTTCTATATATAGAATTATATTATCAGTGAAGACAGATGATTGACTTCTTTTGCTGTTTGGATGACTTTTATTTCTTTCTCTTGCCTGAGTGCTTTTGTGAGGACTTCTATAACCATATTACATAGCAGTGGTGAGAATGGGCATTCTTATCTTGTTCTAGTTCTCAAGGTGAATGTTTTCGGTTTTTGCCCACTCAGTAAGATGTTACCTGCAGATTTGTCATAGGTAGCTGTTATTATTTTGAGATAGTTTCTGTCAATGCCTAGTTTCGTAAGGGTTTTCATCATAAAGGAATGTTGGGTTTTATTGAAAGATTTTTCCACATGTATTAAAATGATGAATGATTTTTGTTTTAAGCTCTGTTTATATGTTGAATCAAATTTATTGATTTGCATATGTTGAACCAAACTTGCATCCCAGGTATGAAGCCTACTTCATCACGGTGAATTAACTTTTTGATGTGCTATTGAATTCAGTTTGCTAGTATTTTATTGAGGAATTTTGCATCTATATTCGTCAGGGATATTGGTGGCTACTTTTTTTATTATTATTTGTTGTATCTTTGTCAGCCTTTGGTATTAGGGTGATGCTTGCTTCATCATGATTTGAAGAGAAATCACTCCTTGGATTTATTGAAATAATTTCAGTAGAATTGGTGCTAGCTCTTCTTTGTAGTGTGATAAATTTCAGCTGTGAATCCATCTTTATCAGATGCATAGTATGTGAATGTTTTCTCCTATCATGTCTGTTTACTCTGCTGCTGGTTTTATTTGCTGTGCAGAAGCTCTTTCATTTAATTAGGTCCTCCTTGTCAATTTTTATTTTTACTTCAATTACTTTTGAGGACATAGTCATAAATTATTTCCCAAGGTCAGTTTTATTTTTTAAATTTTTGTTATTACTGATTCAGTTTCGAAACTAGGTATTTGTTGGTTCAGAACTTCAATTTCTTCTTGATTCATTCTTAGGAAATTGTGCCTTCCCAGGAATTTATCAATGTCCTCTAGATTTTCTAATTTGTGTGCATAGAGGTGGTCTTAATAGTCTCTGAGGATCTTTTGCATTTCTGTGTGATCAGTTGTAATGTCACCTTTGTCATTTCTGATTGTGCTTATTTGATTCTTCTCTTTTTTTTTCTTTGTTAATCTAGCTAGCTGTCCATTATTCTTGTTTATCTATTCAAAGAACAACCTTTGGTTTTGGTTGATTCTTTGTATAGGTTATTGGGTCTCAATTTTGTTTGGTTCTGCTGTGATTTTAGTTATTTATTTTCTTCTGCTAGCTTTGGCATTGTTTGCCTTATTTTTCTAGTTCCTCTAGTTTTCATGTTAGATCATTACTTGTAGTTCTTTCTAACTTTACGAGGTATACATTTAGCTCTATAAACTTCCCTCTTAACACGGTTGTTGCTGTGTCCCAGAGATTTTAGTGTGCTGTATCTCCGGTTTCATTAATTTCAAAGATTTTTTAAAGTGTCCTGCCTTGATTTAATTGTTTAAACAAAAGGCATTCCAAATCAAGCTGTTTTACATCTATGAAGTTGTGTGGTTTTGAGAGATCTTCTTAGTATTGATTTCTACTTTTACTTCACTGTTGTCCAAGAGTGTGAATGCTATGATTTTGATTGTTTTGAATTTACTAAGATTTGTTTTATGGCCAAGCATATATTAAATCTTGAAGTATGCTCTGTGTGCAGATGAGAAGAATGTATTTTCTATGGTTGATGGGTAGAGTAATCTGTAGATGTCTATTAGGTCCAATTGGTCAAGTGTTGAGTTAAAGTTCAGAATTTCTTTGTTAGTTTTCTGCCTCAAAGATCTGTCTAATACTGTCAGTGGGGTGTTGAACTTCCCTACTATTATTATGTGGCCATATAAGTCTTTTCATAGGTCTAGAAGTACTTAGTTTATGAATTAGGGTCATGGGGCATATATATTTAATATATTTAAATCTTCTTGTTAAATTGAATACTTTATAAACATGTAATGCCATTTTCTGTCTTTTGGCCAATTTCTTTCATTTGGCCAGGTGTGGTGACTTGTGCCCTGGCTTATGTAATCCCAGCATTTTGGGCGACTGAAGTGGGTAGATCACTTGAGGTCAGGAATTCAAGACCAGTTTGGCCAACATGGTGAAACCCTATCTCTACCAAAAAATAGTCGGGTGTGGTGGCGCACACCTGTAGTCCCAGCTACTCAGGAGTCTGAAGTGGGAGAATTACTTAAACTGGCAGTGGGGGTAGAGGTTGGAGTGAGCTGAGATCATGCCACTGCCCTCCAGCCTGGGTGACAGAGTGGGACCCTATCTCAAAATACAATAAGATAAAATAAAATAAAATAAAATAAAATAAAATAAATTCCATTTCATCTAACAGAAGTAACGTGAACCCTGTTTTTTTGTTGTCTTTATTGGCATGATAGCTCTTTCTTCCATCCTTTACTTTGAGCTTATGGATGTTGTTAATGTAAGACAGTTCTCTTGAAGGCAGAAGATGGATGGATTTTTTTCTTTCTAATCTGACTTGCCACTCTGTGCCTTTTAAGTGGGATGCTTAGGTCACTTGCCAACAAGGTTAATATTGACATGTGAGGATTTGGTCCTATCATGTTGTCGGGTGGTTACTTTGTAGGTTCTATGGTATTTTTGCTTTATAGGGTCTGCAGGCAATGGACTTAAGTGTGTATTTGTGGTATCAGGTTTCATTCTTTTGTTTCCATGTTTAGAACTGACTTAAGGATCTTTTGTGAGGCTGTACTGATGGTGATTCATTCCTTTAGCACTTGATTGTCTGGAAAATATTTTATTTCTCCTTTGCTTATGAAGTTTAGTTTTGAGGGATATAAAATTCTTGCTTGAAATTCTTTTCTTTAAAAATGTTGAAAATAGGCCCCAATGTCTCCTGGTTTGTAATGTTTCTGCTGAGAAGACCACTGTTAGACTGATAGGGATCACTTTGTATGTGATCGCTCATTTTTCTCCAGCTGACTACAGATTTTGTCTTTAGGGTTGACCTTGGACAGTCTGGTGAAAATATGCCTTGGTGGTTTTTTTGTGTAATATTTTATAGCTGTTCTCCAGATGCCTCATATTTAGATATCCATCTCTCTAGCAAGATTAGAAAAGTGTTCTTGAATACTTCCCTCAAATATATTTACAGGTGGTTTGCTTTTTATCCTTCTGCCTCAGGAATGGCAATAATTCATGGGTTTAGTCACTTTGCATAATCTCATAGTTTTGAAAACTTTGCTCATTTTAAAATTCTTTTTTTTCCTTTATTTCTTGTCAGATGGGCTTAGTTTAAAAGACTTGTCTTCAAGCTCTGAAATTCTTTCTTCTGCTTTGCCTACTCTAATGATAAAACTTTCAATTGTGTGTTAAAATTCCTTTAGTGATTTTCTCAATTCCAGAAACTCTGTTTGATTCCTTTTAAAGATACATATCTCTTCCTTCATTTGTTGGATTTCATTAGGTGTTTCTTTGCGTTGCTGTTCAATCTTGTCTTGGGTTTCGTTAAGCTTCCTCGTAATCCTTGCTTTGAATTCTTTGTCTGTCATTTGTGAGCTTTCATTGTGGTTAGGGACCATTGCTGGAGAGCTAACACAATCCTTTGGTAGTGTCACAACGTTCAGATTTTTCATGGCGCCAGAATTCTTTTAGTGGTTCTTTCTCATCTGGAGATGGTGATACTTAAAGTTTTGTAATTATTTTCATGTGGGTAGAAGGTTTTCTGTTTGTTCTTTTCTCTATAATGTTGTTTTGTTTTTCTCTCTTTTTCTTTTCCCTTTCCCTAGGGGGTGTGACAGTAGAGAATGATGGAAACGGTCTTCTGGCTTTGCTTCTATAGCCTTATGCATTTATTTTAGCAGGTTTTATATTGGGCTGTGCAGTTTATCCTACAAGCCAGTACATGGCACTTATAGATAAGAGCCAGCTGTGGTCAGTGTGGCTGGGTATATACTTAATCCTTGCCTACTGTAAGAAGCCCTCTAGTGCCTTAGGCAATGGGCTGACTTGTAGAATGCACACTGATCTTAACTACCTGCTTAGCCCCAGGTGAGGGGGTAGCAGGAGCCATGAAAGGTGTGTTGGGACTGGGTAAGTCTGCCTGCAGGACCCCTGATGGCAGGAACAAGCCTAGTGCCAAGGAAAAATACACTGGGTGGCCAACAGGTACCCAGAGGTATGCCTAGGTATGTAGCTTGGAAACCTCTTTAATTTCAAATTCTCTGCATGGTGGTTGGGGTAGCCCAAACTGCTAATACAGCAGAGCAGGTGCTCCATATGCCTGGAGATCTGCCTGGGCATTTAGCAGAGAGGCTCTCACTATACCACAGTCTATGTCCAGAAAGGTTTTGGTGGCTTACACTGCTGAACCAGATGGACAGGTTCTCCAAATTCCTATTGATCTGCCTCAGCATGAAATGGAGAAGGACACTCTGCACCAAGATCTCTGCATAGGAGGATCTCTGCATAGGAGGGGTGGGGTGAGGTTCTGTGTATACCTGGAGATCTGCCTGGGCATGTAGCAGAGAGGGTACCTCTGCACCAGCATCTTTGCACAGTAAGGGTGTTATTGATCAGTTTGCTTTTTCAGGTAAGTGAGTGCTCCACATGCCTGGAGATCTGTCTGAGTGTGGAGCAGAGAGAGCCCTGCTGCACCAAAGTCTATGTCTTGGAAGGGTGGGGTGTCTCAGGTGGCTGAACCAGGTGAACAGGTACTCTGAATGCCTGGAGATCTACCTGGGTGTGGAGCAGAGGGAGACTCACTGCATCATAATATATGTTCAGGAAGGGTGGAGAGGCCCAGGCTGCTGGTCCAGGCAAGCGGGTGCTGAGATTGTCTGAATTTCTGCCTAAGGGTGGAGCTAAGAAGCTCTTCTGCACCACAATCTCAGTGGAACAAGTGGGGCCTATGCAAATGGGAGACATAAATGGCATATGCAAATCATTTCCAGGTCACCAAGCTGTCCCTAGTTGCAAGTCTGTTCCTTTAATCTTTGAAGTTGTCTTTCAGATGGGGCTTTTTGCTATTATATTCTTTGATGCCCTTGAGAATTTTACTGTGGTAAAAGTTGGGTTTAGTAAATTGGCTTTGTTTCTGGATACTTTCAGGGGCCAGTGTTAAGCTCACCACACCTGACTTTGTATGTTCTAACTCTAGGGTACTAGGACGAGGCTCATGGCTTTGTTCTCTGGCCCCTTAAGGGCAAGCACCAACTGTGCTGAAGGGGCCAATGAGTTTCCAGTCCTCTGGTAGCAGCATTTCAATGGAGGCTGCTGGCAAAAATGTTCTGGCAGGATGTCAGGGGTCCTTGCATGCATTTGTGCAGATGATGAGTCTGCATATGCATACACACTGGCCAGACAACTGAGGTCCCTGCTTGCTTGTGCACCAGGCAGTTTGTTCCTGCATGTATATGCACTGGTGGGGCAGTGGCTGGTCCCCAATCATATGAGCACTGGTGGGGCAGCAGGGGTCCCTGCTTGCTTGCATGAAAGCAGGTTGGCAGTGAGTCCACACATGCATACATGCTAGTGGCGTGGTGATGGCTCCCCGCTCCTGTGTGCAGCAGTGGGATACCAGCAGGTGAGTGTATGCTGGTGGAGGATGCTTCCAGGTGAGTACGTGCTGACTGGGATCCATCTGCAAATGTATCTCAATGGGTAGGCAGTGTCTGCCAGCTAAAGAGCTATGATGATAGCCATTGGCAAGCTGAGGCAGTGTTACAAGCCAGTATGACCAGTCCAGGACCCTGGGTGATACTGGTAGACAGGGCTGTGCTCAGATCAGATGGCCCCCTCCCACAGATAAGAGAGCCCCACTCTGTCCATGTCCAGCAGCTCACAAAGACAAAAGCCATCTAGAGGAGTATGGTGAGTTTTGAGGGATGAGTCCCCATGGCCATGCTCCACTGAAGCTGTATCTATGCCAAACCTTCTGGACCCTGTGCAAGCTGGAGTTCTGTCTCTACCAACTCTCCAAGCAGTTCTCTTTGCCAGCTTAGATATCTGTGGGAGTGAGTGTTTCCTGCACCTAGAATCCTAGAGGTCCATGGTGAGAGTGGGCCACCGCACACTTATTTCACTCACTTCATTGCTAGGAGCCACTTGGGGCCAGGAACGAGTCCTGGTGCTTGTCAACCTCCTGTACAGCTCCCAATTTCCTTCCACTTCAGCACAATGTTTGCATCCTCCCTCTGCCCACACTGAATACCCTCTTTCTGAAGACCTGTTCAGAGTGTGCCAGTCTACTTGATGGTCTGGTCTTTCTCAGTAGGAGGAGCTTTTCCTGGCAGCATCTAGTTGCTATCTTTGCTCTTTCTACTCTTCATTGTTTTCTAACTTCTTGTACTTTTACACTCAATGTGATCTTTTTATGGATTTAAGTACTATATTGTTAGAGTATTTTTAAAGACTTTATTGTTTTGATTATTTTTCACTTTTATTATTCAAGATGATAAATGTCATCAAGCTGGACAAAAATGTTTTTAAAAGAAAGTGAGCCAAAAATTGGAATTAAAATTACAATTTTATAGAATATATTGGTTTGCCTTAAAACATCTCTATGTAGTACCTCTTCAGTATGCCTTTTAACAGATTTCTTCCAAGTAGCTCTAGTGGTAAAAATGTAATGAGGAGTGGTAAAAATCAGATAAATTCATTACTCTCAGTGTCATAAATTTTAAGGAAGGAATGTAAAAATATCTTGTTTTGATGGTCATAGAAAAATTGATAAAGATGAACTGCTTCTTAGAAAGAAAAAAGTGAGTAAATTAGCTAAGACATTCATTCTTTGACATTTTGCAGCAGATCTGTAGGATGTATTCATCTTGCATAACTGAAAGTTTGTACAGTTAAACAGCAACTCCCCATTGTTAACTACAGCATGCCTATAGTTAACAATATTGTATTGTACACTTAAAAATTTATTAAAATGGTAGATCTCATGTCAGATGTTCTTATTAAAAAAAAAAGAAAGAAGAAGAGAAAGAAATAAAACAAACATCTTAGAAGAGAAAATATCTTTTATTCCAGAGAAGAAAGTTTTTCTGGAACAACACTTTGACATGACTTTAAAATGGTAAAATCTTAAGAGCAATTCGACAGCGTCATCCCAAAACCTTGAAAGATGCACATATTTGTTCTCCTAAATCCACTTGTACTGATCTATTGTAAGAAGATAATAAGATGTAATCTCAGATCTGTATACTAAGATGTTTATCAAGCACCATTCATAATAGTGAAATATGGGAATAATTCAAATCCTTAAAAATAGCTGAATGATTACATTAATCACAGTATCATGGAATAGAATGAAGCTATTCAAAACCATATTTTTATTTAAAGATATTAAAATGTTTCTCATTTAAAGCTTAAAATGTTAAGAAATTATATACCCATAATAGAATTTTAAAATAATTATGTAAAACAGAATTTGTATTTTTGTGTTTGAATAGGAAACAAAATTTTCAGTAAGCAAGCCAATGTGTTCACTGAAGTTATCTCAGAGGATAGGATACAAGATATTTTTTCCCCTTCTTTATGCCTTCTTTTGTTGTTCAGATTTCCTTCTTTAAACATGTACTGCATTTGTAATGGAAATAAACACAAAATCATTGATAAAAAGTAAATTAGTTTTTTAGAAGAAGAAGGCACATGAGATATCACAGGGGATATATCCTGTGCTCCTTTCTTTTCCCTTCAAACTCTCCATTCTCCTGAGTTTCAGATGGTTATAACCACCAGAGGTATTAAAGTGATTATTCATGTCTTGGAACTGATTTACTCAGCTACACTTGTGAGCATAGGTAACGGGACCATGAATGTCAAAGGGAAGAACAAAAGGCATGAACACATTATCACCATTTCAATGTATTTTGGATTATGTCAGACAGTATGTTTTCTATAAACAAGCAAGTGATCTGATAAGGCCCTAAATAAGTCTGCTTACTGAAACATGTGAATATCATTTTTAGAGTGCTTTCTATTAACTGTTGAAAGTAAGATAATTTCCAAAATATTTTGAACAAACTTGTATAGGAATTCAAGTTACATCTTTTGTTCACCAGGTAGCTAATATGGAACATTTAACTTTAGAAGTAAAGACATACTGAAATTTCCAAGATAAAGATATAATGGGAAAAACTTTTCTTTGTCTTAAGGAGGAAAAGAAAGAAAAGAGAAGATGACGAAGCATAAGACAAAGAATAAGAGAATAGTCTGTTGTTTAAAATAGTTGAAAATCATTAGGTTAGGACTTTGAAGAATATTTGTTATTGTTTATACTTTTATATTTGAGTTTGTAAGCAGGCAAC
This sequence comes from Macaca nemestrina, assembly GCF_043159975.1. NCBI lineage: Eukaryota > Metazoa > Chordata > Mammalia > Primates > Cercopithecidae > Macaca > Macaca nemestrina. The sequence continues at coordinate 80,630,621 of NC_092131.1, forward strand.
TTCATTGCTAACATAACTGTCTTATTTTATCACTGCCAACTAATATGGTTTGGCTGTGTCCCCACCCAAATCTCACCTTGAATTGTAATAATCCCTATGTGTCAAGGGCAGGGGTAGGTGGATATAATTGAATAATGGGGGTAGTTTCCCCCATACTGTTCTCATGATAGTGAATAAGTCTCATGAGATCCAATAGTTTTATAAAGGGGAGTTCCCCTGCACATGTTCTCTTTTGCCTGCCACCATGTAAGATGTGACTTTACTCCTCATTTATCTTCCACCATGATTGTGAGGCCTCCCCAGCCATGTGGAACTGTGAGTCCATTAAACTTCTTTCCTTTATAAAATACCCAGTCTTGGGTATGTCTTTATTAGCAGCATGAGAACAGACTAATACACAGACATTTTTCTTTTAGTTAAGGATACAGTTTTAAAACTGAATTATGCAAAATGCTATTGTTTTGCACATTGCCTGGTCAGACCCTATAGTTAAGAATAAAGGTATTGATGGTTAATGGATATGTAGAACTTGGTTTCCTTCCTTTATATGTGTTCTGATCTTATTAGCTTTGTTTCTTTTTCATAGTCTATATAGTAAAGTTTTACATAAGCCTCTATTTATCCACTTGTCAAAAAAGTGTATGAGAAGGAGGAAAAGAAAGAATAGAGAAGATGAAGAAGCATAAGACAAAGAATAAGAGAATAAGTCTGTTGTTCAAAATAGTAGTTGAAAATCATTAGGTTAGGACTTTGAAGAATATTTATTATTGTTTATACTTTTCCTGAGAATGCATTATTTATCATTACACAAAGCCAAATAATGCAAAGATTAGCGCAGAAGTCAATATCCTACTCTCCCCCTTACTCTCCCTAGTTCCCATCCTCCTTAGGCAACCTGGGAAATATGAATCCTTCACACACTTGTTTAAACCTGCCTAATATGTATTTTTCTGTCTTTTTTTCCCCTTATGTAAACATAAAGAAATATACAGGCTTTAAATAGTACTCCAGAAGTTAATATTAATAAATCCTATTAATAAATTCCTAATTGTTTTATTAAGAGTTTTATTTTTTGTCCTCACACTAAAATCTACATGTAATGATCAAGTTCTTTCCAAAGTCATAGCTCACATAAAGCAACCCTGCTTGATTAAGTCCAGAAATGCAGACAGTTGGCTCAAGGAGGTAACTTGTCTTCTACCTTTAGGCCCTAAATGTTTGCTAAGATGTATGCTTGGAGATTATAGTGAAAAATAAATGCCTTATTTTTATAAATTTATATTGAGAATTCCTCGTAGAGAAGATATATTTCTGGTGTTCACTGTATTATTTTCCCCATTGGCAAAGAGTTGTAAAAAACCCATGTAGATTGTGTTCGTTTTTCTAATGATTACTTTCCAATAATTTGCTTACAATAGATATTGAAATACTTTCTAAGGAGATTTTTTATTTTGTATATGTATAATATTTATAAACAGTTCAATTTGTTTTTCCTTGGCGTATTGTAGATGAACTACCTGCATTCAAATGATAAATTTATTTACTCCTAAAGATCACAGTTTTCCAATATCCACTTTATTAAAAATATTCTATAATAACATTACAGAAAAAGTCATAGAGTCATTAAAATTTAAATTTTACAACTCTTTTAGCAATAGAAGGTATATGTTATGTAACATGCCTGATAAATATATGTTAAAGTGAATGCATAAACTATTTTCTTGTTTCTTTGTTGAATGACCCAAAAATATCACAAAACACAACCTATGTTCTTAAAAGCAGTGATATTAACATACTTGTAATCAGACTTTTAGGAACATACTTTTAAAACTTTATAGAACAAGAATGTTTGTAGAAAGTGATTGCTATTTTTCACAGTGGCAGGTTGCTCTTGGTTGAGAATTGTGTGTATTTTTTTCTCCTGAATTGTAGCTGATAAAAATTATCAAACTACAGGATTAAAAAAAATGAGTAAAGCATGGAATGTGAAATATGATTTTTATATTTTGCACACCTATTCTTTGGTTTTATAATGACAAAAATGACTCTAGTGATTATAAGCACATACTCGCTAAAGGTAACTGTATCCAAGAGAGTTTCAGGAGACACAATAAAACCACTATTTCCTAGAACATTTTAAGGAAAATGCTACTGGGCACCAGCAGCTAGAAGAACAGAAGCAGTGAGAGGGTAGCACAGCCATGCTAGATATTCAGAGAGGAGCCTGTTCTGAGAGGAGTTGGACCGTCAGTGGGAGGCAGGGACATTCAGATATAAGGGATCGCTAAGTAATCTACCTTTTGCTAACTGAATTTGTTAAATAGTGTTAAATGAAATAAATAATAGATTATTATCTGGATAATCTTTGGAAAACACAATGTGTGTATTCTGGCTTATGTTCTTGAAAACTGTCACTACAGATAGTGTTGGTAATTAGATTATATGCTTTCTTTTTGTTAAGTCCCGTATTTTCTTGATTGATTCTCTATTATTATACCCATGCCACAGGGAAAGTGATTCTACTATCCTGTTAAACCAGTTGTTTAATATTTTTTTCAATGGTACTAATGAAAAGAGAGACAAAAGAAAGCAGAAAGTTCTCTTTGAATAAGAAGAAAGTTTGACCTCTGTCTAGTCAACAGCAATAGAGGTGGAGCGCTTGCATCATTATTAAACACATACACCTTTCTCACTCTCTCTGTCTTTTTCTATCTCTCTCACACACACACACACAAAACACACACACCAAACTACCTTAAGTCACAAGGTTTTCGATTTCTCAGTAATCAGCATGTAGCTTCTAAAACTTTCATTTTCTTTTGTTCTATTTACATAATACCATTGAGCTTGTAGCGTATTTTATTGTTATATGTTATCATGTATAATTGATTTCATGTGAAAAATTTATTAACTTCAAGGATTCATGCTCTCAAATGAATAAATGCCCCTTTTAGACACATATTTATGAGGAGAATATATAATGACTTTAATTGTGTATACCTCATGATAAATTTATATTAAAATCCTGATAATTATTGTGAGAAGCTTACTCATACATTGTCTTAAAAACTTTTTTGCTTGTTTCAAACAAATGCAACCTTTGACTTCTAGGCTGAATGGTTAATTTTATTTTCAATTTTCAATTTCTTGGCTTGACAAATTATACTAATGATGTTTCTTTGTCTCACCAGGCCTCAAGGAAATGTTGATAATGATTTGCAGACTTTAATGTTGATTCATGATAGGTGCATATATTGAGTAAGATCTTTTCCCACAGCTCATTTTTGTTCTAAATTTTAATATTGTAATTTAATAAAAATGGCTTTGCAGATATGAAAGCTAGCTTGGTAAAGAGATCTATGTATTTCAAAGCTGGTTCAGGTTCAAAGTTAAAACAAGATTTTTTTTTTTTTCTATTGCCATGTCCATCTTTCTCTACCAAGGGAAATCACCTCTTCAAAGGAAAAGACAGTAAATCTCTAAATTTCCATATTTACTCAAGTCCTGAGACTCTGCAGGGCAAAAACTGCCAAGTCTATAGATTTACAATGTTTTATGATAATGATTTTCTCCAAGGGCTCACCCGAGATGAAAAGATAAATTAATTTATCCACTTCCAACCACTAGTGAAAGTTTAGTCTCCATTCCAAAAGCTGCCTTCAGAACAGTACCTGCACAATATAATTTATCAGTGGTGATTAAAATTTAAGAGCCTCCGGATATGGCCATCTTGCACTGGGCCTATCAAGTGGAAAGCACTGTAAAAAAGATGAGTTTAAAGCTGAAAAAGGCATTATAACTTTTTTCTGACCTTGTGATGCTGTTACTACTGTTAATGAGAATTACAACCAGTTACTTACCTCTGACTCTGTGTCGAGTTCTTGATAGATGTAATTCTCATTTCATTCCTCATAACATTCTTGTGAAGGAGATTTCAAGAACTGTTAAGAGCAGAGAGGTTAAGGGCCTGTTCAGAAATCACATATTATAATTAACAGTACCAGAGTGAGCCCAGGTTAGTCTGATTCCATGCCCTTAAGTGATATGGTCTTCAATCTGCATTCTCCTAAAATTTGTAGCTAGTGAGATTTTTTTTTCAGCTTTCTTGAGATATGATTGACAAATAAAAATGGTATGCAGGGTTTACAATGTCATGATTTAATATACATATGCATTGTGAAATGCTTAACACAATCAAGCTAATTAGCATATCCACCACCTCACACAATTATAATTTTTTGTATGTACATGGTGGGAACACTTAAGATCTTAGGAAATTTCAAGTATACAATATATTGTTATTAGCTGTAGTCACTATGCTGTCCACTGGAGCTCCAAAATGTACTCATCTTATAAATGAAAATGGGCACTTTTTGATCAGCATCTCCTGATGTCCCCCACCCCCAAGCTTCTGGTAACGATAATACTACTCTGTATTTCTATGAGTTCAACTTTTTCATATTCTGCATATAAGAGATGTCATGCAGTATTGGTTTTCTGTGTCTGGCTTATGTCTTCCAATTTCACCCATATTTTCAGAAATGACAGGATTACTGCCATTTTTTAAGGCTGAATAATATTCCGTTAAATATTTGGCTATATTTTCTTTTTCTACTCATCTGGGCATGTAGATTGTTTCCATATCTTAGCTATTGCAAGTAAGGTTACAGTGAACATGGGAGTGCAGATATCTTTATGAAGTGGTAATTTCTTTCTCTTTAAATTTAGACTCAGAAGAGGGATTGGTGGATCATATGGTTGTTCTACTTTTAACGTTGGGGGTAACCTTCATACTGTTTTTCATAGAAGCTTTACCAGTTAACCTTCCTAACAGTGCACAAAGGTTCCCATTTTCCACAATCTCACCAGTACCTCAGTTTTTGGCCTACTGAGAACAGCCACCTTAACAGGTATGAAATGATATCTCCTTGTAGATTTAATTTGCATTTCTCTGATGATTAGTGATGTTGAGCACCTTATTATATACATGTAGACCATTTGTACATCTTCTTTTGAAAATTGCCTATTCAGGTGCTTTGCCAATTTTAAACTGGATTATTATTTGTTATTGACTTGAATAAATTACTTATGTATTTTGGATGTCAATGCCATATTAGACATATGATTTGCAAATATTTTTTACCATTTCCTAGACTGACTTTTCATTCTTTTGAATATTTCCTTTGCTGTGAAAAAAACTTTTTAAATTGGTGTAGTTCCACTTACTGTTGCTTTTGTTTGTCTGTGCTTTTGGTGTTATAACAAAAAAAAATTATTGCTAAGGGAAATATTTTTCTGTTTATTTCCTTTATTTTTCTGTTATTAGTGTTCTATGGCTTTAGATCCTTTGTTCAAATTTTTAATACATTCCGAGTTGATTTTTTTGTATGTTGTAAGATATGAGTCCAACTTCATTCTTTTTTTTTTTTATAGACAACCAGTTTTCCCAACACCATTTACTGTTGAGACTCTTTCCCCCCATGTGTATTCTCAGCTCTTTAGTCAAAAATAAGTTGATAGTGTATATGTAGGTTTCTATCTGGCTTCTCTATTCTGTTCCATTGGTCTTTGTATGTATTTTTATGCCAATACATATTGTTTTTGATTATTATAGCTTTGTAATATAATTTGAAATTAGGAAGTGTGATGCTTCCAGCTTTGTTCTTTCTCAGGATGGCTTTAGCTATTTGGTGATTCTGGTGGTTCCACAAGAATTTTAGGATATCTTTCTATTTCTGTGAAGAATGCCATTGGAACTTTGACACAAATTACATTAGATTGTTTTGGGTGGTATGAATGGTTTTAAATATTAATTCCTATAATAACTGAACACAAGACAACTTTCCACTTATTTGTGTCTTCTTCAGTTTCCATGTTTCATAGCTGACAGTGTACAAATTTTTAACCTCCTTGTTTATTTCTAAATATTTTATTATTTTAGATTTTTGATAAATAGAATTGTTTTCTGATTTATTTTAGTATAGTTCATTGTTAGTGTCTAGAAACGCTACCAGTTTTTGTACATTGATTTTGTATCCTGTAACTTTACCATATTCACTTATTAGTGTTAACAGTTTTATGTGGAGTCTTTAGGGGTTTCTACATATAAGATCATGTCATCTGAAAACAAATAATTTTGCTTTTTTTTTTTTCCAATGTGGATTCCTTTTGTTTCTTTTCATTGCCTAATTGCTTGATTTGGTACTTCCAATACTATGTTAAATAAGGGTGTCTAAGGTATGCACCATTGTCTTCTTTCTGCCTTAGAAGTAGAACTTTTCACTTTTGACTGTTGTTTATGTCATCTGTGGATTGTCATATATATCTTTTATTGTGTTGAGGTATATTCTTTCTATTCCTAATTTGTTGAGAATCTTCACCATGAAAGGGTGTTGAATTGTGTCAAATGCGTTTTCTGTGTCTATTGCGATAATTAGTTTTTTTCTTTATTATATTAATGTAGTATATTACATTTATTTGTTTGTAGAAGGTGACCCATCCTTGCATCCCAAGAGAAATTCCCACTTAATTATAGTACAAGATCCTTTTGATGTACTGTTGAATTCATCTTGCTAGTGTTTTGTTGAGTCTTCTTGCAACGTCTTCTTGCAACTATGCTTATCATGAATATTGGCCCATAGTTTTCTAATCTTATAGTGTCTTTGTCTGGCTTTTATACTGGGATAATACAGTTTTTATTTTTTTATTTTTTTTATTTTATTTATTTTTTTTTGAGACGGAGTCTTGCTCTGTCACCCAGGCTGGGGTGCAGTGGCCGGATCTCAGCTCACTGCAAGCTCCACCTCCCGGGTTTACGCCATTCTCCTGCCTCAGCCTCCTGAGTAGCTGGGACTACAGGCGCCCGCCACCTCGCCCGGCTAGTTTTTTTGTATTTTTTAGTAGAGATGGGGTTTCACCGTGTTAGCCAGGATGGTCTCGATCTCTTGACCTCGTGATCCACCCGTCTCGGCCTCCCAAAGTGCTAGGATTACAGGCTTGAGCCACCGCGCCCGGCCGATAATACAGTTTTTATAAAGTGAGTTTGTAAATGTGCCTTTTCTAAATTTTTAAAGAAGTTTGAAAAGAATTGGTATTAGTTTTTCTTTAAATGTTTGGTAGAATTCAGCAGTAAAATCATCTCGTTCTGGACTTCTCTTTGTTAGAAGATTTGATTTCTGATACAGTCCCCTTACTCAATATTGGTCTTTTCAGATTTTCTATGTCTTTATGATTCAGTCTTAGTAGGTTGTATCTTTCTAGGAATTTATCTAGTTCAAGGTTATCCAATTTGTTCTCATATAATTGTTTATAGTAGTTGCTTGTGATCCTTTTTACCCCTGTCATAAGAGTTATAGTATCTTTTCTTTCATTTTTAATTTCATTGATTTTAGTTTTTTCTCTTTTTTTTTCACAGTCTATCTAAAGGCTTGGAAATTCTTTTTTCTTTAATCTTTTCAACAAATTAACTTTTGGTTTCATTAATATTTTCTATGTTTTTAGCCTCTGTTTCACTTATTTCTGCTCTGATCTTTGTTATTTTCTTCCTTCTGCTAACTTTGAACTGAATTTCTTCTTCTTCACTTTCTTAGTTCCTTGAGGGGAAAAGTTAGGTTGTTTGTTTGAGGCTTTTCTTTTCTTAATATAGGTATTTATTACTCTAAATCTTCCTCTTAGAACTATTTTTTGCTGCATACTGTATGTTTGATATGTTGTATTTCCATATATACATACATATATATATATAAAAATAATATTTTTAGATTTACATTTTGATTTCTTCTTTGACCTACTAGCTGTTCAGGAGTGTGTTGTTTAATTTTCACAGATTGGTGGATTTTCCAGTTTATTATTTCATTTTGATATAGCTACCCCTGCTCTTCTTCAGTTGCCTTTTGCATAGAATATCTTTTTTCATCTGTTCACTTTTAGCCTAAGTGTGTCCTTAAACCTAAAGTGAGTCTCTTGTTGACTGCATATAGTTCGGTTTTAATTTTTGTTGTTCAGTCACCATATGTCTTTTGATCAGGTCATCTACGCATTCAGTAAAATACCATCAGAGACACTTTTAATCAAAAGTACAGTACAAACTATGGTTATAAATAATACATACTATGGTTATAAATAATTTTTATTACTGCAAATTAAATAGGACTGAGACAACTTACAAAAGGCCCTGACAAGTTTAATAGCCTGTTATGCTAGTCAAGGAACCAGTAGTTCTTTATAAGGGAAAGAGAGGCATAATATATTGGAATATATTCCTCATTATGTGCCACCCTAGAAATCTAGATAATGTGTAAATAGAAGGGCCAGCATTAAATTATCTATTATTTTGTGACCTAAGCAAACCTTAATGACTGAACCCAATGTGAGGAATTTTTCTAAATCCATCTCCTGGCTGAATCTGAACACTACTGTTTTAAAAACATTGAAAAATGAAATAGAATGTGAATAGAATTATAGGAAATTTATGTTTCTGGAAGTGAAGACTAAAATTTACTTAGAGACAAAATTATTTTTGTTTAAAAAATTTAGCAATGTGAAAAATGTAAAGCATTGTTTATTTCTAAAGCTGCAAAATCAACTTAAACTTTAATGCTTATGTTCTATATTTTGTAAATGAAAATTGTTATATGTAAAATATATCAAATTGTGTATTGAAGCTAATTACCATTTTGCTCAGGAGACATTTTTAGTTTTTAGTTAGTTTTGGAGTAGAGATTGATCAACAGAAATACAGAGATGGGACTCAGCTGAATTATTTCCCATTCCAACCAAATGAATATTTTTATTTGATTTTTGATTATTGTCTCCAACATGTTAATCATTGCCAGATTCATGGATATTCAGGAAGTAAACAATACTACTTCAGAAAACAACTGATCACCTCTGGCTTGGACCTGTGGAGTGAGCCATTTTCCAAATATAAGTAAAGATTTCAGGGCTGCTTCAGCAATGTCTGAGACGCTGGAATGTGCATTGGTAATCTCACAAAGAAAATTATTAGGAGTAATTAAGATAGCTGCTACTTCAGAGGTTCACTATGTCAGAAAATACAGCCAAAATGAGCCAGAGTAAGAGCTGCAAGAAGATAGAAGAAGAGGCATGCATTACATTTGTGAGAACACATAGAGCACCCACTGGAAGTTTCTGAGAAAACTATTGTTGATGTCAATCAATCATGTAGAAAAGGGCTTAGAACCTTTGAATAGGAGTATGAAAATTATATATAAAATCAACAAATGGAAGAATGAAAGACTACACTACAGATCCCAAAAACTACCATTAAAATTACGACAAGAATCAAGAAGACTGACATCTGTGTTTCCTATTTTAATAGGAAAGAAAGAGAGGTTTACAGAAAAACCATTGCTCTATTGTTTTACCCTGATAAATGATGTGTCTGAAAACTTCTTTTGGACTTTCTAGATGATTTTTACCTATATACTAGGTAGCTTAGATTCTAGGAGGAAAATTGAAAGAGAAATACTGAATACACAGAATATTGTGTAAATAAAAGCAGACAGATAATAAGTATCTAGTGAAGCCATGGTATTTAGTCTTGTTCAAGCAATCAAATTCATAGAAGTCTCAAAAAATGATCTCGAGAGAGTGATAGGGAATGGGGACCAGGAAGTGAGGAGTGTCTTTATAAGCAGTTCAATTTTTTAAAAATAGATAAACTTTATATTTTGATTCTCCTAATTTCTGTTATTTCTAAGGCATCACTAGATAGATAACTATGAAATCATTACCACATGACTTCCTAGAGCTTTTATTTTTTCTTTCTATAATTAGTTAACATTTAGAAATTAATAAAATTTCAATTATATATTACTAATCAGTTTAATGCTTAAAGATGTTAGGCATTCTCTAGAGTTTTTATCTCAGTACTTTACATTTTATAATTTATTAAAATTTGCTATGCCTTTGATATCCTAGTACTTCTATTTTTAATAAATTATGAAAAATATTATGATTATGGTATATAATTTTATTGCATATTTACAACTGAATTCCTCCTTTAATACTTTTGTTCCTTTAACATATTATAATTTAAGAGAAATATTTTTCTGGTCTGGATTGCAATCAAGAATAGCATTTTCCTTTAGCTATAATGTTCCTTAGTCTCCTTTATGTTGTAACAGATACTCAGTCTTTTTCTGCCTTTTTCTTTGGCTCTAGAAGAGAACCAGACAACTATTTTGCAGAATGATTTTCAAATTGGTTTTGTCTTAAGTTTACCCATGATTCAATTTAGGTTATGAATTTTTGGTGAGAATACCATAGGAGTGATACAATGTCCATCTCAATGCATCATACTAGTAATCTTATGTGACATTAATTTTATCCTTCATTGACAATATTAACTTTGATGATTTTGATATTGAACTGCCACACATTTGTAATAAGAAAAACAAAATGAAAAACCAGTTTCACTTAAAATTTGTCCTCAATGAAGCAATAAAATTAATTTTATGAAATCTTAGTATGAGCACATATCTGTTTAATATTCTGTGTTACAAAAAGGGCAGTATGCAAAAAGAACTAACACTATACACTTACATATAATGGTGGTCATGAAGTAAAGTACTTATGTGCCTCTTTTTACACAAAACTATCTTCGTATGAAATACCAATTGACAGGCAGTGTACAGCCATTCATACATAAGTATTTGGTGGATGTCTTCTAAAAAATAAACTAAGTAAGTCTGACACTTCAAGAAAAACAACTAATAGTACTTGTTTTAGATAATAATCCAATAAATGAAAATTGGAATTTTGGAAAACTTGCATCTACCACCTTGAGCTTGACAGCTTCCTTATACTAAAGGCTTTTCTGATGAAAGTTATGATATTGACAAAGGTAAGTTTTTTGTGTTTTAGAATACAATGAGTCACCATTACAAACATCAGTATAATTCAGCAAGCCTATATTTTCCGAATAATCGAAGCATGATAGGACAAAGTCATGCCAAAATAAGTTTCATTTAAAAATGCATGAGAGACCAATGGATTTTCACACAGCAGAGTACACACACTTCATTGATATGATTTTAGGTTTCATACTATATATTACCTCCATAAAAATTACCATTGTTGAATTTTGCTATAGCACCAAAGAATAATATACACTATTATCTGAATCAGCAATTAAAATACTCTTCTCCTTCCCAATTATCTATATGTGAAAGTGAAGATAGATTTTTCATATGTATTTAAAATTAAAAAATGTTGTATAATTTAAGTGCAGGAACAGATATGAGAATCTAACTGAGGATTATCCAACTCAGGAAGGGTTGAAGAGGACTTCCTATTTCAATCTGAGACCTGAAGGAAGAATAGATTTATAGTCAAAGATTTTAGAGAATGGACAAGAGAGTAATCAAACACGAGGCAATTTGCCAATTCCATACTTTAGTTGTAAGATCCTTCTACCAAATTCTTTTCTACTTTCATTTTTAACACTTTTTGGAGACTTTTTTTGCACTTAACATTTTCTCATTACACAAATAAGACATTTTGAGAAGAGTTTAATCTCAGTCTCCTATCCTCTCCATAATTTAAGTAAGAACTATCTTGGAATTCTCTACAACAGACCATGAAAAATTAAGATTAATCCAAATTTTCTGTGGCTCTGCAGTACAATTTGCTTTCTGACATTATAGTTACTTAGTACACTATTATAATCATCTATATAATTTCTATTTAACTGTGTGTGGATATGTATGTGTGTCTATATGTGGGCATATATATGTGTGTGTATATACACATATATATATATCAATGAAGGTTCACAAGAATTTACAAGAACGTATAAACATATAGGAAAAAATTTAATATGTTTGGTTGGATCTGCTTGTTTTTGCAATTGGTAAATCAGCCATAGTTGGTGCTTTCGAATTCTGGGATAGGCAATTTAATAGAAGCATAAACATGGAGAAAAATAGCAAGTGCAATCCTGCCTACCTCACAAAAAGAGTTTATACCACTTCATATGGTAAAAATAACCAATGTCATCCAATAGAAAAACACATCTGAAAGAACTTTTCATTGTTTAACCATCATAAACCAGCTGTGGAGGCCTCTGGGGGGAAAACGTTTTATTTAAATTTTGAAATATCAATTTTCATCTTATTTGACCTTTGATTTTTAAAAAATATATTGTCATAAGAAACAAACACACCAAATAACTTGAGGAATAAAATGTAAAATCAAACATTTCAAATCGCTCGTGTACTGGTATATTTTCTCAAGATGTTATTGTGAATGTCTGCTTCCAGTCCAAAAAAGTAGCAAAAAGTGGGAGGGGGAAAATAAGATTAGATAACTAGGTAATAAACATAAAGGATGCTCTTTTTAAGAAATCCAATTGTTGTTTATCTTAGAATCTAAAACATTGTAATGAGATGCTTTTGTTCATAAAAGTCACTCAAAATCCAGAGTTATAAATGTCAACAAGCTGCATGAAAGCTCAACTTTAAAGATTTAGTACTATGTACAAATGAAGACAAAAATAAGCACAAACATAAGAGTTGCATTTTAATATAGGTATCCATTATCTAATGTTTATATAATGGAAGCCAAATGACTTCATTAGTATCTGTGCTATTACAGTGAATACCAAATGAACTCATCATACAGGCATACTTGCTTCAAAACCTATTACAGCCCCATCAATGACAAGAGCAACATATATATGCAGACTTCTTTAGATGACTAATTTGATTTTTGTGTTAACTGCTAATGTATTATTAATCAACAGTTCATTATACTTTTAGATAACCTTAGTTTATTTCTGCTTTATTTGTACACAACTCATTTCTGTAATGTCTTGCTCTATAAAATTTTATTCCTATTTAAACATTATTATCCTTAGATAACAAACACATATATGTAAATATCAGACGGAAAAATATTGAGCCTACTAAATTATTTGGTTATGTCCAGATCTTAGAAAGTACAATTGTTTTTCTGCAAAGCTTTTTTCCATCAACTTGATAATTTTCAAAATAAAATAATTGAACTCTGGCTTAGACTATACATTCACATACAAAAACTCCTTGAACACACCCAGTTTATCACTTCAATTTTTATTGTTCTGAATTTGTCTCATAGATGGAAATTTAATTTGTTTGGTACATAAATTGTTGTTTTGATTTGCTGTGTCATAGCTGAAATAAAATGATTAAAATGTATTTATATGATATGCAATCTAAAAACAGAAATAAAAATCAATAGTGAGTCAAACATTTTTGTAAATTTCTTTTCAAAGAACCATAGAATTAAAACAGCCACATTTTTCTAAGCAGGTAAATAAAAGCTGTTGATGTTTATGAGAAACAACATATTTGCATGAGAAAATCTAGAAGTTAAACAGCTGGCGTTATTATGGAAAGTTCAACTGTCAGTAAAGAAAATTGGCAATGGTTTTTGATCCTTCCCTGAGGCAATCAGAGATACTCACTAGAATTATATACATTTGTATGTAAGAACTATTCATGTAAAATCTCTGACTAATTTAAAGTTTGTTTGGATATAATATTGGTGTGTTACACACCCCTAAGACTTCTCAATGATATAATGGATTATTGAAATATGTATAACCACTCTTTTTAAATATAATGAGTTTTACTTATTTATTTTTTCTCCCAACTTTTACTTTAGGTTTAGAAGGTATGTGTGCAGATTTGTTTCTTGGGTAAATTGCATGTTGCTTGAGTTTGGTGTACAAATGATTTTGTCCCCCAGGCAGTGAACATAATACCAGCTTGGTAGTTTTTCCATCCTCACCCTCCTTCCACCCACACTTCACCCTTAAGTAAGCCCTGGAGTCTATTATTCCCTTCTTGGTGGTCATATGTATGCACCATTTAGATCCCACTTATAAGTGAGAATATGCAGTATTTGGTTTTCTCTTGTTGCATTATTTCCCTTAGATATTGGCCTCCAGCTGTATCCATGTTGCAGCAGAGGACATGTTTTTTTTTTTTTTTTTTTTTTTTTTTTATGGCTGCATAGTATTACATGGTGTAAATGTACCACATTTTCTTTACCCAGTCCAGTATTGATGGGCATCTAAGTTTATTCCATGTCTTTGCTATTGTGAAAAGTGCTGTGATGAACATACAAATGCATGTGTCTTTTTGGTACAGCAATATATACTCCGTCAGTTACATACCCAGTAATGGGATTGCTAGTTAAAAAGATAGTTCTGTTTTAAGTTCTTTGAGAAATCTCCAAACTGCTTTTCACCATGGCTGAACTAATTACAGTCCCATCAGCAGCATATAACCATTCCCTTTTCTTTACATCCTCACAACCATGTATTATTTTTTGACTTTTTATAATAGCCATTATAACTGGTATGAGGTGATATCTTGTTGTGGTTTTGATTTGCATTTCTCTAATGATTAGTGATGAGTATTAATGTTTGTTGGACATTTGTATGTCTTCTTTTGAGAAGTGACTGTTCATGTCCTTTGCCTACTTTTTAATGGGGTTGTTTTTGTTTGTTGATTTGTCTAAGTATTTTATAGATTTTGGATATTAGGCTTGTGTTGAATACATAGTTTACAGATATTTTCTTCCATTCTATAGGTTTTCTGTTTACTCTGTTGATAGTTTCTTTGTTGTGAAAAAACTCTTTAGTTTAATTAGTTCCCATTTTTCAATTTTTCTTTTTGTTGCATTTGCTTTTCGAGTCTTCATCATGAAATCTTTTTCAAGGCCTATGTCCAAAATAGTATTTTATAGTTTTTCTTCTAGCGTTTTTATAGTTTGAAGTTTTACATTTAAGTTTTGAATCAATCTTGAGTTGATTTTTGTTTGTGGTGAATGAAAGGGGTCCAGTTTCAATCTTCTGAATGTGCCTAGCCTATATTATCCCAGCATCATTTATTGAATAGAGTCCTTTCCCCATTGCTTGTTTCTGTCGACTTTGTCAAAAATCAGACCGTTGTCGGTGTGCAGTTTCACTTCCGGGTTTTCTAACTTGTTCTTTTTGTCTGTGTGTCTATTTTAGTACCAATATCATGATGTTTTGGTTACTGAAGTCTTGCAGTATAGTTTGAAGTAAAGTCGTTTGATATTTCTGGCTCTGTTCTTTTTGCTTAGGATTGCTTTGGCTATTCAGGCTCTTTTTCGTTCCATATGAATTTTAGGTAGCTTTTTCTAATTCTATGAAAAATGATGTTTATAGTTTGATAGGAATAGCATTGAATCTCTAAATTACTTTGGGCTGTATGGCTGTTTTTACAATATTGATTCTTCCTGTCCTTGAGCTTAGAGTATTTTTCCATTTGTTTGTGTCATCTCTGATTTCTTTCAGTACTGTTATGCAATTTTCATTGAATAGATTTTTTACCTCCTTGGTTACCTGTGTATCTAGGTATTTTATTCTGTTGTGGCTTTAAATGTGACAAATTTTGTAATAGAAATTGTTTCATGTCATTCATACAAACACTAACATGTCATGATACACTCAAGATACAGTAATATATATTCAACATACCAAAGTGACAGACAGGGTTTTCACAGACAGTGGAATAAAGTCCAGGGACTTTGGTAGCCAATGATCATGGCATATGGAATCCATTCTCAGTCGTGCTAGGAAGCCGTGCCATAGAAATGCATTTTATATGTCATAACGTGACTCTTACATTGCATCAACCAACAAGTGGAATATTAAATATATTTCCACAGAAAAATGCAAAGTGGAGTCATAACTGAATACCTCTTATGAAAACATTTCAATAGTTACTGACTAACCTTTATTTAATGCTTGATAAAAGTAAGCACAACTTCAAATTATTTATTGGTTTAAATTGTTTAATACTTATTACAGTCTTAGACTGGAGGTGTTATTGGCATTTTACAAATAGTGCCGTATAGAAGTAATTTGTCTAAGAGCACGTAGCTAAAAAGAGCACAATTCAAACCCAAACAACTTTATTTCAGAACTTAAATTCTTCACCCATGGACTTTTACTATAGTTATGTTTTTAGTTTGCAGATAAAAAGATTGAAAATTTATATAAAGTAACTAATAATATTTTCAATCCTAGAGAATATATTGGGAATAAATTTTCTTATCTCAAAATTTACAAAATGTACTTATGTATCTAAGTTTTAATTATCACTGATACAGAAGAACAAGTACAACTTTAGCCATAAGGAAAGAAATATCGACTATTATTTTAATATAGAAAAAAATTTAAATCTATGAGAATTGGTTCTTTGTATTTCTAATAAATTATAATTTTCTACTTACATAACATTTGTGTTATTTCTCTGCAGATATTACAAATCCATATGTATTTCTCTAGAAAATTTTATTTTTTTAACAAAATATGTTATGAATAGAATATTGGATGATCATTTTTGGTTAAATTTGCTATCAAATTCTATTGGAATTATATTTTGTCCCAAGCTGGTAAGCTATTCACTATTCTAGACATTCTCTTGCGTAAAATATATATCTGTGATGCTTGTCCTGGCAAGACTGTGAATATGACAAATGTTTCAAAAGTTCAGGAAAATCATCCGAACATTTAGGAGTATTTTCAGTAGAAAATCATTGAAATTTTTACTTATTTTGAAGCTACAAAGTATTAGAATACATAGAATGCTTGGCAATGAACCCTGCTGGATTATTAACAGCTTGTCATCCCCTAAATCTAACCCTAAGAGGATATGCATATTTAAATTTGAATTAAGTTGATTTTTCTATACGTTGGCTAGTCCTAGCCATTGTAAACTTTTCTGCCCGATACTCAACAATAAGGAAAAGTAGTTTTGTTTTGTTTTGTTTCTCCTGAGGGAAAAATAGTCTTTTATGTACTTCATACATGGGATTTTATTTTATGTGTGAGTTATTCACTCAAAATAATAAATAATTGTCTTGTTAAACTTAGAACAAAAAAAATCAAAAGAAATATAAATCTACATTCTAACAAGTTTACCGCTGTACCCCGCAAAACCTTTGGTAACGATGATGTCTACAGACTGTCTTAAAAGACTTGGATACCACCAGATGGTGCTCTTACAGAGCCAGAGACAAAACATTCTCTACCAGATTTGAATAAATAAAGAAATAAATGTAGTGACTTTGTGAATTGCAGAGGTCATTATCTTTCTCTCACATTCTCAGAGAATCCCATGATGCTCATTAATCCATGTTTGAAAACATTTTTCAGTGCCTGAAAATTTGGAATCCTAACACATTTTAAAAACCATATTGAAAACGTTAACAAAAAATAAAAATAGCTAAAAAAAGAATTTTAAATTGGCAGGATTCTTGAGACTGATATGAAGAGAGAAAGAGAGAATACTATATGTAGCTGGAACCATAATAAGTGCTCATAAATGTTCAATATTATCATTAAATAACAGTATTATTGTTAAAAGTAGTATTAACTAATATGTGTGTAATGATCAAAATGTTAAATTTAACAGATGTCCACTAGAAAATGTCGCATACAGATACATGTGCATATATTTAAATTTATATTTATTGCTATATTGTATACAAAATTTATGAAATTAACTTAAAATACATGACAAATAAAATATCAAAGGATAAGAGTTGTTTGTGTTCCTCCAAAACATGATTTGATGACAATCCCAGTATGTCTAAAGTAAATCTATTTGAAATAGTGATATAAACTTGACAAAAATGTTATTATTGAAAAAAACATCTTTCAATTATCTATTGATTTTAACCAAATGGAAATATAACAGTCCTCACATTGTAAGGCATCTCCTTCTTCAGTTCCAATAAAGTGTCACTGTGTTTACTTTGAAAATCAGCCTTGCAGTTGATACTTTTCCCCAAGAATTTTCAAAATTCGTGCATGCACGATCTTCATCTTCACTAGTTTCGACGATTCCTCCTTTTGGCAACTCATTTTAAAGTTTTGTGTAATACCTTATATCTATAAAATAGTAAGGATAGAGGTCAATCCTTAACAATTGCCTAGGTTTAAATCCTGTGTTAAGTTATTTAATGTCTCCAGGACATGTTTTTCCTCTATTAGATGTAATGTTTAAAATAGTGCCTGTGGTATAGCATTATATTCCCCACCTTGAGAATTTGTATACACACACACACACACACTGATCTTGAACAGTGTTTAGCATATAAAATATAAAATGGGCTTTTAAACATTAGCTATTGTCATTATCATTGTGGTTGCTGTTAATGAGTCCATGGCAAGAGAATAAAATGGAAACTATATAATAAATTTTTATTTCTGAAATAATTTAAATAATTTCATGTTATTTTGTGATTATAGTATATAAACAACAGAGAAATAAATATCCTATTTTGTGGGTAAATCATAATAATGGATGGTAGTTTTTGTTTTATTTTGTATATGTTTATATAAAAAGGTTACAGAGGTTTCTAAAATACAAGCAATATCTAAGTATATAGAATAAAAAGTGAATGTACGTTTTCTGTATCCCTTTTAAATTTATGTTTATTCCCAGATATAATCACAATTACTATTTTTAGTTTTATTTTTTATTGGTCTTTCTTGGAACACTGTTCTCTGTCTTTTCTAGACTATTAATAAATATTTAAATATTAGGCGATTAAGAGGAACTCACATCCTCTTTCAGCACATTCTACTCTCTATCCACTATTTTCTCAGAAATTCTTTTCCATTTAGTCCAAAATGTATATTTAAAATAACCATACCTCTTATCCCTTTTGTGTATATATGTATACACACACATATATATACTCAAGAATAAGTAAAATTCAAATCATTGAAATAAATTGTACTGCAAATATTATAATTTTATTCTTAGAGTAGTTTGAAACTTTATATCCTAGATGTAAATATTACTCAGTTTCCTCAAGATCTACTTCTTTGTCAAGTTTAATGGTGTCAGTAGAAAAAAATATATGATTGGCAAATACTCTTTCATGCAATGACAATAAACTCCAAGGTAGCTCTCCTTTAAGTTGCCATCTCCCTACTAAAAAGTTAAGTCACATTATAAGTAGTTAAACTTTACAGAAAATCCTCAAGCTTTATGAGAACACATATTTTCAAACCTCTTTTCTTACCCCAAATATTAACAAAATGATTAAGAGCATACGTTACCAGGGTGCATTTTTTCCTATGATTTATTCAATTTTTGGTGTTCTTCAGTGGAGGTGATGATAAGCAAATGGCAGGAAGCCAGGGCTGTGCTAATGTGATGGAAATGGGAGATGCTCTTGCACAAATGCTAAAGAAGAGAGACAAAAAGGTAGTGAATGAGCTATTCTCTATCTTTGAAAACTGGGAATTAACTCCTTAAAAATGGAAACTAATTGCAAATTCACAAAGAAATGCTATTTTAATACACAGAAATAAGGACATTTTGGAAGTTCAGCAATTAAAAACAATTCCTTGGTGAATTATGTGTTGCACTAAGCTACATTATAAAGCTTCCAAAAACATTTTCTACCTTCCGTTTATATTGTTGTCCTTCATTTTCCTAAAAGTGCACCCCTGATTTGTGGCTTCACTCCAGTTTTTTGTTTCCCCTGTGTTGCTCTCCTGCTTCTCCTCAACCAATGCTTCAATGCATAAAAATGTAGTTTACTTTTTTAAATTAAAAATTCCTTACTTTTCCCATTTTCAAGGATCATCGTGTATACATGTATACTGTACAATTTATTCTCTTCCCATTGCTGTTGGTTCAGGTGTGTTAGTCTTTCCTTCCCAGTGTGCCCATCACTTCAGGACAGGAGTGATGACTATACTGGTGTTTATACGGTATGTTTGTTAAAATGTATAGCATGATGGATTTCAGGATCATACACACTAATTTTTTATTCCTCTTATCCCTTGTTGTATATATCAATGCATTTAGCATATTTTCATGCAAAGCTTTAAGAAATGCATGGATATAGAGAAAATGACATTAGATCTCTTTACCTAATTAGCGAATAAGGTAACTTTATTGGGCTATTTTATAGTTAATTTTGACAAGTATTAAACTAGATATATCTTTTAAAAATATTATCTCCTTAATAATAAGGCATATTAGAAGCTGTGAAGATACACCTAAAATAATAATAATGCCAGTTTGAATTAAACTTCCTGAAAAATATCCCAGGCTTCCCACTGGTCCTGGATATGGTCTATTCTGCTGAAATGGGGATTTTGCTTCAACTCACAATATCAACAGTTCAGATTCCTTGGTCTTTCTGGCATATGATTAGAAGAGGTTGGACTAGTGGGAAAATAATAATACATAAGAGAGGACTTTACTATAATTTATTTTCCCCTCTTTATGTCCCTCTCCTCTTGAAAATTCCCACATTTCCACATATACCACTTTCTCCAACACCATTACTACTATCATCACTGCCATTATCAGTGTCTCTGTTGCATGAGTTGAGTCTTTATTCTTCAGATAAGGAATCTCAAGTTTCTAGGTAACAGAAAAGATAGGATGTATATTAAATGTAGGGAATCCTCTCCTAGTCAAAATACAGCTGCCTTTTTTAATGATACAAAGCAAAAATCCTAAAGTCACTATGGATTTGACATGTTTATAAGTTAGAATAGAAAAAAATTACTAAATATTAATGAATTGAATTTTGTAATAAGAATTTTTTTACCTTACATAATTATCTTTCTCTTTATTTTTATTCTGTTATCTAAAAATATAATGTAAGAATTCCAACACTCATTTCTCAAATCTATTAGTGGTCAGCTTAAATGTTACTGTTTGGAATGTAATAATTATGTTATAGTCTATAATATTATATTCTTTATTAATCATTTAAGCAAAATAGTACATCTTTTTTTAATTTACTTTACTGATTTCCTCATCCAAATTTATTAACTGAAGGTATAACACTTTTTATACCAGCAATATATACCCAAAGTCATGAGGAAAACAGAATAAATAACTTAATTATTTAAATTACTCCTGTGTATTAGTTTGTTCTCACACTGCTAATAAGTACATACCTGAGACTGAGTAATTTATAAAGGAAAGAGGTTTAATTGACTCACAGCTCAGCATGGCTGGTGAAGCCTCGCAATATGGTGGAAGGTAAAAGAGGAGCAAAATAATGTCTTACATAGTGGCAGACAAGACAGCGTGTGCAGGGGAACTCCTCTTTATAAAACCATTAGGTCTTGTGAGACTTATTCACTATCACAAGAACATCATGCGAAAGACTCACCACCATGATTCAGTTACCTCCCTCTGAGTCCTTCCCATGACATGTGGGAATTATGGGAGCTACAATTCAAGATGAGATTTTTGGGTAGGGACACAGCAAAATCATATCATTCCACCCCTGACCCCTTCAAAATCTCATGTCTTCACATTTCAAAACCAATCCTGCCTTCCCAACAGTCCCCCAAAGTCTTATTCATTTCAGCATTAACTCAAGAGTCCCACAATCCAAAGTCTCATCTGAGACAAGGCAAGTCCCTTCTACCTATGATCCTTTAAATTAAAAGTAAGTTAGTTACTTCCCAGAAACAATGGGGGTACAAGGTGTTGGGTAAAAATACTCATTCCAAATGGGAGAAATTGGCCAAAACAAAGGGACTACAGGCCCTGTAAACACCAAAATGCAACAGTGCAGTCATTAAAACTTCAAGTTACGAATGATCCCCTTTGATTCCATGTCTCACATCCAGGTCAGGCTGATGCAATGGGTGGGCTCCCAGGGTCTTGAGCAGCTCTGCCCCTGTGGCTTTGCAGGGTACAGAATCCTCCTGGCTGCTTTCACAGGTTGGTGTTGAGTGGCTATGGCTTTTCCAGGCATACAGTGCAAGCACTTGGTGGATCTACCATTCTACAGTCTGGAAGACAGTGGCCCTCTTCTCACAACTCCACTTGTTAGTGCCCCAGTGGGGCTCTGTGTGGGGGCTTTCACCCAATATTTCCCTTCTCCACTGCCTTAGCAGAGATTTTCCATGAGGACTCCACCCCTGCAGCACACCTCTGCCTGGACATTCAGGCATTTCCATACATCCTTTAAAACCTAGGCAGAGGTTCCCAAACCTCAATTCTTGACTGCTGTACATCACAGGTTGAACATCACATGGGAGCTGCCGAGGCTTAGGAATTGCACCCTCTGAGAAGCCATGGCCTGAGCTGTACCTTGGCCCCTTTTAGACATGGTTGAAGAGGCTGGGATGCAAGGCACAAAGTCCCAAGGCTGCACACATTTCCTGAACCTAGCCCAGGAAACTATTTTCCCCTTCTAGCCCTTTTGGCTATGATGACAGGGGCTGTTGTAAAGGTGAGTGATACGCCTTGGAGACATTTTCCCCATTGCCTTGGCAATTAACATTTGGTTCCTCATTGCTTATGCAAATTTCTGCAGAGGCTTTAATTTCTTCCCAGATTTTTTTTTTCCTGTCACATAGTGAGGATGCAAATTTTCCAAACTTTTATGCTCTGCTTTCTCTTGAATGCTTTTCTGCTTGGAAATATCTTCCACAACATACCCCAAATTATCTCTCTCAAGTTCAAAGTTCCACAGATCTCTAGAGCAGGGTCACAATGCCACCAGTCTCTTTGCATAGCAAGAGTGACCTTTACGGTAGTTCCCAACAAATTCCTCATCTCCATTTGAGAAAAGCCCAGCTGGGACTTTATTGTCCTTATCACTGTCATCATTTTGGTCAAAGCCATTCAACAAGCCAGTAGGAAATTCCAAACTTTCCCACATTTTGCTATTTTCTTCTGACCCTGCCAAACTGTTCCAATCTCTGCCTGTTACCCTGTTCCAAAGTCACTTCCACACTTTCAGGTATCTTTACAGCAGTGCCCCACTCCCAGTACCAATTTGTTGCATTAGTCTGTTCTCACACTGATAACAAAGACATACACAAGATTGGATAATTTATAAATGAAAGGTTTAATTGACTCACAGTTTCACATGGCTGAGGAAGCCTCACAATCATGGTGGAAGGCAAAAGAGAAGCAAAGTCATGTCTTACATGGCAGCAGGCAAGAGAGCATGTGCGGGGGAACTCCCCTTTATAAAACCATCAGATCTCGTAAGACTTACTATGAAAAGAACAGCATGGGAAAGACTCACTCTCATGATTCAGTTAACTCCCACCAGGTCCCTCCCACGACACATGGGAATTATGGGAACTACAGTTCAAGATCAGATTTTTTGGGTGGGGGCACAGCCAAACCATATCATCTTGTAATCAGGAAAATATATTTAAAAATAAATTTTTTTCCTACAATTAGCCAATCAATTATTTCAATAAGTAGGTATCACTAGGGCTAATAGAAGGCAAAACTAGGTAGTGTCTGGAGTTACTCATGGGTCCACATCCTCTTTCCATTTCATTTTCTTCAAGTCTCTCTCATACCCATTATAATTACTGGATATACTTAATTGTTGTGTGTCTTTTACACAAGTCTGTACTTCTTGCTAATAGCAAGCCATCTATAAAACAATCTAGTAGCACCTAATAAAGAATGACAAGTAAGTTAAATTTA
Source organism: Macaca nemestrina (assembly GCF_043159975.1). NCBI lineage: Eukaryota > Metazoa > Chordata > Mammalia > Primates > Cercopithecidae > Macaca > Macaca nemestrina. The sequence continues at coordinate 80,654,113 of NC_092131.1, forward strand.
ATTCTTGCTCTCATGTACTTTCTGATCAGTGATGTAGAATAAATGAAACACACACACACACAACACACACACACACACAGATTCGTGGAAAAATATTCTCAATAGCATAGGTATAGCAACTTAAACTTTTAATATTTCAATGAAAGAAGAAATTATTTTTGACCAAAATTGTTTGCTACATTGTATAAACTTTTGTGCATTCTGTATCATTTTGAAAGTATACCATTTTTTGTACATTAAATAATCCAATCTGTGATAATACATATTTACACAGATTGGTAATCAATCAATATTTTAGCTAAAAAGGTGTTTTATAGTAGAAAATCTGAAAGAAAATGTTTGATAGTTCACATATTGCAAACAGATCTCTGTTGCTATTTGATTAGAAGATATTTATACAAGTTTATTGTCACCTGTGAAAACTCAAGTGATAACCATAGCAGACACTCAAAAGTTGACATTATTTCAAATGTATATTTTTTTCAAGCAAAGACCAGAAAATATTTTTCTCATAGGATCTATTTAATTAATATACTCATACATTCTGATACATGTAACAACAATAAAGATGTAAATGCTAGTGGTAACAATATTTACTACTGTCTTACTTTCCACAATTTAATCCTGGGCATTATTTACTCTGAAAAAGATTTCTGTCTTTGTACCTACAATAGAAATCAACCTAGATGACCATAAACAGTGAATTGGATAAAAATATAAACCATGGACTACTGTGCAGCCATAAAAAGAATAAAATTATGTTCTTTGTAGCAGCAGGAATGTGGCTGGAGGCCATTATCCTAAGCGAATTATCATAAGAGCAGAAAACCAAATACTGCATGTTCTCACATATAAGTGAGACTTAAACATCGAACTAAAGATGGCAACAATAGATACTGGAGACTACTATACAGAGGAGGAAGGGAGGGAGGTGAAAAGCATTGAAAAACTAACTATTATGTGCTATGCTCACTACCTGAATGATGGGATCATCTAACCTCAAACCTCAGCATTGTGCGATATAGTCATGCAACAAACTTGCACACGTACCCCCTCAATCTAAGATAAAAGTTGAAATTACAAAAGATAAAAATAAAAAATAATACTAATATAGGAAATAAATAAAGCATTATCAGCTTCAAAAAATGTTTTCTCTCATTGGTTATAACTTTCTATCTTCTCCAATTTCTAAGGTAAATGAACTTTTCTAAACTTCTGTGGTAAATACTAGGAAAATTAGGATGAAGTGACAGAGCTAGAAAATAAGAGTAAGATTTTTAATTAGAAACAAACAAGATTCATTTATAAGTGTGAAGAACTCTTAAGGTTGAATTAATTAAAAAAATAGAAAATCAAGATCTTGTAATTTTAAAGTCTGGAAAGAGATTTTAGGAGTGTTGAGAGTAACAGGTAAAAAGAAAGAAAGGCTTTGAGGTGTATCTACAAGACTTGGGAAATTTTATATTATGATTTATATATCTCTTAATGTTCATTGATAAATGGAAGTAAACAGTTGAAAACATAGAATTATTTATATGATTTTGGTTGGCTGGGCTATATTCTTTTTAATATTACTTTGTGGTGTAGAGTTTATACTAGACCTTAGCCTCATAGGATCCTGGAGATTACTCAGATTGTGTATAAAAATCAGTGTAATTTATATATTTCAAATTGAACAGATAATTCTGCTCTCTCACCAAAGAATACCTTCCTAGATATAAGGTAACATAATGGTAGGTAAATTATCTCAAAGTATAACTATGGAATTTTTTTAAGTGGCAAATGACCCTATAGGGTATATCAGGATTTTCCTTTATTTCCTCTTTACTTTAAGCAGATAAATTTTGTGAACTTTAGAATTTAATAGTTTTACTATAAACCATACTACCACCCCATTCTTGGGGTGGCTAAACATTTCATAAGCATCATTATGAAAATACCTTATTGAAAAAATATGTGAAATACTAAATATTAAATTTACTGATAGCAAAAACTGAGACAAGGAGAAAATGAATTTTGTTATTTGTTAAAAACCAGCTTTTTTGTTTAATTCTAAAAATTGTAAAATTTGTTTAATTTTGAAATTAAACAAAGTATAATCTATTTTTAATAATTATTTTCCTTCCCATTTAAAAATAAATAAAGGGTATCACCCTTTGAAGTCCACATTTCTGGTTCCTTTAGCTGTTCAGAAACAGTTGTCATAAGCAGCTTCTTGGGTGATAGGTGATCCTATTTGCTAATGTACATAAAGACTCCAAGTAAATACATAAACACTTGGGTCTATTCAAGCGAACGCTTAAATGTTGATAAAGTTCAAATTGAGGAAAAAAAATTAAAGTAAGAACAAAGTTCTCATGGTACACCTCTTGTGCTAGCTCTTTTTTGTTGACTCACCATTGTATTAATATTAATTTTTAGCTATTTTCAGGTAAAACTGGACAATTGCAGTTATAATCAGCAACCTTTGAAAAGAAGCCAAGGTTAAAATTCTGCATGTGAACTACTGTGTGTGTGTTTGTGTGTGGATATAGACACACACATTCATGTATTCTGATAAACAGAAATGAGTCATTTGATTTTGTACAATTCTAACCACAAACTATTTTCCTTCTACTTTGATGAAATCAAAAACAATATTTGGGGGATAATCTATCTATATTGGGTGTTATACACCTATGGTGATGTAAATTAAAAGGTCACTGGCAAAAAAGGAATGACTGAAGAAACTATTTCTAAGTTCTTATTTTCCATTTCACTAAAATAAGCATTTTTCAAATAAGATTGGTCAGGAGTGACATCAATAAAGTAACAAAGCTTCAAACTGTCTCTTTACCTAAAAGGTAATATTTTTGCAACTTCACTAAAAAATTTGTAGAACAATTGAAAGATGATAGAAAAGAAGAAAAGTAAATTCAGATAAATGTTTCATGTAGTACAGTCGATCAAATGAATCCTTGAGAAGTTTACTTATTACAACCTCCTATATATTTTACATTGGCTTTCCCTGTATCTTCACATATAAGAAACAGAACTTTACAGCAAGGTGGACTCATCCAGCCATCAACTTAGAAATGGAAAATTGTAATAGCTGTATTTTCAGACATAATTCACAGGTTAAACCTGGTGGGAATTGCTTTTCTCTGTGTGGACTTTTAAGGATGATGCATTCCACAAAATTTGTGTCACTCTCCTTCTATCTCTGAAGATCACTGGATGCTGTGAGATGGAGACAGGGATAAAGGCAATGCTGCAGACCCCCACTGAATTAGCAGCTCCGATTTCATCAGCAATATGTTGATATAAGACTCCTACACTATTTTTTTTCTTTTCTGGTTGGGAAATATAATCTTTAATGGTTGAATAAATTTATCTCTACACATTGACTAATAGTAAATCTTTTTAGATCTCATTCAGCTTTATCGTTCCCTCTGGCAGTTCAGTTGTTGGCCCAGATTTATTAAGGTTCGACAGAAAGCAATTGAAATCTCCCTTAGAAATAAAGTTCCTGGTGTGAAGAAAAAAAAATCCATAAAAAGCCTCATCCTTAGGACAGCAACTTTTATAATGCACAACTGATCTGAATAGCTCTCTGGATTTTGGCCTTGGACAACAGTTCAGACTGCATTATTGAGTATGAACTTTGAGCTTTCTGAGTCTCTTCTTTTTGCTCTTTCACTAGCAAACCCATACATATTCTAGTCATTCTCCTTTACCATGTAAAAGAGAAACAGATCTCAAGTTAGATATAAAACAAGCTCTCTAGTGTTTCTCTGTCCCTTAAGTTAAAGCAATGTTCAAGAAACTAGTCTATCACTAATCTTTTTTCAAGAATTTAAGAGGACTTTACCAATGTTCAATTTGTTCTCACAGTTATCTTGGAATATTTCCTTAAGATTAAGCATAAATGGGGAAGCACTAAAATTATTTATGTAAGAACACTGTAAGAATCTCACAATTCTCTTAAAGCATTTTTAGTTTGTTCATTTTACATGGATATTGTACAGTAAACAACCAAAAGAAAGTTGTTATACATTCCTTCTTAAAGAGGCAGGGTTCCACTGTATAGTAGTTCTTCTCTTGGATGAAATTAAAATGGAGGCAATATGTACTAGCAATGAGCAATATGCAAACAACATGGATTCTAAAATAAAACTTTTTAAAAATTCGGATAGCAGTCTCAGCTCTCAATGTGTCAATTTCCTTAAGTAATGGAAATTGTTTTTTGTTTTTGTTTTGTAACTTCTAAAATAAATATTTACTTGACTTCTACATGTAAGACTCTCACGAATAGTACTATCGTGATTAAAGCTGAACTGGTGTAGACAAGATGTAGAGAACTAGCATTCCAGACACAACTTTTCTCCTACCTACCATATATGTCAAAGTTCTTACTGCAGAAAAGATAATTCACTCTTTTCAGCATCAGGCAAAAGAATTTCTTAATGAGTGCAGACGAAACTAAGTTGTGAAGGATGACAAAACAGATGCTAGGCTGAGATTTCAGAAAAAATTCTCATTATCATGCTGCAAAACTGTCTCACAAGAGAACTCGCCTGTCTTACAAACAAGTTCTGAATCTGAGTTCTTTGATTTTGTTTCATGAATCCCAAAAGATTTAAGGGCAAAATTCAAAGTATCTAAGAATGTGGTAGGGGAAAACAATTACATATTTATTTTCAATAACCTCTGTGGCCATAAAAATAGGAAGCAGTAGTAGTAATGTCCATGATTAACAAAAATTCAAATGCAGATATATTTTTGGTAGATTTCTCAAGATATCATATACCTTTATTATTGCTGCACAGTTTTAGTCTGTGATAGGCCTATTGTATCATGTTTTAGTTTTCTGTAAAAATCACATATATCATAAAGTACTACATCAGAAACTTGTTATATAAATAATTTGATGCTGTTTTTCTGTTATATTTTCATGTATTTAATTTCACATATATATATTTTCACATATTTACTTAGCTGTTTTTTAGAACAGTTTTAAATTCACTGCAAAACTGCGTGGAAAGTACAGAGAGTTCTCATCGATCCTTTGTCCAAACATTTGCACAGCCTTCCCCACTACTGACAACCCTCACCAGGTGGTACATTTCTCAGAACTGATACTGACATCACTATCACCCAAGGTCCACAGTATATGTTAGGGATCACTGTTGGTGTTGTATATTCTATAGGTTTGAAAAAAATACATAATCCTATGTATCCATCATTTTAGTGCCATACAGAATAATTTTACGGAAAATGATACAGAACAACTGTAAACAATACAAAGAAAACCAAGGGGGAAGATTTTCAGAAAATATTTCTTCACTACTAATTTTATATACAGATTTTTATTTTATTTCTACAAAATGGCCATAGTAGAAGATCAAGTAAAATGTAAATGAAGCTTTGAAATGATAAATTTGTGTCCCAGTTTCATGATTTATCTGTTGAATGACTATGGGCAAAGATATGCACCTTATTATCTAAAGTTTTGTAAAATTAAGATAGTACCATCCACTTCCTGAGGGTGTAGAAGCAATAGAAATCCTATACCCAAAAAATTATCTAAGAATTCTTTAAGAATTATCTCTATTATTATGTGTTTTAAAATCACTTTATTTTAGTCAAATTTTCTTAGATCTTTTCTTTTGCTACCTCATATTTTTCTTCTCCTAATTTATTTTAAATGTTCCTTGCTTTGAATTTAAATTGACCAACATGAACCTATTGTATGAAGAATTATTTTACTAATCATTCACTTTCTTAATATTTATTTTAATGTTCATTCCAAATCTAAACCTTCATATGTTAAAATTAGAAAACAAAATTTCTTCTTACAAGTTTTCTGTTGCTTTCAGTAGAAGTTCTATATTTTTCCAAACACCTAAATTCCCAATCTGAGGGATCATGCTGATCTACTTCTGTTTTCTGTTAACCTATATATAATTTATCTCCAGGTCTGATAACTATTTTGTTTGTCACATCTCTGATTCAAACCTATTAGTATGAACAACTAACACTGAAAACTAAGATGCTAAATTATCTCAAAGGAAGATACTATAATTTTAACTATGTTTTTTATTTACTTTATAAGAACAAAAAAACCTATTTTGAATAACATAGTTGTAAAATGTTTAGAAACACTGTAACATTGAAGTAAAAAATTAAAGCATTTTGTTGGTTTTTATTAATAAATTTGCTTATTTAATCCCGGGAGAATTTTTATTTATTGTGAAGCTCACTTTCCTCAAACACAAAAAATGATTAAATACTCAAATGGTTATTGTGAGAATGAAATGATAAAGTGGACATAAAAAGTAGAATGCCACATACACAATACACCTTTCATTTGTTTCCAAAAGGAAAGGGACAATTTAATTGCCAAATAAAACCCTGAAAGTACCTGGAAGAAAACTTATTACTATTTTTTTGGTAAATTCTTTTTCAGTAAAGTTGGGTACATTTCCAAATATTGATTCCGGGAATATGGGATTAAGGTGAAAAAAAAATGGCAGTGGGAAGCCCCCAAAGCAGTTTCATGTATACAAGTCATCAAACTATCACTTTCTAAATCATGAGGATTTCCTTCTGATTATATACTACTGTAAAGATTGTTTGGCATGAAAATCACATTGTTGTGAATAACTGAGAAAGTAACATACTAGTCATATATGTTATTTATAATTATTGGTCCAAGAGTTATCCCCTTAATAGAGTCATGCTTATTCTTCTCCATTCTCTTTGTAATGTCAAAATGAAAATGCCAGTATCTTTCTTCCATGTTCTTTGAAATGATAAAATACCTTTCTAGTTATATCACTTGCTTGGAGTTTAAAGAGAAGACACATTTTTGAAAATAGTACTAATATTTTAGTAATTTTAAACCTTTCCCCAAATCCAAATTGATTATGGAAATTTACAATTAACAGACAAGAAATGAAAAGGATTTAGGCAATCTCTGATTTTCTGACAGCTCATTTTAAATTGACCCCAAATTGTTGTTTTTTAACTTATATTTATCACTTTTAAACGTGTTAATTGTGTGGCAAGCGCTGCAGCTGGGATTAATTTAGGGAGTTTGAATTGCCTTCTCTACAGCTGGTGAAACTGAAGCAAAACTGTGAAATAAGCTTTGCTAAAAGAATTAGATAGTTTACAGTGTTAATTATTCAACGCTTTTCTTTAGAGTTCTAAGAAGTCTGGTTCTAAATTATAAAATAAATTCATTTTCTCATACTGTAAACAGGAGTATGACATTTGTTTGTTCACTATGCGGATTTTGTGTGTATCCTAGTTTAATGTCTAAAACAAGTATTTTGGAAAAGGCAATAGATCTAACAACAAAATTACACAACAGACACTCATCTATTACTTCAACATGAACAAAAAAGTGTGGAGGGGGTACGAGAGAGTGCCTTTATTTATTGGTTTATTTATTTATTTACTGAAGACTCATCATGTTCTTTTACCTCTACGTATAGGAAACACTATTCTGAACGTCTTTATTTTAAGAGCCTAATCTTCTTCCTATTAATCTGTCTCTATATATGCCTATGAATTTGTAAAATCATATAGTTATTTCTCCCTAAACATAGCTAAACAAGGCCAAATAACTTTCTCCCATTCTCAATAATTACATGGGACTTCACAACAAAATATATTTTAGCATAAGTTCTTCTTTGAGTATGGATTTAGCATCTCTAATTCAAGAATGTAAAGTTAGAAATGCTTCAAAATATAAAACTTTTTGACCCACCAACATGGTGCCACACATTGAGTGTTTCACAACTGACGTCATGTGATGGGTTGCAGTAAAAATGTTGTCATAACTTTGTTTCATGTACAAAATTATTAAAAATACTATGTAAAATTACCTTCAGGCTATGTTTATAAGACGTATATAAAACAAATGAATTTCTTATTTAGACTTGAGTCCCATCTCTAAGATATCTCATTATGTATTTGCAAATATTCCAAAATCTGAAAAAAAATTGCAGTCTGAAACACTTCTGGTCTTAAGAATTCTGGATAAGGGAAACACAACCTATGTTGAACTATAGATAGAAAATAAGTAGAGGGTAAGTGTGGTATCTGTCAGCGTTTTCTGTTTATGTCAAAAATGCATCTCCAGTCCAGGCACGGTGGCTCATGCCTGTAATCCCAGCACTCTGGGAGGCCGAGGAGGGCGAATCACGATGACAGGAGATCGAGACCATCCTGGCCAACACAGTGAAACCTCGTCTCTAGTAAAAATACAAAAAATTAGCTGGGCGTGGTGGCGGGCGCCTGTAGTCCCAGCTACTCGGGAAGCTGAGGCAGGAGAATGGTGTGAATCCAGGAGGCAGAGCTTGCAGTAAGCTGAGATTGCACCACTGCACTCCAACCTGGGCAACAGAACTAGACACCATCTCAAAACACAAACAAACAAACAAACCAAAAAAAAAAAAAAAAAAAAAGAGAGAGAGAGAGAGAGAGAAAAGAAAAAGAAACGGATCTCACAAATAGATTCTCTTGAAATTGAATATTAACTATCCAAATAAAAAATACCCCAAAAATATTTCATCATGTCTTGGCTTAATTCTCTCTTATTAGTTCTGGCCACAGGTGGTATTTAATTATATAAAACGGAGTGTTATTTAAAATTTTGAAGAGAAATACCAAATTCACAATATATTTTAATGATATAGCATATAAAAATTTATTTTCCAAGGGCTTTAGCATAGATTCTCCTAAACAACTATGACTTCATGTATATAGTTTTTAATATTTACTAAGAAAAAATTAAAATATACACCCAACTAGAGATATTTAATACAATGACACCACACGTATTCATCACCCGTCTTCAAAAATTTCCAACTAACAGTCAATCTCTTTTCAACTATAGATATCCATAGCATTTCTTCTTTTTCCTTATAATATATTTTGTTGAAAATATTAGGCTCTTCCCTCTGGAGTTTCCCATAGGCTGGATTTTGCTAGTAGCAAAAATATGATTTTTATTTATGTTGTTTATTTTTATTATTAAATATGATGTTATTTTTATTATGATGTTAGTTTGTACCACAAATTTTCTGTAAACTGAAATCTATGTCTGGAGACTTTATCTGAATGTAATTTTTATATCTGACTCCCAGTGGCTATTTGTTTATGTATTCAAATTTTATCATTCTTGTTTCCCCACTTGCTTAAGCAGTTAATTTCTGAAATCTTTTCAAAGCTTCGTATTAAAATGATGTACAAATCAAGGGAAGGTGTGCCGCCTTTTATCAGAAATGCTTGACCCTTTTTTCAGTTTAAAGTTCTTTTTCAATCCCAGTCTTAGTCTTTACTAGAAGTGCAATAATTGATTGATTAGCAGGTTTCCCTGATGATTTGTGATACAATTCAGTGATTCAAAAATTAATTATTGAGTTTCTTATACTAGGCATTGTTTTAAGGTTATTTTTTAAATGAACATACAGAAAAACCTCGAGGAGCTTATATTACAGTGATAATTATTAACTATCTTGAAAAAGCTATTACTAGTCACCAGAGGGGAAAAACTGCACAAAGAATTTGCCTAGGTGAGAAGCAGTTAATTGGAAATCAATATGTGTAAACACTAGATTCTTGCCTTAGCAGTATTCAATTTGGGACTTATATTGTAAATATCAGTTCGGTCTAACTATGCTTACTTCTTTTAATCAGAGCATTTGTCTGTTTTCCTCAGCAAAAAGTAATTTATCTGAGAACCAACTTTTGACTTTGTTGATTATCTCAATCAAATAAGTGTACTCATATTTTAATGCCTATCTTCTTCATTTTTCGATTCAACTATTTCTTTTTTAATGTTCTTCTTGTGGCAATACATGTAATATAAAAGCTACCATATTAACCATTCTTAAGTGTGGAGTTTGGTAGTATTAATAAGTACATTCATTATTTGTCAGCTGTCACCACTGTTCATCTCCAGAACTCTTTTTATCTCACGAAAGTGAAACTCTATACCCATTATCTTAGTCCTTTTGGATGACTATAACAAAATACCTTAGACTGGGTAGCTTATAAACAACAGAGCATTATTTCTTACATTTCTGGAGACTGAGAAGCCCACTAATCACTAACAGATTCAGTGACTGGTGAGGGCCCACTTTCTGGTTCATTGATGGCACCTTCTTGCTTTGTCCTCACATGGTAAGAGAGACAAGGCAGTTCTCTGGGATCTGTTTTATAAGGACAGTAATTCTATTCATGAAGGCTCTTTAACGAGATCTAATTATCTCCTAAATGCCCCACCTCCTAATATCATCACGTTGGTGATTAGGTTTCAATATATAAATACTGGGGAGACACAAACATTTAGACCATAAAGCCAATTAAGCAATAACTCCCCATTCTCTCCTTCTCCCAGGCCCTGGTAATCACCATTCTACTTTCTGTCTTTATAATTTTAACTACTCTAAGTACCTCATGTAAGTAGAATTACGAAGTATTTATCTTTTCGTGACTGGCTTCTTTCACTTAACATAATATCTTTAAGGTTCATCCATGTTGTACTATGTTAGAATTGCCTTCTTTTTTAAGGTTGAACAATATTCCATTTTACAAATATACAAGTGTCTGTGTGTGTGAGTGTGTGTGTGATTTTGCTCATCTGTTTATCTGCCATTGACACACACTGATTCCAGAAATTAGCCCCATTTGGTTATGAGGTATAATGCTTTTAATATGCTGTTGAATATAGTTTGCTAGCTTTTTAAAATGATTTTTGCACCAATGTTTATAAGGGATATTGGTCTGCAATTTCTTTTCTTGTAGTATCTGTCTGTCTTTGGTATCAGAACAATGGTAGCCTCATAGAATGTGCTAGGGAGTGTTCACTTTTAAAGTTTTTGTAGTGTTTTGAAAAAGATTGGTGGTAGTTATTTGAAAATATGATAAAACTCACTAGTAAAGCCATCAGGTCCAGAGATATTTTTTGTTGGAATTGTTTAAAATTGTGGTGCTCTTCCCTTATGCATGGAATATACATCCCAAGACCTTCACTGAATCCCTAAAACTGAAAATGACATCGATCCCTACTAAACGATAAATGAGAAATTAGCATATACAGTGTAGATATGCTGGGCAAAGACATGATTGATATGCTAGCCGGAAGGGAGCTGGACAGCATGAGATTTCATCACTCAAAACATTGTGCAATTTAAAATTTATGAATGTTTTATTTCTGGAGTTTTTCATTCAATATTTTTGGACTGTGATTGACTGCAGGTAGCTGAAACTGCAGAAAGCAAAAGCATACATAAGGGAAGAACATGGTGCTGATGTAATTTTTTTTTTTATTCCTTGCAGGTCTGTTGAGATTTTCTATTTCTTTGTGACTTAGTCTTATAAATATTACATTTCTAGGAATGTGTCCATTTTATCTACCTTAACCAAATTTTCACTTACAATTGCTCATAGTATAGTCTTATAATCTTTTTATTTATGTAAGGTTGATAGTAATATCCTTTACATTTTTATTTCATAATTTGAGTCATCCCTTTTTTTCTTAGTCCATCTAGCTAAAGTTTTATCAATTTTGTTGATCTTTTCATAGAAAGAAACATTGTTTTTCATTAATATTTTTCTTTTCTTTATTTCGTTTCTCTCTGCTCCAATATTTATTTCCTTCTATTCGCTAGTGTTAAATTCCATTACACTTTCTGGGGCCCATGATTTATCATGTAAAAATATATTGAGGTTTATTAAACTTTTTGCTATTAAATTATTTTTATTTCAGTAGTTTTTTTAACTCAGAGTCAAAATATATACTGAGTACTCAAACGTTTTAAATTTTTTAATAATTTTAATAATAAATTCATATTTACTTGTTCAATGTAGCAATAGATACAAAAATTTACAGGTAAATATCCAGTTCATTAAACCATCCAAAATATAACACACCTGTGTAATGAGCAGGCCAGAAAAACATAACATTTCCAACAAAATGGAAGGCCTCCATTTGCTTACTTCCGTTCCCTAAGTCCAAAAGTCAAATTACTTCTGATATAAATCACATTACCTGTCTCTTACTTTTACATTACTATATTATTTATGTACATGTTCAGCTTTAGTAGATACTTCCAGAAAGTTTTCCAAGGCACTTGCACCAATTTAGAATATCACAATCAGCATACCACGTTGTCATCTTGCCACCATTTGGTGGTATTTATTTTTTCTTCCAAGCCATTGGGGTCAATGTGTGTAGCAGTATCACATCGTGGTTTTAACAGGCATTACCCCATTGATAATGAAGTTGGAGAACTTTCCATATATTTTGGTTATTTTAATATCTTTTTTTTGTGAAGTGAGTATTAAAGTCCTTTTTATTTTATTTTATTTGTGCCTTTTCTTTTAACTGAAAAATTATTTTGAAATATATATATAGTTCTCTGTCAGAGACATACATTGGAAATATATTTTACTTATCTGAGACGCATTTTATTCTGTTAATGATGTCTTTTGATAAACATCTCTTTTCTCCAATTATCCTTTTTCCCTCTATGGTTGGCATACTTTGCACTCTTTCTAAAAAGTCTCTCTTACTCCAGATCATGTTAAATAGCTTTATTTATTTGACTTTCATATTCAGATTTTCAATCTGGGCAGGCCAGAAGTGCCACTGACATCACCCTTCTACAGAAGAACTCTTAGCAAATAACTGATGAGAATTTGAAACTATGCATAAATATGGTAGTTCCCTTACACCACAGGGAGGCTAACTCTGAGCTGTGTGTTATATTCTGCATCTCAAAAGTTCACAATGAGATTAAGTTTCAATTGCTAAAAGTGGTAACTGACTTGATAAGCCACATTTCATTGTATAACTTCAACTTTCTTTTTTACAAACCCACTTCTTTATCTGGACTTATTTCACCCCCCTCCCAGCCCGCAAGTATATAATTGTACTTGGATCCTTGTCACAGGGTCTACACATGGAGGAACATAAGCTAAGACAGTTGTGCCACAAATGGTCCAACTGAATATCCCCAGGATGAACATCCCTGGGATGAGATGCCAGAAACTGATAACTTGATGACCAGAAAGCAACAAAGTAGTCAATTGCTAATTTCATTTGAAAACTGTGGCATTCAAAGTCATCCTCACCGCTGTTAAAAAGAAGTTATTGCATCTTTCACTTCCTGTCACTAAGAAAGAATGATTGCTCTCAGTGGGCTTCCTCAAACTTGAGAGACAGAACATAACATGTTTGAAAATTCTAACTTGTTCCACTTATTAAATTCTGATGCCAGTTCTTATTGGGATTCAGAATAAAACAATATTCCGCATCAGATTTAAATTGTAGAACAGTGGTTCTGCCTCTTGTCCCATAGGACTTAGTAGATGTCATGGTACTTTAGTACCTGTAGTAGGTTAACTTACTCTGTGGAGTCGTTAGTAAGCCCCAGTAAAGAGAAGCACAAGCAAAGTCTCCTAGGGTGCTCTAGTAAGTCTATGCTTTCTAAAGCAGAGAAATTTATTGTTTAAAAGTCAGCTTCTGGCATGCTTCCAGGCCCTAGTAGACACTACACACATGACCATAGGATATCAAGTGACTATATCACTAAAGCATGCTAGCATATACCTTTTATTATCACATCTATTAAGTCATAAATTGCAGTATGTGTGGGAGCAGTTTGCCGTATGATTAAAAGGAGGCATTTCAGAGAAAGAGTTCAAGCAAGTCTAGAAGACAAAAATGAGTTACATGCATAGGTAGCCTAGGTTCCTGTATCACCTATGATTATTGCACAAAATTCTCTTCCTCAACTAATAACTATAGCTTTGAATAAAGAGGGGTGTTTTCATACAACCAGCTGATGGATGATGAAAAATTCCAGGTCTAGTTTATAGATGAGTGGCCATGATAGGTTGATATAAGCCAAAAATGGAGTGCTGCTGTACTACAGATTCACATGGGGTTTAGGGGAGTGTGATTCTAACAGACAAAGTTTGAGCAACATGTGTGGACATCAAATGTTCATAAGCTTCTGCACCATAATGAATGACTTCATAGGTTGGCCATAAAGGAAAAAGATTTGAAATCAGGGGAAAAAAGTTTGTAGAAGAAGTATATGGATTAACTTATGCATGCAGTGAATGCAGAACTTTATCTTTTACGTCAATGTCCATCAATAAAGATGTACTTATGTATAATGGAGGCACTGAGCAATCAAGTGTATTGGACCACTCATCTAATAAAGCTCAGTCCCTTTCTCATTATAAAATATAATGTGAATAATGTTACCCTCATTTGAGAGATAGTGTATTAGTCCAGTCTCACACTGCTATAAATAACTACCTAAGACTAGATAATTTATGAAGAAAAAAATGATTAATTGGCTCACAATTCTGCAGGCTGTACAGGAACCATAGCTGGAAAGGCCTTAGGAAAATTTCAATCATGGTGGAAGATGAAGGGGAAGCAGGCACATCTTACATGCTGGGGCAGGACAAAGAGAAAGTGAAGGGGGAAGTGCTACACACTTTTAAATGACCAGATCTCATGAGAACTCACCCACTGTCATGAGAACAGCAAGAGGGAAATCTATCTCCATGATCCAATCGCCTCCAACCATGCCCATTGTCCAAAACTGGGGAGCACAACTCAACATGAGATTTGGGTGGAAACACAATCCAAACCAAATAATTCTGCCCCTGGCCTCTCCCAAATCTCATGTCCTTCTCACATTGCAAAGTACAATTATCTCCCCAAGTTTAAGCTCATTTCATCATTAACTCAAAAGTACACAGTCCAAAGTCTCATCTGGAACAAGGCAAGTCATTTTTGCCTATGAGCCTATAAAATAAAAATCAAGTTAGATATTTTCAAGATATAATATGGCGACCAGTGTGTTCCTCAATTTCCAAAATTTGTACAAATATCACAATTAGAAAAATGCCTGAGGTACTAAAGTTATGTTGGCTATTTGTGTTTTAACACATATAAACACTATTGCTATTACAATAAATACCTTTAGAATCCATTTTCCTTAATTGCAGATAGTTGTAAATTGCTTGCTTAACTTTTAGTAATTATTGCTGTTGACATCAGAGTTGTAGATTTTTCGTCTTGTCGAATGCAATAGAGAGACCAAGACACTATACTATAAGATCAAAGAAAGTAATTGGAAAATAAATATGAACCCTTAAAAAAGATATAATGGGGGTGCTGGCATTGGGCAATATGCCTGTTCCAAAAGGGAGAAACCAGCCAAAAGAGGCGGGCTACAGGCCTTGTGTGAGTTCAAAATCCAGCAGGACTGTCATTAAATCTTAAAGCTCCAAAATAATCTCCTTTGACTCCATGTCTCACATGCAGGCCACACTGAAGTGATGGGTTCTCAAGGCCATGAGTAGCTCCACCCCTGTGGCTCTACAAGGCTCAGCTCCCATGTCCACTCTCAAGGGCTAGTGTTGATTGCCTCTGACTTTTCAAGGTGCACAGTGATATCCCTTAGCAGATCTATGATTCTTGGTTTTGAAGGATGGTGGGCCTCTTCTTACAGTTCCACTAGGCAGTGCCCCTGTGGGGATTCAGTGTGGGAGCTCCAACCCCACATTTGATATCGGCACTGTCTTAATAGAAGTTCTTTATGGGGGCTCTACCTCTGCAGCAGACTTCTGCCTGGACATTTAGGCATTTCCATACATCCTCTGAAATCTAGGTGGAGGCTCCCAAGCTTCAACTCTTGCCCTCTGTGCATCTGCAGGTTTAACACCATGTAGAAGCCACTAAGGCTTATGGTTTGTATCCTCGGAAACAGTGCCCTGAGATATCTGGGGCCCTTTTAGCCACAGCAGGAACTGGAGGTTTCATAGGGCATTGGGGCCATGGGACTGCAAATAAAACCATTCTTCGCTCTGAGACCTCCAGGCCTGTTATGGGAGGGGCAGCATGAAGGTCTATAAAATGGTTTCATGGCATTTTTTTTTTTTTTGCATTATCTTTGCTATTAACATTCAGCTCCGCTTTGCTTATGAAAATTTCTGCATCTGGCTTGAATTCCTCCCTTGAAAATAGACTTTTTTTTCTACCACATGGCCAGGCTCCAAATTTTCCAAACTTTTACACTATGTTTCCTTTTTAAATATAAGTTGTAGGTTTATGTCATGTTTTCACTCACAAATATGAGGATAGGTTGCTACATGCAACCAGGCCACATCTTGAAGGCTTTGTTGCTTAGAAATTCATTCTATCAGATACCCTAAATCATCACTCTCAAGTTCAAAGTTCTACAGGTCCCTAGAGCAGGGGCAGAATGTCTCCAACGTCTTTGCTGAAGCATAACAACAGTGGCCTTTGCTCCAGTTCCCAATAAGTTCCTCATCTTCATCTGAGACCTCCTTAGCCTGGACTTCTTTGTCCATATCATTATCATCATTTTGGTCACAATTCTTCAACAAGTGTCTAGGAAGTTCCAAACTTTCCCTCATCTTCCTGTCTTCTTCTGAGCCCTCCACTGTTCCAACCTCTGCCCATTACCCAGTGCCAAAACTGCTTTCACGTTTTCAGGTACCTTTATAGCAATGCCTCATTTACTGGCACCAATTTTCTGTATTAGTCTGCTCTCACACTGCTTAAAGAACTACCTGAGACTGGGTAATTTATTTTTTTTCCAGAAAGAGATTTAGTTGACTCATGCTTCTACAGGCGGTAGAGGAACCATGGCTCAGGTGGCCTCAGGAAACTTTCAATCATGGCAAAAGACAAAAGGGAAGCTGGCATGTCTTACATATCTGGGATAGGAGTAAGAAAGAGTGAAAGAAGAAGTGTTACACCCTTTTAAACAATCAGATCTAGTGAGATCTTACTCACTGTCACGAGAACAGCAAAGGGGAAATCCACCACCATGACCCAATCACCTTCTACTAGGTCCCTCCTCCAACACTGGGGATTACAACTTGACATGAGATTTAGGCAGGGACACAAATCCAAACCATATATGAGGAGACTAAGCATGAACCCAATAGCATGAGTTCATTTTCACTAAGGTTAATTTAGATGTTGTTACTGCTAACTTTCTTGACTACTGGCAGCAAAATTTGACCCCGAGCCTTTGATGTGTCATGTTCTTTCAAAGAGAATATTAATCACTTGGTGGCATATTGATTATATTGTGTATAATCCATATTGGAGTAAAAATTTCAAACTTGCTTGTTGGTTCTGCAGAAATATATTGGGCACTACTACTCCGGGTTTGTACAAAGTATATGGCTTACCACCATGAGTATCCTTAAAATATAGGCAACAGTAACTAAGCTCACTTTATAGTACAAAGTTACAAAACTTGCTATACAGTATGGGGATTTTCTAGTCTGGCCACGTACTTAGGTCTTGATAGAATATTTGAATATTTGATCAGTAGGCATATTATGTCAGTGTAAGCCAACTACAGAATGCTGATACATTATAACCTTACTCAAAAGTGACCCTGTTGGGTGTTGTTATTTAGAAGCAGTCATCTTTGTTATTATGTTTTATGCTCTGTTGGACTAGAAATCTTGTTCTTTGAGAACTTCTTGCCAGTAAATTAGTAGACATAGGAAACATTTATTACAACAGCAAGGGCAATTAACCTTTATTTTTCAAATGGCTATAGAATTGTTGCCACACAGTGGTGGTAGAGAATAGGATATCTGCAATTTGGAATATTCATTTGGTTACCTCTACATTTTTCTATGTTTTACAATAATGTAATTGCCCAATGGGTTCTTTCTGCTTCCTGCACAGGCAAAACCAGTTAACTGAAACCACAGCATTGCAGTAGAGAAAGAGTTGTATTATATGGCCAGTCATGTGGGAGAACTGGGGTTATTATTCAAAGCAGTCTCCCTGAAGGCTCAGAGACTAGGGTTTTTAACAGACAATTTGGTGGACAGAGGGCTAGGGAATGGGTCCTACTAATTGGTTGGGGATGAAACAGTAATGCTGTGGAAAACAGTCCTTGTGCATTGAGTCTGCTTCTGCATGGGGCAACAGGACCAGTTGACACATGAGTCACAAGTTCTGGTGAAATCAGTCTGAAAAATATCTTAAAAAATCAATCGTAACTTTGACAATAGTGATGTTATCTATAGGAGCAATTGGAGAAGTCACAAATCTTGTGACCTCTGGCCACATGACTCCTGAGCAGTAAGGCATTGCAGAAACTATGCCTCTATTTAAACAGAATTTAGGACCCTCCCATAATTCTAATCTTGTGGCCTTCATTAGTCTTATAAAGGTGGTTTCAGCCCCCAAATGTGGAGGGGATTAGTTTTAGGGAGGGACTAATAATATTCTTGTTTCAAACTTAAGCTTTACACTAAATTCCTCCCCAAATTAGCTTGACTTATGCCCAGGAGTGACCAAGGATGACTTGGAGATCAGAAGCAAAATTGAGTCTTACTGTTATAATTTTGCAAAGACAGTTTTAATAACTAGTAATAGGCACTTGAAGGAACCATGTTCGGACAAATGAATGACAATCATGTGCTTAGATCTTTTAATCTCTGAAAACTGAAGGTTTAGTTTATCCCACATGGAAAGCAATTAGACCAACAGGAATGTTGTCTAAAGGCAAGGACAGTATTCAACATCATCCTTAGGAATTTAGCAACTATGTCATAAAATAAAATGACCTGTCGTTTTTGTATCTTATAATATCCTTGTTGGGCTCTAGCATCTAGTTTATGATGCTCTCCAAAAATGAGTTATAAACTCTTATTTTTTCATTTTCTTGAAGAGTATAAGCAAGATTACTGCTATTTACTACTTGTTATTTTGAAAAAAATAAAACAACAATAAAGCTTTCTTGGCCTAAATTGTTCTCCGTGGAAAGTTTGCAAATAATGTTTTATTTTTTAACAGATACAGGACTATTTCGAGGTATTTTTTCATGTCATCTATGTTATCAAATTATTAATGTGCTTTTTAATAATATCAGTATGATCTTAGTGAAATTTCAAGGATCTATAACATTGTCTTGATTTTCACTCCTGATAAAGTAATTTATGGTGTATCATCAATCCCTCTTGCTAACCCTTATTGGTTTTAGTTAACTTTCATCCACCTATTAATATATCTGAAGAAAACTTATAATTATTTCCATCTGTGCTGCAAAAGCCCTTGAATGAAATCAACACTCAGTCCTGAAAAGAACACTCAAGGACATAAAAATGAAGATATACTTCTTGACATTATTAAATATGCCAATTACTAAATCTAATGAGATCTTATTAAAAAAATACTGAGGCTTTCCAAATAAAACTAGAAAAAAACACAAAGTTACACATTATTCTACTCTTCAGTGACACACTAGAGGTATGAGACAATTCTACTAGATAAGATAAATTGATTTGGGGAATAATAACATTAAAAAATTTTAAAACTTTATTAGATGAAACAATAGTATACTTGAAACACTGAGAAGAATCCATAATAAAATTAACAAAATCAATAAAATAATTCAGAACAATAGGAAGGTATGAAAATAATATACAGAAAAATATCATTCATATTCATAAATACAAATATAGCAATGATAGAAAGCATTATTTTTAATAAAAATAAAGATAAACACTCCAGAAAATACTTTACAAGAAATATAAAAATCTTATGTTAGAAAAACTAAAACACTCTGAAAAACACAAAAATAGGTTTGAACATATGGGAAAAAAGAAAGCCTTCCTTTTTCTGAATGTAATTTCCCTAAAGTTATTTTTAAATTTATGGCTATTCAGTAAAAATGCTGAATATCTTTCTTATGGACTTAGGCAAATTGGTATTAGATTTCATACAAAAAAAAAAAAAAAACAACACTGAATTAAATATTGAATACAAAAAGTAAAAAGAAGACCTAGTCATAAAATATATTAAATAACAGTGCAAAGTATGTACAGTTACTGCAATGTGTTATTGGCTAATGAATAAACAGATGCGTTAATTAGAATAGAAAATGTAATAATAGATCTAAGTACTGACAGAAAATTAGCACACAATAAAGGAGCCAGCTCATATGACTGAGACAAACATTAAATAATTGTATCTGGAAAACCTTTTTAATCCTTTTTAAATGACATCCATATGAAAAGATTAATGCATTGTGTCTTCCTAAAAATAATTTTAAGTGCTTTTCAAAACGCCACAAACTATGTAAAAAATAAATTGCAGACTGTATTAACCAATTTTCATGCTGCTGATAAAGATATACTGAAGTCTGGGCAATTTACAAAAGAAAGATGTTTAATGGACTTACTGTTCCAAGTGGCTGGCAAGGCCTCACAATTATGGCTGAAGACAAGGAAGAGCAAGTCACGTCTTACATGGATGGCAGCAGGCAAAGAGAGAAAGAGAGTTTGTGTAGGGAAACTCCCATTTTTAAAAGCACCATATCTCATGAGACTTACTCACTATCATGGGAACAGCATGGGAAAGACCTGCCCCCATGATTCAACTACATCCCACCAGGTTCTTCCCACAAAATGTGGGAATCATGGGAGTTATAATTCAAGATGAGAGTTGGGTGGGGACACAGCCAAACTATATTACAGACTATGATAAGACATTTGCAATATGTTGCACAGTTGATAAACTGTTATCCATAATTTTAAATAAATATCTTAACCTTTAGAACAAAGAACCAAAAATCAAATTAAAATAATATAAACCGATAATTATAAGAATGATATAAAATATATAAATTCATGTAAAGAGTGTATAAAATCAGCAAGATGATGAAATAAAAAAACGATAAACCTTCCTGCCCCTTTGGAGACAAAGAAGTAACAACAGTAAACAAATCAACTGCCTCTGTCTCACTTAAGAGATTTACGTCTTCCAGACAAAATTCATTATATTTTCTGTCACCAGAGGAACTCTCCCTAATTTGGAGTAAACCCCCAACTCCAATTTTCTCCTTGAGAAGGGCAACAAGTATAATCCATCTCCAGCGTTAGGATTTTAAGCATGTTTCCCTCAGACACTAGTTTCAGCACCATCTGAATCTAATCACCAAGAGAAATGGGGTGCCTCTGAGAACAAAGGCAATCAATATGCATAAGTGTGAAGTATTATAGATAGACACTAGGTGGAGTGCTAGTATTGTAACTTACTACCTCACCAGCGATGCAGCAGAATCCCAGACCGTCACCATTAGGTCCTCCTGTGTCAAAACCAGCAAATTTCTTCAATTAGGAGGTTGTAGATATGCCCAGAAAAAAACAAACAACAACAACAAAAAAAAACACATGTCCAGATTAGGCTTGAAGAGTAGAAAATCTAGCCAAGTTGAGTGGAGAAAATACTTCCTGTACCAAATCATACAGCAAAGACTAAGAAAGTTGGCTGATTTTTCAAATGTCTAACTCCCAACAGAAGATTTTAAGACATGCAAAGAAACAGAGAGACATATCCAATTTTAGGGACAAATTTAAACGTCAAAAAACAGCTCTAAAGAAATGGAGATATATGAATTGCTAAATAATTCAAAATAACCATCATGAGGGTAGTTTAATGAATTAAAAGAGAAGAGATAAACAAGTAAAAAAAATCATTAAAACTGTCCATTTACAAAATGAGGCTATCAATTAAAAGAAAAAACTGTGAAGAAGAACTTCCCAAAATTCTTGAGCTGAAGAATATAAAAACTAAATTTAAAATTTGTCTAGAGGGACTCAACAGCATATTTGACCAGGCAAAAAAAAAAGAATCAGGGAGCTCAAAGACATAATTCTTGAAATTACTGAAGCAAGCGGGGTACAACAAAAGAAAAAATATATAGAGTATAAAACATTTATGGGATAGCATCAAATGAAGCAACTTACACATACTGAGTTCCAGAAGGAGAAGAAAGAGATAAAGGAGTAGAAACTTATCTAAACAAGTCATAGCCAGAAATCCCCCAAATTTGGAGGAGAAATGGACATATAAATTTAAGAAATTCAAGTCCAACTTGGATCAATCTGAAGATAATGACATTTAGACATAACCAATCTGGCAAAAGTCACATCCCCCACCAAAAAAAAAAAAAAAAAAAAAAAAAAAGCTTAAAAGCAAGAAGAGAAAAGGGACTCATCACATATAAAAGCTCATACGAAATTATTAGCAGATTTCTTAGCATAAACCTTATAAGCATGAAGGAACTAGATGATATATTCATAATACCAAAAGAAATAAAACTTTTCAACCAAGAATATTGTATCTGGAACACCTGTCATTTTAAAATGAAGAAAAAACAAGATAAATATAGAGTTCTTTATTATGGTAATGTAGGCATGAAAATTACTTTTCAATATGGTCTATAATTTTTTTAAAAACATAAAAAGTAATTATAAATTTATGTTAGATACACAATATAAAATGGTAACTTGTGTAATCAATAACATAAATTGGTGAGTGTGAGAGATATAAAGGAACAAAGCTTTATATATGATTAAAGTTAAATTATTTTCAGCTTAAAATAGATTGTTGTAACTTTAGCATTATAACTTGTATGGAATGCAATGAAAATACCTATAGTGTATGCACAAAGGAAAAATAGAAGAAAATTAAAACATGTCACATAAAACTACAAAATAGCCAATATACCACAAAAGAAAGCTGAGAGGGAAGAAAGGAGGGACAAAAGGCTACAATACTTACAAAACGCAATGAAGACAATGGCAATAATAACTTCCCCTTTATCAACAATTACTTTAAACATAAATGAAGCAAATATACCAATTGGAAGACAAAGAGTGACTGAA
Source organism: Macaca nemestrina (assembly GCF_043159975.1). NCBI lineage: Eukaryota > Metazoa > Chordata > Mammalia > Primates > Cercopithecidae > Macaca > Macaca nemestrina. The sequence goes on from NC_092131.1 coordinate 80,676,865, forward strand.
TTGATTTAAATAATATCAAAAGACAGGCTGACCACAAGAGACTCACTTTAGATCTAAAGTGGCACATAGATTGATAGTGAAATAATGGAAAATGATATTATATGCAAAAGGGAGCCTAAGAATAGCAGAGATAGTAATACTTATATCAGACAATAGACATTTGCGTAGATACTGTTATGAGATTAAAAAGAAAATTAATGACAAAGGAATCATTTTACCAAGAATTACAACAATTATAAATATCTATTTGTATAAACTTACAGCTGCCAAATATATGAGGCAAACATTGACCGAACTGAAGGAAGAAATAGCAGCAAAACAATACTGGGAAACATTAATATCCACTTTTTTGTTATTAATAGAATACCACGTTTAAGACTATAAAGAAACAGAAGTTAACAACACTATCGCCAATTGGATCTAACAGATATATACAGAACGCTCCAACCCAAAATGGCATAATACATATTCTTCTCAAGTGCAAGTAGAATATTCTCCTTGATAGACAACATGTTAAGCCAAAGAACAATTCTTAACAAATTTAAGAAACTTGAAACTGTACAAAATATCATCTCTAATCAAAATGAGATAAAATAAGAAACCAATAGAAGAAGGAAAACTGGAAAATTCACAACTATGGTGAAATTAAACAACTCAAACTTAAACCACCAATGGGTCAATGTAAAAAACACAAAGTGATTTAGAAAATATCTGTAAACAAATTAAAATTTTAGCACAACATACCAAAAGCAGTTCTAAAACAAAAGTTTGCAGCTATAAAGAAATACATTAAAAAGACGACATCAAATCAACAGCTTAACTTTATACAAAAGGAAATAGATAAAGAAGAAACAAAAGGCATCCAAATTTGAAAAGAAGTGAAATTATTTCTGTCTACCAGTGAAATGATCCACTATGTAGAAAATGCCAAAGACTGTATAAAAATTATAACAATTAATACAAGATTTCAACAAAGTTGAGGAATACAAAAATCAACACACACCTGAAAATAGGTGCATTTCTCTATACATTAACAATTATGAATTTGAAAACATGAAGAAAACAATTGCATTTACTATATCATTAAAAATGATGAAATACTTGATAATAAACTTAATGAAGGAGGTGAAAAAGTACACAGAAAAGTAAAAAAGCACTGGTTAAAAAAAATCAAAGAAGATACAAATAAATGGAAATCTCATGCTCATGGATTGGAGGGCTTAATTGCTAAATATTGTTAAAATGTCCATATCCCCAAAGTGATCTAGAAAGTCAACACAACCACTGACAAAATGTCAATGGCATTTATTGTGGAAATTGAGAAAAGAATCAAAATTTCATATGGAATTTCAAGGGGCCATGAATTTAGCCTTTTCTTTGGCCCTGAAAATAGCCAAAACAGTTTTGAAAAAGAAAGACAATGCCAGAGTTCTCATGCTTTCTAATATCAAAACATACTACAAAGTTATAGTTGTTAATACAGTGTGATACCAGTGTAAAGACAAATATATAGACCAATGGAACAGAATATCTAGCCTAGAAAGAAACCTTTGCATATATGGCCAAATGCTTTTTCAACGAAGGTACCGGGATTACAGTAACTAAAGGCAGTCTCTTCAGTAATAAAGTTGGGAAAACTTAATATCTTCATGCAAGAAAATAAAGATTGATCATTACCTTGCATCATATACAAAAATAAATTCAAAGTGAATTGAAGATTTAAATGTAAGACCTGAAATAAAACTTCTAAAAGAAAACTTAGGAAAAAGCTTCATGAATTTAAATTTGGCAATCATATCTTGGATATGACATCAACAGCACAAGCAATAAAAGCAAAAATAGGAAGGACACGGCGGCTCACGCCTGTAATCCCAGCACTTTGGGAAGCCGAGGCCGGCGGATCACGAGGTCAGGATATCGAGACCATCCTGGCTAACACGATGAAACCCCATTTCTATTAAAAATACAAAAATAAAAAGAAAGAAAAAATAGCTGGGCGTGGTAGGGCGCGCCTGTAGTCCCAGTTACTCAGGAGGCTGAGGCAGGAGAATGGCGTGAACCCGGGAGGCGGAGCTTGCAGTGAGCCTAGATCGCGCCACTGCACGCCAGCCTGAGCGACACAGTGAGACTCCGTCTCAAAAATAAATAAATAAATAAATAAATAAATAAACTAATGGACCTACATCAAACAAAAACTTTTGCATGATAAAGACAGCAGTCAACAGAGTAAAAAGGTAACTTATAGAACAAGAGAAAATATTTGTAAATTGTATATGAAAACTGAGATTAATATTCAGAATATATAAGAAAGCTCTATAACCATACACACAAGTACTAAATAGATCAATTAAAAACGGACAGCAGACTTAAATAGACAGTCCTCCAAAAAAAATATGAAAATGGCATGAAAGCATATGAAAAGATGCTCAACATCACTAATTATAAGAAAAATTCAAATTAAAACTACAATGAGGTATCATTTCACCCCATTAGACTGGTCACTATCAGAATGATAGAAAATCATAAGCGTTGGTCAAGATGCAGAGAAATATAACCCTTGTACATTGTTGGTGGGAATGTAAAATGGTACAGTCTTTATGGAAAAACATTGATTTTTTTTCTCAAAGAAAAACCCCAGAAATATAATTACCATATTATTCATCAATCCCATGTTTGGGTACATATTCAAAAAATTTAAAGATATCTTAAAGAGATAACTGCATACCCATGTTCATTCCAACATTATTCACAATAGCCAAGAAGCAGAAGCAACCTGTATGTCCACAAATAAATGAATGGATAAAGAAAATGTAAAACACATACACACATGGTGGAATATTATTCAGCCTTATATAAAAAAGGAAATCTATCACATGCCACAGCATGTATGGACCTTACGGACATTATACTTAGCAAAAATAAGCCACTCACAATAGACAAATGCTACCATTCTACTCATGTGAAATATCTAAAGTAGTCAAAATCAGAGAAACAGAAAGTAAAAGGTCTTTGTCAAGGGCTAGAGAGAAGTGGGAGACACAATTCATGTTTAGTGGGTATAAAATTTCAGTGTTGCAAGGTGAGAAATTTCTTTTTTTTTTTTTTTTTTTTTTTTTTGAGACGGAGTCTCGCTCTGTCGCCCAGGCTGGAGTGCAGTGGCGCGATCTCGGCTCACTGCAAGCTCCGCCTCCCGGGTTCACGCCATTCTCCTGCCTCAGCCTCCCGAGTAGCTGGGACTACAGGCGCCCACAACCGCGCCCGGCTAATTTTTTGTATTTTTAGTAGAGACGGGGTTTCACCGTGGTCTCGATCTCCTGACCTTGTGATCCGCCCGCCTCGGCCTCCCAAAGTGCTGGGATTACAGGCGTGAGCCACCGCGCCTGGCAAGGTGAGAAATTTCTAGAAATTTGTTGCACAATGTGAATATGTTTAACACTATTGAATGACATACTAAACATAGTTAAGATGGTAAACTTACAGTTAATTTTTTTAACCACAATAAAATATTTAAATATGTATTAAAACTCACTGATCATTAGAAAAAACAAACTAAAATAACAGAGCTACCATTACTCATTTAATATATTGAAAGAAATACAATTTTAAAAGTAATATTACACATCTGTGAGATTGTGAGCAATTAGGCTGTCACACCTTGTTGGGAATAAAAATTATTACAACTCTTCTGTATGCTAATTTAACAAAACTACTGATGCACTTTTTTGATATAGCAATATTTTTTCTGGGAATTTTTACTGAAGATTAACTTTCAATAGGGTGCAAATATATATGCACAGTTATTAATTGTAGCATTGTGTATAATTGTAAAACATTGAAAAAGACTAAAGACTCATACATAGAGTTGTTGAGTAAATCATATTAGGCCCACACAATAGAATACTACACAGGGTTAAAAATAATAAAAAAGAATCTATGAAATGACACAGTATGTTTTGCAAATTATATTTTTAAGAGAAAACATCAAATGCAAAATAAAGATTTGTATTAATTTTTTATTGCTGCTGTAACAAATTACCACAAACTTAGTGACTTAAGCCATGTAAATTTATTATTTGGCAATTCTATAGGTCTGAGGTCCAATATAAATCTCAGTTGGCTAAACTCAAGGTATAAACAAGGCTGCTCTCCTTTTGGATGCTCTAGAAGATCACCCATTTCTTTGCCTTGTCCTGCTTGTAGAGCATGGCCACATTTCTTGGCTTCTGGTTCTCTTTCTTCATCTTCAAAGTCAATAATATTTATTTTTTCTGGTTCTTCTTCTCTTGTCTCTTTCACCACACCTAGAAAAGGGTCTCTGCTTTTAAGCACTTGTATGATTTAATTGCACCCCTATGGATAATTCAGAATAAGAACCCATTTCAAGTTCCTTAACCCTAATCGCATCTTCAAAGTCTCTTCCGCTGTGGTGTAATCCATTTCCAGGGATTAGGATTTGGGCATCACTGGTGGGAGGCATTAGTCTACCTACCATAAGGCCACCTTTATGCAAGAAAACAGTAGAAATATGAAAATGCATATGTTACCTAAAAGCGTAGGTGGGAATGGATTGGAATGAATGGGCGAATGAGAAGGGCAAAAACAAATAGAGTGACAGTTTTCTGAGCATAATTATTTGTTTATTTATAACTTTTAAAGCCATGTCAACATTACAAAAGCTAGGATATAAATGCATACATGCATGCATACATAAATTCAATCTGCATGTGGGGAGAAACTCCAACACAATACAAATAGAAACAAATTAACATAAGTATTATAAATAAATAATATAAAAACATGAAAGTTGTGGAGAAAAAAATAACTAACCTCAGTAAAGTTGACAGTGTTTTGGTCATATGATCTAAGTTGAAAGACAAGAAGTACCATACACAAATATTGTACTCCAGTTAGCAAATTATTCATAAGAATATGAGTTAGCAATTCTGAAATTACTTTAAGTATATTTTAGAATTGAGCACAAAAGTAAATGTAATATACATAAGAAGATCTTAATTTCTTAATATAAGAAAAAAAGAGTTACAGACAGAAAAGGGGGAAAGAGTAGAATAAACCCTCTGGTCGTGGATTACAATTGGTGTTATCAATATGAGTTTACGGTTGTTTCCACAGAAACACACAACAAGATAGATGTAGGAATCTCTCACTTTCTCTCTCTTTATTTCCATCTCTTTCTCTCCATTACTAGGAAACAATAACAGATTGGAGGCTTGCAAGTAGAATTTGAATTACTAAATGGAGACATTATGAAAATAGAAAATCACCATTTGACAAACAACACAGTAATATTTGTTGTAGGCAAAAATCACTATTGGATGCTATAACTGGTAAGCAAAAATATGATAGAAACAAGATATATACATGATATTAACAACACCCCAAAAGATATTTATTAACTGTAATGGGACAAAAGGAAATTTTAGTAGAGAAAACTGGCAAATAAAGCCATAACCAAGGGATGAAATTTTACATCACTAATAATGAGACATATTACATATCTCCTGTTATGACACACTGAAAAGGCATACATTACTTCTGTGTTATTCCTACCCAAAATGGATAAACTAAATTTAATCAAGAAGAGTCATCAGCCAAACCCAATGGAGAAAACTTCCCACAAAATGAAATTCTCAAAGTTGTCAAGGTCATGAAGAAAGGATTGAGGAAATATGTCAAATTGGACAATAGGAGACATAACAACTAAATTCAATGTATGATTCTGATTGGATTCTGAGCTGAAAGTAACATTAACAGGGCAATTGGTGAAATGTGAACAGAGTAAGCAGATAATTTATAAGTAGGATATCATTAACTTCCTGGTTTATTTTTATCATTTTACTATTGTAGCCTGTCACTTGAGAAATCTGGGTGAAGGTTACACAGAATTCTTTGTAGTAGTTTGCAAATTTTCCTGAGAAATTATTTAAAATAGTAAATCAAAATTTCAAAAATAAATATAAAATTATTGAAAATGTGTTTGTAGTTTTGTGAACCATTGGCCATTTTTAACAAAGGGTATTAGGCTGCTATGATCTTTGCTATGCTATGATAAGTCCATGCTTCTGAAGTAGAAGTCTGCCCAAAGCAGAAGCCAGCCTGTCTTCCTTCATTCCTTCCTCTCTTTTTGTTTCTATAATAGAAAGTAATGAGTGAATCTGTTTAATTTTAAAAAGTTGTATAGTTTCAGTCATTCACAACAACAATATTCTGTCTCTCTGAGGATTACTATGAGTGACTGAAGTACATCTGTGGGGCTTTCTCTTCTACTTCTTTCACCTATATTATCAAAGCTGGAAAAAGACCTTAGTTTCTCTTGGAAGAAAAATCCAGCTATCTCTCTATTGCTCTTTCTGAGATGTTGTAACAATGCCCTAGGTTCAATGTTCTAACGCGAAAGAGGCTTGGTTCCTAAGTTAAATTAGATGAAAGCTTGCAAGAGAAAAACCAGTTCACTCTGTTTCTGTTTCCTCTAATATTGGTATCTCTTTTTGATCCTAGGCACCTTTGCAGTAAAGAAAGGGAAATAAGTGAAATATAGAGATCATGAGAAATAACTTGCTTGATCTTAAGCAATTTAAACTTAATACATTTAGGAAAGGGCAGTTTTACACAGTATAGTTAATTTTACCATAGTTCATAACAGTAAGAATTTGCAACAAAGATAGATTACTTGTTTCTCTTTTGAATAATCATTTGCAGCTTTACCATCTTTGGATAGTTCAGAAGTGATTGCTTTGTAGGCAGTTTGCTATCCCTATATCTATTCTTTCATTGTATATGGTATTCTTAGCTGATTATTTTAAAGCTACATAGAGCACATCAGAATAGTTTTCTGAGGATGCATTAAGTTATTGCTGACATAGTTGGCGCATATAGGAAATGGGAAAATGGATTTAAAGAACATAATTGCATAGTTAGTTGTCTCTCTCAAAGTCTTCTCTCTATTTTCTTGGTCTATTATATTTCATTCCAATGTGTTAATATTTTTTAGTGGTTGTTAATGATTATTACCTCGGGGGTCAAATAAACATAGGTTTGAATCCTAGCTTTCTCACTTACTTGATGTTCTAAGTTATGTTTAAGGAATTATTTCTTCTATTGTAATAACCAATGTGAAAATGTAGAAAAAATATTACATTATTTCTATAATTGCTTTCAAATAAAAACTAATATTTACTGAAAGTTCATTGTATGTCAGATATTTTGATAATAATTTTAATATAAAGTTTCTCAAATAATCTTTAAAATACCTCTGTGAACTAAGCACTATTCTCATTCCCATGTAGCAGAATAGATTGAGGATTAGAAATTGAGGTAATTTACTCAATGCCACATGTCTTGAAATTATTATGCAGTATGGCTCTGATTGCTTATCAGAGTCAATAATATAGTTCCAAATGTATTAATTTATTCATGCATTCATTTATTCATTCAGAAAGAATATTATGTATTAGAAACTGTGCCAGATGCCTTCTGCAGACACATATGACTTGGTTTTCGAAGAGCATTAACCCTAATGATGAACAATGAAATTTGCAGCAATAACATGTGAATTTGGGTAAAAGAGAACATGCAAATATAAACTGTAATTGAAAATTATTCTCATTCTTTAAATTTTACATAACCCAGTAGTTAAAGCCAAAGCCCTTTTTAAAAAATCAGTTTCAATGAAAATCAATACATGATTCCTTCAAAAAAGTCAAATCAAATAGTAACTTTAGAGCATGAATTTTTAAAACAAATATACTTGTTGCAGTCCTTTCTTCATGCCTCAAAGGCCACAAATCCAATTGTAGAAATTAGATGATTATCAAAAGAATGTTAATAGCTTCTACTTTCACAAATGCAGAGAGATCTAGATGACATTCTTTGCAATTTCTGGAGTAAATTATAAGACTGTGCATTTTCCTGATGATCAAAAAGTTGTCATTTCACTCATGCTTATATCAGGAAGACTATATTACTGTAATATATCATCTATGTCATTTGGCTATTGAATATATCTTGAATTTTATGCATTTATAATAAAATGGAGATATTACTTGCACAAAGGCAAGATCAGCAAATTGTTCTGCTGAAAGATATGAGGAATACTGGTCCACGAGCAAATAAAGCAACACACAAAATAAGAAACTTTAGTGGAAATGTTGAAGTGTGCTTAGTGAAGAAATGAGGGACACAATGCATTGAGAATAAATACTTATCTTGGAAAAACATTGGCTCTTTATTTCCTATAATGATCAGCTGATGAAAGAACAATATGAAATATGTAAAAAAGAAATAATTTTGACCACAGAAAAAAAGAAATATAAAGTAGAAATAAAGGCAAAGTGGTTAAAGAAAAACAAAAACAAGAAAATAGGAGAAAAAAAAAACACAAGAGGAAATTGTAGATATAGATTTAAAAATAGATATAGACATGGAGAGAAAATTTTTAAAAACAAGGAAATAATGTGTTGTCATGTATCTTCAATAAAGCTTATGATATTCACTAATTGCTAATAAAATTTCATTTATGTTTTCAATATAATCACTTCATATCACTCCCCTTTATGAAACTATTTCAGTAATTATTACACAACTATTCAAATATTTTTATCTAGACATTTGTATGTATTATCTGAATATCTTACCCACAGCATTTGGTCTTTTATACATTTATGCAACTATGCCACAATAACAAACTTAGTGATGAGAGAATTGCTTTCTATAGTAGAAGCAATACGAAATTGATCAGTTATATATAAAGTTAAAAAGAATGTCATGCTGGGTGCAATGGTGCAAACGTGTAATTCCAGATCATCTGGAGGCTAAGGCAGGAGGAACACTTGAGGCCAGGAGTTCCAGACCTACCTGGGCAGCATTGTAAGGCCCCATTTCTCAAAAATTTTTTAAAAATGTATTTTTCAAAGTATTTAAAAAGTCTTAAACAGTATGAAATTTTAGAAAACTGATGTAATCAATAATTGATAACAATCAGAGTTTCTTGGAAGAGATGGCATTTAAGTTACATTTTGCACAAGCCTTCAGAAGGTATTAGGTAATCCAGCAGCCCAGTGCTAGACATAGTAGTGGTAAAATGCAAATTCCATTAAATAACATACAGTTATTGATACAGTTTGACAGTGTCGCCACCCAAATTTCATATTGAATTGCAGCTCCCATAATTCCCACATGTTGCCAGAGAGACTCAGTGGGAGATAATTAAATCATGGGGGCAGCTTCCCCTATACTGTTCTTGTGGTAGTGAATAAGTCTCATGAGATCTGATGGTTTTATGATGGGAAACTCCTTTAACTTGGCTCTCATTGTCTTTCTTGCCTGCCACCATGTAAGATGTGCCTTTCACCTTCTGCCATGATTTTGGGGCCACCCCCACCACGTGGAACTGTAAGTCCATGAAATCTCTTTTTCTTTATAAATTACCCAGTTTCATATATGTTTTTATCAGCAGTGTGAAAGCAGACTAATACAGTTATACTGCCTATTTCTTCAGAGTAATGTTAACTTTTCTCTAATATTCCTGAAAATGTTCATAGCAGCTTAGAAATAAATGGATGAGTATCATTGATGCTTCCTTGACTGGTATATATATATATATATTTCTGAGGTTTGTATTATTATCTGGGTTTTATGGCCAAGTTCCAGATATAGCTGCAATTGTTATCATTAGTTTTACCCCAGCTTTTTCTTTTTCTCAGTTCAGACATTTTTATTTTAAAATAATCCTTACACTATTCTCCTTATTATTGTCTTATTATTCTCCATATTTAATCCCTCTATTAATAATGCCATCAAATGTGCATCAGTCCAGTCTGAAAGGAGGAAGCAGAGAGGAAGTGTCAGACAAATAGAATGGTAACCAGTCTTGTCTTGGAAAGAGGGGGGTGCGGGGGGGCGGTGGGGGAAGTGAGAGAGAGAGAGAATTTAAATGAGAATGGAAGAAGCCAGTAGAGAAGAAAAAAATCAATTAAGAAATAAAAAAATGTAAAAACAATTAATAGCTATCCCACAAGAGGAAAGATGACAAGATGTTACTAGGCATCTATGGAAAATTAGTATTGAAAAGTAGAAGTAACACCCTGAAACAGAGTGAAGAAGAAATTTATACAGAAACGTAAGTGAAGGAGGAGAAAACCACACAACAATCTGATGGGACAGTATTTTTGCTACTATAAAGATGGATTAATAGAAATGCAAATTTGATAAACACGTGTACTAAATACAAGCCAGGTTTTTTATTATTATATAATTCAACAGACATAAAATCACTCTGAGAAACACTCTCACTTCCATACTTCCTCATTGTGGATTGGTAATATATAGTATGTGGAGTCCAGCAATCTATGGACCATACTTAAAGTAGGTCTGGTTTACTTTTTCAATCTGGGATTGATAAACAACTTAAAATAGAAAAGGATCTAGATGTGCAAGTTGAAATCACTTAGTCACAGAAAATGAAAATAAATTTAACACAAACCATAAATTTAGGAGAACTGTCAGATCTACAAATGTCTAGTATTCCAAAGAGGGGCAATACAAGTATTGAGGAAAGTCAAATTTAGAAATGACAACCTTTAATGTGTTTTTTAAAAATGCTATATTGATCCAGTTTTAAGACCCTGGGCAGGGGCTGCTCAGTTCTACTTCTCAGGGAGCTGACTGAGGCCACACCCCGAACCACCACTCTTATCAAGTTTTCATGCTCCAGGCATCTATACATCTGTCCTAATCACCAATACCTGGCTGAAATTTTTCAAATCAGCCCACCCTAAACCTGCTTACCCTATCTCACCCTTTCATTACAGCAAAAACCACCATAAAGGCACTTCCCCATAGTTCCCCTTTTTCCGTCATCCTTGTGCCTGACCCAGGTTCCTCCTCTAAGTGACCCTGCCAAGCCTGCTTTTTTCTCTCCAGGGAAATGTGACTACAACAAAGCTGTAAAACTCTTTCCACTTTCTTTACATTTGTGACTGGCCTTATCATACCTCACTCAGGGTAATATGGTTAAAACACCTGGCACAGTGAACAGGGTAGTTTGGCCCCAGAGAGAAAGACAGGCCACTAGACTGCGGTTGGCTTACCAATTAGGTTTACCAAATGGGGAAGCGCCTAGGGAGACACGGCTGCCTGCTGGCATGCTTGTCCTGGAGCTCTGACCACTGCCACTATGTGCTGTGTGTTTTAGTTTTGTCATCACTTTCCATCCTAAAATGTGCAACTCTGTTCTGAGTCCTCCCAAGTTTCCACCACCTAAGCACAACTCTGTGACCTCACCTATTTCCCAGTACCTAAATGTCTGAAGTGACAGCTTTATAAATTTCCCATTTTACCTCTAACATGTCAGGGCTGGAGGACAGATTGAGTGTGAATATTCTCTTAGGACCCATTGACTGTGGCTTATCCCACAGGCCAGGCAGCTGTCCATCTTACTTGAGACTCTAAACTTCCACCACAAATCAATCCTCCTTAATATTTAGGTTATAAAAGTAGATACTTAATTCAGGCTTTACCTCCAATCCCCTCCAGGAAATTAAAATTATTACTACCAAGCCACTTTTACAGATAGTGTTGACAACCACAAAAAAAGATAGAAAACACTACTCAGTAAAAGAAAAAATATATATTTGGAAATGATAATAAAATCAACATTATATCCCATACTGATGAAACCAGATGCTTCCTTGATTATACTACATGCCAGAGAAAAACCAACATCAGACAGCAAAACCCTGCCAAGTACAGCTGCACACCATGGTGTTGACTATTGATCATGTTACTCATGTTCAGGGTGCTTTTATTGATTTGAAATCCATAAGCCTAAACCTTCCAAACAAACTGCCATTTCAACCAAACACTGCAAATTCTGAGACCCTTATGCCACCTGGTTTGGCTAATACAAGCCCTACGATCCAAAGACTTTGCCATGTTTCACATCACCAATCAAATTAATTACTGAGGCAAACAGCCCCTAGTAACTGGCCAAATTAGAAGGACTGCCTACAAACTATGCTGGAGCTCCAGCATTAGCCTCATTATAATATTATATGGCTGTAAAAACAAGAATCACATCAACTGAAGTCCCCTTTGGAAATGATACCTCACTCCAACATCTTAGATATGTAAGACATTGTTTCAGATGACATTGCCCCAGTGCAGGACTTTGGCTTTGGAGATGACTTCACTTCCTTTAGTTAAATGTAGCCTTTGGAAGCATGACTTCAATGTAATTAATCAGTGAATCAAAGCCCATTGTTTCATTTCAGTTTTCTTATTGGCTCAAGATACAGTTTTAACACACCATCTGGATAAAGTATCCCTGGACGAAAGAGAAGTTCCTCTCTGTGTAATATTCCTTCCTTGTTGTTGATGTCTTCTTTTGAAGCAATGCTGTAAAACCGTGTATAATATTTTATACTTAATTTTCTCATAATAAACAAAAGACTTTATTATTCAGTTCCAATAACTGGAACATTTGGAGATACTCATGGTTTTTGTTAGTAAGCTATTGAGATCTGCAGTATATGAAGAGAGTAGAATATGAACAACGAATATAAATGGCTCAAAAAAATCCAGAACGTAGCTTCAAATGGCCTTGATTTGGAGAAGATCTATTTGATGTTCTTATAACAGTGTATATCAAACAACTCCATATTCATACCACTTCTAGCTTTCCATGGATTTCTGTACCGGAAATGAGTTCATCTGATCCAAAAAGGAAAGAAAGAGGAGGACTCTCTAAAATCAAGACTGGTGGTACATATAAGCTCTGTTTTAAGTCAGAATTTCCTTGCCTTGCTGGAGTGGGTAGGCAAAAAAGCTAAACTTCAGTCTACAAGCCAAATATGAATAAGAAAGAGAGAAAAAGAACAGAAAGGGAGAGAGAGAAAAAAAAGGAGGAAGAGAAGGTGATGGGAAGGGGATGGAAGGATTGTTCCTGGGGTAAGTTATTGTTTTTGTTTATTTTTGTTGTTGTTTTCTTACAGGGATATATTGTACAGTGGTGAGGTCCTGATTTTTGATGTAACTATCTCCTGAATAATGAATATTGTACCCCACAGGTAATTTTTCAACCCTCACCCCCCTGGCACCTTTTGGTGTCTCCAATGTCTACTTTTTCACTCTGTATATCCATATATACACATTTTTAAGCTCCCATTTATAAGTGAGAGCATATAGTGTTTGACTTTATGTTTCTGAGTTATTTTACTCAGGACAGTGGCCTCCAGTTCCATCTACGTTGTTGCAAAATACATGATTTCATTCTTAATGGGTGAGTAGCATTCTTTGGTGCACATATACGTATATGGCTTATATATGTTGTATATATACCTACACATGGTATATATGAGGTGTATATATCCCTATACATGGAATATATAGTGTGTATATATAGCTTTACATGGTATATATGGTGTATATATACCTACACATGGTATACATATAGTATGTATATACCTATACATGGTATATATGATGGATATATGGGGTGTGTGTCTATATATATGGTGCATATCTATGGTATATGTATATATGGTGTATATACACATATATGTTAGTGGATATTGTGAATAGCATTGCACATAAACATAGGAGTGCAGGTGTCTTTTTGATATAGTTGTTTCTTTTCCTTGGGTAGATACTCTGTAGTGGGATTGGTGGATCAACTGATAGTTTTTTTTGTTTTCATTTTTGTTTTGAGACAGAGTTTTGCTCTGTCACTCAGAATGGAGTACAGTGGCATGATCATGGCTCACTGCAGCCTCGACTTCCTGGGCTCAGGTGATCCTCCCACCTCAGCTTCCCAAGCAGCTGGGACTACATGCATGGCCTTGTAGTATATCTTGAAGTCAGATAATGTGATGCCTCAGCTCTTTTTGCTTAGAATTGCCTTAGCTGTTTGGGCTGTTTTTAGTTCCATATGAATTTCAAGATTGCTGTTTCTAATTCTGTGAAAAATGACATTGGTAATTTAATAGAAATTGCATTGAATCTGTAGATTGCTTTGGGCAGTATGGTCATTTCAACGATATTGGCTCTTCCAGTCCGTGAGTATGGGACTTTTTTTCCATTTGTTTGTGTCATCTATGATTATTTTCATCAGTGTTTTGAAGTTCCCCTTGTATAGACCTTTCATCTCCTTGATTAAATGTATTGCTACTTATTTTTTGTAGCTGTTGTAAATGGGATAGAATTATTGATTTGGTTCTTAGCTTAAATGTTATTGGTATGTAAAAATGCTACTGAATTTTGTACCTTGATTTTGTATCCTTTATTGTGGTCATTTGTCAAATCTAGGAACCTTTTTGAGGCATGTTTTAGGGTTTTCTAGGTATAAGATTGTATCATCAGTGAACAAAGATAATTTAACTTTCTCTTTTCTAATTTGTATTAGTAATAAAAAATCTCCCAACAAAAAAAACCCTGGCACCAGATGGATTAACACATAAATTCTACAATACATACAAAGAAAAACTAGTACCAGTCCTACTGAAACTGTTCCAAATAATTGAGGAGAAGGAAATCCTCCTTAACTCATTCTATGAAACTAGTATCACCCTGATATCAAAGCCAGGCAAGGATGTAACAAAATAAGAAAACAATAGACCAATATCACCAATTAACATAAATGCAGAGATCCTCAACAAAACTAGCAACTGAATCCAAGGGCACATCAAAAAGCTAATACACCACAATCAAGTGGATTTTATTCCAGTGATGCAAAGATGGTTCAACATACACAAATCAATAAATGTGATACACCACATAAAACCACCACAGATCTAAAAACAAAAATCATATTATCATACCAATAGATGCAGAAAAAAAAAAGCATTCAATAAAATTCATTAAAAAACAACAGCCAGCATCATACTGAACTGGGAAAAGTTGAAAGCATTCCCCTTAAGAACTGGAACAGGACAAGGATGTCCACTTTTACCACTCCTATTCAACAGAATATGGGGAATACTAGCTAGAGCAATGAGGTAAGAAAAAGAAATAAAGGGATCCTACGGGTAAGTTTTACTGAGAGTCTTTTAGCCAAATGCTGTGTTTCCCTTAAAAATATATTATAATGTACTGCTGGATTCCCTGTCATATATTTGGATCCACAGTATTCTTTCCCTAGGGCAGAAGTTATGCTTATTTTTATTCAGAAACTCTGTGTCTGCCTTGAGGGCCAGAATTATATTTTAGAGTGAACAGAAAATGTGAATGCATAAACATCAATAGAACATGATGTGTCATAATATCTGCTGACCATTATTAAACAAGCTGAAGATATTCTAATTTAATATTACTTTTTCACACAACAGTCACATAAATTGATAATCTTATAATTTTTGTCTGTAACTTACCATTTTTCTAGAAGATTGATATATTTAATCTCTTACTAAGATTTTTGAAAACATTTATTATAGAAAATAACTCATATTGACTATCCATCATACCATATTTATTTCAATTGTTTGACTTAAAGAAAAGATGTACATATGCTAGACATATACAAATAACTTTTCAAATATTTCTATCCCTCTTTGTGTCCCAGATTCTTCCTTCATGTAATAGAAATGATAATAGAACCTATCTCATTGTGTTAAGTAAAAATTAGGTAATAAATGTAAATTTATTTACAAATATTTTCATTTACAAATACTCATTTTCATTTACAAATATCATGTTGCTCAAGCATTTGTTCAATTTAATTTTTTAACTTGTGGAACGATTATAATATTGCTACATAGGTATTGACACCTATTTGTATATTACATTGGAGAGATATATTATAGTTTATTTAACCAGTATTCTATTAATATTTAAGTTATTATAATTTTCTTTTCCTTTTTTTTTTTTTTTTTTTTTTTGAGACGGAGGCTCGCTCTGTCGCCCAGGCTGGAGTGCAGTGGCGCGATCTCGGCTCACTGCAAGCTCCGCCTCCCGGGTTCACGCCATTCTCCTGCCTCAGCCTCCCGAGTAGCTGGGACTACAGGCGCCCACAACCGCGCCCGGCTAATTTTTTGTATTTTTAGTAGAGACGGGGTTTCACCGTGGTCTCGATCTCCTGACCTTGTGATCCGCCCGCCTCAGCCTCCCAAAGTGCTGGGATTACAGGCGTGAGCCACCGCGCCCGGCTTATAATTTTATTTTCTATTTATTCATTTGAGTTCTTACATTCAACTTTATTTTGTCTATTACAAAACGCATAACCCTGGTATAAGCTCTAAAATTAGGATTCTGGTGCAAAGGGTTTTTACATCATTAACTTTTATAGCTTTCAAACTTAGTAAATCTAAGTTTACAGACAATGCACACTCTTAGGAATTATGTTTGATATATATTTCATAATTTGATCTTAGCAGTGCATACATTTTTAGTATTCTTATATAATAGAAGAAGGATTTAGTGTAATGTATGACGACTCAGGCAAGCACAATATTCAGCTATGTATATTTTGTGGTCAATGGGACAATACACACTCTGTGGTTGAAACTAGAGAAGATATATCTATGTTTAACATTTATAAAATTGATTTTTATATAACTCCTAATGTGTTCTCATTTGTCTTCTCCTTGATTCATTTCTAATCCTTTCACAGGCACCTTCTTTTTTAGATATGCATTCAGTGGTAAGTTAGTGTGAAGCTGAAACCAGAAAATCAATAGTAGGGTGAAATACCTCTCATATTCTTTATTTGCTTTCTCATCTTGTTCCTACCAGGGAGGATGTCAGAGGTCTGTCTATAATGAAAAGAGAGAGTTATTATATTGCCATCTTAATTTTTGCTTACCCTGCTCAAAGGATTTAAGTTTATGGTTAACTAATAAATCTTAAGACAATAATAAATTATTATGCTTTTCTATTTTTTCCAGGCCAAATCAGTTAGTCAGAGTTTCTTGTGTTCTCAGAGATGATAATTCTCTAATCATATGGTGTATGAAGTTAGAAATGGGGAAACAGGACAATAACTTGTATGTTCCTCAATTAAGTTTTTTTAATATTTAGAAACAGCTTTGGTTCTACATATACCGAATGACATATAATGCATTATGTTGAATATTCATTATATGTCAGACACTATTCTAGGCACTCAATGCTTTTTTTTTAAATTTGCTCTAAGTTTGTATTCTAGTGAAGAGACACAATAAGCAAATAAACAAAATGTAAAACAGTACTTGGACCCTCCAAAAAGCAGTCCCTGAGATTAAGTTAGGAGTTCAGTGAGTTTGGAGGTTAATACCTGTCAAAAATAAAGGAGACAGGTAGCACAATTGGGCAGGGAAGCTTTCAGACACAAAGCTTTCAGTGGATTTGATCTCCGTGATAAGAAAATAGGGAGAAGCAAGATTGAGCTGGGAGAACCTCAGACTATGATGCAGATCTGACAAGGATTTTACCAACCAAATATGGATCTTTGGAATGAAGATTGTCAATTAGAGGAGTCCCCAGTTGGACACAAATGACTTAGTTGTAGTATTCCCAGGACTCGTACTTGTTGACTGAGGTCTGCATAGGAAAAATGTGAATTTTGGCTAAAAAGCTGAGGCTGATACGGAAGGTGGTACAGTTTATGGCTGTCCATTAACTTCACTCCTGTAAGCTGAATCAAATTATTTATTGAAGGAATACCTGAGCAATGCATCTCCATGGCTGTAACAAATGATAATCCTTTAAGAACATATTTGTTTGAGGGATAGAGTATGATGAGTAGGGCAGAGGGTGGTGACATTTTAGATAGGTGACATAAAATGTGAGCTCACTGATAGACTCTTTAAAGAGGTAACAGTTGGTCAGGGACATTAGTAAGGCAGGGAAAAAAAGCCATGCAAAAAATCTGGGAAGAGCATTCCATGCAGAGGAGAAGTAATTGCAAAAGCTTCAGGTAGTCGTTTGGGGTAAGATATGGGAAAGAAACCAGTGGCATATAACAAAGTAAGTTGTGTCCTGGCATTAAACTATATTGACATCAACATACAAAGGAATGTGTAAATTGTCAAAAACAGGCAATGAAATCATAACTATGAGAGCATGTGGTGGTTAGAATAATGCCAGATTATAAATAATACTGTAAAATCTTTCTAACTAAAAGTGTTATATTGGTGCATGAATGAGTCGACTAAGCAATGGCAAAAAATAGACAATCAAAAATATTCACAAAACTTGTAGAACTTTTATGGAATAAAACAAACTTGTAAAACAGTTCAGAAAAGGGAAAACTTCTAATAAATGTCATTGTGTCACCTGAACAGACACAATGAACAAAAATTAATATAGGTGTGTTCTCCCACCACCACACTGTGGAATAAATTCAGTTGGGTCAGAATTATACATTTTAAAATATTAAGACCATTCAGTCTTAAAACAAATAAACTATGAGTAGATTATTATAAATTCAGAATGGATAAAATTATTCTAAATATAACATAATTCAGAAGCAATAAAATAAAAGTTTGAGCAATCTGATTATATAAAGTTCAGAGAAAGAGGAAGAAAATATCTGTGTAAATGTCAAAATTTTAAAACTCTCACACACACACACATTTGCATACAAATTCAGAAGTCAAATGACAACCTGGGGAAAATTACAACATATCTCAAAGTCTTACAATGCCTAATAAGCAAGGAAATTCTGAAAATTAAAAAGCTGGGTGTTGTGGCTCGTGCCTATAACCCCAGCATTTGGGCCATGGAAAGCAGATTGCTTGAGCTGAGGAGTCTGAGAACAGCCTGAGAAACATGACAAAACTCTGCCTCTACTAAAACTACTAAAATTAGCCAG
The DNA here is from genome assembly GCF_043159975.1 of Macaca nemestrina. Taxonomy (NCBI): domain Eukaryota; kingdom Metazoa; phylum Chordata; class Mammalia; order Primates; family Cercopithecidae; genus Macaca; species Macaca nemestrina. The sequence continues at coordinate 80,695,664 of NC_092131.1, forward strand.
GCACGGTGGCATATGCCTGAAGTCAAGGCTACTCAGGAGGTTGAAGGAGGAGGATCACTTGAGCCCAGGAGTGGTGGTTGCAGTGAGCCAAGATTTCACCATTGCATTCCAGCCTGGGTGCCAGAGTGAGACTCTGTCTCAACAAAAAAATAAAGTCAGGGCAAGATGGTTGATGAGATGCAGCCAGATGGAACACCTAGCTGCATGTTCCATCTAAGATGACTGGCATGCTCTTAACAGATCTTCAGAAGGAAGGCACTGAGAGTGGATGGAGGAAAGACACTAGAAGCTGGGCTGAAGGGGGAGGAAAATGTGAACCCTGCATGGGACTACTGTGCACTGGGATTCATTCCTGGTCTGCAGCAGCTTCAGGGGAATGAGAGAGTTGAACTAGCAAGGAGCAAGCCCTTCTTGGCACAGGCCTCTGGAACTCTGGCAGGAGGAGACCCATCTACCACCACAGACACTTGAGTCGGCAGGGAGAGCTGCTTATAGAAATGATAGAGGTAGGAAGCCAGCTGAGTTGGAACCCTATAGTTGGAGCACCACCAGGGACAGCCATCCCCCTAGGCTTTACTTGACCCATAGGGCAATTTAGCCCTAGGGGAACAGCTGGACCTGAATTTTGCAGGGTGATCTTGCCCATAAATGGGGCTGGTTTGACCTCAGCACCACTTGGTCTGCTGGCTTCTCTTGTGGGCCCATCCTAATAGTCCCTGCTTACAAGGAAACCTTGGGTGCCCTAGGGGCCAGTATCTTGACTCCTGAGCTGGCAGACTATGCCTGACGGGTAAAAACTGTCAGTAGTGTAGCCTCCAACTGCCCACCAACCTGCCCATTCGATCACCACACTGCAGCTACCCCTGGGTCCACAGAAACCTCCCAAATCACTTTGCCAGTGCATATGTGCACAAGTAGGTTTTGCCTTCCTTGCCCTGCCAGTACACATATATTCATGCACCCTGCCCTGCCACTGCTGTGGTAGAAATGCAGTCCACTCCCCACCCCACCCTGCGCCAATCACCATTGATGTCAGAGCCTTGAGAGGCACAGAGGCAGCCATCCCTACTCTTGCCAGCACCCTGCCCATGTGCCAACACTGCCTCAGGAGTGAAACTAGGCACAGAGAACAGAGAACCCTCCCCTGCCCTGACAGACCACCCCCACCTGCAGCACACAAAGAATGCACACATACTTGCACTCACCATCATGCCCCCCCCCATACCAACAGCACCACCAACTGGACCATATGCATAGTAGCCAGCAAGGGTCTCCTGCCTCACTGGACCATATTGCCTCTACCGCTGTGGTGAATGCCTGCACCCTGCTGCAGAAAATGAGTGTGCACCCAACCAGACTATCACTGCCATTGCTGCTGGCATGTGTGAATGAGCATGGATGCTGCTTTGGCGCTGACAACACCCATTGAAATGTAGTGACCAGTGGTATGGGAATAATTTAGTTTCCCCAGTGGAGTGGATTCTTAATGTCAAGGAGCCAGAGAACAAAGTCATGGCCTGATACAAGTACCCCAGAATTAGAGCATGCATTCCAAGAGTTGGGAACTAAGTGTTGCCCCACTAAAATCTTCCATAAATGAAACCAGTCAGTTGAATTCACATTATACCACAATCAAATCCTGAAAGTCATAAAATAGGATAAAAGAATAAAAAAAACTCCCCAAAGGCCAGCAAATTCATAGATTCAAGGAATATCAACCCACAAAGATGAGAAAGAACCAGTACAAAGGCCCTGACAACTCAAAAAGCCAGAATGCCTTCTTTCCTACAAATGACCACATTACATTGCCAGCAAACATTCTGAATGGGCTGATATGGCTGAAGTGACAGAAATATAATTCAAAATATGGATAGAAAAGAAGATCATTGAGATGCAAGAGTACATTGAAACTCAATTCAAGGAAGCTAAGCATGACAATAGAAACTGACAGACACAATAGCCAGTATAGAAAAGGATATAGCCAACATGATAGAGCTGAAAAACCCATTATAAGAGTTTCATAAAGCAATCACAAGTATCAAGAGCAGAATAGACCAAGTGGAGGAAAGAATCTCAGAGCTTGAAGACTGGCTTTCTTAAATAACACAGTCAGACAATAATAAAGAAAAAAGAGTTAAAAGAAATGAACAAAACCTCTTAGAAATATGGAATTATGTAAGGAGAACAAACCTATGAATCACTGGTGTCTCTGAAATAGATAAGAAGAATGTGAGCAACTTTGCAGTCATATTTCAGGATATCATCACTGAGAACTTCCCCAACCTAGAGAGGCCAATATTCAAATTCAGAAAACACAGATAAATTTTGCAAGATACTACACAGGAAGACACATGAAAATAAGATTCTCAAAAGTAGAAATGAATGAAAAAAAAGTTAATGACAGCCAGCAAGAAAGCACAGGTCACCTACAAAGAGAACTCCATCAGGCTAACAGTAGATGTCTCAGCAGAAGCCCTAGAAGCCAGAAAATATTAGGAGTCAATATTCAACTTTATTAAAGAAAAGAAGTTCCAACCCATAATTTAATACCTGGTCAAACTAAATTTCATAAGCAAAGGAGACATAAAATCCTTTTCAGACAAACAAATGCTGAAAGAATTTATTTTCACCAGACCTTCCTTTCAAGAGCTGCCAAAGGAAGCACTGAATATAGGAAGGAAAGACCATCACCAGTCACTACAAAAAAACACACCTAAGTACACAGACCAGTGACTCTAAAAAGCAACCACATAAAGAAGTTGGCATAATAATCAGGTAACAGCATGATAACAGGATCAAAAACACACATATTAATACTAATCTTATATGTAAATGGGCTAAATACCCTCAATTAAAAGGCACAGGGTGGCAAGCTAGATAAAGAACCAAGACCCATTGTTATGCTGTCTTCAAGAGACCCACCTCACATGCAATGACACCCCAACCCACAGGCTCAAAATAAAAGGATGAAGAAAAATCTACCAAGTTTGAAAAGGAAGCATTGTAATCCTAATTTCAGATGAAACAGACTATAACAAAGATCAAAGAAGACAAAGAAGGACATTACATAATGGTAAAGGATTCAATTCAGCAAGAAGACCTAACTATCCTAAATATACATTCACCCAATACAGAAATACCCACATTCATAAGGAAGTTCTTACAGACCTTCAAAGAGACTTAGACTCCCACACAATAATAGTGGGATGCTTCAGCACCCCACTGACAGTATTAGACAAATCATCAAGGCAAAATAGTTAACAAAGATATTCAGGACCTGAACCGAGCATTGGGTCAAATGGATCTAATAGATGTATATAGAACTCTGCATGCCCAAACAACAGAATATACATTTTTATCATCACATGACACATACTCCAAAACTGATCACATAATCAAACATAAAACACTCCTCAGCAAATGCAAAAGAACTGAAATCATAACAATCAGTCTCCCAGATAATAGCACAATCAAATTCAAAATCAAGAGTAAGAAATTTGTGTAAAACCAGGCAATTGCTAGAAATTGAATAACCTGTCCCCAAATGATTTTTGGGTAAATAATTAAATTAAGGCAGAAATTGAGAAGTTCTTTGAAACTAATGAGAACAAATATGCAATGTACCAGAATCTGTGAGACACAGCTAAGGCATTGTTAAGTGGGAAATTTATAGCACTAAATGCCCACATCCAAACGTCAGAAAGATCTCAATTTAATGACCTAACATCACAAATTAAAAAACTAGACACCAAAGAGAAAACCAACCTAAATCTAGTCTAAGACATGAAATATTCAACATCACGGCTGAAGTGAAGGAGATTGAGACACCAAAAGTCATTCAAAAGATCGACAAATCCAAGAGTTGTTTCTATGAAAAAAGTAATAAAATAGACCACTAGCTAGACTCATAAAAAAGAAATGACAGAAGGTACAAATAAACCCAAGCAGAAATGACAAAGGGGAAAGGAGATGTAACAACTGAACCCACAGAAATGAAAATAACAAGAAGAGAATAGTATGAACACATCTATGCACATAAACTAGAAAATCTAGAAAAAAATGGATAAATTCCTTGACACATACACATTCCCGTGACTGAGCAGGGAATAAATTGAATCTCTCAACAGACCAATAATAAACTCTAAAATTGAATCAGTAATGAATAGTCTACCAATTAAAAAAAGCCCAGGACCAGACAGATTCACAGCCAAATTCTACCAAATGTGCAAAGAACTACTATCATTCCTACTGAAACTATTCCAAAAATTGAGGAGAAAGGACTCCTTTCTAACTCCTCGTAGACACTACTTATTCTCTGAGACCAGTATCATCCTAATATAAAAGCCTTGAAGAGACACAACAGAAACAAGAAAATTTCAGTCCATTATCCTTGATGAACATCCACGAAAAAATCCTCAAAAGATCACTGGCAAACTGAATCCAGCAGCACGTCAAAAGGTGAATCCACCACGATCAACTAGACTTTATCCCTGGGGTGCAAGATTTGTTCAACATATGTAAATCAGTAAATGTGATTCATCACATAAATGGCACTAAAGACAAAAACCATATGATTATCTCAATATATACAGAAAAGGCTTTCAGTAAGATTCAACACTCCTTCATGTTAAAAAACCCTCAATGCACTAAGTATTGAAGGAACATAACTCAAAATAATAAGAGCCATCTGTAACAAACCTGTAGCCAACATCATACCAAACAGGCAAAAACTGAAAGCATTCTTCTTGAAAGCTGGCACAAGACAAAGTATGTCCTCTCTCACTACTCCTATTCAACATAGTATTGGAAGTCCTGTCTAGAGGAATCAGACAAGAGAAAGAAGGAACAGGCATCCAAATAGGAAGACAGGAAGTCAAACCATCCCTGTTTGCCGACAACTTCATCCTATATCTGGAAAACCCCATAGTCTTGACCCAAAGTTTCTTAAGCTGATAAACAACTTCAGCAATGTCTCAGGATACAAAATTAATATATAAAAATCACTAGTATCCTATACACCAACAACACCAAGCTTAGAGCCAAACCAGGAACACAACCCATTCACAAGTGTCACAAAAATAATAAAGTGCTTAGGAATATAGCTAATGAGGGAGGTGAAAACTCTCTACAAGGAGACCTGAAAAATGCTGCTCAAGGAAACCAGAGATGACACAAATAGAAAAACAGTCTGTGCTCATGGATAGGAAGAATCAATATCATTAAAGTGGCCATACTGCTCAAAACAATTTATAGATTAAATGCTATTCCTATTATAGTGCCATTGATATTCTTCACAGAACTAGGAAAACTATTTTAAAATTCATATGGAACCACAAAAGAGCCCCAGTAGCCAAGGTGATCCTAAGCAAAAAGAACAAAGTTAGAGGCATCATACTGTCCAACTTCATGCTATACTAAGTTCTACAACAACCAAAACAGCATACATACTACTGACACAAAAACAGATACATAGACCAATGGAACAGAACATAGAACCCAGAAATAAGGCTGCAATGCCTACGACTATCTAATCTCTGATAAAGCTGACATAAACAAGCAATGGGGAAAGGACTCTATTCAATAAATAGTGCTGGGATAACTGGTTAGCCACATGCAGAAGAATGAAAATGAACCTCCTTCTTATACCATATACAAAAATAAGCTAAAGATGGGTTAAAGACTTAAATGTAAAACCCAAAACTATAAAAACCATGGAAGACAACCTAGGCAATACCATTCAGGACATAGGAATGGACAAATATTTCATGACAAAGATGCCAAAAGCAATTGCAACAAAAGCAAAAATTGACAAATGAAATCTAATTAAAGAACTTTTGCACAGCAAAGGAAACTATCAAGAAAGTAAACAGAAAACCTACAGAATGGGAGAAAATCTGCAAACAACTATGTATCTAACAAAAGTCTAATATCCAGCATCATAAAGAATTTAAACAGTTTTGCAGCAAAAATACATACAACCCAATTAAAAAGTGAGCAAAACGGACACTTTCAAAATAAGATATACATAGAGCCAAAAAGTATATGAAGCAAAGCTCATCATCACTGATTGTTCAAATTAAAACCACTATAAAATATGATCTCATACCAGTCAAAATGGCAATGTTTAAAAAGTTAGATAAAAGCATGTGTTGGTGAGATTTCAGAGAAAAGGGAATGCTTATATGCTGTTGAGGGTAATATAAATTAGTCGAGTCACTGTGGAAAACAATTTGGAGATTTCTCAAAGAAATTAAAACAAAAATGTTATTTGATGCAGCAATCTAATTACTGAGTATATATTCAAAAGAAAACAAATTGTTCTACCAAAATGACACATGCTTGTCTATGTTCATTGCAGCACTACTCACAATAGAAAAGACATGGAATCAACCTAAATGACCATCAGTGGTAGAGTGAATAAAGAAAATATGGCATATATACAATGGAATACTATGCAGCTGTAAAAAATAATGAGATCAGATCTGTTGCAGGAACATGGTTGGAGCTGGAGGCCATTATCCTTAGCAAACTAATGCAGGAACAGAAAACAAAATATCTCAAGTTCTCAACTATAACTGGGAGCTAAATTAAGAGAACACATGGACATATAGAGGGGAACAACAAACACTGGAGTTTATCAGAGGGTGGAGGGGTTGGATAAGGGAGAGGATCAGGAAAAAAAAAACTAATGGGTACAAGGCTTAATACCTGTATGACAAAATAATCTGTGCAACAAACCCCCATAACATGAGTTTACCTATATAACAAATCTGCATATGTACCCCTGAACTTAAAATAAAAGTTAAAAAAATAAAAATAAAGGAACAAAAACCATCTTAAAGCAGGCACAATATATAAGCATTCCATATTGGAAAATCCTAATATACATAATAAATATTTTCCTCCTTCATTAATAATAAATAAAATACAAATTTAAACAACATTGTGATGCCATTTCTCACCTATAAAAATAGAAAACAAAAACCCTCAAAAGTTTAACATACCCTGTGGGTAAAATTATACTGAAAGAGACAATTTTGCACATTATTGGTGGGAATACAAAATAACAAAATCTTTGTGAAGGGGACTATGACATCATCTTAAAAAATTGCATATACATTTATCCCTTTACCTGACATTCCCATGAAATATATCCCATATACAACCTGTTAACAATTTGCAGTGGCATATGATCAAGACTATTTGTCATGATTTCATTTGTAAACATAAGATGTTGGAAATAATTCAAAGGTCCATCAGCAGTGGACTTGTTAAATATTCTCTGGTACATATACATGGAGGAATGTAATATATGAAAATGAATGAGGCAGAATGTCTTGATACAAATATTCAGTAATCTCCAGGATATATTCTTAGGCAATATAAAAGAACCAAGATGGAAATATTATTTCTGTTACACGAAATCTCAAAAATTTGAGACACAAGACCTTGTGGGTCCTAATTAAGTAATCTCATCTCCTATCTTTTAGGTAACCATCTGTTTATGTTTCTCAAGAGAAACATACTTTTTGAATTGAGTTCCTGTACTGTAAAGCAGTCACCTTGAAAATGCAATATATTGCAACATTATACTGGATTTTCCTCCATCCCATTTTCCCTATTTCCATTTTCTAACTTTCTGTGTTTTCCTCATAAGTAACCTGCCCGCACCTAAAACCTCATCTCAGCCTTTACTTTTCAGGGCACCCAAGTGAAGACACCAATCAATAACGAAAATCCCATAAGTTCTGCTACATTTCTCCATGGTAGCTGCTATATTTAAGTGCACAGTAAATAGTTCATTCATCAGGGATGCTTCTAAATCATTTCAAGTCTGTGATAGTCCTCAATGGGACCAAAACATATGATTTGGTAAGATCAAAAGTGTCACTATTATAGATTTTTGAGTGAAACAAGCCTTAATATTCTGATTTCACAGTCCAATTTTGTCTTACCTTCACAGAAGATTATTAAACGTTGTAAGAGTAAAACTCCCAATGTACTAGCAGATATCATTTGCATTTTTTAAATGTAAATAATCATTGGCTGAAGATTTTGAATGACATATGAACAGATACATCTGGATTAAATTTAAACCAGTTATTTTTCAGCCTATTTGATTTTAGTGTGCTTTTTTTTTTCAATGTTGGTTTACAACTTCATTTTGGCCCTCGGTAATTTATACAATAAACTCAGAAACAAGGAATTAGGCAATAATGCAAAATGTATACAATATGCAATAATGTACCAGGATATAATCTTAAACAGAATTTAGCTTTCCCAACTTACAGATGAAAATCCATGATCTAGAACATATGTCATGCCCACAATCATGTAGTTGGTATCTGAATAAAGACTCGATTTATATCTTTCAAATTAAAACCCAAACTCTTTTCATTATAATTAAATTTCCAAAAGTGTTAACTACATAATAATGTGCATGTAATATTGCTTGTTTACTGAAAAAATTATGAGCAGAGTTTAGCATAAGATGACTGCATTTGAGGATTTTTTTTTACAAATGATTATTTTTCTCCTGATTCATAAAGTTTGTTCTCATTTGCCTCATTTCTTCTTAATCACCTTCACTACAGAAATGCTTCTTTTATTAAAAAAGTTTTTGAAAACCTCTATTCACATTTTCTGTGTTAGCAGGAATTAACTTTATATTTCTTATCTTGGAAATTAATCAAATTTTTAGTCCAGACTATTGATAGATTTCACTTCTCATAATGAGATGTACCCAGAGTTTCAATATTGTGTACCATCAAATAGGGATTTTATTTATTCATCATTTTCATTATGAGTAATATTCATGCTCAATATTTTAGTCATCTGAATAAATAGCAAAATTATACTGTACAATGTCCTGAAAATGAGGTTAGTCTATGTACAAGTCAAGTGAAACGATTTTCTCTCATCTCAACTGAATTTGTGAAATAATAAATAATGTAAGAGGGAAAAGATTGGCCGCTGAAAATCAATTCCACTCTCTAAAGTATATCAATAAGTTGATAATATGGAGAAACTGTAATAAGGCAAGTCATTGCAGAAATGGAAAAAAAATCTGCAGTAAGTTGCAAGTTATAATTTTATTATATATAATATTACCACATCACATTTGGTCAAAAGATCATGATCCAAGTCAAACTTTCTAAAGCAAGTCGTGGATCTCCAGCAAGCATTGTTATAAATAAACTTATCAAGTAAGATTTGAGGAGTCTTTAAAGATTCCGTATAAACCCTCTTTAATTTTGTGTCTGAGTAGTACCTCGAATTGTAATTTTATGACATATTTTTATTACAGTGACTCTCAAATAAAAAATAAAATACATCGTAATACTCTCAATGAAAAAGTGCTTTTATTATGTGATATTATCAAAATAGTTTAAGAGAAAAAAATAAGTATTTTATCTCAAGGCAAAATGTAAGTTAACTTTTAAATTTGTATCTTATGACTATGGCTCTTCTCAAGATTAATTGTAAAAACAGATAAAAATGTCTCAACAGAATATCAAAATTACCTACATCTAGTAGAGTTAAAACTTTCAATGCCAAATTCAAAGGCAGATTAAATTCAGTTTATATCAAAATTCCTATGCTTGTTCTGGCAAGGGCATATATGCTTTTGTTTTGTTTTGTTTTAAAAATCATATGTATGAATTTGAACCTTATTCACCTATTTATTGTAAATTAAACTGGCTGCAAAATGAACATGCAGTGCCCCTTCTTGAATTATTGCTAAGAATTTCAAGATGATGATAGCAAAGCAGTAACCATTTGTGGAGCCCTTTTCAGCATGAAGCCCCATGTGACCACACAGGTTGAGCACTTATGAATCAGTTCTAATTGTGTACTTTGGGTGCATTATTTAACTTTTGTAGATTTAGTTTAGTGTTGTATGTTTAAGACAGTTGATAAGATGAATTTATTGAGATGCTACAAAGAAAAATGAATTCCATGTAAATCACCTGGGCCATATGTGGCCTGTGTGCTATGGTTTGCACAAGCTTGATATAATACATGACCTTTGTGGCTGACTTCTCTCACTTAGCATAATGTTTTTGTCCAAAGTGTTGTATGTATCAGTAGACTGTCCTTTTTTTTTTTTACTGGATTTACATGATTTATTAATAATCTATGATATGATTTTTATGTAATAATCTATGATATTATGTCATCAGTACATTTTACTTCTACTAGGTTGACTCCAGTTTGTGGCTATTACAAATAGTATTCTGTTAATATTCATATGTATGTGTATGTGTGTGTGTGTGTATACATATATATGTAAATATGTGTATTGGTAAATATGTAATTTGTTTCCCTTAGGTATATAGAGAATCTAAGAGTAGAATTGCTAGGGCATTAGTATATGCATCTATTGATAAACATATATTACAAAGAATTTTCCAGTGTAATAATATAAATTTACATTCCCATCAACATTGTATGAGAGTTCAAGTTGCTCCAGATCATCATCAGTTTTGTCATTGTTTATCTTTTGAAAAATGAGTTAGTCATTCTAGCACAAGCATGGAGACTCTAATTGTGGTTTAAATTTGTAATCTCAAGATATCTCACAGAGTAGTACTTTCATATGTTGATTGACCAACGGAATATTCTTTTTTTATGAGGTTTCTGGTAAATTCTTTTTGACAATTGTTTTATATTGATGACTTTGCCTTATTAATTTCGAAGTTTGGTACATATTCTAGATGTGAATTTCTCTTTTTTTTCAGCCTGAGAGCAAACTCTTAAACAACATTTATTTATTTATTTATTTATTTATTTATTTATTTATTTATTTTTGAGACCCAGTCTCTCTCTGTCGCCCAGGCTAGAGTGCAGTGGCGCAATCTCGGCTCACTGTAAGCTCCACCTCCCGGGTTCACGCCATTCTCCTGCCTCAGCCTCCCGAGTAGCTGGGACTACAGGCGCCCGCCACCATGCCTGGCTAATTCGTATTTTTTAATTGGCACATTGTATTTTCACTTACGTATGAAGTACGATTTTAAATTTTGGCACTTATCTATGTTGTGTAATAATCTAATTAGAGTAGTTAGTGTATCCATCACCTCATGCATGTATCATTTCTTTGTGGTAAAAACATTTAAAAACCCCTCTTCTAACTACTTTGTAATATACAGTATTTTAGTGTTAACCATAGTTACCCTGCGGTGCAAAAGATTATGAGAATTTATTCCTTCTATCTAGTTGTAACTCTCTAACCACTGACCAACCTCTCCCCATCGTTACATCCCCACTCCCCTCTCCAGTATCTGGTAACCACTGTTCTACTCTCTACTTCTATGATATGTATTTAGATTCCACATGAGTGAAATCATGCAGGATTTGTCTTTCTGTTCCTGGCTTATTTCATTTAACAGATATTTCTCCAAGTTTGAAGTTCATCTATTTGTTACAAATGACAGGCTTTCCTTCTTTTTTATAACTTAATAATATTCTATTATATATGTGTGTGTTTGATTGTGTGTGTTTGTGTGTGTATACACACACTACATTTATTTTTTTTACCAATTCATTACTTGTTGGTCACTTAGGTTGAATTTTATCTTTGCTATTCTAAATAGTGCTGCAATAAACATGTGAGTGCAGATATCTATTCAACATACTTATTTTACTTCCTCTAGATATGTACCCATAGTAGAATTGCTTTTAATTTTTTGAGGAACCTTCATATTTCCAAAATGGTTGTGCTGCTTTAGAATCCCACCAGTAGTATGCAAATATTCCCTTTTCTCCTTATTCTTACCAACACTTGTTTTATTTTGTCTTTTTGGTAATAGCCATTCTAAAGAGAATAAGGTCGTAACACATTGTGGTTTTGATTTGCATCTCTCTGATGACTAGAAATGTTGAACATTATTAAATATACCTGTTGGCTATTTATAATCTTCATTTGATAAATGTCTATTAAAATCTGTTGCTTATTTTTAATTGGTTTATTTTTTTCTGTTGAGTCAATTCCTTATATAGTCTGGGTATTAATCACTTGTCAGATGGATAGTTTACAAATATGTTATCCAGTTCTGTACTTTGTATATTCACTCTGTTAATAGTTTCCTTTGCTGTGTGAAAGCTTTTTAGTTTGATTTAATCTTGTCTATTTTTGCTTTTGCAACCTGTGCTTTTGTTATATTATTTTTAAAATCTTTCCTCAGCCCAATGTCCTGAGCATTTCCCCGGTTTTCTTGTAGTTTAATAATTTCATGTTTTACATTTAAATATTTAATATATTTTGAGTTGATTTTCATACATGGTGAAAGTTAGAGGTCTAGTGTCATTCTTTGACATATGGATATCAGATTTTCCCAGCCCCATTTACTAAAGAGACTCTCATTTTCCCAGTATATGTTCTTGGCACCTTTGTCAAAAATTGGTTGGCTGTAGGTATGCGAATTTATTTGTAGGCTCTCTATTCTGTTTCATTGGTCTATGTATCTGTTTTTATACCATGCTGTTTTGGTTACTACAGCTTTGTAGTATATTGAAGTCAGGTAGCATGATACCCCCAGCCATGTTCTTTTTGCTCAATATAGCTTTGGCTATTTAGGGTCAGTTTTTCCATGTGAATTTTAGAATTTTTTTCTATTTCTATGAATAATTTTATTAGTATTTTAGTAGGGATTGCATTGAATCTGTAGATAACTTTGTGTAATATGGCCATTTTAATAATATTAATCCTTCCAGTCTGTAAAGATGTGTTATATTTACATTTATTTGTGCCCTCTTCAATTTATTTCTCAAAATTTTATCGCTTTGAGTTAAAAGACCTTTCACCTCTTTGGTTAAGTTTATTTCTATATATCTTCTTTGTATAGCTATTGTAAAGAAAATTTATTTTCTGTCTTTATTCCAGTGGGAACGTCTTTTATTTATTTGTCTTGCCTGATATTTCTGGCTAGGATTTTCAGTGCTATATTGAATAGAAATGGTGAAGAAGGAATCTTTATCTTGTTTCTGATATGAGAAGAAAAGCTTTCAGCTTTTTCCCATTCAGTATAATGTTAGCTGTGAGTTTGGCATACATGACCTTTATTATGTTGAGGTGCATACTTTATATACCTAATTTTTTGAGAAATGTTACAAGGAAGAGTTTATTTAAAATATTTTTATTTTAAGTTTGGGGGTACATGTGCAAGATGTGCACCCTCATTTGTTACATCAGTAAACATGAGTAAAAATATGTCATGTGGGGTTATTATGCAGATTATTTCATCACCCAGGTATTAAGCCTAGTATCCATTAGTTACTTTTCCTGGCCCTCTTCCTCCTTTCACCCTCCAGCTTCTGGAAGGTCCCAGTGTTTGTCATGTCCCTCTATGCATCCTTCCATAGAAAAATTTCACTGCGATTTTACTTTGCATTACTTCAATTCTCTAGATCAATTAGGAAAAGAGACATGCATACAAGTATTGAGTCTTCTAATTTATAAACATCGTACATTCCTTCATTTATTTAGATTTTTCTTAATTACTCTCAATAATGTCCCTTAGTTTTTGGTGCAGAGACTGCATTTTTTTTTTTTGTTTTTTAGAAGTAAAATTTATTTTCAACCAATCATTTTAAAATATTTTATATTTACTAGCAGACAACTTTATGCTTAAATTTGTGTTACAATTTTCAAGTGTTAATACATTTAGTTTTGTGTTTTTAGTTTACTTTTTGTTGCAGTAAAAACATTTAACATGAGATCTGTTGAGAGATTTTTTGAGATCAATACTCAACAAAATTTTAAGTGTTCAAACAGTATTGTTAACTATAGACAGTATTGTACAGTAGATTTCTGGAACTTATTGATCTTGTATAAATATAATGTTTTATCTGCTCAACAGCAACTCCAAGCTTCTGCCTCCTCACAGCTTCTAATAGCTATGATTCTACTCTCTGTTACTATGAGTTTGAATATTTTATATACCTTACAGTAAGTGGAATCATGCAGCATTTGTCCGTCTGCGACTGGCTTATTTCACTTAGCATAATATACCCCAAGTTCATCCATGTTGCCACATATAGCAGAGTTTCCTTTTATTGGTTAAATAATATTCAATTATATCTATATACCACATACTTATATAATATATATCTATGTGCTGCATTTAAATATACTGCATACCTATATACTGCATATCTATATATACATATTGATATACAGAGAGACTTATATGTATAATTACATTATATCTGTATATAGATATACTATGTATTTACTTATACTACATATAGATGTAGTATATCTATATACTGCATTTTATCCATTCACTAATGGATGGACATTTAAATTTTTCTCATGTGTTAGTTATTGTGAATAAAGCTCCAGTGAACATTTGAGTGCAGATATATCTATGAGATCCCAATTTTGATCATCTTGTTTATACAGGTGCTCTTTCACTTATGATGGGGCTATGTTCCAAGAAACCCATCTGTATTAATCAGGGTTCTCTAGAGGGACAGAACTAATAGGATAGATTATATGAAGGGGAATTTATTAAGGAGTATTGACTCACACGATCACAAGGTGAAGTCGTCTTCACCTTGTGGTCGTCTCCAAGCTAAGGAGCAAGGAAGCCAGTCTGAGTCCCAAATCCTCAAAAATAGGGAAGCCGGCAGTGCAGCCTTCGGTCAGTGACCTAGGGCCCGAGATCCCCTGGCAAACCACCAGTGTAAATCAAAGAGTCCAAAAGCTGAAGAACTTGGAGTCTGATGTTTCAGGGCAGGAAGCACCCACCACGGGAGAATGATGAAGGCTAGAAGACTCAACAAGTCAGTTTCTTCCATGGTCTTCTGCCTGCTTTTATTCTAGCTGCACTGGCAGCTAATTAGATGGTGCCCACCCAGATTGAGGGGGTCTGCCTCTTTCAGTCCACTGACTCAAATGTTAATCTCCTTTGGCAACACTCTCACAGACAGACCCAGGAACAATACTTTGCATCCTTGAATCCAATCGAGTTGACACTCAATATTAACCATCACACCATCTTAATTCAAAAATATCTTGTCAAAAATATATTTCATGCCTCAATAAATCCATTGCACAGTAAAAAACAAAACCTGTAGGTTTGACCATCATAAGTCCAGATGCTCCTTGATATATAATGGGGTTAGGTGCGAACACATTCATAATGAAGTCAAAATATTGTAAATGGAACCATCATAGATCAAGAATTGTTTGTATACTAAGAAGTGGGATTGTTAAATCCTGTGGTAGATTTATTTTTACTTTTCTGAGGAAGCATTATACTATGTCCTATAGGGACTGAACCGTTTCCATTTTCACAAACATTGTACAAGTGTTCTAACTAATTCACATTCTCACACCACTTACCTTTTTTATAATAGCTATACTAACAGGTGTAAGGCAACAGCTCTTGTTTTTCATAAAAACAATGACAGTTTTGAGTTTTGATTTGAATGAACATAAAAATTAATGCTATTTTACATATTTTATACATCTATTGGCCAATTGTGTAATATCGTTGGAAAAAAAATTGTTGTGTAACATCTTTGGAAAAAAAATTGTTGTGTAACATCTTTGGAAAAAATGTTGGAGTCCTTTGCCCATTATTTAATTTAGGCATTTGTGGAGTTCTTCTTGTTTGTTTTTGGTATCCTTTTGCTACTGAATTATAAGGAATTCCTTGTATATTTGGGATATTAATCCCTCACCAGTTATATGGTTTGCAAATAATTTCTCCTATTCGGTAGGCTTTTTTCACTGTCACTTCTTTCCTTTTCTATACAGAATCTTTTGTAGTGTGATGGAGTCACACTTCATTAATCTTGCTTTTGTTGCTTATGAATTTGGTGTCGTATCTAGGAAAATAATTTCAAATCCAATGCCATGAAGTATCCCACTATGTTTTCTTCTTGAAGCTTTGCAGTTCCGGATCTTACATTTAAATCTTTAATCCCTGTGTGTTGCTTTTTGTGTACAGTGTAAGTTAAGGGTCCAACTTCATTTGCGTGTGTGTGATCATCCAGTTATCACAGTACCATTTGTTAGAGACTTTTCTTTTCCATTGCTCATTTTCGGCACTTTCATTGAAGATCAGTTGACTATTTATATATGGGAGTGTTTCTGGGCTCTCTATTCTGTTCCATTTGTCTATGTGTATGTTTTACGCCAGTACCATATCATTTTGATTACAATAGTTTTATAAAATGATTTGAAATCAAGAAGTATTATGCTTCCAGCTTTGTTCTTTCTCAAAATTGCTTTGGCTCTTTAGGGTCTTCTGTAGTTTCATATAAATGTTACAATTGATTTTTCTGTTACTGTAAAATATGCCATTGGAATTTTGATAGTGATTGTGTTAAATCTGTAGATTTCTTTGAGTAGAATTGACATTTTAACAATATTAATTATTTAAATTTATTAATATGACATGTCTATTTCTTGCTTCTTTAATTTATTTCATGAATAGTTTGTAGTTTTCAGTGTGTAAGTGTTTCTTCTCTTTGGCTAAGATTATTCCTAATAGCCATACACAATTCTATTCTACTCAAGCTATTTGAGTTATTTTTCACCTAATTGTAGAAGATACCTTTTTAGAATAAAAATAAAATTTATTATAATATTTGTTATGATTTTCCTCTTGCATAATATGACAAATATTTATAATAAGTATAAAATACTTCCATTTGCTATTAAAATTTTAAGTGAGGTATAATATATACAAGAAGTCTTCAGTGTGCAATGCAATAAATTTGATACATTTGCACATCCATGTAAGCTGAATCACACCACATTAGAAACTGCTAAGCAACTTTGGAAGTTGTTGAAACTCTCTTCTCCTAAATTAATTGTTTTAGCCTCAAATTAGTATTTTGAACATATTAATTCTTTCAGTCTATTAATATGAGATTTCTATTTGTTCCTTCTTTAATTTATTTCATGAATAGTTTGTAGTTTTCAGTGTTTAAATGTTTCTCCTCTTTGGCTAAGATTATTCCTATTAGCCATTCACATTTTAACTTATTTATACGGCACCCACCTTATTTACTATTGTTGTCATATATCTTGCTTCAACATATCTATAAACATTGCAACACTATATCATTATTTCCTTTTTCAAAAGTTGTCTTCATGTTTACCAAACTATTTTCCTTTCTGATACTTTCTTCTTACTTTTCTCTGTTTCCATCTAGGGTTGTTTTCCTTCAGCTTGTTAAGCTTCCTTTATTATTTATTGAAGTGCAACTGATAAGACAAATTGCCTTGCTCTTTATTGGCCTGATAATTTGTTTTTATTGCCCTCATTTTAGAAGGACAAAGAAGTAATTAAAGCAATAAACATTTAGAAATAGAGAAATTCACAAAATTAAAATGTAATGTAGAATTTAATCTTTTAAGCCTTTGATTATGCAAATAATAAAAATGATTAATTGGGTTGATTAATTATATTCTATTGTCTACTTTTCTTCCTATAAGAAATACACTTTTTTAATATGCTCAAGGAATATGAAAAAAATGTGTTTTCCATTATAATCATTACATTATATTTTCAATAATATAAATAACCTATTTTTCTAAAGAGAATTACAGTAAGGTTAATTATGAATAATATGACTTTCATTTAAGATACACCATATGCCAAATAAAGATAAAGTTATATTTACCTCAGTTGTGGACTGAATGTTTGTTTACCTGCAATATTTATATGCTGCTTGTCACCAAAATGGTGCTACTTAGGGGTGAAAGCTTCGGGAGATAATTAGGTTTAGATGAAGTCATAAGGGTGGGGCCTCCATGATGAGACTTGTGTCCTTATAAGAGGAAAAAAGACCATAGGTCTCTAGCTCTCTCCACAGCGTGAAAACATAGCAAAAATGTGGCCATCTGCAAGCCAAGGAAAGGTCTTTTCCCAGGAAGTGAACCTGTTGCCACCTTAATCTTGGATTTCTCAGTCTACAGAAATATGAGAAATAAATGCCTTTTCTTTAAGCCAACTAGTCTACGGTGTTTTGTTACAGCAGCCCAAGCTGACTAAAACGGATTTTGGTAACAAGAGTAGGTGCTGCTTTAATAAGTATCTAAACATGTGGAAGTGACTTTGAAATTGGGTTTGGGTAGAGATTGGAGTTTTGAGGTGCATGCCGGAATAGGGATATAAAAGTTGGTTCTGGTGAGGGCTCATAGATAAAAGAAGAGAGTTGTAGAGAAAGGATCTGTCTTCTTAGATAATAGGTAAATTAATTATAAATAGAATGTTAATAGAAACATGGACAGTACCGTCAATTCTGTGGAGGTCTCAGATAGAAATGAAGAAAATGTTATTGCACAGTAGAAGAAAGTGATACTTGTTATAAAGTGCCAAAGAAGTTGCTGAATTGTGTTCTTGTGTTTTTTGAAAAGTAGAACCGGTAAGTGGTAAAATTGGATATTTAACTAAGGAGGTTCCTAAGAAAGTGTTGAAGGAGTGACTTAGTTCTAATTGATGGCTTATAGTAAAATGCAAAGGATGAATTGAACAAGGAATTGTTAAGAAAAAAGAAACAGGAAGTTAAAAATTTGAAAAATTTTCAGACTATCCATATTGCAAAAAGTTAAAAAGCTTGTTCTAAGAGCTCTCTAAGGGTGTAAGACTAGTATGGGTGTTTACCACAGATCTACCCAGCCATTCCACAGTAATGCTGCCAGTTTGAACTGAAGAGGGTAAAGAGGGGACTAAATGAAGGGAGGTTGTTGGACTTCTTAGATCCTACAGGACTGAGTTCTAGAGTCATTTGACTGTGAATGTGTGTTATTCTTAAAGACAAGGGAAGAATGACCTCAAAGATTATTCAGAGATCATCATGGCTCTCTTTCAGTTTCAAAAGCCAAGAAAGGGGTGGGTTCACCATGGTTTCAACAGTTCAGGTGGCAGTTATGTGGAACCTTGGGTGCAGGGTCTTGGGAAAGTGATCTACTCTCAGCAGACCTTAGGAGGCGGACATGCTACTCTAATGAATCCAGAAGGCAGGTGCACCTCCCCAGATGGTCTGGAAGAAAGGGCATAAAACCAAAGAGAATTATTTTTAAGCCCTTTAGATCTAATAGTATTTTCCTAGGTAGGTTTGGAATTTGATTGGAACCCATCATCTCTCTCTTCTTCTACTGTAAACTAGGTCGCTATTCAAAAATTAATTGTATTTTTTGTATCAGCAACAAACCAATTGAATTTACTTTTAATCACATTAACAAAAGCAGTTAATAATATCATCTCAAATAGGTAAAATGTATAAAACATTTGATAAAAAAATATCCACATATCATGAGGAGGTATTTAAGAAGATATATATAAACAAAAGGAAAAATCATGTTCTGGGTTGGTAGAACAAAATTGTACAAATAAAAACGTATGCCAAACAAAATTTTTGATTCCAATAAAATTCTTGGCTGGTTCTCTTGTGGAAATTGACAAATTGGCTAGAAAATTTTTGTGGAAATGCCAAGGCAAAAATGCCAATGGCAATTTTGATGAAGAGCAACAAAGCTAGAGTACTTGTATTACCAGATATTAAGATCTACTATAGAGGAAGATTAATTATAGAGTGTGATATTGGTACAAGAATTGACAAATAGACCAAACAGAAACTTCAGACACTGATTTTCATACTGATGTTACTGCTGTGCTGTGAGCAAAGAAAGAACCGTCTATGAAGTCTGAATAGTTTACTATGATATCCATGGAAAAAAAAACAGAAATTGGCCCCTGCTTCTCACAATACACAAAGATTAGTTCCAGATAGCCTGTAAATATAAATATCTGAAACATTATGTTAAAAATGTAAAAATGTCATAGAATATTTTATCAATATAAAGAAAGGAAATATTTTTTTAAACAAGACAGAAGGCATTAGACATATAGAAAAATATGATAATAGGATTGCATGGGAATCAAGAACATCTCTTTATGAAATGGCACCAAATTAAAGAGTAATAAAATAAGCATACAATCACATGTAAAAATTAAAGAATATCTATATATTTAGAGTGAAACAATACTTCTATGATATGTCTATTACTAAGATTCATTTCTCTATATTTTTATCTTTAGATTCAGTGCAATTCCAATCACAGTCAAGTTTTTTCGTGAAACATTTAAGATTTATTAAATAGGATAACAATGGTCTTTAAAAAGCCACAGGATGACCACATGGAAGAAAAATATGCCACGGTGGCTAACACTATCAAATAATGTGATTATTTTAGTGATAAGATAACATAATATTGGCATAGAAATTCAAACAGAATAGAATAGAAACCGGAGGCCATAAACAGACCAAAGATGACATGTTCAATATCCGACATGAAAGATAAACATCAATCAGTAGTATTTAGACTTTTAATCAACTTTATGGAAAAACATTGACAAGTATTTTAGAAGGATTTATTTAATAAAACTGCATAAGGTCAAACCCTAAAGGAAAATGTTGATGAAATTGAAAATGTTAAGAATTTTCGTGTATCCAAAAAGATAAGATACTAAACAAAACTAAGTAAAAATGAAATCAATGACCAAAGAAAATATTTTCTGAAAAAATATTAATATTGAGAATATATTGAAAATACCTATCAAGAAAAATAAGCAAGTATTTATTTTATTGAATGTAAGCTTCACAGGGCAAGGATTTTTATCTATATTTTCACCGCTATTTTCCCAAAACCTAAAACTGTATCTTACATATAGAATTTGCACAATAAATATTTTGTTCAACAAATATCAACTAAAATAATAATCAAGAAAAGCAAATTGAATCCAAACTGCAACACTGTCTTTATAACAAGAAGTCTACCAATAATTTAAAAAGAATGAAAATACCAAGTGTTTGAAAAGTAGGAAAGAAAGAGAAATAATATTCACAGGTAGGAGAATAAATACAAAAATAAGTGCACTGTGAGAACAATTAATTATTATATAGTACATTTGAATACATATATTATGTATGCAATGTAGAAATTTCATTTATATATCTATATCTATATCTATATCTATATATCGCTATATTCCATAGGTGCTAATTTAAAATTTATATTGCTAACAAATATTCTATTGTATAAATATACTATGAATTTATCTTTGTGCTCTTGATGGATACTTGGGGTTTTCCAGATTTTTGAACATTTAAACTATCGTTTTTTGAAAATTAATAATGTCACTTGAAAAATAAGTTTTAGTAAGGATTAACACAGAAATGGTTGTTGACAAACTGAGCTTTCTGGAACACAAAGCAAAATTATGCTTATACTTTTTCCTGGGATGGGGGAATCAAAAATAAGTCACTTTGCTTACATGACATAACATAAATTCCTTAAGATAATATTCATATACCTTGTAATAAGGTGCTATACTATCTTTTAAATAACATTTCCCACTTTACAGCACCCAAGATGTATAATTTTTAAATGCCATAAAACAACTTATCTTTTCCTCTGCAAAGCATGAATTTTCACAGCTCTGTGCTTTTGCTGAAACGGTTATCATTGTCTCACATAGTCTTTCTAAACTACTGACACCTGAAAACATAGTCTCTCTTTTTCTGTAGTATAGCATTTTTCTATACTTGTAATTTAAAACCTGTTTAATAATGCCTTATAATTCAATTATATGTTTTTGTTTTCATTACTTGCTTTTACATAGTTCAAGGTTTCCAACACATCTTGCAAATTTGGTATACACTGTGATGTCTGTAATAGCACCTTTATAAAAGACAACCAAAATATTATTTTGAAATTGAGTTATAATGTGATACAATGAATGAGAAAGTTTATTTTGTATTGCTGAATATTGACTATTGTATCAAGTTAATAAAATAGCCGTATTTTATATCTGAAACTGGAACACATAGGCAATGTAAGTTCCACCAATAAACGTTATTTCAGTAAGTTGGTGAAGAATTGAAATGCATATTATTCTTTAAATATTGCCTTCAAATTATTATAAAGTGTTACCATTTCACAAATATATTAGATAAATAACATATATTTGTTGTCCTAAGTTAAATATAGCAAAGATTTGAATATATATTTTCAAATAGTCATTAACATTTAAAGGCTAGTCAAGTATTTTTCCAGAAGACACTGATTAAATGGTAATGCTAGAAGCTAATTAAATGGAGTCCAGTTGTAAATGTAATTAATGATATATTACTAAGAATTTTTGTTCATTTAGAACAAAGGGTTTCACCAGGTTTCACCATCTAATAGAGTTAGAATATGTCTAACACAACAAAAAGATAAATGTATGAGGTGATGGATATCCCAATTATCCTGATTTGATTGTTACACATTGTCATACACCTATAAATATGTACAACTATTCTGTATCCTTAATAATTAAAAATATCCTTAATAATTAAAAATAAAATAATTTTTTGAATTACTTTGATATGTTACACATATATATGTAAAAATTATAACACAGCCAAAGATAGTTTTTAACAATGTCATTTTGTAAGCTAAGGCTACCAGAGAGTTAATTAATATTCTAGGCAATTATAGTGCACCAATTCTTTTGATGTTATCAAATTTTTGACTATGGATAGGGGCACAGATTTATAATTATATTATTAACAGTATAAATAGGCAACACAAAATGTAGCAGATAAAATTTTAAAATCCAAATGTCTTTGGTGTAATCAGTTAGCTGAACAATATTTAAAGCAGATCTGATTCAATTCAATACTTCCAAATATGTTAAACTGAATATATTCTTTAAATGTATTTATTTAAGAAAACTGTTTTTTAAAGTTGTGCAATTTAAATTATTGTTCCAAAGCCTACAATATATACATATTTTAGTTGAAACCTGAATGACTTAAGATAAAACTCTGGGATTATTTCAGACAGAAAGAAGAAAAAAATACCAAAGCCTAGAAATGGAGAAACGGCTAGAGATAAATAGATTGATGTTTTTAGGAAATACAATTGTTGCACAAACAATTCTTTGTAACGTCCAAATTTTACTTAGTAAAATGATCAGTATGCTATCATATGTTGCAAATTGTGTGTTGTCATACCTATAACAACATACGTTTTAGATTTTTAATTTTTTTCTAAATTGTATTTAAATATAGAACTCTTTGGTGAATAATGTTGTACATAAATCTTTCCACATAAGCCTGATTTTCTTTTAGAATGAACCTAGTGTATGGATACATGGTTTAATTTTAATGTTTTCAATCCACATTGCCAAATTGTATAATGCTTATTGGAGAATATTTAAACGTTCAGGTCCTTCTAATTATATTGGTAATTATTATATATAATCACTACTGACATGTGTATGTGTATGATTGTGTGTACGAATACATATATACACACACATATATATGTACCTGCATCAGTATCTATATTTAAAATATAATACATATGAAATCTTTAAGTAATGACAATTCTACACAGTGCTGACCAGGGGATAAAGATATAATGGGTTACAAACATTTTAGAAACCATTGTGATAACTACTTTAAATGAAAGTTGAAAAAAACTATGACTCTGAAATCTCACTCATTTCTGTATGTGTGTATCTTCTACAAGAAATATATGTATAGAAGTTGACAAAAACAAAGCATGAACTAATTAATAACATTGATTGTGAGAGTAATCAATTGGAAATTACATAAATGTTTTTCAAAAGCAGAAAAATGAAGAAATAAAGGCATGGGCATATACTATAACGGTATACAAGAGTAAAAATAGTCATATGGTTAAGTCACAAACTTCATTTTTATCAAAAGTACTGTAACGTCATCGGTAGGTTCTTGGAAACTGTATCTTTAAGCAAGTTGACATGTAACAAAATCATTTTTTCATTACTATTATTACAAAACGGACAACGTTGAACTAAATGACGTTATTGGAGGGACTGTTGTACACTGTTTAGCTTAAAGTTCTTAAATTTTCTAAGAAAATATAGAGGACATTAAGAGAAGACTTAATGTACAACTTGCTGAAATCTACACGAAGCAGTATTAATCTATAAGGGTATAAAGTATTCAAATTAGTACCATATATTATCTAGGAACCACTCACATATTGTTAATATATTTACAACTATTGGAAGTAATAAGAACAAAATTCAAGATATTTGTTTCACTAGGGACAGGTAGGTGGGAAGCACGACATATATTCATTGGGAATTCAAATACATTTGTAAAAATCAGTCCTTCCTTAAGCTTTGTGGTAGTGGCTCATGTTTTCATCATAAAGTTTTCATACTTTGTATATTTAAGTATTTTAATTAGTTTTTAAAAATATATTTTTAGCAATCAATGCTATAGACTATATAAATACGCCCGTCAACTAATCTCCACAAGGTTGCCAAAAACACCTGGTTTTTGGCAAACCGGGTGTTTTTGGCAACCTTGTTGAGAGGAGTTGATGGGCATATTTATTTCTGGGCTACCTATTCTATCTCACTGGTTTATGTGTCTTTGCTGATGCCAGAAACATACTATTGTAATTACTATAGTTGTGTAATACTTTGTGAAATTACAAAGTGTAATGCCTCCAACTTCACTGGTTCTACATAAATTCTAAAATTGTTTTTCCCATTATGATAACAAATGCCATTGGGATTTTGATAAGGACTACATTGAATCTGTATACTGCTTTGGGTAGTATTCGCATCTGAAAAATATTAATTATTCTAATCCATATATATGGGATATCTTTCCATTTTTGTATTTTTTTAATTTGCTTGATCAAGGTTTTATAGTTTTAAGGGTACACATCTTTCACCTCTTTGGTTAAGTTCATTTCCAAGTATTTCATTCTTTTTCTTGCTTTGGCAATGGGACTTTTTTTTAAGTTTTCTTTTAGATAGTTTGTTGTTAGTATATAGAAACTAACAACACAATTTCTAAGGTTATTTTATTGTTCTATTGTGTGAAAGACATACACATGGCCAATAGGTATATGAAAAGATGTTCAACACCACTAATTATTAGAAAAATGCAAATCAAAACTACAATGAGATATCACCTCATACCTGTTAGAATGGCTGTTACTATTGTTCTTGAAATAAATGTTTGTGAGTATATGGAGAAATTAGAACCCTAGGAACATTCATTTTGTAGCAATGTAAAATGTTAGAGGTACTATGGAAATCAGTACGGTGTTTCCTCAAAAAGTTCAAAACAAAACTACCATATGACCCAGCAATCCCACTTCTAGGTATATACCTGCACCCTCATATTCAGTGTGACATTATACATGATAGCAGAGATACGAAAATGACTTAAATTTCCCTTGACAGATGAATGTATAAAGAAAGTGTGGTATATACATACAATGGACTATTATTCAACCTTTAAAATAGTAAATCTGGTCATCTGTGACAACACAGAAGAACCTGAAGGACATTAGGCTAAGTGAAATAAGCCAGTCGCAGAAGGCAAATACTGAATTATTTCATTTATTGGAAGCATCAAAAATAGTTAAGCCCATGTGGATGCCAGAGGCTACAGGAGGGAGAATTGAGCAGTTGCGTTTTAATAGGTACAAAATTTTAGTTATGGAAGGTACAATGCTGTGCCTATGGTTAATAATACTTAAAATATTATTAGGAGGCTAGATCTCATGTTAAGTGTATATATCACAATTAAAATATCATAAAATATAGCATGTATTACTTTATTAATATTTAAAAGGATTGCTTGAGAAATTTAATCAATAAGAAAAAAATTTATTACCAAAGATAAAAACATTGATGATATAATAGTTGTGAATTTTAAGGTGTTAAGCATTATTTTTAAATATATAAAGAACATTGAATTTGCCAAATTCATATTTACATTTGAAAGTAGCAAATTTCTTGCTAAACAAATGAAATAAAATATTAGTAACTATGCACAAGAAATGAATAAGCTATATATATTAGTAGACTTGATCTAATAGGTAAATTATGATTTCTGTATTCAGTAATATAGATTTTTCATTTTTTCCCAATACCTATGCAATATTCACAACAATGATTATATATGGGGCATTAAAAATTGTATCTACAAATTACAAAAAGCAAATTGTCTTAGTCTATATTTTCTAAATGCAATGAATGCAGTAAGAAAATAATGTTGAAATACTAAAAAAAGATAAGCTACTTATTTAATTTAATGACAAACACTTCCAAATAACTCATGTGCACATGAATAAATCTTACGCAGTGCCCAAATAAGTTGTAAAAATTATAGGCCTAAACCTGTATAAAGAAACAAATAGAATTTAAATT
Source organism: Macaca nemestrina (assembly GCF_043159975.1). Taxonomy (NCBI): domain Eukaryota; kingdom Metazoa; phylum Chordata; class Mammalia; order Primates; family Cercopithecidae; genus Macaca; species Macaca nemestrina. The sequence goes on from NC_092131.1 coordinate 80,721,901, forward strand.
TATTTCTTTTTCATGTGAAAGTACTGAGTATATGAACAAGGGAAGGGTACTTTCAGAGATCCTAGTGAATTCAGGCTAACACAGTCTGTGCTATTTTTTGCTTGTGTAGGAAAGTTTTATTGATCAGGATTGGATATGACACAAAATCCTCTGCTCATACTCCAGTGGCCAAAACTAGTCACAAGTTCACTCCTGAAAGGAAAAAAAAAAAAAAGGCTGTGAAGGCAGTTCCTGGTTGGCTGCCCCTTCCAGCATAGACTCCACCTATGAAAACTGGGCCCACATTTGTCTTGGTAAACTGGAACTTCTTCTTTTCAAAAGACATTGAAATTATTACACATAAAAATTTCTGGGATATGACCCTATTTCTGTTCGGTGGGCATTAAAAAACTTGTCATGCCAACTGTATTAGGAAACAAACAAGGTTAAACTCAGTATACTAGATACTTATCAATCATTTAGAAGGAAAACAACAGGATAAACATAAATGTTGTGAGAAGATTTACTAAAACTAAAGTAAAATTAATGACAAAGACAAAAAATTCAGATTTTCAACCTTCAGTTCTGAGATACGATGTTGTAGAATCAATTTTCCTTGTTGTTCTTGACTAAATTTCATTAATACTCTGGAAATAATTCAATAGACAATCATAAAAGGACTCTGAAAGGTAGAAAATGTTAGATGAACTGGCTATGGGCCTCAGAACTACAAGAAAGGACACATGTGAATTCCCTAGGTTTTATTTTTATCTTCAGTACATATTTATGTGGGTGTTGGGAGCCCTCCAAACCTTGAGCAGCCAAACATAGACCAAAAATAAGGAAGAAATACAACAAAAAGAAAAGCCATATCCCTGACCAAGAGACCTAGGACAGGGAACTCCCACAGAGACTTGGCAGTGAGATCCATACCTAATGGTAGCAAAGACCAATACATTTGCAAAAGACTGTGCGGTATAATCTCATATTTAGGTAATGAGTAAATTGTTTAATAAAAGTAAGGCATTTGTATATGATTCTATGAGTTGTGTATGGGGGTATATAAAGAATAATAACTACATAGAAACATACTATATTATTAATGACTGTGTTTTGGTTGGCACTGGGAGAGGATACATGGGCTTTAATACTTTGCTGTTATAATTCTGTGTTTTGGAAATTTAAACTATATGTACAGTTTGAGAAGGGTTACCTATACACAGGCAAAAAAGAAAGGGACTTGGTGATGTAGCTAATTAAGCTGGGTCAACCCTGTGACAACAAATGGGAGGACAGATTTTTTTGGGACAAATATCATGTACTATACACTCTACTAAGTAGTAGATCTCATGATGAGAGTGTGGGGATAAGTACTGTTCTGTTTTTATGATTACATAAACTCAAGATTACCTGCTTCAAAGTATATAACATTGGACATATTACTACATTCCTCAGTTTTCAAATTCCTCATCTTATATTAAATACTTACAATGATAATCTCATAGGATTATTGAGGGAATTAACAATTTAATATATGAAAAGCTCTTGCCTAGTATGTTATATATGCTCAATACCCAGTATTATTCTCTCTATTTAACAGATAAACTGAGGTTAGAGCGATTAAAAGCAATCACTTAAAGTCACTCGTTTACTAAACAGTAAAATTATGATTTGATACAGGCAGTCTGGCTCCAAACCTATGATCTTTATATTTATATTTGTGGTATTCATCTTATATTCAATCATCTGGCAAAATAACTTGCAAATAATGATCTCTGCAACTGAAAGATAGGATACAGTCTCAGGGAACAGAAGATACGTATTCTTCATCATTCAAAGACAGAACATCAACACAGTTATATTTTTCCAAAGGATGAGTGATATAAAATTGTGTGTGTTTGTATGGGGACCTGTGTCTGAATTACCATATTAATGCAAATTATGCATTTACAGTAATCACAGTGAGGCAGATATTAAAGAACAAATATACACTAAGGTAGTTTTCAGCTAAATATCAACAATTGTTTTATAACAACTATATTACACATTATAGCCACTTAACAATTGTGGTAGTAACTTCTCAAATGGGTGTGGAAGTATTTCTAAGGAACCTAAAATTTAAGTATCTCAGGAAACTGGAGTGAGGTGTTTGTCAGTGAAGCACAGTTCCCTGATACAAGAGGGTAACCTGATGTTCGTGAGTGTCTTTTCCATCTGATGTTGCTCTGGCTAGATGGCTAATAAATGCCTCCTATTACATTGCTTGCAAAAGCATCTGCTACATCAACAGACTCAATTTTAAGTTAATGCTAATGAACATTTAATCTATTTTCTTAAATATTTTTGTAACATTTCACCCCTTGTAAAAGTTTCTGTTAATTATTGTAGTGTCATAAAATATAATAAATATTTGTTTCATAGGTATACCCTATACCCAAATATTCTAACTGTTTATATTACGTTTTTCAGTTGCTGTAAAATTGCTCCCTGAGATAAATTTTACACTTCTTTAAGAGAGTATACCTATCTCTATTATGATTTCAACTTTAATTTTCTGCAAAATATTTTATCTTAGTAGAAAGAGTTTATTTGAATACTTGATAATTATTTTATTCATTAATTTAAAACAATGCAGAAAAAGTAGGAGAACATATTAAGAAAAGGTCTGACGTGACTGCTTGCTCTTTGCATGTCTGTGTGTGTGTGGATGTGTGCATGCGTGTAGCCAGCTTCTGTTATGAAATGAAAATGGCTCCAAAGAGAGCTTTCATATATGAATGGAACATAAAGTTTAGTGCATTGCATAGTGTAAGGAACACCTACATCATGTCCAACAGAAGTCATCTTCATTAATCTTTAATATGTTTGCTTCTGAAAGAATAATTTTGTTGTTAATTATAACATTGACTTTGTTTTTATTTTCCTTCTTGTCCATCTTGGATTCCGTGGTGATAAATATCGTGCTGCATATCTGTTAACTTTTTGTAAAATTGTTTAGAATAAGACTGTTAAGAAACCAATAGTGAATAAATGTAAATATATCTCTGTTGAGTATGCACCTAGTTAGTAGTGAATGCACTGTTGGAAAAATTATACAAAATTTCGGACTCTATTTCCATTTTATTTATTGCTTTTCCCTAGTGCTTACAATAAATAGCATCTGGCAAATAAAAAGCTTACTAAATTACTTGCTAAATCAGTGAATAAATCCAAAACATGTTTTATCCTTTATTTGCACCCTCTTAAAAATATCAGTAAGAGTTGCAATTTCTTAAAGCCCACCTTCCTTTTCACTCTTTCGGGTAGCTTGATCTACACCCATGGTTTAATTACTCCTACACGCCAAAGACACACAAATCTCTCTAATGCATATCCTTGACATCCACTTATTACATTACATTTTCACTTGAATATATTAAATTACTTATAAATTCATGTTGGAACTATAGCCATCTTTCTGCCATCCCTCAGCTTTCTCCAGCCTAGCTCCTTTCCATGGTTCACTATTTCGGTGAATGAAACTGTATCCAAGCCTACCCAAGCCAGAAAACTCAGAGTCACTCTGCAAAGTTTCGATACCTCTTGTTTCATGGAAATTTCCATCACTAAATGCTTAAATACTGTGCTTTGTACATCTAATTTTTTCCAATTATTTGTTTCATCTCCACTGCCACCATATGGGGCTAAACAACCTTTCATAAAGATTGTATTTAAGATTTAAGTTTAATTTATAGAGAAATGTGCGTGTGTGTGTGTGTGTGTGTGTGTGTAAGTGTTCAGAGCTTTAATCAAGATTAGATAATATTCTGTCACCCTAAAAAGTTCCCTTATGGCTTTTAGCATTCAATTTCCCTACCCTACCACCTAGGTAATGACCAATCTAACTTCTGTCACTATAGGTTAGTTTTGCTTGTTCTGAACTTCATATGAATAGAGAATGTGCTCAATTTTTCTCTGACTTGTTTCGTTCAGGAAAATATTTTTGAAATTCATTCATGTTATGTTTACCAGTAGTCTATTCTTATACTTCTGACTAATCTTCCATTATATAAACATATGAAAATTTGTTAATCCTCTCAAATTTGTTGGGATTTTAGATTATTTAGAATGCTTATCTATTATAAATAGAGTTGCTATGAATGTTTGTGCATAAGTTGTTTTTGAGACATATGATTTAATTTATTTTTGTTAATTATCTAGGACTGGAATTTCTGTTTTATATGTTAAACTGAGATTTAACTTCATAAGAAACCACCACCCTGATTTCAGCTTTAGCTCATGAAGGAATATTTGCCAAGGGAATGGTTGTCTTCCTTTAAACAACTAGAAAACCAAGGGAAAAAAATGAAACAAAGGTTTTCAGACATTGCACAACAAACAATGTAATGTGATTCCTGAGAAAAAAAGAAACAAATTAGATGTACCCTACAATTGTGCCATCGTACTGCTATGGGAAAGCATAGGGTATGGACTCTCAAACTCTGACTCTTGCTGAGTTAAGGAGGCTGAGATGAGTTCAAGATGTTGACTAGAATTTTCAGGACTGCGGAGAGAAGAGATTGGCATAGAGAGGGGACTACTTGCAGAAGTGTTTCCATCTTCGGCTGCATTCAATTTGTTCATAAATGGAGTGAAACTTGACCAGGCTGGAAAAGCACCAAAGAAATGTAAGGCAAGCATTTCTAGAGCCCACGCCAGCCAGATTGGAAAGATCTCATACTATTCAGTATATCGACTAGACTTATCTGAAGTTCTTACTCTAAACTAGAGGCTGCTGTGTGCCTGCCCTAACAATACTGGAAAGCAAGCACCAAATGGTCAAGGCTGGCTTGCTAAAATTTTAAATTAGTGCCAGAATAAAGTTCGATACTTTTTCGAGTGAAGCAATTGGTTGCTAATGAAGGCAAAAATATTGAAACTATCCTGTTTGTGTGTCTTTTTTTCTTTTTCCTAAGAAAGGAAATATGATATAAATAGTTAAACCAATGAAAAATTATAGAAATCAAGTAAGTGTGAATGAACAACTGCCCTTATGATACACAGGGCATTAAACACACGCGGGAGCACATGTACACATATGCCAGATTTGAATTATTGTTTACCAAACGAAGACTCTAAGAATCTCGATGGAGGTGTTTTAAATCCCTCATTTTACAGATAAGGGAACTTAGTAAAAATAAGTTAAATAACACCCAATGTCACTCACCTTGTGGAGTTAGAAAATCAAACTCATGTAACTTTAGAGCTCATTTAATCATTGCTTTTCAAAACTAGAGATCAATGTTTTTGCATTAATTGTTGATTAAATGAAAAATGGTGTTATTTTCTGCCAAATTAATTGACATTGAAGAAAAGGAGTTATTTGAATAGCTTCAACTGCTCTGATTAAATTGTTATTCAATTTACTCAAATCTCTCATTGCTAGTCATACTTTTAAGGACATATCCTTCAAAATGTATGGCTTTTAACCATGCTATTGATGAATTTATTATGACTTAGTTAAAGAGGAGTCAAGACCTTTCCAAATATATGTGCCAATGGAACTGTAAATCAGATGTGATTCAAGAAGCTGAGGTAGACATTGTGAAAAAAATATGTTGATGGGTCATGTAAGAACAAGAAAATGATGTAAATTTTATTGAAAAAAAATATTATGTGAAAAATCTCTCTGAGGGAGCCAGGGACTTCAAGTCCTCAGGCTGCAAAATTCTTTAGGTTGTATTAATTATTATGCATTTTTTTTCTAAAATTTGGCTCTTGTTTGAAATTTACATTAGAAATATGGAGAACCTACCAAATATGAAGATTGATATAAACAAATTAGAGGATTTGCAAATAGTTTTGTTCGTAAGTCTTAAAATTTTGAACTTTCTAATTAAATATTTTTATTGAATAAAGTATAGGATGTAAAAATAACGTACAAATGCTGTTGTTGCTTAATTTTAATTTAAATTAAAACTTAATTTGATTTGAAAAATGACATTTCTTCTACTTTGGATTTCAGATCTCCCATTATTTAGACTAAATATGCCAGTTAGAAAACTTTGTGTGCAGGCAAAGTACTTGTTTCTTCTACTTTTTATTTTAAAGCTTTTTATTCCATTTTTTGTATTTCACTTCTCAACTCTGATGTAGCAGAAAATATAAAGTTAAATCTCCTTAGAGAGAGCATTAAGCACAGGTTTCTAACTTCACAAGCAGCAGGCTCCTAATTAAACCAATATTCTAATTCACCATTAAGAGAGCAAACTACATTTCGGGATGGCATGCTGAATCAGTTCTCTAGACCCACCATATGTAGCTCTTTTTGCTTGCATTTCTAACCTATTGCTGACAACAATCCCATGAAAAAAGGTCTAAACAAGTCCTTGAACAAGTCATTTGATGATGTCTGTGAAAAACATATCTTTCTCAAACCAGCAGATTAGATATGGATTACATAGATACAGTTTCATAGGTTAAAAATCCAAATGTGGATAATAAAATCGTGCATGTGTGAACTTGCGTATATGTGTCTTTAGTTGCGAATAGTCGTTGGAAAGGAAAGGAAAGAGCATTCTAAAAAATATTTAATATTTACCCAGTGTCTACTGTGTGTTAGATACTGTGAAGTGTTCTGTATCTATTACATCGTTTAAACTTTCCACAACCCTATAACATAGATATTATCATTATCCTAATTTTACAGATAAGGAAATTGAGTTAAAATAAGTTAAATAATACCCAGTGACACTCACATTGTGGGGTAAGAAAATCAAACTCACATAACCTAACTTCAGAGCTCATTTGTTCATTGCATTTCAAAACTGGAGAGCAATGTTTTTTTTATTATTATTGTTAATAATTGATTGACACTATTTTTTCATACTTCTCCAACTTTAATAGTAAGGAAAATAAATTCTCTATATATGGTTTTGAATAAAATTAAACCTTAGAGACAATACCATATAGGGCAGAGAAATCCTTTTAGATTTATGGAAAATAATTACTCAGATTACAAATGTGGATGTGGAAAAGTTCTATATATTTGTCAGTGACTGTCTGGCTAGTACAAAACTCAAAGACTTTGTAATAGCTAATCTGAATTAAATGGACAGGATAATAATATTTATAACGTTATGTGTGCAACCCCATTTAGTTCAGAGAAGTTCTGACTCCAAATTAATAGTCTTACTAGTTAGAAAAGATTTCCTCCTTTATACAAATTGAATCAGCTTGGGCAATTGGAAAAACTCAACAGCTCTTTAACTCAATGGTTCACATTTGCTGGAGACAGAAAAAGACAAACACACATGCATACTATATTCTTTGCTTGAATACCTAGATTCCACATAATCCTGGATTTTAAATATATAGTTTCATTTTTTAACAAAAGGAGGTCAAAATTTAAAGATCCAATCAAATTTACAAGAAAAAAACAACCCCATCAAAAAGTGGGCAAAGGATATGAACAGACACTTCTCAAAAGAAGACATTCACACAGCCAACAGACACATGAAAAAATGCTCATCATCACTTGCCATCAGAGAAATGCAAATCAAAACCACAATGAGATATCATCTCACACCAGTTAGAATGACAATCATTAGAAAGTCAGGAAACAACAGGTGCTGGAGAGGATGTGAAGAAATAGGAACACTTTTACACTGTTGGTGGGACTGTAAACTAGTTCAACCATTGTGGAAAACAGTATGGCGATTCCTCAAGGATCTACAACTAGAAATATTGTTTGAACCAGCCATGCCATTACTGGGACTGTACCCGAAGGATTATAAGTCAAGCTGCTATAAAGACACATGCACACGTCTGTTTATTACTGCGGCACTATTAACAATAGCAAAGACTTGGAATCAACCCAAATGTCCATCAGTGACAGACTGGATTAAGAAAATGTGGCACATATACACCATGGAATACTATGCAGCCATAAAAAAGGATGAGTTTGTGTCCTTTGTAGGAACATGGATGCAGCTGGAAACCATCATTCTCAGCAAACTATCGCAAGAACAGAAAACCAAATACCGCATGTTCTCACTCATAATTGGGAATTGAGCAATGAGATCACCTGGACACAGGAAGGGGAACATCACACTCCGGGTCCTATTGTGGGGAGTGGGGAAGGGGGAGGGATAGCATTAGGAGATATACCTAATGTAAGTGATGACCTAATGGGTGCAGCACACCAACATGACACGTGTATACATATGTAACAAACCTGCACGTTGTGCACATGTACCCTAGAACTTAAAGTATAATAAAAAAAAATTCTGTTATACTGTCTGAAATATGGAATGTAGAAATCAGAGCCTTGCTTAATATGAGACCACCAAAAAGTGATCTCCAGACTATATTTCTTTAAAATATGAAGTAAAGAGACATTAGCTCACCTGCATGTTACACTTCCTATACCTGAATATTTACTTTTTTCCTCAGATTTAATAAGTTTTCTGCTAATTTTTTTAAGTACACTTTCTACCCCCTCTGCCTCTTTCTTCTCCTTCTTGAAATATTATAGGTTGAAAATTTGCTCTTTTGGTGCTGTACCAAAAATCCCATGGACTTTCTTAATTTCTTTTCATTAATTTTCTTTTTTCTTCTCTCACTATATGTCTCTCACAACTATCTTCATGTTCACAGGTAATTCCTTCTGCTTGATCAATTCTGCTGTTTATATCCTTTCTCTCTCTTGCATTATTTATTTCATTCATTGTATTTTTCAGCTGTAAAATTTCTGGGTTTGGGTTTTTTTAATAATTTTAATCTCTGTTAAACCTATCAGTTGGGTCATTTATTGCTTTTCTGATTTCAATGACTTGTTTCTCATGTTTTCTTGAAGCTCATTGAGCTTCCTTAAAATAATTATTTTGAATTCTTTATCAGACAGTTTGCATATCTCCATTTTGGGGTGGGGGGGTGTTAACTACAGGGAGATTATTGTGTTCTTTTCTTGGTGTTATGTCTCCATTTTTTCATATGTCTTATTGCTTTACAGTAATATCGGCAAATTTAAAGAAGCAGAAACTATTTCAGTCTTTGCATATTGGCATTGTCTGGAAAAGTCTTTCACTAGTCAGCCTGTCCAGTTGTCTGGAGTAGTCTGGGTAGGTTTGCTGCTAAACTCCTTGAGGAAGATAGCCTGATGCCTGGGTCTATAGAATTGCGCCTGAAGCCTGGGTCCACAGGAACTTACCTGGTATGGAGGTGAGCCATTAGCCCGAGTTTTCAGGAGCTAAGTTGGCACTGATATAGACAGAGTCCGTGTCCACTGGGACACACCTGAAATCTGGACCCACAGAGACTAGCTCACTGCTGGAAACTCTAATCTGGGTCCTGAATCTGTAGAGGCAGTGCTGGGACCTGGGTCCACTGGAGGCTAGCCTGGAGCCTGTGTCTGTGGGGATGGTCCTGGAACCTCCAGATACAGGGGCTGGCTTAGAGCCATATCTGCAGAGGTAGTTCTGGTGCTTTCATTCAGAGGGAGAGGCCTGGTACTGGGGTATACTGAGACAGGCCTTAACCCTTGGTCTGCTAGAGCAGTTCTGAACTCTGGGTCCACTAAGTCCTGGTGCCGTCAGGACCAGTCTAGAGATAATATCCTGTCTGGTGCTAGTGCTGGCATGGAGTCTGGTTTTGAGGGGGTCAGTCTGGAGCTTGGGATCACAGGTGCTGTCCTGGACCTCCCAGGTGTCATGGGGACTGGCCTGTTGCCTGGGTATGCTGGGGCTGGCCTGGAAACTAGAACTCTGAGAGCCAGCCTGGATCCTGGGGCTTTAGAGCTAGTCTGTGTGCTAAACCCACAAGGGTGGTCCAGAAACCTTGGTCTGTGGTGGCTTGTCTATCACTGGGGTCTATTGAAATGGAATGGACCCTAGATCTCCTAGAGCAGACCTGACCCTTGGGTCTGCCAGAGCATGGACCTGCAGGGATCATCCTGTAGGGTAATCCCACAGGAACTGGACTTGTACTAGACAGACCTACAGCTGGAGCCCAGGATCTCTGGGGTCAGCCTAGACTGGGGCAGGCCTAAAGCCTGAGTCTGTGGAGGCTTCCCTGGCACTGGGATGGGCTAAAGCCAAGAACCTCTTGGGCCAGCCTAGTGCTGGAGCCAATTAAGAGCCTGAGGCTTCTGGGATTACTCTGTTGGTAGGGCAGGCCTGGAGAATGAATCCACTTGACAGGTCTGGAGCCTGGGGCTGCGGATTCCTGCCTAGCACCAAGGTGAGCCTGAATGCTCAGTCTGTGGGTACTGGCTTGGAGTTTGGGATCGTGGTTTCCTTCTCAGCACTAAGTGTTATTGTGGTTCTGTGGTCTTAGAGAAAGTATTGTGTTCGCTTTGCTCTCCTTCCCCCAAGCAGAGGGTATTTCTCTCCAGGCTGTGCTTCCTGAGGTTGAGGGAGGGATGATGTGGATAATGTAAAAGTGTGCTTCCTACCCTCTTCATTGAATTTATTCTTATTTCTGTGCTACACCCAGGTGTTATAATCTTTACTTGGTTTCCTTAGCTCTGGTGAAGGTATTTTTGCATGTCAATAGTTGGTCACATTGATGTTTCTGCAGAAGGATGAGCACTAAAAAGTCGCACTCTGCTATCTTTCTTAGTCCACTGAGATTCCAAACCTCCATATACAGCATTGTGATTTATTTTTACTGTGTTAGGATATTTCTTTTGTTTAGGACACCAAGAAACTAAGCTGGGACTATTATTTTACTTCAGGACTAATACTGCAATTTCCAAATCTCTCTTATAGTTATTTTTACAATAGATTTTTATTTAAGAAACTAATGAAGACCATCAGTCTTCTTGACTCCAACCTGAGAATTCTGTTTTTTCATTAAAACTACACATCCCTGGATTTTTTAATTGTTCCTCATCCAACACAGACAAATAAGCCCGATATAGTTTTGTCCCTATGCTAAACAATCCTGGGACAATATTTACCCTTTTCTGTGCTGAGTAAAACTGAACCACAAAAATATCTTCCTCATTAAGACAAAACTTTGCTCAACAAAGCTGTCTTTAAGATTATTACCTTACCCTGCTCACTAATCCATTAACAACGTGTCATAAACTCTGCCCCTCTAACCCATCCCTGCCCCACTAAAATCACTGAGTCTATGTCTTAAAATAGTGTAAATATCTTTCTCTAATTTTCCTCTTTTCAATCACTATTAAGATGCTCTCACGGTTGGGATTCAACTTTTCAAGGGTAAGTCTAAACTCAGCTTTACTTCACCCACAGGTTTTTCTGGTAATCTTAGGAGAGTTGAACATCTGCAACATAGTTTCCCATCCACTACACAGGTCACTTTCTGTTTTAATTTGTCAGTATCCCAAGTAAAATACATGGTGTTCAGAAAAAAACACAGTATCGCAGATGTGGCACAAATTCAAAAGAAGCAAATGAGCAATAGGGTAAATATTTGTACTCCTGTAGTCCTAACTACTCAGAGGACTGAGATGGGAGGTGTATTAGTCTTCTTTCACACTGCAATAAAGAACTGCCTGAGACTGGGTAATTTATAGAGGAAAGAGGTTTAATTGACTCACAGATCAACATGGCTGGGGAGGCCTCAGGAAACTTACAATGATGGTGGAAGGTGAAGGAGAAGAAAGGCATCTTCTTCCCAAGGCAACAAGAAGGAGAATGAATACAGAAGGAACTACTAAACACATAAAACCATTAGATCTCATGAGAACCAGTTTGTATAATGCTAAAAGAACAACTGATATTTGACAAAAATTTTCTCCCTTATTTTTCTAGAAGAGTACTTGCTTGAGATGCTATATAATAAATAATTTTCTTCTGAGATATTTTGAAAGTTATCTTCATAGGATATTTTCAATATGTAGAAAACAATGAGTCATTATTCAGCCCATAGTCTTAGTTTTAATTAGATATACATTTGTGAGTGTTTATTTTGTTCTGAGAATGATGCAAAGATCTGACAGAACAAAGTATAATTCATTTTGTCATAAGTAACACAAATTTACATTCTAACTGCATACAAAGGTTCACCATTAAATGACCCTCTGAAAACTTTGTACCAAGCCTCACAGTTGCTCTCTATAAGAGCAGCCAATGTTTGCAGTTTCTCACGTGTGTTAACAGCTGCATATACAATGAAATATACATATGCTGCATATTCCGCCTTCTCCTTCTTAAATGTATTGAAGCATAATGTGCATACAATAAAATCAACCAGTTAAGTACAAAGTTCAATGAAATATAATAAAGATATTTACACTATAAATAACTGTATGTACACAGTATAAATACAGTTGGCCTTCTGTATCCATGCGTTCTGCATCCACGGATTCAATCAAGCATGGTTCAAAACTATTTTTAAAAAGCATAAAATAATAATACAAAAGTAAATAAAAATACAAGTGAAAACAATACATTGCAAGAACTATTTACCTAGCATTTACATTATAGAAATAATTTATATAGGAAGATTTGCATAGGTTATACACAAATACAATGTCGTTTTGTATCAGGGAATTAAGCATTCTTGTATTTTGGTATTCACGGGACCAATCACCCATGAATACTGAGGGATAACTGCACCACCAAAATCAAGATACAGAATACTTGCATCTTTCCCAAAGTTCATCTGTGTTCCTTTACAAACAACACCCCCACATTAACATCATACCAAGCAAAAATTAATCTTTTCTCTGACATAAGTTAGATTTTTCCATTTCTAGAATTTCCTGTGAATGAAATCATACAGTATGCATACCTTTGTTCCTGATTTATTTCTCATTTCATAATATTTCTGAGTTTTTTCTATATACTTTTTATGCACTGGTAGGTTTTTGCTTTTTTATTGCTAACTACCATTCTATTTGTGGGTATAATACATTTTATTTATCTTCCCCCTTGTTAATACAAAATTTACATCATTTCTAGTTTTGGTTCTTATGAATAAGGTTCTCATGAGTATGCATATTACAAGTTTTTCTATGCACATATGCTTTCATCTTCATTGGATAAATTTCTAGGAATTAGTTATACTGTAAGTGTAAAATAAACTCTTTAAGAGACACACATTTTCCAGAGTAGCTGTCGTCATTAAAAGCACACAAGCAATGAACAAGAATAATGACGTGCATTCTCTTCATCACTTGGTATTCTTAATCTTTCAAAAAACATCTCTGGTGGTTACTTATTGGTATTTATTGTGATATTGATGGACATTTCTTTATAATGTTAAGTATCTTGTCATGTGCTAGTTGGCCATTTGAATTTATTTTTCAGAAAGCAGCTGGTCAAATTTTTGCTAATTTGGGGCTACTTTTGATTAGCTGGTGTTCTTCGCATATGTCATCTGCATTAGTCATCTTGAGAAGCCATAACAAAATACCTCAAACTATTGATTTCAATCAACAGAAATGTATTTACTCATGCCTATAGAGCTGGGAAGCCCAAGATCAAGGTGCTGGCCAATTTAGATTCTAGCAAAAGTTGTCACCCTGGCTTGCAGATGACCCCTTCTCACTGTGTCCTCACATGGCAGAGAGCAAACTCTTCAGTGTCCCTTCTAATAAGGGCACTAATCCTATTAAACCAAGACATCCCATGACCTTATTTAACTTCAGTTGCCTCCTTATAAATCCCATCTTAAATACATTAATATTGGGGGTTATTCCTTTAACATAGCAATTTTGAGGGGAACACAATTTAATCTCATATATAGATACATAAAATAATCCTACAAATATGTGTGTGTGTGTGTATGTGTATTGCAAACATTTTCTCTTCATCTTTACTTACATTTTGATTTTCTTAACTGTCTTTTAGAAAACTTCTAAATTTAAACTTTGCAAAATTTATTGTTATTTTATGATTTTTGCTTTCTGCATCTTATATAAGTATTTCTCTGTCTATCCTAAGTAGATGAATAATTTACATTAATTATTCTTAGAAGTTATACAGGTTAAACTTGACTAGGGCTTGATCTATTCCAAATTTATTTTTATTATGGTACAAGGAAGAAATCAAGATTTTTTTTGTTTTTAGTTCCAATTAAATAGACAGAAAGTCCAGTACCATTCAATAAAAAGACTACTGGATTATAGGTCAGCAAGACCACCACCATGCCTAATGATTTGCTTGAAGTGCTTATGGAACTTATGGTTATTATTATTATACTCATGGTTATAGTTTCTTAAAATGAAAAAATACAGATTACAAATGAGCAAAGGGAAAAGGCACATGGGGTAAAATCCATAAGAAACATGGCACAAGCTTCCAAGTATCTCCTTTCAATGGAGTCACACAGGGATGTATTGATTCCTACAGCAATGACATTATGGCAACACGTGCACAGTTCTGCCAATGGAGAATAAAAAGATGGATTATTATTTTAGAAAATATGGAATATAAAAATAAACCAATGAAAAAGAAGAATGAATGAAATTGGCAATATCTTTACATATAAAATGAAAACTGAAAACAGTAAATAAGAGGCACTTGTTTGTTTTTTGATTTTCATATCTTATCAATTACCTAGTCCTGCTGATTCTGGGTCAACATTTTTTTCTGCTACTACCCATAGTCAGTCTGTTAATAATATAATCTGGGACTATGATAATTATCTTATCTTTGCTTATGTTTCTTTTATAATGTCTTGAATAATTTTTCCAGTGAAATCATTCTGAAATTCAGTTCCGATTTTAAAACCTATTTATTGAAAAACCTTACTTGTAAAATTAGGGTCCAGATAGTGCTGTGAGTTTATGATATAACTCAATCTTCCATTTCAAAGTCAACAATGACAGACAAAAATAAACAAAACACCCTATAAAATTGTTTTCAAAATCAAGAAACAAATAAACAAAAGAAACATACAGTGGAAGGTCAGTCTGAAGGGATTATGGTCTAGAAATAGAGATGGCTGTCTGGGGGTTAGAGTCCCATGGAAAAATGGAAAACACACACTGTTTGAATTAGGGTTGAAATCAGCCTTGTGAGACTTTCTTAGAACTGTGCTGAAGTCTAAAATCATTCCTATTGAATTCTCCTTTATTTTTTCGCTTATTTTATTGGTGTCAGATCTGCAGTCCTGTATGAGGACTTTCCCCCACTTACTCCTGTGTCTTCTCTCTGTATTTAAGCTGTAAAATGTCTTGAACATAAATTTTCATTTTTGAGTATTTTCAGGGTTCTGAACTAATGGAATTGGCACTAGAAATAATTCAAGAAAGAAGGCAATACGGTAAGTTTTTTGTTTGTTTGTTTTGTTTTGTTTTGTTTTGTTTAACTGGATTACTCACTGTGTAGCTGACAAGAAAGACCCCATCTTGAGTGGAATGTGGAAAACAATCCTGGAGAATTGTAGTGAAAATTGCTGAAGATTTCACTGCTTTGAGCAAATGCCTTGATAGAAAGAGATGCCCTTGATAATGCAATGATTCAGACATTTGAAAAATATGGAGACCCAATACCTACAAGGACAGTGGATTGGCTGCTCATCAAGATGTATTGACACCCTACAGTGAATTAACGAGAAATTCTGGAGGTTAACAGTTAAAGACTGTGTTTTAGCACCAGAGAGCCAGCTTCTTTAGTAGCTTTAAAAAGTCACTTACCTCTTGCAGAAGAAGAGTGAATACATTTGTGGAGAAAGTTTAAGATTAATAGAATGTCAAAGCTCCAGAGATTTAAATGCTCAGCCAAAGCTTACACTAAATTTAGGTTCCTAGTGAAGAAAATCCTGAAAAAAAAAATGGTTTGAGGATGTCTGGATGAATATATTCTTAAGGATTTCAGTTCTGCAGACATTCCTAAACTATGAACTTGAGGGTAGACCACATAACCTATTAAGAGCTATTACTTGCCTTTTACAGAATGACATTGCAGAGGCTTCTTGTCCTCCAGGTAACAGTGCTGGCCATCAGATATTCTCCTGACTGCCAGGCCTATCCTAGCTTAAATCCCAGCATGCCCTAGCTTGGGATATTCTGGGTCTGGTAAGGGAGGAAATAGATTACACTCCGAATATGATACAAAATTAGCTAGCATGTAGGGAAGAACCTGCGGGATATCTATAAAATTGAATTTTGGCCATGCTTCATTAAAAGTGCCAGAAAGTATGACTGAATATACTATATCTTATCGATTTGAGGACACCTTCTGAAGACAACATGTAATGCCTGACAAGGGTTCCAGTAGATGAAGCAAACTTGCTGCTAAGGTGACTTGTAGAAGTCTGGAGTAAGAACGGTCTCTGATGAGTGAGGAAGAAAATGTCTAATTTTTGTTAAAAAATAAAGAGATAAAAAGGTTGAAGAAGGTGGCCATACTGGAAAGAATATGTTATAATGACGCCGGAAGACCCAGGATTATGTTTCACAGGAGATCCCAGAGTGCGCAATGGCAATAAGAACTGTGTTATTCAGAGGGGTCCTTGCATAAGTGGTCAGAGGTCTCTCTCCTCTGAAGTCCAAGAATGACTTAACCATGACAGAGCTGGTGCCATATACGTGGGGACAATGGTAAACTGAAATAATAGAGGCCACATACTTAAACACAAGATGCAAATAGACGGCAATTACTATAGACAGGCAAGGATGGATGAGCAGCCAAAGGGACCTAACTCTCAAGGAAACAAGAGCATGGCCATGCTGGGAAAAACACAGGTGGTCAATCAGTGAGGGTGCTTCTTAACATTGACAATAGGAAGGCAAGAGTGAAAACGCCAAAGCTGAATATGACTGTGCCACAAAAACAGCCACAATACCTTGCTCAGTTCACCGATGGGAGCCAATATTTAGATATGGAGCAAATTGGTTGAAGAGGTAGATCCTGCAACACCTTGGCAAGTATACACTGTGCAGATTCCTCCTATCTACCCCCAGAGGTGTCTATGACCATTTGCCTAGTTAACTGTACAGTGGGGAAGGGAGAGTAGCCAGATATTCTGAGGATGACTGGGGAAAGCAGCTGAGTTGATACTGATGCTCAGAGACCTGAAGTATCATCAAAGTTCCCCAGTTAGAATATAGGGCATATGTCAACCTAAGCTGTCTAGTGGTGAATCTGGGGCACAAGCATAAATGGAGTTTAGCTAAAGTCTGGCTTCAAATGTATCCACTGGGTAAGCAAAGTTTTCAGTGTTCATTTTCCCAGTCTGTGAAGGAGGGACATACTTGGAAGTTGAGGTAACTTCCAAACTGGGTTCTTGGGCTGTGATATAAGAGTTACCATAGTGAATGAAAGTAAAGTAGCATCTTGTGAAAATGTCCTAGTCTTCCACAAATGAAATAGTAAATCAACTCTACATCTTCATTTTTGGGGATGAGAAAAAAGTACTTTCTGCACCAAATGCTAGAGAAATAACTACAACCTGACAATTTAAATGCCCCCAATAATTCTAAAATTCCAAGGATTTTCTCATGCAACACATGGGCAAGTTAGTAAAAATTAATTTTTCAAATTTTTCATTGTTTGTTCCTATCTTGTCATGGATCCAATAAATTTCAATTTTATAATATACTGCATGAACAGAGTAATTATCAAAGTGGCAGGGGTCATTTCTTGACCCTCTCAAGGTCAGGGATAGCATAGACAAATGGAATATATAATAATGTTAAAACATAACTGGAATGATTATCATTGCTGGCAGTACTAATAAAGCAACCATTGTGAATACCATCACTGATTATGTCATCAGTGGGTTCCAGATAATCAATAAAGTTCGACATTTGAATTCTTTCAAAAGTGGTCTCATATGGGCACATACATTTTTTATAATTTACAAATAAAGAAATGGAAACTCAGTGTAGTCAGGTCACCTGCCTCAAGCTACATGGTTGTCAAGTGAAAGCTCAGTTTAAAACCTGTATTTGGATTCTTAGATGCTTTTTCTCTCCTTGCGTTGTAAGGCTAGAATGTTAATTCTGTGAATGCTAGAGTCCATTAAGTATGTGTTTTGAAGGAGTGTCTGCGGAAAAAAAAAAAAAACAGCTTCTAAGATAACAACTTCCATAACCAAATAAATTTGCAAATCATTGCTTACTCTATTCTTTGCTTAGGAAATTCAATATGTACCTTAGCATATTAAAGGCTTAGCAAAGTTCTGCACTAAACAAAAAAATAAGAAATAAATTAAAACTAACCTTCCAAACAAATAAGATTTCTTATATGGTTGAATTTAGTGTTTTCCAGAGTTGTTTATCTATGCAATCAGTTAGGACCTTTAGGTGAAAGTTAAAGGAAACTCAAACTGGCTTACCAATTAGGCCATTTATCATCTCTCATAAACCGTAAGTAGAGTAGTTTGGGGTAAGTGGTTCAATGGATCAGCAAAATTAGGAAGAACACATGATCTTTCTTCTTTCCACTCTGCCAACATCAACTTTTAATTATTTTTCAAGTTGATACAGTAAAATTCCTACAAAATATGCTTGAACATGAAGAGAGATACCCTCTGTATAGGAAAGGAGAACAAAGTGAACACCTGACTTTGCTGCAGACCCCAGCACCAGACCCATGCAGTAAACCCCAGCCCCAGGCTCCACATTGACCTCTGTGAACCAAGCCTCTAGGATAATCCCCTCAGATGTAGGTTCCAGGCATACCCCAGTAGCGGGCTAGCCCCTTTGGCCCAAAAATCCAAGCCTGTTCCTGCAACCCCAGGCACCAGGTACAACCCAGCACTAGGCCAGATCTAAGCTCCAGGTAAGTACCTCCAGACGCAGACTGCAGGATGACCTCCACAGTCTCAGGTGCCAGCCCTATACCTATAAACCCTGGAGCAAGGCTAGGCCCCAACAGACTCAGAACCAGACCCATTTCTGCAGATTCAAGTACTGGACCCACCCCAGTACTAGGCTCACCCCATAATGTAGAGCCAAGGCTTGTTTCAGTACCAGGTTGTCCCCTATGGACCTTGGCTTCATGTTGGCTCCCATAGACACGAATCCCAGGGTCACCTCTGCAGAACTAGTCACCAGACCTGCCTAACCAGTCCCATGCTGTACACCCACCCCAGTGGACCCAGATTCCAGGACTGTTGTTGGTGACATGGGGAACAGGATAATCTCCCCTTTCTTGAGCACTACAGCAGAAATTTTGCCTGCAGTCTCCCCAGACAGTCTGCCTGGAATCTCTGGCCAAGCTGAATCATGAAGGATCTCTTTGTCAAATCTACTTTGTAAAGACAGAAGAGGTGTGTATACATCTTAAAATGAGTGGATACTAATGAAAGGCCAAAATATAAAACAAACACACAAAAAAACAAACAAAAGACAGAGAAGCATTACACCACCAAATGAATAAAATAAAGCACCGGTAACAGACTCCAAATAAATGGAGATTTACAAACTGCCTAACAAATTCAAAATAATTGTTTTAATGAAGCACAGTGAGCTACAAATGAACACAGACAACAGACAACGTAACAACAATGGGAAAGCAACATATTAAAAAATGACAAGTTCGACGAAGAGATGAAAACTATTAAGAACCAAACAGAAACTCTGGATCTGAAGAAGAACACAGTGACTGCCTTGAAAAAATTCTATAGCAGTGTTCAGCATCATACTTGATCAAGCTGAATACTCAGTGAGAGATGTCAGCAAGGTGGTGGAGAAGGAGATCCCAGGCATCACCCACCCAGGAAAAATAACACACAGTTTTCTATGAATGAAAATAATTATGGGAGAGCTCAAACATCTAGTTAAGAATGTTCAGCAACAGAGTGGAACACAAAACCCAGGGATAACTTCACACACACACACACAAAATGTGAGAACAGTTTTCTGCTGCCTGCTTAATCTCATTGACAGCCAATGCGATTGGCCAATTGCTGGGCACCATGCGGAAACTCCCAGCACATAAGTTCCTATGGACAGAAAAAGAAGATTAAGGTGAACTACCAAGTTTCCCAGACTTTTGGGGCATTACATGAAGGATCGATTTATGTTTCAACCTACCCAGATCACAGAGACAGCATAGCTGACTCATCTGGATATAGCTGGGAGCAAAGAAAAAGGGAATCATCAATATCATCCATGTGATGAGAACCACTGTGGTTCCTAGTGGCCTGCTCTGTGAGGAACCTCAGAAGCCTTTGTTGTTGAGAACTTCAACAGCTCTTGCAGTGGCTGAGGAGCCCCTGCAGCTTTCACTACTGAAGACCTCACAGAATCCAACGGCCTGAGCCACTGCTACAACTGTCAACCACACTGGAGCCTTCCAGCTGACACTGTCATGAGCTCCCTGATCCTAGCATCAATTGCAGCACCATACAAGTGCCCACAAATGATCTAACCCCCACCACTGACACTGGCTCCCACTTCCATGAGTAGGCTTGTGGCTTACCTCAGAACTGTATGTATGTGTGCAGCTAAGCCTGACTGCTGCTGCCCTTCCCTATGACTATGTGAACACTCATGCAAATAGCTTCTGCAGCTGCATATGTGCATGCCAAAGCCCTACCCCCACATCTATGTGAACACGTGCAGCCAGCCCTGACCCTCATTTCTGGTCCCCACTGCCAATCTCATGTTTGCAGTTGGCTCTAGCAGTATGTATTTACATGTATTCATGGCCCTGAGTCCTGTGACTGCATGTTTACATCATGCTTCCACCTGTAATTAGCCACAGAGCCTGTTGCTGTCCCCGCCATCAACACTGCACATGAACTCACAGCCAGTGTGTCCCCTTGGACTTGGAATTGCTACATACCCTTGCATGGCTGAAAGAATTGAGATTGGCAAAATGTCTGTACTATCCAAAGCAATATACAGATTCAATACAATTCCTATCAAAATTCCCATGGTATTTCTATTTATTTCATGTTTTCATTTTTAGAAACAGGGTCTCACTCTATTGCCCAGGCTGGGGTGCAGTTTCGCAATCATAGCTCACTGCAGCCTCAAAGTCCTGGACTCAAGCAGTTCTGTCCCTCAGCCTCCTGGGTAGTTAGGACTACATGTACATGCCACTGTGACTAGCTAATTTTATTTCTTAAAATTTATTTTAGAGATGGAGTCTTGCTTTGTTTCCCAGGTTGATCTCGAACCCCTGGCTTCAAGTGATACTTTCATCTTGGCCTCCAAAAGTGTTGAGATTACATGCATGAGCCACCTCACCCAGCTGCAATGTCATTAGAAAATCCTAAAATGTATATGGAAGCACAAAAAATCCAAAATAACCAAAGCAACCTTGAGTAAGAAGAATAAAACTGGAGGTAGCCAGATTATTTCACTAAACTCAACCCTACTTATTTCAAAATACACTATAAACTATAGTGATCAAACACCATGGGATTGGCATAAAAACAGACATATAGATCAATGTAACAAAATATAGAGCCCATAAATAAATTAACCTATTTATTATTAATTGATCTTTGCCAAAGCTTCCCTTCCAAGAACAGACAATGAAGAAAAGATGGTCTCTTCAATAAGAGGTGTTGGAGGAACTGAATATTTACATAGAAAGGAAGAAAATTGTCCCTTTTCTCACACTACATGCAAAAATAAGCTTCCAATTGATTAAATACTTAAACATAATATGTGAAACATTAAAATGCCTAGCAGAAAACATAGAAGGAAAATGCATTACATTAGCCTGGGCAATTAATTTTTTTTTGGTATGACCCTGAAAGCAATGGCAGCAAATAAAAAAATAGACAAATTGCATTGTGACAAACTATTCGGTTGGTGCAAAAGTAATGGCACCTTTTACCATTGAAAGTAATAGCAAAAAACACAATTACTTTTGCATCTATATTTTTAAAAAAATTGCACAGCCAAAAAAAAAAAAAATCAAATGAATAAAGAGACAATATAGGAATGTGACAAAATATTTTCAAACCATGCTTCTTCCAGGGGGTTAATATAGAGAGAGAACTTAAAAAAACCAATAACAAGAAAACTAATAGCACAGTTATAAAATGGGCAAAGGACTTCAATGAACATTTCTCACAAGAAAACATAAAAATGGCCAACATGTATATGAAAATGTTCTAACACGACTAATCATCAGAGAAATGCAAATCAAAGCCATCATGATATTACCTCACACCTGTTAGAATGACTATTAGCAAAAAGACAAAAGATAATGAGTGCTTATACACTGCTGTTGGGAATTTAAATTAGTTCAGCTATTCTGGAAAACATTATGGAGGCTCCTCAAAAGATGAAAAATAGTACTTTCATATAATCACGCAAACCCACATCTAGGTATATATCCAAAGAAACCGAAATCAGTGTCTTGAAAGATACCTGTATTCCTATGTTAACTGCAGCATTATTCACAATGTTCAAGATATAGCATCAATCTAAGTGTTCACTGACAGATGAATGAATAAAGAACATTTAATGGACTATTAGCCTTAAAAATGAAGAAAATCGGCCAGGCATGGTGGCTCACACCTGTAATCCCAGTATTTGGGAGGCCGAGGCGGGTGGATCACCTGAGATCAGGAGTTCGAGACCAACCTGGCCAACATCATGAAACCCAGTCTCTACTAAAAATACAAAAAATTACTTGGGTGTGGTGGCAGGCGCCTGTAATCCCAGCTACTCGGGAGGCCTGAGGCAGGAGAATCAGATGAACCTGGGAGGTGGAGGTTGCAGTGAGCTGAGATCGAGCCACTCTACTCCAGCCTGGGCAACAAGAGTGAAACTCCATCTCAAAAAAAAGAAAAGAAAAGAAAAAAAAATGAAAAGAAAAGAAAGAAGAAAGAAAGAAGAAGAAAGAAAGAAGGAAGAAGGAATAAAATAAGGAAGAAGGAAGAAGACCCTGTCATCTGTGACAACATGGGTGAACTTGGTGGATATTATGCTACCTGAAATAAGCCAGCAACCCCCCTCCCCCCAAAAAATACTGCATGATATCACTTATATGTGGTAAGGTAAAGGCCGACATCATAGAAGCAGAGAATAGAATGATGGTTGTCTGGGGCTGGGGTGTGGGAAATGGGAGATTTCGGTCAAAGGTTAAAAAGTTTCAGTTATTCAGGATGAATAAATTCTGGAACTCTAATACACAGTATGTTGAAATAAAATTAGTAGTAGTGTATTGTGTACTTAAAATTTGCTAAGAGAATAGATCTTAAATGTTCTCATTACAAAAACAAACAAGCAAAAAATGGTAGCTGTGTGTGGTGATAAATACATTAATTAGCTTTATTGCAGTAATCATTTTACAATATATGTGTATATCAAAACATCACATTGTACACTGCATATGTATGTTTTGTCAATTATACACCAAATATCAACACTTTTTATTGGTCAATAATACTTCAATGAACTGGAGATAAAATAAATAAAATAATATAAATGACACTCAAAATTTTTAAAAGAACTTTGGAAATGTTTTTGACATGCTAATTGACCTATGTAATTCTACATAGTAGTATTAAGGGACATTTTTCATATAATAAATGGGTTTCATTTTGACACATATCTCAATATTCAAACTTTTAATTTTAATTTGATGTCTAATATCTCCTAATTCAAGCAAATATAAAAGAAATTTTAAGATATTTAAAATATACTGTCTCAGCAGTACATCAAAGGGAATAACATTTCTAAATGACCAGGGGCCAAGCATTACTTAAACATTTAGTGGTAGGATTTATTTTCTGTCTTGATTAAAAATTTACAACTAATTTTGCATTTCTTAGAACACAGCAGAATCTTGAGCTGAATAGTTTCATAATTAATATCTGCATTTTGAAAATTCAGTCACAACTGACAGTTGTGGGTTTTTATTAGTCCATTTTCTGATGCTTGTAACAGAATATCTGAAACTGCAGAATTTACATATATATTTAAATTTAATATATAAACATATTAAATATATTATTGAATTATATAAATTCAATTATATAAAAGAAACATATATATATATAAATTTCTTAAAGTTCTGAAGGCTGAGAACCCCAAGGTCTAGCGAAAGCCTTCTTGCTGTCAGGCATTCTCTGTAGAGTTCTGAGGTGGTGCAGGGTATCACATGGTGAGGGGCCTGAGCATGCTCAGGTGCTGCCTCAAGTCTTTCTCCCTCTTCTAATAAAGTCACCAGTTCCCCTTCCATGATTACTTCCCATTAATCCATTTATGGGGCAGAGTCCTCATAATCTAATCACTTCTTAAAGGCCCCAACTCTCAATACCATCACATTGAAGATTAAATTTCAACCTGAGTTTTGGAGGGGATATTTAAACTAGAGTAGTGTTCTTTTAATTTTTTCCAGAAAGTTAAGGAATTATGGAATTCAAATCATATTTAGAACTATAACAGGCAAGCAAATACCTAAATAACAGTAAGTTGATCAATTTTGTGTTTATTAGACACAGTTTAACTATCCTATGATGTCATTAACGCTCTGAACTCCATCTTTTCAGACCAACCTTGAAAAACAAGCTTTTGTTTGTTTCTTTGTCTGTTTGTTTGTAATGATAGCAAGATTGTTTCTGTTGCCCAGGCAAGCGACCATGATGGCTCAAAGCAGATATAAGGAGAGAAAATAGATGGGACAGTGCTAGACACATAGTGTTTCTTTTAATTGAGAAAGGAAATACTTTTTCGGAAACATTTGTAACAAACTTATTCTTTGTTGTTCAGAATTGGACTATCTGTATCTTGGAGTGATGCTGAGAAAACGAGAACAAGAATTGCTCTAATTGTCTTATGTTTCAATGTCTAAATTTGTTCACATTTCCATTGCAAAATAAATGAGATTCTGTTAAGAAAGGTGATATTTTTGATCTTGCCTCAGCAACATTGTCTGCAACACCTGCCTAATTCTCAGATGCTTGATGCTTACAGGAAAGGCATATGAATAAACTCAAGTTTAAATTTGTTTCTTCTCTTTATTGGTGATGGGATGTTGAACAAATTACAGAAATAAAAGAACCCTTCAGTAATTGAAGCAATTAAAAGAAAGCTTTCCAGACTCCTCCACTGTATGTTTTCGTCTACCTTCTTCTGTATCCTCACACATTTTCTTACTGCCTGATACCATAGTTGGATTGTCTGTACTCCCATCTAAAGCCTTCTGTATACTTTTCCCTAGTTCTTAGACCTTCTTGCCTATTCAAGTATATAATTCCAGCCATCCTCCTCTACCTTTTTCTGTACCATTAATTTTATTTTCTACTGAATCTTTTTCATCAGTATACCCATTTTTTTCTTCCATCTTCTTCCCTTTTCTTGAAAGCTTTCACATCACTTTTGTGTTCTCCTTTGTAACTAGCAATACTTGAAAAAGTAACCTACATTCATGTATCAAATTTGTAAACTTGTTTGAGAATAGCCACAACTTTAAAAACAATACCCAGATATGTCAAAGTTTAAAGGCAGAAAAAGATAATCTTTTCCTGTGTCTTAATGACAGGAGTACACTGCTCACTATCAATCATTGCCAGAATTTGCTCTTATCATGATGATTAAGCAGTGGAACTGGGACCACCATAATTGCATTAGAGCAATTTGGAATAAGCTTATTTTGAAATTGACAAACAGAAGAGAGTAGATATTTGGGAAAAACTCAGTGAAATGGTAGCATAGAAGAAAGGACAGATGTTGAATAGACAGTCGACAGTGTTTGTATTACTCATTGTCTTTTCAATGACCTAGTTAGTTGGGTAATAAATGTATTTATTAGGCCAGGTATGATGGCTCACACCTGTAATCCCAGCACTTTGGGAAGTGGAGGCAGGAGGATCACTTGAGGTCAGGAGTTTGAGACCAGCCTGGCCAACATGGTGAAACCCCATCTCTACTAAAAATGCAAAAATTAGCCAGCTGTGGTGGTGCGTGCCTATAATCTCAGCTACGCGGGAGGCTGAGACAGGAGAATCACTTGAACCCAGGAGGCGCAGGTTGCACTGAGCAGAGATTACACCACTGCTCTCCAGTCTGGGTGACAGGCTGAGACTCCGTCTCAAGGGGAAAAACATATATATATATACGTGCGCGTGCACACACACATATATCTGTCACAAAATGGGCATAATTTCTGGAAAAACATTATTTTCTTATTAGAATATTAGCAGTGAATATTGCACAAACCACTGGTGTTCTGTGAAATTTAGAGTGCACCAATGAATAGAAATGACATAGTGTAAAAAGAGCCAGAGGAAGAGTTATACATGACTTGGACATGTACTATGGTTTGGATTTGTGTCCCCACACAAATCTCATATTGAATTATAATATCCAGGTGTTGAGGGAGAGACCTGGTGGGAGGTGACTGGATCATGGGGTTGGTTCTCCCCATGCTGTTCTCATGATAGTGGGTTCTCATGTGATCTGATGATTTTATAAGTGTTTGGCAGTTCTCTCTTGCTCACTTTCCTCTCTCCTGCCACCATGTGAGAAGGTCCAAGTTTGCTTCCCCTTTGCATTTCCACCATAATTATGTTTCCTTAGGCCTCCCCGGCCATACTGAACTGTCAGTCAATTAAACCTCTTTCCTTTATAAATTACCCACTGTTGGGTATTTCTTTATAGCAGTGTGAAAATGGACTAATACCGTACGTTTGTAATAACTCGTTTGTCTAATAAGTTAAACATGAAGTTATTTCAGAATTGAAAATGCAGTGAACACTAAAAACAAAAAAAAAAAGACACAATGGAAAGAAAAATACATTTTAAAACCCCCAGAAATTAGTCATGACAAAAAGAGCTCCATATTCCTCTAGAAAGTAACTCTTAAACTTAGGTTGCATAGTTCACTTAAAATAATGATACTGTGTCCGGAATTGGTGGGCTCTTGGTCTCACTGACTTCAAGAATGAAGCCGCGTACCCTCGGGGTGAGTGTTACAGTTCTTAAAGATGGTGTGTCCAGAGTTTGTTCCTTCAGATGTTCAGATGTGTCTGGAGCTTCTTCCTGCTGGTGGGTTCGAAGTCTCACTGTCAGTAGTGAAGCTGCTGCAGACTTTCGTGGTGAGTGTTACAGCTCTTAAAGGCAGCGTGGACCCAAAGAGTGAGCAGCAGCAAGATTTATTGCAAAAAGCAAAAGAAATACTCCCACACTGTGTAAGGCGACCCCAGCTGGCTGCCACTGCTTGCTGTGGCAGCCTGCTTTTATTCCCTTATCTGACCCCACCCCCACCCCCACCCCCCACCCACCACCCACCACCCACCACCCACCACCCACCACCCACCACCCACATCCTGCCTATTGGTCCATTTTATGGAGAGCTGATTGGTCTTTTTTACAGAGAGCTGATTGGTCCATTTTGACAGCGTGCTGATTGGTGTGTTTACAATCCTTCAGCTAGACACAGGGTGCTAGACAGAAACTCCAAGTTCCCACTAGGTTAGCTAGATACAGAGTACCAATTGGTGTGTTTACAAACCTTGAGCTAGACACAGAGTACTGATTGGTGTATTTACAAACCCTGAGCTAGACAGAGTGCTGACTGGTGCATTTACAATCCTTGAGCTAGACAAAGAGTGCTAGAAGGAAACGTTCCCCAAGTCCCCACTAGGTTAGCTAGATGCAGAGCTAGCTAGATACAGAGTACCAATTGGTGTATTTACAAACCTTGAGCTAGACACAGAGTGCTGATTGGTGTATTTATGATTCTCTAGCTAGAGGTAAAAGTTCTCCAAGTCCCCATCCCCCTCAGGAGCCCAGCTGGCTTCATCTAGTGGATCCTGCACTGGGGCTGCAGGCAGAGCTGCCCGCCAGTCCCAAGCCCTGCACTCCTCAGCCCTTGGGCTGTGGATGGGACCAGGCGCCACGGAGCAGGAGGCGGCGCCCATAAAGGAGGCTCCATCTGAGTGGGAGCCCACTGCAGGGGGAGGAGCTCAGACATGGGGGGCTCCAGGTCCCAAGCCCTGCCCCGCAGGGAGGCAGCTAAGGCCCAGAGAGAATTTGAGGGCAGCGCTGGGAGGCCAGCACTGCTGGGGGATCCGGTGCAGCCTCCGCAGTTGCTGGCCCAGGTGCTAAGCCCCTCACTGCCTTGGGCCCGTGGGGCCAGCCAGCCGCTCCCTGTGCGGAACCCGCGGAGCCCGCGCCAGTGCCCGGGGAAACTTGCACTCTCTCATGAGCACCGCGGCAGCCCGGGTTCCTGCCTGCACCTCTCCCTCCACGCCTCCCTGCAAGCAGAGGGAGGCAGCTCCAGCCTCAGCCAGCCCAGAGAGGGCCTCCCACGGTGCTGTGGCGGGCTGAAGGGCTCCTTAAGCGCCCCCAGAGTGGACACCGAGGCTGAGGAGGCGCTGAGAGTGAGGGCTGCTAGCACATTGTCACCTCTCAATACTAATAAAGTATAATGATTATTATTATTTTGGAATATTTAAGAGAGATGTTTAGATAATAATGAATTCAAACTAATGTAATTATTGATTAAGTTATTTTTAGCCTTACAAAAATATTTAATTTGCCTGTACTATCATCCTAGGATATATGTTTCTGGCTTTGTCAGGGACAAATTTATATTTAGATTCCTGACCCTTTTATAGGTATAAACAAGCTAGATAGCACAAACTAACCTAGCAAGGAATAAAAGCGAATGATGAAGAAAAAGCCAAAATATTTTATCAGCAATCCTGCGCATGAATGGTGATTACGTGGATCATGACTTCCTAGGACTATGATACTTCCTTTTCCTTGTTTTAGCAAACATCAGAAGATATGATCCTAGCAATACCACCTGGCAGGGCAAAAAACTGAAACAGAGGAAACTGAACTCAGTATTTCTCCAAAGGATCTGTAGAAAATCTGTTGTTTGATGTAAAAACCACAAACCACACCTTCTTCTTTGGAGAATTATAAATCCTGACCCTTTGAAATATAAATATAATTCAGCTACCATGTTCCAGAAGAAAGTGAAGTCCAAAGGGAGAGGGCTAGAGTTGGTAATAATACTTCATTATCCTTCAAATATCCTAACTGGGAAATATGTGTGTGTGTGTGTGTCTGCCTTTGTGTGTGGTATGTGTTTGATGGCTATCAATATAGAGTAAGACTATTATTTCCGATAAAAAGAAATTAGAAAATATGAGGGACCAGGTCCTAAAATAGGGTGGATTCTTCTCTGGTACCCTGAACTGGAGGTATGTTAAAGTTCAGAGCAGAACCAAACTGAGTATCTACTAATTTGGGTGAAATAAGTCTGAGTGTGATTATTTCGTGGATGCTAGAAGTTAAAACCTAGTATTGGAATAAAGTTAGTTGTAATTATTTCATGGATACTAGAACCTAACAGTATGTTTTTTCTGCTTAAGGAAGTACCAAACTATGAAGGGAAAAAGAAAGAAAAGTTATGTCTCCCACTGGAATATAAGTTTTATGAAGGATCTTTGTTTTGCTCACTGCTGTATTTCAAGTGCCTGACACATAAAGGGTTCTTAATATTTATTGAGTGAACCACACAAAGTAATCCCTAACAGTTGTAAATGTGTCTCCTAGGTTTGTAAGAATAGGTGCTGTTGGCTCAACAAGAAAAGTCTGTTTTTGAATTGAACATCAACTAATATTCTGTAAATTTCCATCTTAAGGACTAGAGGCACATACAACTCTTCTAACTGAGGGTTAATTTTCTTATTAGTTAACTCTAACTTTCAGACTGTGTTCTCTGGAAGCAGAAATTCACAATTCTGAATTAGCCTAAAATGAGCATGTGCTGCACCTGGAAACAATTAAGTACCAGGGCTGTGTGAGGAGCGCAGGTGTTCTGGCAAGCAGCAAACTTCCATTCTCTGTAACGAGCTGAAGATCCTGATTAATTGACTTGATTTTAACCTCAAGTAATGTCCACTGAGTTGCTAAGAGAAATGAGATGACAATGAACTTCAGTTACAAGGGGAGAAGTAGGAGCCACTATGAATTTATGTGAAAAATAAAATTAATTCATCGTAGAAGGATATGTAAGAAGGTATTACTATTAATAATTCTGTGGATTATATGAGTATTTTTCTCTTTTATTCTCAGCATAATTCAATGAAAATAATGAATCTCATAATGGAGTCGTGAAAATTTCATTTATTTGAGAAAAAAAAAAAATGATTGTCTCCAGAATCAGTTCTTGAGGAATCTATATTTTTCTGAAATCTATTTGCTTTTATTTGCTTGTAATCTATTGTAAGAAATTTGAGATGATGTTTCTAGGGAAAGAGATTAATACATATGTATAAAAGTAGTCCATTATTAATGCTAAAATAATTATTTCCCTTTCTGGAAAACATTCTAGTTTATACTAATTATACTGTTAAATATAGAGATATTGTAAATTTATGGTAGTTTTATAACTAGCACAGGCAAGATATTTAACAAAACCCATAGTGGTTGATTTATCACAGATGCAGCATTGAAATTATTATTTATTTATTTATTTATTTATCCAATAGGTTTATATCTGATAGCTTTTTGGAGCTGCTAAAACCAAGAGGAAGCTTCTAAAAATTAAATTCTTATGCTTCCTTTTACATCTAACTTACCTTTTTTAAAAGATATTTAAGTGACTGCCTACCGTTTCTCTTCTCTCCTTCTTCTGCTAATAATTAACTACTTTTGAAATCATAATATGCAACTCTTGTTTATTTTATGTTAATATTTATCAACTAGACAAGGTTATGGCAGAAAAAAGTTTCAGAGCATCAGCACAAAATTATTTTTAAAAGATTGTCTATTGGTTATAATTTCTAGGAAAAAAAAGAATACAACTATGTCTTTGTTATCGCAGAGATGCATTCTAATGACCATTGCATTTACTGTAACTTTATTTCTGAAATTCGAAAGTAAAATTGCAATGCTTTTTGTCTGTAGTATGAAAGAATTATATTGTGTTTTAATTACTAAAAAATGTATACGAATGATGGGAGGCCTTTAATGATAAAAATTAATTTGCCATGCTCTACCTTCTTTATACATATCAGCCGTTATACAAATCAGTTTGTCTTCATTCTTGTTCAGCAGCCAGCCTTGTTTAAAAACTCTGATAACAAAATATTTCTTTCCTACTTCCTATAGTCCCTGTCACCTTTATTGCACATACCACCTTCTGAAGTACTATATCTTTTCTATACATTTTATAATTCATTTTTATTGTTTTTCTCTCTCTTCCTGCTTGAATTCAAGCTTCAAGATCTAGAAGAATTGCTGATACTAGATCATAGATAGTTTTTTTTTTTGTATAAGGAAATAAATGAATAAAAGTATTCCAAAGGCAATAGCTCAAACCTTAATACTGCCATTTTCTAGTTTTATGATAGTAAGTCATTTAATTATTTTGAATCACAGTTGACTATCCAAGCCATGAAGAAAATATTTATAATAGTTATTATCATTAATTAAACATATCTGTTGGTTATTTACTAAAAGTCAGAAAGTATATTTTCATTATATCACCATGATATAATGTCATTAGTGATATAATTATCATCTTTACAACCATTTTGAATGTAACAAAACCTAAACTCAAATTATTCAGGTGAAGTAACTTTCAAAAGATCACATGACTAGAAAAAAAGAGGGGTGCACAACATCAAGCCTGAGCTATATTGGCTGTGCACTTTTAATGAACAAATTTCCAGATACATGAATCGGAATATGTATTGTAGAATTAAAAGCAACCTAAAAGTGTAAAAACTCAAATCAAGTTATTCCCCTGTTCTTTTTGATGCCTCAAAATGAGTACAGCAGGTAATGCACTCTTATACATGATTTTTAAATCTTGGCATATGGATTTCCAGTGGTTTCAATGTTCTGATAACATCCTAAAGATAAAATGATAGCATAGAACACAAATATAATGTTTTCTTTCCCCAAATTACAGATACTTGTTTGGCAACTCTGTAGATATGTTATAAGTGAAAAAGTAGAGGCTACACAGAAGCAGAGGAAACAGAGACAAAAGGGAAACAAAATGAATGAATAAATCACATACCTCTTCATCCTTTAGTATGATATAGGACTTCAAGAGTGGTTGAGGGTTAGGAAATAATTGTTAGGACGTGCCCAACTCATTAAAGCCTATCAGCCGCTCTTGATATAGGAAGCATAATAGAAGAATAGTAATGCAGGAACTAAAATTTCTTCTGATCCCCACAGACTCTTCTTTTCCAGGTTTGCAATTATCTACATAAAATTACTTTTTGTTTATAGCATTTATAATAGTTAAGCATTTTTATAAAGGAGCTTCATATTGTTCTAATATTCATCATATAAGGCATCACACCATTCTTCAATGTTTGCTTTCTTTTGTAATCTTCCTTGTATGTGAAATATAGTTTTAACTACATTTAAAATCATTAAAAAGATCTGAAGAAAGCAATGATCAAATGGTATTAGACTATAGTTCCCAGGATTTTAAAAATAAACTCTTAAATTTTACCACAGGTTAGATTTACAAAATGAAAAACAACCAGAAACAAAACAAAACAAAAAACAAAGATAGCATACAAAGTTCCCAAATATGCCACATCCAAGTTCCCCTATTAGCTTCTTACGCTGGTATGAAACATATGTTTTAATTAATGAACTAATATTCATACATTATTGATAACTAAAGCCCATAGTATTCATGTTTTCTCATTTTTTATCTAGTCCTTTTTCTGTTTCAGGATCCATCCAGGATATTACATTATACTTAATGGTCATGTCTCTTTCAGCTCCTCCTAGCTGTGAGAATTTCTCAAACTTTTCTTCTTTTTAATGACCGTGACAGGTTTCAGGAATCCTGGTCAGGCATTTTGTACAATGTCCCGCAATTTGGATTTGTCTGATGTTTTTCTCATAATTAGACTGGGGTTATGTGTTTTTGAGAGAAAGACTACAAAGATAAAATGTCACTTTTATCACAACATGCCAAGGGTACATATTGTCAACCTGACTTATCACTGTTGATGTTGACCTTGATCACCTGCATGAGGAAGTGTTTGTTAGGTTCTTCACTATAAAGTTACTCTTTTTTTTTCTTCCTTTCCATTTTGTAATTATTGGAAGAAGTTTCTGTGTGTGGCAAGTAGGAAGTAAATGTTTTACCTTCTTAAGGACAGACTATACAAGCTATTTGGAATTCTTCTACGTGGAAGATTTGTCTAGTATCCCAATTTATTATTTATTTATTTGTTAAATCATTCACTTTGATCAATGTGGTTTCATTGATACCTAGAATTTTTGCGACAAACATGTTATTTGATTACTCTCAAATATATAGGCTTTATTCTATAGAAATAATGTATTTAAACTTGATACATGCTTTATGAGGATTCTGATGAACTTATAAATTAACTTAGGAAGAATAATGACTGTAGAACATTGAGTCTTCATGTTAATGAACATGATATAACCTCTTTTTATGTTCTTTTAACTTTTATTTTAATTTCAGGAGTACAAGTGCAGGTTTGTAACATAGGTAAAGTTGTGTCCTGGGGGTTGTTGTACAGATTATTTCATCACCCAGGTATTAAGCCTAGTATCCATTAATTATTTTTCCTGTTCCTCTCCCTCCTCCCACCCTCCACCCTCCACAAGGCCCCAGTGAGTGTTGTTCCCCTCTGTGTCCATGTGTTCATAAGTGGGAATCATATTCTTTCATCTTTTTTTCATTCCTTTTTCTTTAGTAAGGCCTTTAGAACCTTGTAATAGTGGTTGGCAAATATATTCTGTAGAGGGTCAGACACTAAAACATTTTTGGTTTTGCAGGACATATGATAGGTAGCACAACTATGTGAAAGCATCCAGAGAGAATATGTTAACAATTAAGTGTAGATGTGTCCAACAAAACTTTATTTACAAAAGCAAGTGTGACAGATTTGGCTCACAGGCCACAGATCGCTGACCCTTGTCTTAGAACACTAATTTAATGTCTCATTTCTTCTTTAAGATTTTTACTCACAGATCCTCTTTCTATCCCCCAGTGTCCTCTTCCCTAAAGGATAACTTTAGTCTTGTGTATTCTTAACTGTCTTTCCTATAAATGGGTGACTTTATATTTTATTGGCAATTTACAAGTTTTAATGGAAAAGAAGTGGCTCGTAATAAAAGAATATTAACCCTGAGTTTAAGAATTTGGAGATTAACAAATATAGCAGCTTTCTCTGAATTGACTTTGGTTTAAGGCAGAATTAAACACCCTGGGAAAAGATACTTGATTTATCAGTCATGTCTTCGTGAACCAATGATGTGGTTGTCATTTGGAGTTGGGGATGTGAAGACCAACAAATGGAGGGAAAGTTGACTCTGACAATTGAGTAACTCAGTCAAGTTCTTGTAGGCTAAGTGATTTTTGAACACTTTTGCAGATTTATATACATTGTTGTGACACACATATTACAAATAAAAGCCAAATGATTCAGAAAACAAACTGAGCAACACTTTAAGGAATTATTTTCTTCCTTTTCATACCCAAACTACATAAAGCTCAGTTAATATAAACATTGTATTAAGGATAAAACATCTACAAGTTGATTAGCTACAGTAGCTCTGGTCTATTCAAATGTGTTAGTTCTGAAAGGACATTGCTGCACCTAATTTGATTTCCCCCTGAGCAGTACATGATGTGTTATTTGATGCCCTTCAAAGGACACGATTAGCTGAACTATAAAGTGTCTGATTTTATTAGCTTTACTGGGTTTTATCAGTTTGTAAATGCGTTATTTTTTCTATTTATTGTGCCTATGGGATCCAGAGATAGAGTAAGCATCAAGTCAATATGTTTTGGGGAGGCAGCCATGGCTATACTGTAACATTTACACTGTGTCACGATGACATTGAAGGTGGAGTCGTGGGCGCTGTAATGTAAGGAGCATTTATCAAGGCAATTTTTCAATGCTGTAAACCTTAACCATGACATTTAATTCAACAGTAGGCTTTTACTCTAAATAGAACCAAGTGTTCCTGGGCTGCACTGCTAACACTCCTCTTTAACTGAATAAAAAGTAGTCAATTAAAAAAATATATGTCACACAGGTGGTCAGAGGAGAAAAAGAAACAGAGGTGTTGGGCTGAGTTACCATGTTTAGGTTTTTTTGATAAGAGAAAAACCAGGTTCAATTTTAGTTAAAGTAAAATGGACAGGCTTCAGCAGCACACAAAAATGCCATCAACCCTTTTCTTTTAATTGGAATACAAAGCCCATACACTTATTTAACTAGATAGCTTGGCAGGAAACAATTTCACTGCCATGTAT
The DNA here is from genome assembly GCF_043159975.1 of Macaca nemestrina. Taxonomy (NCBI): domain Eukaryota; kingdom Metazoa; phylum Chordata; class Mammalia; order Primates; family Cercopithecidae; genus Macaca; species Macaca nemestrina. Next base: position 80,756,991 of record NC_092131.1, read on the forward strand.
TCAAAGGGTGCCAAACCAAATGACATAATCAGCACTGACGATGCTCGGAATAGTTAACAGGTGTTTGTGGAGTTGAGTTCCTCTATTCTTTTCAGGTTGCCTTGCATTTTGTTTTCTCAGTGCTTATTCAACCAACTTATAATGCATCAAAGGTATATACTGCACTTATTGTTCCAGCAATTAATTCATTTAAAATAATGCCTTCTCACTTTTGTTTTAATCTTTGCCAGTCCTATGACTACTGTTTTCTTTTCATCTGGAATGAAAAAGAAAATCTGAGGTCTCCTGCACGCAGCCCTATCCCAGGCATAACTATTCAATTCATTTGATCATTTCTACCAACTTACTCATAGGGGTATGAATATTGCTTGTAAGTGATAGGCATTAATAGAAATTTTAAAATATCACTAAGTATTATTTTATAAGTTTAAGGACCCAAATGCAACTTGTTGCTTGTATGTGTGTGTCTGTGTATCCACATATTTACATTTGCTGTGTGTCTGTTAGCTGAGAACAGAGACAGACTGTATCATGTGCCAGTTATCCTTCTTAGTACCTTTCCTGTTTTGTGTATTACTTATTATCTCCACTCCACACTACAGCCTTAGAAGACACAAACTATTTTTATACCAGTTCACCCAAGTGATTTGCCTGAAAACCCCACAAGTAAATATGGAGTAGGGCTAAGATATTTGTGAGATGAGGTTTATGATACCAAAAAAAAAAAAAAAGACAATTTAAAAAGTCTATTCAAGACAGCCGTGACTTTTTCAATAGAAAGATCTACATTGGCAGTTCTCACATTCCCCATAGCATTTCTTCTCCCTATGCTTACTTATCCCACCTGATCTGATCTTACTTATCCCACCTTCACAAACAAAACACAAACTCTGAATTTTGTTAGAAAATAGTTTGGTAAATCAGTACTTAACATTACAGTTGAATTAAAGGGGAAGACTGTATGCCTATACTAAGTCATCATATCTTTATTCTACTCCAGTGGAAGCAGCTGAAGTTAGGGATCATTTTCTGTTTTCTTGCAAGGAAAGGCATAATATATTCGATAGCAATTTTTATTGCAGTAATCATTATAAATGTTATTTTTATAGAAGATATCAAATATCTTTTCATTTTTTGATGATACCGTATGACTATGTAATGGAGCATACTATATTTTAACAATTATTAAAACACTTTAAAGTTCAGACAAATGATTTGAATGTGAAAGAATATATACCAACATCAATATCTACTATATCCACGATTTGGACATGGCCTGTGCAAAGTATTGTGTTCTTCAACATTGCAGCCAAATGTGAGTCATTGATATTATGTGGCAAAAAGATATTCTCTGCTAAAAATATTTTTACCCTATAATTAAGGGCATTCAGCATACGTGTATGTGCACACACTCTCTCTCTCTCTCTCTCTCTCTCAATTATGTTGCTTTAGTTCATTTCTTTAAAAGACACTTTTCATATGTAAGATAAAATTTAAATAAATGAGCTAGCAATTTAGGTATTGTAGTACTCCAGAGAAATATGGGCACTTAAAAATGTATATGTTTCCAAAAAAAGTCTACAATTATTTCTTTTTTTTTCTATTTATATGAATTTAAGGGGCTACAAGTGTAGTTTGGTTACATGGATATATTGTTTAGTGGTGAAGTCTTGTCTCCTAGTGTAACCATCACCTGAATAGTGTACATTGTACCATGATGTAATTTCTCATCCCTCACTCCCTTACTAGCTTTCTCATCCTTCTCAGATCCTTAAGTTTCCAACATCTATTATTTCACACTCTATGTCCATGTGTACACATTACTTAGCTCCCACTTATGAATACACTTCTTCCTTTTTGTCTTCTTAAGTCTTCAAAACGTTGAATTAATTTGGAAAAGTAGCGCTCTAGTCATGCACGAGAAAAGGTATCTTTGATAGACCCTTCAGTTCCCACAGAGAGGTTAGTATCTGTAAGGTTTTATATTTTTGTTTTTCTGAGCTTGCATTTAATACGTATTATATGGTAGTCTAATACACTGAGTACAAATTTTAGCATTCTTTTTGCTTTATACTGTCATTAAAAGGGAAGAATAATGTAAGAGTGCTGATTTTCAAAGAAAGTTATTACCTTGCTCATATGGTCACAGAAAACCAAGCTGTGTGTCTTTAAGATCTATTTGTGGCAGAGCACGGTGGCACATGCCTGTAATCCCAGCACTTTGGGAGGACGACGTGGGCGTATTGCTTGAGCTCAGAGTTTGAGACCAGCTGGGAAACGTGGACAAACCCCTTCTTTACAAAAAATGCAAAAATTGGTGGAGCCTAGTGGCCTGCACCTACAGTCTCAGTTACTCAGGAGGCTGAGGTGGGTGAATCACCTGAGCCTGGGAGGTCAAGGCTGCAGTGAGCCAAGATTGCACCACTGCACTCCAGCCTGCGTGACAGAGTGAGATCCTGCTTGAAAAAACAAAACAAAACAATCCGTTTTGCTTTAATAATAGAATTATGGCTCACTGATTATGGCAACCACAAATCCCCTTTTTTTTCTGTATTCTTTGGCTTACTAGTGTTTCTTCAAAATCAATCAACTACAATTATTGTATATCCATTATTTTCTGTTATTGCTAATCAAATAGTCTCTAAATTAAGTGTCCTTTTAAATGTTTCCCTTCTCTATTAGCTAAGAAATATGTGTGAGTTCATGTGCAATAATAGTTTCCATTATTGTGATAATGTATACATATATAATGAATGTACTAGCACATATGCTATATATGTAAAATACATAAAATGTATATATGTGAAATATATAAATTATTTTTCCTTCCTTATCAAAAACATAAAAAAGCTTATACTTTTTTATGATAAAGCAGTGCTAAAAATCAAATAAGGCAGCAAAAGGGAAACAAGTTATTACAGATTTTAATATATAGGAAATATTTCTTTCTTTAATAGGAAATAACATAAAACTTCATAATTGCAAGGGACAATAAAGGCATTAGTTTTAAAGTTAAAACTGGTTCTTCTGGTAAACAATAGCTATTATTATTTTGAACTAATTTTAGAATTACAAAAATAAAGTAGAAAAACCTGAAGACTTTCTTTATGCCCATTTTCCAAGATCCCCAAATGTCCGCCTTTGCCACGTTGCCTTTATCATTCTATTTTTCTCTGAAATGCTTGCGAATTGGTTTTAAGCATAATGCTATTTTACCTGTAAATACTTGAACATGTATTTCTTAAAAGCAATGGCATTCTCTTACATAACTCAATATTATTATTAAAGTCAGGAAATCAACATTGATGCATTGTTAATATTCAAATGCAAACAATTTTTTTCACTAATATTTTACATGGTAAAATAAAAAAAAATACTGATCTGCTACAGAATTCAGTACAGAATTACACCTGACATATAATGATCATGTTTCAACATTCCCTGATTTGGAGCAGTTGCTTAGCTATTCTCATCACCCTGACATTTTTCATTATTATATGCCATTTTGTAGGATGTCCTTCATTTGGATTTGTCTGATGTTTCAACATGATTTGATAAAGGTTATGCAATTGGGGCAGAAATAACATAGAAGTAATATTGCATCCCTCAAGATGCATTGTATCCAGAGGCATATATAATCTTGATTTGTCCCATTGCAGGTGATGTAAACATTGCTTACTGGATTAAAATGTTGTCTGTCAGGCTTCTCAATTTTTCCTTGAATTAATAGACAACTTGTGGGGACATATTTTGACACTATATAATTTTCTTATTTTTATTGTATTTTGCTCACTGAATTTAGTAATGAAATGAGTATTGTTGAGGTACTTTCTAAACCGTGATTTTACTAATTCCATCACGCTCTGTATATTGATTAGTTGAAATTATAGTTAAAAGAAGAGCTTTCCCTTTCCATTTATTTTTTTCATTTGTATGTATCAGTATGGGGTAATGGAATCTTATTTTTTCCCTATAGTTTTCTATTAGTATGAATCTATATCTATTGCTGAAATCGTCTCATATTTGTGTTTTCAAGGGACCAGTGAAAATCCCTTCTAGCTGGGTCTTGTGTCCTTTGTGGTAGGCCCCATAATTTTCCAAGCATTTCTTTATACTATGGGAATACCTTCTAGGTTTATTTTGTACTTTGTCAGCTCCAGGCTTTTTCTAAGGAGACCGGGAGGCCTGGTTTTCTTGTTGACAATGCTATTTAGAAATCAAGATATGGGACCTAGGTATATTCATTGTTATAGGGGATTTTAATTTCTAGGGCCTCACAGAAAATAAAGCCAGAGTTCAGAGCTATCTATCTATCATGTATGTGAATTTATAAAACTATAATGTATGATATACATGTATGTGCTTTGTTTACATGTATGCGGTACACTTATTAATCCATAAAACTATGTAAACAAAGTTGAGTACAATTCAAATGGTTATGTAATATATTTTTAAAATAATTGTTTTTAGTTATTTCTGTTTAAATCCCATTTCAGGTTTTCCCCTATTCTTGTTTATTCTATGTATTTATTTGGGGAGGCTTATAAATTATTAGCATGGTTCTAAAAGCCAAAATTATACATACAAAAGTTATATAAAAAGTTTCACTCCCAAATTTCTCTGTCATTCAAGCTTGTGATTGCCACATTTTTCTTTTTGTGACTAATACATATTTTTGTTATAATTTTTAATATTTGCTATTACAATGTTTCAGCTGTTGTCCTCTTAGCTATATCTTTGGAAAACTTCATGACTGGGGTCTAAAGATAAATTTTTGTGAATAAAATTGTTTAAATATTATAAGAGTTTATAAATTGGTAAATTATCCTCTTAAAAGTGATCTGCTTTTTACAATTGACACATATGCATGAGAATAATCATTTACCTAGGACTTTACCTATATTTCAGATTACTACATACCTCCTCCAGTTTTATTGTTGTTATTTTTTTTTTTTTTTTTTTTTTTTGAGACGGAGTCTCGCTCTGTCGCCCAGACTGGAGTGCAGTGGTGCAATCTCTGCTCACTGCAAGCTCCGCCTCCTGAGTTCACGCCATTCTCCTGCCTCAGCCTCCAGAGTAGCTGGGACTACAGGCACCTGCCACCACGCCTGGCTAATGTTTTGTATTTTTAGTAGAGACGGGATTTCACCATGTTAGCCAGGATGGTCTCGATCTCCTGACCTCGTGATCTGCCCGCCTCGGCCTCCCAAAGTGCTGGGATTACAGGAGTGAGCCACCGCACCCAGCCATATTTTATTGTTATTCTAATATGCCTGGCAATAGTTTCTGACGAGGTCAAAAATGTTTTTAAAGGTTTATTGGTCATAACTATTACTTCATTATTTAATTTTTTTCCTTGTAACATGTACTTTTGTTTAGGAGCCTTTTTGTGTTTTCAAGAATATATATGCACAAAAATACATATAGATATGTGCATACACACATACATGCACACATATGTAATTTGTTGAGATGTATGTTATATATCTTTTTTCTATGAGATTTGATACCTTGTTTACATTTTTGTTTATTTACTTAGAATTCCATACTTAGCAAAATCTATTCCTCACATTAAGGTTATAGATTATTCCCATTTACTTTAATTTTATTGCATCTATTTGCTCATTTCTACAATTTTCCCCCCAACACATCTGGAAGTTATTTTTATATATGAATATCTGACATGAAATATATATCTAACTTTATGCTTTATAAAATAAATAATTATCCAATTAATTCAGCTTTTTGCATTTAATATTCATTTTTTCTAATTTTACACTGATTTTATCATATGTGAAATATTTCAAGTTACTGAAGTCTGCCAGAACTATTATTCTATTGGTTAGTCTGTATATTGTTCCATATGAATCATACTGAGTGTAAAATTGTAACACTTGAGAATATCTTAACAGATGCTCTTGGAAGTCACCTAAATTGTTTATGGTTTTCAAAAATATCTTATTTATACTCAGCCATTTATTTTTCCAAATGAATTTCAGACTATTTTTCAAGTTCCAAGTTGTTTGATTAGAATTGAACTAAATATATAAATTAGTGGAGAGAGAACAAGCATCACTGCATATTAATACTTCTCATTAAGAACTCAATATATATTTTACTAGTAATTTTTATTTTTTATCTGTAGTTTTTTAAAATATTGACGACCACTTTTAATGAAACTTTATCTTGTATTTGTTGCAATAACTGTTTAATTTTCCTAAAATTTGTATTTATTGAAACATAATGGTTGTACATATTTATATAGCATATGTGAAATTTTAATATGAGCATATAATGTGTAATGATCAAATCAAGATAATAGAAATATGCATCACCTAAATCGTCTATCATTTGTGTTTGCAACATTCCAACTCTACTTTTTCTCAGACCTTCTCCTAATTCTCTAACTCTTCCTTCTCTGTTGACCAGTTAAATGTTAAATATATCTGAGATTTCCCCTCTGGCAGGTCTTTTATTTTATTATGTATATTCGCCCTAGGTAACCACATACGATCATTTGATTTCAACTGTTTTTATATATTAATAATTACAAAAGTTCTGATTTCTCGTTCCATATATGTAATTCCTTATTCAACATCTCTACTTAGTAATTTCACAAGCTTATCAAACATAAAAATAATTATCTGTTGATTCTTAGACCTGATCCCCTCTAATACTTTCCTGAGTGACATAATTATTTATCCAGCCAAACAAGCCAGAAATATGTGAATTAACCTAGACCTCATTTTCCTCTTCTTCTATGTAAAATTGGTCAAATGCTATTGTACTTTAAAAAATAGTTTCAAATCTATCTTCCTCTCAATTCTTACTCCCTTTCCTACACTAAAAACTCTATTTTTTTTATTATCATGGTAATTTTCTAAATGGTTTCCCTGATTCTAGACAGGCTAATTACTAAATAAATCATTCCTGGTTTGATAACCCCTTACTCTTATTATTGCATTTGTCAATGACTTCTAAATACATTTTTTTCTTATTGATCCTTTTACCTTAGCCTGTGAACTCATTGAAGGTAGAAATCATCTGCCTTGCTCACTGGTATACAGTAGAGCACTGTTAATGTAGTTGATTCTCAATTAATAATTGAAGAATGGAACCATATGCAAGACACTTCAAAATGTAGTGTTCAAAGTTTATATGGCCTGAGAGTTAAATAGACAGAAAAGAATGGGTTGTAAGATCGGGCAATAATTGATCTACTACTATAAAGTTAGTATTAGTCATAGTTATAAAATAATGCACTTAATAATATTTCTATATGTTCATTAAAGGTATTTGAAAATTAATGTGGCTATTCCAGTCATCTTACTAAGAGGCAGTCTTGAATGGTAGTTGATAGTAGAGACACTGGAGCCATACTGCTTGTGTTTAAATACCAGAACTGTAATCCTAGACAAATTTTGTCTTGCTTTGCTGTTGTTTGTTTTTAATCCCGCTCTATCTCAATCCTTTAATCTTCAGATGATCTGCTAGAATAAGGCTAAATGAGTTTATATAAGACAAGGGCCTAAAACAAAACCTAGCTAATTACAAATGCCATATAGGATTGCTATTATTACTACTACTACTCATTCCTTGTAATGCTTTTACAGCTTTATTTCAAGTTTATACAAAAGTTATTGTCATAAACCACAAGTTGGAAAGTATTTTAAAGTGGAACATTCTATAAAGTTATTGTTTCAATCTGCATCCTTGTTATTCAGTTCTATTAATACATTCCACTCTATTGTCTCCCCTTCTCCAAACCTACTTCAGGTTTTTTTGCCTATTAATTTGTGTCTATTGCTGAAACTGAACCAAAAGTTTTGTTGATGACTGTTGTGAGACTTCGGTTCTTGTCTTCTTAGTTTAAAAGAATTTAAAGAGACACGCAGCAAAGGAGATGCAGCATAGAACAATTTATTGAAAAGGGCAAAGAATATTTGAAAAGTTAAATGCAGACTAGACAGTGCACCCAGAGAGAGAAGAGATTCGGGGCAGCCTGCTTGTATGGATGAGACAGCAAAGATTGGCACCGGGGAAACTCCCTTCGTAGAAGTCTTACATGATTACTCACGAGGGGGTGGGGAGAGGTTACTAATAAGCATATTCTGGGTGGTTCTCTGGGTGCACATGCACAGTAGCTGTACATGCTTGGTCATACATCGCATGTCTCATTAGCATCTGAGATCTCCTCCCTGGGTGTGTTTTTGCTATTATAATGAGCAAAGGACAGAGTTTGAGGATAAAATCAAAAAGTTCACATGTTCTCTGCAGGGGAAATTCCCTACTGAAGACACCTTTGCTTCCATGAGCTTAACTACAATACCAATACTGAGGCTTATTGGTCGCCAGAGATGCCGCGTCCCAAGGACAGGGTTAATTCTTTGGTTACCTATCCGGCCTCAGTTTCCTGATAGGATTAATTTTATTTTAATCATCTCTATGTTCATCTTCATGCTACACACCTTCAGAGGTGCCCACCTCAGTGCCAGTATTTTATTGAAAGCCCTGTGACTGCTGGAATCACTCTATGTTTCTATTAATCTGCATGCTTATTTTTCCATGTCTATTCCTGTGAACTATGCAGCACAGAGATACTTACTGGTATAAAAATGTTAATTACGGCCCGGCGCAGTGGGTCATGCCAGTAATCAACACTATGGGAGGCCGAGGCAGGTGGATCACCTGTGGTCGGGAGTTTGAGAGCAGTCTGACCAACATGGAGAAACCCTGTTTCTACTAAAAATACAAAATTAGCAGTGCGTGGTGGTACATGCCTGTAATCCCAGCTACCTGGGAGGCTGAGGCAGGAGAATCGCTTGAACCCAGGAGGCGGAGGTTGCGGTGAGCCGAGATCGCACCGCTGCACTCCACCCTGGGCAACAGGAGCAAAACTATGTCTCAAAAAAAGAAAAGAAAAAGAGTTAATTACATGCCTAACTTATAAACTTTAGATAATTGGAGCTACCCTGAAAATAAAATCAGTCATTATTATATCTTTTCCTGTTTTTTTGTTTTGTTTTGTTTTTAATTGGAAGGTAGAACTCTAAATATTTAATTTCATTATTTCTTTCATGTTCAGAGATAAGCTTCTCTGTTATTCCAGCATAATTTATAATTTTTCTCCAGAAATATGTTACATGAAAAAATGTATTTTACTTTCTTTAATTTAAATACATATAGAAGCGGAGCCCCGCCAGCGCCCGCCCTGGCAGCTGCGGGCTCCGCACCGACCCGCCGGCTTCCCCTCTCCCTCCTCCGCCCCGTCAGGTGGACGCCGATCTGTCACCATGGGTAAAGGAGACCCCAACAAGCCGCGGGGCAAAATGTCCTCGTATGCCTTCTTCGTGCAGACCTGCCGGGAAGAGCGCAAGAAGAAACACCCGGAGTCTTCCGTCAATTTCGCGGAATTCTCCAAGAAGTGTTCGGAGAGATGGAAGACCATGTCTGCAAAGGAGCAGTCGAAGTTTGAAGGTATGGCAAAAAGTGACAAAGTTCGCTATGATAGGGAGATGAAAAATTACTTTCCTCCCAAAGGTGATAAGAAAGGGAAGAAAAAGGATCCCAATGCTCCTAAAAGGCCGCCATCTGCCTTTTTCCTGTTTTGCTCTGAACATCGCCCAAAGATCAAAAGTGAACACCCTGGCCTATCCATTGGGGATACTGCAAAGAAATTGGGTGAAATGTGGTCCGAGCAGTCAGCCAAAGATAAACAACCATATGAACAGAAAGCAGCTAAGCTAAAGGAGAAATATCAAAAGGATATTGCTGCATATCGTGCCAAGGGCAAAAGTGAAGCAGGAAAGAAGGGCCCTGGCAGGCCAACAGGCTCAAAGAAGAAGAATGAACCAGAAGATGAGGAGGAGGAGGAGGAGGAAGAAGATGAAGATGAGGAGGAAGAGGATGAAGATGAAGAATAAATGGCTATCCTTTAATCATTCGTGTGGAATGTGCATGTGTGCTCAGGCAATTGTTTTGCTAAGAATGTGAATTCAAGTGCAGCTCAATATTAGCTTCAGTATAAAAACTGTACAGATTTTTGTATAGCTGATAAGATTCTCTGTAGAGAAAATACTTTTAAAAAAATTGCAGGTTGTAGCTTTTTGACGGGCTACTACATAGTTAGATTTTACAGCTTCTGATGTTGAATGTTCCTAAATATTTAATGGGTTTTTTTAAATTTTTTGTGTATGGTAGCACAGCAAACTTGTAGGAATTAGTATCAATAGTAAATTTCGGGTTTTTTAGGATGTTGCATTCTGTTTTTTTTTTTAAAAAAATTGTAATAAAATTATGTATATTAAAAAATAAATAAATAAATAAATATAGCATTAGTGAGATGTATTAATAACATTCCTCTAAATAATAAGGTTCCTCCACTTCACCCTCTACCCCAGTGTAATCATTATCTAATATAAACAGGAAAAAATGAGAACTACTTCAATTTATGAAAATATTTAGTATTGAAGACATGCCATTTCACCCCCCACTTTTGCTTTTAATCTACTGTGTTGATAGATTTGAACTCTGATTGGTTTCTATCAAACTAGTTTGAATTCATTTGTTACACTAGAATGCCTTTTTATTTATGACCTGCGTCTTGCAAGAAAACAAGATGAACTGACTTCATCAGTATCTATAGAAAGCGTTTCCTCTACAATTTTTTTTTTTTTTTTTTTTTCCTGTTTACAACTTGAAATCCTGCTTTAGGAATTTATTCAAGCACTACTGAAATTTCTCTGGTAAAAATGACTCCGTTGAGTTACTTCAAAGTTTGGTTGAGAGAGGTTATTATATAGAAACTTATATAAATTTGGACAACATATTGAAAGAACTATTTTTGCTCTGAAACTTCAACTGCTCAGAAGTATCCCTTACTATTAAGATTTTCTTATTATTAAAATAGAAATGCCTCTGGGATAGGTAGCATATGTCATCTCTCACACCTTATTGAAAATGAGTTTATTAGAAAGAGAAAGTACCAATTGCCTGGGGAGGAAAGATGCTGAATACGGAGAATTGGAAAATAAAAGCAAATCTGTCAACTATGTTTTTGTTGATATATGAACTGTGCAGTATTTCTGTGGTAGTGAGAGATCTGTTGTATCAAGTTCTTTGGATATGATCTCTTGGTTAAAATGATTGAGTGCTCAAAAAAGAGATCTAAAAGTTTTACAGAGAAAAATGTACAAGATACCCAAAATGGTGTGTGATATTAACAATAACTTTAAATTCGATTGAAGTCAAAATCACTATGGCTTCTAAGGCCTTGAATACTTTTTGTTTATTTCAGTCTGCTTCTTGATACAGACTGTAGAAGCTTCCTGAGATTAAGGGTCAACTCTTCTCCTCATTTCCCACATTGTTCTTTATATTCCACAATACTTGGATGATAGTACATGTTAAATAAATTCATATTAATTGCAGTTATATATTTACTTAGTTATACCTTTATTTGTTTACTTGCTTTGCTTTTATAATTTTCATGCATACTCCCTTTCTATAAGGGAACTTCATCAGATTCACAAAAATACAGTCTATTTTGAGGTCAGACATATTATCTTATTTCTTTAGTCAATGTAGAATTACAGACTCAAGAAAAACACCTGTTTTTTTTTTTTTAGCACTAATTACTTGTATTATTTCAAAGAACACATTCACTGAAGAGAAGTAATACCTTTATCAGTAATTTTTAAATCTCTATGTATATATTCACCTAGTATAAACTTTTATTGTATAAAAATTTAAATCACAAGCCTTGTACCTCTTAAAGAAATGCTGATTCTTCTTTATGTAATTATTTTGAATTTAGAAGAACTGCATATGTAATTACTCAACAATTCAACTTCTTCAAGATGAAATTTTATTATATAATACATACAATGTTGATAACTTTGGTAGCTAAACTTTAATTTTTCTATTTTCTGCTTTTGTGATTTTACGTTTCGGACTAAAACCTTCCTCAATGTTTTGACATACTTTTTATTTCAGCATATTATTTTTAATGTTCTCTAACAGAAGCAGTCATTTTTGTAACAGTAATCAATTTTAAACATTCATACTGGCTGTTTGCAATGATTTATAGGGATTGCAACTGAGAAATTATGGTTTTTGAATTAAAATACAGACTTTCACTGTAACTATTACCATAGTACTAGGTGTTTATTTGTAATTAAGCATAACATATTATTGCTTGAAGACAGGTATATGATATCAATTAAATATTTATGTGCATAAATGTTTACAGACACTTGTATAACCAAAGAACTATATGAAATTATATAAACCAAACCAACTGCATTAGAAAGGCAAATTTGAAGATGTGGGGGCAACAAATGGGTTGGAAGTAGAATGAGACCAACAACTGAAAGATTTTTCTTCAGAAACATGTAAGTCTTTTGAGTTGCTAAGGGAGCATGCATTAATTTTATAATGCCAACATTATAAAATTAAATTCAATGTTACTATTTTAAAACATTAGGGACAAGAACAATCTAAAGAGAAATATAGCTAAACATCTTAGTTATTTTATACTTGAAACATAATTCCCATCCACATATTTTTTATTATTGTGTGAAAGACAGTTTTCAATAAAATCAGAATTAAAGAGATGATATTCAACCAAATCACTTCTACAATTTAGAAGTTTTGAAGGGGAAGATTTTTCTACACTTATATATCATATTTCTATAGGACAGGTGATATTTCAGTAAACCCAAAGATGAAGAAAACATTATATATGCTGAATATTTCATTTAAAATTTTCAAGCTGTATATTTAAATAACAAATATCTTTGTTTTTGACTCTATATTATACTATTGTAAGCACTCTTAAATGAGTTTCTACATTATACAGCACAGGTTTTCATTATGCTATCATTGATATTGGCATATTTCTTCATATGAAATATGGGATACTCTAGAATTTTATATACTTACTATAATGTAATTGCTGTGTGACTCTACAGATTTCTTCATATTTTGTTCTTCCTTTGGAGTATAACATTTAGAAATGTGCTTATGATAAAATGTTATATTTAATTAATTGTACTCAAAATTTCAACTGCTTTTTGTATGGGAAAACTAGACGTTTTATCTTCAATCTTCACTTGACTGAGAGTTATACAATCTTTACTTCTTCACATTCATAAGATTTATCTTAATTTTCTTTAACGGTTAGTTTTTCAATTCTCATTTTCAAAGTTTTGTTGGGCTTCAGGAGTATGTAACCATATATATTTTTTATTTCTTTTAGCTTTAACAGATTAAGTTTGAAATATGACTCATTTACAATATTTTTGTATGTGTTATCAGTCATCTTTTCAATAAATATTCCTTTAGTACAAGTTTACATGCAATCGTCTGGGGAACTTTCTAGTATAATACAGAATGACTACAAGAGGAAGGACATTTAAAATTTGCAAACTAAAGGAAATAAGTTTTTAAAAGAACCTATCTTTTTAATACAAATGTCCAATAATTCCCTGTTGTTTTTCTTTAACTAAGTATTCACTGAGCCTATAATAGACTCATATTTCTGGAACATAGATCGGTAAGTCTCTTGAAGATTCCAGGAAGTAGGAACTGATATGGTTTGGATGTTTGTCTTCTCCAAACCTCATGTCGAAATGATTCCAAGTGTTGGAGGGGGGACTTTGTGGGAGGTGATTAGATCACGGGGGAGGATCCCTGATGAATGATTTAGCACCCTGCACTGGATGATAAGTGAGCTCTTGCTCAGTAAATTCACAGGACATCTGGTTGTTTAAAAGAGTATGGGAACTCGCCCCCACTTCTTGCTCCCTCTCTCACCATGTGGCATGATGCTTCCACTTTGTCTTCAGCCATGATTGTAAGCTTTCTGAGGTCATCACCAAAAGCAGATGCCTGCACCATGATTCCTGTACAGTCTGCAGAACTGTGAAGCAAAATTAATCTTTTATCCTTATACATTATGTAGTCTTAAGAATTTCTTTATAGCAACACAAGAGTGAACTAACACAGAAAATTGGTACTGAGAGTGGAATATTTCTATAAAGATACCTGAAAATAAGGAAGCAGCTTTGCAGCTGGGTAACAGGCGGAGTCTGGAATAGTTTGGAGGTCTCAGAAGAGGACAAGAACATGAAGAAAAACTTGGAACTTCTTAGAGACTGATTAAATTATTGTGATCAAAATGCTGACAGAGATATAGATAGTGAAGTCTAGGTTGATGAGGTCTCAGATGGAAATGAGAAACTCACTGGGAACTGGAGTTAAGGTAACCCCTGTTATGCTCTAGCAAAGAACTTGGCTGCATTGTGTTCATGTCCTAGGGATCTGTGGGTGTTTGAAATTAACAGTGATGACCTAGTGTATCTGGTAGAAGAAATTTTTAAGTAGTAACGCTTTCAAGAAGTAGATTGACTGCTTTGAATAGCCTATGATCAGATGTGAGAGCACAGAAATTACTTAAAGTTGAAACATATCTTAAAGGGAAGCAGAGCATAAAAGCTTGGAAATTTGCAGCCTGGCTCTGTGGTAGACAGATAATCCCAGCAGGCTATGGAGCAACCACTTGCTCGGGAGAGTTACATGACTAAAAGTTAGTCAAGTTGCTAATGTTTTAGACAGTGGGAAAAATCCCTTGAAGCCATTTAAGAAATCTTCCAAGCCACCCCTCTCATCTCAGACCAAGAAGCCAAGGGGGAAAAAATGATTTCATGAGCCAATACTTCGTACCACCCAAGAAGGCTATTCCCTGCATCCCTGCTGCTCCAGCTCCACCTATTGCTCAAAGGGCCCCAGGTACAGCTTGAGCTGCTGCTTCACAGGGCACAAGCTATAAGCCTTGATGACTTCTATTTGGTGTTAAGCTTGCAGGCACATCGAGGGCAAGAGTGAAGGAGGCTTGGAAGCCTCCATTTAGATTTCAGAGAATGTATGAAAACCCTGGATGCCCAGGCAGAAACCTGCCACAGGGCTAAATTCCCCACAGGGAAACACTACTAAGGCAATGCCAAGGGAAAATATGGGGTTGGAGCCCCCATACAAAGTCTCCCCCAAAGGAATTGTCTGGTAGGTCTGTGGAAAGGAGACTGCTGCCACTGACAGTAGAGGACACTGTCAAGGGGACAGTAGAACCACTGACAGACTGCAGCTTCAGCATAGAGAATCTGCAGACACTCAACTTCAACCCACAAGAGCAGCCCCAGGGGAGGCACCCAGCAGAGCCATGGGGCAGAGCTGCTCAAAAACCTTGAGAGCTCTCTCCTTGCACCAGTGTGCCCTGAATACAGACATGGAGTCCAAGGAAATATATTTTGGAGCTTTAAGATTTAATTACTGTCCTGATGGGTTTCAGACTTGTGTGGAGCCTATGACCCCTTTCTGTGGCTGATTTCTCCGTTTTGTAATAGGAATGTCTATCCAATGCCTGCACTGCCATCGTATCTTGACAATAAAAACATGGTTTTGATCTCATGGGCTCATAGATGTAAGAAACTCACCTCCAGATGAGACTTTGGATGTTGGACTTGGGACTTGGGACTTTTGAGTTAATACTGAAATGAGTTAAGACTTTGGAGGGCTATTGGGAAGGGATTATTATTTTGAAATGTGAGAAGAACATGAGATTTGGGGGACCAGAGTGGAATATATTTGGCTATTTGTCCCCTCAAAAATCTCATGTTAAAATTCAATTCCCAAAGTTGGAGTTGGAGCCTGGTGGGAGGTGATTCCATCATGAGGTTAGATCCCTCATTAATGGCTTAGCACCATCTCCTTGGTGATAAGTGAATTCTCACTCAGTGCGTGTGAGATCTGATTGTTTAAAAGAGTATGGGATGTCTCTCCTTCCCTCTCTCACCATAGAACTGTATGGTTTTCCTTCACCTTTCACCATGATTCTAAGCTTCCTTGGACCCTTACCAGAAGCAGATGACTGCACCATGCTTCCTATACAGCCTACAGAACTGTGAGCCAAAATAAACCTATTTCCTGTAAGTCACCCAGTCTCAGGTATTCCTGTATAGAAATGCAAGAATGGATTAACATAAGATCATAACTAAAAATCATGTTAATTGATATGATTTGGCTGCACCCCCACCTAAATCGCATCTTGAATTGTAGTTCCCATAATCCTTACATGTCATTGGAGAGAAACTGTGGGAGGTGATTAGATTATGGGGGAAGTTCCCTCATGCTGTTCTCATGATAGTGAGTGAGTTCTCACAAGATCTGATGGTTTACAAGGGGCTTTACTCACTTCACACTACTTCTTTCTCCTGCCACTATGTGAAGAAGGATGTGCTTGCTTCCCCTTTTGCCATGATTGTAAGTTTCCAGAGGCCTCTGCAGCCATTTG
Source organism: Macaca nemestrina (assembly GCF_043159975.1). Classification (NCBI taxonomy): domain Eukaryota; kingdom Metazoa; phylum Chordata; class Mammalia; order Primates; family Cercopithecidae; genus Macaca; species Macaca nemestrina. Next base: position 80,773,339 of record NC_092131.1, read on the forward strand.
GAACTGTGAGTCAATTAAACCTCTTTCCTTTATAATTACCCAGTCTCGAGTATGTCTTTATTAGCGGCATGAGAACAGACTAATACAGTAAATTGGTACCAGGAGTGAGGTGCTGCTGTAAAGATACCCAAAAATGTGGAAGTGACTTTAGAACTGGATAAGAGGCAGAGTTTGGAACAGTTTGGAGGGCTCTGAAGACAGGAAATGTGGGAAAGTTTGGAACTTGCTGAAAAATGTTATTGCATATATCTTATATTTTAGATTAATATAAAATACATAAATTATTATCCCAAAACTATATTTTAAGCAAAATGAGAACATGCAATTGTCAAAGTCAAGATTCTTAAATTAACTCAATTAATGCTACTGTAATGAGAACTTAGAAAAAACACAACTTCTAAGCAGAAACCATCCAGTAAGTAATCAAACCAAAAACACATCATGACATCTGTGTTTCTTGAATATAGGCCATAGAAAAAGCAGAGTGTGGAAAATGAGCATGACCCAAGAGATATGCATGTTAATAGTGCATATGGATGGTCCTTAATTGAAGCCAGTATCAGGAAGACAGCAAAAGAAATAAGTAAATAAATACAAATAAATTAGATGAGGATTTGCTAGTTGATCAAGAGATAAAATGAAAAGGTCTTAACACCTTTTGTAATGCCCAGTTATGCAACAATTAGAGTATATTTACTTATGTATTCCAATATTTATGAAGCAGTTACTGTATAACAGGTATGTTATATATACTAGTATTATGAAAATGTCTAAGTTTAGTGCTTGCTTGTGAAAGTTACCTGCTGAGTAGAGCTTTGTAGAAAACTCGGTATTTCTCTTGACTATCCTTCTCCAGTTTAGCCTGTTTCAATTTTTAGAAATTCCAAGTAATTAGAGTAGGTTTGGACCTACTGGTCAGAGAGACAGTCTGGTATTTAGCCTCCCACTGTGTGTGTCTGAGTGTTTGTGGGTTGTGTGCATAAGTGTGTATGGCTGTGTTTTGGAAAAGGACCCAACATTCTTAATAGGAAAGGGGTTAGAGATACAGACAAATAAATCTAAGTTTTCTGAGTTTTCGAGGTTCAGACTTTCTAATTCTTCTTTCATTCCTGGATATATTAAGTATTCCACGACCTTATAGACCTTTGTAATATCTTCATTACGCCACTTGCCACATTCTCTTTCCTCATCTAAATTCATAATATTTTTATTATGGCTTTCTAAGTTATGATGCTCTAATGGACATATTGTGTTAGACATGTTTCAATTATAATAAAGTTTTAATTGAATGAGTAAAACAATGACCCAGTAGTTCAGCATCCAATGCCAGTAACTTTTATGAAAACCACATGCTCCCATTTGAGCAGAGGCAGCTGGAATTGTTAGAATGAATACTGGAATACATTAACCAGCTTATGAGCATGGTGTATGGATATTGTTGGCAACTAGCACAGATTTTAGGTTATACCTTTTCAGTCAACACTATTCCATAGTAAATAATACTGGATCCAAGAATCCAAGATGAAAAGATGTCCAAATGTTTTACTTTTATCTCATAAAAGAAACAGTGAAGCATGCAATGCTGAGTTTTGCAAGTTAAAAAAATAATTACCAGAATACATGACGAATTTCCAGATAACAAGAAGCCACAGTTCATTGACCATTAATAATTATAAAATTTATTGACTATGAAAAAATATATTTGAAAAAGAAGTTTTGTTCTATGTTGTTTATGTTTTATTTAACTAATTTGTGTATGCATGCATGTTTGTATCCATTTATTTAGGAGATTTAGAATAATTAAGATATTCTTATAACTGGAAATAAACCCAAACATCTTATCATGTCTCAGTATACTTTTCAAAATATGGTCCCTCCTAGTTCTTTGATTTTCTCTCCCACTAAGAGATTTTCTTCCTTCATTTTTTTATCACAGCTACAGTGAACAATGGGCTTCTTTCTACTCCTCATCTAGATAAGGCCATTGTTATTCCACTAGCATGACTAAATATTCCCTTTGCTTGAATTACCCTTCCCAAGATCCCCACGACTTGATTCCTCTCATTAATCAGTTCTGAGCTCAAATGTCTTCTCAAAGAAGTCTGACTTAATTCCCTTTGAAGATAACTGTTCCTACCCTCCATCTCTATTTATTTCCCTCTGATATCTTTTTTTGTTTTGTTTTGTTTTGTTTTGCAGTTGCAAGATTTAATAGAGTGAAAACAGAGCTCCCATACAGAGGGAGAGGACCCAAAAAGGGTAGCCATTGCCAGCTCGAATGCCTGGGTTTATATCCCAATTATTATCCCTCCCGCTGTGCTCTCCGGTGATAGATGATTGGCTATTTCTTTGCCTCCTATTTTTGCTTAATTAGCATTTTAGTGATCTCTCTTTACTACCTGATTGGTCAGGTGTGAGCTCAGTTGCAAGCTTTGTCTTTAAAGGTGGATGCGATCACCTTCCCAGCTAGGCCTAGGGATTCTTAGTTGGCCTAGGAAATTCAGCTAGTACTGTCTCTCAGTACACCCTCTCAACAGGAAAACCCAAGTGCTGTTGGGGAGGTTGGCTGATGACTGCTCTAACTTCTTCCTGATGAACTGGGGTGTAGTAGGAGTCATGCAGTTGAGATTTCCTCAGGAGGGGTGCCTTCAATGTCATCAACATCGGAGTATGGGCTAGTAGGTCAGTCCAGGGGTCCACGGTAGATCTTAGTAATGGACTGTATCTGGGGCTCCATTTGAAGAACAGTTTGTAGTTTTACACCTTCGATTCTGGAAGAGACAAAGTTAACAAGGAGGTTAAAGATACAGGGATTGAAATGTATGGACTGCAGTTCAGGGGATTATTTATTTGGCACACTTCACAGGCCCTGACTATCTGCTTGATAGTTTTGAAAAGGCCTGGTCCAGTAAATAATAATTTGGCCATCTGATGGGTGCTATCAATGCCTAAGTGAAAGGTTTGGTAAAGGGTTTTAAGTTATTTCCATTGGTTAGCTGCAGGCAAAAGTATTTTTCCTTCTTTGGTGGCTAGCCATCCTGAGGGGAGGAAACCATGTCCTCATGAGGTTCCCCATTCTATTTCTCCTGCTGAGTACTGGGGCTTGGTTTCCTGGAGGGGATTACCCCATACTAGGTGTCCTTCTATAAGCATTTCTAATGGAGGGCCCTGCCTGGCAGCTGTTTTGGCTTCAATATCTGCTTGGCAGTTCCCTTCTATTTCCCTTTCTTTTCCTTTCTGATGACCCCGGCAGTGTAAGACTGCCACTTCTTTAGGTTTCTGTACAGCCAATAATAATCTCCTAATGGCTTCCTGATGTTTGACAGGTGTTCCCTCGGAAGTTAGGAATTCCCTTTCTCTCCATATTGCTGCGTGGTCATAGAGGACTAGGTAAGCATACTTAGAGTCTGTATATATATTTACCCTTTTTCCTTCTAATTCTAGTGCCCACGTGAGGGCTATTAGTTCTGCCAGCTGAGCTCTAGTTCCTGGAGTGAGGGGATTACTTTCAAGTGTTTCATTATCACTGACCACTGCATACCCCGCTTTTCGAAGTCCTTTTTCTACAAAGGAACCTCCATCAGTATACAACTTGAGGTCAGGATCACTCAGGGGAACCTCTAGAAGGTCTCCTCGAGTGGCGTAGGTTTGGGCGATTACCTGTTGACAGTTATGTTCTATCTTTTCTTCATTGTCTGGAAGAAATGTGACTGGGTTAAGAGTTGCACAAGTACACAGTTGCAGCACTGGCCCTTCAAGTAATAGAACCTGATATTTAAGTAAACAGTTGTCTGACAGCCACAAGTGTCTTTTAGCAGTGAGTATGCTGTCCACATCATGAGATGTCCACACAGTAAGATCTCTTCCCTGTATTATTTTAATTGCTTTAGATACTAAGACTGCTACTGCCACCACTACCCATAAACAATGAGGTCAACCCTTTGCCACTACATCAATTTCTTTACTCAGGTATGCCACGGGTTGCAATCTGGTCCCTCGGACCTGTATAAGGACTCCTGGAGATATTCCTGTTTTTTCTGTGACATATAAAGAAAAGTCTTGCCCTGTTGGCAAGCTTAACACTGGGGCTTGGGTTAGGGCCTTCTTTAGGGCCTGGAAAGCCACTTTTGCTTCAGGTGTCCATCTTACTAAATGGGTATTGGCTTTCTGAGTTTCCTTAATGAGTGTATATAATGACCTGGCTGTTTTGCTGTACCTGGGAATCCATATTTGGCAGAAGTCTGTTATACCAAGGAACACTCTTAGTTTCTTTAGGGTTTTGGGATAAGGATAAGCCAGTATAGGCTCAATATGTTCCTCAGTGAGGGTCCTGGTGCCTTTGAATAATTTTAGCCCTAAGTATTTAACCTGCTGTGAGCAGAGCTGAGCCTTTGGTTTGGAAACCTTGTAACCACAGAGGGTGAGGAAATTTAAAAGTGTTTGGGTGTCTTAATGGCACAAGGTTTCTGAACGGGCAGCTAAAAGTAAATCATCCATGTACTGAAGGACAAGAGTGTCCAGGTCTGAGAACTGGCTCAAGACTTGGGCTAATGCCTGGCCAAATAGATGGGGGCCATCCCTGAACCCTTGGAGTAAAACAGACCAGGTGAGTTGAAACATTGGGTTCACAAAAAAGAGCCTGCATCTCCAAGACAATCCTAAGTCAAAAGAACAAAGCTGGAGGCATCACACTACCTGACTTCAAACTATACTACAAGGCTACAGTAACCAAAACAGCATGGTACTGGTACCAAAACAGAGATATAGACCAATGGAACAGAACAGAGTCCTCAGAAATAATACCACACATCTACAGCCATCTGATCTTTGACAAACCTGAGAGAAACAAGAAATGGGGAAAGGATTCCTTATTTAATAAATGGTGCTGGGAAAATTGGCTAGCCATAAGTAGAAAGCTGAAACTGGATCCTTTCCTTACTCCTTATACGAAAATTAATTCAAGATGGATTAGAGACTTAAATGTTAGACTTAATACCATAAAAACCCTAGAGGAAAACCTAGGTAGTACCATTCAGGACATAGGCATGGGCAAAGACTTCATGTCTAAAACACCAAAAGCAATGGCAGCAAAAGCCAAAATTGACAAATGGGATCTAATTAAACTAAAAAGCTTCTGCACAGCAAAAGAAACTACCATGAGAGTGAACAGGCAACCTACAGAATGGGAGAAAATTTTTGCAATCTACTCATCTGACAAAGGGCTAATATCCAGAACCTACAAAGAACTCCAACAAATTTACAAGAAAAAAACAAACAACCCCATCAAAAAGTGGGCAAAGGATATGAACAGACATTTCTCAAAAGAAGACATTCATACAGCCAACAGACACATGAAAAAATGCTCATCATCACTGGCCATCAGAGAAATGCAAATCAAAACCACAATGAGATATCATCTCACACCAGTTAGAATGGCGATCATTAAAAAGTCAGGAAACAACAGGTGCTGGAGAGGATGTAGAGAAATAGGAACACTTTTACACTGTTGGTGGGATTGTAAACTAGTTCAACCATTATGGAAAACAGTATGGCGATTCCTCAAGGATCTAGAACTAGATGTACCATATGACCCAGCCATCCCATTACTGGGGATATACCCAAAGGATTATAAATCATGCTGCTATAAAGACGCATGCACACGTATGTTCATTGTGGCACTATTCACAATAGCAAAGACTTGGAATCAACCCAAATGTCCATCAGTGACAGACTGGATTAAGAAAATATGGCACATATACACCATGGAATACTATGCAGCCATAAAAAAGGATGAGTTTGTGTCCTTTGTAGGGACATGGATGCAGTGCAAACTATCACAAGAACAGAAAACCAAACACCGCATGTTCTCACTCATAAATGGGAACTGAACAATGAGATCACTTGGACTCGGGAAGGGGGACATCACACACAGGGGCCTATTATGGGGAGGGGGGAGGGGGGAGGGATTGCATTGGGAGTTATACCTGATGTAAATGACGAGTAGTTGGGTGCTGACGAGTTGATGGGTGCAGCACAGCAACATGGCACAAGTATACATATGTAACAAACCTGCACGTTATGCACATGTACCCTAGAACTTAAAGTATAATAAAAAAAAAAAAAAAAGAAACATTGGGTTCAAAGGATCTTCAAAGACAAACAAGAATTGAGAGTCAGTATGTACAGGGATGCAGAAAAAGGCATCCTTAAGGTCCAGGACTATAAACCACTCTGCTTCCTCTGGTATTTGGGAAAGCAGAGTATAAGTGTTAGGTACAGCTGCGTATAGAGGAACAACAGCCTCATTGATCATCCTGAGATCTTGCACTAACCTCCACTGTCTGTTGGGTTTCTGTACTCCTAAAATTGGAGTATTGCCCCTCTGATATCTTTGGCAGAACTCGTCGCTTTCTGAAATAATCTTATTATGCATTTGATTATGTATTTCTCTCTTCCAAGAAGACAAAAAAAATGTGTTTTTGTTGTTGTTTCAAGATGTGTCTGCAGTATACCTCATAGTTCCTGGTTCATACAGATGCTCAAAAACAAATTTTTGAATGAATAATTGTATTGACTAAAAACCATATTTTCTTTCTTATATGCATATATTCTCACTAGGCACATCATTCACTTGAACTTCGTAAATTTTTCTTCTACAGAATTTTCTGTGCAGCCTGGAATCCTCTAATTGTAATGCATATCCAGGAAATCAATGAACTGAGGCCTTGGATGTAAAATTAATGCCTCACCACACCCAAATTATAGATCCTAAGTTCTCAGAATAATACAAATTAAGACAATTTTTTACATCTTATTAGAGCATTAGACAAGTTGAATGACCTATGGCTTGAGAAATATGATGGGAATGAGAATATGTCTCGATCTAACACTAACTCGATTGGATAAGATTTCTAAAGATTTTATAAATGAAGCTTCTATGATGATTTCCTAGTTTTATGATGCCTGCCATTTCTAAATATTTTTAAAAACTCTATATGAAAAGAAAATTATGGAATAAATACGATACTTCATCCTTTTTAAGACCTCCCACCACCACCATCTCCTCTTCGTGGGTTTTATGATCTTTAATTTTTGACAATATTATAGAAAAATGTGAAATTTCATGTACATGATGGCACTGGAGTTCTTTCCTTATGTACAATCAATTTAGTTCAGAAAACATACATATGTAAGTCCTATCACCATCCCCCAACACACACACACACACACACACACACACACACACACACACAGTGGAATATCAGGGTCTAAGCATCACATGGTTCTATTCATAGATCTCAAACTATTGATCATAGAGCTTAATGTGAGCCAGATGCTAATTCTGGTTTACCTATGTGTCTATACTCACAATGCTTCCTCAATTTATTAAATACATGTTTACTAAATATGTCAGGAACTGTGTCAGAAGATTTTTGTACATTAACTCAATACATTTAATCTGTATAAAAGCAATGCAAGGAAGAAAACATCATCATCATTTGATAAAGAAGTAAACAGAGTTAGGAAAGTTTATCTAAACTTGCTAAAGGTCATAGATTTATCTAGAGAAGGAGAATATTTCTTATTCCAAGGTGATGCTTTTCGTATGATAGGAGGTATTTTTTACGGAAGAATGGTCAATGGTATCTTACAAGCAATTTGTGCTTGAGATAAAAATTAACCAATGTGTTGTTTCTCTTAAGTTCTGATTAAGTGAAGGAATACATATCACTGTAGTTTTTGATGTAAGACGTGGCTATGTGACCAATGAAACATTACAAAGATCACTTTAAAAGTGAAGAGTTTGATTTTCAGTTTTTAGCACAATCAAGTTTCATACTCTCGTGCTGCATTGACAAAAGATGTCCTACATCCCAAATAGTGCTCCTAGAGAATGGTGGAACCTCTAATAGCTTAGGTACTGTATTGCTCCCTGAGACTTTCTTAGAGAATTGACAAGGCCTGCAGAAGAGTGTGAAGAAGCATCAAAACTTGATTGTATTAAACCATTAAAACTTTGGGGTCCTTTTTGAAGCATATATCTTAGTCTATCCTGACTAATCCTTAGCATTTCCCAAATATAATATAAAACTTAAAACTTCCTAACAAGTATATGCTTAATGATCACTCATTAATTTAAGAAGAATACAACTTTCAAAACTTTTTAAAGTAAATTTTAGACATACAAAAATCTGCAAAAAATAGTACAAATGTTTTCTGTATAGTCCTCCTAGATTCTCTTCATATTAATACCTTATGAAATCATAGTACAATTATGAGAAACAGGACATGAACGTTGATGCAATACTACTAGCTGAGCTTAAGAATTGATTCAAATATCATGAAATTGTTCCAGTAATGTCCTTTTACTGTTTTAGGACTCTATCCAGGCTCCCTCACGTTGTATTTACTTGTTATTTCCCATTTGTCTACAGTTTGTAACAATTCCACTGTCTTTCCTTCTTTTGCATAACTGAAACTTTTGGGGAATTTTTTTAAGCCATTGTATATAATTCCTTCAATATGGGTTTGTCTCGTATTTTCTCATTGTTGGACTGAGGTTATGAAAGTTTGGCAAGAATACCACAAAAATGATATTATGTCCTTCTCAATTCATCATATTACAAGGTTATTTATTATGTTAATTTGTCTTATCACTGGTGGTATTCTGACATTAGTCTTTTGGTTAAGTGGTTGCTGCCAGGTTTCTCTAGCATGAAGTTACTCTTTTCCCCTTTGTAAGATGCCCTACTATCTCCTCTTTGTGGGTTTATTTTGAGAAGGAAAGTTTTAGACTTTGTAAATCTTCTTTAGTCTCAAACTTTTACCCGATAGTTTTATCATCCATAGGTGGATCTTGTTTACAACAATGATTATTGTGATCTTTTTCCTAATGATTACTTTTAATTTTATTTTTGGATGATATATTTATTGAATAAAATTGTACCATATGAAATAACTCCTTCTTCTTATCCATTTGGCTATGTGATTTTTTGTTTACATCAGTATGAACTCTTGGATAATTAATACTATAGGTTGTAATGCAATAGTATCATTATTTTGTAACTATTTTTTTCTAGCTTTGGCCGAGGTTGGTGTCTGTGTTCTTTTGATAATATTTCATCCTATTATTTTTAAATGTTCTTACTTTTTTGACACTACACAAATTTCAGGCTCATCTAGTATTTTCTCCGCTCTATAAATCAACAACTGGAATCAACCATTTTTCTTAAGTGACTGGTTCCTTTTGTGGAATAATTATATTTCAAAAAGAAGAGCTGGGCATTAGGTATGCTCATTATTGCTGGAGTGTCATTAATTTTATTTACTCTGAATGAACAGATTGAGAATAGATGCATGTATAATAATCCATATATATAATGTTTATCTATTTTTTTCTATCTTTTAAACAATACATGATTACAAACTATTAGATCTTGCTGATACCTCCCAGAGAGCTATGGTCTGGAAATGTACATCTACTCCATCAAGTTAGTCAGTACTGATTATTGAAAACCATGTCCCTCCTAATTAATATCTATTCAATTATACACTCACTTTCCAGCAAATATGAAAATATTAAATTTTCTTTAAAAAGAATAAAAATAAATAAGACATGATCTCTGTTCTCAAAATTTATGTAATCTAATGAGAGCAAGTGATGTTTTGGTTAAATATGGAGCCAAATATTTAGGAGTAGAAAGCTATGCAGGAGAGTAACTACATGATAGCAATTACACAGACCAAAAAAATCCATCACAGCAAACAGATGGAAAAAGAGCAGAATGAAATAATAATGATGGCATTTAACAAGTGCTTAGTATATGCTGGGCACTGTTCTATGTGCTTTGCAAATATTAACTCATTTAGTGCTCATAACCAACCTGTTAGTTAGATGCCATTGTTATCTTCTTTTTATAAATACAGAAAATAAGATGCAAATAAATTAAGTTACCAAAAATCAACAACTAGTAATTGACCGACCAGGAATTTGAACTAGGGACATTTAATCCAGGGTTTCAGCTTTCAGCCACTTTACTTCAGGGAATACATTGGACATTGGGGTGACCTGTCTTAGGAAATAAAGAATTATGTAGCAAGTTATTTTTCTTCACTTCTCATGTGCAATTATCAGAAAATGACAAGGACTTTTTCAATCTGGGGCCAAACGCAAGTGAATTTTTCTAATCTCCTAGAGTTCTTATCTGTATATCATTAATTGAGATCTGATTTGCGATACTTATTAAATCTGTATCTTGCTAACTGTAAATGACAGTCACAGTTTTAAATACCACATCTTTAAGTGCTGCATATGGTCTAAAACAATATTATATCTTTGTCAGGGCTGATCTTTTGTTTCTAAGAAAGAAGGGCATTTTGATGATATTCCATGTCATGGTTCATAAGTGACTGATTCACCCTATAAAGTAGTTACGTTGAATTTTAATGGTTTGTAAATTTAAAATGTGTGTTATATCAATTTTAGCACCTTAAAAGATTAACTCTAAATTGTTTATTGAAACTACTGTGTGCTAAAATTTTTATTGACAGCATAAAGTGCAAAAAACTTACTAAATATCATTTACAGAGCTCAGTTAATCTTACTTAATAAACAATTAGTACGTTAGAGTATGTTTGAAAATAATGGTATCCTAAATTCTCTTATTTTAAAGAGACAATAATTACAAAATCATATTGATATTTTGAAAATGTTCATGAATATTGGTTTAAAGGTATATGTAAACAGTTAAATATTTATGGTAATTAAATCTATATAGATATACTTTTATAAGTATTATACACAGACTTATAAATTATCTTATATAACTAATTTTAAATCAGTATGTGTATATTTAAATATAGGAAGGGAAAATCATATTGCATTATTTTATAGGAGAATTCAAAGAGATGGGAACACAAAATAACAGCAAAAAAAAAAAAAAAAATCAAAGAATATTTTGGGCCAGGCACAGTGGCTTATTTTAATCCCAACACTTTAGGAAGCCAAGGTGTGCAGATTGCTTGAGTCCAGGAGTTCAAGGCCAGCCTGGGCAACATGGTGCAATCTCATCTCTACAAAAACTATAAAAAATTTGTCAGCTGTGGTCCCAGCTACTCAGAAGCCTGAGGTGGGAGGATAGCCGGAGACTTGGAGGCAGAGGTTGCAGGGAGCTGATATCATACCACTGAACTACAGCCTGGGTGACAGAGCAAGGCCATATCTCAAAAAAAAAAAAAAAAATACACACACACACACACATATATATGTATATATTGCCTTTCGTTATGACTAATAGTGCTACCATATCTTCATATGTAGTCCTGAATAAAATGTTACAAATACTTAAATATAGAGTATTTGGCAATTATTTATCTCTCCTTCCACTTTTATAACTGAAGCTAAGCATTTTCTTGAATTGTCTAATTGTTTTCTATGACAAATTATTCATTAGAACATGAATCTAAAGCACATGTTTAATGTGATTTACATTTTTGTATATTGTAACACAAACATTTTTTCCCAGGGAGAAAAAATTTAGTTTATAAACAATGAATCATAATTTTGAAGTATAGTTAGAGTTATGCTTACCCCTAAACACTTATTTTTCTATTGCTTTAATATTGGTTTATCAGTAATTCTTACAATAAATTAAATTATGGAAATATAAGCAATAATAAATAAAGCTACATTCTTTGAATAGGCTATGGTTTTCATAATGGAAAAAAAAGTACTGCTTACTTAAGTATACTATTTTTTCATTTCCACAGTTGCAAAGGAGATTCAATTAAAGCAAGGTATCCCATCTAAATTCCAGGTTGAAAGAACAGCAGGTATTCATTACACGTATTTAGGCATTGAGCAACAGTACAAAAAATAATTCAGTATTGTAACACAAGGGACTCAAGTCAGTATCATGGTTAAAATACTGTACAGGTACCAAGGTCCTATACCAATGCTACTATTCAAAATATATTTTTAAAAACTTGTAACTATTTTCTTCCCATCTAAGATAAATTTCCAAAAGGGGAAGCACATTATAAATTAGTTTTCCCATTTGGCATCTATCTTTGCAAAGAAAATATCGATGAGCAAAAAGTCGTTGTGAACTCTACTTCAGTTCATCAATTATGTATATACTAGAACTTCACACTGAAATGTTAAAACTGACCTGAGCAAAATATCAAAATGCAGCTCCACGTATGATTTTGTGAAATAGCTGATAACCCAATTTCCCAACTTCTTAATTTGGATTATTTTGCTCTCTATTCATGTTATATAAGACAATGACACATACTCAACATTTTAGACACTTTAGTTTCCTATTTGGTCTATGGAAATATTGGGGCCTCTTCAGTACTGATTTCATCAGTTTAGACATTTACAATCTTAATTTTGATGACCTTGTGTTAACTCCTTTAGAGATAATACGTTTAGCTAGATTTCAGACATGACACAGGAAATCATTCAATAGCTCCGTGAGACCAATGTCAATATTCTATCAAATTTAGAAGTCTAGAAAATAAAAACACATCCACCATCATTAGGTCTGTAGCATGCAAATGGTAGTGAAATGATGTTCATAACCTCTAGTTTTGCTGTATTAGAATTAGAGAAAGGAAAAATAATCTTCCTTTTACAGATGAGAAGAGGATGTTGTTCTAAATGCTTATTGTATCTCTCTTATCTGTGATTATTTTGCCAGTTCTTCTCAGTGGGGTTTTTCTAATATTTTATTTTGGTTTGACTCTTTGTCCTCATTAATCCAGGACTGAAATTCCAGTCCTCATCTGATCATTGGTCTTGTCAAATTATGCTTTTTCATTACAACCTATCATTCTTTTAACATTTAACAGTAAATATCAAGTACTAGGAACCACTGTACAGTTAAAAGCAAGAGTCCTGTTTAGGAGAAGCTTGTGCTCTATTGAGTGCTGTGTAAATTAATAAAGAGGTAAATACCAGATTATGATAAGTATTATATTGAAAGTTAAATAGCCTATTACATGAGATTGGACTTTAAATAGATTGGCCAATTGAAGTAACCTGAAAATAATGGTCACAACAGTAAGGACATGGTCAAACAAAGATTCAGAAAAAGATATTCCAGGTAAAGGGTATAGTTTGTTCAAAAGATAAAATGTAGAAACTAGCTGTGTAGCCTCATGGAATTAGAAAAACAAAAATTTTCAGGTGAGTTGAGTAAGATGGTGTGGTAGGTAAAAGGAAGATTATGGAAAGATTCAGAAGGTGCCAATTATATGAATCTTGATGGGAAAGGAGACTGTATTCTTGTGTTTATTATTATTATTACTTTACACAGGTATTACATTACTTGACTTATATATGTTTTTCTAAATGTGAGTTTGCTATTTTGAGAATATATCATAAGGAAGTAATCAATAGTGGAATCAGGAAAACAGGAGTTACTGTTTTGCTTTATGCAAGAGATAACAATAGTTATGACTACAATGGCACTGGAGAGAGATACATATGGGATAGGGTTAGAGAAGCAGAGTAATTAAAGAGAATGCCCATATTTTTGTTTGAATAAAGAGTTGAAATTATTTACAGTCTGAGAAAGGTATACATTTGCGAGAACACAAGAAGAGATAAAGAGTCCTCTTTAAAACATGCTAAATTTGAGATAAATATTAGGCAATAATGTGATGTGCTCTATTAGGTAATTAGATATAAGAATCTGGAGTTCCAGGGAGAAATTAGAGCCAAAGATACAGATTTAGGAATCACTCACACATAGACTTTATTTAAAGCCATACATTATTTACAGCCGACTAGGTACTTCCTAGATAACAAATCATGGAAACAAATTATTTGTCATAACTTGGAAACAAATACACTCTGAAACAAGGAGACAAGACATTATTTCATGTAATGCTACATATTCCTCCTTCTCCCCACCTTTACCACTTTCTCTTTCTCCTGACTTCCTCCCATTTCATTCTCTCTCTCTAGCTCTTTCTCTGTATTTGCATCACTATACCAATTTCCACTTTTAGCTTTAAAGCAAATTGCTCTATTCAATGAGTATATCCTATTTGCCAACACCATATTGATTCCCATACTTTTGTAATTAGCTTGTTATCTGGCAATACAAGGCCTCTAGTTTTTGTTGTCTTCAAAACCATTTTCGCTATCTTATTTCTTCATAGTTTCATACCAATTTTAAAATTAGCTTGTCAATTTTTACAAATTAATAGTATAGGTTTTTCATAGCTTTTGTTATATTAATTCTTAGGTACTTGACATATTTGATATCATCTAAATGGATATATTTTATCAATATATACATTAAAATAAATGTTTAAGCTATTACTTTAGTTGATGAGACTATTACTTAAAAGTGTTCAAAAATAGCCTGGTAAAGAAACAAACAAAAACTAAAACAGAGCCTGAAGCATGTAGCAAAGGTATTTACTCAGTGAAGTCATTTTAATGTATTGCCATCCCTTCTTTTAATGAGCAAACCTCATTCTTCGACCTAATTTGTGCAGTGCCCAGAACTTGGATATTTACCTATTTCTACTGAAATTAAAAAAAAAAAAATCAACTTCATTAGAGACAAATTGGAAAAATCCAGTAAAGTAAGTAAAACATCCTATATCATAAAATGTAATAGCTTACTATTTAAATATAATACTTTCTAATATTTTCTACTTATTTTTATTCTGATGCATTTTTCTGTTTTTTTATCACTACTAAAGTATTTTTCAACTTGATGTATAAATGCTCCAATATCTGTATTACACTTGGGTAAATCCTTGAAAAACCTATCTGAGAACATGTATCAGTACAGACTGACTCACTAGGAAATGAAACAAAAATGCAAATGTCCCTCAGCTTTAAAGGTTTGCCTGAATTATCTATCAAATCTCAACTCACAGTTTTAATATCTATGTAAGACACTTCATCCACAATATCCTAAAATTCCCTTGCTTCTAGATATCCACTTCATTACTCATGACTATGTGAAGACATTCATTTTCCTGTTAACCAGGTGACATATTACCTAGAGAATAGAGAAGATAAACATTAAACTTTTTGAATGTCAGCAAGTGTCAAGTCAGAAAGCAAACAAAGTTCAGAACATAAGAGTATAAGAAATTATATAGTTAACTGGAAACAGTGTCCTCTGGGGAAAAGAAAGGTTTGGCAGTGCCATTGCATACTTTTTGTCCTCATTCC
Source organism: Macaca nemestrina (assembly GCF_043159975.1). Lineage (NCBI taxonomy): Eukaryota > Metazoa > Chordata > Mammalia > Primates > Cercopithecidae > Macaca > Macaca nemestrina. The sequence continues at coordinate 80,788,544 of NC_092131.1, forward strand.
CATAGCCCTGCCACTGGCAGATTGCCTTGATGCCTGTCATCTGCTTTTGATCTTTCCCCCATTAGTGTACAGGATAGATGAAAATCAGGCAACATTCCATCTGGAATTTGTTGAGACACTTTCTTCTATGTCGAGGTAGAATGGTAAGGACTTGGCAATAATATTGACAAAATATGAGAAGTCTTACATCTTTGATTGGCTTTCAGCCATCACAACCACAACCTCCACCACTGTGTTATAAATTTTGGATGCAGCTATCTAACAGAAGGCTAACTGAGATTATGAAGAGACAACTGTTTGGCTCATTATAAAGTCAGATGTGTTCTTTGGCATTTGAGTGGACAGCAGAGACTTTGACATTAACACATGGCTCATTAGGAATGAATTTGAGCTTGGCCTTTTGCTAAACTTAAAACAAAATATCTAATATAGAGAAGCAACTCCTTGAAAATGCTGAAACAATCTCCTAAACATACAGAGCTGTAATTTAAAATGAAGGCACCATACCTCTAGGCATTTACCATTAAGAGTATAGTGTGCATCTTAAAATTGTGAAGAAAACAATGAAACAGCACAAGGTCATGTTCCTTTTATCTTTCTTGTTCCTAGTGACAAATACACTGACTTTTCCTGTTCCACCTAATTGTTGTCATGTTCTAGAACAGGAAATCTTGTAGTATCACGATAGGGTCATGTTTACAGCATTACCTAGTAGTTAATGGTTAGTTACCATTTTTATGATAAATTTGATGTTACTATTCCGTTAATTAAATTTACGCTAAGCTGGAACTTGAGACATAAAGAAGTTTATTACTTTAGATATACAAAGCAAAATTATTCTTTGATTTTGAGACAGCTTAGCAGTGTGTACTGAAAACAATGTGTGTACTAACTATAGGCACAAATTACTTATTTAACTTACAGGGTTGGTCAGTTTTGCATTTATTCTAACCCGCATAATTTTGTACTCCAAATACTTTCTACAAAAAATACAAAGTATTTCATTTTAAAAAGAATTCAAATATCATTTTCATTTAATTTTGAACAAGACTATGTTGTAATCTGTTTTTCGGCTCTAAGAATTTAAATTGTAAACAAATAAATGCTGCTTTCATAATTTATGCACATCAAAAACATACACCGAGTCAACTGAGAATAATGTGTCTGCCAGTCCTGTCAGTTATGATGAAAATTACAAATTCCTTATACTTTGAGCTATGTTTGTAGAAGCAAATATGATGCCCAAGGAAAGAACAGATCTATCAAATATTTCATGGACAGCATGACATGACTAAAAGTCTCAGAACTTGAGTAATGCTGAAATGCAGAAAATGGGTTTATGGAGCTTTAAATTTGGAAGACTTTAAATGATAAAAAGTGCTACCAAGTGTCCATAAAACAAACAAACAAACAAATAAAATAGGAGACAAAATTTATCTAAGCAAAAATGTTTAGTTTGAGACTGACCAGCATCTGTGACTCTGCTGCTGCTTATTACTGGTAGAGCCTCTAACAAGAAATATGACATACTGGAAATAATGGGACATTCTGTTAGAGGTAGGTGGACTAAGAATATGGCAGAACTTTTCTAAGGGTCTCCCTGTTTTGTGTCTAACCAAAATACACCCTAACCAGAAGGAATTGATGATTCTGTTTACTTCTTGTATGCCTTCAATGCTCCTTGTGTTGGTTAATACTGAGGGTCCACTTGATTGGATTGAAGGATGCAAAGTATTGATCATGGGTGTGTCTGTCAGGGTGTTGCCAAAAGAGATTAGCATTTAAGTCAGCGGGCTGGGAAATCAAGAACCACCGTTAACCTGGGTGGGTACCATCTAATCAACTGCTAGCCTGGCCAGAACATGAAGCAGGCAGAAAAATGTGAAAAGGCTAGACTGGCTTAGCCTCCCGACTAACATTTCTCTCCCCTGCTGGATGCGCCCTGCCCTTGAATGTCAGACTCCAAGTTCCTCAGCTTTGGGACTTGGACTGTCTTCCCTTCTCCTCAGCTTGCAGATGGCCTGTTTTGGGACCTTGTGATTGTGTGAGTTAATACAATTTTAAAAACTCCTCTCTCTATATTTAAATAAAATATATATGATATATATCATATACATTATATATAACATATATATGATATATAGCATATACATCATATATATCCTATTAGTTCTGTCCCTCTAGAGAACCCTAATACATTCCTTATATTTAGAAGGCATTTGAATATTTTTAAGTGACTAACATTTCTTTTAAATTATTTTATTTTTTAATAAATTTTCTGAAAGAAAAAAATATGTGTGGTTGAGCCTGCATAAATAAGATTCCAAAATATAAAATGAAATTAATTGCATAGTGAATAGCACTGACTAGGAAGCAGGACAAGTGCTTTCTAGTGTAAATAGAGACAAACTATTTAAACCAAGTCTCAAAAAAAAATGTAAAAAGAAGAGAATTGTATTTGTGTTTCCAAATTTCAAACTTGTCAACAGCAAAACAGAAAACTTATAAAAACACCTTACAGAAATTGTAAATATAGGAAGTTTGGGAGGATTGTATATATTTAGAAGAACTAGCTTTGAAAATAATATCTTGAAAGAATTTATAAAATTTACTGACAGCCTAAATTCTCAGTAGAAAGTACACCTTTTGAAAATATAAATTTGGTTTTGTGGAGCAAAAACATATATCTTAACTGAATAAGTGGAAAAACTTACATTTCCTTATGTTTATTGTTTTAAAGGATCATGATCATCCACAGAATTCAGAGAAATCTGAGTTTTCATGGCTAAAGTTCCAAGTGTCCTGACATCAGATGTGTGCTGAGTATAAAACTATTTAGAATTTTCTGAAGAATTAGTCATTTTGTGAGATTCTGGATCTTTCTGACCAACTTGGATCATTCTTCATTGAATAAATATGTCTTTTATAAACAAAGGAAACATTCTGATTTGACCCCACTTTGCATAGGCAGATGCGTCTGTTTTGCTTGTTGTATGGGAAAAGCACGAGGAAATAAACAGCTTGAAAACTCACCTGGCCCAATTATTTTAAATAGAATCGCTTGGATTTGGAGGATAGAGAGCAAAGCCAGAAAAAGAGAGCACTAGAACAAGAGAGAACTAGAACAAGCGAGTGAGTGAGTGAGAGAGAGAATATACAACTAAAAATGGTTTTTCTAACTGTGACCTGTAAGCTGGGTAAAGATTTATAAACCATTGAATATATGTATAAGGATATTTGTTTTGAAAAATGCAATAATCTGCTGTTATTTGGCAAATGTCCATTCAGTTCCCAGCATAGAACCAGGATGAAGACAGTGTCAACTATCTCATTTGTAAAAACAACAATGACAAGCAACATGGATTTGAGGAATGATCATTTAGAAATGTCATTTCTATAAAATTCAGCAGATAACTGTATTTCATTGAAAAAATCTTTTTATGATTATGGAGATTGTATCCCCTTCACCCCAAGTTATTTAGTTACATTTAGATTACTGAAATTAACATTCACTTAAAAAATTAATAAATCCCCCTATTTTTCTTCGTAAATAATGCATATGTAACCTATGTGGCACTAAGAAAAATTGAATTCTCAAATAAATTAGGCTTTTCACATTTCTCAAAAGAGTATCCACATTTACTGCAGGGCAGCCCAGAACTGCCTACTGCAATAACTGAACTCATATACCTCGAGTGCTTGAAAAATGGCTCAAAATTTACTGCACTCCTTACCTAGCCATCTCTTGATCTTTTTCCATCATCAAAATACACATAAACATGTCTGCTAATAAGTTTCAGAAAAAAATATCCTGCTTATCACAGATCCCAAGGTGTATAAGCAAGTTAAGAAACTTAAAATGATATGGGATTATATACATACATGACTAGTAACCTTTTTCAAAATTATTATCACTGTTTAGTAATAGTTTATTGTACCTATTTGTTCCTACCTGTATTCTCTTCTTTCTTGCCAGTTCTATCAATACTCCAATGACTGCGATTAAGAAGACATAAAATGACTTGAAAAAATAGTCCTTCAGAGTTGTGTCATGTGTATGATTGCTTCTCAAAAGGAAAAGGTGAAGCTAATTCTCCTCACACAGGATATAATTCGGATTTTGAGCTTGAGGCCCTGATCTGTACTAGGCTACCATATTCATTTTCATCTGTGAAGGCTTCAATTATAAGTATATGGTAGGAGAAATTGTGATCAGTTTTATATCTTCCCATACATTCGCTGCATTCTTTTTGCTTGTTCTTGACAATACGTCTGATCTGTTAGAATTAAATTAGAGGAAAATCTTTATCCTCATCATTTCTCTAACAAGGGACATTTTAAATAGATTTTGGTTACTGTTGAAACTGTAAGAACTGACCTCTGAATGTCCTGAAGGAGAAAGCTCTCATTCATTGCCAGAAAAGGTCTCTTAGGGATCTTCCTACTTCTATTTGGCTGGATTTCTGAGACTGAGAATTTTTGTACACCACAGAGAAGGTTATCCCTCCTGGTATAATCATCCTATCAAACAGTCATTTATCCTGAACAATGCTGTGCTGCTGCCTACATTTAGTCTCATAGTGAGAATAAAGTTATTTCTCATGAAATCCCTTAATAGATATCTCTACAACTACTTTTTTTATTGTAAATAAGATGCTAGGTAGTAATAAAACATGATAAGAAGTAAAATGCATTAATGCTCTTGTTAAATCTCAAGATGGTGTTGTACCTTAAACCAACATTTTTCAAAACAGGTTTCTTACATTTAAATAGATATAACTCAAAATTATTTTATTTAATAATTTGACTTTCATGAGTATGTGAAATAAATGACAAAGAAAGAATTAAGGAAATGTTGATTTTAAGCATTAGGTAGACTGCCTGAATTTATAATATAGTACCATAAGAAGAGCTGGAGAGAAATTATTATTTCTCTATGAACTATAGTTCACAATTTAGTGAAGAATCACATCTGATATTTGAACACAGCATTTGAAAACTCCATCAACAAAAAGGAAATCATCAAGAAGAAAGACAGAGGGACTTTTTTCATTTTAATATCAGAATAGATTTGGATAAATTTAATGTCTTTATCTCAGAATTTTGTTTGTAATATGCAAAGTGTCAAACAACTCCCTTTTTTCCATAGCAAAATGATTGAAGCCTTTCACAAATTTGTGTATATAAAGTGGCCAGATATATTTGAAAGATGTATTTATCTTTTGATCAGATTTAGCCAAAACTGCAAAATAGGTAAATTTTTCATTGAACTCTTCACTCTTCACTCAGCTTTTCCCTCTTATATGCTATATCACATCTTCCAGAACAACACCCATCATGTGTCCTCTAAGTCTCTTCCCTTCTAGTCATATTAAGGAAAACTGATAAACACATTTAGATCAGATTTTGATATTTCAATATTTTAATTCTTATTTCCTCATTTACTTATTATAAATGCTATGGAAGAAACTGATAATTTCTACTGTATTGTCCACTTCTTCCTGGAATGTTTCCCAGCCTCTGTTGCAAGGAAGTATAGACATGACTGATTACTATCCAGAAATGGTCATGGGAGTACCATGTGTGACTTTCAGGCATGGACCATGAAGCCATTTGTGGTGTTTTTCCTTCTGGAAGGGTAGCCTGAAAATGCTCATATTGACCTTGGAGGTCACACATCAACAAAAGCAGAGACTCCATCAGTCTGCATTATTGCATTATCATGTAGAAAACAATACTCGCTGCTTAGCTGAAACATCTTTCTTTGGACAGTTACACAGAAAGTCATAAAAATATATTCTGTTTGATTCATTATCTGTCTATATGTTTCAGTATAGCCCATGATCATTTTCTCTTAAGATCCATAAGATGTTACTCCTCAGAAATCTGCTAAATGTTGTCATATAGTAAGACAAACCAGATTGTTTCCTATTTTTTGTGATTTATTGTTGCCTAAGTACCAATAGAACTCTTTCTTTATCTTAGCAATATCTAAAAGCAAAGATCCCCCAAATTTCCATAGGATACATTTATACTCAGTTGCTTTAATAATGATATAAAGATATCAACTAACAACTCCTCTTGGAAAAAATAAGCCATTTAATCTGGAGGTTGAGTTTTTATCTAATTATTGTATTACATTTTTATGTTTTTAAATAATTTTCAGGTGCACCAATTATGTATATATTGTAACATCTTTGCCCCACATCTTTATCTATTACTATTACCATCTCTTCAGTTACATTTATTTATTTATTTATTTTAATTTAATCTACTGCAAATTGGAGGATTTTTCAAACATAACATTCCTCTCATAACTCTCTTTTCAGGTGAATTCTTTATAATCCTTACTGCTTTTAATTTACTTTTTCTATGTTTTTCTTTAAACCTTCATTATTTCACTAGAAGGGAAAAAATAAATAAGAAATCAATGTTTATTATTTCATATGACTGTATTCTTTTTTCTTGGCTATCAAATATTGCTCATTGACTATTTTTTAAGAAACATATTCTCTCTTTTATAACAGGGAATCTCATTCTTTTTTTATTATATAAAATTTCTGCATATATGATTTTTACCATTTTATTTGTTATATTAATTACCTCTAACTTACCCTCTAACTTATCCAGGGCTAAATTTTGTGATGTGCTTTTCTTACCATTAATAATATATAGCTAAAGAATCTCTCCAGAACAGTAATTTACCTAAAGATAATATGTTTAATGAATTAGGGACTAACCTGAAGGCAATCAGAAAAAAAAGATTCATTTTTAAGAAAGACTATTGGTAGAGAGAAAGAATGTGTGTGTGTGTGTATGTGTATACATATATATTTATTTAATTCTACCAATTGTAGATATTATATTATATACATATAAATATATATATATATATATAAAATTCTTCTCTGTTATGCAAAAACTACAAAATTTTGTGAAATGGCTTGAATATCTGTAGGTTTTGGTATCCACAAGGGGTCCTGGAGTCAATCTTCCATGGATACTGAGGAACAACTGTATACACACACACACACACATACACACAAACACATGGTACATACAGTATATATGTATATGTACACACATATATACACACAGTACATATATGTGTACATCTATATGTACACAAATATAAGTGCACACATATAAGTTGTGTGTGTGTGTGTGTGTGTATATATATATATATACACATTTGCCCCTCTGCATCCATAGAGGATTGGTTCTAGGATCTCCATTGGATACTAAAACCTACAGATATTCAAGTCCCTTTTGTAAAATTTTGTAGTTTTGCATTTAACCTATGCATATCTTCCCATATACTTTAAATCGTCTTTAGATTAATTATAATACCAAATACAATATAAATGCTATGTAAATCATTGTTATCCTGTATTGTTTAGAGAAGACTGAAAAGAAAAGTACATGCTCAATATAGACACAACTATCTATTTTTTCTTTTGAATATTTTTCAATCTAAGGTCGGTTGAATCCACTGATGCAGAACCAGGGATATGGAGAGTCAACTGTATCTGGGACTATAGTTCCACTAGATAGAACTGTAGGGCAGATATGGCTAATGAACATAACACACAGAGAAGCCATTCTTGTTTTCTGCAGCACAAATTCCTAACTCAAACCAATGACCTGAAGTTAACATGGGACTGGCAAAAAAACATGGTATAGTGCTCTAAACATGTGGAACCATTTCTTTTAAAATAAATTTTATGAGGTACTAGGTTCTCATCTAATTTGACCCTTGTAAAACTGATTCCATCAATTTTACAGGCATATCCAATGCAAACCATTTAGGAAGAATATCTTCATTTTCAATTAGGTTTCTTAGACATACTTTGGAAAATAACAGAGGAAAAACATTTAAATACAAATTTTGTACATACATTCATTTTCCAAATTGTAAAACAAAATCAAGCAGGTCATTTAATAAGAGAGACCAGAAACATTAATTATTGAAGGGCTTTTTTGTGTCCCAGAAACATTTTGATGGTACAAAAGAGTACAGACAATTTGAAGTGTGAAAATACACTGAGGAATGTATTATGTAGGTTTTTTGAACTGACCTAAGAAATTTGATATATCTTTTATATACATATATACAAATATGTATATGAGTCCAAGACTGGTACATACCTCTAGATTTTGAAGAAGAAAGTTAGAAACCATTTTTAAGAATATTGGTAGAGAGACCAGAAAATTATCTTGAAATAATCCAAGTGTATTAGTCCTTTCTCAGGTCCCTGTGAAGAAATACCCAGGACTGGGTAATTTACAAAGAAAAGAAGAGGTTTAATTGACTCACATTTTCACATTGTTGGGAAATTTAAAATTTAAAATCATGGAAGAAGGCACCTCTTCACAGGGGCAGGAGAGAGAATGGGTGCAAGCAGGGGAAATGCCAGACACCTATAAAACCATCAGATCTCATTAGAACTCACTCATTATCATAACAGCATGGAGGAATCGGTTGGGGTCCACATGTTTCCTAAACAAAGGAATGAACACACAAGACAACACAGGACGAGACAAACATGGTGGCCGCCCCGAATGGCACGCTCTGTTTTATTTTATACAGTCGGTTGTGGAATGTTGCCAAGTCACAAGACACGTGTTGTTTTTCTGACCTTTTCCTGACTTTCTGGTTTCTCAAGATGTTTACACATTAACCAGTCCCCAGGGTCTGCTGTTTGCAGCTGACTCCTTTGTCCTCCCTGTTTGCAGGGAAGGAACACCGTGCTTTGTTTGCAAGAGCAGGACTTATCGGGAACATCTCCTTTGCGAGCACGTAGTCCCCTACAGGAAACTGCCCCCATGATCCAATCACATCCCAATAGGTCCCCCCCATGACACATGGGGACTATGGGAACTGTAATTCAAGATAAGATTTGCGTGGGGACACAGCCAAACCATATCATTCTGACCCTTGCCCTTCCCAAATCTCATGTCCTCACATTTCAAAACAAAATCATCCCTTCCCAATAGTTTCCCGTAGTCTTAATTCATTCCCGCATTAACTAAAAGTCCAAGTCCTAAGTCTCATCTGAGACAAGGCAAGTTCCTTCCACCTATGAGCCTGTAAAATCAAAAGCAAGTTAGTTATATCCTAGATACAATGGGGATACAGGCATTGGATGAATGCACACATTTCAAATGGAAGAAATTGGCCAAAATGAAGAAGCTACAGGTCCCATAAAAGTCTGAAATCCAATAACGCAGTCATTAGCCTTTAAATGATCTCCTTTGACTTCATGTCTCACATTCAGGTCACACTTATGCAAGGGGTGGTTTCCCATGGCTTTGGGCAGCTCCAAAGACTGGAATGATATGGCTTGGCTGTGTCTCTTTGGTGATAACATTCCTCCCTCTGGAACTAAGACCTTTAGGCCAGCAGAACACAATGTTGTGGAAACAGGAAGCAAAAATTTTGCTAGAGGGTCATGAGGTGTGCCATTTCCACTCTAAGTAAAAGCTAATTCGTGATCATTTTAACACTGGCAGTGGAATAGAGTGGAAAATCTGTATTCAAGAACAGGTTCTATATTGGATTTGAAGAAATGACTATAGAAATGTCTATGAATTTGAGCTATGGTGAGAAAGAAAAATAGAGATGAGAGTAAGTGATAATGGAATGTGTTGACAGGAGAATTTACATATATTGTATAATATCTTGGAAGGGTAAACCATAAATCTTATAATAGTTTGAGTTGAAGTAATTCTGAATGGGAATTCAATATGAAAATATTTGTATGAACTTTCATAAATGTAATTGATAGTTCCCAGCTAAAAAACCTAAAATTATCAGCTAATAATATTCTGTTAAAATTTGTCAAGTAAGGCTTTAACTAAGCATATAAATTAATCAAGTTAAACATGGCTAGGAAGCCCAGCATTTGACATGTGGGTAAGGGAGCATGACTTACAAAGGGAAGAATTGTCAGAAATGTTGTAAGAGAGACAGGTGCTATCAGAAGAAATAAACTGCAGAAGCTAATGGAGAACATATTATGAAACACGGAATATGGACAACACTATCAAATGCTGCATATAGATAAATTTGCAAAGATAGAAATTTCTATACACCAACAAAAATAATTTTAGGTAAGCCAGAAAGTGTAAGTAAGCCTATATCAAACATTTTGATGGTACAAAAGAGTACAGATAATAACAAGAGAATGAGTGAAAAAGTTTGATTAATGGCCAGACATTAATGTTTTAGGAAATGTATGACATTGAAGAAGCTGAGAAACTAAGCATAAAACATCATTTCAAGATAATATAAATATGGAATAAAGAATAATTTTTAAATAAAATGTGAGATTAAATATTTTTCTTGCTTTTTAAAAATTTTATAAGAATGCTGGTAGAGAGGGAACAAAGGATCAGAGAGAAAAAGACAAAAGGAAAAAGAGACAGAGAGATAGTAACAAAGGTAAGAAGGGGTGCATAATTCATGACAAAGACTTATAAAAGGCAAAAAAAAAAGACCCATGAGATTTGAAAAATGATAGGTATTTCAGTCTCTTTGATAGAATGGAAAAGGGAAGTTTTAGATGTGTTTAGAAAGTAAAGAGGATGGTGGTGTGTGTGAATGTGTGTGTTTGTTCTACCACTATTTTCAATCTCTAAAATATGAGGAATGAATATTGCCTTTAAAAGGGAATGCAGTGCTACTACAGACTTAAAACTGTTTTCTGCAAATTTTTGCATAAGTTTCCTGCCATAACATAAACCTTTATCTTAGATAAAGATAAGCTAAGGATCCTATGCTTAGACTCCAGTTATGTTAAAATTATAGATTTGTAACGATACTTTGTCTTCAAGGTATGGTTGCATGTATACTCTTATCTAGCAATATCAACCAATGTTAAAGAAATAAAGTTGATAATGAATGGCATGTTTCATTCAATGTTTAGAATGGTCAGAGTTTAAGGATGAAAATGAGGTTGAGATAATTGATAGTGGTGAGGAAAAAGGGTTGGAAATAAATCTGGAACCCTGGGTTATGCGGTTCTTACTCTGAGAGCTATTATTCTACCTAAAAACCATAGTGAAAAATTCCTGCATGAATATGTTTTCTTATACTGAAATGTCTTAGTCTCTTTATCTATGCTTTGCATCTTCCTGCATTGTCACAGAAATTAATAGGCATTCTTTCATCCATGTCTAAATGTGTTACCTCTGTGTTCTTTGAATTGTCTTTCTTCTCCATAACAGTGGCACAGGAACCTCCTTCTCTTGTTTTTTTTTTTTTTTTCTATTCTCACAGACATTTCAAAATTTTTGTCCTCCACTAATTTTTGCATGTGGTTTCAGGTATTCACAGACAGTTCCTTTATATTTTCTTTCTCTTTACCTTCAAGTCAACATAAGCATTCTATCTATCTTGTCAGAAATATCCTTCTATCTTGATAGAAATATCATATTTTCAAAGACATAGTTTCATTGAAACTATTTTCAAAGAAATTGATTCTTTCAAAATATTGATCACATACATACCCCCTCTTTATTTAGTCTTCTTCTGACATCACTGTATTTCAGAAATAAAATTAAATTACAAAGTAAACTCTGATCATTTTGGCACTTTCCATCATCCTTGACCTCTAGTAGTTGTTTAACCTGACTACGTATGGCAGCCAGCATCTCCCCTAGTGATACCTACCTGCTGGCATTTATACTTTTGTGTAGCCTCTTTCCAGACTGTAACTGCATTGATCTGTATGACCACTACAATATGGTAGAAATGATGACATGTTACTATTGAGACTATTACGATACACATTAACTCTGGGAGAAGCCAGCCGCTATGTTGTGAACAGTGCTATAGAGAAGCCTGCTTGGTAATGGTCTAACATTTCTATCAAATTCTATTTTATTTTTTGCTAGCACTTACAATCTAAATTTTCTTGTGCATTTATTTCTATAAGTCTATTATCTGTCACCCTACTAGATTACATTGTCCAGAACAGCAGAAAATTTTATTATTTTTTATCACTGTAATTCAAAACCTAGAACAGTATCTGGCATAGAGTAGTTAAAGAAATGCTTATTGAATAAAAGAGTTTAGATGTGTCATCCTCAGAGAAGCAAATATAAGAAAGTATTATTACCCATTCCCCCATGTCCCACAAGAAAAGCATGGTGAGTTTAAATGTGGCAATCACATTTCACTAACATTGCATAAGTAAAATTACATTCAATAAATAAAAGCTTACACATAATTATTTTGATGAAGTTTATTTAAAATTATTCCCTGGTTATTAGCCACTTTGATGCCCTTAGTATATATATTATTTTGACACTGACATTCCATTTCAGAATGTTTAAATGATTTCTTTATTATTTTCCCAAATAACTGCCTCCATGTTTCGCTAACATATATTCTTGTTGACAACACCACCATATTCACTTCACAGTTCTCACAGCTGAAGGGAAGAAAAGGAATCAGCTTGCCATACCACAATCCCAATATCTCTCAAAGAAACCAGTGTTTTAGTACTTGACATCTAGACATTGATTTGGCCCCGTGTGGCTTATAGTAGATTAAATCAACAAGGCTTTCTGTAAGTGAAAATCTCTGATCTGTTGATTTTTCTTGTAGAATCAAGGAGACCATGGTCTACTGATGCATGCTATAGTTTTGTGCAACTTTAAAATTATAGCGAGTATGGCCATCAACATTATCGTTAAGAATATTCATTAATTACACATACATACTTTTCAATAACACTTTTTATCATTGTTTTTGAGTCCTTAGAATTTCTGAAGACACTTTTTACATAAGAATTTAAAAATGCTTATAAAATAAAAAGCTAGTCTTAAAGATCTCAAGTGAGGCCATTGAAATACAAAATCTAAAAGTCATTCCAGAAAAGTCAAGCTTACTATTCTGTAAAAGGTCCAGAATATCTTTAAGATAAAAAGTTAATACATAATAAATACAAGTTATGACCATTTACAATCCTCTTAAAGTCAGAAAATCAAAAAAGAAACTGTGTCACCAAATTTTGTACTTGCATAAATTAATTAACACAGTATAAAGCATGATTTATTAATACTTGTTAAGATTTGCACTAATAGGATGAAAAGAGCTGTTTAGATACTCTAAATGTTTGGTGTTACAATGGCTCTACATTTTTGAAGTCCCTCTCATTTTATTCTGTATCATTTGCTCTGTAATCAGTGGTTAAGTTTGAATTAATTTTCTTTCCCCACAGAATTACTGGAATTGGCACATTTCATTATAACAATGCTATTACATTTATATTCGTTAAGCCCCCTTATAATTTCTACATCCAAGCCTAGTAACTCAGTAGCACTTACAGTTGTATTTGCAACCTGTGTTCCACTTGGAAGTACATGTCCTGAAGCCAGTTTTGTAGAGCTTGATCAACTGAATCACATACCTTTCAGAGGTGAATTTGGATACTACAGTCAAATTTTCACTAAATTATTAAGATGTGCCTTGTCTGTTTTATTAATGTATTATAAGAATTAATTAGTAATAGGTTTTCAATTCCCTTGCCTTGGCTTTATGCAGTTTGTAAGTGATTTCACAGCTTCCAGATAATTAATTCTGCTACTATTCTTTGATCTTTAATCAACATTTCACATTCCTCTGTTTATTTCTAATGGTACCCTGCAGCTTTTAAATTTTCTCTATTCCCACTTTCTTTTCAAGGCCTAAAAGCAAAGCTTAATATTCTAGGTAGAACAACAGGAACAAATCACATGTGCTTCAATCTTAATAGAAAAAAACAAAAATAAATTAACTAACTAAATAAAAATAATTGAAGAGAAAATACACACACACACAAAATTATCCTCTCCTTTTACCAAATCCTTGGAATCTATTTACTACTCTTACTCAGGCTCTCTAAACTTTAACACAAGTTTACAAAATTATAATTTTGTGCTATAAGCTTACCAAATTTACCTATTATAAAAATTTAAAATCTTAAGATAATAATAAATATATAGGTGTGCCCTTGGTTTATAAAATATGTCAAAAAGACTGTGAGATCTAAAACATATGCGAGAATTTGGGGCAGGTTTTTACCTTAAAAGGAAAGAAGCATAAGGTACCCATAATATCCCTACATCCCAACAGTTACCGTTCTACTATGGCTTTGTTTTTAAATAGAAGAGAAAATTACAGTAAATCATTTTGTTTTCTTCTGCAGATAATTAAATATAAAATAGGGATTAATTTTACTAACCAAGATCAAGCATGCTCTAAACAACACACAGCCTCTTCCGCTGCGTGCCGGATCATGGCGCAGCGGCAGCGCAAGTTCCAGGCGCGCAAGCCCGCAAAGAGCAAGACGGTAGCGGCGGCCTCTGAAAAGAATCCGGGCCGAGAAAAGGCGGTCGTGTTATGGCTCCCAAGAAGGCGCGCGTCGTGCAGCAGCAAAAGCTCAAGAAGAACCTAGAAGTCGGAATCCGGAAGAAGATCGAACATGACGTGGCGATGAGAGCCAGCAGCATCCTGCCCAAGAAGCTGGCACTGCTGAAGACTCCGGCCAAGAAGAACGCGGCGGCTGCCGCCACTTCCTCCTCCTCCGTCCTCCGTCCTCCGTCCTCAGCCTTCCTGAGGACGCTGGCCCCAGTGCAGGCCAGCACCCCACCCCTTACCTCCATATGGGATCTTACAAGTGATCCCACAGTCTGCACTGTCAGGAAGAGGACCCCGTCCCCCAGCACTGGACTTCACCTAGAACTTTAGTGGGGGCCAAGGGTGCTGAGAACCCAGCAATGATCAGGAAGATACAGTCACCAACTTCATCTGTCCCCGTGCCCCTTCCCAGGTCCTGCCTCCACAGGTTTAACCCAGAACTATAAACCTGGCTTTGTCAAAAAAAAAAAAAAAAAAGAAAGAAAAAAAGAAAAGAAAAAAAGAAAGAAAAAAAATACAAAACCATTTTACATTAAATCAGGGTTTTTTTAAATGTGGATAATTTGGGTCTTACAGGTAGAAAAATACATTATGCCATATGTTGGAGTTATAAATGTAAAACATACTCTAAATTTATTTAGATATAGAAAAATTCTACTGGTATAGTGTTTTACTAAATGGTAAACGAGCAGTGAGTTTTAAAGTTGACAAATCATTTTTTAAATTAGATAAATGCATTACCTGAATCATAAGTTGATAAAATATAGTGTAAAAACACCCTGATTATGAAACACATCTAATTGGAGATGATGCTAAAATACAAAGACTTGGATTGAAAAAGTTTGGGGCTGAACTCAACCAAGAGACTCATCATGCTGTTATCTAAAATCCCTTAGTTTATTATGAAAAAGAAGTTTCTTTACAAAACTGGTAGAACTATAATATCTAATACATTGTTCAAAATAAAGAAATGACAGTAACAATTTATCAAAATTTACAATTGCCTAGACTTACTATAGCAGCTTATATAAATTGCATTTGATTTTACTCATTTATTTTTTAGACAATATTTGTCTTCATATTTCTGGCTGTATCTATGTCTTAATAAGAAAATGTGAAATTTTAAATTCAAAATGCCATTGACTTTCTTTTCTAGATAAAATGAAACAAGTTACAGAACTTCAACACTCACACTGAAACAATCAGATTAAATTTGAATATACATTAATATATAGATAGATATCAAAATATAATAAAGTCCTTGGTTAACTGCTGGAGGAGCAAAGACTTAAAGCGCTAAGATCTCAGAGAAAAGGAAATCAAAAAATAGTAAATGAATTTTGCCTAAGGGTAGTTGTCTGTTTTTGGAAAATCGAGGTAGAAAGTTGCTGCTAAAGAAAAGACAAGGGAGGGATTGCACTGGGAGTTATACCTGATGTAAATGATGAGTTGATGGGTGCAGCACACCAACATGGCACAAGTATACATATGTAACAAACCTGCACGTTATGCACATGTACCCTACAACTTAAAGTACAATAATAATAAATAAATTAAAAAAAAAGAAAAGAAAAGACAAGCTAGCTGAGATTTTTGAAAGCTTATGGGACTTGGGAGGCAAAAATTGGAGTTTAGGGCTATAAAAGAATCTGGAACTTATGGACCAATATCCCAAAGAGAAGCAAGACACATAAACATGAGTTCCTTATTTTGGTAATTTTCCCATAAGGTATTTTCCCAATTCTAAATATATAATAACTAGATGGGCAAGAAACCAAAAACAAATATAAATAAAATTAAAAAGAGACATTTTCAGCAGCAACATTATTCTAAAGTGACAAAAATTGAAGTTCAGTAAGCAACCTTTGGAAATGCCTTGAGGTCAGTTAGAAACCTTGGAGAGTTGTACTGTTCCACCAGGCAAGACAGTCTTTGATAAAGTTTTACAAAGACCATAAAGATATCCTAGAGTACAAAATCAACTATTCACCCACAGATGACACAGACACTCATCTTATTTAACACTGACATCAAATTACAAGCAATCAATAATCAATAAATTCAATAACTTTAATGAATAGCTTGATTATAGTTTTTGACGTTTGGTTTTTCACCACTTTTAAGCCTCTCTCCTCCTTCTTCCCCTTGCGCCCCACACCTGAGCAAGCCGAAACAACAGTACATAAAATAAGACCTAAAAGTTAATGGAGACCTAGAATTTCAAAGTTCTCAAGGAAATTAATCCATGTTTCCTTGCCAAATTTTATGTGTCCTATCCTTCCCAAAAGGGGGTCTTCTTTTTAAAATAGGAGATTTCATCACATCTGGAATTCTTCTACTGTTTATAATTAAGCCTTATGCTGAACCTCAGCTCTTTTTGCATCTAACTGCAAGGAATGAGTCTCTAAGCTGCCAAAGAGGCACTCTGG
The DNA here is from genome assembly GCF_043159975.1 of Macaca nemestrina. NCBI lineage: Eukaryota > Metazoa > Chordata > Mammalia > Primates > Cercopithecidae > Macaca > Macaca nemestrina. The sequence goes on from NC_092131.1 coordinate 80,805,380, forward strand.
TTTTCAAATGTAGCTTTTATGTGTGATTAATCAAACTCAGACTTTTTTCCCCTCCAATCTTTTGAGAGCACCTGGCAATAGCAGTTCAATTTGATAGTACTTTAAATTAGTCCTTCCTCCATATGTAGAACCTCAAGCATTTCATAGGCAGTGCATCCTCTCCCGTCTTAGCTGACAACTGGTGAAAGTACTTTTTATCTTAAATTTTTGTGAGTACGTGGTGTATATATTTATAGGATACATGAGATATTTTGATACAAGCATAAAATGCATAATAATCACACCAGGTTAAATGAGGTATTCATCATATAAAGCATTTATCCTTTCTTTGTGTTACAAACAATCATAAGCTTTTAATTATTTTAAAATGTACAATAAATTATTGCTGACTGTAGTCATCATGTGTTATCACATACTAGATCTTATTCATTCCCTCTAACTATATTTTGTACCAATTAACCATCCCTTCCTCCCCTGCCCCACTACCCTTCCTAGCTTCTGGTAACCACCATTCTCCTCTCTATCTCTATGAGTTCATGAGTTCAATTATTTTAATTTGTAGCTCCCCAAAATAAGTGAAAACATTCAAAATTTGTCTTTCTGGATTTGACTTATTTCACTTAACATAATAACCTCTAGTTCCATCCATATTGTTGTAAATGACAAGATCTCATTATTTTTATGGCCAAATAGTACTCCATTATGTATGTGTGCCACGTTTTCTTTCATTTCTGTCCCTTCTTCTAGTGAAGGACGCTTACGTTGCTTCCAGATCTTGGCTATTGTGAATAGTGCTACAATAAATAAAGGAGTGCAGACATTTCTTCAATATACTGATTTCCTTTCTTTGGGGCATATATCTAGCAGTGGGATTGTTGAATCATATGGTAGCTCTATTTTTTTGTGGAACCTCCCAACTCTTCCCCATAGTGGTTGTACTAGGTGATATTCCCACCAACAGTGTACAAGGGTTCCGTTTTCACCACATCCTTGTCAGCATTTGTTATTGCCTATCTTTTGGGTATAAACCATATTAACCAGTGTGAGATGATATCTCATAGTTTTGATTTGCATTTCTTTGATGATAAGTGATATTGAGCAGCTTTTCATGTACCTATTTACCATGTGTATGCCTTCTTTAAAAAAAGTCTATTCAGACCTTTTTGTTCATTTATTAAAAATCTGATTACTAGATTTTTTCCTATTGTTTTTGTGTGAGCTCCTTATATATACTGGTTATTAATCCCTTGTCAGACGGATAGTTTGCAGATATTTAGGGGGGATTCACGGGGTGGTTGTCTCTTCACTTTGTTGATCATTTCCTTTGCTGTGCAGAAGATTTTTTACATTATTAGTGCATACCAAGAGCTATTGGTATTCAATCTACTTTTAATAATGGTTCTCATTGTCAGCCTGATAGCAGTTATTCCATCTTCAAAAACCTATTTTAGAGATTTCTTCCTAGAAACACTTCCATTACCAACTGCTTTAGATGTATCCTCTGGAACAGTCTCTGAGGCATGAATATGCATGACAGAAGTTTCTAGGAAGAGGATCTCAGAAACAACATTTATGGTGAGAAAAGCTAAATGGAGTACAGGAAGATGTTCAATTGCAATGCGTTACAGTGGAAGTGTCTGATGATTCCATCGCATTTCATCTCTATGGTTGAGAGATGGAATTCAATCTCAACTGTAGAGAGACGATCCTTTAGATTGTTCCCAAATTGAAATAATGGGGCTTGGCCATTATACTTTACTTGGTATTATGTGTAGGTTGCCTCCATGGAGAAGGTGTAACCTTGGGTGATTTCCCTCCAAGGACAATTCTCTGAGAGGGACACATCCATGAGCTGTCAGAAGCCAAAATTCATGGCAACCGTGGGAATAAATGCTTTCGTTTGAAAGGGGGAACAGATAGCCCAACCTAGTATCCACTATATTACATTTTTTGTAGTTCCAACTTCCTACAATCCTTAAAAAGACAAACCTAATCCACAGCAATAGAAATCAGGATAGAAGTTAACTTTGAGAGGATGATGATTAGGATAGGGCATGAAAGAAGTTTCTGTGTTGTTGGTACTGTTCTATTTATGATATGAGGATTTGATTATACGAATAAGTTCAATTTATGGAAATTCTTCATGCTACAAAATTATAAATTGCTCATTTTTGTATATATGTGATATTTCATAAAAGTTTACTTTAGTAATGTGAAACACAGACATACAAAACTTTCCAAAATAAGAATAAAAAGGATGATTTTATAATTTAATATTTGGTTTTAATTTCATACAAATTTGTGTTTTAGAATAATTTTTATACTCTTTATCTAAAATTTATTACTCAATTTTCCATAGTAAAAGTGGATAATTACTAAACCAGAATATTAAAAATGCAGCCAGTTTTGTACAATATTTTGTATAATATTAAAAGTACAGCCAGATTTGTATAATAGCTTAACTCATGTCTCAAATACTCTTTTTTCAAATTAATAAACTAAGAAAAATAAATAGCAGAGTAATCACAATAGTACCAATGACAACTGTTATACAAGATAAACACTTTGGTAGTTAAAAGTTACTTAGCTCAACCACTTTGCCTGAACAAGATTTAGGAGATAGAGTTGACTAAATTAAAAGAAAGACAATATAATGGCTTTGTAATTGTCGTGCAAATACCCCATCATTACAGTGTGGATATGTGATTGTTTTTATTTTTAAAGAAAACTCTGGTTTACATGGTGTTTACTTAGGAAGTATTAAATGTAATTAGAGGGTACAATTCTGGAGAAGGGAAAAAAGGTGATATTTGGTTTTGATGTCTATATACGCTTGGATTTAATAATTATTTTCCAAAAGTCATTTTCTTTGGATATAAATGCATTACTTGTCCCTGTCCTTAACCAATTGATAAAGTTACACAGTTTCCCCAGAAGAATTTTTTGGAATGACATAACTTGCTTAATGTCTTGTATATCTTATTTTTAAAATATAAGAATATTTCTCTGAAGAATAAAATTTTTAACCCTGAGTGGTCAGGAAATGTATTAATGATGGTAACACATATTTGTTATGCAGTTTTTATTATAATGAGGTTTAAGTGCGCAATACATAGGAAGAAAGAATCGGTAGCAGATATTCTGTGCTCGTGAAATGTGCCTCTACAACCTGTTGAGTATGCAGACTATATTTTCCAGCATCCCTTACACTTAGGTGTGGCTATGCCTGAGTCATGGCTAAAGACTTGAAATTGAAACACATTACTTCCAGGCCTTGTCCCCATAAACTCCTACAAGTAGTCTCCATGCCCTCTCTCCTGCTAACCGCCTTCCAGAGGCAGACAATCCATCTTAAGCCTCAGAGAAACTGAGCACAGCAGAGTAAAACAATCTGAGTGCCTAGATGACAAAGTCCAAGGCTGCACAAAGACTGGAAAAATCCTCATTGTCCTTTATGTGTGTGAGAAATAACTTCTTATTGTGTTAAGCCACTTGAATTCAGAGGAATGTTTGGTACAATACTTACCTACTTGCAGTAACAGTTACCCTAAATACTACAAAAAATTGAACGGTAATTGATGTGGTGCCAGTAAAAACAAATTTGTGGCATTTGTTTAGTAGTCAGGGAATGGACCAAAAAAGCCTTGAGAGTTCTCTTGAGCAGTGATGAAGCTTCTATCTACCATAACTTGGAAGGCAGGTTATATACACAGTGAGCCTATTGCTCTAGAGAAAGTGGGAAAAAGCAGAGTGAAAATGTGTCTGTCACTATTGGCTGCCTTTAGCAAGACATTCAAGAAGGATAAGAGTTACAAAGTTTCAAAAAAATTGGAGAGTATCCAGAGATAAAAAGCCTTTAAGAATTGAAAAGGTAACCATTTTAGACTCATCTCCAAAAGAACTGAGTGAAAAACAAACTTGAACAAAAAGGCTCAGTGAAAAATACATTGCTAAAAAATTTAAATACTTAAAAGATCTACGACTCACCTTAGTGGTATTCCTAGTAGTATTCCTTTCCACATTAGTCTTTTAGTTTAAATCATGTCAACATAGCTGCCATTAAGTTGAGAGAAGTAGAGGGTAAAAGGGCTAGGAAACTCATAAATAAAAGTAAGAAGTATGTCTTGGGTATGCCTACTGGCCCATGGAACTGACTAGACTCAACAAAAATCATAAGCTTAGCAAGTTAGTTTGGAAATTATACAGGCAAAATAAACTAAGAATGTCTGATAATACCTGCGACTTTCAAGTCTTAAAAAAAATTCTGACTCTAACAGATTCTATCCAGCACATAGTCTTCTTTGTTCATATAAGATATGATCATGAATGATAACAACTAACAAAGGTCCTAAGAATGGCTGAGCCAAGACCCAGAGAGAGGAATACATAGGAAAACAACTGTGTTTTTCCAAGAGGTAAAAATCAGAGTCTTATCAAGGAGTTTTTTTCATCAACCTTCACCTTAAATGCAAGTCTTCATAAGATATGTCTAACAGTATATTAAACAACAAAATGTATCTGTAATGACTGAGACTCTCAATTTTCATATTTTCTTTTGTTCTTCTGAGTCTTCTCCACCATTATGTATCTAATGTGTTAGAGGCAGATAACTTGTCTTTTCTGTTTTATTTATTACTGGGCCAGGAGAACTTGGCTGGACGTGCTGGAGAAGCCAGTGCACCACCAGCAAAGCTATACTTTAATATGGACAGAGTAACTAGACAGGGCAAGTATGTCCTATATGAGTAAGGAAGAATAAAAATTTACAGATCAAAAGGCAAAATGTGCAGACACTTCTTTTACCTTGACTTTCCTGTCTTTCCTGAGAGGTGACAATGTGCTGGCAGCCCTCACTCTCAGCACCTCCTCGGCCTCAGCATCCACCCTGGTGGTGCCTGAGGAGCCCTTCAGGCCGCCATGGCACCATGGGAGCCCCTCTCTGGGCTGGCTGAGGCTGGAGCCACCTCCCTCTGCTTGCAGGGAGATGTGGAGGGAGAGGCACGGGTGGGAACCAGGGCTGTGCGGGGGCTCACCAGCCAGTGCGAGTCCTGGCGGCTGCAGGCACGGGCTCCACTGGCCCACACACGGAGCGGCCGGCTGGTACCCCCGGCCCAGGGCATTGAGGGGCTTAGCACCCCCACCAGCAGCTGCAGAGGTTGCACAGGGTCCCTCAGCAGTGCTGGCCCGCGGGTGCTGCACTCAAATTCTCACAGGGTTTAGCTGCCTCCCCGCAGGGCAGGGCTTGGGACCTGCAGCCCGCCATGACTGAGCTCCCCACCTGAGGTGGGCTCCCGTGGGGCCCTGAGCCTCCCTGACGGGCACCGCCCCCTGCTCCGTGTCGCCTGGTCCCATGACAGCCCAAGGGTTGAGGAGTGCTGGCGCAGCTCGGGACTGGCCCCGCTGCAGGATCCACTAGGTGAAGCCAGCTGGACTCCTGAGCTGGATGGGGACTTGGAGAACTTTTATATCTAGCGGAGGACTGTGTGTGCACCAGCCAGCACTCTGTATCTAGCCCTCTGTGACTCTGTGTCTAGCTCAAGGATTGTAAACGCACCAATCAGCACTCTGTCAAAATGGACCAATCAACTCTCTGTAAAATAGACCAATCAGCTCTCTGTAAAATAGAGCAAGCAGCAGGATGTGGGTGGGGTCAGATAAGGGAATAAAAGCAGGCTACCTAGCTCGCCAGCGGCAACTCGGTCTAGTCACCTTCCACACTGTGGAAGCTCTGTTCTTTGCTCTTTGCAATAAATCTTGCTGCTGCTCACACTTTGGGTCCAGGGCTGCCTTTATGAGCTGTAACACTCACCACGGAGGTCTGCAGCTTCACTCCTGAAGCCAACAAGACCACAAACCCACCTGGAAGAACAAACAATTCCAGATGTGCTGCCTTTAAGAGCTGTAACACCACGAAGGTCTGCAGCTTCACTCCTGACAGCGAGACCACAAACCCACCGGAAGGAAGAAGCTCCAGACACATCTGAAGGTCTGAAGGCACAAAGTCGGGACACACCATCTTTAAGAACTGTAACACTCACCAGTCCGAGGGTCTGCGGCTTCATTCTTGAAGTCAGTGAGACCAAGAACCCACCAATTCTGGATACACTTTCCTTTAATTCCCCAATAAATCGACTCTGATACACAGATTTACAGGTGGCGTGGAGGAAGTAGGAAGCAGGAGTTGAGTTGTTATGGATTCACATCAAAACACCTCAGCCCCCAGCACGGGAAATACTGGAGCTAAAAATGGTCTTTCAGAGTTGTCCTTGTTTGTAGCACATGGACCAGGCCTTTGTATCCCCCATGGACTCGTCCTAGAAGTGGGCTGCTTCTGAGAATGGGGCACAGCTGCATCAGATCTTTGTCAGAGAGCAATTCCCAGTGAATTACTGAAAGTCGTCCCCTGTCAGTTCTCCAAACAGCTGAAAATATAAGCTCCTTGATACCAAAGCCAGGATTTGAATGGCATACCACAGCATCCACCACATTCCAAGGTGCATAGTGAAACTACATTTCCCAGCCACCGTTGCAGTTAGGTATAGCTACATGATCAATAGATACTCAATTTCCAGTCCTGGCTCATGAACATCTCTTTCATAATCCTCCACACTCTGCCTTCATCCACAAGCTCCCTGTTGCTGATGATCTAGCAGGGGACAAGGCTCCACAGTGAATCCAGAGGAGGAAACAAATCTTGGACCGTAAATGACCAGGTTGAAGGTTGCCATCTAACCAGAAACAATTAAGTTTGCATTTTTGTCAGGAGAAAATAAAACCATTTTGTGTTAAGAGACAGAGATTTGGGAATTATTTATTACAGATGGCAGTTTATATATTATATTGCCCAGTCTCGACAAGATATCAGATTCATCCAAAGTTCATAATAACAATAGTAATGATGGCAATAATATGAAAAAATATTTTTAAAAGTAGGCTTTATATATTTGGTAATTCGATTGAGCTCTCCTTGTTTGTGTGTTTGTTTTTCATTATTAATTAACGAGTTGTATTGAATCACCAAGGTTCTTTCAAGCGCTAATAGTCCGTGATTTTATGACATCCACTCTGGAAAAAAAATAGTGTCATACAATCCCTTTTTAGAATTTAATAATTCTGAAAAGCTGCATGGGTCAGCCAAGGTAAAATTTGAAATTTAGAATTCATGCCAAAACCCACGTAATTCACTTACTGTAAGTCCTGTGCTTCATCACCGGCCAAGATTCAGACCTAGACACTACATGCTCATGATTAATGTGCTTCTTTTTAGAGTGTTTAAGGCCTTTGCTGCCAGCAATCTAACATTGCTATTGATTGAAATATCAACATCTCTATCAAGACTATAGGTTCTTCACATGCAGGTGCTCTTAATACATGGACTACTCATGCTAGTGGAAAGGATTTTTGGAAGTTTCATCTCTTTCATTCTTTCAAGAAATTTGCTTATTTATTGTGCTACTTGAAAGATTTTCGATGATCCAGTCAATCATAGTAATCAGGATGCCTCCTCATCAAGAAGTGCCTTTCTTGGCTACTAATAGTTGTCTGGCCAGTCATAGTGTCAGACTGAGAGAATCCTTTGGTATAATGAGCGCACTAGGGATAGTACTACTTAGCAGCAAATGGATACAGCTTCTAAAATTGTGTACAGGCTATAGTCAGGAGGGAGGGTTTCAAGTAAAATTAATAGCCACCTTGTGCTTTTTAAAAAATCAATGCATTATTGAAATGGTATTCATTCAAGGTTGCACAGCTGGTTTGATGCTGATTATACTTTAAGCCAGAGAGGATAATTAAATAGGATAGAAAATGGTGTAAGGTTATTCATGACAGAAAAGATGCCAAGAACACTACAACAAAGGCCACTTGCTGATCAAGGAAAGAAACTAAGATAAATTTAATGAAAAACTATTAGTTTACAACTTTTTTGCCCCTCATCTAACAGAGTTTGCTTTGTAAAATACGGTACACACGTGGAGAATTCTGCATTTTAAAAACAGCATTCTTGTTGCTTTACTTTCTCTGGCTTAAATACAGTAAATATAAACCCTATTAAAATTTAGCCTTATGGGCTTTTTCATATGTATGTTCATTAAATAAAATGATATTTTAAAAGAAAAGAGTTCTTTGGGGCCTAGACTAAAACATAAAAATGAAATAAAAATTTTAAGAAGTACAATCTTACTATAATTATTTTAATGGAAATTCATGAAGTAAGGCTTTATCTTTAGATAATTTTCGAAAACTTGGATTTTACTGCTAATATTTTTAAAAACTTTATTGGCATTCAATTTCCTTTGTCATGCCCTTTTGCTAATGAGGCACTGATATTAATCTTTAAGACACTGATGCTTCTTTAAGCATAATAATTATAATTACTCAAATATTCAGACACCATTTTAAAAGCAATACTAAACTCATTCATGTTGTAAATTCTTGTTCTCATTTTTAGGAAGCTAACATAATATTTCTCACTTGAAATGACTTGTTTCATTGATTTTATGTTATTTTAAAGGCTCTTCCCCGGTAAATTCTTTAAAATATTTATTAGCTTTGTTATCATGGGTTTATATCTGAGATCTTCAAACTGTTTAGTGCACAATCGTATATGACTTACAGAATTTCAGAATCCATTCTAAAACAGAAATTAAATTTATACATACACACACACATACACATTCACAGAGCCTGAGGTTTGGGGCAGTTCTATTTGTCTGATAAAATTACTAAAATTAAGAAATTAAAACCTTAACTTTAATGGCTCTAATAAGTAAATATAAAACATCTATTTCTCCATTTGTTTGCACAAATGCATTTCATGGTGGAATCAAAACTATCTTTTACATTCGTGTCTATGAATTTTAAACTCTCTAAGCAATGATGCATTTCACTGAGCATCTTCTGTACTCTCATTATATCAGGTAAGGCGAGAGCAAGATGTAAAATGTCTCTTCACTTTTAAGAGGAAACAAAATCTTGAGCTTGGAATTACTCTTCTAAGGAAAAGAATATTCCCATACTTTCTTTGATGGTTCGGGAGCAAATTTGGTTCTATATTGTTTTGCTCAGCATCCTGCTGATTGTTCAGTCTGTCACAATATATAAAATATCATTGCTCTGAAATCGCTCTGCAAGCTTTCCAAGCAATTGCATTCCAGACATAATTAAGAACAAACTAAGGCCTTCAGACATGCTACTTTTCTCATTTCAAATGATCATTTTACAGAAGAATGCATTAGACTTTTCTATCAGAGTTTCATTTACTAGTCATATGTGAAGAATAAATTTGATCTTTTTTGTCTATTGGATATTTCAGGAGAAATTCTTACTTTATTTTGAAAATTTATTAAAGTTGTATTACTACTTCTTATCAGTTCATGTCTCCCCATAATCGCCAATCCCTCCTGAAAATAAAGGTATCTAGCAACATTTTTGTATTGCCTAACATGACTTTTGAAGCTAAAATAGGAGGAACCGAAATAGAAAACCCCAATTTAGCTGCCCCTTGAAATTGTGCTGTGAAGAGAAACATCAAGGTCCCATGACTCTTAACTGACTTTTATAAAATGAAAAATTTCCCAGATATCATCTTGAGATCTCAGGCATCAGTGAAATAGGGAAACAACTACTTTTTTTTTTTTTAATCATACCAAAAAACTGTATTTTGGGTTATTTTCTTTATAAGAATACTCAGATTTGACTTCTGAAAAGCTTAGTTTAGCATTTTAATGGCGTTAAAAATACCCACAATTCTATTTGTCCTTACTGCTAATCACCCTACTCCTATTCCCCTATCTGATTATTGTAGTTAATAGGTTTTAGAAAATATTCCTCCCAACTCTCTTGTGTTTGAAGCCCCAAAGTATGACAAATGATGTCCATAGCTATGGTGTGTGAGAGGCCATAAACAGATGTTTTCTTCAGGTTTAATTTCATGATATGAACCCTGAAGAATTTATCTCAACTTGCCAGTCAATGGACTTCACATATTCTAGTGTTTTATCTAGATCATAAGTATATGTCTGCAAATCAAGAAGAAATGAGTCATCTGTAAAGCATCAAAACATTCACTGCGAATGCTGCCACTGAAGCTACTTCCCAGCTAATTTCACGTTTTACCTTCTACACACGCCGACTTTTAAAACGATATTATTTACATGTGTTCAAGACAAATTTATAACCGCCTGCATACGGAGTTACTGTTTTTGTCACATTTTAGTTGAAATGCAAAAAGTGTCCAAAACAATAGACAGTATTTAGTTCAATGAAATGATTTTTTAAACTAATTTTTAAGCCATTCAATATTTTGATCAAAATTCAACTCTAGTAAAACAACTAAATCAATCTAGCACGAAAAAAAGAAATGTAATGCTGCTCATGTTGTATACAGAAAAAAATGTGATATAGTAAATGATATTGAAATACTTTGGTGTCTTATCTGTTCGGGCTGCTATAACAAAAATAACATCGATTAGATGACTTGCAACTGACATCAATTTATGTCTTGAAGTGTGAAGGCTGAAAGTTTAAGATCAGGGTGCCATCATGGCTGGGTGCTGGAGAGAGCCCTCTTTCGGGTTGCAGACTATTGTGTTCTCTTATATCTTCACATGACAGAGAGCGGACTAGAGAATTTTCTGGGATTCTCTTTATAGGAGCACTAATCCTATTCATGAGGGCTCCACCCTTATGATGTAATTATCTCTCAAAGACCTCACTTCTTAATACTACCATGCTTGAGGTTAAAAATGTCCACATATAAATTTGTGAGGACACAGATATGGAAACTATTGCACTGGCTTTCTCACATGCTGTTACTGGTTTCTAATAGATTAGGCAATGTTCAAAAACATAGAAAAGAAAAAAGAAACATATTTGACACAAAAAGTGCATTTATTTGAACAGCAGTCTAATCAGTTTCCATATCCACCCTGATTCATCTTTGAGTTTCTTTCCTGCTCAGCAGCAACTTTGCAGACAAGCATGCACTGATTTTTGGCAAGGTATAGTCAAACCATTTTTGCTATAATATTCTTTAGACTCTATTGACTTTCATAGGATAGTTGTGCTGAAAAACAATATTAAATTGTTTTATTTCTCTGTGGGACATGATTGAAACCACCTGGGTGCACAAAACAGTGTGCTGATTCTGGTGAGACTCTGCTGCTTTTGAAGGCTCATCATGTGATTCCCTTTGTTACTTCATGTGGTCAGATTGCTACCTGGCAAACTTGCCTTTAATTTCTTAAGTGTGCCATGTTATTGCTTACCCCAAGGCTGTCATGCATCCTATTCTGAATTTATCCATTCATACCTCACCTATTCCACAACTTGCAATACTTCTATTCAATGTTTGTGTCTAGGCTTTTTATATCCCCTTTTCACTCCACCCTATCTTTACTTTGATTATATTCTTTCAAACACACTAAGCACTTTCTTGATAACAATTGTCACAATTATGATTGTTTTCCTTTTCATTGTTTTTTTTTTAATTTCTGCCTCTCCATATACACTAGAGTTACCAAGATGATTGAACTTGTGTCTATTTTTTAATCACATTATTACCAGTAAATTAAAATATTTCATCCATATTTGTTAAGAATATGTTTTAAAAATATACCTGAATTTACTGAAGTATTTGGAATATAGATTTGTGTTTTTCTTCTTCACTCACTAGAGTGATTTTTTTCAGCAAAATAATTCTAAGTATAGCCTGGAGTAACTGATTTTTATGGGTATAAACAATAAAATATTTAGTAAGTGTATACCGGTTAGGATACATTCTGTTGTGAGGAACAATAAAAGGAGCTTAAAGTGGCTTTCAACAATAAGGAAATTTATTGCCTTATATCACTAAAGTTTAAGCATAGAAAAAATACCTAGACTTCATTAACTCAATGCTCAAAAATATCCTAAAGGAACTAGGTTGTATTCATCTTTTGAATCTTAGGTGTCTCTTCAGACTAGACAAATTTAACCATTCTGTGTCAGTTCCAGAAACGAAAAAAAATGGAGAGAAATCATTTTTTGGGATTTTTGTGTATGTGTGTGTGCATGTGCAACAAAGACTTTTATTGTGACCATCTGTAATAACAAAATATTTGAAACACTCAAGTGCCTATATCGGAAGACTGGTTACATAGAGCCATACATTTAAATATAATATAGTCATAAAATAGAAGGAATGAGGTCTGTATGTGATACGGAATTGGGACAGGGAAGTGCTGGGAAGGGAAGGGCGGCTCCCTGGCTAGGGTTTTTTTTTGTTTTCCTACCCAAATGTTGTCTTTCCCAAGACCACCCTGGCCTGCCACACCCCCACCCTGTGCCTATAAATATCACCCCGCCACACCCCAGCAGGCAGACACACAGGCGGCTGGACGTCTAGAGAAGCACATCAGTTGAAGAGCATGCAGGCACTGGCAGACGCCGGTAGCTGGCAGGCCATCAACTGAGAGAACTGCGTAGGGTTTGGCTGGAGCAGTGGGAGGAGAGCTCAGACCACGGAGTGGCCCCACTCCAGGGGAAAGCCTTCCCACTCCATCCCCCTTCTGGCTTCCCTCCTCTGCTGAGTTGGTTAACGCAAGCCGCCTAGATGGCAAAACTGAAAGCGCACAAGGTAGCACACACCCACTGGGGCGTCGGGAGCTGGAAACATTCATACCTAGCCACTGTTGTAGGGACAGAGCCCCACAACCTGCCTGCCTCTATGCTCCCCTAGAAGTTTGAGCAGCGGACACGGAAGAAACGAGCCACTCACGCTGTCGCACGCCCTGCGAGAACAAGGGAACTTTTCCTTTTTCATATGTACTACCACAGAACACATATTCACAATATATTGTTACATGAAAAATCAAATGTAAATGAATATCTATAGTATGGCCTCATTTTTGTATGCATAATTGTTAACTTTCACTGGGTTACAGAGAAATAAGGTTTTTCTCTGAATATTTTTCCTTGTAGCACAGCGTCAGTCATGTCTGTTCTGCTGGACTGACAGTATATGCCTACAGCTAAACCAAGCACTACCAAGAGAAAGGGATCACCATCATCAGCTCAAACTCATGAGGATCTGCCCTTAGAGCAGGGCATTGTTCCAGCCTCCCCTGTGGCCCAAGCTACAAGGAAGAAGAGAGATACCTAATCAAATCAGTTTTCTTTTAGGAAGGAAGAAACAGTTTGGGGGGATTACAATTAGATAGCAATCTCAGAGTCAGTGACCCTAAAATGAAAGATAGTGGGATAAATAAGATTAATTTTTTAAAATAGTAAAACAATCTATTCTAGCATTTCATAGAATAGATTTAAAAGAAAACACTAACTTAAAAATGCACATGATACGTGTTATTTCTTCTCAATACATTACAAGATTTTCGCCATGTAATTTGTGTGCACCATTTTTTTCTCTTTTAAAATGGGATATAGTATAAGCATGAAGTTTGCATGGCGTCTACAAGAAGCAGTGGTGATCATGACAAGAAAAGCTAGGTTAAGAAAAAGTCAGTCTGCAAAATAGCAAAAAAAAAAAAAAAAAAAAAAAAGAAAGAAAAAGAAAAAAAAAGAAAACCCACATAATTACTATTATTTCTTAACAAAACTTTTTTCCCAAAACAATGTATTCTGTCAATATTATATGACAGAATTATAAAATGAGATGTCTTTTGTCTTGGATAAAAAATATAGGTAGAAATAAACAGATAGATAGTAAGATAGATAATAGATGGATAGGTGGATAGATACAGGTAATATGTGCCAAGAATTGAAATGAAAAAAATGACATGTAATGTAGACATATTTATTTATTTCTTCTGAGATAACTTTAAAAACAATTATAAATATCTTACTTGATCCTCAAATAAAGGTTGTATTTTTTTCTCTTTCTCTTTTCTTATTTTCTTTATTTTTTAAATGAGCTAATGCTCTGTTAATGCATTTAGTTGGCATTGGATGTGAAGTTCAGTTAACATATATTCTCTGTAGTCAAGAATATTATGAAAACAATCCTAGCGTGACACTAAAACCTCAATGTATCTATGCAGGGAACTTAATCACCGTCATTACAATTTATACTTCACTCTGGTAAGTGCTGAGTTTTGCAGCAGTAAATTATATAGATCCCATAAAACAGCAAAAAAACAACAATATTATATTCAGCAGAGAACCCAAAATACCATATACAATATCAGCCCTAGATTAGATTTAATGATTCTTTATTTATGTATAAATTTAAAAAAACTAATATTTTTATTATGGCAATGGAGATTTTAAAACATTCACCAGTTACATACTAAGTAGATGTAGCCTGCAATACTGATATTAAAACTAATATTAATCTATATTTTCCCTAATGAATTAGAAGCATTGTCTATTAGTTTAAGTGAGAAAGTAGGGATTCCTATCTCCATAAGAGACTCTAGTTTTCATTTCAAAGGGGCTCTGAAATAGTAGTTGTTCCAGTCTTTTTACTTATGACTTTCCCCTCAAGAGATGGATTTCATCTTGTTAACTATATTTAATTATTCAATAATTTAATCAAGAGTTAATCAATAAAAATTTATTTACTACAGGCACTGTCCAGAACACTTTGAGTCTACTCTACTGTTTTTTTGTAACTTTTGATCATTTCAACTCTCATTAGCCCATCTGCTAGAGGATGACCCAGAAAGATGCCTAAAACAAATGGATCAAAGAGACCCTGGTAGAAGAAAGCACTGAAAACCTGCATCAAATAACAACTCTCAATTGTAGCATAAAATTCAGAATACATTACTAAAAGACTTACCATTTTAAACCCTACCAAAAAGTTTAAGCATACATTTATTTACTTTGAACATATCAGGTATTTAAAAGAAAGATAAAGTAACAACAATACTACTTTACAAGAAATCAGATGAGTCTGGTATGAAAAAAGTTATCTTGACTTGCAAATCGATACACTACCATCTTATCTCTATACCTTCCTTGTTAAGTGACATACAACTGTATTGTAGGACACAAAGATGTTGGTTTTTAATAGCCTTACTGAGGTAAAATAAATCACATAAGTTTTCACATATGTGTACCACCATGATAATTGTGATAATAAATATATATGTTACTCTAATTTCCATATTATTTTAGGATCAGCTCCTCCATTTCTGTAACAAAAGTCATTGGAATTTTGACAAGGATTAAATTGAATCTGTAAATAATATTGGTAGAGCGCTACCAGCTCAACAATATTTGTTTTTCGATTCGTGATTGCGGGATGCCTTTCCATTTATTTAGATTTTCTTACATTTCTTTCAGCAACATTTTACAGATTTTAGCGTACATGTCTTGCATTGCTTTGCTTAAATTTATTCCTAGATATTTTATTCTTGTTGATGCTATTTTAACAGAAATTGCTTTCAAGTCTTTTTCAGATTGTTCATTGCTAGTGTATAGAAGTACATTTATGTATGTTGATCTTGTATCCAGCCACTTTGCTGAATTCATCCATTAATTCTAATTGGGTTTTTGTGAATTCTTTAGAATTTTATCAAATATAAGATCATATTTTCTGAGAATAGAGATGATTTTACATTTTTCTTTCCAATTTGGGTGACTTTTATTTATTTATTTATTTTTTTGTAGCCTGGTTGCTCCGGATAGAAATTCCAGTACAATGTTAAGTACTAGTGGTGAAAGGAGGTATTCTTGTCTGTTTTTAATCTTGGGAAAGAGCTTTCGGTTTTTCGCCACTGAGTAGTTGTGGGTTTTTCATTTAAAGCCCTTTAGCATATTGAGGAAGTTCCCTTCTGTTACAAACTTTCTGTATTTTTTTAAATCATGAAAGGTTATTGATGTTTTAAGTGTTTTTTCTGCATCAGGTGAGGTAATCAGGCGATTTTTTTCCTTTACTGTAGTATGTGATGTATCATAATGATTGCTTTTCATACATTAATTTACTCTTCCATTCCTGTAATAAGACCCAGTGGTCATGATTTGTCATCATTTTAATGTGTACCTGGAATTGGAATTGGGTTGAAGTTTTGCATCTACATTCATAAGAACTGTTAGTGTATAGGTTTTTAAAAATTTTCCTATAATGCTTTTGTCTGGCTTCAGTATCTGAGTAATGAATGTCAACTTCTATTTTTCTTTTTCGAAAAATTTTAGAAGGATTGGTGTTAATTCTTCATTAAATGTTTGATAAAACTCAATAGCAAAGCTATCTTACCCTGATCATTTCTTGGCTGGGAAGATTTTGATTACTTATTCAATATTTATACTTGTTATGTATCTATTCATATTTTCTGGGTTTGTTTCAGAGTCAGTTTCAGTATTTAGTGTGTTTCTAAAAAGGCATCAATTTCATCCGTATTATTTACTTTATTGGTGTAACATATGTTCATAGTACTCTCTTATAATCTCTTTTTTAAATTCCTGTAAGTTCATGAATAAAGTACTCACAATTTCTGGTTTTAGTACTTTGAATCTTCTCTTTTGTTTGTGGTCAGTCTAGCTAAATAATTGTCAATTGGTTGATCTTTTCAAATAACCAACTTTTGGTTGTACTGCTTGTTTTCATATTCTGTTTCATTAATCGCTATCTTTACTATTTTCTACTGCTTGCTCTGTGTATAGTTTGCTCTTCTTTTTCTATTTTATTTTAGTCAAAAGTTAGGCTATTGGTTTGATATCTGTTTTCTATTAGATAAGGTTTCACCATGCTGACCAGGCTGCTCTTGAACTCCTGGGCTCAAGTGATCCACCTCCCTTGGCCTCTCAAAATGCTGGGATTGCAGACGAGCCACCATGTCCGGTCACTATTTTCTATTTTGTATGTAGGAACTTACAGCTATAAATTTCCAATGTAGCAATGATTTCATCACATTTCATAAATTTTGATATATTGTGTTTTTGTTTCCATTCATCTAAACTAATTTATCTTAAAATTTCTTTTTGTGACCTATTACGTGTTTAAGGATATTTTTCTTATATCTGTGCTTTTTTTTCATTTTTAGTTTCACTTTATTCAACATAACTTGAAAAAGTTGCTTTGTATTATTTCAGTATCCTTAATTGTTTTGAGACTTGTTTGTTTGGCCTAGTGATCTATCCTGGATGCTGTTTCATGTGTACCTGAGAAAAACATATTTTCTGATGTTTGATGGACTGTCCTACATATGTGTGCATGTGTTAGTTCTACTTTGTTTGTAGTGTTGTTCAAGTCTTCTATTTTCTTTTTGCTATTTAGTTTTTCTATCCATTATTGAAAATGGAGTATTATGTTTATTGTGGCACTATTCACAATAGCAAAGACTTGGAATCAACCCAAATGTCCATCAGTGACAGACTGGATTAAGAAAATGTGGCACATATACACCATGGAATACTATGCAGCCATAAAAAAGAATGAGTTTGTGTTCTTTGTAGGGACATGATGCAGCTGGAAACCATCATTCTTAGCAAACTATCACAAGAACAGAAAACCAAACACCACATGTTCTCACTCATAGGTGGGAACTGAACAATGAGATCACTTGGACTCAGGAAGGGGAACATCACACACCGGGGCCTATCATGGGGAGGGGGGAGGGGGGAGGGATTGCATTGGGAGTTATACCTGATGTAAATGACGAGTTGATGGGTGCTGACGAGTTGATGGGTGCAGCACACCAACATGGCACAAGTATACATATATAACAAACCTGCACGTTATGCACATGTACCCTAGAACTTAAAGTATAATAATAAATAAATAAATAAATAAATAAATAATAAAGTTTCCAAATACTATTGTAAAACAATGTATTTATCCTTTCAGTCCTGTCAGTTTTTGTTTGATCTATTAAGAGACTGTTGTTAGATATGTATATGTTTCATAAATTTTAAAGATTTTATGAATTGACTATATTGCCAAGATATACCCTCTTTGTCTGTTGCAATTTGTTTTTTCAGGATACTTCATCTGAAAATAGCATAGCCATTTCCACTCTTTTTTGATTACTATTGGCATGGAATGTCTCTTGCATACTTCACTTTTAAATTATTTGTTGCTTTTCTAAAAGTGAGAAGATCTTTTCTAAACTTGTAAAGTAAATATCTTGTATATAGCTTAGTTGCTTCTTTGTTAATTTTTTTTATTCTGCCAATTTCTGTCTTTTAATTTGAGAGTTTGGTTCATTTAAATTTATTGGGATTACTGCTAAGGATAAGAATGCTGTTTGGTTTTTTTGTTTGTTTTTTCTATGCCATATATTTGGCGGGGAGGATCATTCCTCAGTTTCTCTATTACCACCTTCTTTTTGTTTAGTTGCATTTGTGTATGTGCCATTTTGTGTATATGTGCTATTTTTATTCTCTTCTCATTTACTTATTGTACACTTTTTAGTTATTTTCCTAGTGGTTATCCTGGGTATTTAGATTATCTTAAATTATAACAATATTATATTACCTAATGCCAAATTAATTTAAATAACATTCAAAAATGTGCTCAGATATAGCTTATACCACCCACTTTGTTGTAATTATCACATATTACATCTTTATACATTTTTTTCCCTTTGACATAGATTTATGGTAGCATTTTGTTCATTTGTCTTTTAAATCATAAAGGAAATAACTTACAAATCAAAGATACAAAATTACTGGCTATAATATATACCTATGGAGTTATATTTTACCATGTTCCTTTTTCTTCGTATAGCTTCAGATTACTTTCTATTGTCCTTTCATTTCTGTCCAAAGAATTCTCTTTAGCATTTCTCACAGGGCAAGTCTACAAGCAACGAGTGCCCTCAGTTTTTGTATCTGCAAATGTCCCATTTTCTCCTTCATATCTGGAGAATAGGTTTACCAAATATAGAACTTTTTTTTTTTTTTTTTTTTTTTGAGATGGAGTTTTATTCTCATCACCTAGGCTGAAGTGTAATGGTGCAAACTTGGCTCACTGCAAGCTCCACCTCCCAGGTTCAAGCGATTCTCCTGCCTCACCCTCCCAAGTAGCTGGGACTACAGGGGCACACCACCACGCCCGGCTAAGTTTTGTGTTTTTAGTAGAGACGGGGTTTCATCATGTTGACCAGGTTGGTTTTGAATTCCTGACCTCAGGTGATCCACCTGCCTTAGCCTCCCAAAATGCTGGGATTACAGGCATGAACCACCACATCAGGCCAGATCTCTTGTTTCATTGTTTTGTTTTGTTTTGACAAGACTTTAAATATGTCACCCATTAGCTCTTCCACTGTTATTTATGCCTGTATCTCTTCTCTCCATTTAGGATTCCCATTATGCATGTGATGGAACACTTGATGGTGACCTTGAAGTTTATTAGACTCTATTTTTTTTCTTTATTCATCTTTCTTTCTGCTCCTCAGATTGTATACTCTCAATTGATCAATTTTTAAGTTAGCTGACTTTTTTCTTCTGCCTGCCCACATCTGCTGTTGAACCCCTGGAGTGATTTTCTCATTTCTGTTCTCGTGCTTCAACTTTAGAAGTTCTATTTGCTTCCTTTTAAACTTTTTTGAACCTCTTTATCAATACTTTCTATCTAGTGATATATTAATATTATTCTCCTGGTTTCCTTTAGTTATAGTACTATGGTTTTCTTTAGCCATTCAAATATATTTGTAACAGGCTTAAAGCATTTTATCATTAAAGCTAGTATTTGGGCTTCTTCAGGACTAAATTTTCATTGCTTTCTTTTTCCTTAGAAATGGGCCATGCTTCACGTTGTTGAAAACTGGATATTTTAAATGTTATAAGATGGCAACTCTGGAAATCAGATCCTTACCCATCCCCATGATGTGTGGTTCCTGCCTGTTGTGATTGTTGTTTGTTTACTGACTTTTCCCAGCTAATTTTATGAAGTGTGTTTTCTCTTTTTTTCTTTTGTCATATGTGGCCACTGAGATCTCTGTTCTATTAGTCATGGCTAGTGTGTGAAGGCACAAAAGGAGAGGTAAGAGAAGCTTGGGTATACAAAGCTTATTATACTCACAGTCCTTGAGACAGGAGGCATGGCATGCCATGTAGAGCGGCATAGGAAAGAGAGTGGGGCAGTCGAGAGGCAGAAGATGGAGTGAAGGGAAAGCATTAGGCCAGAGCCTTTACTGGGTTTCTATAGGAAGGGCAAGGCAGAGCAAAGTGAACAGTGTAGGACTGGTTAGTTTGAATACTTTTGGTGGGCTCTAAGCTGAGGATATGGTCTCTAGCTTCCTGGTATCTGGTCCTGGGATGATTAATTTAGAGGAATAGTTTCCCCTGGGGTGTATAGGCCAGAAAGAAGAGATATGGCTCTGAATTGGTTAGTTTGCATATTAAACGCATGCTTCCTGCTCAGCCATTTATTATCTCTAAGGATTGGCTAGCTACAAAAGTCAAAGTCATATATATATACATATAAATATGTATAAAACAGCAAACAAAAAGTCACTCAGTCTGTGCAGATTAGCTGTGTGTTGAATTACTGCCTTATGGCTTATCTAGGCAGTTTTCAACTCTTCCTTAGCCTTCACTTCCTGCTGTGTGGTGCCTTTTGGCCAATAGTAAAATCTTAGAGTCTCCTTAAGTCTTTTCTGAGTATATGTCCAACTCTATGAATATGCATGACTCTCTAAATTTCACATAATAGTTGGGAGTTTTTCAAAGTTCCAATTTCTTCATGTATCTCCTTCCCTAACCTCTGCCTACCCATGGTTTTTGTTCTATTGCTTGCCCTAAATGTTAGCCCTATTTGCAGTTGTCAGTGGTTAATTTCATTTGTCTTTAAATGCTTTCAACAAATGCTCCCCTGTGACTCATGATCCCTCAGCCCTGGAAAAGGTCTAAGGAAGGCCAAATAAAGGCAAACCCTTCAGGGAACCATCAGGTAAAGAGCCCTAACAGATTATAATACACAATCACAATTTTTGGAGAATGAGGCCTGTATTACTCCCTCCGTTGCGTCTACCTGCACTAAGAATAGGAGCTGATGTCAAGGTTGCCTCCAAGCTGGCGAGTAAGGAATGGTAATACAGTGTGTTAAAATACCACCAAACTCTCTTGTCAAAATTCTCTGGTTGTCATAAGGTTTTTATTATGTTAAAATTATTATAACATATAATATGTAACAATTATGAAATTATCCTCCAATGTGACTGGCATATTTGACATTCTCATAAGCAAAATATGAGAATTTCCTTTTCTTCACAGTCTGATCAATATCAGTTTGTGAAGTAGTATCTCTTTGTGGTTTTAGCTTGTATTTTCCTAATACCTTATGATGTTAACAATTTTTGATGTCTTTTTTGATGAAAGATTTATTACAATATTTTGTGCACCTTTAAATTGTTATTTGTCATATTAATGAGTTGTCAGATTATTATTTTTCTAGATACAAGGTCCTTATCAGATATATGACATGCAAATATTTTTTCCACATCCCTGGCTTGTCTTTCCATTTTGTCACTGATGTCTTTTGAAGCATGAAAGTTTTTAGTTCTCATGAAATCCAATTACTCATTGTTGTCTTTATGGATTGTAGTTTAATTTTTGTGGCTAAGGATTATTTGCTTACCTCAAAGTCACAACAATTTTCTTCCATGTTTTCTTCTAAGAATTATTTAGTTTTGGCTTTTACATTTAGTACTATTGTTGACGTTAGTTTCGTTTTGCATGTGGTATAGGATAAGGGTCTAAATTCATCTTTCTACATATGGATATCTAATGTGTCAGAATCATTTCTTGAAAAGACTATTTTTTTCTCCACCAAAGAGGAGGAAAATGTACACCTTTGTAAAAGGTTTTATATCTTCGTAAAATTGCCTTGGCATCATTGGTCCATGTCTTTAAATGTCTTTAAAGTAATCAAGCACATAGTATTGTTATTGTTGTTGAGATTTTTAATATTATTATTAGAATTACTATTATCATTACTAGAACCAGCATTTGTTAGCATGACATGTCTTAAATTATCTTAGCACAGAGATCCTACAAAGACCCATAAATGTTGTCACCAGTTATTTTCATTTAAATAACACAAGAACATTAAAAAACCTGTCATCTACCCAATTTTTTCAGAACTAGAATAATTTGTATTGTAATTATTTTGTAATAAAAATATTACATAAAACAGTGATCTATAACTTTTTAAATCAATTCAAATTATGAATAAGGATAGACTAAATGCCTGAGTTTCATATATACCTATGCACATGAGCACACACACACAAATACACACACACAAAGATTTTACTAAAATTGTTATGTGGCTTCTTTTTTACTCAAAGTTAAACTATAAATATATATTTTCATATCACTAGTCTTTATATATATTAGTTTTATAGATTCACAGTACTCTTTAATGTGAAGCTTGCCATAAAATTTTAATAATTTTCTTTTAGAGAGTGTGTTCTTTCTGACATCAGTGTCTACATGCCACTCTTTAAAATTTTTAGATTGTTTTACTAGTTTTCTAATATCTCTTCTATCTCCAGTTGCATAACCCAGATCTAATTTTATCTAGGCTATAACTTTGCAAAAGATATCTTTGATATTTTTAAATAATTGCTTTACCTATTTAGAGAATCAATTATCATATTTTTCCTGTACTCAGACCAGGTTGACCAAGCAATTACGGTACTTAAGTGGTCAATTTATAACTGAAATAATGGAATATACATCAGTCAGTTTGTTCTAAACATATACATTTTTAATTTTTTTTTTGCTCTTGGAGATAGAAATATGATGTCAGAATAATTAAAAATAATATGTATTGATACTATTATGACTGTTATTCTCATCACAAATTTTCAGAGTTTGCTTCTTGCCTACTTCATATCTCAAGCTTTGAGCAATGAGGCATTAGTCAAAATGGATTAGTTTACATAGCCTTATAATTACATGAGTTATGTATTATGGGTCATGTATGGGACGGCATATCGTAAGTATTTGAATGTTTGTAGGATAATTGGGCAGTGTAGATTCAACCCTCAACAGACAACTATATACTAAATGTTATTCAAAATTTACTTTTACAAAAAGAAAAATATGTTATGTGTATGCGTGTGCCCATGTGTATATGTGTATCATGTGCACATATACACAATAATGAATGACCAAGAGGATGAGTCATATTTTTAATTATTCCATACTACACACTGGGTTTTAGAAAACATAAGGCAGATTAGCTCTTAATAAATACTTTAAAAACACTTAAATACATTAGTTTTAAGGAGCTCCATAAAAGTGTTAACTTAGTAAGATATGAAACATTTCATCACATTAAAGCTCTGAGAATTGGGGAAAACCAGGTATTTCTGTATGTTAGTGACTATGAAAAGGAACAATTATTACAATTATACTACCCAGATCACTGCATCAAAGGTTTTATTTTATGTCAGTGTTTTCACTCTTTCTCTGTTCATTTCTGGTTGCCTTAGAAGAAAACAGTTATTCTTTGTCAGGTTGAGGGCATTCAAGTGTACCAAAAGGTCAATCTAATTAAAAAAGGGAAAGAACTTCAAACCACACGGGGAAAAAAGATCCAGCTAAATGCCAAGGAATTTATATTACTGAATGAATGAGGTAAACAGTCAGACAATGAGATGAATGCACAAAGTGTCAAAGAGAGAAAAAACAGGTAGTCTGTGACCTTTAAATTATTATTATTTTTTGTAAATTAAATATTTTCTCCATGAAAGAGAAACATTGTACACTAGAAACATTAAAAAATATAATTCATTTTTATCACAGCATACTTTTGTAGAGCTTTATTTTCCTCCAGTGATTCCAAAAATATTTAAATTTATAAACAATTGAGCAGGGAAACTATATTAAAGGTAGCATCCTCTCTGAATGACTTTTCCCAAGGAAACACTCAATTATTTTAATTTTTAATCTTTGCAAATGCTATCCATCATTTGGAATTGCCACCGCATATGCTGCTCAAAAAACATTGTTAAAATCCGCAGAAACCTTATCAAGAATAGATTTCAAACTCTGCAGAATTAATGACTTGCAAAGCAAATAGAGAAAATGATTGTGACTGGATCTTCTCACTTTACTATCTTTTTTTCTCATGCCACCTTTTTTTAAAATTAATGTAGAGCCAACAAAGAGTACATAGTATGAATTTTATAGTTACAAGAAGGGTGGGGAGTATATTCCTACACTGAGTAAATTAACTTTTCAGTCAGTCACCAAGTGACTTTAATGCATTTTAACAATCTAGTTAAATACTCTATGGTAGAAGTCTATTAACAATCACTATCTCAGTGAGCCTTTAGCGTCGTTGTGTTTGTAAGGTGAGGCTCTCAATTAGCAATGTATTATCCTATCAGTTATTTTACCTCCTGTTGTATTTAATGGACCAAGTATATGATATGCTGGATCAGTATTATCATCAGCTTTTTATTGTTGTTGTTTTTCACATATTAGAAAATCATAGAAAATAAAGTACATTGCCTCTGCAAATTGATGATACCCTGTTTTCCTTGGCTATCAATAACCCAGTATATCCTTTACTTTTCTTGGCCAAATCATTTCTATTTGAAACAAGACTGAGGTTCCCTGGCCCAAGTGTGAGACACGCATGAGCAAATTCTGAGGCAAAACATTTTCTATAGCTCCCATTGCTCCTATTCCTTTCCTGGGTAGGTGCTGTCTGCAATTGTCCTAATCTCCTATGTCAATGTTGTAATTCCTCACTATGACTAGCACTCAAGTCTTCAGCAATAGCGCACTTGGCCAGACACTGGTGAACTGGCTAGTTCATTAAAGGTCCCATTGCCTTGGTGGCTCAGCATCCCCTCAACCTTTACCTACTCCTACTTCCACTTATTCAAATGTCTCTGAGAACCCTGAATGCTACCTATCTTCTTCTACAATATTTATAATAACAGAACCATGAATTTGTCTTGTTTTACCTTAACCCTGGATAAATCCTCATACGTTTATGGTTGCTTGAATTGCAAAGGAGTCCACTCTCTCTCTTTTTTTAATGCTTAAAAAAATTTTCAGAAAAAAAGTCACATGTACAACATGAGGTTTTGAAGTATATGTACGTTATGGAATGACTAAATCTAGCTAATTAACATATGAAGTATGACACCTTGTAGTTATCACATAAAACTAAGGAGTAAAATGCTGGTTACCAGCGGCTGGGGTGCTTGTGTGTTGTGGGGCGGGGCGGGTTGGGGTGATGTTGGTCAAGGGATACAAAATTTCAGCCAGATGGCAAGTATTAGTCCAAGAGACCTCTTGTACAACTTGGTGACTATAGTTAATAACAATGTGTTATATATTTGAAAAATGCTTAAAAAAAAAAAAAAGTGTTCTCACCATGTCTCTCAGCATTTGTGCCTCGGCACTACTCGTCCGTAAGACCCAGCTTCTATGATAGGGTTAATTAGCCTCAAACTAGTCATATATTTATTGAGTGGTTTTTGCCTAGTGCTATTTATCTTGTCACTTTTCCTGCTAGCTTGGTAAGTGTTGTCAAAGTATTAGCATATCTTCTGCCAATGCTTCCAGCTTTAAATCATAACCAACTGTCATTTTCACTAAAAATACAAAATCAATCATAAAGTGGCTGATAGTGTGTCTGTATATAGGCCTTGTCAGTTACATTCTGCACTACAGATCTTATATGAAAACATTTCTCAAACGACATTTTTTACAGAATTGACTACTTTAACAGCTACAAACAAACCAACATCAAAGGATTAAAAAATAATTGAATAGTGGTATATTGTTCATGCTTCTTTTTTATTTTGACATTAAATGTCTATTTTCAAAAACATGCTATAAAACGTAGACGTATAATTTTCAAACAAAAATAGAATAATGTTTATGAAAGTAAAATAATATTATATATAAACCAAAGTAAACATGGAGAAACATGATAAATTGTCCATATTTCAGTAAAGTTTTCAAAGTGGATTTTTTTTTTCTTTTTTACAGGAGATTTCTTGACATTCACTTGTCTCTCAAATGCCCTGGAAAGCTAGAGCCTCTTCTTGGCTGTGACAGTCCTGAGATATTTAGATGCCTTTTTGAGCAGGCTTTAGTCAATTGAGGCCTCACAAACAAGCAAATAACAAGGAGGCAGAATCTCAGTGGGTCTGATTTGTGGCAAAGTAGAACGATTGTTTTTTACATTGCAGTGCTCCTGCTTAGGTAGTGACGTTTCATAAATTGTTATCAATGGTGTAAAGACTCACTATGACTTGTGAAGCATAAAATGTCCAAGAGAATTCAAAGACTTGATGGCTTGGAGCATAATGTTACCAGCAACTCCACTCACTGTGGCGTGTTGTAGGTTGGTTGGTTTGTTTGTGTTTTGTTTTGTTTATGCAGAAATTTTCACTAAATGTAATAGAATTCCCTGACTACAATCCACAGCACAAATGTGGATATGAATTTATGATGTTAAGATCAGAACATAGTTATAATTTTTCAACAGATTCTAACTTTTCAAAAGATTCTAAACATGTAGCAGTACTGCAAGGATGAAAAAAAAAAACCACAAAAACACCATTCTTGAATATTTTCCTCACCATGTTTTATTCCCAATATCTCACACATATTAGGCAGCCCATGTATGTATGGTTGTGTGTGTAAATTAATTGTTAATGTTTTCAACTGATTAATTAATGTAATGTCATCAAGTTCCAGATTTGACTGTTCTTGGACAGATGACTCATGTTGATAATTAGAGTAATCAGGTGCTAAAGTAACAACAATGCCCTGTTATACTTTAAAATCTACCTTCTAAAGTATAAGAACACTAACATTGTTTATAGAACACATAAGGAGAACCAAATTACAACTCACTAATGCTTTGGTAAGTAAATATGGACTACGGTAAATTGAATTAGCATTTTAATACACTAAGCTGCATACACCACCAACATTTAAAATACATGTTTCTCAATATCAGATACCAGATATCAGATGTCAGTAATATCTGATAAGAGATATAACTGACTCTTAGGGTACAGAACCTTTGCTATAGGCAGTGATTAGAAAAGCAATTGTGAATTTGTCTTTTCAATGTTTTTTTTTTTTTTCTGAGGTTCCATGCTGTCAAGCATTTGAAAAATTCTGATGTATATATTCTTTCTTTAGATGTTTAAAAATATTAATCGAATTGAACCTGCATCTTTCCTTATCTAGTCTTCGTACTATTTAGCCTCTTAAGAAAGTTCACTCTTTCTGTGATAACAATTTGTTTGTGAGTGTAGTTCAATTCACACATCATTGTACTGAGGATCTTCCATAAACTTTACCATCACCCCATATCTCTAATTTTGAATCTAAATATGTGCATTGCAGGGATATGGTATAATGCACTCTCATTACAGGCAATTACTTCTAAGCTAAAAGGAGAAAAGAGTAGCAAAAAATGTTCTCCCTTTTTCCATTTGTGTTCCATATGCAACACTGAGACATTTAATTCTGGAACATTTATTGTTGGTTAAAACATCCCTTTATGTCAACAGGAAGCCACCAGGTGACATTAAATATTTTTAGAAAATGTTGTACTTACATTTTTCTGACCTTTTTTTGCTTTAAAAAAGTCACACATCTAAAAAAATTTAAAGTTTTTTTCTCACTTCTTGAGATCTGATTTTTCTTTACCACATCTCTACATTTGTCTATGAAAAAATTTTATAACACAGTTAGAATAAGAATTTTTCATTTGCATGAGAGACTGACATTTTACAAATAGAAAAATTGAGGCACAGTAAGATTGAAGAAATATTCTAGGGTTGACAAACTTTCAAATTGCTCAACAGAAATCTTCTTATGCCACTCCAAGCTTACAGTTCATTAAACCAAATTATGTAAAGTCTAGTAATGTTCTCTCTAATTTCCAAAATGGCTTATCTCACTTTTCCATTTCATCCTCTTTCTATAAATCAACCAATAAAACATATTTAGAAAATGTATAAATATATGATAATTAGGATATATTATATTCCAAGAATATATATTTCATTTAAATTTTAACTCATCTACCATCCTTGCTTACTTTTCTTGCCATGTGTTCTGTAAAAGACAGCAGCTCATCTATGGTCTTACCTGTTATTGCGAGCAATTAAACTTGCTTTCAATGACGCTACAACATTTTTGAGAGATACCCTTCTAGGTGTACAGAAATTAGAAAACAGACAAAAAACAGTTGGCTGGGTGCCATCTGTACTAAAAATACATAAAATTAGCCGGGTGTGGTGGTGGGCTCCTGTGATCCCAGCTACTCTGGAGGCTGAAGCAGGAGAATCACTTGAACCCGGGAAGCAGAGTTTGCAGTGAGCCGAGATCACGCCATTGCACTCCAGCCCAGGCAACAGTGCAAAACTCCATCTCAAAAAAATCCAGAGGAAAAACAAATTATTTGGAGTCTTTGGGCAAAACAAACAAAAGCTGTAAATCAACATAAGCACCAGCTTTCAAATCCAATCTGAGTTTTTTAAATTTTAAAAGATTTAATTGACAAACACAAATTATATAGAGTAACAAGTTGCTTAGTGACAGAAATGTGCTCTGAGAAATGCACCCTTAAGTGATTTCATTGTTGTCCAAACAACATAGAGTGTACTCTAAAAACCTACAGGGGGCAGCCTTCTACATATCTAACCTATATGGTGTCGTTTATTTCTCCTAAGCTGCAAACTTGTATATCATGTTACTGTACTGAATACTGTGGCCAATTGGAACACAGAAAGACTTATGTATTTAAACATTCTAAGCATATAAAATCATCAGTGGAAATAGGATATCAACTTTTTTTTTTAATGGAATGCCTATGTAGGGCATTTACCATAAATGGAGCTGGCAGGACTGGAAGCTGCAATAAGTGAGTCAGTGAAGGAGTGCTGAGTGAATGTGAAGGCCTAGGACATTACTGTACACTATTGTAGTCTTTATAAACACTGTACACTTAGGCTACATCAAATTTATTTTAAAAATTGTCTTTCTTCAATAATAAATTCATTGTAATTCACTGTAACTATTTTACTATATTAACTTTTATATTTTTAAAACTTTTGTCTCTTTTGTAGCAACAGCTTAAAACACATTTTATAGCTGTACAAAAATATTTTCTTTATATCCTGTTTTATAAGCTTTTTTATATTTTTCCTTTTTTTTTTTTTTTTTTTTTTTTTACTTTATAAACCTTGTTAAAAACTAGGACATAAATATACACATTAGCCTAGGATTACTCAGGATAAGGATCATGAATATCATTGTCTTCCACCTCCACATCCTCTCCCACCAGAAGGTCTTCAGAGACAGTGACACACATGGAAGTGTCATTGTCATCTCCTATGATAACAATGCCTTATTCATTGTTGTCTCTTATGATAACAACGCGTTATTCATTGTCATCTCTTGTCATCTCCTGTGGTAACAATGCCTTATTCTAGAATACCTCCTGAAGAACTTGTCTGTGGTTGTTTTACAGTTAACCATTTTTGTATAAGTAGAAAGAGAACACCCTATCATAACAGTAAAAAGTATATCGTAGTAAATTAATAAACCAGTAGCATAATTGTTTGTTATCATTAGAAAGTATTAGATACTATACACGATTGTGTGTGCTATACTTATATGTGACTGGCAGCACAGCAGATTTGTTTACACCAGCATCACCACAGGATGTGAATAATGAGTTATGCTGTGATGTTACGGCAGCGCCCACATCACCGGGCAACAGGAATTTTTCAGTTCCATTAAAATCTTATGAGACCACCTTGTATATGTGGTCCATCATTGAAATGTCATTATGAGATGCATGACTGTACATCAAGATGCACAACGTAATAATTTGATAAATGTTTATATACTGTGTGCAGATTACTGCAGTCATATTAATTGACACATTCATCACCACACATAGTTACCATTTGTGTATTCGAGCAGGAGGTGAGGACACTTAAAATCTGCTCTCTCATCAAATTTTAAGTCAACAATACAGTATTACCAACTACAGTCACCATGCTGTACATTAAGTCCCCAGAATTAATGTGCAGTAAACAAAAGTGAAAATAAAATAAAAGCACAGTAAACAAAAGCGAAAATAAACAAGTGAGACCACATCAAACTCTAAAGCTTCTGCATGGCAAAGGAAACAATCAACTAAATGAAAAGACAACCTATGAAATGGAAGAAAATATTTGCAAATCTTCTATCTGATAATGGGTTCTTATCTAAAATATATAAGGAACTCACACAACTCAATGGGAAAAATACCCCAAATAACCCAACTCAACATGAGCAAAGGACGTAAATAGATACTTGTGAGTTATTCACAGGGGTTGGGGAACAGGGATGATTATGATTGCCTCAAGGAGAGGAAAAACAGAGTCTTCCATGGTCCTGTAAAGCTAGAAACATATATTACTGAGAATTAGTATATCCCCAATGTAGTAAATACATTATACATTGAAGCCAGCATAGATTACTTAATTTATATTTTAGGTAGTGTGAAATTATTACTAGTGTAATGCTAATATCCCTTCACAGCACATAATAAATGATATACTAATTTTCTAAATTTCCCTGGAAACAATATAAATGATACGCAATTTTGAAATCCCTCCAAAGAACTTACTTTTTGATATTAGAATTTAAAGATCACTCAAATTATGATAAAAAATTTTTTAAAGTAGACAAAAGTATTTTTGAACAAAGATAGGTAGGGCAATACACAAAAATGTTTCACTTTTAAACTCACATTGCTTTTCTAGATATATTTTCTTTTAGGAAAGCAGAAGCTATTGAAGAGATAAATCTTCATAGCATACATGATTTTAATATTAACTTTGATTTAAATAATGCTGACATTGGGTTCTAATGAAATATCACATTATATTTTATGTATAGGTTTTGCTTTGTTTACCAGATTCTTTAAAAATATATAAAATAAGACTTTTAACTCTAAAATTGATTTGATACAATGAGAAGACAAAGGTAATCTAAAATGCTGGTGGTATTTGATGTGTAATAAATATTAAAGTAAAATGTATTACCACTAATATAAACAATTAAAATGTTATTTTAATCTGACCTAAGAGAAAAGAATGACAATAAAATTATAATGTTGTATTAAATTAGTGATTTGGACTTTACACATCTTAAATGCTTCTGAAATATGATATAATGAAAGACATTATACCTATCAAATTTCTAGCCCAGATATTACACAGAATTGTAAGCTTCGGTAGCTTATTCTATCTCTTCTATTCATTCATGGAGCTCTTAAAGCAATTTGATTCTGGGACAAAAAACAAAAGAAAACCCAGCTAAATCCCTTAATAACATCATTAATGACTGAAAAACATGGCTTGAAAAAAAATGCCTTAGTTATTTAATCAAAATGAGAGAAAGATTGAGATAGATAGATAACTAAATAGTTGTAGACAGGCATAAAAATGTGAGTTTTCAATTGTTCTTTAGATTATGAGACATTCAATAAATTTTATAAGTGATGATTAACATAATTGACAAGTTCCAATTTCTCTGTTTGCAAACAAGCAGCATGAATTTTGAATTAGAAATGTTGGTAGAGAAATAACAGTTTTGACTGTGAAAACCTGCTAATGAAAACTGCTACTTTATGCTCAATGCATAGAAATTGCATAACTGCTACACTAAATTGATATTTTCATTCCAGAGAACTTCATAGAGATGCCAGAGAATGTAATTCATAGCTTAGCAATTCTTCTTAAACATCTAGTACTGAATGAGGAAAACAGTTGGATAAGATAACAAAGAAATTTTGTTAGTGAATATATTCAAGGAACATAATGATATATTTTTTCATTTATAATAAAATTTTTCAGGTATGTATTTATTCTCATAGCTATTTAGAATATCATTAGCAGTTCAAGTGTAATATTATTAAAAATAGTCCTGCAATATGCCAAAAATAAAGGGAACATGGTATATGTAAATCTTAGCTTCAAACTTTGACTGGAATAAAAGTGCATACTTTGTCTATGACTACATTATAAAAATTACCTATAGAAATTAGTTACTACAACACAGGCATTATATTAATACATGTATTGGATAGTTAGAGATATAGAACTGTGTAACAATATGTAACTCTCTCCTACAGGATAACAACAACTTTTGTTTTATATATGTGATATCAACAGCTATTAGTGTTTTAATTATTATACTATTGCCATCATCAAAATAGGCAACAATATATATTAAATAATTTAATTTTCACAAAAACTCCACAATAATTAGTATCCCCAATTTCCATATGAATAAACTGATACACAGAGACCTTAAGGATGTTAACCAGATCACAGAACTAATAATTAATAAGCCCAAGGAATAAATTAAGCAGCTTGGATCCCGTAAGGACCTGAGGCAATGACTTGGCATAAAATTCCATTATTTGACAATAGCAGATATAGCCAGGCAAAGAATATAGTATGGCTCCCATTTTACCCTTATTTGGTGACTTCTCAGGCAATCATAATTTAAGCAACAAAGTAAAACAAACAAACAAAGGACAGACTTTGCTTATAAGTACAGATTTCCTTTTCTAGGTATAATGGATACATCATTATTTTGCTTCAGACCAACATTACCGGGTAGAAAAAGTAAAGAAAGTAAATAAAAGTAAATAAAATATATGAGGAATTTGAGATAATGAGAAAGTAACAACAGAGAGGTAAGCTGGTATTCCACTTGTCATCCTTTCCTGTAGCGTTTAAGGATGCTTTGTACAAAGCAATAAATGGAAGACCATGATCATGAGGCAGAAGAGACACCAGATATATATAAAAAATTAGTAAAAAAAAGGCTTATGCTTACTTTTTTTGTAAGAAATGAAATACTATTATTAATTTTTGATGAAAAATTATAGCTGTATATAATTATGGGTTGCAAAGTGGTATTAGAATTTTTAATATTGCATGACAAACTTAAAGCTAATTCACATATTTATCATCTCAAATATTTAAGAATTTTGTGATTAAAAACATTTGAAACTTATTCCCTGTTGTGGGAAGTCAGGGAACCTGAATGGAAAGACCGGCTGAAGCCACGGCAGAAGAACATAAATTGTGAAGATTTCATGGACATTTGTTAGTTCCCCAAATTAATACTTTTATAATTTCTTACGCCTGTCATTACTGCAATCTCTGAACATAAACTGTGAAGATTTCATGGACATTTATCACTTCCCCAATCAATACTCCTATACTTTCCTTTGCCTGTCTTTACTTTAATCTCTTAATCCCGTCATCTTTGTAAGCTGAAGATGTGTCTCGCCTCAGGACCCTGTGATGATTGCATTATCTGCATAAATTGTTTGTATAGTATGTGTGTTTGAACAATATTAAATCTGGGCACCTTGAAAAGAACAGGATAACAGTGATTTTCAGGGAACAAGGGAGATAACCATAAAGTCTGA
Source organism: Macaca nemestrina (assembly GCF_043159975.1). Lineage (NCBI taxonomy): Eukaryota > Metazoa > Chordata > Mammalia > Primates > Cercopithecidae > Macaca > Macaca nemestrina. Next base: position 80,838,768 of record NC_092131.1, read on the forward strand.
CTGCCTGTGGGGCCGGGCAGAACTGAGTCATATTTCTCTTCTTTCAGATAGTGAATAGGAGAAATATCACTGAATTATTTTCTCAGCAAGGAATACCCCTGGAAAAATGAAAGCATTCCCAGGGGGAGGTCTCTAAAATGGCCGCTCTGGTAGTGTCTGTCTTATGCAGTTGTAGATAAGGGATGAAATATGCCCTGGTCTCCTGCAGCGCCCCCAGGCTTGCTAGAATTAGGAAATTCCAATCTGGTGCATTCTAGTCAGACCAGCTGTCTACTCTCGAACCCCGTTTCCTGTTAAGATGTTTATCAATGACAATGTGTGCCCAGCAGGACATGGAACCTCATTAGTAATTCTAATTTCACTCTGGCCTTGTGATCTTGCTCTGCCCCCATTTGCCTTGTGATATTTTATTGCCTTTGAAGCATGTGATCTCTGTGACCCATACCCTATTTGTACACTCCCTCCCCCTTTGAAAATGCGAATAAAAATTTGCTGGTTTTGCGGCTTGGGGGCATCGCAGAACCTGCTGACATGTTATGTCACCCCTGGTGACCCAGCTGTAACATTTCTTTTTTTTGTACTCTTTCTCTTTATTTCTCAGACCAGCCAACACGTAGGGAAAATAGAAAAGAATGTACATTGAAACATTGGGGACTGGTTCTCCCTATATCTGGCACACCTATGTTGTTTTTTCTTTTTCCCAAGTGCATATGGGAACCCGATTCCCTTTGGTAGGTGCAGACAAAAGTCATAGGTTTGGTCCACAGAAACACTTGTTTGACTCCCTGATGACTGGTGATTAGTCTGTGAATTTTTCTGGGTTAACTATGGGTCACAAAGAGTCTAAACATTGTACTTATCTCTTCTATATTAAACTCTGGTTAAAACAGAAAATGGTTCGAGGTCTCATGGAAAACATGGTCACTCTATTCAGGACAGTGGAAAAATACTGCCCTTGGTTTCCTGAAAACGGAATCTTAGATGTAGACTTGTTAAAACAGGGAAGGGTCCAAGTAACCATGGAAATTATGGTCCCTCTATTCAGGGCGGTGGAAGAACACTGTTCTTGGTTTCCTGAAAAAGGAACCTTAGATGTAGAACTATGGAATCATGTTAGTGCAATATTCCGGGAACTGGTCTCCACAGGGAATTATGTTCCCATTACTGTTTGGGGTGATGTGGCCTTGGTACATGCCATCCCTAATGACAATCCAATCCCATGAGGACCTGCAATTACCACAATTTTCTGAATCTGGTGACCCTCCACCTCTTCCTCAACTTTCCTCTCCCACACTGCCTGTTACTTGATCAGCTTCTTCTCTCTTTGGCTACTCCTCCCCCACCTAACATTGCTGAAAATTCAGTGTCTAATTCCGGTGACTTTGGATTAACGTCACCCCCTGATGACCTCATTTCTTTTCACAAAGAGCCAGTACTTGAAGCTCCCATGGCCCTGACTCAGACAGCCCGGGACCATACATATTCTAATTCTTCCCTCTTCAAACCTTTGCAGCATTTGCCTTCAGGCATCAACTAATGGCTCCAGGACCAAACTACAATTTACCTATAATTCTGCAGGCCCTCTCTGTCCACTGCATGCCCTCAACCTCCTGTCATTTCTGTTCCTCAACGGGTCACTTTGCCATCCACTCAGTCTGCTTCTCTGTGCCCTTCTTGTCACATGGATGCCAGTAATCACCAGTATATTTCTGCTCCTTCTGCTCCCTGAATGCCCCTTTCTCACACTCTCATTCCAGTCTGACCCCCTCACCCTCAGTTTCCCTTATCTACTCATGCTTTTCCTGTCACTTCTATGCCAACTCCGTCTCAGATACCTACTCTTAAAACTTCAATGCAATGCTTTATTATGCCAAAACAAAGAAACAAGTGGATTAGTTGTGTGGGCTTATCTGGTCACACTAGAATCTCCCAACTTCCAAGGGGTACAAATGTGTCATTATGTACCTCTCAATCTCACCTTTTTAAAATAATTTAAGGATGCTTGTACTCAGTATGGCCCTACTTCTCCTTACATTAAAATGGTATTACGAACTTTTTGTACTGAGGTCTTTTTGCTTCCTTTAGATTGTGCCCTTTTGGCAAAAGCTGTTCTAACCCCATCTCAGCATTTACAACTTCGTATCTCATGGTCAGAGGAGGCCCATTTGCAGGCTCAGCAAAATTGGACTAATGGAATTCTAATTACTCAGGCTCGGCTTACAGGCTCCGATAGTTTCTCTGATACTTATGCCCAATTAGGCTTTGATGCTCTTACCACAGAACAATTAACAAAGGTGTGTATGAGAGCTTAGGATAAATTACACACCCCAGGCCAAACTCCTGTTTCTTTTACTATGGTTAAACAAGGTCACACTGAATTAGAGATTTGCTGGCACAATGGGGCACTGAAATTAATATTCCACATAAGTCTTATAATGCTCCCAGTCAGCATATGATGGAAAACATGGGGTTTGTTCTGGGACTCGGTCTCAGTCCAAAACATGAAGGGATTACTAAACCCCTCCCAATTACTGTAAAAGAAGACAGAGCTAGTTTAGGTTATCCTTTTTAATTGGGGCCACTGCCATGCCTCCTGATCCTGTCTCTTTACAATGGAAATCTGACACTCCTGTTTGGATAAAGCAGTGGCTGCTTTCTAAAGAAAAACTGGAGGCTTTGACTCAATTGGTTTCTAAACAGTTACAACTTGGAAATGTGGAACATTCTCTTTTCCCCTGGAATTCTCCTGTGTCTCTAGTAAAAAAGAAATCAGTCAAGTGGCAGATGGTAACCGATTTAAGGACCATTAATGCCATAGTTAAACCTATGGGAGCCATCCAACCCGGCATGCCTGCCCCTACTTTAATACCTAAAAATTGGCCTCTCATAGTTATTGATCTTAAATATTTTTTTTATATTGCTTTACATAAATCAGATTGTGAAACCTTTGCTTTTACTGTAACATCTATCAATAATCAGGAGCCTGCAGCTCGTTATCAATGGAGAGGACTTCTTCAGGGAATGCTGACTAGCCCTACAATCTGCCAGCTTTATGTTGGACAAGTGTTTTCACCAGTTCAAGCCCAATTTCCCCAGGCCTATATTCTTCATTATATTGATGATATTTTAATTTTTGCCCCACAGATAAATAATTAATTGGCTGTTATCAAATTTTGAGCTGCCATGTTACAGAGGCTGGATCACACATTGCTCAGGATAAAATTCAATAAACCATTCCTGTTCAATATTTAGGAATGGTGGCCGATAAACAATGTATCCAACCTCAAAAAGTTCAAATTAGGAAAGATTCTTCGAAAACTTTAAAGGACTTCCAAAAACTCTTGGGTAACATTAATTATTTAAGACCCACTTTAGGTATTCCGACCTATGCACTGTCTAATTTGTTTTCTACGCTGTGGGGAGATTCCAATCTCTGCAGTTCCAGGACTTTGACCCCTGAGGCTTCACCGGAACTGGAATTCATAGAGGAAACAATCCAGACCACCCAGTTATCTAGAGTACAGTCCTTTCAGCCATTTTAGCTTCTGGTTTTCACTTCATTACACTCCCCTACTGGACTAATAGTTCAACATAATGATTTAGTGGAGTGGTGTTTTCTTACTCATTCTGTGTCAAAAACTTTGTTTATCTGGACCAACTGACCATCTTAATTGGACAAGCTTAGTGTAGAATATTTAAAATTTCTGTATTTGATCGTAATTTAATTGTAGTTCCTTTAAATCAGCTCGGAGTTCAAGCTGCCTTTCAATATTCCGTACTGTGGCAAATTCACTTGGCTGATTTTATTGGTGTTATTGACAATCATTATCCAAACAACAAATTGTTTGAGTTTATAAAAATAACTTCTTGTGTGGTCCCTCGATTGACCAAAGATCAGCCCATTCCTGAGGCCATTACAGAGTTCACTGATGACTCCATTAATGTAAATGCTGGTTATGTAAGTCCTACAAAAAAGCTTATTTCTACCCCTTATACCTCTGCTCAAAAGGCAGAGTTAATTGTTGTAATTACTGCCTTACAGAATTTCCCCAAACCTTTAAATATTGTCTCTGATTCTACTTAATGTGGGAAAGATGATATGCTTGTGTTTCACCAGGAGATCATCAATCCCCTGTCTGAGTGCTCAAACTTTATGTGAATACTGACAATGAAAACCACAGAAAAAAAGATGTCCACGCCCTCAGACATGGTGAGATCTATGCCAACTCCTCAGAAGCTAACACACTAAATCAAAATGGGTCTGGGTCAATCCTCCCTGATGGCAACGGAGACCCATCTAACTAATCCCACTTCTCCTAATTACCTTTGTTTTTCTCCTAACAAACCTAAAAATCTCACCATTTCTATTAGCCTGAAAATAACATCCCTCTGTTCTTCTCTTCCTCCTTCAGCACTGAATCTCACTTACAATAGGTGTTATTTAATGATTCTCCTCCTTATGGTTTCTGTCTCACCACTTTCCTCTCACACTGATTTACTTGCTATACAAAATTATTCTTATTGGGCTTATGTGCATTTTCTTCCACTTATTCAACCTCTCACCTGGATGGATGCTCCCACAGAAATCTACACTAATGATAGTGTGTGGATGCCTGGAACTACAGTTGACCATTGCCCCACTCAACCAGGAGAAGAAGGCACTGCATTTAATATTATCATGGGTTATAAATACCTGCCTCTGTGCCTCAGACATGCACCTTGTTGTATCCATCTAGAAACTCAAGTCTGGGCTGTTTATCTTCTGGAGAGATCAGCTACAGAGGAACCTGGACATTTGGTCTCTGGCATCTGCCATTCTCCTTAAAGGCAAATGATAGGGGGAGTAATGGGAGATACCCCATGCTTTCAATATAAACCTACAGGAAAATCATGCCCTAACAATTTTGAGGGCCCACCTAAAACTTTAATTTGGGAAGACTGTGTTAACTCACATGCAGTAATATTAAAAAATGACTTTATGACATATGGTTTAGTAATAGACTGGGCACCATAGGGCTATTTAAAAAACAATTGCTCCTCTGGCGAAAGGGAATGCCTGGAGGCTACTTATTTTATTTCTTATCAGGAGAGCAAGAATAATCATTCTACTTTGCATAGGAGGTTCAGCTCATTTTTTGCCTTAAAATGGGAAGATAAATGAGCCCACTCTGAGGCCTCATATGATATTCCCCCATTCTGAGCCCAGAACACCCAGAACTTTGGAAATGGGCTATTTCCATGTCTGGACTGTGAGTATGGGAAGGGGAAACTATTCTGTCTGTTGTCTCTGCTACTGTCCTCCTCTCTCAGTGTCAGTGTAGATCCAGACATTCTGCTTTACTTAGTTCCAACCTGACTGTTCCCATACAGAGTTGTGTTAAGCCTCCTTACATGCTGTTAGTGGGAAATATCAAAATTTGGACAATCAAACAGTCCAATGTGTTAATTGTCATTTATACACTTGTATTAACTCCCATTTTGACTCCAGGAAAAATGTAATGTTGATTGGAGCTCAAGAAGAATCTGGATTCCGGTAACTTTGCCCAGAAGTTGGGCAATCCTCCCTCTTGATACATTAAATAATGAAGTGTTACAGCAAATTCTAAAAAGATCTAAGACAATTGTTTTCACTTTAATTACTGTGATCATGGGCCTATTTACAGTCACTGCAATGGCCACCAATACCGGAATGGTGTTACATCAATCTATTCAAAAGGCTCATTTTGTTAATGACTGGCAAGTCAATTCCACCCAAATGTGGAATTCTCAACAAGGCATTGATCAAAAATTGACTAATAAAATTAATCATTTAAGATAGTCTGTTATTTGGCTTGGAGATCGGGTAGTGAGTCTCCAACATTGAATGCAAATGCAGTGCAATTAGAATATTTCACATTTTTGTATCACCTCATATTCCTACAATAAGACTAATAATTCATGGGAAATGGTCAAAGGACACCTTCTGGCTTGGGAAAATAATTTGTCATTGGACATAACTAAATTAAAGAAACAAATTTTTGAAGATCTCAAGCTCATTTATCCATTGTGCCTGGAGCTGAGGCATTACATCGGGTGGCAGAAAATTTTTCTGGACTAAACCCCATGACTTGGATTAAGTCTACTGGGAGCTCCACTGTAGTAAATTTTGGAATTATGTTTCTCTGTTTAATCAGCTTGTCTTTAGTGTGCCAGACCAGTCAAAGAATCCTGCATCAAAATCGAGAGAATGAACAAGTCTTCATTGCCATGGCACATTTATATAAAAGGAAAGGGAGAGATGTTGCGGGAAGTCAGGGAACCCGAATGGAGGGACCTGCTGAAGTCACGGCAGAAGAACATAATTGTGAAGATTTCATGAACATTTGTTAGTTCCCCAAATTAATACTTTTATAATTGATTTCGCCTGTCTTTACTACAATCTCTGAACATAAATTGTGAAGATTTCATGGACATTTATCACTTCCCCAATCAATAGTCTTATAATTTCCTATGCCTATCTTTACTTTAATCTCTTAATCTTGTCATCTTTGTAAATTGAGGATGTATGTCGTCTCAGGACCCAGTGATGATTGCATTATCTGCATAAATTGTTTGTAAAGCATGTGTGTTTGAACAATATGAAATCTGGGCACCTTGAAAACAAGAGGAAAACAGTGATTTTCAGAGAGCAAGGGAGATAACCATAAGGTCTGACTGCCTGCGGGGCCGGGCAGAACAGAGTCATATTTCTCTTCTTTCAGATAGTGAATAGGAGAAATATCACTGAATTCTTTTGTCAGCAAGGAATACCCCTGGAAAAACGAATGCATTCTCAGGGGGAGGTCTCTAAAATGGCTGCTCTGGTAATGTCTGTCTTATGCAGTTGTAGATAAGGGATGAAATACACCCTTGTCTCCTGCAGCGCCCTCAGGTTTGCTAGGATTAGGAAATTCCAGCCTGGCGAATTCTAATCAGACTGGTTGTCTGCTCTCAAACCCGGTTTCCTGTTAAGGTGTTTATCAATGACAATGTGTGCCCAACAGGACATGGAACCTCATTAGTAATTCTAATTTCACCCTGGCCTTATGATCTTGCTCTGCCCCCATTTGCCTTGTGATATTTTATTGCCTTTGAAGCACGTGATCTCTGTGACCCACACTCTATTTGTACACTCCCTCCCCTTTGAAAATCGCTAATAAAAACTTGCTGGTTTTGCGGCTCGGGGGCATCATGGAACCTGCCGATATGTGATGTCACCCCCAGAGATCCACTTGTAAAATTCCTTTCTTTTGTACTCTTTCCCTTTATTTTTCAGACCTGTCAACACTTAGGGAAAATAGAAAAGAACCTACATTGAAATATTGTGGGCTGGTTCCCCTGATAATTCTCTTAGCAGAATTCATATGCACAGTATTGAGCTAATAGCTATATTCATCATGCTGTGTGATTGGTATTCTGACTTCTAACAGAAATCATAGAGGCTAGACAACAATAAAATACAGCTTTAAGATGCTAACATAAACCTACTGCAAACATAGGGTCCTATAGCCAGTGAAAATATCCTTCAAGGTTGAATACTAAATAAAAAATCAAAATATAAAAATTCCAGATGAATAAAAATTGAGAAAATTCACTGCCAGTAAACAGAAGCTATACAAATATTAAGTCAAAGTCTTTACACAGAAGGACAATGATCTCAGAGTGAAACAGAAATGCAGGAAGTAAATAAAGAGCCTAATACAGACAGTAAATAACAAATATAGCAATGGTTAAAATACATGCATAATTAACATGCCTGGCAAACCCAGCAAAATAGAAAGATGGGATAAATAAAGTTAAAGTATTCCAAGGCCATGGCATTATTTGAGAAGTGGTATTACATTATTATAATTAAAGATTCATATTGTAATTATGTGGCAACTACTGCAATATCCAATCTGCTGGAACAATCAGCATGCCAATAGGGTAGTATCAGGTATTCTCTTCAGTGGGAGTTCTTACAAAAATTCAAGGGCAATCTTTTGGACTTCTAAATGAAAACTTAGATGTAAGGCAGCACTTCAGAGTGTGAAAACACTTCTATCTTAGAAGCTGTAGGTTCCATGTAGGAAGCAGTGGGCATAATCCTAGGCCACCACAATGAAACACCTCTGTATGTCATTCTACATACAAAAAAAATCCAAGCTGCATCTTCCAACATGATATTTGTAATTCATAAATGGTCCTTTAATCCAGCTTCCAGGACTTGATTACTTAGTATGACACTAAAATGCTGTTATCAGGCTTCTAGGAAAACAGGTACATAGAAGTTAATCCCAGGTCAATTTTCCATGTAGAAAGAAAGTTTTGTTAAAATTATACTCACAACTATGAAAATAATAGTAACAAGTTGAATATCAAAATAAAATTAATAGAGAAAACATCTCAAAGGGAGAAAAAGGAAAAAAGCTGGTGGGACACTAAAAACAGATACTAAAATGGCTGATATAAATCTAAATTAGTTAGTAATTATAATGAACTTAAATAGGCTAAATGCTTATAGAGCAAGTTAGAAAATAATAATGCCCATACCACTTATTAGAATTGCATCTTTAATGTAAGAAAAGAAAGCTAAATGTAGAAAGATTAAAAAACTACATACCATAAATACATCAAGCAAAAGACAGCAGTACTTAGAAATAGGGACATTACATATTAATAAATGGGTCAATGACAGGAATTAACAGAAATTAATGACAATTATAAAAATGTAATTGGTAAATAAAATATATTAAAATGATTTAATTTTTGTCAATAAAAATATAAAGAAAAATCCACATCTACAATTAGAGTGAGAAATTTTTATATTACTTTCTCAATTATTAATGGAAAAAGCAAAAACATATATAAACATATGTAGAGGAACTGAAAAAAGTTATTATCAAGTTTGACCTGTTTTACATCAGAAATATCTACAGCTAACAACAAAATTTATTTTTTAAAGTATCCGTGGAAAATTGACTGCATATTGGCCACAAACATAGTTGCCAAATTGTAAAATATTAAAATCAATAATAAAAAGAAAATTTTAAAAACCCAAAGCTGAGAATTGACAACATAAATTTTAAATAATATATAGGTGGAAAAACTTCCAATAGAAATTATGTGGCTTTGAAAATGATAATGAAAATATGATAAATTAAAACCTGACTACAGCAAATCTACTAGAAGAATAATTTGTAACCTTAAAAACCCACAATAGTAGAAAATAAAAGGTTGAAATAAGTGATATTTCATAAAGTAAGAAAAGAAACAACAAATTAAACCTGAAATATAAAAAGAAATCATATATATTGAAATTAATAAGATAGAAAAATGTATGTAATATAGTAAAATTAAACCAGATTTCACCTTTTACAAATACTAATACAATCAATAAACACTTAGCAACTCTGATTTTACAAAGAAAGAGAAGGAGAAGAGGTACAAATTTCTCTTATCGGGAATGAAAAAAAAAGCACAATATATCTTACAAACATCAAAAAGTTAATAAAAAATATTAAGAGCAACTTTATAAGAATGAGAAAAATCCTAGGAAAACAAATCTGAAATTGGCATAAAGAGGAAACCTGTGTAAATCTATATCTACTTGTAAAAATAAATTTATAATTAATTAAAAATATCCCCTAAGAATATCTTAGTCCCAAATGCTTTATCAATTAGTTATCACCAATACTTAAGGAAGAGATAAGAAAATTCACAAATAGGTTGTTCTGTCAAATAAAAATATGTGGAATACTTTCCACTCACGAAAGAAAAAAAAAGACACACACAAAATTCACAAGGAAATTACACTAAAAAAATTACAGTCTAATTGCTACTATGAATATATAAGAAAATAATTAACTAAAATATCAACAAAATAATTCCAATGGTATGTGAAAAGAAAAATATATCATGGCCATGGTGCATTTTTCTCCAATGAAAAACTGTGTTTAACATTCAAAAGTTCAGTAATTCAAGAGATTAATTGAATATAGAGTAAAACATATAATAATTTCAATAGTTATGGAAAAAGTATATTATAAATCAATACCAGTTAATGATAAATACTTTGAAAAGATATGACCTTAAACTAAAAATAGGAATATCCATAAAAGTACATACATCACATTTTATATTTAGTAGTGAAATCTTAAAATATTTTCCATGAGTGAAATGAGGATTTCCAGTATCTCCACTTATACTTTACATTGTCTAGCAAAATATTAGACAGGGTTGTAAGGTAAGAAAAATAATATTTTTAAGTAAGAACTGAAAAGGAACAGATAACTAAGATTGCCATCATTTATAGATAACAAGTTTGTTTGAAAATTCAAAGTACATTACAGATACGCTTTTATAATTAGTAAATTTATCAAGATTCATAGACACAAGATAAATATGACTTTATCAATTTTGCTAATATGTATGCATGTGTGTAAACACGTGTGTTTAGAAATTGTGCAAACACACAATTAAGCAGCTCACTTGTTTTCAAACTTCAAATATCTTGCATAAAATAAAAATATCGGAATAGTTTCTGGTCCTTCTTGTGTAAACATCACTTGAGTATCTGAAGAAAGTTCCTGTAAGAAAATACAGAAACTCATAATTATTTTTTCTTAAAATTTCAGAGGTCATTTTTTTTTTTATCCTTGTTGCAGTTAGTTTCAAAGTTTCCTTCCAGCTCCAAATTTTTGTGATGCAGTGATTTCTGGATATTATCTACAAATCTGCATAATTTCATCCTAGCTGGGTATAGACTTTTACTGTTTATTTTCTGCCCCCTGTAACACCCCTGCCTTACATATTTCAATGCTTATGGTCCATGCATATTCCTGGATCATAGAAATAACATCCTACTTTTTTCAGATGTACTGAAATGTTTTGTTGCTTAAAAATGTATTTAATTAAATGAATGCAGATTGGTTTTTTCCATCACTTACAGTACCTCTTGAGGATAAATCTCTTCACTCACTATCAGTCATTTTGCAGTAGTAACTGTAAATGTGCATTGTGCACATTTTACTGTGCTATCTGGATATAGATCCAGAATTTATCCATATATTATTTCTTTAATCATTCGACTTGTTGTCCTATGTCATCTAATGTATTTTCAATATATATCTTATAGACACTTTTTTCAAAGTTACAGTGTTCAATGTAATAGAGAACTGAAGAGTAATATAAGTAATAGAGAATGTCTTTACACAAGTATATATTAGAAGTTAAAGTGGAATCATATATATTAGAAATTAAAGTGGAATCATCCATAGTTTTGAGTTTTCATTGCTATTGTTTTTTTGTTTTTTTGTTTGTTTTTTGTTTTTTGAGACAGGGTCTTGCTTTTTCACCCAGGCTGGAGTGCAGTGGCATGAACTTGAATCACTGCAACCTCCACCTGCCAGCTCAAGCAATCCTCCTGCCTCAACCTCCTGAGTAACTGGGACTACAGGTATGCACCACCATGCTTGATTAATTTTTAGTTTTCCTTGGTAGAGACAGATTCTCCCTATCTTGCCCAGGCTGATCTAGAATTCCTGGGCTCAAGTGATCCACCTACCTGGGACCCCAAAGTGCTGGGATTACAGATATGAGCCACCAAGCCTGACCCATAGTTTTTAAGTAAAACATAACTAGATTGTACAAGAGAGTAATGCCATATTGGCAGTGCCTTAAAAGCACCTGGAGTAAAAAAGGAATGATGTTTTTATCCATAAAACTCATGCTTTTAGAATTTAAACAAAAATAGAGTAATAGAATAATACATTCTTATTTGACTTTGAGGAAAATGTAATGCTACCTTTCCATTTTGCAAAGGAAGTGAGAGATCTTTTTCCAATTGATTAATAATATAAAACTTCATTTTGATTAGAAAAAAATGCAAACATTAACTGAGACTGAGAGGATGTGGCTCCACTGTTGTGTTTGTGACCTGGAACCATCTTTACAATTGTGAAGGCCTTTGTCACTAATATGTATTAAGGACTGTAGTAATCTCACTTTGAACTCAGAGAAGATTTTATTATTTGTATGGATGTTTAGATAAAGTGAACTTCTAATCTGTTAATTCAAAGTCACTTCACCTCCAAGAATGCAAGTTTTCACATCTGCAGAGTAAGGGGCTCTGATATTCCTCTCAACTTGAATCCTATGTAAGTCTTTGTGCATAAATAATTATAATTCAAGCATTTTAGGATGTGACCATGGTAGAATTCAAGCAATTCAGAGAGGGAGATGCTGATTTCTGAATAGGAGGATAATTTCAGAGATACAGATCTTAAAGGACTCAGAACTATTTTCTATGCAGGAGTATTCTAAACATAAGCAATGAGCATCACAAATTTTGATTTAAAAAGTATGTGAATTTAGGAAAGCATTCAAAATTATCTTGAATAGGCAAATCTAATGGGGCAAATATGTAGTGACGTTGAGAACATTAAAAATATTGGATATAATCCATTAAAAACTAGGAGGAAACTGTAGACTTTGATAAAGGAAGATCTAATAAATAAAATAAATGTATGTGAAAAGGAATCTATAAACTTTTTCTAGCAGTTATCTCAATGTTTGGTTTGAACCTGCTTATTCAGGCAGCACACGATGAATGGATAAGGCAATAAATATTTACACTTGTAATTTATAAGATATTTAGCCTTATAAACTGAGTTTACATGAGCATGTAAATATTTTCTTAATAATTTTCTAATCATTACATTGACTAAATGAGTGGCAAGAACATACTAGGTATTTAATCAATATCTTTTATGATGATCATAGTATATGTGTACATAGAAGGGAAGAAATGATTGCTAATATTAAAGAAAAGAGGAGGCTGGGAACAGTGGCTCATGCCTGTAGTCCCAGAACTTTGGGAGGCCAAGACGGGTGGATCACAAGGTCAGGAGATCAAGACCATCCTGGCTAGCACAGTGAAACCCCGTTTCTACTGAAAATACAAAAAAAATTAGCCGGGCGTGGTGGTGGGCACCTATAGTCCCAGCTACCCAGGAGGCTGAATCAGAAGAATGGCATGAACCAGGGAAGAGGAGCTTGCAGTGAGCCGAGATCGCACCACTGCACTCCAGCCTGGGCAACCGAGCAAGACTCCATCTCAAAAACAAGAAAGAAAAGAGGAAGAAATACATTTTACCTTTTTACTGTTTTTTAAATATTTATTTTATATATATTTTTTATTTGACAGATAAAATTATATGTATTTACTATATACAGGATATTGCTATGAAGTATATACACATTGTGGAATGTATAAAAATTGTATATATTTATCATTTACATATTTTGAAATATGTACACATTATGAAATGATTAAACTGAGCTTATTAACATATACGTTACCTCACATATGTATTATTGTTTTGTTCGCATAGTAAGAAAACTTAAAATCTACTCTCTTAGCAATTTTTAAGAATACAACAGTGTTATTAACTATAGTCACCATGTTGTACAATAGATCTTTTGAACATATTCATCTTATCTAACTTAACTTTTGTATTCTGTAACCAATGTCTCTCCCACGGCCCCAGCATCTGGTAGCCACCATAGTACTCTCTACATTTATGAGTTCAACTATTTTAGATTGCACAGATAAGTGTGATCTTATCCATTTCCTTTAGAACATCTGAAAAGCAACCGCATTTATGCAATTTTCCCCAAAAGTAGAAGCAAGGAACAAAATTAAAAATTTACAAATAGAGGCCAGGCATGGTGGTTCACACCCATAATCCTAGCACTTTGGGAGGCCAAGGCAAGTGGATCACTTGTGGTCAAGAGTTTGAGACTAGCCTGGCCAACACAGTGAAACCGTTTCTCTACCAAAAATACAACAAATTAGCCAGGCATGGTGACACATGCCTATAATCCCAGCTACTCGGGTGGCTGAATCAGGAGAATCGCTTGAACCCAGGAGGCAAAGGTTGCAGTGAGCCGAGATCACACCATTGCACTCTAGCCTGGGTGACAGAGTGAGACTCCATCTCAAAAATAAATAAATTAATTAGTTAATTAATTTACAAATGGGACCTAGTTAAACTAAAGTGCTTCTGCATAGCAAAAGAAATTATCAACAAAGTCAACAGACAACCTACAGAATAAGAGAAAATGTTTGCAAACTATGCATCTAACAAAGGTCTATTAACCAAAATCTGTAAGTAATTTAAACATACCAGCAAGAAAAAAACAAAGTAGCCCCATTAAAATAGGCAAAGGAAATAGACTTCCTCTTCTCCAAAGAAGACATATAAGCAGTCAACAAAATTATTAAAAAAATTCTTGCCATCAGTAATCTTCAGAGAAATGCAAATCAAAACCACCATAAGATACCATCTCACACCAGTCAGAACGGCTATTATTAAAAAGTCAGAAAATAATAGAGGCTGGTGAGGCTACAGAGAAAAGGGAACTCTTGTACACTATTTGTGGGAATGTAAATTAGTTCAGCCACTGGGGAAAGCAGTTTGGAGATTTCCCAAATAACTTAAAACAGAGCTGCCGTTCAACACTGTAATCCCATTACTAGGTATTTACCCAAAGACAAATGGATTCTTTTACCGAAAAGCCATATGCACCTGTATGTTCATTGCAATAGTATTCATAATAGCAAAGACATGCAATCAATATAGGTGCCTATCAATGGTGGATTGCATAAATAAAATGTTATACATATACACCATCAAATACTATACAGTCATAATACAAAATGAAACCGTGTCCTTCCCAGCAACATGGATGCAGCTAGAGATCACTCTTCTAAGCGAATTGACACAGGAGCAGAAAACCAAATGCTGCATGTTTTCACATGTAAGTGCAATCTAAACATTGAATATCCACAGGCATAGAGATGGAAACAATAGACACTGGAGACTACTAGATGGGGGAGGAAGAGAGTAGGTAGAGGCTCTAAAAACTACCTACTGGGTACTATTCTATTGGGCACTATGCTCACTACCTGGATGGCAGAGTCCAAACCTCAGCATCATGCAATATACTCAGGTAATAAATCTGCAGGTGTACTCTCTAAATCTAAAATAAAATGTGAAGGAATAAAAAAGGAGAAGCAAGAATCTGTACATCATTACATCCCAATGACGCAAACGTTATGAAATAATTTTATAAAAATTATCTATGATTAGTAGTTGATTTTTTGCAAAATTTATTCCACATCTATGGCAACAGTCAATTCTATAAATGTCATTGAAGTACAGTAACCCGTATTTAAACTTCAAAATGATCTGTTTTAATACAGTATGAAAAATATTAAAATCACCTTCAATAGATATGTTAAAATGCTCATTATCAAAATAGCAGCTATTTAAAAAGATCCAAACTAATACCAATTAATTTCTTAAGAAAAATTTTTGTAGTTTTAAATTCATGCTTATCCTTAAATTACAATTATCTTGTTTTTATTCAAATGCATGTTAGCACAAAAAAATTACAAATTATCTTTAAAAAAATGCAGCACTTAATTTTATTAAATTACATCAAAACAGCTATTGTGTATATAGTTGCAATTATTTTATGTTGATCTCAATTCATTTTATTTCCATGGTGCTACACAATGTACCAGAAGTCAAATGTAATGGACATGGCACCATGCAATCAGACACTATTCCTAATATTCATAAAGTGAACTGTTTTCTGCTTCAGTGGTGCAGTGAATTAATTGTAATTGAGTGTATCTCAACATAAATTTTGAAATGGCTTGCTATATGCCTTCTTGCATGAATTAAAAATTCATTAGATACCAAGTAAGTTATTGTAAATTTTCTTAAATCTCTCAAGTATTTTATGTAGTTTATATTCATTCACCTTGATTTATACAAATTATTAGTATGAGAATTAATGAGTCATCACATCCTATGTAAGATTATATCTTTCTTCATTCTATTATTCCTTTATGATTAAAATGTTACATTCTGAAATATGAGAAATGTTACTGGCAGTGTGGGTTTTGATGCATACATCTTATTAGGCCAAGAAGATGTCAAAGCATTTTATTGCTCTGCCAAGAGAGTGAAAGACATAAAAAGACCAAATGTGAGGAAATGAATGAAAGGAAATTATCTTGGTGTCTCTTTAAGAATTAATTTATATTTTATCTTTATTCTTTTTAGTAGTTTAAATGTTTGACCTTAGAATAATTACATGATTGTTGTACTAAGATGCAGTTTTGATTTTTATAATAGACTTGATTTTTAAAATTTATAAACAGCCAAATATCTATTTTCTCCTGTCTATGTACCTAATATTACAAATGAACAACATCCCTTTGTGCCTAGTCTTAACCCTAAAAACATGTTACATTAGTTTTGTTTTATTTAAGGCACTTTTTAATTCTATGTTGATTTTTTTTAGGACATGAATATTCCTAGTAGAATACTCAAGTAGAAACCTGAACTATTTCCTTGGAGACAATAAAAATTAGATGAAATCTCATTCATTAATTTAAAATTCTGATTTAATTATTTATTTTACTTAAAATTTTTACCTTCCAATAATCTAAAATATAGAATTTAAAATTATAATAATTTATTATTTGGTTTTACTGTTTGTGATTAATATTTAAGGTGACACTATCATTTTATGCTTATGTTTATGCTGTTTCACCATTTAACCAGTCTTAACTACTAATGTATAAATGTTTAAAACTGTATTTTCTTTCTCTGATTTTCCACAGGCAATTCAAATTCAACTTGTCCAGATCTGAAAGTTTAATCCTGTTCAAGAATCTTGGTATTCTGTGATCCATGTCTCAGCAAAAGTCACTACCTTCAACTCAATTTTACAAATCAGAAACCTGACATCATTTTTGACACCTCATTTACATTTAACATCTATGGCTATTCAAATAACAATCCTATGAACTTCACGTCTAATTATTTATTTAATTCATGGAGTTTTCTTTAACTTTATTGCCACCATCCTAGTCCATGTACCATTATCTCTACATTGTTTATTTGTAAAAAATCCATAACCCATTTCCTAGCACTATTCTAAAGTCATTTCAATTCATTTTTATCTTGAGTTAAAATGACTTTTAAAAATAACTTATTATATTATTTCTAGGTTCAACAACTTTTATGTCTGACACTGCCCTTTGTGTGGGGATCAACACACAAAACCCTGGATGCATATAAGCAATCTGCAACTCTCTCCTGAAATGGCATAATTCACTTGCCTCTCTGCAGCCCAGCCACATAAGCACCCTTCCTTTGCTAACACAGTCTGTGTGCCTTTTTGTCTCTGGGCCTTTGCACTTAATGTTTTCACTGCCTAAAATCCTGTCTACCAAGTTGACTGTCAATTCTTAGTCGACCATAGCTACCAAGGCTTATTGATGATAACAGGAACCTCTTTAGTTATCTACATCAAGAAGGGATTGTATGAGTGAAAGTGGTTCAGAAGAGAGGAGTTTTGGAATACTGGAGGAGCATGAAGGAAAACCTTCCAAAACAAAATAGAATCAATGAATCAGGGAAACTACTACCTCTGAGAGCCTATCTGAAAAGGGGAGCATGAGTTACTCCTTAAGAATTATTCTTATTTATGGCCGGGCACAGTGGCTCATGCCTGTAATCCCAGCTCTCAGGGAGGCAGAGGTGGGAGGATAGCTTGAGTCCAGGAGTTCGAGACCTGCCTGGGTAATACAGCGAGACCCCGTTCTCCACAAAAATGGAAAAAAAAAAAAAAAAGAATTATTCTTATTTATTAGTTTAGTTCTTAAACTAGTTAGGTGTCAATAATCTGGTATCAAGTCATTGCAATCATGCAAATGACTTTTGACCCTCAAGAACTGAAGAATGGAAAATAAAAGACCTTCAAAATCTCATATGATCCCATTTAACTGGTAGAACCAAATTTGTATTTAAAACTATTTCAATAAAGTCTGTGAACCTGGCTCTCCATAAGGATGACGGAATGTTGGCTGAACAACCAATCCATAGTTTCCATCAAGTCAACCTTCAAGAGATCAACCTAAGTTACTCACTCAAGGAAGCTTTAATTGACTTCCTGAGAGGGGTTAGATTTCTTTGATGTGATGTGAGACTAGTCTCTGATCACAATTGCAGTTTAATGAATAATTGCTAAGTATTTGATTGCCTCACTAGAATAGATAGACTGTAAATGTCACATACACAGGAGCTAGATCTCCTTTGTTCCTTGCTATGTTCACAGCACCAAGTAACCCTCTTTGTATATAGCAAATACTCCTCAAATATTTTATTGAATTAATCACCATGAGAATATAAACTATCTTTAGGCATTGTATTCATTTTTTCATGGAAACAAATAATTTTCTCAAGTATCATAATAATATAAAGAACTTTGATAATGCCAGCTCAGTAAAGTAAGGGAAATTATTAATACATTGTGGTATTTTTTGTAGAAAACTAAATTGTCTTATTTTAATCTGCCTAGTTTAGCATTGAAAATTAACCAGAAACAAGCATTAGAAAAAAAATTCTAAATAAAATTGGTAGTTTCTACATACATTCTTGTAATAGTTTATTCTCATGTTGCTATTAAAGACATACCTGAAACTGGGTAATTTATGAAAGAAATAAGTTTAATGGATACACAGTTTCACATGGCTGGGGAGGACTCACAATCATGGCAAAAGGTGAAGGAAGAGCAAAGTCACTTCTTACATGATGGCAGGCAAGAGGGCATGTGCAGGGGAACTCCCCTTTATAAAACAATCATATCTTGTGAGACTTATTCCCTATCACAAGAACAACATGGAAAAAAAAAAAAAAAAAAAAAAAAAAAAACTATCCACAATGATTCGATTACCTTCCACCAGATCCCTCCCATGACATACAGGGATTATTAAAATTTAAGGTGAGATTTGGCTGGCGACACAGAGCCAAATCATATAGTTCTGCTGCTGGTCTCTCCCAAATCTCATGTCCTCACATTTCAAAATCAATCATGCCTTCCCAACAATCCCCCAAAGTCTTAATTCATTTCAGCATTAACTCAAAAGTCCATAGTCCAAAGTTTCATCTGACACAAGGCAAATCCATTCTGCTTATAAGTTTATAAAATCAAAAGTAAATTAGTTACTTCCTAGATACAATGGGAGTATAGGCATTGGGTAAATACAAGTGTTCCAAACAGGAGAAATTGGCAAAATGAAGGGGCTACAGGCCCCATGCAAGTCCAAAATCCAACAGGGCATTCAAATCTAAAAGCTCCAAAATGATTTCCCTTGAATCCCTGTCTCACATCCAGGACATGTTGATGCAAGAGGTGGACTCCCACACCCTTGGACAGCTTGGCCCCCATGGCTTTGCAGGGTACAGTCTACCTCCTGGCTGCTTTCACTGGCTGTCATTGAGTGTATGAAGCTTTTCCAGATGTAGGGCATGAGCTGTCAGTCAGTGGATCTACCATTCTGTGGTCTGGAGTTTGGTGGCACTCTTCTCATAGCTCCAATAAGCAGTGAATCAGTGGTGACTCCATGTGGGGGCTCACACTTCACATCTGCCTTCTGCATTGCCCTAGCAGAGGTTCTCTATGAGGGCTCTACCCCTGCAACATACCTCTGCCTGGACATCCAAGCATTTTTATACATCCTCTGAAATCTAGGGGGAGGTTCTCAGAACTCAGTTCTTGACTTCTGTCCACCTGCAGGCTCATCACCATATGGAAGCCACCAATGCTTAGGACTTGCACCCTCTGAAGTGAAGGCACAAGCTGTACCTCCTCCCCTTTTAGGCAGGGCTGGAGTGGCTGGGATGCAGAGCACCAAGTCCCTAGACTGTACACAGCAGACCCTGGCCCAGGAAACAATTTTTCTCTCCTAGGCTTCCAGGTATGTGATGGGACAGGCTGCCATGAAGGTCTCTGACATGCCCTGGAGACATTTTCCCCAATGTCTTGATGATTAGCATTTGGATCCTTGTTACTTATTTATACAAATTTATGTAGCAAACTTGAATATTTCCCCAGAAAATGGAATTTTCTTTTCTACTGCATTGTCAGGCACAAATTTTTCAAACTTTTATGCTCTGCTTCCTCCTGAACACTTTGCTGCTTCGAAATTTCCTCCCCAAAATACCCTAAATCATCTGCCTCAAGTTAAAAGTTCCACAGATCTATAGGACAGGAACAAAATATCACCAGTCTCTTTGCATAGTGAAAGTGACCTTACTCTACTCCCCAACAAGTTTCTCATCGCCATCTGAGACTACCTCAACCTGGACTTCATTGTCCATATTCCTATCAGCATTTTGGCCAAAGTCATTCAGAAAATATCTAGGAAGTTACAAACTTTTCCACATTTTCCTACCTTCTTCTGAGCCCTTCAAACTGTTCCAATCTCTGACTGTTACCCAGTTCCAAAGTTATTTCCACATTTTCAGGTACATTTACAGCAGTGCCCCACTCCACTGGTACCAATTTAGTGTATTAATCTGTTCTCATGCTGCTAAAAAGACATACCCAAGGCTGAGTTGTTTATTTATTATTTTTTTATTTTTATTTTGAGTTCCGGGGTACATGGGCAGGATGTGCAGGTTTGTTACACAGGTAAACATGTGCCATGGTGGTTTGCTGCACTTATCAACCCATCACCTAGGTGTTAAGCCCAGCATGCATTAGGTCTTTTTTTCTAATGCTCTCTCTCCCCAACCCTACCCCTTGACAGGTCCCACTGAGTTGTTCC
The DNA here is from genome assembly GCF_043159975.1 of Macaca nemestrina. NCBI lineage: Eukaryota > Metazoa > Chordata > Mammalia > Primates > Cercopithecidae > Macaca > Macaca nemestrina. The sequence continues at coordinate 80,859,460 of NC_092131.1, forward strand.
CCTCTCTGTGTCCATGTGTTCTCATTGTTCAGTTCCCACTTATAAGTGAGAGCATGTACTGCTTGTTTTTCTCTTCCTGCATTAGTTTGCTGAGGATAATGGCTTCCAGCTCTATCCGTGTCCCTGTAATCAACATGATCTTGTTTCTTTTTATGACTGCATAATATCCCATGGTATATATGTACCACATTTCTTTTTCCAGTCTATCATTGATGGGCATTTGGGTTGATTCCATGTCTTTGCTATTGTGAATAGTGCTGCAATAAAAATATGCGTACACACAAGGAAAAAGGTTTAATAGACTTACAGTTCCACAAAGCTGAAGATGCCTCAAAATCATGCCAGAAGACGAATGAAAAGCAAAATTTTATCTTACATGGCAGCTGACAAGAGGGCATATGCAGGGGAGCTCCCCTTTATAAAACCATCAGATCTCATGAGGCTTATTCACTGTCACAAGAAGAGCATGAGAAAGACCAAACCCCATGATTCGATTACCTCTCACCAGGTTCCTCCCCCAACACATGGGTAGTATTACAATTCAAGGTGAGATTTGGGTGAGGACACATAGCCAAACCATATCAATCTTAAACATCTTCTTAGTATTAAATAAAAGAAAGAAAAGAAAAGAAAAAAATCAGGATTATTAATGAAAATATATAGGCACAAAATCTTAATATCAACATTTTAAAAATTTGAATTTTACCAACCTAGAGTTTTATCTACATGCATGAATTAGCATGTAGATGAAAAATGCCTTAATCATGTTGAAAGTATGTCATATGGTAGCTTTTGAAATGGATTCTTCAGTTACTTTTAGAAACTGTTAATTTTTTTCTTCAATTACTTTTCAAATATAATGTACAAAGTAAATAGAAAATAATCAAATAGAGAATCTTAGTTAAAACACAGAAATGTAAAGCAGAAAAAAAGAGGGAGTATTGCATAATTTACTGACCCCTTCTTTCCCTGAATTTGAATTTGCCTATGTCTTACCAAATATTTCATTACATTATATAGTAGAACTAATTTTAGTATAGAGAATTTCAGGAAGACCACTGTCTACTACTTAGGTTTCACATGCTTTTTCAGTGTTGAAAGGTAGATAAGCATTTGTATGAGGAGCAATCACTTAAATTTTATTTAAATTGAGATTGTGGTAGGTTCATCTGCTGTAAACATCATTTATTATCACATTTGACACTCATGAAACTCTCTAAATTAGATACCACAATTTATATTTTCAGGGAATATAAATAATGAGCCAGCTAAATGTCACTCAGTAAGAGCCTTTAGAACAATCCTTTAAAGCCAGGTTGGTACGTTCCTCTCCACTCGTCCAATGAACTTTCTTTGAATATAATTTAATTTAAGGATCTAATGCAACATAAATGATGAGCATAGAGTGCTGTAAGAAAATTCAAAATCTACAGTTAACTAATAATATGACATTTGGTGGGCTAAACTGCAGAATTTGAAAATAGACATTGTCAACAGTGCCACAAGATAATGCACAGATTAAGTTCTAGGACATGTCAGGGGTGAGTTGGGTCTTCATCTTGAAGTCCAGTCTCCTCCTTTCTAGCAATTCCTGGTCAAAGTTACTGTCTCACATACAAATAAAAATGTTGAAAAGAGTAAATAAATGAAAATTATTTCATGAGGAAAAACAGAGGATTAATGGAAGCAGCAAGATATTACAATTTGGCATCAAAGAGAGTGCAATACTTTGACCAGTTAGCCTCATACTTGTCGAGGAAATTTAATTCCAGACCAGATATATCTGCAAAGGTTTACCTTATGCATTTTAGCAACAGTTCTGGACATACAATGCATTTTTTAAAAACCTTAAATGTGAGTAGTATGAATGAAAAATCTAGCTTGACTTAAGGCTCTAGAATGTGAGCCCTCTTTTAAGAATCTTCTAAATTGAAATAAAATGTTTTCCTGATTTAGCCGCCAAATCTAATGCCAATCAAATAAATGAAAGTAATATGGAGAAAATGTGTCCCAAAAGCAGAGGTTATTTCTAAGCATGAGTGTGGTCTAATTTTATTTTTTAGGTCTCTGGGTACAGAGTTTGTTGTGCTTGTAGTTTTGATTAGAACCCAACTGCATTCAGCAAAACTCCAATAACCCCATTGTAATTATATTACTCAAGGCTTTTGAGATTCAAGTCCTTAAAAGTTGTGGTCCTTACATGTCCCATGGAAATACCTTTATCTCAGACCCAGGAAGTCTTTTTCACTAGACTTTTGTTATTAAAGGCTTGCAATCATATAAGTACAAGAAAAATAAATACATATTATATTGCAAATCCCTAGAGAGCACAGTGCATAGAAAGTGATCTTTTCATAGCCTCCTTTTCACTTGAGATAAATATAAAGTAATTGGGAAATGGCAGTTTCAGTAAAAGAGATTTAATTTGTGATTTTGCATTTTCAATTTTTTACCTATATATAATTTTAAAATAAATTTCAGATTAGACATATAGTACAAAAGAGTTAGAAGAGTTAAAGACTCTAAGCAAGGTCTTACCCTAACCCATCCTCATCCAATAACATAGAGCTAAATACAAAAAGAAATGTCCATAAGCATTGTACCCTAGTTGATAATTCTGAAATTGCTTGTATACTAGGGTTGAGCAAATAAATAAGTAAATTATAGAAAATAGAAACCGGGTGACTATGGTAAGAGGTAGAAGTCACAGATAATGAGGGGGAAGGTTAGAATAAATCCTGTGATGCTGGAAAAGAGAGAGAGAGAGAGAAAGAGAGAGAGAGATGTACAAATGGATATTTAAAGAAATGTTTCTATACATTTATTTACATGCATATATTTAGTATACATACATGTATCTCCTAGCTCTGTATGCTAAGATGGCCTAAAAACAATGAAATTTCAGTAGCAGTTATCACAGCTAACACCCACATATATCTTGGTTTCTAAATACTATTCCCCAGTAAACTGATATAGAAGGTTCTTGGAGAAATGACTGAATCTGAAGCTAGGACAGAAAATACAAGCTCGTTCTGGAATATACCGCAGTAATAGAAAGAAAGGAAATGTCAACTTGGAGGCAAGATCTACTGATGAATGTTAAAATGAGTGAGTCAAACTTTAAAGAGAATAAGATATTTGTGCAGTCTCAAGGGATCTTGCTCAAAATATTTATTAATTACTCTGGTGATTTAAAAATATCTGCACAAATTATTTAATATTCTTCCCTCAAGGAGGTGGAAGAGCTTAATTCTTCCTCCTTAAGTGGTGACTGGATTTGGTGGTTTTCTTCTTTAAAAATTAAATATGGAAGGGACAAATCAAAACTTTACAGGAAAAAAACCTGGAAAATACCATCCTAGCCAAGTGATTAAGGCTAAAATCACCAGTAACATTCATGTTAATATCAGGAAACTCTCCCCTGATATAATGTAAGAAAAGAAAGCACTTCATCTCTCTGTCATTCTTAACCCCAAACCATAACCACATTCTTTAAGAAAGCATTAGAAAAATTCAACTGAAATAGATGTTACTATACTGGCAGGCATAAAAAATGAATGCCAAGGTAAACAGCGAAAACAAAAATGGAAACAAGCCAAACCAAAACAAGAGCCAAGAGCAAGGAAAGAGTGAGAAAGTACCATAAATTAAAGGAGACTAAGAAGATGTGATGGCTGAGTGAATCACGGTATCCTGTACTGAATCCTAGATCACCAAACAAATATTTGTGACCAAACTTGTCGAATACGAAAAGATATTCGCAATTAATGCTATTTCACTAAAGTGAATTTCTGAGTGTTGATAAATACACCAGATTATGTGAGCTGTTAACCTTAGGAATAGCTAGAAGCAGAGCACATGGGAACTCTGTACTACCTTTGCAACTCTTCAGTAAATCAAAAGTCGTATCGAAATAAAAGGTGAAAAAAATTCTTTTTATCACTAGTTGTGAGCTCATGCTCAGCTTATATGTCTTTTGTTTTCTGTTTTATTTATTTTATATTGTTTCCATTTTTCTAGGATATAACTGCATTTGACAAACTATTCCTTTATGTTTCTTTATAAGACTTCTGACTTAAAAAAAAAATTGACTGACAAAGTTCAAAGAAACTTATTCCCTGATCATTTCTTTATGCTGCTAATGTCACTCACATCCAAGATCTCTGACCTGCAATTCTTCTAACTAAATTTTTAGAGTGTTGACTGTCATTCAAAGAAACATAAATCCCATCCTCTGGGAGTTATATGTACTTTACGGAGAGCATTGTTATATTTCAAATGATTCTGTTTGTTTTATGATTCATCAGAAACGTAAGTACGTGAAAAAATAGCCTGAAATTCAGGCTAAGATAATGTATGTATTTTATTGATATCAGTCCTACTTATAACCCCATCATTTAGTGTTTAGTGTTTTTAGAGCAGTAGATATATACAGAAGAATTGAACAAGTAAAAGTGGCCATTCTATCCTCAAATAAATTAAAGGATTAGATAGCACATAAAGATCATTGCAACTTTCAGACATGAGTTTATGTATCCTGGAACATACTGATTTCCAAGAATTGCATAAATTGATGCTTTTAAGTGTCCTTGACACTAGTTGTATTCAATGTCTGACTAGGGTATGAAAGAGAACTAAAATTGTTATTTAAAATACTTTTAAATTACTCAAGTTTTTTCAAATGCTCATGCTTACCAGGCATCTAAATGAGCCCGTTATTTTTGGTAAATTCTATCCTAAGATGTTATCTGTGGCCTCCAAGTAGATAAAAAAAGTTACTAAGGTAGTGAATTGGCCTCATAGGCTTATCAAGGTTGTCTGTTTCTCTCTTAAATTTCTACAATGATGCTTCTTTATTATATATTATGTAATCTAAGAGTGAGGTAAAAGTCCTATGTCTGGGTCAAAGACAGTGTTAAGAATAAAATAGTGACATCCAGGTCCAGGAGAATCAATGTAGATATAAGAAAGAGGTACTAACAAAAGTACTAAATAGCAAGCTGGTGTGATGGTACAGATAAGAAAGTTTGAAATATGTAGAGGTCAAGAAGGAAATGTTCAGAAACAGTCTAGCAGTCAGACATCGGGAAGTATGCTCATGCTGGGGATCAATTTGGTCAAACTCAGATAAGGTTTTGGACAAGAAAATCAGATGCAGCACATAAGAGATTAGAGGACCTTTGGTTTAAGTCAAATCTGACCTCAGAGAGGTACAGAATTTTCACTGTATCCTGCTGGAATAAGATTCACTGAATTTGATTAATCAGGGTAAAGAAAGTCCTGACTGCTGAATTAAGCAATTCTCTGTTCCAAACACATATTCTGAAATATATAAAGTTATATTCATTGTATTCATCCACACAATATAGTCTGTATTTTTAACTTTCTTGTCTTTGATAAAGGCACTGATTTAACACCCAATCACCATGCTTAAATCTGCAACCTATTTTTTAAATTTCTCACTCTCTTCCACGATAAGTAGATAAGGGCTTCTACCCACAAATGTATTTGGCATTCATCTCCTTTCTTTTATGCTATTGATTTAGTTTCACCTCTCATCATTTATTACAAGACACTTCAATAACCTCTTAGAAGTTTTTCTTGTTAAACATCTTTTCCATATTTAATTAACTTCTTAAAAGACGGACACGATCATATCAACCATAGCTCAAGAACCTTTGCTTACAGAATGAGCTTAAACCTTAAAAACAAAATAATACATACTTCTTGACCAAGCTGTAACATATATTTTCCTGCTCATGCAGACTTTGTTGACTTAAGTTGAATCACTTAATCTTCCCAACACCCTATACATCTCTCCATATCTATCCATTTACTTACATTGATACTGCTCTAGCCATTTTGCCTCACCCTTACAGTTCAACTTAAAAGCCACCATGCCATCATTTATTTTATCAAATACTCTTTTTCTAAGCCTACATGCTAATATATATGATGTTTATGTGTTTTATATTATAGTAATCATGTTGGCTTTCTTCATCAATTGATTGTCAGCTATTGAAGTGAGGAGTTCTTTCCGGTTCAGCTTTTTATAACTCAACAACTATTCAGATGAAATAATTGATTGAGAATCAGATTGAGCAATTGGATAGAAAATTAGAATTTTTTTAATAGAAAGCCAAATAATAACAGAATAAGGAATGGATATGAGGTAAGGTTTTTCAAAAGAGGAAAACCTCTAGTACACATCATTCCCTAAAATATATCTAACGTTAGCAGAAAAATCCAACTACTGATTCACAAAAACACTGATTTCGAGCATATGACACTGAAAAAATAATGTGCTTATGCTTGTTGCTCAAAATAGTGATTCTTTTTGGGCTAACCAAATATTTTCCATATTTAACTCTCAGTTAACTTTAGAAAGTATATGCCAGAGAGTAGCTAGAGGTGGTTACTCTAAACAAATTATCTAAATGAAGTATGTGCTTCCATAACTTTCCATAGGCAGGTACCATAATTACCAGGATGGGAAAAATATAAATGTTCCATGCCTTGTAATCCCTTATTGCAAGACTATTATTTTCATCTAAGGGGAACTAATTGGAGATCCGACTTTAATTCACCTCTCTCATTATCAATCAATCACAGTGGAATACTGTCCACTAAATCACCTGAGTTTCATACCCATTTGTTGACTGCACCATTTTTGCCATTTGACAGACCATGTATTTGTCGAGCTATATTCCTAAGGCTAGGAGTAAGCTGCTTGCTTTAATTTCACCCTAAAATACAGATAAAATCCTATCAATAGCAAAGGAAAATTTTTCAAGAAAGAAAACAGGAACAAAAATAGCAGTTCATTCAGGAAGACAAAACAAAACAAACCATTCCACATTTTCTAACATCCTGAACCTTCAGGTCAGAGCATCTACTGTGGGACTTCATTTCAGAATTCTGTTGGTTGCACTGTTATTCACAGTTTTTCAGCACCTCAACATATGTCCATCTATCTCCTTTCTGTCTTCTATCTATCTATCTATCTCTCTATCTATCTCTCTATCTATCTATCTATCTATCTATCTATCTATCTATCTATCATCTTTCAATCATCTATCTATATCTATCTCTATCTGTCATCTATATCACCTATCTAATTAAATGTAAATAAAAGTGTCTCTTTAGTTTAGTTATTGGGGCAGAAATAGTACTGTCATGTCAGTCTCATATTCCATATGTTTTTTACTGTATTACCTAACCTCCCTGTAGTTATGTGATGACTTGTAAATATTTCAAATCAATGGGCTATGATTGGTGTACACATATTCTGACAAATAGTGGATCTGAGCTCTTTGTGTAATTTCTTACCTCATCACAGTATTCAAGGAGGTCACAAAACAGAAGCAATTAGCATAATTCCATCTTATTTTGAAGTCCTGAATAAGTAGTAGGAATCACCATGGATTTACCACCTATGATAAATGAACCATTATGTTCAGCTGCTCAGATGTTGGGGCTATTTGCTGTTGCAGAATACCCTAACTGGTTCTATCTGTGCTTTAACAAAAGAGGGAGCCTCAACATATACTGTTCATACTTATGGTGTTCACAGATAATAAAAAAAAAATCAATATTTTCAAAAATCTACTCTAGAAATAGGGCACATCAAAAAATCATTATTAAAGGGTTCTTTCTGTATCATATACTGTGCACATTTGCATTACAAGTATTGTGGTTCTGTGATTCTCAATCCTGGGAAATATACATGTACGTATGCATATATATATATATATGACTCCAGTTCATACTGATGGTTAAGAACTACTAGGGAGTAGAGTTATAGTCTGAAATGTTTTCTTCTTTTGAATAAATATATGTCAAAGTTTTAGGAAAAGACTTTTACAGTACATATGTTCTATAATAAATAACAACATTAAGTAATAATACTACAGGTGAAAAAACACCAGCTGACTCATCTTTATTTCTGTAATATCACCTAATTCATTTTTAGTAATTGTCTGACTCTAGTAAACACGTAAATCAGTGGAAATAATATAGATTTTGAGTCAAATAAATTTATGTTCCAATACCAGTCCTTCACTTACTCACTGTGTGACCTGAGGTAATTTCTTAGTCTCTTTGATGCTAGTTTCCTGTTCTGGAAACTTGAGATAATACCCTTCTTACACTGTTGCTCTAGGATTACGTGAAAGAATTTTCATAAGACATAATCAAACTATCTTAAAGTTGCTTGACGAAATTAGGTACTTTGATATAAAATCAAGAGTGCTGAAGCTGCCTGATGGCTCAAGAATACATCCCACAGTAGTTCTCCTGTGCTGAAACTTCCAAAATTGAAGCTTTGTTCTTTTGGTTGAGGTTGTGCTTCTTGTTTGAATTTTATATACAGTTTAGAATGGTAACACATTATTCTCTATCAAGAATGTATTTCCTTCCAGCAGGGCCTTCCTGTTCTCTTCAGAATTCTTTGAGCAATATATATATATGTGTGTGTGTGTGTGTGTGTGTGTGTGTATGCTTTTCCATATATATATATGCATGGAAAAATATTTGACCATGAGCCTTTTGGAGAACAGACATTAAATGGCAGTAAAGTAGATAAATGACTTAGAAAAAGCAAGAGTTATCTTTGTTCTTGAAAATAGATCTATAGAAACATGTCCTAGAAAGAAAGTGCTCTCCAGATGACTTGAGAATTTGAGTGTTATTTATTCCTATCAAGCTCTTGGCTCTTCTTTGACAAACTTCCATTCTATCTGAGACCCTTGTGTGGTGCCATGTAGGGAAAGTTATTTAGATTTGAAAAATACCCCGCCTTCTGGGAACTTTTGTGATGATTGGTAGAAAAGAATCAATATAAAGTAATTTGTGATTAAATTGATAAGAATATAAAGACATATGAAAGCAATGAGCTATGAAAAAAGAAGTAATAATTCACAATGACATTCATCAATTAAAGGAATAATTTCTCATCAAATAAATTTTCATCTCTTTTATGAACTAATAAATTAAGAAAAAAATGTGTTTGTGTGAGGCAGGGAAGGGGACAGAAAAGAATGATGAGAAGATATATATTATTTTTGCTGCTCCAGATTCTTAATGTCATAACATGAGATAATAGACTTCATAAGACCATGCAAACATCTCAGCCATTTGCTACATTCATAGAAGGTGTTCAAGCTGTTGAGAGAATAAATCAATGACTAAATGAGTGTTTTAAGTCAATCACCACTGACTTTGTCAGTCTCCCTAAGCCTGATCAATAATTATTTGCCTTTAAATCTCTGGTAGTTTATGGATCTTACAGACTGTTGAATTGATTTGACAGAATATGGAGATTAGTTCTAGAAACAACCTTGTAAAATAATATTCTCAAAATGGAAACATTTATGAAGATATATTTTTGAGACATTAAGCAAAATAAAAAGGATGAGTATACCTTCCATAGAGATGACAACAAAATTTATACACACACACAATCCAAATTAAGTGAAGGAGTATAACCATTTAAGAAAATAGTTATTCATGTATCTGACAGTGTATAAAGTGATATTTTTAGGCTGTCTCAATACCTTGAATAAAAGTCCTTGTTATCACAGGACTTGATCAAAATTAACATTGTATTTACTATTTTTATAAAGTCCCAAATTACATTAAAGCTGCTCTTGAAGGTCGAAGAGATACATGCAAAAAAAATTGGTAATATTTTGTTTTGTCGAGTATACAGTTCTTTACACTATACAAATGCAAGGGAAAAATTTAATAGTGAAGGCATATTTTGGTTGTTACATTTAAATTTATTTAATTTTTTTCATCAGAAAATTTTCTGTAAGAAACTTGAACTGTAGCTTTTTGAGGAAGTCAAGCGATTAAAAGAACCTAATGAGGAAAAGAATCAATGGCCCAGAAGAACTGAAATTAGAATTAAGCATTAATTGATTTTGAAAAATCAGATTCAAAGGGAATATTAAATGCAATTCCTCTGAAACCATTAAGCTTATAGTAATGAAATGAGTGGGTATTGCTCTTAAAGTGGAATATTTTGATTAGATAGGTTTCAAGTTTCAAGTGGTTGGTTTTGAAGAAAGTTTTTCTGAGGGACATCAATGAAGTCTTCCTTCATTAATAAAAGTAACATAAAGCCAATGAGAGAAAGCTCCTTACAGGAAGGGAAACAAACTCAAGATCTGGTATAATTACTATCTTTTTATAAAAGTATGCACATTATCAGGTATTATAAGTACAAATATGTTCTAGTTATAAATATGAAATGATTAATTTGGCCTTTCAATGTCTCTTCCCATCTTATCTTTGATTTTACATGTAATTATATTTTCATTTTTTGCTTTTGCCTTCAGAATCAAACAGTTAGAATCTAATACATTGCTGTTAAAAGAGTAAAACAAAGAGTAAAGCTGTTGTGCAAATACTTTCAACTTATTACCTACTGAAAAGTATAATCTTGCCATTGTACTCTAAAAACAGAGAATTTTCACAATTAATGTTGTTGAGAAATTAGCCAGCCTATTGTAACCATCTTTTATTGTTTATGAAGTATCTTAGATGAGCAGATGTGTTTATGTAATTTGGTTTGATAATTTATACTAAATACAAAATTCTTCACGAGTGCCAAAAATAACAGGTGCTGAACAAAAGAACTTTAAAGAAGCTTTATTGAATTTCATCAATTTATCATTTAAAAGTAAAGAGTATATGACAGAATAAAACTGTAGGCATTAATAAAGCACCAGGGTGCTTGATAAGCATACATTCAAAAAAGAAAGAACAATTATTTAGATAAAACTACATCCTCTGAAAGTTCTTTCTCTCTTTTCTGTCTCTCTCTTGCTCTATCTATCTATCTATCTATCTATCTATCTATCTATCCACACACACATATATACACAGATATATATATATATATATATATATATATATGTAGATCTACAGAAAAATACATTTATAAAGAAACTGTCATAGGATGCGGCCTTATTCCAATAGATTTTTGTTTCCCTTTGAATGTATGTTTAAGTTTCCTAGTGTTTATTAATGCACGCAGCTAGTCTCCAAAGAGAGAAAGAGAATAATTTTTGTTTGTTTGTTTTCTTGTTTGTTTGTTTTGCCTGCACAACAGATTAACTGAGTGCATGGATGACTGAATCTCATCATTGATGGTACACATGAAAGTCAATATAAGAATAGCTCATGAAAACGAAATCACCATAGAGTTTATGGAATATGTTCAGATTACATGAGCTAATATTAATCTGGAGGACAGCTAGAGTCTTATTCAAAGTTATTGTTTCTTTGAAAATCTCTGTATGAACTTTTCACATCCATATTATTTACATGGACACAGCCTTCTGTGCTGTATGATGTTAAGATATTAATAGTAATATGAAAATACTTTCCTTCCTCACTCAAACAGGTCTCTTATCTTTCAACAACAACAAAAAACTATAGCTAATATATCTGGAAATGGTACATTTAGAATATGAACTTAAAATTATTAGTACAAATCTTATATAATATAACAATGAAAAACAAACTTTCAAAATAAATAGCATATTCCTAACTTGCACTAAATTTTTTTCTGCAGGTTCAAGTAGAAATTTATTATATTGCTTTGCCTCAGAGTAACCATAACGATATTAAGTTATCAGCATAGTGGGCCAGTTTTCACTGAATTGAGGTACTCTATGCAGTAAGCCATAGCACTGCTGTTGCGACGTTTCATCAATGACAGTTGATTCTGGAAATTCCCAGCTAATTTTGAGGAAAAGAAAATGTCGAAGAATTAGATTTGCAAAATAATTTTGCACACTTGTGCTCATAATTTGTGAAAAGGTATATGTTTGCATGAACATTTTTGGATGAAGCTTGAATTAATTTCTCTATTATGTGAATTCAAAGGTTTCTTCTTTCGCTTCTACATTTCCCATTTTGAATATTTCAATCTAAACCCTCCCCTATAATAGGGCAAGCCTTTTGGCTGCTCTCACAGTACCACATTTTGAAAGAGTCAGTACTTTTTGCTTTGCTCTGGCTCTATGGCTTATATAGATTAACTTGATGCCTCTTTTGTTGCCTAAAAATATTTAACCAAAAGAAAATTGTACTTTGCGATTATTAAGCACGAACTCTGTCTCAGACTTCCTATATTCCAAATCTTGCTGTACCACGCAGCGACTTTAGACAAGATGGCTTTTCTCCTCTCCTCTCCTCTCCTCTCTCCTCTTATCTCCTCTCTTCTCCTGTTCTTCTCTTTTCTTTTCTTTCATTTCTTTTCTTCAGATATCATATTGCTCTGTCACTCGAGCTGAGGTGCAGTGGTGTAATGGTGGCTCACTGCAGCCTCAAACTCCAAGGCTCTAGCAATCCTTTCGCCTCAGCTTCCTGAGTAGCTGGAAGTACAGATGCGTGCTGCCACACCTAGGTAATTGAGATGGGGGTCTTGATATGTTGGCCAGGCTAGTTTCAAACTTCTGGCCTCAGGCAATCCTCCCACCTCAACCTCCCAAAGGGCTGAGATTACAGGCGTAAACCACCATGTTCAGCCAAGACACCATTTCTAAACCTTGATTTCCACTGTTGTAAAATGACTATTGATAATTCAGCTCTATTTCTTTAGGTCTTTGTTTTAAGCAACATAATACATAGTCTTCAATATTAGCTATTATAATTATCTTACTCTTATGGCCCACAGTGGTTCAATCCCTTCTCCTAATTTTCATGCTGATTGTTTCCTGTGTCATTTGACATACAGACATTTATTTGTGTCATGATGAGATTATAGATTTATTGAAAGTGGGTACTGTTCTTTATATTTCACAGGTATTATTCATAGCCAAAGGTCCTCCACAGTGAAAACAGTCAACACGGTATCTTAGCACACTCTTGCTGATCTCATTGCGGCTAAGGTGAAAGACAGTGAATTGAATAATTGCAAAACAAAACAAAAAAACCTATAATTTTTAAAACTACAATATAAAAACAGTATGCCAGGCAATTTCAAGTATTTTATCTTAGTTAATTTTCACAGAATATACTATGAGTCACACAACTAATGTATTAGAGCCAGGCTACAAATATAGATCTCTTTCATTCCCAAACCAGAGCAAAGCCTACTTAGATGTCAGAAAACTGGCATAGGTAAAAACATTCCTATTTTTGTTTGTAGAATTATATACCTTCAACTCCGACTATAGCATTTTACAGCATAATAAACATACCATATAACCTGAGCTGTATAAGTTACTAATCTATATTCTTATTGAGGTAAAGAGAATCAAAACCCGAGAGCTTTTTATTTTTAATTCAGTAAAGTAGTTGTCAGTAAATAGTCTCATTCTTTTTCAAATAAGCTTTAGGATAAACAAAAGACTTCAGTTAAAATATTAAATCCACTTACAGATATGATGACTGAGACTCAGGCCTGGGTTTACAAAACAATATGAGGGTTTTTTGGGTTTACAAAACAAACAACATGAGAGTTTTTTTTTCATCCTCTAGTAATATCACTTAATGTCTGTAATTAAAGGAATAAAGGACAGTCTTTTTTTTTTTATTTTTAGCTATCGCAGGCATCCAAGTTGTTTTACATATCTGAAAGGTATCTACATTGAGACTGAGTTAAAAAAAAAAGCAAACATTTACCAGGAGGAATAAATGTATGGCTCTGATATATTTATAGAGCAATTTTTTATTTGCCATCAAGGGACAATTGGCTTTGTACCCAACATGATTTATCATGGAATGACAAGATGGGAATGAGCTTGAGATTCCATAAACTCCATTTTTCCCCTCCAAATAGAACCCAAACTAATTTATCTGAAGCAGATAAGAGTATTTCAAAGTGACCAAAAGGTTGTAATGTGGACTGCTACTCTGTGGACCAGCACTATAGTTCTGCTAGAGAATGAATTGGTCACTGAAGCCAGGACATGAAAAATTGGTTAGTGTAAGAATCCCTTTCTGGAAAGGTAAGCTTTTATTCTACACAAGACACCCTTTGCCGGTGTGATTTAATGCATCAGTTGTTCGGTACAAAGCCACAGAAACCATTTTATCCTGAAAATCAGAAGCAAAAACAAACAAAAAAGACATAAATGAGCAAAAGAAAGTCTTATAATATTACAGAATAAATGTTTTTACTGAATAATCTATTAATTTTCTACTCAGATTTCATTCAGGAAGTTATTTATTTTTATTAAAGCAAACAAAACAACTACAACAACAACAAAATTCTCCATTGCTACATCTACATGCAGAAAGATAGGACCCAGCCTGCTCAGGTCAGAGTCAGTAAAAAGCAACAATAAATATGTTTGCAAAGAACTTCCACTTTCTAGTTCTGTATATAAGGGGCTTAGATGTTGCCACTCTAACCTAACAACAAGTAAAAACCAAACAGACCAAAAAATCAGAACACTTTTTGGTTGCCTAAGAGCAGTGAGGACATAGGGCAAATTGCTGCCCTCAAGACGGAAGCGATAGACAAGTGAACACAGGAAAGAAGGGCATATTGGGGCAGAAACCACCATGGGGACCAGTGCCATGGTGGGTTAGCAAAATATTAATTGTAATTGATCCATTTTGGGGGTCTCAGTGTGGATAAGTCCGACAGTTAAAAACTCTAGATGAATCCAGTCATATGAGGGTCTCCCACAACAGTGTGAGATTTACCTCTAGGACCTCAACCTGGTTTCCATAATAAATATTGGAGAAAAATTTCCTGGTGCTACCGGCAGGGGGAGGGGAAAATGAGCAATACTGAAGTATGCCAAAACACTCTGTTCTTAGAAAGGCCTGCCCTTGGAGATGGAGACCATCCTGGCTAACATGATGAAACCCCATCTCTACTAAAAATACAAAAAATTAGCCGGGTGTGGTGGCGGGCGCCTGTAGTCCCAGCTACTCGGGAGGCTGAGGCAGGAGAATGGCATGAACCCCAGAGGAGGAGCTTGCAATGAGCCGAGACAGCACCACTGCACTCCAGCCTAGGCAATAGAGTGAGACTCCGTCTTAAAGGGAGAAACTAGTCTACCTCATCCCAAACTGTTGGGGTATTATCAGAGTCTAATTGATCTGGAGGAAGGGAAAGACCCAACTCCAGCCCTCTCTAGCTATCCTGCCCATGCTAAGAAGAAAAAAGCAAAACAAAATGGGGAAACACGTGTGAAGTTCATAGTTCTGAGGCTCAGACTCACCTCAAGACTGAGACTATAGGATTATGAAATGCTTCCACTCCCCCAGCACCTTATTGTCACAGTACTAAGAGCCTACTTATAGCATTTCCCTTTACCCAGTATGTCATGTCTCACAATCAAGAAGAAATTACGAGGCACACTGAAAGACAAAACATGACTATTTGAAGATACAGAGCCAGCATCAGAACCAGACATGATAGGAATATTGAGATCATAACACCAGGAATTTAAAACAACTATGATTGATATGCCAAGCGCTATAATGGATAAAGTAGACGGCATACAAAACCAGATAATAAATATAAGAAGAGAGGTGGAAATCCGAAGAAAATACCAAAAAGAAGTAATAGAGATTAAAAAAAAATACTGTAATAGAAATGAAAAATGTCTTTGATGAACTTATCAGTAGATTCAACATGGCCAAGACAAAATTTATGAGCTTGAAACTTTAGCAATAGAAACCTTGGAAACTAAAAAGAAAGAGAACACAGGCTGAATAAAATGGAATGGAGTATCCAAAGACTGTGGGTTACATATATTTATTTATAAGTAAAATGAATGATAGCAATGATACAAAAGACAGTGTAAAGGAATTAGGATTTTTAGATTATTAGGAATTAGGTTATTATTAGGCACATGCACTACTTAAGAAGGGATACAGTGTTATTTCAAAGTGAACTTTGATTCATTGGAAATGTATATTGCAAACTCTAGGACAACCATTTTAAAAAGTATTTAAATAACTATAATTGATATGCTAAGAAAGGAAAAAAAATCATAAAATGTTCAATTAAAGCCAAGAAAGACAGAAAAAGAGTCGAAGAAAAAAATTGGAACAAAGAACAAGGGCAGCAAATAAAAAACTAGTAAACAAATATGATGCATATTAATCTAACTGTGTCAATAGTCAGTTGGAACTGATTATTTTCAATTTCCTAAATGTACCCAGAGATTGTCAGAATGGACCTGAAAATAATACTCAACTGTAAGTTGTCTACAAATGAACCTCACTTTAAATATAAAGGCGCATATATATTGAAAGCAAATCAATGGAGACAAATAAACTGCACAAACACTTATCAAAAGAAAGCAGGAGTAGCTATATTATTCCGAATCGTGCAGACTTCAAAGCAAGCAAAATTATTGTGAATAAAAAAGGTGTTATATAATGAGAAAGGAATCAATTATCTAAAAAGATGTAATAATCCTTAATATGTAGACAATGAAAAAAGCATCAAACTATGTGAGGCAAAAACTAACAAAACTGTGAGAAGAAAGAAATGAATCCACTATTACAGTTGGGGACTTTGACACCCCACTATCAAAAATGGGCAAATCCAACAGGCAGAAAATAAGTGATGACATAGTTGAACAAAACACCAACAATCAACTGGGGAAAATCAGCATCTACATGCTATCCGACAGCAGCAGGATTCGCATTCTTCTCAAGTTCTTATGAAACACTCCCTCAGAAAGGCCACATTATGAACAACAATACACACATCAAAAAATTTAAAGGAATATATTTGTTCAGACTCCAAAGAATTAAACTAAAAATCATTTAAAGAAAGATTATTGGAAAATCTCAAAATATATGTTGATTAAACAACACAATTTTAATAATGCATGGATCAAAGAAAAAATAACAGAAATGAAACATATTTTGAAATAAATAAAAATGAAAACACAACTTATCAAAATCTATGGAATGCAACAAAAATGATGCTTAGAAGAAAATGTATGTCATTGAATGCATGTATTAGAAAACAATAAAAATCTAAAATTAGTAAACTAAGTTTATACCTTACGAAACTAGGAGAGTAAGATCAAATTAAATCCAAAGTAAGCAAAAGAAAAGAAATAATCAGAATTAGAGCAGAAACTGATAAAATTTACAAAGGGGATCAATAGGGAAAATTAACAAAATCAGAAGTTGGCTCTTGAAAAGATCAATAAAATCAACAGGGGACTGAAAAATACATGGTTACTTTAATAGATGCAGAAAAAGCATTTGACAAAATTCATCACCCATTTATGATTTTAAAATCCCTCCTCTCTAAGTACATGAAGGATAGAGGGAAACCTTCTCAATAGGGTAAGCTATTTATCCAGAAAATCTACACCTAACATTATATTTAATGGTGAGAAACTAGAAACTTTCCCACTAAAATCAGAATAGAGCAAGTATGTCCTTTCTCTTGACTCATTTTCAATATTGTATTGGAATTACTAGCTAATGCAATAAGATAAGAAAAAGAAATAAAAGGTATACACATTGCAAAAAAAGCAGTAAAACTATATTTGCATGCAGAAGACATGATTGTCTATGTAGAAAATCTGGAAGAATCAACACAAAAAAAATCTAGAACTAAGTAATTATAGCAAGTTTGAAGAATCCAAGATGAACATATAAAAGTCAATCACTTTCCAGTTGGGTGTGATGGCTCACACCTGTAATCCCACCACTTTGGGAGGCAGAGGCAGGTGGCTCACTTGGGGCCAAGAGTTCAAGACCAGCCTGGGCAACATGGTAAAACCCTGTCTCTACTAAAAATACAAAAAATAGCTGATTGTGGTGGCACATACCTGAAATTTCAGCTATTTAGTGTGGCTGAGGCACAAGAATTGCTTGAACCTGAGAGGAGGAGGTTGCAGTGAGCTGAGATCTGCCACTGCACTCTAGCCTGGGCAAACAAAAAAGGACCAATCACTTTCCTATATACCAGTAATTTTTAAAAAGTGGAATTGGAAATTAAAAACACAATATCATATTCATAAACACTTCAAAAAATAAATTAACTATGTATAAATCTAACAAAATATATACAATATCTATATAGGGAAAACTGCAAAATTATAATAAATGACATTTTAAAAAACTATATAAATGGAAGGGTCTTCCATTTTCATAGATAAGAAGACTCAATATTATTTAAATGTCAGTTTTGTTCCAAATTCATCTGTAGATTCAATGCAATCCCAATAAAAAATTCCAGTGAGTTATTTTGTGAATAATGATAAACTGATTCTAAAGTTTATATAGAGGGGCATAAGACATAGAATAGACAACACAATATTGAAAAAGAATAACACAGTTGGAGTAGTGACACTACCCAACTTCGAGGCTTGCAACAAAACTAAATTAATCAAGGTAATATGGTATTGATAAAATAATACACATATAGATCAATGGAACAAAATATAGAGCCCAGGAGTACACCACCATAAATATAGTCAACTGATGTTTTATAACAGTGAAAAACAATAAAATGGAACAAAAATTGTTTTATCAAGAAAAGGCACTTTGGGAGGCTGAAGCAGGCAGATCTCGAGGTCAGGAGATCGAGACCATTCTGGTTAACACCGTGAGACCCCGTCTCTACTAAAAATACAAAAATATAGGCAGGCGCCTGTAGTCCCGGCTACTTGGGAGGCTGAGGCAGGAGAATGGCGTGAAGCTGGGAGGTGGAGCTTGCAATGAGCCGAGATGGCGCCACTGTACTCCAGCCTGGGTGACATTGTGAGATTCTGTCTCAAAAAAAAAAAAAAAAGAAGAAAAAAGAAAAGAAAAAAAAAGAAAAAGTGCTGGAACCACTGGACATCCACACATAAACAAACTAATTTAGACACAGGCCTTATATCTTTCACGAAAAACGAACTCAAAATGGACCACAGACCTAAATGTAACATGCAAAACTTTAAAAATCCTATAAGATAACATAGGAGAAAACGAAGATGACCTTGGATATAACAATGACTTTTCAGATACAACATCAAAGGTACAAACCATGAAAGAAATATTTGATAAGTTTGGCTTTATTAAAAGTTAGAATTTTTGCACTGTGAAAGACAATGTGCAGAGAAAGTAAAGATAAGCCACAGACAGAGAAAATATTTGCAGTAGATGCATCTGATATAGGAATGTCATCCAAAATATACAAAGAACACTAAGAATTTGACAATTAGAAAATGAATACCCCAGTTACAAAATGGGCAAAATACTTGGACAGACACCTCACCAAAGAAGATATACAGTTGGAAAATGTGTATATAAAAGCATGTTCCATATCATTTATCATTAAGGAAATGAAAATTAAAACAACAATGAAATACCACTGCACACTTATTAGAATGGCCAAAATCTGAAATACTAACAGCATGAAATACTGGAAAGGATGTAAACAATAGAAACTCAAATTATTTGTTGATGGGAATGTGCAAACTGGTATCACCACTTTGAAATACAACTATCAGGTGTGTATACAACAAAACACTCTCTTACCATGCAATGAAGCAATTGTTCTTGATATTATCCTAAAGGAGTTAAAAACTTAATGTTTACATGAAAACCTGGACAGATGTATTTTTAGCAGTTTTATCCATAATTGCTAAAATTTGGAAACAACCAACATGTTCTTCAGTGGGTAAATGGATAAATAAACTTTGGTAATTGCAGACAATGGGATATTATTCAACAGTAAAAACAAATGAACGTCCAAGATATGAAAAGATACAGGGGGAAAGTTCAATGCATTTTACTAAGTGAAGGAAACTAACCTGAAAGTATATATACTGCATATTCCAATTATGTAACATTCTGAAAAAGACAAAAAATATGAAGACAGTAATTAAGATCAGTGGATGCCAGGGGTTGAAGGGAGGAAGGGAGGGACGAGCAGGCAGAACACAAAGGATATTTAGGGCAGTGAAAATACTTTTGATGATGTTATAATGATGAATACATATCATTATACATTTTTTCAAACCCATAGAATGTAAAATACCAAGAATGAAATGCAATGTAAACTATGAACATAGAGTGATAATGATGTGTAACTATAGGCTCATTAATAGTAACAAACCTACCACTCTGGTGGTGGATGTTGATAACAGGAAAATGAATGCATGTGGAGGGGCAAGGGATTTATGGGAAATCTGTATACCTTTCTCTTAATTATTCTGTGAAGTTAAAACTGCTATAAAATTAGAATTTAAAAAAATATGATATGCATTGGTCAAAGAGCACCACATATTTTAACTCATTTAACTCAATGTCTTGCAAAGAAATTGAAACATTTTTAGATGGTGAGTATATAGTGGCATACATTTTGCAGAGGTTAAGATTAAATTTCTTAGGAATATCAAATACCAAAACTATGTTATTTAATACATTTTTAGAAATTGTGGATTTAATTATGGCTCTCACCTTTACGTAAAATGCGGCGGCAGTCTCTCCCAAATTTGGATTGTTTACTCAACCATATTTACTAAATGAGTTCTGTATTCTATGCTTTATATTAGGCCAGGGGACTCAACAATAAACCAGACCAGTATGGCTCTATCTTCATGAACAGCATACACAGTAATTCAGGACTCATGGAAGTCGATGAGCGGAACACTGAAGACCCAACCTGAAGAAATTCCATTTATGTGCTACACCTGCGTTAGAGTTTTAAATACTTTATATAAAAGGACAGAAACCTAGAAATTCATATCTGAAACTATCTGTACATCACTTGTTGTTTTTAAATGTAATTGTGCCGAGGTTTTATATGTATAGTGTTATTTTGTATCATAGTTTTAGCCATCAAACTTCTAAAAAATTTGACACACAATTCCATTTCATTATATTTTACAGAATTTTCCTTACAATTATATTCCAGGCTTGTCATGTGAAAGCCTCTTTTACAAGAAATATTATATTAATATTATCATCTTCAAAATGTTACTTTCTTTATTTTCCACTAAATTCTTAGTGTTTTTATACTTACCTTCAAAAATAACAGAATAGCACATTGAGATCTCAAAATTTCTAAAGTTTAGCTGAGTCTTAATCATAATAACATTTTCTATAATTTAATGCTTAACACTATTGACTGCATAATTCAGGGCTAATTTTATTACATAGCTTTATTTTATCTACACGTATTTCTCATTTGAGTTAGGGTATCAAGAAACAGGGCACCACCCGGTGGTGCTGCTTCCTGAGCCAGGAGAACTGACACATAGATCTGAGTTGCCATCTACTAGGAATCATATTAGCAGTATTTTTTCATAGCCTTGTCTCTAACACCACAACAAAAAGAGTTTAAAATGTGCAAAACATAATAATGTGGACATTTAATTAATCATAGTTTGCACATATTAAATTGTTCTTGGCAAATCTTTAGAATTTTAGAACTGTGATCTGAGTATCATAGATTAGAAAAATGTTTGTGTAGAAGAAATATAATCTTTATTCACCACACAGAATATAGTCACATTAGGTATTTGAAATATTTTAGTAAATACAGTGCTTTCAGGAAAAAGAAAAAGACTATGCCCCCAAGCAAATTTATTTTAATAAGATATATTTAATTAGAGAAACTCCTCCAAGGATGCTCTGTAAATAACATGGCATAAGATATATACAGTAAATTGAAGTAGTTTTACTCAATAATAGAAAAGCAAATATTTTCTTAGTAAAAGTTAAAGATGATATTGTACTGGGTTGAAAGTCCAAGAAAATTATATTATTACTCCATATCAAAACAAATCTAAAAAATGATTTGTGTTTTTCCCTATCTCAATGACTATTTTTGGCACTTTATTTAATCAAGTCAAAACGATACATTATATCCAAGTCATGTAACTGAATTATTTAGTATTTTTTTTAGTTTGCATATGTGTTTGTTTTAAAATACACAGAGGAGGAATAGTAGACTTTTTTCTTTTAGGGTCTCAGATTTTTAACTCTCAATTTGGAAGAACTTGTCAGAACATCTATTTCCACTGAAGGTCACAACTTTAAATTTGATTATTACCAAAGGAAATATACTGATGAATTGACAGCTTAAGTCTGTGATTTTCATTCAGTTACCTCATTTCTATTGATTGTTCTTTGAAAAGACCTTCACATCTGCATTACAATTTTGCTCTCACACTAATATGTAACTACTTTTGGCTGCTTCCAAGAAAAGTTAAGAGCTTGCCAAGAAAGAGTTTATAAAATTTAATTTTGAAAACAGTGTTCTTAATGTAACAGTGTTTTAAACGCTGACTCCATGTTACTAGACGTATTGACATCTACTTATTCAATTTACTGACCTTGACAGAGCTATAAATTACAGTGAGGAATACTATCAGAATGATGGCCAGAATTTTTGGCCTTCTCTTTATGTTTTCAAATAGAAGAATTACAATGCTCATTCTGAAAATATTCTCTTCTGGATTATTTTGCTTCAGTCCCTTAATCTACAAAATGTAATTATTTTTCTAGTTGGTTAATGCATGCTTTGATTTCAAGGAAAGCATGACACTAGACACTTGTAAAATTATAATCATGTTTGTAGTTTTGACATAACTTAATTAACAGTCTCTCACACATGATACTAGGTGTCAAATGCCTCCCATATGTTTTCTGCTCACACCCTGAACCAGCTATCCAAATGAATAGATTCAATGAGTTACATTTGGTTATGACAGAAAACTAAGTAAAACATAATAAAAACCTCCTCAACCAAGGATTAAAATGATCAGAATAATTTTGTGTAATTCTGAATTATAAATATTTTTCTGGAAGCATGAAGTTTTACTAACACAGCTACTTACTAAAACTGGAATAAATATTATGTATTAAATACTCATAGAGCATTTTTTATACAACTGAATAACAATACCTTGTCATTTTTAGATAAGTTTCAGTGTGAAAATGTACTTTTAGGGTTTGGTTTTACAACACTTTTTTCTTGTGTCAATTTTAAATATTCACCCTTTGAACCTATGTGTTTATTCAACTTACAAGAATCAATGAAAAATTCAGGGTATGTTCCTACCTAATCATGTACAAACTTTTTTTACAAAAATTAAAGCTTTAAAAATATTTTATTTTACCTCCTCGATATTTTGCAGGTAATATTTAATATACATTTATTGTTTGCATAGTCAAAGGAAGAAAAATGAAAAAATTGTGCTTGTTATTTATGGTATATAAATAGTTAAATAATAAGAATATATTCACAATGATTTTATGTACTATCAAATTACACTAAAAATGTAACTAAGAATCTTATAAGAGTTTTCTAGTTAAAACTGCTTCCTATCTGAATGCTTTGCTATAATTGTGATAAATGACCAACTAGAGCAAAAGTTCAAAAATAGAACTTAAATTTAATTAGCCAATGAAAGGTCTAAGTCCTGTCATCATATTTCATGACTACAGTCAGTTCCTAATTTATTGTACAGTTATGGGAAGAAGCCCATATAAAACTTCACTCATATAAAACTAATCTGTAATATTTTAAGGGACATTCAATGTGTCCTGTAGTTAGTGCTTTTTATTTAATAAAAAGCAAGATAAAATTTGCTGACATGCTTATAACACAAACCCTTGATGATGTTGCTTAATTCATGAGCCTCAAATCCATTTATTTCATTTCTAGACAGTAAACTTTTAGTTTTAGTTTCACATGGCATTTAGGACAAAGTCCAAAGGCTTTAAGATGGCAATAAATCTCCACATTACCTGGTCCCAGTGTCACCTCCCACCACTCTGAAATGTGCATGCTAGGTACCTGCAATATTAAAATATCTGAAGTCCTCACACACACAGGGTTCTTTTTCACTCCATTGCCAGATTTCTCGTGGTGTTCCTTCACTGAGACTCTCTTTGGCTTGGTTAAATTCATGTTATTAATTTTTGGTCATGCACTAAGAATTAGCTAAAAGTCACCTGGAGTAAGTCATCCCTAATACTCTAAACTGGAGTAATCTAACTGGTCTCATCTTCTTGCCATCCCCAGAAGCTAGGCATACTTGTAGTATGGTATTATAATTTAGTTTTTTATTTACAGCACCCCAAGAATAGAGTAATACCTAAAGACCGATTAAATTAAATATCTAATGCTTTTAAAACATTAATTTGTTTAATCTATTATAGGATGTTTCCAATAGATCAATATTCTCACCAGACTACAGATTACTTTGTATATGTGTGTATAACTTATTGATATAATTTACAATCAAATATATAAATACTATTAAAATGATTTTGGCTAAATTAATGAAATATTAAACATTAGGGAAGCCTAGTAACAAAATAACAAATGTGAGTGCAGACTTTCACTTGGAAATCTTTGATATCTAAAGCAAAAATGATAATGCCATGGACTTCATATCAGTATTGATTGAAAGAAGATATATACCTACTGTGCTAACCAGAATTGCTCAGGAAAACTGAAACCACTCTATACTTTTCATACAGAAAAGATTTTGCTGAGGGAGTTAGATGTTCCCAAAAGTGTTAGAGAGCCAGAAATATGAAGATCAGAAAGGTAGATCCAGCTAATTCTGATCAAATTAGACATTATGGGAATCACAGGAAAACCACCAGTAAGATCAAAGATGCCTGCAGAACTAAGGCAGGTCTCTACAGTAAATTCCTCTAGGATGCCTGTTTATTAAGGCCCATGAGCGTGTCTGCCACTGCTGGAAGTACATTAATATGGCTCTGCTTCTTTTCTGCCTTCCAGATCTTAAATGAATACCTGACAGAATCTAACCTAGAGTCTTGCTAGCAAGGATTCTGAAAACATAATGCCCAAACTTTCATTCCTTGTGATATTGCAGAGAGTACAAAAGAGAAGAAAGTACTACTGCACTGTCCAAAAGCAACCAGGCACATTCCACCAACCTCGGCTATAAGCAGCCCTACTGCTCTTTCTATCCATATTTACATCCCAATTAACAATCACAACTTTATTATTCTTAGCTGTCAAAATACAACCATTTTAAACAAGGGCAGACATGCTTACCCTTGACAATCCTAAAATGGAAACCTATCCACTTCTGAGTGATATTTTTCCTCTTTTATTTCAATTCTAATTCCTTCGTGTGATCCAAAAATTTAAAAGTTGAAATTTCAAGTTAAATGATCTGAACAAACTTGATACAAAATAGTAAGTAAAGGTATGAGTAGAAATTATACCTGTTATTGGATTCAAGTGTGTGTGTGTGTGTGTGTGTATGTGTATGTGTATTAATAGGTATATGTATGTGTATATATTTGTGTACGTTTAAATATATGTATATATATATTTAGCGTAGCTACTATAAATACTCATTTCGTCAAATGATCAATAGGCTAGACCTGGTATTTATAAGTCCTCCTTTCACTAATCATATTTTACTTTGTCTTCAATGGGTTATGTTTTTTACCTGTTGGACACAAACCTTCCATTCTAAAGGGACAAACATATTAGTGATTCTGCCTGTATTGGGTAACTGCAGTTGTCCCTTAAAATTTACCATTGGCCATGGAATTGCTAAGAGGCCTAAGAGACTCTCTTGGATCTTAAATGTAGCCCTTCTTAGTTTCATTGTTTACCAGCAATTCCTTTAAAATGTTATTAGTGTCTTAACAGCAAATTGGTGAACACTTGGAACAGGCAAGCTTTATTTACAAAGCTTCCTGTTTACAAAGGTGTGGGTGGTGGAAAGCACAATGGACAGTGCACAACCAGGGGTTCTGTTGCAACTGAGCTGTTGCAATGCTCTTGCCTAAAAGGACAATGCAATGAAGTAAATATGAAACAGCAAAGGTTCTATGTAATGACCTGTCTTCAGGGAAGCAGTGACCTTCAGTGCAGGTGAATATTTAGCATGAAGCAATCTTAAAGGGAGAGCCTTGGAATACAAATATCCTGACTTCACTCTCTCTTTCAGGTCTTTTGCCAGGACTCCTCTCCATTAGCTGAAACCAACAAGAAAGCAGAGATTTATTTTATATCATTTATACAAGTTAGCATCCAAGGAAAAATTTGAGTGGAGGTGGTGAAAAGTAGATCAGGAGGGGAAAATGAAGATATGTTCTAAAATAACTAAGGTTAATCATTCATGTCATTACAGGAGTACTGAATTATATTGAACATCCGTACTGGTTCAATGGCATAAAGAATTGAGTGGTAGTCTTAGCAAGTAGATTGATTAAAATGTTGGTTATCTTATGAAAACATTATTTGAATATGAATATTTTTAAATCAACAGAATTTAATTATCTGGAGTTGGGAAGCAATATTTTGTGACTGGGTCAATAGAATCAATAGGTAGAGAACCACTCCCACATTTTTCCGTGCTTCCTGGACTCATGTTTTCCAGGTATAGTGGTGGTGGTGGGGGGGAATTTATTGGTTGCAGGCTCAAAGAATATACTGCATTTTGTAGGATATCCCTCCACTTTTAGTAAGCACTTTAATAAAGTCTTAATAGAGCAATCCACCATTCTGTGGAGTCAGCAATTTCTGCCTGATAGGGGATATGGTGGCAAAATCTCTTAAGCTTAGAGACTTCCATTTCAATTGCGTTACTTATTTTTCTATAAAATTTGTTACTTTCTTGGTAGCAATATTGTAAAGGATACCATGATTTTCTGCCTATATTTCAGACCAAGTTTTATAGAAAACATTGACCATATTTCTTTAAAAATGTATGCAGTGAAACAAGGAATTTACTAGAAACTAAATTCTCCATATAAATAATACAAATATGGTGGAATGTCTAGTTAATATTGCAGGCCAGTGAATCATCTGTCCATGCATGTGTGTGCTGGCAAGATAAAAATTCAATGATTTTAGTTTTAGGGTATCTACTCAAATTCTTACCGTGAGATCAATTGGTCTCAGACTGAGCACACTATTTCTCAGTTCTATCTATAGTATGCTGGTTTCTGTGTAGAATACTAGAGAACATCTCACTGAGAGAAACTTGTCATTGCACAGTGGTTTATGGGTGACTAGTTCAAGAACTTATCAGTCTCCACAGCTTGCAGAGATGGAAAAGTTTCTTTTAGATCATAAACATGCCTTAATACAAGTATGCTGTTTCCTGTCCTGTATAACTAAATAAAATGAATGTAATAAAACTATATATATTGTGCCACATTAGTATGTATCATTAAAGGTGGGCAATAGATTGGATCAAATTTAATTTATACTAATTAATCTTACTACTCTAAGATGAAATAAAACCTCAAGATGTACAGAAATTACTCTGAACAGTTAAACTTTGGTATTGGTTATTATTCTAAAATATCATCTCACTCTTTTTATTAGAGGAAAGTGAGAACAAATGCCTTTCTTATTTGTCTTATTCCTTTGTAAGTATTCTCTGGATGTAAAGTAAATGTCTATTGGTAAAAAGGTAAGTGGCAAATATTTTTAAAAATTAAATAATTTATTAATTATTACAGCAGAATTAGAAAATTTGTAACATCAACCTTCAATATATGTTATATTCATATGATATCTAACATGAATAATATTAAACATTTGATTTGAACAATTAAGTCATGTATCATAGCGCAAACAGCACCAACATTTTTAAAAGTAAGCATTAAGTCAATAAAAATATTTAAGTTATTCATTATGGCCCCAGTTATTAAATTAAATCAAATTGGGTTGATTATTAACACATACCTTGGTGATATCTAGTGTAGTCATATTAATTTACCTTCTTTAACTAGATAGGAAAAAAGCCACACAGGCCCAAATCTCTGATTGTTTTCATGTTTGTTACATTTATCTCATTGTAAAAGAAGAAACGATTAAGACAAATTTCTAGATAAGAGGCAATACCCACATTCATGATTTAGTTATAGTGCACATAACTACTGGCAGACTGTCATGCTCATCGTGTATTCAAAACAGTTACATAGACATAAAAAAAGCAAGCAAGAGAGAGAGAAAATAAGAAGGAAAAAAGGAAGGAAGGAAGGAAGGAAGGAAGGAAGGAAGGAAGGAAGGAAGGAAGGAAGGAAGGAAGGAAAGAGGGAGGGAGGGAAGGAAGGAGGGAGGGAGGGAATGAGGGAGGGAAGGAAGGAAAGGAGGAAGAGGGGGAGTGAGGTAGACAGACTTCATAAAGAAATTAAATCCATAGTTATGAGTATAATAAAAAGTTGCAAATGTTGAGGAAGTTAACTAGTAGAAATCTGAAATTAAAAAGACGAGGTCAGCATCTGGCAGAAAACAAGCAGTTAAAGATATGCCTTTACTCCTGCTTCTTACCGATACTCTAATAAAATACAGTGCAGATGCAAAGTGCAAATTCAAAAGGGTAAAAGCGAAAGATTAAAATAGTCAGGAAATGTCTTTTTTAAAAATTTATTTTATTTTTTTTTTTGCTTTTGGCCTTTGGAAAGACTGAAAACAGGTGTATGAGAAGTTACTGACTTTGCAAAACAAGGAAACTCTTATAATACTTGAGAATTTCTGGATGAATGTAAATTGATAAGAAGTAAATAAATATTTTTACAGAATCCCAGAGACGCTCAAGAAGGGTAGGAACCAGGGAATACAGAAAGTGGCAATGAGCTGTGAAGTTAAAATTTGAAATTTTAGTAGTATGTGTAACAACAGTTAACTTTCTCTTCACGTTCCAACTATTTATCTCCCACCCAGCAGAAAACCCAAGTTTTGCACTGTAGATTAGAAGTCAGAAAACTACAGCCTTCTGGTCAAAGCCACCCTGCCACCTGACTTTGTCTAGACAAAGTGAATGGAACATAGCCACACCCTTTCCTTTACATATTGTCTATGGTGGCTTTGGGGAAGAATTGAGTCATTGTTCCACAAAAACCATATGTTCCACAAAGCCAAAATCATGTACTCTCTGGCTCTTTAGAGAAAAAATGTTTCCTGGTATTGATCTAAATACAGAAACTAGAGAGAGCCAAACTGAGCTTCACCTAAATAAGAGGCAAAAGCAACAAAGTAACAGGTTGAAAATAGAGTAATGAAGTAAAACCTGCACACCATGCAGTGAGAGTTTTCAAACCTCTTCCCTTGTCCTCTACTGAAAACCCGGAGCCAGGTTAACCAGGAATGAGACTGGGATAACCTTCTCTAAGAATGTGAAATATGAATAGTCTCAAATAATAAAATTATCTGAATTTCCATTTGTTTTTCTTTCCAATGAAAAGGCGTGTTCACTAGTCTTCAAGGGAAAGCCTACCAGACTACATGCCATGCACGTGTATCCAGAGTTTCAGTCAGTATTTTTGTTCCACACTTTTGTTTAAGGAAAGCCTCCATGCTGTAAGGGTTAATTCTAGCACATCTGAAATTAGCCTGAATTATTTTCTGAAGAGATATACCGGCATGATATTGACTCCTAATCAAGGCATGAATTGTAATTTTCAATTCATTTCCCAAAAGAAACATTATAATTTAAAGACTACCTATATTCTGAGTTTTTCTTCATTCTGTCACTGGCAGAGGATGTCCAAGTTGTTTTTTGTTTGTTTGTTTGTGTTTTGTTTTGTTTTGAGATGGACCCTGACTCTGTCTCTCAGGCTGGAGTACAATGGCGTGATCTCAGCTCACTGCAAACTCTGCCTCCCGGGTACAAGCGATTCTCCTGTCTCAGCCTCCTGAGTAGCTGGTATTACAGGTGCGTGCCACCATGCGGGCTAATTTTCATATTTTTTACTACAGATGGGGTTTCACTATGTTGGGCTGGCTG
Organism: Macaca nemestrina; assembly: GCF_043159975.1. Taxonomy (NCBI): domain Eukaryota; kingdom Metazoa; phylum Chordata; class Mammalia; order Primates; family Cercopithecidae; genus Macaca; species Macaca nemestrina. The sequence goes on from NC_092131.1 coordinate 80,889,144, forward strand.
GTCTCCTAACCTTAGGTGATCTGCCCACCTTGGCCTTCCAAAGTGCTGGGATTACAGTTGTGAGCCACCACACCTGGCTGTGTCCACGTTTTTGATGCCGTGAACAAAGAATTGGACAAAACACACAAATGAAGCAATGAAGAAATGAAGGGATTTATTAAAAATGCGAGTACCCTCCACAGTGTGGGAGTGGGCCCAAATACAGGGGCTCAAGGGCCCAGTTACAGAATTTTGGGGAGTTTAAACATTCTCTAGAGGATTCCATTGGTTACTTGGGGTATGCCCTACGTAAATGAGGAGAATGAAGTAAAGTTACAAAGTCATTAACTATGGAGAGGATATTTCCTGTCATAGCTGAAGTGTGAATTGGCCTTAAGTTCCCTGCCTCTAGACCCTGTTTTCCTGCCTCATCTTTCCCCTGAGAGATGTGATCCCCATAAATCTTTATGGGAGGCAGAGGGACCAATGGTCTTTTTTTCTATAACTACTTCATGCTGGCTTGGGGCATAGTCCCTACTATAGGGGATCATGGGACTCTCGCCCTGCTCTGTCTAGCGGAGATGGGTTAGCTTCTTCACCTGGAACTGGCTGGAACCTTTGTTGCATGATCATTTGAAGCTTGATGGTCTCTAGGCAAGAGGAAATGAATTTGGTTAAAAGATTGAATGGGAACTTCATGGGGTGGATACCTATTAAGTCAGAAATGTTTGTTATAGAGACTTGCAGGAGAAAAAAACAACATCCGGTCTGTTCTAGGATCTATGTATTTCCTTAAAGTCTTAGCACAAACAACTCCATTTTAGTTGGTTTGATGTGTTGGGGCCTTGTACATGAACTTAGTCCAAAACAATGGCCTCCCAAAACTTTGTTAAAAAAAAAAAAAAAAAAAAATCCCCATTTTTGGCCAGGTTCTCACTTAGGTGAGAATGAAACAAAAACTTAGGGCCTTAGAGCCACACTCTGTTATCATCACTTTGCGCCTCCAGTCTCAGCATGTCACTCATAGGTTATGGTGTCCTCTTGGTGGCACATCTCCCTCAACTCTTGTCATTGTAGTTGAAGAGAGACCACTTGATGTTCCAGAGATGGCTGTATGCAAATGTTCAAAAACCCTGAGACAATGCAGTGCACTGGGGGGACCACCACCATGACCACTGGGAGGACAACACCAAGAGTTTAAAGCATTCTCCCCAACCAGGGTCCCCACAAACAAACCACCCAAAATTTAATAGATTAAAAAATGAGCTAGATGAAGAGTCTACTTGCTTGACTAAGTGGTTTTTTTTTTCATTAATCCCCTTCAATTGAATTCTTATAATCTGCATTTGATGTGTTTCTCCGTAGGCCACAGTGTCAGCAGCTGCACAAGTACTTTTCTGTTTAGCCAATTCTATTATTTAGCATAACTTTCACAAAAGAATACAAAGTCTGTTGTGTACCAATAGCTCTCAAAGTAGAATCTGCTATAGAGCTTATCATGAGGGACACACTTCCAATCACTGCTTCCTTTATCTTAAACCATGGAAAAAGGATGCAACAAATGATGCCCTTCTAGAATGCTAAAGGTCTCCAGGCAATGCTCTCCTCGACTCATGATGTGGGCTAAGAGGAGTGAACCAATGTTTTGTTTTCAACTGATTATGAGGCAACATATGCACCACTAAAGTTTCTTACATACATTGGGCCCTCATCTTTTATCCATCAAAGTATAAGGTTATCCATGTATATGGCTGGCTGCACGCTCCTTCACAAATAAAAGTACACCCCATTAGTGCACATAACAGACGCGCTTTCCACTTCTATTGTTCACAGAGGCACAAGCAAGAAAAAATATTCAAGGATAAGAGTTTCATGAGAGTTAGAAGTTTTAATCCATGAACCTGGGAAAAGACATTCACATCAAGGATGGCATCCTTCTCCTGGGAGAAACCTTCCTAGTAACTTCTACCCCAAGGGTTCCAATGAGTGTACAGTTCCAAGAGTGTGGAGCGACCCCTCTCACTTGAGAGACCATGAACCCAAAGTCCAAGTTCTTGAAGTTTTGCCACAGTATGGATGGCAAAGACAGTCCCTGTCTGATGCTTCCAGAAGACCCAAACCATAAAAAGTTTTCCCCATCTGGTGGAAACATACCACAGCATAACAATCCACCATTACAACATCAGCCCTCTTTCATGGGAAAGCCTTCACAGAACCAGAAAACATGCATTGAAAATAACAATTGAATGAAATCCCTTTATACAATATTTACATGGACCACCAGATGACCAAGTGTTTGTGATGCTTTAACTCTTTTCCCAGGAATATAGAATCAAACACTGGTTATAAACTATTTTAAATGATTTCAGTATTGGCTGGTTTAACATGAAAATCTGACGAAGTATTTTCCTGACATTCAATTATTTTTTTGTTCTATTTGGGTTAGTAGCTTTATACAAGGAAGTTTGGTTATTTCTGTGGTCTACAATAACATAATAATAATGCTTAGACACGAGAATTTTAGAAATGCCATACCATCCTGGAACATACATTAGTATTATTCACAAAAATATAACCTAAAGAAGATTGAACATCATTTTGGCAATCCCATGTACCCGAACATGTCATATAATCCTACTTACCTTCCTTCTGGTTGATTTTAGTTGTCCTCTGATCTATCCAAAAAGTCAGGCATTAGGAAAGACAATTCTGAAATTGAAGTTTGATTTTGGAAATCCAGATCACTATAAATTATTTATTTTACCAAAATGATGACTCAGAAATTTTAAAGAAAAATAAACTTTTTATAACCTTTTACCAAAAAGAACCCCACAAATTCTACTGTTCTTAAACATTTTGCATGTAAAACTGTTTCTAGTAGTCTTAATTGCATGTTATAATGATGAATTTTAACATAAAACCTGGAAAGTTTTGTTCTGATAAGGTTTGACTATTTCCAGCACAGCTAGGTGTATGGCCAACTCTACATGTCCCCAGGCCTTACCTAGCAGGAAAGCAAGCAGGTTAAACAATCTTCAAAAGCCAAAGAAGCAGTTTATGACCTTAAAGCATTTAGCAAACCTAATATTTAAGCATAATTTAGACCACATTTTTACATTTTGAAGACATATGTATTTTACCAATAATATATAAAGTCATCTTTATTTCTCAAAGATTACTCAAGTCACATGAACTCAATAAAAGACATTACATTTTTCACTTTTCTGAAGAATATTTAATGTAAACTCTTCTTCTTATTATTTAAGCCAAAACTTTACAGAGGAGATAAACAGTGACTTTTACTCTGTATTTAACCAGTTGCACAGAGAGAAAGACTGAGTGGTAAGAAATTTTTACCCTTTTGACAGCATGTCAGGTTTCTGGGTTCTCTCCCTCTGAGCAGCCCTGTGACTCTGCTTGACAGTATGCAAACAAGCACATTGCATGAATTAAGAATATTCGTGAATAGTTTACAAATTTTGGAGAAATAAGACAGAGAGAGAAATATGACTCCAATTCTATTTATGAAAGTAAACTCACCACACATAAAGTGTAAGGAAGCCTAAAATTCAAAAAGTGAGTTTAAGGATAGAAAGCTGGTGTGCTCCACTAATTCCTGCTGGCCTGATACAGGTAGTTTAGGAATTCTAGATAAATGGGATGAATGATGACTTGCTAGAAACGCACGGGAAACAAAATAAGTATTCGCAGAAGGAAATAAAAACCTTCCATTGGAAAATAAAAAATATCATGGTTTTATCTATATATATGCATATCCAAGCAAAGCCAGAGGAGAATAAACAGCAAATGAATGAAAACTAGGAGCAAAACAAATAAAAAGGAAACCAACCCTAAATTTTCCTCCCTAATCTACCTTGGAGGCCACCGTATTACCTTGGGCCCCCAAAAACCCACATAATGAATATTTTATTCCTGATAAACAATTTAATATACTTAAGTTCACCAATATTATTATATATCTTGTGCAATTAAGAAATTCACTTCAGGCACATTATCAATAAGTACTTTAGCACTATCCATGCAAAACAGTAAACATAGTGTGAAGCAATGCAAGCATGTACATGAAATTTGGCCGTACACTAAATCCAACTTCAGGCTTAACTGTATTTAAAAAAGAATTGCCAAACTGCTGATGCATTTTTTACACTACTTATTTTACTTTAATTAAGACTAAGAGCTTTAACTATGAAAATGTTAACAAACCAAATGTCTCCAATTCCTTATCAGGATTTTAAGAATATTTTATTATTTAAACTTTTTCCACATCTTTCTCCCCTATTTAATCGTTCCTTACTACATTGTTTCATAAATAACCTTTTCAAATCTGTAATTTGAACTAACTTTTAGATAACTCCACAATTAGACAAAATTATTCTTTTTTTATTTTTTTTTTTTCCACTAGTAGGAGAACCCTTTCTGGCACCTTTTGTATACAGAATTATGTGTTAACTAAGATTCTTATCCTTAGTAACCTAAAACTTTTGAGAAACTCTAAAAACCAAGGAATCATGAACTATCAGGTATGGGCATTTATAGATAAGTACAATTCCACAATTTTAGAAACATATTTCCCCATGTCACAACTCCTTCTTAATTGGAAATGACCCAGATATTAAATGAGCATCGAAAATAACCTTAAGATTTTAATTTACACAAATAGTTTACCTAAAACATTTATCCCATTCACTGTACTTAATTTTTACTTTTGTTAAGGGAGACTTGAGACGTCAATCAACATATGTAAAATGAACATTGGTTTCCTCCAGAAAGGCAGGACAACTCGAGAAGCGGAGGGGGACTGAGGGCTTTCAGATCGTAGGTAGGCGGGAGACAAACGGTTGCATTATTCTGAGTTTCTGATTAGCCTCTCCAAAGGAAGCGATTTCAGTGAGACTTTGAATAGAATGGGAGGCAGGCTCACCCAAAGAAGCTCCCAGCTTGAATTAACATTGACATTTTAAAATATCTAGGAAAGACAAACACAACGTTCAGACAAAAGATATGCTGACAATTCTGATGGCGTTTTGTTTTTATTCCACCAAGAATTTTAAAGCTAGCTTGTTTAGTAGTTATATTTTAAGTCACATGAACTTGAAAATTGCTTAGACTTATTTACATAATTTATGAGAGCTCTTTTATTTATAAGCCAATTTGGTAGACACAACATACAACAAGTGTACATACAAATAAACACATCTAGACATGTACACACACACGTAACACCGATTCAATAGCTTGGAACCTTACCCATGAGATAGTAATACAAGCTTGTCGGTTTTACTTCACCGCAGTCGATAATCCAGTGAAGGCTGTGAACCAAAATCTCAGGTAAAGAAGTCTCCATGTCAGTTTGATTTTTAAAGGCCAAACCTCCCCTGACTCCAAGGAGCACTGGGGCCAAACAGTATCAAAGGAGGGCATCACACATTAACCAGGCGCCCTGCTTAGAATCGCAGCACAAAAGCCTGGATACATGCAACTCCATTCCACTTTCCCATTCAACAGTAAACTCCAGATTCCAAACAATGTTGGGGCCAAACAGCATTGCAACTGTGAGAGAACATTCTAAGGAGGCCTTAGTACCGGACTTCAGAACCTCTGCCAATAGCATTCCCTTTGGGCAGGTTGAAATCTGCAGGACCCCTAGAGCATCCTTCTGTGGGGGTCCAATCTCAGAATGTCAGGCGTCTCTGATCTTAGGTGGGCACGGGCGCCACATGCAGGTTTGCCCTTCCAGAGCCTACTATGAGCTCTATAAGAATATCCATGAACTGGCCGGGCGCGGTGGCTCAAGCCTGTAATCCCAGCACTTTGGGAGGCTGAGACGGGTGGACGACGACGTCAGGAGATCGAGACCATCCTGGCTAACACGGTGAAACCCCGTCTCTACTAAAAAAATACAAAAAACTAGCTGGGCGAGGTGGCGGGCGCCTGTAGTCCCAGCTACTCGGGAGGCTGAGGCAGGAGAATGGCATAAACCCGGGAGGTGGAGCTTGCAGTGAGCTGAGATCCGGCCACTGCACCCCAGCCTGGGCGACAGAGCGAGACTCCGTCTCAAAAAAAAAAAAAAAAAAAAAAAAAAAAAAAAAAAAAAAAAAGAATATCCATGAACTATAATGAGAAGAAATGGATGCCAAGTGGACAACAAAGAGTTGTCGTTAACCAATTGAGTACCTTAAGGGAAGAATTTAGCATAAGAAAAGAAGGTTTAAGTCCTCTGAAACATGTGCGAGTTTGCTCTGAGTTGTGCGGCATGTAGGGATCAGGGACCACACATGGGAAAGATGGAAAAAAAAAAAAAAAAAAAAAATCCTTCTCCCTTCGGAGCGGGGCAATTGTAAAGAGCTGCTGAAATGCTGAAAAAGAAAGAAGGGAAAAAAGAAATGAAAAAGACCCAGGTCCCTTAAGCAAACTGATCAAACCCCTTAATTTCACTGGCCACAGGCAGAAACCGCCGTGTTTAGGCGCTGCCCACCAAGGGTCCTAGGTTGTTGCAGAGAGAGAGAGAGAGAGAGAGAAAGAGAGAGAGAGAGAGTCTAATTTCTGTATAGAGCACAAAGGAAAAGGAGAAAGGAGAAAAATAAATCCCAATCTTTGGGCTTACCTTTTCCTCCTGGCTGTCACCTGTGGAGGGTGTCCAGGTTTTTGGTGTCATGAACAAAGAATTGGACAAAACGCACCAACAGAACAAGGAAGAAATGAAGGCTTTTATTGAAAATGAAAGTACGCTCCACTGCGTGGGAGCAGGCCCAAGCATAGGGAGTCAAGGGCCCCCTTACAGAATTTTGGGGAGTTTAAACATCCTCTAGAAGATTCCATTGGTTACTTGGGGTATGCCCTATGTAAATGAGGAGGATGAAGCAAAGTTACAAAGTCATTTAATATGGAGAGAATATCTCCTGTCATAGCTGAAATGTGAATCAGCTTTATGTTTCCTGCCTCCAGAACCTGTTTTCTTGCCTCACTTCTTAGAGGAAGATATCTCTTAGAGGAAGATATGCCCCACTTCCATATGGAATGATGTGCACTTTTATAGTAGAGAATAGAAAAGAGAAATATATTTAATTGCCATTACAATAAACAACAAACATGTTTCTATGGATTTAATGTGTGTGTCTCTGTGTGTGTGTGTGTGTATGCGTGCATGCACTTTACTTGATAAGGCTTGAATTCTTAACTATACTATAAGAGATTACTTTGCACAGGCTTTCTATTTATAACATAATAAAAGTGATTTCTGAAGGAAGAATAATCTTGAAAGTGTTATTTACTCCATGCACTCTGGCTCAGTAAATAAATTGTACACAGACACAGTTTATTGCAAAAAGAAGAATCTCTGTACAGAGCAAAGACTACTGCACTTGCATGCTCAGCAGGAATCCTTCATGCTTTTGTATTTGTGCCAAAGTACTTTTGATAATATTAATTGAAAGGAGCCACGTAGTATTTTAAACAGAGTCATGGGAATTTATCCCATTATACAGCTGAGTAACTATACAAAACATCCATCAGTACCGACCACACCATCGAATATTGCATTGTGGCATCAACCCAAGACATTGCATTTATCTAATCATTGACTTTTACATTTACTTCAATCTGTTTCAAGACAAGAAATGAAATGCTTGCTGCAAAATTACATTTCCAGCAAGTTCTGATAAACGAAGGAGATGAACTTTGAATGGAGCAATTGTTTTCTAAATGGATTTTTAAGACATGGTATATTGGGTCTTGAGTTCATTGATTTGCATTGGGCCAAAAGGCACAGGCTGAAAGGGAAAATCACTCCAGTAAAAGAGAGTTGGAAAGAGACTGCTTGTTCCCTGAAGCACAGGCCTCAAGCCAAATGTTAAAAACTGCTCACAGAGCAAATTTCTTTTGATTCCTTACAATAAAATTTAAATTACTATAAGCACAAGAACATTTTACATCTTTTGGGACATTTTAAAGAGAAAAATGGATTAGCTCATTAGATGATTCTAATTGGAAGTATCAGAAATGGAATATGGAACCTTTTACCCCCAGGTTTATCATTTGATGAATGTAGCCAAGGTTAAAAGTGATGATAATTCATTTCATTGTGTAACATTAGTGTAAGGAATAAGACTTTTATCAAGATAGAAACACTTTATTGTCAGATAGGCGGATATTCACAGGTCATTATTTCTAATTTTAGAACCTAAAAAAAATGTTTCTTGTAGTTTACGAAAATGCATTTACTTATAGTAAGCAAAACAGCAAGTTTTCCCCAGGTAAGCATCTAAGTTTTAAATGTCAACATATATCCTTTAACTATTTTATCCCCAGCTAAAATAACTATAGGTAATCTTCCCATTCACTAATTCAAATACATTTTTATTGCCTATAAACTCTTTGCTTCAATATTATCCTATATATATGTTATATTAATAATGAAAAGTTTATTGTCTTTTAATATCATTAACTATAGTATTTTCTTCCTTTTATCACATAAAAAGTAAATAAGAATACACAGATATCATTTTCTTCACTTTTTATAATTTTGAGGTCATGTTTTCCATAATTAAGGACAAGATGTATACAGATTTCTTAAATGATTCTCCTTGAAATTTAATGTAACTTAAAAACATGTATACTATTTACACATCTTTTGTAAATTAGACTGATTCCTATCTCGCTTTCAAGCTGCTGCAAAATTTAGGGAATGGTTATGTCCCAAAATCTCTCATCAAGGAATCTTGCTCTTAGTAGCATTAGATGGGACTGCTCAGTGATCCTAGGGAGGATGCATTCAATTTAAAGAATCATGTCACGTAGTGTTCTGCCACCGAAAGAGTAGCTTAGTCTTCTAGAGGAAGAATGTTCAAAACTAAGTACTAAAGAAACAGTGCTCTCCTTGTGACTAAATCCAGGGTTATTCATTTGGATTTTAATCCAAAATGTTACGATTAAAAAATTGTAGCTTTTTGTTTGTTTTTACTCATTTCTGTTTCCAAAATATGGATGAAATAGCTGGCTTTCAAAAGAAAAATTAATTATTATTGGCCATTTCAGACTCATAAGTAATCCATTCTGAGGCTTACAAATGGATGACATGGAAATTTCAACCTACTACAAAAAGAAACTGAGAGGTGTTATTTTAACAAATTTTAATTGAAATTGACGTAATCATATATCCAAAATGTGTCTAATCCCCTCACATATCTGTTCTTCAACACCAAGACCTTCTCTCCTGCCTTCTCTCTGTCTTACTCTCTTTATTCTCTTCTCTTTCTTCCTTTATACCCCATTGTCTCTGTCATCCTTTAAAAATAAATTAACATGTTATTCTTCTGGCTTTAGTGTAGCCTACTGGCTGTGAAAATAGTTTTTAAACATTTAGATTTACAAATGGATTGATGTGAATGAAATATTTACTGAAGAGCCTAAACACATAAGAAAATGAGAGTATTCAACAAAACTTATTTGATGGTATAGAATTTCATGTTTAATCGTGGAATCATATGTTTCAAGAGAGTAAAATATATAAAGATCATAGACTGCTTGAACATGGGGATTTCAATGTATAATTCTTCATTTCGCATTCTTCCATGAAATCTGCATCTTAAAGGACATTTTACATGTGCAAAAAACCCACAAATTATCAGCAGGTAAATATGAAATTGAATTTTTAGATACTACGTTCTATAATATGAGATTATCATAAATAATCACTAATAATATGCTATATATGGACTATACTATATTCAATTATCTAATTTTGACTAAGTTTGTATAGGATGAGGGAACATTTTTATATATTACCTACAAATAATATATGGTAATACTGTTTTTAGCATGTTCTATATTTGGAATTATTTTGTAGTTTTTTTAATTTTGTAATTTTGTTTTCATTTTAATTTTAGCTCAGCTGTTATCTAATGTCACCCTACTCTTAAGTTATCCATGATATTGACTTAAACCCACATTCTATATGGCACAAAAATTATTTGAGAATAGCATATATCCACCCATCTCTGCCTCAAGATTAGGGAAAATAACTTTGTGGCTTACATCCTCATAATTATCTATTGCTCAGAATTTCTCCTTCCACCAAATACATTCACGTGGTGGATAAATTTCGTGTATCACCCATGTTTTCCACTCTATATACTCTTGGATGTAAAGCTGCCTGTGCATATCACACACATACAAACTCATGTGGCATTTGTGTGTTCTGCACAGTTTATTGAACATTTTAGAAAATGGTAACAATTCCCAAAATAGAATCTACTTAATACTGAATAACAGCATTTATTATTCTAAAAGTAACTGGGTTTTCTCCAAGTCTTCACTGACACTTACTTACTTGTCATGCCTGCTCAAATAGTGTCTGTCCTCATGACACCTTTTTGGCTGTTTTTTCTGCCTTTTTCTCTCCTCCTTTTTTTTATAGTGAAAAAAATTATTACAGAAGCAAACAAAATGTCCTATTTCTTATGCAAAGAAATGTAGTCCTCCTTAAGTTTCCCCTCTCCAATTAGGCTCTGCTAATGTCCCTTATCCTCCATCAAATAAATTGCTCAATAAAAACTATTATCCTTCAAGGTAAATTATTTTTCTACTTGTCGATACTGTAAGTACTTATATAGTTGAACCTTGAGACAATGTTTACTAGTCTCTGTTATAACAGCTTACTTTAAAAAGGCCTGCTGATGGCTGGGTGTGGTGGCTCACGCTTGTAATCCTAGCACTTTGGGAGGCAGAGGCCGTTGGATTGCCTGAGCTCAGGAGTTTGAGACCAGCCTGGGCAACATGGTGAAATCCAGACTCTACTGAAACACAAAAGAAATTAGCCAGGCGTGATGGCGTGCACCTGTAGTCCTAGCTACTTGGGAGGCTGAGGCAGGAGAATTGCTTGAACCTGGGAAGAAGAGGTTGCAGTGAGCCGAGAGATCACACCACTGCAATCCAGCCTGGGTGACAGAGTGAGACTCCATCTCTACAAAAAATAAAAATAAAAAAGATCTGCTTATAATGACTAATATATTGAAAAGAGTATGATTATTTTATAATAGATAGATTATATTACCTATATGTAATACAGCTTTCTAAGATCAAATCCTCTCCAAACTCTATGAAAACCAGGTAAACACTGAGCAATTTGTCACTGGTAAATGCCTTACTACATATCATATAATTACCTCCTGAAATCAATTGTCTTACAACTTTAGATATAAAGGAACACTGTCTATGGATTCTGTATTAAAGTCACTCACTAGGATGCTAATGGCTTTATTGGTTCATTTTTGTTATTCAATTATTTATTTAATCCCTACCATGTCCCAGTCAAGATAAGAGATGCAGTGAATTTTAAAGACACAGAGTCATTCCTCATAGATCCCATTGACAGAGAAGGGAGACCACCTTCAAAGCTATATTCTTTCTGATGATTTAGCTTCCAATGTCCTAAAAATTGATTATTTCAAAGCTAGTGTATTTCTGTTTGAAATGATGTATCTTGTGAATGTGTCTCAGCACTAACTGAATATAAATCAATAATAATAGTACTGCAAAATACACTGCTGGCATCTATATATAAACTGAAGTTCAGTCAACTATCAACTCCCAAAAGACCTCCAGAAAATTTTATTAATGAAGCAAATCTACATTTATTATACTTACTAGAGTAAGGTAAAACACCATTTTTTCTTTTACTTTTCTTTCTATTTTCTTTCTTTCTTTCTTTCTTTCTTTCTTTCTTTCTTTCTTTCTTTCTTTCTTTCTTTCTTTCTTTCTTTCTTTCTTTCTTTCTTTCTTTTCTTTCTTTTTGACACAGAGTCTTGCTCTGTAGCACAGGCTGGAGTGCAGTGGCATAGTCACAGCTCACTGCAGTCTTGATCTCTCAGGCTCACGTGGTACTCCTACCTCAGCCTTCTGAGTGGCTGGGACCACAGGGACACACCACCATGACTGATTAATCTTTACATTTTTTCTCACAGAGACAGGGTCTTACTATGTTGCCCAGACTTGTCTCAAACTCTTGAGCTCAAGCAGTCCTCCTGTTTCAACTTCCCAAAGTGCTAGGATTACAGGCATGAGCCACCTTGCCCAGCCTAGAACACCATCTTGACTGAGATTTACTAGTGTCTCAAAACCTGCACTGGGTGGATCTTCTAAGTCAGGAAAATGTTTGGCTTTGGTCAAAGTATATGACGTAATGGCTTTGTATTAAATAGTAAAACTCAAGACTTGAAATGCTTGGTTGTATTTTTTAGTAAGTTATTTAATTTGCTTCATAGTTTCCCAGGAACATTCATTTTATGGAGCAAGTAGGTTTTCTTATTGTTATTATTATTGTTTTTGCTATTCTCAGTATTATTTAGCATAGGAAAAGGAAAATGTAACCAATCTCAGCATTGTATAATACAGGAATAAATATTAGTTTGTTTCCATTTTGGACTCAGGGAAAGAATAAAGTAGGATGTTCTCAGAAAAAAAATTAGGCATTTTTTTATGAGCCACGTTTGTAAATTTTTTATTGCATTGGGATTTTCCTTTTGCTGATGTTCCTAATACTATATAATATTACATAATATAATATGTTTATACACACACACACACACACACACACATGTGTGATCTTCATTGCATTTTTTCCATCCTTCGAAGCAAAAGAGCCCTGATCACCAACTATCATTCCTCATATATAGTCTGTCCCTCTTATCACACCTTACTTCTTTAACGGATCTTTCCACAGTATTGTACCAAACATCCTGTATCCTCACTGCTATCAAGCTTTTTTCTCTATTATCAAGCCTGCATGCTTCATCTATAGGGCACTACTATTAAAAAATAAACCATTCATGAAATATACCTTCAAAAATCTCTTACAATGACTTCCAGTTTACTACAGGATGTCACCTAAAAGTTTGGCAAGCTCTTTAGTAATGAAATCTATGGTGACCAAACATTATTTTAACTCCTAATTTGCCACTTCCCTTACTATCTCCACTGGGTGCTCTAGACACATTGAACTCCCCACCATTATTGGGTATAATATTACCCATGTTTTTCTCTTTTCATGAAATGACCTTTTATTTGTGTGTCCACTTAACTGTTTTTTTGTCCTTCAAGTTTCATTACAGGCATTTTATTCTTAGAAAAATTTTTCTAATGGTTTAAAGTAAAATTACTTATCCCTAGTCATAGAGTGCTTATAAACAGTTTTGGAAATTCTAGAGCTTCCTAAAAGAGTCTAACTAAACCTACTTTATAATCATGAGATACATCTGTATTAGTAATCCAATAAATTATAAAAATCCATTCATTCATTAATCATACATAAATTAAATAACCAAAGGAAGAACTCTGCATTTGAATAAATAAAAATAAAACTGTCATGTTCAGAAAGTTAGAAGTTTGAACTAATCAATATTTATCAAAATGGCTTCAGTGCAAGTTAGGAGATAAAATCAGAGTGAAGGGGGTTGAGGTGTCATTAAGAAGGGAGGAACAAGAACATATCACACTCTCAAAATGTTAGGTGTGTTAGGATAGACAGATTAGGTATAAGGATTAACTAGTTATAATTTGGGAGAGAGAGAGGGTAACAGTTTTATCAAAATCCAAGAAGAGGTAAAACGAGTTGGTAACTAGATGAAACATGAACAGTTATATTACTCTTGAACTGGAAAAGTGATACGAAATCCAGAGACAGGAAGAAAGAGGAAAAGAATAAATACAGATGTAAATATACGACTAAGTGATGGCTAACATATATGTGAAGATGGACACAATGCAATCTGCTGAGAAAGAACAGTCCATTGACTGGGTGGGAGACTTTAGGGAAGGACCTCTGAAATAGCAATTGAGGATATAAAGTTGCTTGTCAAGGATAAGGGAACAGATTAATGTGTTGCTTTGAGAGATCAGGTATGTGGAGATTGAGAATGTACAATGGCAACAAAGTATATATTTCATGTAATTGTTATCAGAAGCTCTTAGAACATAAGCTGATTCCAGTTTGGGAACAAGCACGTTTTAGGAAAGAGGCCTTCTGAAGGATATATACACACACACACACACACACATATACATATATATTTTTTGCTTGTGAATATATACACACAGTATATTATTACAGTATATAATATATACACACAGTATATTATTACAGTATATATATATTCTGGAGCTTTAAGATTTAATAACCGCCCTACTGGGTTTCAGATTTGTGTGGGGCCTGTAGCCCTCTTTGTTTGGCCCATTTCCATCTTTTGGAAAGGGAACGTTTACCCAATGCGTATATCCCCGTTGTATCTTGGAAGTCAGTAACTTTTTAATTTTATTTTAAAGGCTCATAGATGAAAGAAATTTGCCTTATCTCAGATAAGATTTTGGACTTTGAGTGTATATATATATATATATATATATATATTCACAAGCAATATATATACGTTATATATATATAGTGTATATATATTGCTTGTGAGGCAGAAAAAACAAGGGGGTTGAGAAAGAGGATGATAGCAAGAGATACTCAGTCACGGGTATATGAATCGGCTTTTCTTTTGGCAACAACCCTAAAATCTCAGTATCTAATGGCAACAGGCTTTATTCTTTGCTGACAGATATGCAGGTCAGCATTAACTGTATTTGGCTCTGTTCTACTTCTCCTGTTTTCTTTTAAAAATTTTCTCTAAATTGGCACTGGTCATGTCTACTGACATTCCATTGGCCAAAGGAAGCAATTTCACATGATTGACCTTGACCATGACATAGTGTCTCATCTTCTATACTGAGGATTGGCAAACATAAGAAATACAAAGATCTTTTAGGAAGGGAGTAAATACTTGGAAAGAATACAATGTATCACATTGAAAAGGCAAGATGTGTGATATAACTATAGTTTATGGGTTAGAATAAAATGAAATGGAAAAGGAACTGAAGATTAAAATAAAACAATAATAAGTTTAATGGGAAGAAATGATTGCAGCATCCTGGAATTTGATGTCAGTTGGTAGCTTATTAAAATATCCGAGGTAGACCACTTAGCAGCAATGTAAATGTGTAGGCTGCGGTCATAAGAGAATGTGGCTGAAATAGCAGGCTGGTGGCATAATTAATTAGAAGTGTGGAGGACAAGTAATTGTGTGGAATTTGAAGTTGTTATCACATGAATTATGAAAATATTTAATTTGATAACAAGATCAACTGGGGGATAAGAAATTCATGAATTTCATATATGGCAGAGGGACAGAAAGCAATTCTATTAAATGTGAAAATGACAGTAGCAAAACCTATAGAATTCACTCTGCTGTCCAGCACAGATAGAAGTTGGGTCAAATATAAATGATATGGTTTGAATGTATGTCTCCCCCAAATCTCACATTAAAATGTAATCCCCGGTGTTGAAAGTGGGGCCCAGTGAAAGGTGTTTGGGTCATGGGGTTGATCCGTCATGTCTTGGTGCTGTCCTCACAATAGTGAGTGAGTTACCTCAGAAGATCTGGTTGTTGTAAATGTGGTGCCTCCCTCCCTACTCTCACTCATGCTCCTGGTCTTACCATATAATGTATATGATCTCTCTTTGCCTTCTGCCATGATTGGAAGCTTCCTGAGACCTCCCTATAATCAGATGCCACTATGCTTTCTGTACAGCCTGCAGAACGATGAGTGAAATGAATCTCTCTTCTTATAAATGACTCAGTCTCAGGTATTTATATAGCAGTGCAAGAATGGCCTAATACAGAAAACTTGTACTGAGGAGTGGAGTGTTGCTACAAAGATAGCTGAAAATGTGGAAACAGCTTTTGACTGGATAACAGGGAGTGTTTGGAAGAGTTGGGAGGTCTGAAAAGAAGGTAGGAACATGAGAGAAAGTTTGCGGCTTCTTAGAGACTGATTAAATGTTTGTGATCAAAACGCTGATAGCAATATAAACAGTGAAATCCAAGCTAACAAGGACTCGGACATGAAAAACTTATTAGGAACTGGAGCAAAACTCGTGTGTGTTTTGCCTTAGTAAATAATTTGTCTGCATTCTGTTTATACCCTAGGGATCTGTGGAAGTTTGAATTTGAGATTGATGACGTAGGGTATCTGGCAGAAGAAATTTCTAAGCAGCAGAACATTCAAGATGTGACCTGGATGCTTCTAACAACCTATGCTCAGATGCAAAAGCAAAAAAAAAAAAAAAAAAAAAGGGGAAGCAGAGTATAAAAATTTGGAAAATTTGCAGTCTGGCCCTGTGGCAAAGAAAGAAAAAGATTTCTGGGGAGAGGAATAGAAGTAGGCTGTAGAGCAATTACTTGCTAGAGATATTTGCATGAGTGAAAGGGAGCCAAGTGCTAATATCTAAGACAATGGGGAAAAGACCTCAAAAGCATTTCAGAGACATTCGTGGCAGCCCCTTCCATCACATTATTCCTCCTAGCCTCCTGGGGCTAGGAGGAATAAATGGCTTTGGAGACCAGGCCCAGGTCCCCACTGCCTGCACAGCCTTGGGACAATGCTTCCCACATCTCAGCTGCACCAGCTATAGCCATGGCTACAAGGGACCAAGATACAGCTCGGACTGCTACTTTGGAGAACATAAGCCATAAATAAGCCTTGGAAGCTTCCATATGGTATTAAGCCTACAGGTGCCGGAGTGCAAGAGTGGTAGATTATTGATAACTTCCACCTAGATTTCAGAGGATGTTGGAAAAGCCTGTGTGTCCAGGAAGAAGCCTGCTACAGGAGCTGACTAATCACAGACAACCTGTACTAGGGCACTGCCGAGGAAGAATGAGGGTTTGGAGGCCCCACAGAGAGTCCCCACTGGAAAACTCACTAGTGGAGCTGTGGAAAGGCCACCATCCTTCAAATGTAAGAACGGTAGAGCCACTGGCAGCATGCACCACGAACCTGGAAAAGCTGCAGGCCCACAACTCTAGCCCATGAGAGCAACCCAAGGACTGCACCTTGTAAAGGCACAGGGGCAGAGCTGCCCAAGGCTTTGGGAGCCCTGCACCAGTTTGTCCTGGATGTGAGCCATGGAGTCAAAGTATATTATTCTGGAGCTTTAAGATTTAATGACTGCCCTGCTGGGTTTCAGATTTGTGTGGGGCCTGTAGCCCCCTTTGTTTGGCCCATTTCCATCTTTTGGAAAGGGAATGTTTACCCAATGCCTATATCCCCGTTGTATCTTGGAAGTCAGTAACTTTTTAATTTTATTTTACAGGCTCATAGATGAAAGGAATTTGCCTTATCTCAGATAAGATTTTGGACTTTTGAGTTAATGCTAGAATGAGCTAAGATTTGGGGGGACTGTTGGGAAGGCGTGATTGTATTTGGCAATGTGAGAAGGACATGAGATTTGGGGGGCTAGGGCAGAATGATACAGTTTGAGTATATGTCCCCACCAAATTTCATGTTGAAATGTTGGAAGAGGGGCATCGTGGGAGGTGTTTTTGGTCATGGGGGCAATTTCTTATGATTTTGTACTGTCCTCATAAGATCTGGTTGTATAAAGTGTGGCACCTCCCGGCTATACACACACTCTCTCTCATTCCCATCCTCACTGTGTGACTTGTCTGCTCACCCTTTACCTTCTGCCAAGATTGAAAGCATCAGAGCCCTCCCCAGAAGCAGATGCCACTGTGCTTTCTGTACAGCTTGCAGAACTGTGAGCCAATTAATTTTCTTTTCTTATAAATTATCCAGTCTCAGATATTACTGAATAGGAGTGCAAGAATGGACTAATACAAAACACATGCGCTATCTCAAGTAGGATGTATGTTGTGAAAATACAAGGGAGTTTGACACAAAGGATCATTATTCATCAGTCCAGGTTGAGTTTATCCACTGAAAGGAAATCTGCCTTGAAGGAGTATTATTGTTTAAAGTTATCCTTAGAAATATTGAATGTACTCAGGTCATTAAGGTAAATTTTAGTGTATTTGTTACTATTTTTGCTAACATTCTAAGGTTAATTTACATCAAAATGAATTTAAGATCTCAGAGTTCTTTCACAATTTAAACAAACACTGTTATGTGTGTCTTGAAAAACTTTGAAAGCCCTTGTTCCAGTTTACTGCTATTTACGCAGGTTTTGAGTTTTTAACATTGCAAATTACATAACATTTTTGCCTTAGAAAAAAGGAAATTTTAATATTAAAACTCATAGATACTGGCTTGGTTCCATTGAATTTTTATAAAAGCACTTCAAAATTCTTGTCACACACTCATTGAGAAAACAAAAACAACCAAGTTCCAAACAAGCAAATGTATTACTCTAAAAGGTTACATTAGTTAACTATTGCCACATAACAAATCACACCAATAACGAATGGCTTAAAACTACTGACTTTTTAATCTCATAATTTCTGTGGGTCAGGCATCTGGGCGTGGTCCTCTGCTTCTAAGTATTCTGCAAGGCTGCAATCAAGGCATTAGCCAGGGTTTGTGGTCTCCTCCGATGGCTTAACTGAAGAAAGATTCAACTGCAAGCTCATTTGGTGATTGTTGATAGCATTCTGTTCCTGAAATTTGTTAGACTAACGACCTCAGTTCTTCACTGACTGTTAGTTAGGCAAGGATCCTTTAATTTGTTGTCATGGGGGCTCTCTCATATGGCAATTTCTCTTTATTGACTATGTCAACCAAAAAGGTAATAAAGTCTGTAAACAATATAGAAATCTTGATCTTTTATAACCCAATCACTGAAGTAACTTCCTTCTGTTCTGTCGTATGTTACTGGTGAAAAGCAAGTCACATGTCTCACTCAATACTCAACTCTTAAGTATTGATTCTATAAGGACATGAGTACCAGGAAATGTGGATCACTTCGAACCATTTAAAAAGTATACCTAAAACATAGGTAGGTTTCCACAGATTTAAAAATGTATCTGTACTTTGCCTGGGTTCAGAATATCAACCATCTATGATCTTTTCACAGGTTTATGATCATGACTGTTTTAAAGACATTAAGCAACCCATAACTTATTTAACATTGGCTATAACAGATATAGTTTATTACTATAATGAAAGCTGTCTGTCTTTGGGCTATGCCTCCTGTGCTTCAGAAAAGCCTCAATAAAGGTCTTCACTTAGCAATAAGTTGTTTCTCAAACAAAGTTAACTATTTCAACTGTCCATCACTGGAAACAATTGTTGAAAGTTCAATTTGAGATAATTGGAGAATAGATCATGCACAAACAAGCAAACAAAGAAACTATCATCTACGAATGTGATCATCATTCATTTATTCTACCCTGGATAGTCTATTAAATGTCAGCTTTCCAAATTTAATGAGGTTCCCTAAACTCTTTTTTTTTTCCAGATACTTCTGCAACCTGATTTGTTACAACTTCTAAAACTATTTTTGCTATAACTGTTTTGACTGCAAACAGTAACATTATCAAAACAAACATTTAATAAGGTCCTACCAAGAGCCAGACACTTTAAATCCCTTACCTCCCTTAATTCATTGCAATAATTCAAAATACAAAGGAATTATAAAATGCAGATTTTAATTAATTTAAGGAAAATATAGCTAAGAGTTAAGATGGAACAGATGACTTTGAAACACCTTTTGTGTATGGGAAAGTTACATTCCCTTCTAGTCCAAAATTCTTTAGATATGGCATTAAAGGTAAATGCAGAGTATAATTACAATAAAGTACCTCTGTAAAGCACCATTCATATGAATAGCTCAAAGCACTATTTTGCATTACCCCATTAATCTTTGTGGTATCCTACTGAGTGAGGGTGGCAGGGATTTTATTTCACTTTTATGGATTTTTTTTTTTTTAAGTGAAAAAAGAACCTTAACTTTCGGGTGCCTTCTCCACAGCATATCAATGACTGCTTGAACTGAAAGGTGGTAGACTTAGATCTCCTATCCCAAAATACTTCATTAATTTGTTAAATCATTCTTTTAATTAATAGTTGCTAAGTGCAAAAGTACACTGTAATTACTGAAATGAAGACTCTGAAAGAAATCTACAATCTGAGAAAAACATTAGGCTCAGTGTTTGTAATGGAAAAGATAGGCATTGGGGAACCTAGAAAAGTTTGAATTGGGGGTAACAAAATAAAACCTGCAACCTAACATTTTGCACATGTATATCTAAACATATAAACATATATACACACACGTATGCACACATACACACATAAATGCATATAACACATATGTATATATATAAAGGCTTGTAACTGTCATCGTTCACTTCCTTCCTAGTTTGTACTTACCTTCTTTGGGTATCCTGTCTTCTTCCTTCTTGATTTACTCTTTCAATTTGTTGGTGTATGTCTGCAAGTAACTTTTCAGATAAGGATATGTGGCAGGTAAGATTTCCTATCTTTAATAATATATTCATATTTTAAGATTTGAATTTGGAAGACACACAACTCAAAGACAAAAATCCATTTAACATTTAAACATTTGTAGGCATTTTCCATTGTCCATTGTTTTTTATCATGCAATTTACTGATGCAGACTCTGATGCCGTTGTAATTTTTATTCATTTTTGTTTTCATTTGCATTCCTGTTTTGTGTTGTTTTGGGCCTTTAGCTCTGTTAGTTATTTGTCACTTTCTTCCTTCCTGATATGTGGAAAAACTGTGTGTTGTTTAGGTGAAGTTAATATGTGCTAGTTAGTCTATTTGTATGTGCTTAATGCTTTTCTACAATTAATGAGCCAATAATTTTAAGTCTCACATCAGTTTTTATTAATACAATGTTTTGCTATTGTTTTTAACATCTATCTTGTATTTTCTCTTTTCAGAAACTCATACTATTTGTGTGTTTCACTATCTGAAGTATGTCTCCCAAATTTTTAATACTTTAATTGCATCACTCTAAATTTTAGATTTTTTCTCAATTCATCTCTCACTTTTTCAAACATTCATTTTCAATTTTTTATGTCATTTTTCCTATTTGTTATAGAATCACATTCTTTTTTATATATACAAAATCTAGAACTTTTAAAATAATACCAGTTAGAAATAGCTTTTCTTCTCCAACGCTAGAAATATTATTTTCACCTGGGGCCACCAATTCATTTTCTTTTTTGTCTTGCAAGACTTCTTTACGTGTACTTTGGTTTTTGAAAATCATCCATTTTCAATAATCACAGTGACTTTTAGGCTGGTAAACTTGAGTTGATAGTAACCTGTGAGAAATTTAGGTATTATGTAGGGAATTCCCCAAACTGTATCATCAAAATTGAGTGGAGATTCCTTTGTGTGGTACGGATATTCAGATATTCTATTATCCTATTTCTTTAAAGATTTTTGACTCAACTTCTTAAGTGACGACTTTTTAAAAAAAAAAATCTGCATTTTTTTTTTTTTTTTTTGTAAATGGATGAGAAGTGGTGGGGCAAAAGTGAGTGAACCATTACACTTCCATGTGTTCAATGCCTCTATTTACCACCCTCCATTTCACATAGCTGCCTCTGCGATCACTGTATTCCTGATTCAGAATCACTCTGTATTCTTCAGGAGCATTCAGTTGTATCTTCTGTTATTGTTAAGCTTTTTTCACATTTGTTTTTATTTTATCAGTACTTCATTTTATTTTTTGTCTTCCTGAGAATTTTTAGAAATTCTTATTCACTCATATTTTTCATTACATATATTTTATTGATGGAAAAATATACTTTTCTAGTTTACTCTTATTTTAACATATTTTTTCAAATAGATTGTATCCTTATTGGTATGTTACACACACAACATGCACGGTATTTTTAAAATTTTATTTTCTCTGACTTTTCATAATGCAATTTCTGTATAGTATTTAAATTTCATTTTTATTTCTATATTTAAAAGTAAAAACATTTTATAATTTTAACTGAAATAAACTACAAGCAAATGCTTGACATATTTATGAAATGTGTTAGTTTACTGTTATAATTTTTTATTGTATTCTTAAATAGAAGAGATTATCCACATATGTCCCTTATCTACCATTTTAAATCCTAAATTGATACCTTTGTTTTCTTTTGTAATCGGGGAAGTGATATGATCAGAGCTATGTTTTGGAAAATAACATAATAATGGATTGGAATGGGTATAGAAAATATATTAAGGCTGTATCTGTTCAAGGTGTAAACAAATAAATAATAAGGATGTGAGCAGTGAAAATGGGAAGAGCTTTTTAGAGTTGAATCTTTTGAACCCATAAACCAGCAGCGTGATTCTGAATCAAGTTTTGCTGTCCATAAGTTGTAAAAATTGAAGTAAAACCAATATAACAAATACCATGTAAGATCAAATAGAAAAAAGGCACATGATTAAAATAGACTTTTTAAAAAATATATTTATTGTGAAAAAGATCACATTTTCAGAAAAGTATATACACCTGTAAGTACAATTTCACAAGTATTTATAAGGTGATCACCTGTTCTGCTTATGAGAACATACAAACTAAAGTAAAACTTAATAGTATAAAACATTTATTTATTATGCTTATGAAATATGTGAGCAAAGAATTTGGACAGGGAAGGAAGATATAACTTCTCTGTTCCACTGTGTCTGGCCGCAAACGGAAGCTGGGAAGCTTGGAAGCTCATTCACTCATTAGTCGTGTGATTAATACTGGCCATTTCCTGGAGGCCTCAGTTTCTCTCCACTATGGTTTCTTCATGCAGTCTCTTGTCATGGGCTAACTGGGCATCTTTCCACATGGTAACTGGATTCCAATGACAAATGTCCTGACATAGAGAGCAAGGTATAATTTTTACCCCATTTATAACCCGACTTACATCATAAACTATTTGATCTTACACTCAGATCAATAATTAAGACATCAGGCCTGGTACAGTGGCTCACAGCTTTAATCCCAGTATATTGAGAGGCTGAGGCAGGAGGATCACTTGAGGTCAGGAGTTCAAGGCTAGCCTGGGAAACACAGTGAGACCCCATTTCTATAAAACGTAAACACATTTTTAAAAAAAGAATTAAAACATTGCTAACAGGGAATTCTTGATCCCACATCTCTGCACTGCCTTATAGGTGATTACTATTCTTACTTTATGATGGTTGTTTATTTGCATTTCTTTACTTTGCATGTGTCCCTAATTGATATATGTTAGTCTGGGACTACCTTGGAATAATACTTTAAGACTATAATGAGCACGGGCATGGTGGCTCACGCCTGTAATTCCAGCACTTTGGGAGGCTGAGATGGGCAGATCAAGAGGTCAGGGATTCAAGAACAGCCTGGCCAATATGGTGAATCTCTGTCTCTACTAAAAATACAAAAGTTAGACAGATATGGTGGCACACGCCTGTAGTCTCACCTACTCGGGAGGTTGAGGCAGGAGAATCACTTGAACCTGGGAGGCTGAGGTTTCAGTGAGCCGAGATCATGCCACTGCACTCCAACCTGAGTGACAGAGTGAGACTCCATCTCAAAAAAAAGGAGACTATAATGATTCTTCTGTTTCTTGCCTTTCTCAATCAATGTTACTCATATGAGATTGATTCATGTTTCTGCATTTGAGAATGATGTGATGAGATATTTCCTTTATATAGACATAGCCTGATCAATTGGCATCTTGTGATTGGATAAAACTTGACTACTACTGAAACTGACCCAATAGTCCCATAGACAGTTCCTTTGGATAAAAACATAGAAATTGACCCATCTGATCTTAAAGTTTGAAACTTATATTTGTTTTATCTGAGTTCCTTCCTAAGGAAGGGGCACCTAGGCCTCTCAAAAAGTATGAAATAACTGAAATTCTCCAGATAACTGTATTCAGACAATGAGATGCTAGACTCTTCATTTTGTTTCCTTACCCCTTTCTAGCCCCCAACACATTGTTACATTTTTTTCCTACTATATACACCCCTAATTTTAGCTGGTCAGGAAGATGGCTTTGAGACTCACCTCCTATCTACTCACCTGCAACACCTAATTAAAGTTTTCTTCCTTGGCAATACTGGCCATGTCAGTCATTGGCTCGCTGTGTCATGAGCAACAGGACATAGACCAAACCCCTTGTATTTCAGTAACACTATGATTGACTGAGACTCAGCTATCTGTTACAAGAATATACTCTTAAATTAGGTTGCCATTTATTTACATGCTAAGTTAGGCTGCAGTTCACTACATAGGAACTCAAAGTACAAATGCAACCTCAGGCCAAATTGAGTTTAATTTAACAATTCTTTCCTTTCAGTCAGCCTCCCAATTTTGAGAGATTGACCAAAACCTTAGGCATTAATTCCACTCTCTATCACCATCATAATTAATTTGTTTGGTCTCACTGTCTAATTCACAATTCGTGGCTTCAGGTCAGTTGAATGTTTCTTTGCCTTCTCTTTTGATTATTCGGTAATAATCGTTTTACATATAACAGATGAATGCATTCAAGCATTTAAGACCCTTAAGAGAATACAGTATAACAGGTAGACTATTATAATGGCTATCAAAAGGATAATGCTACAAGTCCAAAGTATGCTCCTTATAGGAATCCCCACAAATTGAACAGCTCAAAATCAAATATATTAAAATTGAGCCAGAATATGAATTTGTTTCTTTTTTTAAAACAAAGTAGGTTTGTGTGTGTGTGTATGTGTGTGTGTGTGTATGTGGATTTCTTGCCTCTGAGTTTCTATCATACTAGATGTATTTATCCAAGGGCAGTAGTGGGTCTTAGTGATCACACAGATTCCCACTATTTAACCAATAGATAGTCCAAAGCAATCATGTTATCTAAAACAACTTTAGCAAAAATATAAAGATGTTTTCTGGGTAATGGTAGCCATTGCAGTAGATAGCTATAGTAATGTTTGAGACAGATTTCTAATCATAATACCATTTAGATTTATGACAAAATAGGGAAGGAGGTGTCTACCAAAAGACGCCCATTTAGAGGGATTCATGTTTGCTTGCAAATTTCTCCTTATTCCATGGTGAAAATCAAAAGGTGTTCAGCTTCCAATTGTTGATGGGGTGACAGTGGTACCGACAGAATCCCTAATCCACATTGGTCCCTTATCTTCCACTTATTAAGACATGTATTTGGCTACATATTTGGTTGAAAATTAAATACTCAACAGACAAATAATATATCCTAGAGGGGCACAGCAGACAATTCCCTGTGAGATGCCTTGTGTGTTAGATGTCACCAGTAGGAAAGCCCTAGTAATATTTCTCTAAGGCTTCAGTAGTGAATCATTGCAGGGTTGGAGGCTACCAATAATTAAAGGATGAGGTTTCTAAATTTGGCTACAAACTTTTAATTTATATTTTGTGTTGTGGTTTTCTTTTCCAATTTCTGGCATAATTTAAAATTAAAAATCTCACGATATATTTTGCTTACCATTAGATTTTTTTTTTAAATGTAAATTTATAACTATAACAGTCTATAGAAAGAACCAAATATTGCACTTGGAATATCAGCTAAATTTGTTGCAGGGTAAGCCAGAGAATCCGTGAAACTACAGATCATGAAGTCTTAATTATTGCCTTATCTTTCCATGTATAAACAATAAAAACAACAACAAAACAGGGGAGAAAAGAAAGGGAACAAAGGATTCCTGATGACAGAGGTAAGAAATGTTGACCTGTAATCCTGAGAAAACTATCCACATTTAGAATGTCTTCTGCTTCTGAGGAAAAACCTTCCTGGTGAGTTTTACCTTGAGGTCTTTGGTATGGTTTGTCTGTGTCCCCACCCAAATCTCATCTTGAAATGCAGCTCCCATAATTCCCAGATGTCATGGGAAGGACCCAGTGGGAGGTAATTGAATCATGGGAGTGGATCTTTCCAGTGCTGTTCTTGTGATAGTGAATAACTCTCATGAGATCTGATGGCTTTATAAAGGGCAGTTCCCCTGCACAAGCTCTCTTGCCTGCTGTCATGTAAGATGTGACTTTGTTCCTTATTTGCCTTCTGCCATGATCGTGAGGCCTTGCCTCAGCCATGTGGAGCTGTGAGTCAATTAAACCTTTTTCCTTTATAAGTGCTCAGTTTTGGGTATGTCTTTATTAGCAGCATTAGAACAGACTAACACATTAAATTGGTACCAGGTACTGGGGTGCTGCTGTAAAGATATACACAAATGTGGAAATGACTGGAACTGGGTAAGAGGCAGAGGTTGGAACAGTTTGGAGGGCTCAAAAGAAGACAGGAAGATGTGGGAAAGTTCGGAACTTCCTAGAGACTTGTTGAATGGCTTTGAACAAAATGCTTATAGTGATAGGGACAATAAGATCCAGGCTGAAGTGTTTTCAGATGGAGATGAGGAATTTGTTGGGAACTGGAGTAAAGGTCACTCTTGCTATGCAAAGAAACTGGTGGCATTTTGCCCCTGACCTAGAGATCTGTGAAATTTTGAACTTGAGCTAGATGATTTAGGGCATCTGGTGGAAGAAATTTCTAAGCAGCAAGGTGTTCAAGAGGAAGTAGAGCATAAAAGTTTGGAAAATTTGTAGCCTGATTATGCAATAGAAAAGAAAAACCCATTTTCTATGGAGAAATTCAACCCAGCTGCAAGAATTTGCAGAATTTGCATAAATAACGAGGAACCTAACGTTAATCACCAAGATAATGGAGAAAATGTACCCAGGGCATGTCAGAGACCTTCACAGCAGTCCCTTCCATCACAGGTCCAGAAGCCTAGGAGCTAAATATGGTTTCTTGAACCAGGTCCTGGGTCCTTCCGCTGTGCAGCCTGGGGACTTAGTGCCCTGTGTCCCAGTCATCCCAGTCACTCCAGCCATGGCTAAAACAGACCATGTTACAGCTCTGACCATGGATTCACAGCATGCAAGTCTCCAGCCTGGGCAGCTTCCACATGGTTTTGAGCCAGTGGGTGCACGAAATCAAGAATTTAGAGTTCAGAACCTCCACCTAGATTTCACAGGATGTATGGAAATGCCTGGATGTCCAGGCAGAATTTTACTGCAAGGACAAGGTCCTCATAGAGAACCTCTGCTAGCGTAGTGTGGAAGGGGAATGTGAAGTGAGAGCCCCCCACACAGAGTCCCCACTGGGTCATTGCCTAGTGGAGCTGTGAGAAGAGGGTCACTGTCCTCCAGTCCTCCTCGACCCCAGAATGGTCGATCCACTGACAGCTTGCACCCTGCGCCTGGAAAAGCCAAAAGTGCTCAATGCCAGCCTATGAAAGCAGCCAAGGGTGGGGTTGTGCCCTGCAAAGCCACAGGGGGAGAGCTGCCCATGACCATGGTAACCCATCTCTTGCATCAGCATGACCTGGATGTGGGAGATGCAGTGAAAGGAGATCATTTTGGAGCTTTAAGATTTGATTGCCCTTTCGGATTTCAGACTTGCACAGGGCCTGTAGCTCCTTCATCTTGTTCAATTTATCCCATTTGGAACAACTGTATTTATCCAATACCTGCACCCCCATTGTATCTAAGAAGTAATTAATTTGCTTTGGATTTTACAGGCTCATAGGCAGAAGGGACTTGCCTTGTCTCAGATAAGACTTTGGACTGTGGACTACTGAGTTAATGCTGAAATGAGTTGAGACTTTAGGGGACTGTTGGCAAGGCATTATTGGTTTTGAAATGTGAGGACATGAGATTTGGGAGGGGCCGGGGATGGAATGATATGATTTGGCTGTATCTCCACCCAAATCTCATCTGAATTGTAGTTCCCATAATCCCCATGTGTCCCATGGGAGACCTGGTAGGAAGTGATTGGATCATGGGGTGTGGTTTCCTCCATGCTGTTCTTGTGAAAGTGAGTAAGTCTCAAGAGAAATAATGGTTTTATAAAGGGGAGTTCCCCTGCATATGTTCTCTTGTCTGCCACCATTAAGATGTGACTTTGCTCTTCATTTGCCTTATCCCATGAGTGTGTAGCCTCCCTAGTCTTGCGGAACTGTGAGTCAGTTAAACCTCTCTCCTTTATAAATTACCCAGTCTCAGGTATACCTTTATTGGCAGTATAAGAACAGACTAATACAGTTTTCAATGAATATACTGGCCCAAGAATCTGGAGGAGGCCTTCTGCATGGAGACATGTGGATCCAACACTTGAGGCATCGAAGTTTTGCTGAAGTGTGGGTGGATGGAAGTAATTTGTATGGTATCTTCTAATGGAGCTCAAGATAAGTCTTTTTCAGATGTAATTTCCAGAAGACACAATCTCTGGGCTCTAGATCATGAAGGGTCTGTTTGTCATCAGTTGGGGGTTCACAAAGGGCTTCTTTTATCTAGTGAAAATGCACTTTGGCATAATGCATCAAATCCTTGCCACATTGATTTATGTCAGAGTTTATGAGTGTGAGATAGAAGAAGTTCTAGTATTAAGGGCATATTACTTCCAGTAACTATTTCATAAAACTATATTTTCCAATGAGAGTGGATCTGATTGCTATTAATGGGTAATACTTTTCACTAAGGTAATTTAATCAATTCAGTTAGCTTTACCTAGTGCCACTGTGTTTGCAATACATTATTTAACTATTTTACAATTTGTCCTGTGAAACAAGTACTTCTGTCATTGAAGATTTCTCCAGAAATAACTCATAAGTATAACACATATTCTAATAACATTTTAGCTACCGTTAGAGCACCAGCTTTCCTACATGAGAGAACTTCTGTATAACCAGAAAACATGCATCAAAGGTAGAAATTGAATAAAATAAATCTGTAAGTGTTTAAATGATCAGGCAGGTACCAGGGTCGTATTATGTGAAGTTTTCTTTGTCTTACCAGGATTATGAGTTTGACAAACCAAATATTGGCTATAATTAATTTAAAAAATTTTAGAAACCTTACCCCACTAATATTTTAAAATAATTTATATAATTCTGTATACTCCATGATGAGTCACAGAGTACAAAGTTTTAATATTGGAAGCCCTAAAGACTCAGGAAGGACCAGGTGACCATCTGATCTCCCCATGAACCTACACTTAATATTGTATTTATGTTCTCTTAAATTTTGTTTCTCCAATTGAGGTGCCTATCACTGTTTATTTAATTCCTTATCATAGGTAATATGTTAGCCTGTTCGTGGATCACCATAAAGAAATACCTAAGACTGAGTAATTTATAATGAAGAAAGTTTTAATTGGCTCATGGTTTTGCAGTCTGTACAGGGAGCATGGTTCCAATATCTGCTTCTGGTGAGGGCTGAGGAAACTTACAGTCATGGTAGAAGGCAAAGGGGGAGCAGGAAAGTCACATGGTGAGAATGAGAGCAAGACAGAGAGAGTCTGGTTTCAGTGGTTCATGCCTATAATCTAGCATTTGGGAGGCTGACATGGGAGGATTGTTTGGGCCCAGAAGTTCAAGACCAGCCTGAGCAACACAATGAGACCCTGTCTCTACCAAAAATAACTAAAAAATTAGCTGGCTAAGGAGGTACATGCCTGTGGTCCAAGCTACTGAGGAGGAAGAGGTAGGAGGATTGCTTGAGCCCTGCAGTTTGAAGGTGCATTAAGCCATGATAATGCCATGTCTGAGTGACTGAGTGAGATCCGTCTAAAAAAAAATAAACAAAACAAAACAAAAACAGAGGATGGAGGGTGTATGTGCCACACACTTGTAAACTGCCAGATCTCATATGAACCAGCAGAATAAGATCTCACTCATCAGCAAGAAGATTGTGCTAAGCCATTCATAAGGGATCTGCCCCCTTAATCCAATACCTCCGCTAGGTCCCACCTCCAACACTGGGGATTACATCTACCTTGAGATTAGAAGAGAAAAATACAACCAAATCGTATTATTTCTTCCCTTGGTCTCAAAATCTCATGAAGTTCTCACATGATAAAATACAATCATCCCTTCTCAACAGTCCCCCACAGTCTTAACTCATTCCAACATCAAGTCCAAGGTTCCAGGTTTCATCTAAGATGCATCACCATCTACTTATGAGCCCATAAAATCAAAATCAAAACAAGTTATATACTTCCAAGATACAATCCTGGTACACACATTGGGTAAGTAGTTCCATTCAAAAAGGCAGATATTGGCTAAAAAAAGAGGGGGGTGGGGTCAGAAGGTCCCAAGCAAGTCCAAATCCCTGCAAGCCAGACATTAAAACTAAAAGCTCCAACATAATCCTTGACTCCATGTCCGCTAACTTAGTGTGAAAAGTGAGCTCCCAAGGCCTTGGGTGGCTCCTTCACTGTGACTTTGCAGGGTTCATTCCCTTGTGACTGCTTCCACAGTTTGGAGTTGAGTGCCTGCAGCTTCTCCATGCTCAGGATAGAAGCTGTTGGTGGCTCTACAATTCTGGGATCTGGAGGGGTGCATCTCCCTTCCCACAGGTCTACTAGGCAATGCCCCAGTGGACACTTTATAGGGGAGCTCCAGTCTCATGTTTCCCCTTGGCATTGAGCTAGTAGAGTATTTCTATAGGTCCTCTGACCCCATGGCAGCCTTCTTCCTGGGCACTCAAGCTTTCTCATATATCCTCTGAAATCTAGGTGGAAGCTGCCAAGCCTCTTTCACTCTTACATTCTTTGTGTGCCCAGAATTAATACCACATGAAAGCTTCTAAGGCTATGGCAGCTTGCACTCTACAGAGTAGCAGCCTGAGCTATATCTGGGATCCTTTAAACCCAGGCTGGACCCAATACAGTTGGGATGGGAGGAGCAGATTCCTAGGGAAGTACAGGGCAGTGGTGACTCAGGCATGACTCACAAACCATTCTTTCATCCTAGGCCTCTGGGCCTGTGATTGGAGAGTCTGTCCCAAAGACTTCTGAAAGGCTTTCAAAGTCTTTTTCTCATTGTCTTGGGTATTAGCACTTGGCCCACTCTGGGTCATGCTAATCTCTCTAGTAAGTGATTACTCCACAGCCTCCTTGTATTTCTCTCACACAAAAAGCTTTTTCTTTCTCTGTCACATGGTTAGGTTGCAAATTTTTCAAATATTTACATTTTGTTTCCTATTTAGATATAAGTTTCAAATTCAACTAATTTATTTGCTCCCATATCTTATTTTAGCTATTAGAAGTGCACAGACCACATCTTGAATGCTTTGCTGCTTAGAAATTTCTTCTGCTAGATGCAGTAAATCATCACTCAAGTTCAAATTTCCATACATTACTTTAGGGCATGAACACAATGCAGCCAATTTCTTTGCTAGGGGGTAAAACAGATGACCTTGATTTCAATTCCCAATAATGTTCTTATTTCCATCTGAGTCCTCTTCATCCTGGGCTCCACTGTCCAAATCTCTATCAGCATTTTGGTCACAATCATTTAACCATTCTCTAAGAAGTTCCATACTTGCCCTTGTCTTCCTGTCTTCTGAGCCTGACAAAGTCTTTCTAGCTCTGCCTCTCACACAGTTACAAAGCTGCTTTCACATTTTCTAATATTGTATAGTGACACTATACTCTTGGTTTCATTTTTCTGTGTTAGTCAGTTCTTGCATTACTATAAAAAAAACACCTGAGACTGGGTAATTTACAAGAAAAGAGGTTTAATTGGCTCATGGTTCTGCAGGCTGTACAAGAAGCCAGGCACTGGCATCAGCTTCTGTGAGGCCTCGGGAAGTTTTCAATCAAGGCAGAAGATGAAGGAGGAGCAGATATATCACAGGGCAACAGCAGGAGCAAGAGAGGGAGAAGTAGAGTGCTACACTCTTTTCAATGACCAGGCCTTGTGCGAACTATCAGAGTGAGAACTCACTAATCACCAAGGGGATGGTGCTAAGCCATTCATGGGGGATCTACCTCCATGATCTAATACCTCCCAGTAAGCCCCACTTCACATTTTAACATGGCATTTGGAGCAGACAAACATCCAAACTAGATCAGAGAATTTGACTAGGATCAATGAATGTAGTTAATTCAAAATTTGACTTGGATCAATCAATGTAGTTAATTCAAATCACACAATTTAACAATGTTAGTACTGGCTGAATTAGAATAAAAACCTGCCAAAGTATTATTTTGGTATTCAATTAATTCTTCTTATGACGTTGGGTTAGAAGTTTGATGAAACCAATCGGTCTCTTAATTAAAGTTCAGGAATTCTTACCCAGTTTAGTGGTATGATCAAGTATGTAAGAATTTCATACAATTTCTGGAATACATATTAAAAATATATGCCTACAAATATAACTCAAAGAAGGTTAGTGTTACTTATTATTCGAGAATGTTTCTCAATTTATTATATCAAATAAATATAATTAATTTAATATCTTTTGTATAAAAAAGACATCCTTTTGAGATTCACCAGTGGCCCATCTGTAAAATTTTAAAGATAATTTAAGGTCAAGGAGAATACTTAATTTAGAATTTGATTTTGAGAAATCTATAAATAATATCTAAGGCTTAAAACATTTGATCTAATTAGTATAACAGGTCACTATGAATAATAGCCATTCATTTAACCAGAGTAATAATTTAAAGACTTGAAAAGCAAATACGTAAAGTTACATAGTTACATAGTGGTAGTAAAACTTTAGCTCTTTTTATAGAATGATCTCAGTTTTCTTAAGTGACATAAAACCTAACAAAGACAATGTGAAGCACAGGAAATTATCTCAGTAAAATTTAGAATTTTAATTTTCTAGGCCAATTCCTAAAGGATAAAGAAGAACCTTTCATAACTTTCTATTAAGAACAGAACAATATGCTAAATTTTTTTTGTTGTTGTTAATACATTTTATAAAACAGAGATAACCTGAACTTATTTTACTAATTAACCCATGGAGAAAAGGTTCTGCATCTGTATTATACTTAATGTTGACAACTCTGATGATATGCCTATTTTAATCACACCAACAATGTTCTTAGTTAACAAAGATTACCCAAGTTACATGAACTTAAAAAGAATTTGGAGAAGTTCTTATATTTTCTGAGAGAAAACTTAATTTATATAAGCACTTATTTTTTTTGTAAGCCAATTAAATGGAGTCGCTTTACAATTTTATTTTGGCAATATCAAAAGAATATAGGAAAATATCATATGTATATTACATACAGATGGACATAACCTATAGACAGAAATGGATTTTATAGCTTTCATTCTAAAATTATTTAGCCATGTGCCAAATACAATAATACAAAACTCACTAATTTATTGAAGAAATTTTAGATCAAAATTGTTTTGTCTGGCCAATATAATATTTTATTCCCAGATGGCTAAAACGTTTGACTTATATTTGTGGATTTTTAAAATTTGCCATCTGTAAGGAATCCTTTAGAGAGACAATCTTTGACTCATTTAATCTTTTTTATCCCCTTGTGTACTGATTAAATAATGTAGGGCCAGGCACGATGGCTCATGCCTGTAATCCCAGCACACTGGGAGGCTGAGGTAGGTGGATTACCTGAGGTCAGGAGTTCAAGAACAGCCTGGCCAACACGACAAAACCCCATCTCTACAAATACTACAAAAAATTAGCCAGACTTGGTGGTGGATGCCTGTAATCCCAGCTATTCTGGAGGCTGAGACAGAATTGCTTGAACCCAGGAAGTGGAGGTTGCAGTGAGTCAAGATCACGCCATCGCACTCCAGCCTGGGCAACAGAGCAAGAATCCATCTCAAAAAACAAAACAAAACAAAACAAAACAAAAAAACGCATCCCTTTGGTTTTGTGGCAAGTTATGTTTCATAAGTTTAACT
Source organism: Macaca nemestrina (assembly GCF_043159975.1). NCBI lineage: Eukaryota > Metazoa > Chordata > Mammalia > Primates > Cercopithecidae > Macaca > Macaca nemestrina. The sequence continues at coordinate 80,922,672 of NC_092131.1, forward strand.
CATTTTCTTTTCCAAAAATACACAGATTATGGGCTCATAATTTTTGTATACAAAACTTGCCAGTGTTTCATAAATTGGTGTCCCAAATTCTAGAGTCTTAGACTACTTAGATTAAGAGGAACCTATTTTCAAAAGTCACGTACCTGAGGCCTCTTAACTGTATCACAATACATTTAATTATCAAATTTAATCCAATCCTGACTACCCATTCAGTAAAAGTTGTTCAAATAAAGTTGGAGAGGTCACAGAACTTGAGTCTGACAGGAAACACACTCATGATCTCCAATTGCTGCAAAAGATTAGTGGGAACATTGGGCTCGATGGTTACCTATGCTGGCTCACTCAGTCTACTGAGGGTCACTGGGGCTCTCCCTCAGACTCCTCTTCTTTTAAATAAAAGCTTTAACAAATTAAATTCAATGGGGTTTATTTGAGCAAAAAGTGATTCATGAATCTGGCAGCACTCAGAACCAGGGGAGGTTCAAAGAGCTTTGTAGCAATGTGGGTAGGCAGTATTTACCAACAGAAAAAGGAAGTGATGTACAGAAACAATTTGAATGTTTGCAGCTCAAAGTTTGCCTTATTTGGGCATGGTATGATGAGGCATTTGCTTCATATGGACATGGTCTGATCAATTGGTAGCCTGTGATTGTCTGAGATTTAACTATTTGTTAAAAGAATGTTCTCTTAATTTAGATTGCTGTTTGTTTTCATACTGAGTTAGGCTGTAGATCACTATGTAGGAATGAAAATGATGAAGGCAGATTTAGGCCAAATTTTGTTTAACACCATTTTCACCTTTTTTATATTTTGTAGCTGCCTACAAAACTTTTACCCACAATCCCCCAACTCTATGTCCAAATAAATAAAATTGCTTAGTTTTTCCCTGACAGTCTTTGTAGCTACAGTTCTTTGCTCTTGCAATGTTCTTTCCCTTTTCTTAGCCCAGAAAACTGCTATTTATCCCTGGCACCTAGCTCCACTGAAAGCAAACAAAATCTCTTTTTGGATTCTTCCCAGAAGAGTTTGTCATTACTTTTCTCTAAATTCCCAAACTTCTTTTTATCCTTTCCACAATGTATTGTTTACCACCTTGTGGGAAAAATATCTAATTTTATATGTATCTCTTGTCCAAAAATACTAAGTTCTAAAAAATAAATCTTCTCAGGTGTTCTTTTTTTGTTTTTTATTACACTGTCTGACATTACTGTAGTTTCTGAATACATGCTTGTGGAATAAATTGTACTTTCAAAATTTTCTTCACTATTTTAAATCTATTATGCTTCTATATCTTATTTCAAAAAGAATTTACATAGGTTAATAGATTTATATCACGTTTCTATATCCTATTTTAAAATAGGTTCTAGAAGCTTCATATTCTATATTAAGGATTAATATCCTATATCCTTATATCATATATATTTTCCTTATATATTCTACATCCTTAATATTCTATATCCTTCTATATTCTATTCTAAAATATGAGGTAGAAGCATAATGTAAACCATGCTTATATTGGTTTATGAAAAGAAATCAGGGAAATATATGTTATTATAGGTCCTTGATTTCTGTAAATTTAAAAAAGTATAAAACATCAAAAATAGATTTCATGAAAGAAAAAAGTACTAACAAACAGTAACTTTTCTACATTTTCCCAATTTTAAGTACATTTCCCACTATGTTGAAAATTTTATTAATAAATTGTGTTTGTATAAATTATTGATTACATTGCTATTGTTTTCCAAGCAAGTGGTATTGAATCTAAATCTCTGTTGTTTCCCAAAGCCTTCAATATATCTGCCATGTAGAGTTTAGCAAGGTAGGATTCTACACGGCAAATGTATATTATTATTGTTATATGGATTAGCATTAAAAATAAAGGAAAATAACTATACAATGTTAGAGCCTGGAAGAATAAAGCATTTTCATTATTTTTTTGTAAATGTGAAGAGATTACATCAAAAAGAGGTTTCCCCAAGTTAGCATCAGCATGTGGAGTGAGTGATTTTTTTTAATTATCCAGTGCTGTCTTAATATAATATCAAAAATATTTCCTGTTTCAGGCCCACTTCTCATAATTCCTACATCTAGGGCCAAAGTACAAATAAGATGCATATTCCAAGAGTTTAATGTACAAATCCAACTATCCTCTCTGACCGGGTCTGCACCTTTACTCAGGGCTTCCAGTCCATTCAGCATGGATCTCTCTTCACATCTGGAGGCTAAAGGATATGACTTTCAAGGATGTTAGGTACTGCACGGAGGAAGACTGGGCAAAGCAGTGTATAAAGTGATGCTGGTGCCAACATTCTGGGACAGTGGCTGCATCTACACCCACTCCAAATGTCAACTGATTTGATTAAGCTTATAATGAACCAGGGTGAACTGGGTCCTATCTACCAGCTTCACTTCTCTGACAGCATTTTCAAAACAGTTTAAACTGCCTCCATAGCCACCTCAACCAAGAATAAAGTAGCAGAGACCAGGGAAACACTTTGCGTGTCTTAGAGAAATCAACTTTTAACAGAAGCAACCACTCTCATGGGTTTCCCAGGAGAAAAGTTCTAATTTTCTTCTTTCCTTTAAAACATTTGAAAACTCACAATCTCTCATTCTCTGGCCTGACTATATCAGCTTGATTTGGATGACTCATTAACATAATTGCAATTTGTTAACAAACATTCAAAAATATCCCATGTGGGCACGACAGGAAAAAAAAAAAAGTGCCATTGTGTTTGAGTGTTGGTGACTTGCAGTGGATCTCCAAAGTGTGTTACTACTAATGCCTGCATCTGAGAATGGTACTGCCTTAATTTCTAAAATTGGCAATCTTGAAATATTGTCATTGCAACAATAGTCATAATGAAGTCTTAAAAATTTCAGACTTTTGGCATGCATATGTGGTTCACACTGATTTCAGACTGGATATAATCAGCTGAGAACATAGACAAGGCAAATTGTGTTTTTGAATCTTTTTGGGCATATGATAATCCGCCAAAAAGATCTGTATTCATAAGCTGTTTTCTTCTCTCCCAGCAAGTGAGGAATTAATGTAATACTTATAATAATTATAAAAATACTAACAAATCAAAGCAATATATTTACTATACTTTGTTTATTTTTAAATTATTCGTATGCTGTAAAAGTGCAAGAGAAAAGATGACACTAGTAACTCAGTTTGACAATTGCAGTTTACACATAAACATTTTGGCTGAGATTAGGTTTTTCTACATTAATGCCTATAATTAGTCTGAAATTCATTACATTTAAGCTGTTTTAAATTTAAAAATAAAGGCACATTTTTCTTTCAAATTCTAAAAGCTGGTGTTAGAATAACTGTTTTCAGACTTTGTCCTAGTTATGATAAATATCATTAGGTTGTCTATCCTGGAAATTTAGATTCAATTTCATACACTGTTTAAATCTGATTTTACAAATCAAACCCAAGTAAGGAAACAAATGGAAATGCATTTTTCAGCAGCATCTTCTGACAGTATATGATAAACAGCATCATTTACAGGACACTGCATCATACTATTTACATTTAGAAAGAAGAAAAATGCTGATTAGGTTTCCATTTGGCCCAGGCTTTCCAGTTCATAACATGTTAAGCAATTCAATCTTTTGGTTTTAAAGCCACACATATCTCTAATCATAACATGCCAGAAGCAACAGAACTAACAGAATGAGTGAGGCCATTTACTTTTGACACATTATAACATTTCTGAACCAACAGTGTTCTAAAAATGTGTCATTGTTATCTCTGGATTGACAACTCAGCACCCAAGGGCCTCTTACTCTCCCCAAGGTTTGTTTCTAAAACCCATAAAGGCTCCTTTAAAATAGTATAAAATGTTATCCTTTGTTCAATTATTCCCCACTTGTTTCAAAGGGGAAAAAACCCACATATGACCATTTTTGAAATCAAATAATCTACATGTTTGCAGAAGAGTCAAGCAAAACAAGAAAATTGCTAAATACTGTTGAGCTTTATTTAATAGATTTGCTGAGAGTTCTACATGCATTAAAACTGCTATTTTTTTATATTTTTGCATGTACTAAACATGGTAGAACTCCTAGAGAAATACCAAGGATTTATAATATCATGGTAAGAATACAAAGAAGAAAATCTCTTTACTTTTGTACTTTCAGATGATTCAGTAAATGTCTGAGTTAGCACCAATCATTAATTATGAAGAAAAGTTTTACTGTAGGAAGAACTAATAATACAAATTGTGAATTGAATATTTCGATCTGTATCGGTAATAAACTCTTTTTTAAGCACTCTACAGTATTTAAAAATATTTTTATTTTATCAATATGTCTACCAATACATTATTTTATGTATTTCTTAAAGCAATTTTCAACATACAGTCCTGGAGTCTGGTTTTAGTTACTGAATGTAGCTTTTAAAAAGTGGAATACTTGTATTATCAAATAGTTTACAATTTAGACTGGACTTCTCTTTTATTAATCTAAAGTACTTAGATATTTTTTCCATTTTAGAAACTCTCGGTTTGAAGCTAATATTCTTTCTTGACTGTGCCACATTTACTTTAATTATCCCTATAACAACCTATGTAGACAAAGGAGAATACTTGTGTTTTAAATTATTCCTTATTACAATTCAGAAAAAATATAATGTGGAGAATCAGATCTCAGAAAATATTGATTGTAAAATAGGGTATTGAGAAAATTAAAATTATCTGACTATGAATAAATTATTTTATATTAGCAAAATTTTAAATTATCTGAGGAATTCTATTTTTCTTATAGCATGTTACATTTTTCATGCTGTACTGTGGTAAGTGTGCATGTGGGTATCTCTGCATACGTATATACATAGTAGAGAGAAAGAGCTAAACTATATTGCCTTTACATTTCTTACTGGGACAAAATTCAGATATTAACTTTTTGTCTTTATCTGAGCCAAGTCATGGCTTAATTCTAATCCTAGACCATTTCTGGACATCCTGATGTTGTCTTTTCTAAACTACAGATATAATATTTTCAGTGTGCACTTATTATACATTGTGTTGTGTGTGTGCGTGTGTCTGTGTGTGTGTGTGTGTGAGAGAAAGAGAGAGAGAGAGAGAGAGAGAGAGAAATCTACCTGTCTAATGTTTAGTGTCTTCTCATCTATCAATCACTTTTCAAGTATAAACTCAAATGTCACTTCTTATTCAAAGCCTTCTTAGCCCACTCCCAAACTAGGTCAAGACTATTAATTGTATATGCTTACATCACTGTATTTTTTGTTTAAAGACTTTTTAAAAACCACATGAATAAGTCTGTGTATATTGACACGTACTCTGTTTCCTGCTCTTGATTCTATTTCTATGAGATAGTGACCCTTTCTGCCATTCATTGCCTGTATCAACAGGACCCATCACAATGAAAGGTCATAAAGTGGGAAGTGGCTTCATAACAAATGAATACAAGGATGAATGAATGCATGGATGAAAACATTGCAATATCCTTGCGAATTTTTTCTGGGTATATATAACTTGAAATTACTACTAGAAAAGAGTTCTAGGAACTGTACAAGAGGGTGACAGTATGTTCACAAAACTGAATAGAGTGTCTACCCAAATAGACCCTGTGACAGACCCTGTGATTTAGTGAGGAGATAGATAACCAAAGAATTACATAAATGAATATAAAATGACACTCTGATAACTACATTATAATAAAACAGAGATTCCTGTTACTATAGTAGATAGTACTATAAAAATGCATATTAGTTTGATTTCTCCAAGTCAGGAGGAGATCAGTTCAGGCTTTTCTGAGATCCAAAGAGTGTGGAAAGTTTAATTAGTTGAACATCAGTGGGGGTGTTGGGAAGATAAATCATCTGAGTGAGTTGGAAGTGCATGCTCAAGAAAGATGGCATTGGTGCAAAGAACACACAGTTAACAAGGAACAGTACCTGGAGCAGAGCTCAAACATGAAAATGGAAGTTTAGAGTTGGAGAATAGGTAGAGGCAGCAAGATACAGCAATTGGACTTGAAGCTAATAGGAAAGGCATGGATCTATTTAGAGCAATGGATGTTCAACATTATGCTTGTCTTTTGAAAAGATGACTGACTTGGAAGAATGTCAGAGGAGGGGGCAAGTAAAGATTTAACTCAGAGAAATAAGGAGGTTATGACATTATTCCAGGCAATAGTTAAAGAATTCATTTTAAAATATGACTGCAAAAGAGTTTTCAAACTTATTTGACTTACTCTTTTTATTTATTTATTTTTAATTCATTAAATTTTTTTAACTAGTGTGTCGAGGAACAGGCTTTGGGTAAGGTTGATTTTATATTTTTATGTCTTTCAGATAATAAAACTGAGGCTTAGGAATGTTTATAAATTTGTTAAATGTGCAGGAAATCTGTGAAAGGGCAAGATCTATCTCAGGGAGAAGTATACATAACATCTAATGATGCACTATGAAGTGCTAGGAAACATTTTGAAAGATTCTTTGTGTTGATCTTATTTAAACTTTCTTTTCTTTCTTCCCTCCCTCTCTCTATCTGTATCTGTCTGTGGAGTTTCAGCTCTGTTTGTTCCACTTATTGGCTTTCCCTGCAGTGAAGAGAACCAATTATCTGGATGATCAAAACACATTATCTACTGTAGTATATTCATTACTAATCATGATCACTGTGTTCTAAAAATCAGAGGAATTCATACAAATCTGCGAATGACCTCTCTTGTACTTTATTTGGGCATCAAGCGGTGTGACTAAATTAAACTATAGCCAGTTCTGTGGATGGAGCTGCTTCATGCCATCTATCTCTATTCCATTCATCATTGCTGGCTTAGTGGGTGCCCACCTGTCTTCGGGAGTCATGACCACATTCTTTCTCTATTCATGATTGCCACTGTTTCTACTTCCTGTGGCATGTGACCCCAAGGAGATCAATACTATCTCAAGCATAAGATTTTGTTTCAGTATAGATAAAAAAGAAAACCTCATTCTGGCCTATAGTCTTATTTAATTCAACCAGATAAGTAGAGCCACATCTCTGCATTAAAAGTTGTCCATCTTTTACCCTCCTAAACTGGTATTTAGTTTTCCATTCGACTGCTACTGCATATATTCTTGAAGACTTCCTGGGAAGTCATAGATATGTTATCTATGAAAAGATTTTGTCACCCCTGATTCCGTGACTATAATATAATCTAAACCATGGGGCTAGAAAATCATAGCCCGTGAGCCAAATCCAACTGGCTGCCTATTTTGTAGATAAATGTTTATTAGAAAATAGCCATGCTTATTCATTTTCATATTGTTTCTGGCTGTTTTCATGATACAATGGTAAAGTACTTGCCACAGACACTGTATGTCCTATAAAGCTTAAAATATGTATTCTGTTGACATTTACAAAAAGAGGTTTATAACACTTGATCTAAACCAATCTTTACCCCTAATAATAAGCACAAATTACTTAATATTTCCTGGGATGATTTAATCATCCCATGAAATACTGAGAATTCACAGTAGCCTAACTCTGTCAAAAATAATTTTTGCATATGACTAAAGTAATACAATTTCTTACCAATAATTTATTTTTATATATGTGTGTGTATATATATATACATATACATATATATATACATATACATATATATATATATATGGAGAGAGAGAGAGATTAGAGAAATTTAAATTTCTCTCTGCAATTAGTGAAAAACAAAAAAGACCTGAGGTATGAAAAAGAGCTCTTTAAATTCCTTATATTCCCCCATTTTATACATCATCCTTTTTGTGATGTATTTCTCCCTTTGAATCTTTCCCTCATATTTATTTCAACCAGATTTTTCCTATACTCTTGAAGTTGAGTCTGTGTCTCACAACACCCTAGGGATGCTTTGCCTGAGGGGCTTTGATAAATGGCATTTTCTAGAGCTGATGATGAAGAAAGGGTTCTGTAGCATGTGTATAGGAAGATCAAGGATGATTCTTGGCTAGCTGGCTCCGCTGACGACAGTCATCTAGACTAAATGGTGACAGACTAATACAACAATAACTTGTCAAAACAAAATAAAACAAAAAAATACATGAGATGTATTTTCAAAATACTTTTATGAATCAAAGAGCTGTCATGCTGACACTTTTTCAAATTAATTTAATGGAACTATCATACAATAGGATATGTTTATGAAACATCCCAGGATATTTCTATAAAAACACTTTTCAAATTTCTCTGAAAGCAATCTGAATTAAAATGTATGTGTAACCCCTATTTTTATTTGATGTGAATAAGAGAATAAAAGTATTATAACCAGATGCATCTGTTAAGAAAATGAGACTACGAAGGACCCTCTTATTATGATTATTATTCCCCAATAGAAATTCCTCAGGCAAATCATTAATCTCTAAGGGACTCATTTATTTCTTTTCTAAAGGTTGACTAACTAATACATATAATTTAATTATTTGTGGTTGATCTAAACAGATTACATTGCTATCTTATAGTGCGTCCACTCTCCTCAAAATTCATTCAGAGAAGATAAGACTGGCCTTCATAGTATTTATTTTACAGTTGGTGAAGCCAAGGAGACTCAAACAAGGGCAAAAATGTACCTTCAGTTCACTTGATTATTAAGGATATGGGTTTACAATTAAAATGCAATATGAAATATCAGCACTCCAAGTACTCCTCTGGGAACATAATGTCAAATTTATGGGAATTTGATGCTATTTCTTTTAATTTGTTTTTTACTTCTATCTAACAGTTGCAGATAGTTTAAAGGATCAAATGGCACTATAAGACTTATGACAAAAATCAACAATTTCTTAATTCCCACTTAAGTTTATCACTCCCCAGAGGCAACCTCTTTCAACTTTTAAAATGAATTCTTTTGATAGTATGTCCATATAAATACTTACATTACTACTTTTTGGTTTTTGACGTCTAAGGAATTTCTATTGGCATACTTACATGGAAGATGAGCCTCTAAATCTCCTTTACATCCCTCCCCAAAACCCCACACACTCACATACAATTCCTAATCCTATATCCTCCCAATATAGTTGTATTGTCATTGTCATTCAGGTTACATCAATGTTCCCTATTTAAGATTCATAAAAATGTAAATGACATTGACAGCTGAGTATTGGCTCACCGAAGAGGGAAATAATTCATGTTTAAATATTAATCTTTCAGCAAGCTTTTTATTTTGGTATCACCTTTACTTGCACTTCCAAAGACACTTAGAGCTCTTTCTTGAGTGTTCCATAGTATGCCATCAAATTTCTTACCAGCTTTCCTGCTTGTCAAATGGAAAAAATGAAATCATTTCTTCAGATTGTATTATTATTATTAAAGACAGCGTCTTGTTGTGTCACCCAGACTGAAGTTCAGTGGCACAATCATAGCTCACTCTAGCCTCACACTTCTGCATTCAAGCAATCCTCCAGCTTCAGCCTCCCAAGCAGCTAGAACTACAGGTACATGGCACTATGCATGGCTAATTTTTAAATTATTTTTAGAGATGAAGTCACGCTATGTTTCCCAGGCTAGTCCTGACCTCTTGGCCTCAAGCAATCTTCCCACCTCACCCTCCCAAAGTGTTGAGAGTACAGGTAGGAGCCACTGTGCTCAGCCCTTTTCTTAGGATTCTAAAGTCATTTGCCATGTATACATCTGGTTCTAACTTTTTAAAAACATTGCATTAATATCTTCAATTTTTTTCACCTTTTTGGGTTTTAGAACTTTTTATAAAATTCTTTGGTATTTCTGAGCAAATAGAGGATTACATATGTGACTAACTCAAATAATTACTAAAAACAGTGATTAAAGGCCCCTAGTAACTCACATTTAATATTTTCCTGTTATATTTAATGTACATTTTTCTTTATAGACAGACAAGTAGCACTATCGGACATATCTGACTATCTCATTAAATACTGGATATTTCCTTTAATTGAGGCGTATTTTGTGTACTACAACAATTTTTTGAGCCTAAAAATTGGATGAAAAGCAAGGATGCTCTCTAGTGAGAAAACGATCTACAGTCAGCATACAACCTGAGGGTGCAGAGGAAAGTGGCAGGGAGTGCTATATAATCTGTAAGATCAATAGAGGAGTGAGTATTCAGAGATACTGTAAGTGTATGTTTGCAAAAGACCTTATTTTTTTTCTTCACGGACTTTGGCAGTCTCTTCTCTTTGTAACTTCATGAGTCATCTCTCTATCACTAATTGCTAGGAAGAATTCACCAATGTAATTTTGAATAACTAGTGAATTTGCCATTATCCAAACTTGATTTTGATTATCTGCCATTTTTTGAACTTAGGCAATTTAAGAGGCCTAAGTCTCTTATTTTGAAAAACAGTAACAGTAACAAAAGCGTGAGATTGCTAAGGGCTCTTCCATTCAGAAGGCTAAATACTTCTCACAGAGATATGTATTGGCATAGTTTTATGACACAATTTAAATGAAAGGTGACTGCATAAATGCGGTATAGGTTTTTACTTATACAGACTTGAGTTTGATATTGCATCCACAGTTGTAAGCACATTGTAAGGATTATTATGATTGTCCCCTATGCTCTGTCTTGTACTTGCAATCTTACAATTCTCTACAGGACTGATGAAATTCACAAAAGCATACTGTGGATTGGCCTTCTGAGAAATTCATAGTTCAGACTGGCAAATTTGCAACATGAAATGCAACAAGAGAGATAAATATACACTTGAGTGGGTAGAAGAAGAGGAAAGATGAGATAAAATGCATGAAATATTTTCCTGAAATCTCAGCACAACCCTTACCTTCCTACACCAAGGAACTGATTGAACAAGAAGAGGGAAAAGAGCCTGGTTATTATGAGTTTTCCCAATAATCTCTCCATGAACTCAGTACTGCCTCTTGTTAACCTTGGAGTAAGAGCTAAACGCATTACTGAATCCAGCTTCATGTCTTCATCCCTTTGCTAATTACAACATGTCAATGATATCTTTGCTATGGAATTGTAAACTCTATTTTTTTACTTTTTTAGGAAGACTGGAGAAAAGGAATTAGGGAAGATATTTTTATGAGCTCAATATATTGTTTAGAATAGCATGGGAGAGAGATAAAAAATGTGGTGAAGAATAATCTGTTCTCTCTGAAAAATTAGCAGATAAAAATGAAGAGCCTTCTTAAAATGCCTTGTTCTGAGGCAATCTGAGCAGTTTTGTTTTTAACTTCCCCTCAATTAAATACGTTTTCATTTTGCGTGTGAAGGGAGCAATTATTTGTTTTGCTGTCACTGTTGGCAAAGCAGGAGGTGTAAACATATTTTTCAAATCCTCCAGGAGACTGCCGAGGTGTTCCTGACTCCCAACGAATATCAGTTTAAACTTTGGTGGGCTTCCATTCATGAGCTTGAAAACAAACCTTCTTCATCTGGAATTCATAGTGATGCAACCCTAGCAAGGCCCTAGAAGAAAAGAACTTAAAGTATAATAAAAAAAAAATCAGTGTTTGCCACTAACAGTATTAAAAATGTTGAAACTCTACACGATAATGTACATGTAATATGCAGACAATGAACCTCTTTCACAACTGGGGCCTCAGTGCTGGTACAGGAACACACACGTGAAACTCCAATTCTTTCTAATGGAGACCACATATGTACAAAAGGGACAATTGTGCGTACCAGGATTGGAAAGGAATCCGTTCCTGTCCTATATCCTTGGGTATTTCCTACATGGCTTTTTAGCAGATAAGTATACCTACTTGGAGACCTACTTTGACTTTCACTTTGCTAACACCCTTCTACACTTGTTACTTAGATAGAAGCAAATTCAAAGTTTTTGTCTACCAGAAAATGCCACCTAGAAGCAAAGAAGTACAAAATATAATCACCCACAAATAATCTCTTAAATAAATGGCTAATTCCTAAGCTCTACATATTCTTGACAACACAATTGACATAAATTTTTAGTTAAATATTTCTGAAATTGAGCAATATTATACAGCAATAGTGCACTTAATGTAACTTCTTAAAAATGTTTGCCAACCTGCTATAATTAAAGAGTTGGAATGTCTTATAATCACTGGCATCTTACAATGAAGAAAAAAATTGTATAAAGGAATAATCCCCTTGACAATGAATTGTTAAGTGATAATGGAATTCTTCTTGTACTCACAAGCTTAGGATCAATTAATGTTGATAATTAATCAATTGACATTGCTAAGCCTGTGACAAATGCCACGAATATTAAAAATATTGCTTTTGTTGACTTTTTACTTTTATTTTTTAAGTTTAACTATTATCTACAGCATTCAATGACCAAATATATAATACAAGTTCAGTATTCCTTATTCAAAATGCTTGAGACCAGAAGTGTTTCAAATTTCATTTTTTTTTTCAGATTTTGGAATATTTGCATTATATTTACAGGCCGAGCAGCCCAAATCTGAAATCCCAAATCCAAAATGTTCCAGTTAGCATTTCCTCTGAGCATCAAGTCAATACTCAAAAAGTTTCAAATTTTGGAGCACTTTAGATTTTGGCTTTTCAGATTTGGAATCTTTAATCTGTATAGAAAAAGTTTTTCTAACTGATGAGCTTCAGCAACTAATGTGCATGCCTTGAATGAATTACCTGTGTGTCAAAATGTGCACCTAAATTGTCTAAATCTGCTTTCATTTATGATATTAGTCCATATAAATACAATTATAACCTCCTGTAATACAAAAAGATATTAAATCGTATATATAAGAAAACAAAGTGGGAGAAAGTATTAAAATCTAATTATATCTGTTTTATAAAGGACCTAGTATTGCTTACTACATGTAATGAAACCCAAAGTCAATTGTTGAATTGCCCTCAAATAATCAGGTGGCTAAAACAAGTAGAAAAAGTATTCCAAGACTCAAGCGATGTTAAAAATATGTGACTGGCAACAAACCAAAAATATATTAATACACAGAAACTTGAAGACAGAAATTAGAGTGTTTTACAATAAATTACAAATCAATTACTTTATTTAACCAGGACAAAATAGCATTCACAAATGAAAATTAAAGGCCATCAAGAAGCAAAGCAGGAACTTGTTTGCAACTATATATGGAAGATCACAGTGGATTGGTGAGGCAGTTGAGAAATTGTGGCAGGGCCTTGAAATAAATTTTCCTTGGAGGCACTGGAAATATATTGGACTTGCAAAAGAAATGTTAGATCAGAAACTTCATAGGATTGTACTTAGGCTCTAGGAAGATTACTTTGGTAATTAAGTTACCGGAGGAAGCGGGCTGGAAACAAAAGATCTAGTTAAAATATGACTTCAGGCCGGGCGCGGTGGCTCAAGCCTGTAATCCCAGCACTTTGGGAGGCCGAGACGGGCGGATCACGAGGTCAGGAGATCGAGACCATCCTGGCTAAGACGGTGAAACCCCGTCTCTACTAAAAAGTACAAAAAACTAGCCGGGCAAGGTGGCGGGCGCCTGTAGTCCCAGCTACTCGGAGGCTGAGGCAGGAGAATGGCGTGAACCCGGGAGGCGGAGCTTGCAGTGAGCTGAGATCCGGCCACTGCACTCCAGCCTGGGCGACAGAGCGAGACTTCGTCTCAAAAAAAAAAATAAATAAATAAAATAAAATTAAATTAAAAAATAAAATAAAATATGATTTCAACAACCTTACAAGAAGTGATGCCAACAGGAAAAGGAAGATGGCAATGAATGCCAGGGGATTATGCAAATTAATTACTGCATGTGGAGAGTAAGAAAAAGGAAAAAGAAAAGTAGAGATAATATAAAGTTGTTATGTTTGAGTGACCCAGAAGATGGCAAAGAGAATATGAGAGGCAGCAAAGAAAATGGAAAGGCAGGTATGAGGTGTCAATGGAATGTAGAGCTGGAAATTATATGCAGGATTTGAGAATCAATAGAAAGTCTATAGTCAGAAAGATTCGGGTTTAAACATATTTTTACATGTGGTTAATTCTAAGAGCCTCTCTGTATTTCATTATTAGTTGAGATGATTTTTTATTTTTGTTAATCTACATTATCTTTGATATTGTTATCAGTCATTGCTACTGTAATAGCTGTGACTAACATGACATTCATAGAGTAGTTGCAGATATTAACTGACAACATATGTCAAAGCATAATAAAATTATCTACTAGTAGCTATATTTCAGATATACCTAAGTACTTATAAAGATATAGTGAAATTATCATACTCATCTTAGTTTAAGAAAAAAGGAACATTTTTCTGTGAAATCTTTCATGTACTCATCTGCAATGCCTTAATCTCTATCCTAAATATGGCATCACCCTTACTATTATACCAAAACAATATATAATGTCATTTTGCATATGGTTCAACTTTATATACATCATGTTATCTGCAGTTTGTCCTTTTTGCGTGACACTTAAGTTTGATAATGCAGCTCTAATTCATTTGTTTTCACTGCCGCCTATTCTTCTGTTGTATGAATATGGCAAAAAATTCCACTGTCCTATTAATAAATATTCAAGTGATTTGCCATTATTTATGCCATTACAAACAAAGCTGCAGTGAACAATCTTGCGGATGTCTTCAGGTGCAAATAAGTGAGAGTTTCCCTAGGGTGATGTATTTCAGGATGGAGTTACTGGTTTAGAGGGAATGTAAATCTTAAACTTTAACTAGATACTGCTAAATTGCTTTCCAAATGTTCTGTTATTCACTGACCATGCATAAGAACTGCTTTTGTGCCAATGTCTTGCTAACATAAAGTCATCAGACTTCCCATCAAAAAAAAAAAATCTGTATGCAGCATGCTATCTAATTCTGATCTTAATTTGCATTTACATAATTAATGGCAAGCTTGAGCATGCTTTTTTTTCCTGCTTATTGATTACTTTGACTTCATTTTCCTTAAATTGCATTTTAAAATCTTTGCTCTTTGTTGTTTGGAGTTGTTTATAATTTTTAATCAATTATTAGAAGACCATCATTGTATATCCTTGTTACTAATCTGATGTCAGTTATGTGCATTATAAATCTGTCTTCTCAATCTGAAGATTTTGTTTTTAACTTGGTTATGGCATTTTATAATGAACAAAAGTTTTAAATGTTGATGATGTTGCATTTATCAATACTTTACTTAAAAAGATAATACTCCCAGATCATAAATAATTTCTTCTATGTGTATTTCTATATAAAATGTATTTTTTATCAATACTTTACTTAAAAAGGTAATACTCCCAGATCATGAATAATTTCTTCTATGTGTACTTCTATAGAAAATGTATTTTCATTAAGTAGTAAATAAGTCACATAATTTGAACATCAAAAACATTTTAAAAGGGCCTTTGCTGTGTATCACCATCTGTCATCCATTTCTTCATATATTCTTTTTCCCTCTTCTGCTCTGTGCTCCGGGGCATACCCTTATGGGCTACATTACCAGGGTTCCTTGTTATCTGACTTCTGATTGAGTTTGTCCAGTGAAAGGCACCAGATAATTAGAGGGC
The DNA here is from genome assembly GCF_043159975.1 of Macaca nemestrina. NCBI lineage: Eukaryota > Metazoa > Chordata > Mammalia > Primates > Cercopithecidae > Macaca > Macaca nemestrina. The sequence continues at coordinate 80,938,121 of NC_092131.1, forward strand.
TAAAGGGAAGAGAGATGTGAATGTTGCTTCCCTTTTTCTCTCTGCTTTGGCTTTGGCATTCAGTTGCTGCCCTACTACAATCACAGATCTGATCAGGTCATTCTTTCTTCCAGCAGCTCTCACTGAGTTCCTACAAAATTATGCCCTCCTTTTTTCCATCAATAGCAGGGATGATAATGGCTTTCCACTGTTACTAATCTCCAGATTCGTCAACATTCCTTATTAATTTATTCAACTTTACTGATACTTCGCTAAAATCTCTTAGGTAAAAGTGTATCTTCAGTTAAACCATGATGGACATCTTTCCTGACATGACCTTGAACCATAAAAAAATATATTATGAAAACTCTCTTCTGAACTTCATTCATAAACTTCCCATTGCCCACTATTAATACTAACTTTTTGTTAATACTATATTCCAGAGACATTTTTATACCTATAAGGCAATTAAAACATGTGTCCTCGCCCTTCCATTTATCACAAATGGTAGCACACAGTAGACATTACTCTTCCACTTGTTTTTGCACTTAATAATATAAGACTATAGTTTCCAATTAGTACATAAGAAGCTTCCTGATGCATAGCACAGGGTTCAGATGCATAGTAATCTATTTTGTGGATATAATTTAATTTATCCATTCAGTCTTCTAATTACTGATATTTATTTGTTTATAATATCATTCAATTACTAGCAATCATTCAATAAATAATTTAATATGCACCAATTTTTTTGCAGATTTGTTTGGTGAGAAATTACATGAATATGCTTTAATAATTCTGCATATTAGATATATTTTCAAAGCATCTGAATTTATCTCTTCAACTATTTTATTTAGTTAGATCTTTAGAACATGCTTAGCTTATATTCTCTTTCCCAATTTTTAAATTTGAAGTTTTTGGATAAAGATCTTATTTTGCTACTTGTTATTTCTGCTTATTCTTTTTTTGTTTTGTTTTGTTTTGTTCTGAGACGGAGTCTCGTTCTGTCGCCCAGGCTAGAGTGCAATGGCACGATCTTGGTCACTGCAAGCTCCACCTCCTGGGTTCCAGTGATTCTCCTGCCTCAGCCTCCTGAGTAGCTGGGATTACAGGCACCTGCCACCAAGCCCGGTTAATTTTTGTATTTTTAATGGAGACGAGGTTTCACCATGTTGGTCAGGCTGGTCTCAAACTCCTGACCTCCTGATCTGCCTGCCTCGGCCTCCCAAAGTGCTGGGATTACAGGCGTGAGCCACTGCGCCCGGCCTCTTGGTGCTAATTCTTAATTGTGGTGGCTTGTCTATTTCTCCTTTTGGAAATTTTCTATAGTGAGTTGAACTATGGTAGGTTTTACATGTGGGAATCTTATGCATTCTGAATTGAGGTTGAACTCCTTCAGATAATATTTACATTTGTGTCTTCTAGGCAGCACTAGGCAATAACAACTTTTAAGTAAATGTTTTAACATTCTTGGACCATATCAATAATATAAATAATAAATTTCAGTTGCCAGTGGAGAAAGAAAGACCTGCACATGTGAAATCTCAGGAAAGATTTTATTTTCCCAAGATTCTAGGTTAGTAAGATCTGTAAATAGCCTCAAGACACCTGTGGTTTAAGGATCCTCATAACAAAATTGTGTTCTATTTCATCACTCTCACCACCTGTAGAATTATCTTATTTTCTTGAGAACACAAAATTTGTGGTTATATTTTCCTTAGCATTTTTTAGGATGTCTACAGTGGGAGAAATTTTTTGTCTTGCTGGTAATAATTCTATAAGATGATGTTTTACATGAATAAATGTAGGAAAATGGTTTAGAGAAAGACCAGCATTCAATATATATTTATTTTAGGACAAAAACAATTTGGTCATGTTTTTAGGCAAGATGTAAGATGTCAGACTGAAGAAAAAATGAAAAATGGAAGCAAGTAATATCAATTAAAGGGTCAACTAGACAGAAAGAGCAGAGCAAGCACATGTAAAGGAACCAAGGAGCACAGGATATCCTAGAGTAAAATGAAAAGTATCTATATTTTCTTGGATTACAAAGTAGAAGTAATATTTAAGATTAGAAAAAAGATAGTATGTCCAGATCTCAGGGAGTTTGGATATGATGCTCAAGAGTTTAGAATTCAGTCTGAGTCTGAACAAGGATTTGAAGTTAAACACTGGCATTACTAAGAGCAGGGCCTTCGTAATCTTGTGTGGCGCTTCATTACTGTACTCTTTATTCATTTTATTCTAAGCTGTGGCCATTCCATACATTTTTTCTTTCTCTAGGACCAGGCTGACTTGAGACATGGAGTTGTTGTGTGACAACACACAATCTTAAGTTGTTCTTGCTATCCACATGAGCCTGACTACTTGTATTATTTATGTGTTCTCTTGGCATTAAGAGTGATTTGGAAATGAGTTTATATAGAGAATTCCTCAGCAAACATTCAGTAATTTATACAATTAATTTTTACCCTTTTGCCTTGTGTCAGGTAAGTATACTTCTAAGAGTGGGAAAAAGACTCTAAGGTAACTCATTGAATAAAGGTATAGAAAGATCAGTGGATTTGTTAGACAAATGAGAAGGGAAGAAGTAAGTTAAAGAGACAGAGAGACAAACATTTCATGGACTGATTCAGTTTGGGACAGGGTAAGCAGTGACCAACTGCTGAGAGTCCCTCATTAAACCATTTAGTGAGAGTAGATTGGATTGTTGTAGTGGGAGTTATCAGACGCTGATAAGGGGAGGCTGTTGAAAAGTGTTAAACAAGATAAGATTAATAAGATTGGTTTTCATTTTAGATATATTACTCTGGGTTAGTTTTTATTTTTATAATAATTACTGAGAAATAAATTGCATACCATAAACAACCTTTAAATGTATAATCCAGTGGTTTTTAGGAGATTCACAGATTTGTTTACCCATCACCACTATCTAATTTCAGCATATTTTTATCATCCTAAAAGAAACCTCATTCCTTGTAGCACTCACTGTTTATTCCTTCCTCTCTCCCACCCCGAAAAACTGCTAATCTATTTGTCTTTATGTATTTGCCTTTTTGGGATATGTCATATCACATATCATGATATGTGGAATCATATAATATGTGGTTTGTCATGACAGGATTATTTAATTTAGAATAATGTTTTCAAAGCTCACCCACATTGTAGCATGTATCAGTACTTCATTTGATTTTATAATTGAATACTACTCCATTGTATGACTATATGCATTTGTTTATCCATTCATCAGTTGATGGACATTTGGGTTGTTTCCAATTTTTGGCTATTTTGAATAATGTCATTATGAACATTCTTGGACAAGATTTTGCACAGATACATGTTTTCATTTCACTTGGGTACATGACTATGAGTGTATTTGCTGGGTTATATGGTAACTCTAAGTTTAACATTTTGAGGAACTTCCACACTTTTTTCACAGTGACTATACCATTTTCTATTCCCATCAACAGTGTATGAGGGACACTAGTTCCTCCACAGGCATGATATTCTTTATTATGGTCTATTTTTTCTAAAATTTTACCCATTCTGTTGGGTGGGAAGTGGTTTCTCATCATGGTTTTGACATGAATTTCCCATGTGATAAATGGAGTTGAGCAACTTTTATGGGTTTGTTGGATATTTCTATATTCTCTACGGAAAAATGTCAAGTCCTTTTGCATGTTTTAATTGGGTTAACTTGTGCTTTTATTGTTGAAACATAAATTTATTTATGTATTCTGGATATAACTGTCATGTGTTTTCATTTCATTGTCCTTTGACGAACACAACTTTTATATTTTTATAAAGCCCAATGTATTCATTTTTTTTTTTATCACTTATTCTTTTGTTATCACCTGTAAGAAACTATACAAAGGTCACAAAGATTTTACCCTATGTTTTCTTCTAAGAGTTTTATAGTTTTAAGTCTTAAATGTAGATAATTTATTCATTTGAATTTTGTTTTGTATACAGAATGAGGTAAACAGGTATAACTTCATTATTTGGCATGTGGATATCCAATTGTTCCAGTATCATTTGTTGAAGAGCCCATGATTTCCCCCATTAAATTGTCGCAGAACCCTTGTTAAAAATCAATTGGCCATAATGTATGGGTTTATTTGGGGGATCTCAATTATATTTTATTGTTCTATATGTCTATCTTTATGTTTGTACCACACTGTTTTGATTACTGTAGCTTTGTAGTAAGTTTTGAAATTAAAAAAAAGTGAGTCCTTCAACTTTGTTCTTTTTCAAGATTGATTTGGCTATAGTATTAGCATGTCAATTTCTGTAATAGCAAATAATTGGGGTTTTATAAGGACTGCAATAAATTTGTAAATCAATCTAGGGTATATTGCTATCTGAATGATAATAAATCCCCCAATTTATGACCTTATGATATATTCCCATTTACTTAGGTCTTCATTAACTTCTTTCAATAATGTTTTATAGTTTTGATTGTACAGGTATTACACTTCTGTTGTTAAATGTATTCCTTGTTATTGTTTGGATATTATTATAAATGGAATTGTTTTATTAATAACATTTCTAGACTATCCATTGCCAGTGTAAAGAAATAAAATGAATTTTCTATATTTATCTTATATCTTGGAGCCTTGACAAGCTAATTTGTTAGTTATAAAAGATTTTTTTGTTTTGTTTTTGTGGATTACCCTGGATTTTCTATATACAGTCATCCTTCTGTATTCAGAGCTTCTGCCTTCATGGATTCAACTAGCAACAATCAAAAATTGAATTATTGCTGAAAAAAGATACAATAAAAATACCAATTAAAATATAGCATAACTATTTACATAATATTTGGTATTATAAGTAATCTAGAGATGATTTGAAGTATGGGGAGAATGTAGATCATATGCAAATACTAAGTTATTTTATATAATGCATTTGAGCATGTGCCAATATTGGTATCCACAGTGTTCTTAGAACCAATCCCCCAGGGATACAGAGGGCCAACCATACAAATCATGCCATTCATGATGCAAAAATAGTAATAGTTTTACTTTTTCTTCACAATTTCATTCTGTTTATTTCTTCTTGACTGATTGTCCTCACTAGAACCCCAATACAATGTTAAATGTAAGTGTCAAGAGTAGGGATCCTTTTCTCCTTCCTGATCTTAGGGAGAAAGTATTTGTTCTTTCATATTAAACTTGATGTTACCTTATAAGTGCCTGTATAAGGTTGAGGAAGCTGTATTCTATTTCTAGTATTATCAAGTGTTTTTAATCATGAATGATTATTGGATTTTGTCAAATGCCTTTTGTGCATCAATTGAGATGACCGTTTTTTTCCCCTTTATTTCATTAATATGAAGTACATTGACTGATTTTCATATGTTAAACCAGTGCATCATTCCTGGGATATACCCCATCTGGTCATGGTGTCTAATCTTTTTATATGTTGCTGGATTCAGTTTGCTTATATTTTGTTGAGGACTTCTTTAGGTACCTTCACAAGGGATATTGGTTTGTAATTTTATTTTCTTATGATGCTTCTGTCTGATTTTATTATCAAGGTAATACTGATCTCATATTGTGAATTGTTTGAGGTTTGAAAAATGGATTAAAGAGAAAATGATAGTGTCCACAGACCAATGAAGGAACTGTTGCATTAACTCAGGTGGATACCCTTTAAAGTAATAATAATGAGAATAGAAATGTGTAAAGAAAAAGCCAATATTAAGTATAAAAATATTTTTTTAAAACTGAATTTCTTCCTGCTATTCAAGGGAGAGCTGTGCATGTAGGGATATATCTCTGAACCAAACAAATTGCTGATTTTATACAGAAGTAAATTGAAACAAAGGAAATAATATTAAATGCTCAGGAATTGGCAGATTTCCAAAAGTGAGGGTGTATGGAGCATGGCTATTGGTAATTGGCTGCTACTAATTGACTGGCTTTCAGAAGTATAGTTACTAACATGAAGTTGTAATTGATCAATTGGCATGGATTCAAATTTACTGGCATGGGTTTAAAAGTTATTCTGGTTATTACCTAATATTATGGCTAAAAAAAGAATAGGAATGTTTTATTCTTGGAGAGAAATGAGCAAATAAAAAGTGAATTCAGGGCATATGCTGATTTAATGGGGTGGTAAAGAAGAGGGATATGTTAAGCATGCGATTCAGGTTTCTGGCTTGTATGACTTAATGTGAGATTGGCCATGTTAAGAATCTCTCTCTTTTGTTCTTCTTTTTTTGATTTGCCATCTGCAGTGCAACTGCCACCAAAATATAAAATTTTCATAAAAATCCTTACAAGGAAGACCTGTAAGGTTGAAGTGTCCAATACAATAGAAAATGTAAAGGCCAAGATCTAGCACAAGGAAGGAATTCCTCCTGATCAGCCAAGACTGATCTTTACTGGTAAGCAACTGGAAGATGGGGGTACTTTGACTAGGACATTAAAAATAAGTCCACACTTCACCTTGTGCTGAGACTTCCTGGAGACACTAAGAAAAGGAAGAAGTCTTGTACCGCTTCCAGGTAGAATAAGCATAAGAGAAAGAAGGTTAGGCTGGCTGTCCTGAAATAGTATAAGGTAGATAAGAATGACAAAATTAATCACCTTCAATGTGATTCATCAGTACTTCAGATGAATGCAGTACTGAAATTTTTATGGCCAGTCACTGTAATAGACATTATTGTGGCAAATGTGACCTGACTTACTGCTTCAGCAAATCAGAAGACAAGTAATTGTTTATGAGTTAATAAAAAGTGTGAACTTAAAAAAACACAAAATCTATCTCTTTGTTGACTGATGTAGTTCCTCAGAAAATAGCTGTAATGTACTAGGCACTTTACAAATACTTTTTAATTAAAATATTTCCATTAACATAGGAAACAATGAAAGTATAAAATGTTAGATATGTTTAATTTCAAATCTCTGCAAGATATAAAAGAAGGTGCATTACAGCAAACTGGAATAATTAGTACAGATATTTATTTTGACAAGATTTTGTGGGCACCAGCATACAGATGATTTTTGAAAACGTAAGTCACATAAAAGTTCCTATGGACCTTAGGAGAAGGAAAGACAGCTAGGACAGACATCTGACAAACCCAAACATTTGAAGAACCAGGAAGCAATATAATCTGATAAGAACACTGATAAGAAAATATCTAAAATAAGCAGTAAGAAAATAGTGAGAGAATTGTGAAAGCTAAGTGAAGTTATTTTGTTTGTTTGTTCCCTCTCTTTTTCCCCCCCTCCTGAAGAAAGAAGTGGTTAACTTTATTACATAAGCCTTAGCGGGTGCACAAGAAAAGGAAGAGCACTGGAAGGTACCTACGGGATCAACAATGGGGACACCAGTGTCCTTGACAAGAGTTGATTCCCTGGAGTGGTAGGTGCCATGTGTAGAAGAAGAATCAGCTGAGGAGAGTGAACGAGGTTTAGTTGGACAGAGGAGAGTAGGATAAGCAGACAGTCTTTGAGTTGAGGAAAGGAGTTTATTTTTGATTTTTATGTTAAGGGAAACTAAAACTTATTAAATCCTGATGGAAAAGAAATGGATAGAGATTTGTAATGCAGGAAAGACAACAAATGATCAAAAGACTAACGTAAAGAGTGAGAATTTATGATTCTATGTCTTCTAACTCTCAAAACCCTTGCACCTCTAAATTTCTGTGATTATTTTAATTGTCTGTGTAAATGGCTGCTTTATTGGGAATTTGTTGTTAACTATCTTAATGCAAGTAATCCACAGATTATGTGACAAAATTGATAAAGTTATTTTATTCTTTCATAAGGAATATAGAACATAGTAAACAAACTACCGAACATTTGAATTTTTCACAAATTTTATATCAAAAGGGGAACCACATATATCCTTTGCCTATATATGTCAGTTGATACTGTATCATCACTTTTTATCTCTCTCTCTTCTATTCTATTAATAAATCATTTCAGGATTAGTTGCAAATATCGTGACACTTCACCCTAATTAATTCAGCATGAAACATTAATCATCTGAGAAGAAGAACATTCTCTTACACAACCACTATAAAATTGCCATACCAAGGATATTTAACATTGATACAATGACATTATCTAATATAGAGCCTATATTAAATTCTACCCACTGTCAATTAAGCCAATGATATATGTTATCAACTTTAAAAAAATATACAATCCAAATAGCGTTTGTGCATTTTATTTAGTTCTCATATATTCTTTAGTTTTCTTTAAACTATAAACTTCCCACAAACTTTTTGGTGTTTTAAATATTACAGATATTGATATTTTAAAAGAGTCCATTGTAGGTGTTTTTTTTTTTTTTTAATACTTTAAGTTCTAGGGTATATGTGCACAACGTGCAGGTTTGTTACATATGTATACATGTGCCATGTTGGTGTGCTACACCCATTAACTCGTCATTTACATTAGGTATACCTCCTAATGCTATCCCTCCCCTCTTCCCCTCCCCACAATAGGCCCTGGAGTGTGATGTTCCCCTTCCTGTATCCAAGTGATCTCATTGTTCAGTCCACACCTATGAGTGAGAACATGCGGTGTTTGGTTTTCTGTTCTTGCGATAGTTTGCTGAGAATGATGGTTTCCAGCTGCATCCATGCCCCTACAAAGGACATGAACTCATCCTTTTTGATGGCTGCATAGTATTCCATGGTGTATATGTGCCACATTTTCTTAATCCAGTCTGTCACTGATGGATATTTATGTTGATTCCAAGTCTTTGTTATTGTGAAGAGTGCTGCAATAAACATACGTGTGCATGTGTCTTTATAGCAGCATGATTTATAATCCTTTGGGTATATACCCAGTAATGGGATGGCTGGGTCAAATGATATTTCTGGTTCTAGATCCTTGAGGAATCGCCACACTGTTTTCCACAATGGTTGAACTAGTTTACAATCCCACCAACAGTGTGAAAGTGTTCCTATTTCTCCACATCCTCTCCAGCACCTGTTGTTTCCTGACTTTTTAATGATTGCCATTCTAACTGGTGTGAGATGGTATCTCATTGTGGTTTTGATTTGCATTTCTCTGATGGCCAGTGATGATGAGCATTTTTTCATGTATCTGTTGGCTGTATGAATGCCTTCTTTTGAGAAGTGTCTGTTCATATCCTTTGCCCACTTTTTGATGGGGTTGTTTGTTTTTTTCTTGTAAATTTGTTTGAGTTCTTTGTAGGTTCTGGATATTAGCCCTTTGTCAGATGAGAAGATTGCAAAAATTTTCTCCCATTCTGTAGGTTGCCTGTTCACTCTGATGGTAGTTTCTTTTGCTGTGAAGAAGCTCTTTAGTTTAATGAGATCCCATTTGTCAATTTTGGCGTTTGTTGCCATTGCTTTGGTGTTTTAGACATGAAGTCCTTGCCCATGCCTATGTCCTGAATGGTATTATTTAGGTTTTCTTGTAGGGTTTTTATGGTTTTAGGTCTAACATTTAAGTCTGTAATCCATCTTGAATTATTTTTTGTATAAGGAGTAAGGAAAGGATCCAGATTCAGCTTTCTACTTATGGCTGGCCAATTTTCCCAGCACCATTTATTAAATAGGGAATCCTTTCCCCATTTCTTGTTTTTGTCAGGTTTGTCAAAGATCAGATGGCTGTAGATGTGTGGTATTATTTCTGAGGACTCTGTTCTGTTCCACTGGTCTATCTCTCTGTTTTGGTACCAGTACCATGCTGCTTTTGGTTTCTGTAGCCTTGTAGTAGAGTTTGAAGTCAGGTAGCGTGATGCCTCCAGCTTTGTTCTTTTGGCTTAGGATTATCTTGGAGATGCGGGCTCTTTTTTTGTTCCATATGAACTTTAAAGCAGTTTTTTTTTTTTTCCAATTCTGTGAAGAAGGTCATTGGTAGCTTAATGGGGATGGCATTGAATCTATAAATTACCTTGGGCAGTATGGCCATTTTCACAATATTGATTCTTCCTATCCACGAGCATGGTATGTTCTTCCATTTGTTTGTGCCCTCTTTTATTTCACTGAGCAGTGGTTTGTAGTTCTCCTTGAAGAGGTCCTTTACATCCCTTGTAAATTGGATTCCTTGGTATTTTATTCCATTCTAATTTTTGTTGTTGTTGTTTTTGCAGAATTTGTTCTAATTTTAATTGTCTTATTGTTTCTTAAATACTAAATTCTGGTTAAGAATTTCAGGTGCAAATGGTACTTGGGCAATTAGTTCATCACATTGCAAAGCACATGACATCAACGTTTAATATTACAGATAATATTAAGTTAACTCACTTAAAATATTCTTCACCAAATTTATTTAAAAATTACTTTTCCCCTTTGTAGTTAATAAGTAATTTGTTAAATAGTGCATTGAGCCTACATGCATCTCTTGTTTTTCAAATATATTTTATTCACTGTTTTTTCATCTACTGAAAACTTTTTTCTATTATTGCTATGGTGATTATGAAATGGTGACTGCTATCTCTTTAATTTCTTCTATATTTAATGATTTATTTGGCCTTATGTATTTTTTTTAAGACACGGTCTTGCTCTGTCACCCAGACTGGAGTGCAGTGGTGTGATCATGGCTCACTGCAACCTCAATTGCCTGGGCTCAAGTGATCCTCCTACTTTAAGCTCTGGAGGAGCTGGGACTAAAGGAGTTCACCAAAAACTAGTTTTTAGTGTTTTGTAGATGTGAGGTTCACTCTGTCACCCAGATGGCTCATTGCAACCTCAAATGCCTAGGCTCAAGCAATCCTCCTACTTTAACCTCCTGAGTGATTGGGACATGATTGCACCGAAAAGTCATGCCCAGCCAATTTTTAATTTTTTGTAGACATGGTGTCTCACTATGTTGCCCAGGCTGGTCTTGAACTCCTTCGTTCAAGCAATCCTCCTGCCTCAGCCTCCCAAAATGCTGGGATAACAGGCATGAACCACCATGCCTAGCAAGCCTTACATATTTTTATAAAAAATGTACTTGTTTCCAAATCTTTATTTTTATTTTTTAAAAAATAACTATTAGTATGCCTTCATTGATTGATCTTTAATTCAATATTGATATGTTCTGAATTTTTGTGTTCCCCCAAAATTCGTATCTTGTAACGTAATACTCAATGTGGTTGTATTGAGAGGTAGAATCTTTAGGAAGTGATTAGATCATGAGGGCTCTGGCTACATAAATGGGATCAATGCCCTCACCAAAGAGTCTTGAAGGAAGACAGCCTGTTTGCCCATTCTGCCATATGAAGCTAGCAACAGGCACCATGTTTTAGGCAGAGCTCTCACCAGATACAGAATCTGCTGGCACCTTAATCTTAGATTTCCCAGCTTCCAAACTGTGAGCAATAAATTTCTGATATTTATAAATTACCCAGTCCAAGGTGTTTTGTAATAGCATCCCAAATGGATGGAGATAAATATATTTTTCCAGCTTTATTGATGTATGATTGACAAATAAGAGATTGTGTAGATTTAACATGTGCAACATGGTATTTTTATATGTGTACCTTGTATAAAATGATTTTCACAATCAAGCTAAATAGTATATGCATTACCTAATATGGTTACTTTTTTTGTGTGTAGTGGAAACACTTAAGATCTACTCCTTAAGCAAACTTCAAGTCTAAAATATATTATTATAAGTTATAGTTATCAGGTGTTACATTAGATCTCTAGAACTCACAGCTTAAATTTTGTAGTCTTTGATTAACATCTTCCCACTTTGGCCAATACCTCCCCATTTCCCTCACACCTCCCAGCCTCTGGCCACAACCATTCTACTCTCTGTTTCACTCTGTTTGATTATTTTAGATTCCACATAAAGATGATCTCATGCAATATTTGTGTTTCTGTGCCCGGCTTATTTCTCATGGCATATGTCGTTCAGTTTCATCTACTTGCCACAAAGGGCAGACTTTCCTTGTTTTATAATGCTGAATAATACACACACCCACACACATACACACACACACAAACACACACAAATTTATCAATTCATTCATCAATGAACACTAAGTTGTGTCCATAAATTGGCTATTGTGAATAATGATGCTATTTCTTTAATGTATTTCTATTATTATTTATTTTGACACTTAATTTGTCATAAATTTGTCCAAAGAGAGCTCCTTTAAGTTTTTCAAGTCTTTGTTTTTTCACGGTGAGAAACCTAATTCCCAACAATATCAACATATTAAATCATTTGCTCAATTCTATTATACATGATCAAACTAGTTTCAAACTTACTGCACTAATACCACTACCAAAAACACATGTTAAGTAACACTCAAGATTTGTTTTAAAAATATATTCTACCTATTGATAGAAATAGTAATCAAACAATTCACTCAACATTCAAAATAAGCCTACTAATAGATTTTTTAATTAAAATAAGACCTATAATGGTATAGGTAATCGCAAATGCAATTATAATGCTTTATTAATCAAGAGAAAGCCAATCAGAATGTAAACCAACATTATGGTGTCCCCTTCCTTATCTTTCTTTTGTGAACATCACCTTGGAAAATTACTTACTTGAAAGAATTATTGTGGACTTAAATCCTTTGGCAACTTGTGTGCAAAAGGCAAAAAAAGAGAATTACTGGCAACCATTAAAAATAATAATGTTCATTTCTGAGTGCCCTTCAGAAATGCATATATTTGGGGGAAAACCCGGGTAGAAAAAAAAAGGAATGAGTCAACTTAACAGGCTTCATTTTAAATTCTATCTCTTTATTATATCAAAACGACATCTTTGCAGTTTAGAGGGACCAGTAGGCACTGTTATAACTAAAATTGGATAAAATTCCAAGCTGTGTCAAAGACATTGTTTGAATTCACTTAAAAGTGTTTTATGTCACTGTTCACCACTCCCCTTCTCTAGTCATGATCTGCCTGTGGCAAACTGTTTCTCTCTGGGACTGAAAAGATTACTCCCACTGATACTCCTCTGACAGTGTGAATATTGACTTGCACTTATAAAGGTCAGACAGTTCCACTAGTTAATAGGAGTGAGAAGAGCAGCTCCAACAAGTCTCTTTGAAAGGAATTTAACCTTCAAATTGCAAAGCATGCTGCTCTGTGGAGCCAATTTTGGCAACTAAGAATACATGCTTCTCTACTTTCCAAAAATACTAACAGGAGCCTGAAAGTTAGCATTACAAAGGGAAACAATCATGCCTTGTAGCCGACAAACTTCCATGGGAACGCCATGCAGGATATGCCTAGTTATTTTATTTTTTAAACAGAGTTGGATACTGTGGAGTAATTCTCTAGGCCTTTAACTTTCCTCAATGTATAAAAGCCTTTTTGACTTTTAAAAGCCATGTGCTGTGAGATGATAAGACACCACATATATTTTTCTCAGCATCATTCTGACACAAGATCAAGAAAAAGGTTTATTCCCAGGGGAGCATAGCATCTCCTCACCTATTTTTTTGAAAAGTCCTTTGCCTTCTGTTATTGTCTCATGACCGAGAGTTCAGGAAAGGCTGACACAATTTAAAGTCTCTGGGAATGTGGCCTATCTGTTAATGGCAGTGTCCTGAAGTACAATACAAGAAAAATGAGAGTGAGAAAACAAGACTGAAAATGGGAATGAGACTTCACTTTTTATTCTGATGGAAGGTAAAACCAATATTTTTAATTTTTAATAAAACACATTTATATTGTGGCATCAATGGCAGAAAGGATGTGCTGCATAGAAATGAAGACGATTCCCTATTTTTCTTGAGCAGTGGAAGACAGGAGACATAATGATAAAGAGAGCCTTTTACAAGTAATAAGTAGGAAGAAGAATATGTCCTGGGTGTCCTGGAAAGCAAAGCTTTCATGATTCCAGAGCATATTTTAGAAATGGCATTACGGCTGTCACTGCTTTAAGTTTGGCATCAGCGAGACTTCAGATTGCTCTAAAATCATCCTTAATGTCCTTTCTGCCTCATCAGTGGGGAACCATTCAAGTAACAAAGTGCCAATCAGGGGCTCTTGTTCCTCTTTAGCTTGAAGATATTACTGTGGAGGTTTTTCTGAGAGCATGATCTCTCCGCTTGAGATGCCCTTTATTATAACTGTAGTTAAAGGTCTGCTGACTTAGCCGTTATAAACCCCTAATGTTCTCAACTACAAAAATTTGCTTTAAAGTAAAGCTTAGCATACTAACTTGGAGCTCAGGAGAGTCATGATTTTGATAAATTCTAAGAGAATAAAAGAGTCATTTTAACATAAAAAGAGAGTAACAAACATATAAATATCAAAGCTATTTGAGTTATGTGTGTCACTGCTCTGGTATCTCCAAAAATAGCATCGTTAATTAAAATGAAGTTGCAAAGTAATTTGCTCATAATGTGCACTAATCATTTTTGTAAGTTTGGAATATAAAAATGTAATTAAGGAAAAGAAAAATGGGTTATAGACAGGATGATTTTCTTGATTGAGAATATATCAGTGAATTTTTAACTCAAATGTTTTCTGGAAACATAGGATGTGGGTTGCTATCACAGTCTGTGCAGTGTTTTAGTCACTAAGTCAGATACTCCTAATGCTTAAGACTTTCCCTGTAATTTTTTTCTTTTTGTTTGTTCTTTATTTTATTTTCTAATGAGACTGTATCTGTCACCTAGGCTGGAGTACAGTAGTGCTATCTCAGCCCACTGTAGCCTTGACCTCCCTGGCTTAAGCGATGCTCCCACCTCAGCCTCCTGAGTAGCTGGGACTATAGGCACATGCTACCATGCCTACGTACTTTAAAGAAATTATAGAGACAAGGTCTCACTATGTTGCCCAGGCTGGTCTTGAACTCCTAGGCTGAAGGGTTCCTCCTGCCTTGGCTTCTCAAAGTGCTGGGATTACAGGGGTGAGCTACTGCACCTGGCCATGCTGTAAGTTTCTTAGCTAACTTTAAGGTTTTTACTAGTTGAAGTGACCTACAAATAGCAGTTTATAAAAAAATAAACAAATAAATAAAATAAGGCCTCAGCTTAGGAGCAGAATTACAAAGGAAATATTAACAGTAGAAAATAGACTTCAATATTTCAAATATGAAGATTGTAATTATTGAAAATGTACACTTTTAGCCCTCTATTTTAAGAAAATACCTAAAGAAACATGTACTGTTCTAGTGATACAGAATTTGTTCAGAATTTTTAAGTATCAAGACATTTTTGTTTAACCTTCCAGCATAGCAACCTTTCTGCAGATAGCCACCGTAAACTCACGACAGAATTAAACAAGGTAGAACAAAGCATCTACTGTAAAACTCTAGAAGTAAACAATGATAGGCAGATTCTGGAAATGCACTGATAGCTAGGAGAGGGTACCTCTAAAGGGTGAGTCTGTAATTTTACAGAAATTTATAAAGGAATAAACAGGGTGATGTCTTAGAAAGTAGAAGGGTGTCTCCTTTTAGATAGGGAAAAGAAAGGTCTTTCTGAGGATTCTATGTTGTAGCTAAGAAGTGATGAACAAGAGTTAGCAAACTAAACATTTCTAAAGAAAGAATATTGGAACTAAGGGGAAGAAAAATTGCTAACGCACTAGGACAAGGCTTGGCATGTCCCAGAAAGAGAAATGGAAATCCATGGAGCTGAAGATTCGTGATTAAAAGGCAGAGTGGCAAGAAAAAGTAAGAGAGGAAGAAAGGAACTAGGTTACATATATATAAATTTTACTTAGGGCCTACTCTGTACCAGGGAATGTATACAGAAATACAAGTAAGGTATGATTCTTACACTAGGAGATCTCCCAATCTGTGTGGAAAAGGGGTTTTTGGCTGTGCTGTCAATGCAACGTATTGCAGACAGATCCTAGACATGCCTTTGCTCAATAACGTTGTAGTTTAGAGTTAAGCAGAGAAAATCATATTTCTTTGGTATGGACAAATGAATGAATGAATGAATGGATAGATGGATAGATGGCAGACTGAGAAACTACAGCTGGCTTCTCAGACACCACACGATTGATCTTTTCTTTGCACTGTCACCACATACAGACTCTGAATTACACTTCTAATTTGATGGTTAAAAATTTATATACTATAGTTTGAAGTCAGGTAGCGTGATGCCTCCAGCTTTGTTCTTTATGCTTAGGATTGTCTTGGCTATACGGGCTGTTCTTTTGCTTCAATATGAAATTTAAAGTAGTTTTGTTCTAATTCTATGAAGAAAGTCATTGGTAGCTTGATGGGGATGGCACTGAATCTATAAATTATTTTGGGTGGTATGGCCATTTTCATGATATTGACTTTTCCTATTCATGAGCATGGAATGTTTTTCCATTTGTTTGTGTCCTCTCTTATTTCATTGAGCAGTAGTTTGTAGTTCTCCTTGAAGAGGTCCTTCACATCCCTTGTAAGTTGGATTCCTAGGTATTTTATTCTCTTTGAAGCAATTGTGAATGGGAGTTCACTCATGATTTAGCTCTCTGTTTGTCTATTATTGGTGTATACAAATGCTTGCAATTTTTGCACATTGATTTTGCATCCTGAGACTTTGCTGAAGTTGCTTATCAACTTAAGGAGATTTTGGGCTGAGATGATGGGGCTTTCTAAATATACAATAATGTCATCTGCAAACAGAGACAAACTGACTTTCTCTCTTCCTATTTCTATACGCTTTATTTCTTTCTCTTGCCTGATTGCCCTGGCCGGAACTTCCAATACTATGTCGAATGGGAGTGGTGAGATAGGGCGTTCTTGTCTTGTACCGTTTTTCAAAAGGAATGCTTCCAGGTTTTGCCCATTCAATATGATATTGGCTGTGGGTTTGTCATAAATAGCTCTTATTATTTTGAGATTTGTTCCATCAATATCTAGTTTATTGAGAGTTTTCAGCATGAAGGGTGTTAAATTTTATTGAAGGCTTTTTCTGCATCTATTGAGATAATCACCTGGTTTTCATCATGTGCACTAATAATTTTGGTAAGTTTGGAATGTAAAAATGGAATGTAACTTTTACACTGTTTATGTGATGGATTACGTTTATTTATTTGTGTATGTTGAAACAGTCTTGCATCCCAGAGATGAAGCCGACTTGATCTTCGGCTTTTTGGTGTGCTGCTGGATTCGGTTTGCCTGTATTTTACTGAGGATTTTCGCATTGATGTTCATCAAGTTTACTGGTCTGAAATTTTCTTTTTTTGTGTGTCTCTGCCAGGTTTTGGTATCAGGATGATGCTGGCCCCATAAAATTAGTTAGGGAGGAGTCCCTCTTCTTCTATTGTTTGGAAGTTTCAGAGGGAATGGTACCAGCTCCTCTTTGTACCTCTGGTAGACTTGGGCTGCGAATCCATCTGGTCCTGGGCTTCTTTTTGGTTGGTAGGCTATTAATTACTGCCTCAATTTCAGAACTTGTTATTGGTCTATTCATGGATTTTACTTCTTCCTGGTTTAGTCTTGGGAGGGTGTATGTGTCTAGGAATTTATCCATTTCTTCTAGATTGTCTAGTTTATTTGTGTAGAGGTGTTTATTCTCTGATGGTAGTTTATATTTCTGTGGGATCAGTGGTGATATATGCTTTATCAAGTTTTATTGTGTTTATTCGATTCTTCTCTCTTTTCTTTTTTATTTGTCTGGATAGTGGTCTATCTATTTCAAATTAAACTACAAGGCTACAGTAACAAAAATCACATTGTACTGGTACCAAAACAGATATGTAGACCAATGGAACAGAATAGAGGCCTCAGAAATAATGCCACACCTCTACAACCATCTGATATTTGACAAACCTGACAAAAACAAGCAATGGGGAAAGGATTACTTATTTAATAAATGGTGTTGGGAAAACTGGCTAGCCATATGCAGAAAACTGAAACTGGACCACTTCCTTACACCTTATACAAAAATTAACTCAAGATGGATTAAAGACTTAAACATAAGACCCAAAACCATAAAAACCCTAGAAGAAAACCTAGGCAATACCATTCAGGACATAGGCATGGTCAAAGACTTCATGACTAAAACACCAAAAGCAATGGCAATAAAAGAGAAAATTGACAAATGGGATCTAATTAAACTAAAGAGCTTCTGCACAGCAAAAGAAATTGTCACCAGAGTGAACAGGCAACCTACAGAATGGGAGAAAATTTTTGCAATCTATCCAACTGACAAGGGCTAATATCCAGAATCTACAAGGAACTTAAATAAATGTACAAGAAAAAACAAGCAACCCCATCAAAGAATGGGCAAAGGATATGAACACATACTTCTCAAAAGAAGACATTTATGGAGCCAACAAACAGATGAAGTCCTCACTGATCATTAGAGAAACACAAATCAAAACCACAATGAGATAGCATCTCACGTCAGTTAGAATGGCAGTCATTAAAAAGTCAGGAAACAACAAATGCTGGAGAGGATGTGGAGATACAGGAATGCTATTACACCATTGGTGGGAGTGTAAATTAGTTCAACTATTGTGGAAGACAGTGTGGCAATTCCTCAAGGATCTAGAACCAGAAATACCATTTGACCCAGCCATCCCATTACTGGGTATATGCCCAGATGATTATAAATCATTCTACTATAAAGACACATGCACACATATGTTTATTGCAGCACTATTCATAATAGCAAAGACTTGGAACCAACTGAAATGAATCAATGGTAGATGGGATAAAGAAAATGTGGCACATATACACCATGGAATACTACGCAGCCATAAAAAAGGATAAGTTCATGTCCTTTGCAGGGAATGGATGAACCTGGAAGCCATCACTCTCAGCAAACTAACACAGGAACAGAAAACCAAACACCACATGCTCTCACTAATAAATGGTAGCTGAACAATGAGAACACATGGATACAGGGAGGGGAACATCATATACAGGGGCCTGTCAGGGAGTTGGAGGGCTAAGGGAGGGATAGCATTAGGAGAAATACCTAATGTAGATGATGAGTTGATGGATGCAGCAGACCACCATGGCACATGTATACCTATGTAACAAACCTGCATATTCTGCACATGTATCTCAGAACTTAAAATATAATTTTTTAAAAAAAGTAGATAAAAATGTGTAAACCTATTTGTGTCCTCCAGTAGATCTCTGACTAGCTTATGACTGGGAGTAGGTTGCTTAACTTCTGTTTCTTTATCTGTAAAATATCCATAACCATATCTATCTCCTGGTGATTTACTGTGATTTCCTATTTTGTTTTGTCTTTGTTTTTGAAATGAGATATTACATATAAAGTACAACTGTTAATAACTAGACCCAGGAACTCAATATTATCATTTTATCTGTCATTGATTATAATTGAAGAGTACTGACTTCTAATAATTAAATCTAAAATAAACTGAATCATACAGTAGGCATTGTTTTGTGAATTATTGGTTTACTGAGAGATAAGTCTGGCTGAACATGACCTGGTGGTTCTGTACTTCTCTCTCTCAGTGAGATAATATCTCATAAATCAACATCTGGTTTATGACTCCGTTTATTGTAAATTTGATTATTGAAAGTTAGTACTCCTCAATTATGATCAACTTCAGATAAAATAATAATATTTATTTCCTGGGTCTAGTTATTAACAGTTGTACTTTACATGTGTTATCTCATTTCAAAAAACAAAAAGCAAAGCAAAACAAAACAAAACAAACAAACAAGAAATCATGTATAAGTCTCTAGAAGATAGCTATGATTGTGGATATTTTATAGATAAAGAAACAGAGGTTGAGCAACCTACCTCAAATCAGGAACAACCTATTCTGAGGATGTTGGAGATGCAAAGAAAAACAACAGATTGGTAGAGTAAAGACGTTGCAGTCAAAGGGGAAAATGTGGATCCAAATTACACATTTAAATGGTGCAAAATAGACAATTCAAATCTCTTCAGATCCTCTTGGGTTTTTTTTCACCCACATATATAAGTTTTCAACTTTCTGGAGTGAAATTGAGTAGTCCCAGATAAATAAGTAAGAGTAAGAATGGTGTAAGTCACCTAGTGAGCTAAAATGTGGTGGTTACAACAAAAGATTAAAGGAAAACACTTTCTTTGTTGCTAGAAAGTAGGTCCTCTTCTGCAGCCCTAGTTTATAAGATTCCCCCACCCCCTGCCCTCAATTTGTGTATCATTATCCTGCACTTGTCACTGACTCTGTATAAAAACATGCTCAAGTTTTACACATCTTGAAAAAGTATTCTTCCTTTAACCCTACATTTTCAACTACATACACTACCTACACTATTTCTCTCCTTTCCTTCATGGTCAAGCCTTTAGAAAAAATAACCTATGTTCATCACGTCTCCTTCTCCACCTTCCATTCATTCTCCAATTCCTAAAATATGGCTTATGTCTGGGTGACTTCTATGAAGCTGTTTTCTCTAAGGGCTGCACTGACACACTTATTATGAGACCAGCTATACATTTTTATTCCACTTATCCTCATCTTTTTGTAGTGTTTGCTTCTGTCCACCACTACATCTTTCTGAAAATTATTTTATCATTTTCTATCCTGCAAATTCCTCCTGATTCTCCTTCTATTCTTTTTATGAACACTCCTTAAATAGTTTTCCCATTGATGATTTCCCAGGTACCTACTCAAACCATCTATTTCTTTCTTTATGCAATTTTATCAGGCAATATTTTCAACTTCTACAATGTTAACTTCCACATATCCTCAAGTACTCATCCATATCTACCTAACACCTACAAGAGTTCTTGGAGCTGTGGAGGCATTTAATTAGTATGTTCTGAATAATGGATGGATGAATGGATGGATGGATGGGTGGATGGATGGATGGATGGATGGATGGATAGATGGGTGGATCTACATGAGAAGTCCCAATCTAGAAATGTTAGGGATGAATGTGAAGTACTGGCATTTTATGTGGGTCAGGGATGGTGGAGAACCAATTAAAAATATACCATATTTAGTCTGGGAATTCTACCTTTAAACTTAGATTATAAATTTTCTTGAAAACTAATGGGAAGGTATAGCAAAAATGACCCCATATTCTTGGCAACCATCCGTTAGAGCTGAGTCACATTTATGCCATTTAGAGGAAAATGTGTTGCTCAGTTTGGCACAGTCACACCATGGCTATGCCTTCATTTATGTTACCTGCCTGACCTCACAAGCATTCAATTAGATTTGTCAAACAAAACAGCCTGCAGACACGTAAATTCAATATGATCCAGACTATGTTAGTCATCTTCCAAGTTTTTTAATCTGTGACTTCCTTACGTATGTAACCAAGTTCAATAAAAAGTTTTCCATATTATATAAGCCAAAAACCAAGAGTCTTGGAGGTTCTTCCTGTTTACTTTCTGCAACATCTTATCAAGCTTACCTCGTGTCAGTATTCCCCATTATAAATATATCTCTACTTCATCCCCTTCTCTCTTATTTTAGGCACGCATCTTCATTTCCCTACAAATGTTGTGATGGGTTCCTAACTGCTCTTCTGGCCTGTTCTTGTTCCCTCTCCATTCATCTATCTGAAAAGCTTCTATATATCCTTTAAGTCTCAGTTCAAGTGCTATGTTCTCTATAAAACTTATCTGACTTAGGAATACATTTATTTATACCTCCTTTTATCTACTAAATTATTAGTATTTTTGTAATATTTTACTAGAATAATGATAGTGACAATAACAATAGCCAAAATACATTACGTACTTTATATAGTACAGGGACTCTCATAATAACTTAGTATATATGTTCTCATCTTATCTTTGCAGTATTATGAGGTAGATAAAATTATTATCACCACATAGAGATGAGGAAGCTGATGTATAGGCAGATTTAAAAAAAATATATTATGCAGGAATGAGGTTTGACACGTCCATTTTGATTCCAGAGGAATAAGTCCCTTCTAAATCTGTCTGTGATTTTTCAACTATGCAATGAACAACACCAATTTGATTTGGGGCTTTGTAGCTTTCATAATCTGTGTGTTTTACACAGTGACAAGACAAATCACTTTGTTGAATAACTAAATGATTAAAACACTTGATTAAACTGGTAAGAAGATCATGAAACAATCTTGCTTTTGTTGTCTAAGGCTTCTCAGCTAATACTATCTAAAAGTAAGTTTTTTTCCCCTTTGTCTTAAGGCTGTCTTCTAAAATAGTTGAAGTCTATAAGTCTTAGACGTTAAAAACACTATAATGCAACTATGATAAAGTTATTTGCCTTTAGGCCCCAGTGCTATGTATGTGCCATTGGCTTCTAATTTGATATTTAACGTGTTGGTGACCTCTATGTGAGCAACCCAGGTTCTGAGGGCCTATATTGCAGCTTAGCCATAGTTTGCAAGTCTATTTTTAAAAACAATAGTCAACTCAGAGAGAGTAAAAATAATCTATTTCTGGCCCCTCACCAGTAAGTAGAAAATTGGCCTTTGGATACACATATTTACTGACTGTGACATGCAACAACAATACAGAAATGCATGTAGCCAGGAAGAGGCCAGGAAGAGGTAGACCAGTTAGGTAGAGAGTAAAGCTGTGATTTAAAAAAATTGAAAGACAACATTGCAAATTCAAAATTCTGCAGGATAAAGAGTTTTTATTGTTGCTATGCTACCGATTTGAATCTGCTGCTAAATGACTACATTGAAGAGGAATGAGGGTCACAGTTAACAGGTGTAGATATGAATGTTGAAGATATAGCACTTGTTTCCTCTACTACATACTTGACATTAAGCATGTTATTTCCCTAAGACATCTGCCATCTAATATTCAGATTTTAAAGCAAGCAAATCCTTTTTGTTGTCATTAATAAAATTATAAATAGCTAAGGACAAATACTAATTATTATACCTCTTGTATCTACCATGTTGCTTAGAATAGTACACCCACCAGATATCACAAAATCAAGATAAATTATGCATCAGTCAACTAAGAAGGAAGCATTTTCATCACAGTAAGATTCAATATAGAGAGTTTTACACTGGGCATGGTGGCTCATACCTGTAATTCCAGCACTTTGAGAGGGCTGAGGTGGGAGGATTGTTTGAAGCAGGAATTTGAGCCTGGGCAACAAAGGGAAACCTTGTCTAAAAAAAAAAAAAAAAAGAAAAAAAAAAAAAAAGGCTTGCCAAGTGTAGTGGTTAGTGCCTGTAGTCCCAGCTACTCAGGAGGCTGAGGCTGGGGGATCTTGAGACCGTAAGTTCAAGACTGCAGTGAGCTATAATCAAACCATCACACTCCAGCCTGAGTGACAGAGCAAGACCCTATCTCCGTGAAAATAAAATATAAAGTTTCAGTACCTGGCAATCTTTAAGTTACATTTCTTTTTGTCTCTGAGGTGTTTTTTTTCTTTTTTCTTTATGATCTTGTAACTTTGAAGTGGGAATTTAAGGATCCCAAATAATTCTTGTCAAATAATTATATTTGAAATAAATTTGATTTGAGGAAAGCATTGGTTAAGCCTCTATTTTTTTTTTTTTGGCTGGAGAAATATGTATTTAGACTGTCAGAGCAAACTAATAATTTTCTTTCATATTTGTATTAATTTCACAGAAGAACAAGCGAGTTAATTTTTGTTTATCGTACTTCTTTTGTGTTGGTGGGATGATTCATATCAAACTGCAGCTTCTGTCAGATGTGTCAGGATAATGTAGGACTTCATCGTTCTTTTTGTTAAAGCATAATGTTGTAATATGTGGTGATGTTTTAAGTTTCCTCAATGACAGTATAACTTTGTGAAACATTATTGCTATTAAGAGAATAAATCGATGCATTAGACAAGTTCATGACACATTTTGAAAATATGGATGTATTATAACTGATGTATACTCTAGTTTAACCTCAGTTTTACAATTGCACAATTAAATCCTAAACATAGTTGATACATCTTCTATCAAATGTTGATCTCACAGACGTATGTTGAAAGGGTAATATTTGGTAGAAAAGGTAGCTCATTTAGATAATAGAATGGATTTAATACAGATAATTGTGTGTCCTTTTATAAATTAGGAAACTGAGTTTCAGGTGATGTGTTCAAGTTCATGGCATTAACCGATGTTAGCAAATCCTTTAAAAGCTAACTCAGAATTTTCTGCTGCAACCTATAATTGATAACTGGTATTGGACTGCTACTTTTACAGTAAACAAACATAAAGCTGGTGAAGAATGTACATAAATGAGCCCATCATTTTTAGGCATTGGATTGCAAGCCGAGGAACACTCTGATCCCTGAAAGGAGAGTCAAGCGAGCATCACAGTAGCTCAGGCTTTCTTTCTGGGTAAGAAGGGAGTTACAGTGTTGGAGTCACAGAAATTCATGTGCATAGGTCTCCTGGGAATGCTTGGCTGTGGACTGAGCTATGAACGCACAGAGTGAGACTACAAAATAGTTACTGGAAAGTGGTTGCTACAGGGTTGAGAACAAAACAAATATACTAGAGGTCAAGCATTGCTGGGAGATGGAATTCTGGCTCAGACAGGGTAGAGAAACTTCAGTAATATTTTATTGTTTTTGGACATGATGGTAGGTTCATTTATTTTTTAACTTCTTATGTTTAGATAATGATTAGATATACATCAGATTCATGATGGTTGAATCAGGGTGTAAGGTAGGCAGGAAATTTTTATTGTAAAGAGGGAAAAGAAGCTTTCTGGGGTGCTGGAAATGTTTTATAGCTTGACTCAGTGCTGGCTACATGCATATAAACATTTGCAAAAACTCACCAAACTGAATATTTAAAACATGACAATTTTATTTTACGTTACATTCCAGGAAATTTCATTAACAACAGCAACAACAACTAATTAACCTATTCTAATACTATTTCCTTTAGAAAATAACCTCTGGCCCAGCTTTTGTAATTTGCATAAACTTCGACTTGGAGAGATTCTTACATATGATTGAGTCATAAACTTCTAATGAAAAGACAACTAAATCCTTAATATATTAAGGAATCACCTGGCTTTTCTGAATTTTTAACATAGCTCAGACTAGAGTCCATATTCCTTAATCATTATCTACTGTCCTCAATGATATGATGTAGTCTTCCAACAAATTAGCACTCTTAAGGACGTGGAATGCTTTGTTATCAATGTCCTACTGTGACAAAGGTTCATAAATTGAAAATAATATGGCTCATTGTGGTTTGGTCAATCTCCTTAGTTTAAGAAATAGTAAGTAGAGTAAGTGAGACTAACCTATATTTCGTCACAATATTCATCACCTGCCACACCCATTTGCACAAAATCATATTCTGTGTTGTCTTATTTAGCCTGAGGGTACCTCATTATCCCACCTAGATTGCATGCAGTTTGAAGGCCAGCAGCCTGCCTCTAACTAGATTTTGTACAGTGCTATGTATATACCAGTTGCCCAGTGAAAATCTGGTGTCTGAAAGAAGATGAAAGAAGAAGAAATTGGGAAAGGAAAAAAGCTAGTCACTACAGACTTCAGTTTTATTCAGCCATGTGATTTTATATACCATCCCACTGTAGGTTCTTCAGTACATTCCCTCATAAACTGGATGTATACAAATACAGATTCAAATTTGCTAAAGGCCTTCTGAAAGGCCTTCTGAGAGGCCTTTGAATCTGAAAGAAAATACAGATTCAAATTTGCTAGGCACAGGTGCAAAGGAAAATATGACAGAAAAACATCAATTCCACATCAAGTGTGCAGCATTAACTGTCTACAGGGCCAGCTGTCTGACCTGTGCTCCTGTAGCAAGGTTCATTCAGGATAAAGCACCCAAGTCTCTCCATCTCATTCACATAAATCTAGATCTTTATTTTTCTTATAGTGCAAAAGAAACACACAGAACTCAAAAAATACAAATGAAGCAAAATGAGTGAGTGAATTGAGAAGATTGCTTTTATGTTCTTTCTGAAGAAATGCCACTTCATTTACAGACCATTAGAAACAATTATCACCTTCTTCCTAAAGATAACTCTTTGCTGACTTTTTTTATAACTTTGATGCTATACTCTATTTTTGACATATTATTCAGTTTTTCATCTCATCAACAATATTGTCAGCTAATTCTTTCTAACTTGTTATAGGTAACTGCATATAAAAATAATTTGTGAAAATACATTTTTAAAATAACTGCTATAGTTTGAAGGTGTCTCCCAGATTTCATGTTTTGGAAATTTAATGCCCAAATTCATATATTGATGGAATTTGGAGGTGGGGGCTTTGAGAAGTGATTAGGGTTATAAAAGGTCATCAGGATGAGGCCCCCATAATAAGACTGGTAGTTTTAAAAGAAGAGAAAGACTTGAGCTAGGATGCTTTTATTCTATCCCATGTGATGATCTCTATCACGATGCACAAGAAACATGGTATTTCTTGTATGGTATATTCATAGCAATGTACAAAATCTAGCCTGGGGTTTAAAGGTATAAAGGTAGGCTTCTTGCCTTCAAACTGCATGACTCTCAAAGGAGAGGAAGAGAGGCCTGAACTGGCATGCTCTCTTTTGCCATGGGATGTCACAGCAAGAAGGCCTTCACCAGATGCCAGTCCCTTGACATTGAACTTTTCAGCCTCTAGAACTGTAAGATATACATTTATTTTCTTTATAAATTAACCAGTCTCAAGTACTTTTTATAGCAACAGAAAACTGACTAAGATAATGACTGTTTTCCATCCTTCATCCCTCTAGAAATGCTTTTATTAAATTTATAATGTTCTCCAAATCGCCAGCTTTAATGCTCTCTATTTAATCATCAATCTTCTGATTCTTGTTAACACATTGTTCTTGTTTACTGTTCTAACTTTTTAAAACTTTCATGCCATGAATTCCAGAGAATTCATGTTTGTTTAGTTTATCTACAATCTACCTGAAAATACTGTTTTTGTCTCATGTATTGATGCCACTTTCAACATGTATTAACACATTTTAATATTTGCTGAGGTTTTGTCCTTGCCCCTCTTGCATTTCTTTATTCACACTCATGTAAATAATTTCATAAGAGTTGCTTCTACCAACTAATAACTGGTGATCCTCAAATATTTTTCTCTTCTTTTGTTCTCTCTCCTGAGTTCCAAACCAGCCACCATTTGGATATTTCTGATTCAATAAACCACTTGCCACAAAAACTTAATATATCAAATATTTTACTCATGTTATATATATATATATGTGTGTGTGTGTGTGTGTGTGTGTGTGTATTCATTCCCATGTTTCTCTCCTGCATTATCTCAATATTAGTATCCATTCAGCTAGACATGTCAGTTTCATTCCTGATGCCTCCGTGTTCTTCACAGACCATATTCCAGCTTCAAAAATTCTTATATATGTACCCACTAAAACATATGTTATTTCATATTCTTCCCTCTATTCCCACCACTACAATCTTTGTTCAGATTTTCATCATTTCTTGCTTGAATCATTACAATTTACATTTTAGATGACCTGTTGTCAATATTTACCTTTTCCGGACTCTGCCCCTATCTGTTGCCAGAACAATTAAAAAAAAGAATCTACCTCTCTCCTCTGCTTAAAGACACTAAAGTTACAGTTTCAAAGACACTGCTAGCTATATTTTCAAATCTACTGCTTCTCAAAAAATGACCTTTCCTTATCTGTCTTTAAACATCTTCCACTTGATTGTCTCTTAGTTATACCTATGCAAACAATAACCTTTTGTTTAGAATACAATGACTGAACTGGTGTTTTTATATGATTGTGTCTTTGCCTATGTTACTGTTTCCTGTTCATATTTCTTCTCTTCATTATTATACCTGGAGTACAACAATTTATTTATTCCTCAATATGAATAATTTGTTAATTCCTCAATACTTAATTAATTTTTTTCTTTAAGACAATATACCTATGATCTCTAAGATTCTAAAATATGTGCTATATATATGTACACACACACATATACACTTATCCTTACAAAGACAAAGAGAGATTAAAAGCCCTGGTTTTCCTGCTACTAATAAACGAAAGCATTTTGTAAAAGAATTTTCCTCCAAAATATAGTGTTAAATGGAAAATTGTCACACCACTGTTTATCAGGTCCTCTCAGAAGCCCATAGAATTAAAAATATAATATTATCTTATGTTCAAACTTAACTTTATAATACAGGGGCAAGACAACTAATTTTTATTATGAATTATTTTTATGATTGATAGATATGAGGATGTGATATAACCTTGGGAAATTCCCTTCAGCTTTCAGGACCTTGTTATTTTCACCTGTAATATTAACTATTTGAAGTAGATCTCTAAGTTTGCTTCCAGGTGTACAATTTTATATTAAATAGCTCTAAATATATCCTCATGCTTTTCTTATGTGCATTAATTCCATCACTTAAATGATGACCATTTCATTGATAGTCAAATA
Source organism: Macaca nemestrina (assembly GCF_043159975.1). Lineage (NCBI taxonomy): Eukaryota > Metazoa > Chordata > Mammalia > Primates > Cercopithecidae > Macaca > Macaca nemestrina. Next base: position 80,966,309 of record NC_092131.1, read on the forward strand.
TAAGTATCTCATATATTCTTGATATATTTTAATATTTAACTATAATATGATTTTAAAGCTAAGTTTGTAACTAAGGAGAAAATGCAGATAGGGAAATAGCAGGAGATTATATTTGCAAAACCAGTGAGTGAGACAAAGTCATTTCCTTGAATGCACAGTTAGTTTATAAAGCATTTCTCTGCCTTTGGAAATATGCCAACAAAAAGTTAAATTAGATATTCTGTTCTGTGCCTCTATTGAAGTTTAGCCTCTTTAGATCTTTATTACCTTCTTAAGGTACCAGCTCACTGAAGACATTGTTGTTCTGGTTGAGAAAAAATATATACCAGGAAACAAAGTGGTTTACTGTTCAGCCAACTAGGTTGGAAGTCCAATGGTTTAAACTTCTCTTTTGTGACTATCATGGTGCATAATCCTGAGGGAATTCCTTATCAGTCGGTGCCTTTGTTTCCTCCTGTGAGCAAAGGAGTGCAAATATCATCTGTTGTTTCCTCTAAAGGCTGATGTAACTATAAATATATATATATATATATATATATATATATATATATATATATATACTATTAAAACAAATTGACCTATTCAGAAAGAAAGGAACTTTTATAATTTGGTAAAATATTATTTTTATATTAGGCTGTACGCACATGTTCATTGCTTTTGCTCATCTTTATTACTTCATACCTATCGAGTTGTAAGCTAAAAGGAACATGGGAGCTAGTATCCTTGTTTGTCCTCTGCTTTCAGTGAGACAAACTATTCCTTACAATTGCTGTAATATATCTTTGGTGAGGAAGGGAGAGAGTGGGGCACAGAAGGATGGAGACTTAATAGAGTTTTGTTTTTTTTTTTAATTGTTTAATACAAGGTAATGAATTACTAGTTCTGTTATATTGTGACTCACACTCAGGAGACTAAGAGCAAGCAAGGAATGATTCTGTTCTGACATTGTCAATCGGAAAAAATGCCATGCAAAGAATTTAGGCAACAAACAAAAATCCAAGACAAAGAGGTGAAGTAAGTGGAGAAAGATGTTTTGGGAATTCTCATAATTACTAAATGTTCAAACTCTGTTTACTTCATGTCAACTATTGAAACTGACTTCCCTGTAGCAAAGAAAAAAAAAAAAAAAAAAAAAAGTAGCCATCCAGGACCAAACTGGAAAAGATGTAGAGAAATTTGACATGAGCAAATAAATTTCAGGATAAACAAATTTGCTTCTCCCTGGCATGAATTTAACTATGGGCATTGAAGTACATCTTGATAAAGATGCTTTGCCATGACTAGACATTATGTTAGTACAATAGCATTCACTGAGATAAAATCATATTCATCCACTTCCTGAAGGACTTCACAGTTCTGTTAAATACAAGCAGAAAAATTTAAAATTCATGAATCCTGTTAACTGACTGCTGTGGTAAACTGCACAGCATAAAACAGGAACCAAAGTTTAAGAGCCAACAATAGAGTAAGGCAAAGAACAGTTTTTCACACCCCGGTTTTTTTTTTTATATTTTAAAATTTCTCATTTAATCACCTATTTATATCTACTTTCTCAGTATTGCTTAATTTTCAAAGATTCAAGCAGTACTCATACCACCTTAGAGTCATCCTAAGTGTCATTTTTCCTTAACTTTTATTAATACATTGCTTAATTTTAGTACTGATGTCCTCTGTACACTGATCATTATGATTCACTGTAGTCAATAAATTGTAGAAGGTTCTAAAGCTTCTAAATTGGAATAAGTCATATATATTTTGTCTAGCAGAGGATACATTTTCTTCCAGTACCATGTAAATGAACCATAAAGAACACTCATTCTGAAAATAGAATTTTATAATTTAAATTATTAATATCTCACAAAATACTTTCCAGGGTGAAATCCTACTCGGGAGGCTGAGGCAGGAGAATGGCGTAAACCCGGGAGGCGGAGCTTGCAGTGAGCTGAGATCCAGCCACTGCACTCCAGCCTGGGTGACAGAGCAAGACTCCGTCTCAAAAAAAAAAAAAAAAAAAAAAAAGAAATCCTAAAATAATTCAAATTTTCTATTTTAACAAATATCCATCTTATAAAGTAACATAAAAATAGCAAAATAAATATCTTTAAAAACATTACTATATTAGGAAATATTGCTTAAAAGGATTGACTAAAAAGAAAAAACCTCCACAAACTATACATTTAAGATTAATTGAAATTCTGATGTGAAAAAATATATAAAAATATACTACAAATGTATTTAATGTCTTATCCATTTAGCTTTTGTTAAAATGCATCTACTCCAGTTGTATATGGAAAATGCCAGTTGGAAAAGTTGAATTATCACAGAAATAATTAAGAGTTCCAAACCACCTTAAGATGTCCCTAAAATTGTATAGTAGGGCAAATTCATTATTTAAACTTTTAATTTGCATCATCTATTATTTATCTTGATGTATCAGAGATGTGATTCTGAAGGTCTACCATTACTGTTCTGAAACCTCAAAAAAAGCTGATGGAGCTTGGTTTACCAGGGAAGGTCCATCAGGAAGTGCCTCAGTGTCCATTTTACTTCCTAAACACAGCTGGATTTGGCACTGTGTGAATTGTAGGATGCAGATAACACACAGTTACCATCCCAGAGAAAAAAACTAAAATTTGTGCATAAATAATAAACTTACGAGATCACCAGTAGGTACTTTCACATTGATGATTCTTGACTAACCTCCATTACTGTCTGTGTATGCATGCATGTGGGGGTGTGTGTGTAGGAGTTAATAGCTGCGTCTAATCTCTGCTGTACTGTTTCATTTCTCATTATGTCAGTGTTTCTGCACTATCCATGGGTTAGTTTCTTTGGAGAGTTCCTCTTCTAATTACCATATTATCATCAGACATACACTCCTTCCAACTTTTCCACATAAAAATTACACTATTCCTTTTGATGTTTTTATTTAAATATATTGTGTTTTTTTAGAAGTTTCTCTTTTTCAAAAGATAGGCATCTAGCTAACTCTATTTTACATAAAAACTATGTACATATGTTAGTCATTTTGTGGGATATATTTTAAGGCCCTTTTCTATCTCTGGGTATTTTGAGTCTATGAAAATCTTCCTGTAATATTTCCATTTTTTTCTATATAAACTTATGATGGCTATATAAGTGATAAGCAGCTTTAGACCGTATAAGAAAACAGCAATCACCAGGACATTTTACTCCTACGCTGAAACAAGAATTGTGCTAAACGAGGATTTAGTCACTTGGGACATAGAAGAGGCTGGCTGTTGTAATGTTGGGCACATTCATGTGTTATTGCACACATGAAAAAAGACCCTTAGAGGCAGGGTGTGGTAGAAGGGTGTGAGGTGTCAGATGTACAAGCTGCAAATTTCATTTCCAAGAATGGGATGATGGTGACCACATGGTTTTACTCTTTCTCCTGGAGAACCTTACAATTTAAGATTATTTAAAAAACAAGAATGATCACTGCAAATCATAGCACCAGGCCCCAAATTTTGATGTACTCTTCCACTATATAAAGCTAATTTCTGTCAGTATTTTTGTAACCTTCAGTCCATAAAAATCTGGACAATCTTCAGTCCTTATTAATGAAGCTAAAACTTGAAGTATAATCTTCCCTAAATCCAAATCCAAATATATATATATATATATATATATATATATATATATGTGTGTGTGTGTGTATATATATATGTGCATATATAGATATATATATATATCTTATATATGTGTGTGTGTGTGTATATATCTCCAAATAAAGTGGGCCATGCTTAAATGGGTTCTAGCTCTTTTTTCAATGATTTAACCTGTTCAGAATCTAAGAAGTTCTAAGTATGGCTTGTCTTTGTAACCTTGATGAAGTTCCTGAATTTCCCTGAATCTGTACTGCCTTACCTTTTAAATAGACAAACTAAAGTCTTACCAATTATCACTCATTTTTAAAATGAAGTGCTAAGGTGGTTGGCACTCTATAAGCCTGTAATAGGATACCATTTGAAACTCATCATTAACATGTATCCTTAGGGTATGCAGCTCAGACACTAGCAGTCCTTAATTGGACTTTATTAGACTTAAGGGAATCCAGAACTCTCTCTACAGTGAGAACAGCTCAAGTGCTCAAGTGCAAATCATGGAGTCGTAACAGTCAGGAGAAGGACAAAGTAACAATCTCAGGGCTTTAGGAATAGAAGTGATTACTTTTCCTGTTTCAGCAATCACATAATCAGGAATCACATAATCAGAATTCACTTGGGAGACCTAAGATAACTTTTCAAACTTAGGAAATATATTTATTAAAACTCCATAACAACCACATACACACATAAACCCCCACAACTATGACCTTAATACAGGTTCAAAAAGTAAAATGATTATGCTTTTCACTGAATGAGCAAATGTGTATAATGTTCCTGAGGCTGACATTTAAAGCACAAAATTATAAATGCTAGAGATAACCTCCATAATTGTTTAGACTCTGAAAGTATACAGAAATATAGAAAAAATAATTTCACCTGATACAAATTTTGTGCTATACAATGAAGGACTAAACATAGGAGAAACTCTAATCAAGTAAGAAGAAAATAATAAATCCAAAAAACCTCCAATATTTAATTTAGTGAATAATATCAGGGCAAAGTAATGAATGGATTAACACTGGCTTAGCAATTGGACCAGAACTATCATTGTTAACGATGTGTGGTCACAAACTGAGTGGTTCTCTATATTAGCTTCAGTGCATAGCATGTTCATTAAGTTCTTTGTTGTTGTTGTTGTTGTTGTTGTTTTTGTTTTTTTGAGATGGAGTCTCACTCAGTTGCCCAGGCTGGAGTGCGATGGTGCCATCTTGGCTCACTGCACCCTCTGCCTCCCAGGTTGGAGTGATCCTCCTGTCCCAAGTAGCTGGGATTACAGGTGCCCACCACCATGCCTGGCTGATTTTTGTATTTTTAATAGGGATGGGTTTCATCATATTGGCCAGACTGGTCTCAAACTCCTGACCTCAGGTGATCAGCCCACCCCAGCCTCCCAAAGTGCTGGGATTACAGGCATGAGTCACCGCACCTGTTTATGTTCATTGAGTTCTAAGGAGTCCTACAAGTACAAATATTTGCAAATATAATCTATGACAAAGAAGAAATGTTTTAATGTGGCTAATTTGCTTGCAGTCTCTGAATTACAGACTTCACTCTTATCTGTATCCCTCTTAAAGTTTTGTATTTGGTATCTCTGACGAAGACTGCTCATATTCATCAATATCTTGTTTCCTCTTCTTCCTGGGCACAACTACATTTCCCAGTTCCTGTACATGTAGTTATGAAGTTGGAATTTTCTAATTCACTTTCTATTTTCTGGTCTCCTGATTGGCCAGTGCAATAGGAGTGAAAGTGATTTATGCCATATGGGATCTGGCCCTAACCTTTCTCAAAGAAACCCTCATGTCCTTTCTTTTTACCCACCCATGTAGCTGGAAGGAAAGGACCTCAAGACCTTACCATATGGAGTAGTCACATGACAAAATACCCAGACTACTGAGACTCAGTGTAGACTAGATAGCAAAGAAACTTGGATTCCTGAGACACCACATAAAACGCAGCAGCTCTGGAGAGATGCAGACTAGGAACATTCACATTACACTGTAGATCTGTAAAAATAAGCTTCTTTAAAAAGACACTGAGATTTTTTGAATTTTGATGACAGTCCGTTTTATATAATACTAATATTACTGCTAAAACAATTTCTCATCCCTCTTGCCAAATATTGTTAGGAGTGATCGGATTTAGTAATCTACTTAAGCTATATATTTTCATGTTACATTTTTGTTTCTGTATTTATTTATATAGGTTCTCTATTTTCACTTTCCCAATATCGGTGAGATTCATCATTTCTTCGGTTTCCCAACAAAATCTCCCTAATTTGGGTTCTTAGTCTTCTTTTCTGGAATACTGCCATGAGATCCTAAGTGAAGCCTGTTTACAGTCTGCCTTTTGCAAATCATAGGTAGTACTGACTTAATCTTTGGACTTAATTAACCTGGCTTGAAAGAATCTTGGTTACCGCATCCCTTTTACCTCATATCCCTTCAACATGATGTTCTCTTTTAGTTAACAACCCTGCTAACTGCCCCTATCCTGAGTCTTGTTTTTCATTCTTTCCCCGTTTCAGAATGATGTTCTATTTTTCAGTTTGAATATATGTACTTTATGATCTTCATAAACTGTCCAGCACACCAACAGTGATAGATAACCTATTTATTCTGATTTCCTCTGTCTTCTACGCTACTTTGAATTATTCTCAGATTGCTTCCTATGTGCATTACAACAAATTCAACACATTTATTCTCAGTACCAACATCGTAAACAGCAGTGTATTAGTCTGTTTTCACACTGCTGAAAATGACATACCTAAGACTGAGCAATTTACAAAAGAAAGAGGTTTAAAGGAATCACAGTTCCACGTGACTGAGGAGGCCTCATAATCATGGCAGAAGGTGAAAGACACGTCTCACATGGCAACAAATGAGAGAAGAGAGCTTGTGCAGAGAAACTCCCCTTTATAAAACCATCAGATCTCGTGAGACTTATTCACTATCATGAGACTAGCATGGGAAAGACCCACCTCCATGATTCAATTATCTCCCACCAGGTCCCTCCCACAACTTATGGGAATTATGGGAGCTACAATTCAAGATGAGATTTGGGTGGGGACACAGCCAAACTATGTCAAACAGTGTTATTTTCAATAAAGAATCTTCAAATTCTAGTCAATAAATGACCTGCTTTTTCCACTTATTGGTTGTATACAGAATATATTACTGAAGTATAAAATATTCTAGAGACAATTAATTTACATTTTGTAAAAAAAAAAAGCAAACTTGAAAAGACATCTTAAGTTTGAAGATAGGGAAAGTTAGAAATGTCTGGTTTTAGTATCAGGGACAATGATTTACTATGCTGTTTATGATAGAGATTTTCATAATACTGAGTTCTAAGTCTACTGAACTGTGGCTTAGGACACGTGGGATGGTGAGCCCCAAGCATAGAAACATTAGAATCAGAGAGATGTGGAATAAGATTCTGACTCTGCCATATGCTGGATAAGTAAATGTTGGCAAGTTATTTAATATCATTAAAGCTGTTTTCTTATATGTAAATTGGGGATGATATCGAACTTTCAGAATTTTTGTTAAGATTAAATAACAATTTGATAAGGTCATAGTAGAGTGTCTATGTGATATGTAGAAATAGCCAATAAATGTTACTGCCCATCACCTTTGTCTTAACATGTCATGTAAATTCAAACGTTTTCACATTTAAAACCAAGTGAATTTTAAAATAGGAAGGATACTTTTTCATCAAGAAAATTTTGAAATAGTTAAAATGCAATTTTTTTTTTAAATTATTATTATACTTTAAGTTCTAGGGTACATGTGCACAGCATGCAGGTTTGTTATATATGTATACATGTGCCATGTTGGTGAGCTGCACACATTAATTCGTAATTTACATTAGGTGTATCTCCTAATGCTATCCCTACCCCCTTTCCCCCTCCCCACAATAAGACCCAGTGTGTGATGTTCCCCTTCCTGTGTCCAAGTGATCTCATTGTTCAATTCCCACTTATGAGTGAGAACATGCGGTGTTTGGTTTTCTGTTCTTGCAATAGTTTGCTGAGAATGATGGTTTCCAGCTGCATCCATGTGCCTACAAAGGACATGAACTCATCCTTTTTTATGGCTGCATAGTATTCCATGGTGTATATGTGCCACATTTTCTTAATCCAGTCTGTCACTGTTGATTTCAAGTCTTTGCTATTGTGAATAGTGCTTTCATTTCTGCCCCATCTACTTTCTCTTCATCTCTTTTCTGCCAACAAATATTTAGTAAGTGATAACTATGTACCAAACAGCATAGTAGATGACAAGAGGAATTGTATTTGTTATCTCTTGCTGGGTAACAAGTTAACTCAAACTGAATGGCATAAAATGACAATTTTTTTATGTCACTGTTTCTCATAGTCATAAATATCAAAGCAACTTATATTTGCTGATAAATGATATTTTCTGATAACTGATAACTGAGTGGTTCTGGTTTAAGTTTTTCAGAAGTCAAGATGCTAACTGGAGTTTCAGTAATAACATTGGAGCTTATCTGGATTAGATGATCTATTACCAGATTGGCTCAATCACATAGCTGGTGGCTGGAGGCTTCCATTCCTCAGTGGTTATTTTTAGGCATTCTTGATTCCTCAAAATGTGAACTTAATATAGTAATGGGAATGTCTTTACAACATACTAGTAGCTTATCCAAAGCAAGCAAGAACTTTGGGGGTAAAAATTACACTAGCAAAAATACTGTCATTTAGATTGCCCCTTTCAGTTCAAGCTGACGTTGTCTCCATTAATATAAATGTTTTTAATCTGGCTTTTCTGTTAACTTTCATGTGCTAAAAGTTACACCAACAAATCTCTTTAATACAAGCCCTTTGGTACTTTAGACTTTTGTTAGGAGGTAATTTCCTTAAACTTCTTCGTAACTGTATTATTTTATTTAGGAGAATTATGAGAAACACCCTTAAAATCTTTAGAAAATTTTTATTTTTATTTGTTTTCCTACTGGATGGTGCTTTGAGACACCACCGCAGATCTTTATGAGGTGGTGGCAAATATTTTACAGTCACAACGTTGATTTCATCCTTACAGCATGTTTTCCTGGCAATGTTTGCCATCTGTAGAGGTTGAGAATTTTCAAAGCAATTAAGTCATTGGTCCTTTGTGTTTAAGGGTACTGACTTCATTGTTGTTGTTGTTGTTTTCTCACATTTTAATATAAGCATCAAGAAGAAACCAGGTGGCATATTCACCATTTGGTCTGGAAAGCTCCATGGCTATATATCTCAGTTAACTAGGTATAATTTCTACTTCTTAATTTTTGCGTGTATCATTGTTGGTAAACTTTTTGCTGCTACATCAAAGAATCCCTTACTTCCCTGATCCCATAAGATTTTGTTAACTTTATTTTCAGCCCTCATGCATAGGCTTCTAAATTTCCATCAGTCTTTACATAGAGTATCCTTAAGGTTCTTAAAGTCTTTATTAATTTTCTTTTCAAAGATCTACCAGTTTTTGTCCATTGTTTAATTCCAAAGTGGCTCCGGATTTTACATTTTTGTCATGGCAACACAGCAAACCACGTCCAGGTACTAAAATTTGTATTATGACTGATTATTGGAATTTACATCTGTCATTTTCACAACTTTCTATTTGTTAGAAGACACTCATAAAGCACAGCCCACACTCGAGGGAAGGGGATCTAAACTCACTCTTTGGAGGGAGAATTGTCAAAGTATTTGACTTGTGGCCATATTATATAACACTGGAGGGTCAAAACATGAATAGGACACATCATTTTACTTCTAGGATTTCATAACTAGTAAAAAGTAAATACATAAATAAGCCTAATACAATATAAAATATACTCAGGTGTATTAAATATTTTTAGATACAGAGGAAGAAATAATACATGTATGTGATTTGGATGAATTTGTAAACTTTAAGAGTGTAGAGCAATTCATAATTCAGAAAACTTGGGAAATGATATTCTAGTCAGAGAGAACAACATGAGAGAAGTTAGAGATGCATGAAAATCATGACTGTTTGGGAAATGCTACTGGTAGTCCATGAGAGATATCTCATAAGAATGTAAGTACTAAGGAGTCACAGGATATCATGTTAGCTGTTGTCCAGTTGTGAAGAGAATTATATGGTATGATAAGGTGTTTGAATTCAAAATCCAAAGATGATTGATTTTATAAGCATGAGATTGCTTTGAGGTTTCATGCATTATTATAAAATTCATGTGGCATTCTATGCTGTTCTATAATAAATCAGTATTTTATTTAAAAAGTTTACCCAATCCTTAAGTAAAATTGCCATTTCTGGAATAGGTACAATTGCTCTGGTTTGATACACACTTCATATGTTGCTGAATAAGTGAGCAGTCCAAAGTGCAAATGTAATCCATGGCACAGTCACTGATGCTGAGACATAATGAGTCATCTTTAAAGGGGGTTACAGACTCAGGTCTGTGTTTGAGAAAGTTAACTCTTGGGATGATGAAGACTATAACCTGCGTTTCGAGAAATTAGGAAAAGCATGTTGAATGTCATTGTAAAAGACCACTGATGTTTACACAGTAACAGTAGTTAGTGTAACTTAACAGAAAGAACATCTTTGAGAGACTTTACGGGATAATGGGTGTTCCCTGGAATTAACTGAATTATTTATATTCATAAAATGTTTATTTTCAAACAACTGGCTCAGATAACTATGAGCACAGAATGTTTTTCCTTCTGGGAGCCACTCACTCACTTTTTGGTTCATCTTGTAACAATCACCATGGGACAGAGCCATGTAAAACAATACAGACATAACACATTCTACACTACAGATTCTACTTCATTTCTAAATAATGACTAGCTATTTCCAGAGCAAATTTGGAAGAAATCTAATTAGATGAACTTACCATTATTCATTTATTTATTCAGCAAGGAAATCTAAAGGGTGTAATTTATGACCTTAAAATCGTTGTGTTGAAGACGTCTCAAAAGCTGGTTCAGAGATTAGATATTTTGCCTGTAGACTCCTAATCTACCAAACTCTTAATCCACAAGTAAAATTCAGAGAAAAATAATATTTATGCTGTTAATACTCTGTTTTAAAATAAAAATGTAATATGTTTTCAAATAAAATCAAAGTATACATTAGTTACATATAAAACTGGCCCTCCTTCTATTTCCATATCTTCAACTTTAGCAGTTTACTACTGAGTCTCAAAGAATTCAAGTAAAAAATTGCATCTGTTTCCCAATCCACTCTACAAACCCACTTTCAGATGTGACAGAGGAAAAAAACAGGGCAACTGCTGCTTAAATTCTGTTTTTTAAGAGGGTGATATAAATCATGTATACTGAGAAGATGTGGATGCTTAAATTCCTTAGTTATCTTCCATTAACAGTCAATTAGCCTGAGGAGAAAAATTTTAGTAGAAGGTGTGGGAGGAATTGTCAAAATGCTTACTGGAGGTGGATCAAAAAGTAATAATGATCTCCATGCCAAGACGCCTCCTACTCCCCCAATCCCCATGAAATTTTAGCAATCCCTGAGTTAAGCAGATGTGATTCTATATGCCTAAAACAGAGAAAATAAGGGGAAAAACCCACATAACTAGTAATTTGGGGGAAAAAATTACTTGGTGAAGAAGAACCAACTTTAGCATTCTCAAATGGAAAATAACTGAAATTAAGCCAGAGAAAGGCCTTTACAATATTAATGGCATAAAATCAGAGTTAGAAAAAAAGTGTTGGTCTTTTATAAGTGTTTCAGAAGAGTATATTCCTTGAGAATTTCAGCATAGAAAATCATGTCATCTGCAAATAGGAGCAGTTATATTTTTTTCTTTATGATCTGTATAATTTTATTTAATTTCCTTGGCTTATTGTACATGCTAGAACTTTCAGTACTGTGATGAATAAGAATAGTGAGCATGGCCATCTTTGTAGTTTTCACAATATTAGAGAAGCCATTCAGTCTTTCACCATTAAGTAAGCTGTGAGCTGTAGGCTTTGTAGATGTCTTTATCACGTTCAAAAAGTTTCCCTCTGTTCCTGGTTTGCTGCTAGTTGTTATATTAACAGTATTGGTTTGTGTCAAATGCCTTTTCTTAATCAGTTGATATAGTTATGCAATTTTCTTCTTTATCCCATTGATATTGTTGACTATATTTATTGATTTTCACATGTTATACCAGTCTTACATACCTGGAATAAATTTCACTCCATTCCAGTGTATTATTTCTTCTATACACTACTGGATTTGATTTGCTAATGCTTGTTGATCATTTTTGTATCTAGGTTTATGAAAGACATTGGCCTTATGTTTTTCTGCTCTCTTTTTTCTGGTTTTATTATTAGAATAAGGCCAGGCTCAAAAATTGAGTTGCAAAGTATTTAACCTTTTACAGACTCATTTAATACTCATCTTTTAAATGGGGTTAATGATCTTTTTTTTTTAATCTGTACAATGACTATCATAAACTTTTATGTTAATAAAAATATTTAAAAGCAAATATTCTTAAAAGTGTTATTCTAGAAGCTGGAGAAGAGTAATTGCTCAACAAACATAATCTAGAGCTATTTATATTGAACTGATACCCAAAAGAGGAAAAGAGCTGAAACTCGTCAGCATCCCTCACTTTCATAGTCGACTGTAGAACTTCCTTCAGTCTTTATGATCCATCCACTTACAGGTTTTACCCGCAATAGCTATCATCTTCTATCATACTCTCTGCCCCACCCAATCAATACTATAATTAGAACATCAAAAATTTTAATTTTGTATCACTTTTTCCAATAAATAAATATATCTAAATCTATCTAATGAGAAATTAGCAAGATAAACTGTCCAGTTGTGGGAGTCTCAAATAAAAACAACTTAAACTATGATGTTAGAAAGATATCAAGAGAAAAATAAAGAAATTGAGATTGCAGATTCTTATAATTAAAAGTGTAGCCTGGGCCCAGCAACATCCGCATAACATGGGAGTTAATTAGAAATGCAATTCCCAGGCCTCCGCCTAGACTTACTGAATCAGAATCTGTCTTTTAACAGAATCCCCAGGTGATTCCTATGCATATTAATGACTGAGAAAAAACATTCCTTTAGATAACAGAAGAAACAGAAGACAGAAATTGGAATATATGTATGTATCTTATATATATTCATTTTAGCTTGTCTTTTTATTCTCTTCATTGAGAATGTGGCAACTGTTGTGCTATTGGCTTAGCTTAGAATGGAAAAGAGAAGGAGAAGCTAAGCTGATGAATTTACTGCTAAGCTATTTAGAGCTTTTCTTTATTCCTTTTATTTGTAAAGTTTCTGATTGTCAAAATAAATAGTATTTATGGCTTGAAACTTAAGAAGTACAGTCATAAATCCTCGATTTCAAACTTTAAAGACATTAAGTTGCTTGGCAAGTACTTGCTATTCTTGTCTCCAAATAAATGAACACAAGTAAGGAAGTTGTTATTCTGCATTTTTGGGCAATAAATACTATTTATCGCTGTTGGCAGTTAGTGATTTCAAAAATGTGCTCCCTTTAGCTCCCCTAATCTTTTTATGAATGAGGCATAACAAAGAGAGATACAGGCAGTTTGGGATCTAGAAAATTGGAAGGAAAGTATAGAGATAAGATGTTAACAAATTATGTTAAAATATCCAAAATATTGTTCTAAGAATCTTGCTTTTAAAAAATCTAGGATTAAATTAATTAAGTCACTATTGGTATGTTTTATAAAGGAGTTACAATTAAAATGTGTGATCTTAAAAATAATATAAGCTGTTATAGACTGAATTGCATTCTCACATTGGATTTTCTGTTTCAAATATAAACTTGTGTAATTAAAGTGGAATTATTGCTCAATTTTTCTATGCTCTCTCTTCCAATATTGCTTTTTTTATGCTAGTTTTCCAGATTAGGTCACTTCAAGAGATAAGAATTAGAGAAGCAAAGTTCACCTAACCCTTTGAGCCAAAATCTCTATGGAATCAATTCGCTAAACTTTTAGAAGAATAAACAGCTAACATACGTTATGTCTCTTCTGCACTGTTTGTGTGTGGGATGACAGGGCAGGGGGTGCAAGTGTAGAGTGTGTGTCAATTCTGTAACTAACTATGACCTTCAAATGGGACTATACCTCTGTAAATGCATGTAAACTGTACTATTTTGTTTTTCTTAATTCTTTTTCTGTTTAGTAAGTCTAAAACTATCTAGTTCTGACTACAATCTTTCTGCAAATGACCCTGAAAATACTTGCGTGCCAGTATCGCTTAGCATTTCCAACCACAGCCTCAGCAACATGCTGGGTGTTGATGGGTTTTTAATACTAATGATATCAACTTTTCTATCCTGCAGGGAATCAAAATCATACATCTAACTCCATTCCTATGGTGGATTTCTTTCTTAACTAAAGCAACGTATTCATGTCACTATAGACTCTCATACAGACATGCAGTATTTTCCTGAGAAATGTATAAATTGAAAATCCTGTACCTTGAGCCTAGTCTAATATATATCATTCTTTAAATGCACATCTTGAAGCAAAAAGAAAACATGACAATGACACTTCAGTGTTGTATAATGCTATGCCAATTTTAATACTCTTATGCAACTGCTTGCTTTATTTCTCACAACTCCTTTTTTTAAAAAATTGAAACCCAAGTTCCTTAAACTTGCTATATTCATCTAAGTTACACTGTGTCTCCAATTTTCTACTAGACTTGAGCCAATATTTTTAAAGCAGTGAAAACGTTCATGCTATACATTTCAGTACATGCCTGTTAAGAATAATGAAACTATAGAATCTAGAAAGGAATAATAAAGATCATCTTGTCAAAATCTCAAGCAGCATCTTCCACACTAGATCATTATCCACACCAAATCAACATCCACACCAGATAAGAATCTGATCTCTTTGATGAGGAAGAGGTGGGGCCGAAACCTTACCAAGTATCCACTCTGTTGATGAGCAGTTCTAATGAATAGAGAGTATATCTTGATATTGAATACTTTTTGTGCCTTCACCCACTGGCTCTTGTAGCAGTAAAGAGAATAATCTCTCTTCTGAATAAAAGTTACTAAAATATTTGAAATTTTGTATAGATTTCTTCTTTCTGTAGACTTATGATTTTTTTTTTTTTTTGACAGATTCTTAGTAGACAAAGTTCCTGGTGCATAGTAGGCACTTAACAAATATTTGCTGGATAAGTGACACCTTCTTCAGCTATGGCCTAGATCATGCAGAGTAGAACTAAATATCCCTTTTGTATGCTCAATATGCTTCTATTATATAGTTTGAATTTAGAATTATCTGAAAAAAAAAATGGATTTATCTTTGCTTGATTTCACTGCAGCCATTCAAAATTTATTTATTTGAAGAATTCAGTATTTCAGTGCATTAGCATGATTTTTAAGATGTATCATTACCAAATTCTATAAACACGCTTTCCATGCTCCTTCAAAATCACAACAAAAATGTTGAAGGGGCCAACTGTAGAACAATAAAGCAATAAATATCTGTTTGTTATCTTCTCAGTAGTATTTGTCAAAGAGCTCAGAATCTACTTGAATCACTCGAATTTACCTACTTGTCAAAGTTTTCTTTTCATTGTAACTCTCTCTCTCTCTCTCTCTCTCTCTATATATATATATATATATATCCTTCTATATTATATATATATACACATCAGGAGTTTGAGACCAGCCTGGCCAACATAGTGGAACCCCATGTATACTAAAAATACAAAAATTATCTGGGCCTGGGAGCAGGGGGCTTGTTATCTCAGCTACTCAGGAGGCTGAGGCAGGAGTATCGCTTGAACCTGGGAGGTAGAGGCTGCAGTGAGCCAAGATTGTGCCACCTGCCAAGGTAATGCACCTGCCTCAGCCTCCCAAAGTGCTGGGATTACAGGTGTGAGCCACTGCATCCGGCCTGTTCCTCCTTTTAAAATCTTAACAGATAAAATAGCAGTCTACAAGGTTAATGTAATTTTTAGCTGTCTTTTTGTTTTAATATATCTTAGATCTTCTGATACTTTTATATTTTTGACTGGCTTATACAAAGAATTGCCTATCTTCAGTCTGTTTCTCTATTATTATTTCAATCTATGGTGTGATGCCTATGTTTTTCTGCAAAGTGCTTAACACATTTCCTGACCAAGGTGGGAAAATAGGGTCTGGAGACAGGGAACTTAAGGTCGATTAACACTTCAGCTATGACAGGAAATATCCTCTCCATAGGGCATATGCTGAATAAATGACTTTATAACTTCACTTTCATCCTCTTCACTTACATAGGGAATACCCCAAGTAACCAATGGAATCCTCTAGAGGGTATTTAAACTCCCAAAATTTCTGTAGTGGGACCCTTGAGCCCCGATACTTGGGCCTGCTCCCACATTGTGAAGTGTACTTTCATTTTCAATAAATCTCTTCTTTCCTTCCTAGCTTTGCTTGTGCATTTTGTCCAATTCTTTGTCCAAAACAACAAGAACCTGGACACCCTCCACAGGAGACATACTTTCGCGAGACAGCCAGAAGGAAGAGGTAATTCCAAAGTTTGCGATTTATTTTTCTACTTTCTCCTTTTCCTTTCTGCTCCACACAGGGAATCTCTGTCCGTCTTATCCATTCCAACTCCGGACTCTTGTTGGGCAGCTCCTAAACATGGAGACAACTGCAGGTTTCTGGTCATGGCCAGTGAAACTAACGGGTTTCCACGTGGAGAAGCCTGACCGCCACTGCCCGATTTGCTTAAGGGATCTGGGTCTTGTTCATTTTATTTTCCCCTGTTTGTATTTCAGTCTTTCAGAGGCTGTTTCCTGGTAGCTCATCAGAAGTTGAGGACAATTAGCTGGGGTCACTCCCGGTATTGCATGAAGGTCTAGGAAGGAATGGGAATAATTGCCCGGACCAGAAAGGGGAAGGACTTTTTTTTAAAAAAACCTTTTCTGCATGATCCCTGATCCCTACCTGCAGGGCAGTTCAGAGCAAATCCACACGTTTCAGGTAACTTAAACCTTCTTTTCTTATGCTAAATTCTTCTCTTATTATACTCAACTGGCTAAGGACAAAAAAGCCCACCTGGCTTCCAGTTCTTCTCATTACAGTTCATGGCTATTCTTATGAAGCTCATAATAGGCTCTGGAGTGAAACCTGCATGTGGTACTGGTGCCCAACCGAGGTCAGAGATGTCTGACACTCTAAGGTTAGTCCCCACAGGAAGACACTGTTAGAAATAAATTTTCAGTGCTGTAAAAGAAACAGCACTCGAACATAAATTTTCTCAGCAAGGCGATTTTAATTCTGTAGAATGGTGCATCTCACAGATGGAGCAATGCTAACAGCACACCTGAACAAGGCAGGGGAAGGGGTTCTTATCCCTGAGGCAGGTAGCCCCTACTGATGTGTCATTCCCCTATTGGCTAGGGTTGGACTGCACAGTCTAAGCTAATTCCAATTGGCTATTTTAAAGAGAGCAGGGGTAGGAGCCAGGGTGGAGGGGTGAACTGTTTCTGCAGGAAGGATGGTTATGGAACAGGTGACTAAAGGTGACTCAGGTCAGAGCAGGTGACCAGGTGACTCAGGACAGAACAGGTGACCAGGAGTGACTCAGGACAGAGCAGGTGACCAGGGGAACAGATGTGAACTACTGATTAGAACTGGTGGGAGGTCGAGCGCGGTGGCTCAGGCCTGAAATCCCAGCACTTTGGGAGGCCGAGGCAGGCAGATCACAAGGTTAGGAGATTGAGACCATCCTGGCTAACACGGTGAAATCCCGTCTCTACTAAAAATACAAAAAATTAGCCGGGTGTGGTGGTGGGTGCCTGTAGTCCCTGCTACTCGAGAAGCTGAGGCAGGAGAATGGCTTGAACCTGGGAGGCGGAGCTTGCAGTGAGCTGAGATTGCGCCACTGCACTCCAGTCTGGGTGACAGAAAGAGACTCCGTCTCAGAAAAAAAGAAAAAAAAAAAAGAAAGAAAGAAAGAAAGAACTGGTGGCAAGGCTGTTTACTGAGGAGAACAAGGAAGTTAAACTTTAAACTGGAGAACAAAGAGCTGAACATACTGACATACTGATTCTTTGAAGAGAAACTTAGAACCCACTGTTATTTAACAAGGCTCTGGGGGATCTGCCAGACCTCAACCTTTCCAAAGAGGACACTCTTGGCACAAGTACTGAGGTCTTATATTAGGCCCTCCTTAGAATTTTCTCTCGGAGTTGCAATACTGTTTGGCTCCAACATTGTTTGGAATCTGGAGTTTACTGACTAATGGGAAAGTGGAATGGCATTGCATGTATCCAGGCTTTTGTGCTGTGGTTCTAAGCAGGGTGCCCGGCTAACGTGTCTCACGCTCCTTTGGTGCTGTTTGGCCCCAGTGCTTACTGGAGTCTGGGGAGGTTTTGTCTTTAAAAATCAAACTGCCATGGAGACTGCTTTACCTGAAATTTTGTTTCACATCCTTCATTGAATTATCTACTGGGGCAAAAAAAGTAAAATCAACAAGCTTGTATTGCTATCTCATGGCTAAGGTTGCAAGCTATTGGATCTTTGTTTATGTGTGTGTATACATTTCCAGATGTATTTATTTTGTATGTACACTTATTGTTATATGTTGTATCTACCAAATTGGCTTATAAGTAAAAGAACACTCATAAATTAAGTAAATAAGTCTAAGCAATTTTCAAGGTCACGTGACTTAAGTAAAATTTTGCTAAACAAGCTAGCTTTAAAATTACTGGTGGAATAAAAATAGAAATGCTTTCAGAATTATCAGCATACATTTTGTCTGGATTTTATGTTTGTCTTTGCTAAATATTTTGAGATGTCAGTGTTTGGAAGGTTATAAAACTATAAACCCAGCCAAGACAAAATAATCTTGATTTGCATGCTTTCTTTTGACCAATAATGAAGCTATAGAATTTATGAAATGAAAATATTTTTGGCCCCTGAAAATCACTAAGGTGAAGAGAAAATTCAAGCTGGGAATATTGGGAAAAACCTGCCTCCCATTCTATTCAAAGTCGTCCCTCTGGTCCCTGAGATGAATGGATATCTAATTATTATCTTTGGAAAAGCTAATCAGTAAATCAAAAGAATGTAACTTTCTCACAGCTACCTGTGACCTAGAAGCCCCAAACTTCCTCCCCACTTCAAGCTGTGCTGCCTTTTCAGACTGAACCAATGTTCATTTTATATATGTTAACTGATGTCTCATATTTCCCTTATGAAAAGTGAAAGAAAAGAATGTAAATGTTATCAGTAAAATTTTTGTATAAATTAAAATCTTGAAGTTATTTTTGATGCTCATTTAATAATTGGGTCATTTCCAATTAAGAAAGGGTAGTGACATGGGGAAATATTTTTCTAAAATTGTGAAATTGTTCTTTTATATAAATGCCTATATCTGATAGTTGAGCATCTCTTGCTTTTTAGGGTTTCACTACAGTTTTATGTTTAATAAGAACAAAAATTCTAGTTAACACATAATTCTGCATATAAAATATGCCAGAAAGGGTTATGATAATAGTGAAAAAAAAGAATAATTTTGTCTAATTGTGGAGTTACCTAATTACAGATTTGAAAAGGTTATTTATGAAACAAGGTAATAAAGAGTCATTAAGTAGGAAAGAAATATGTGGAAAGAGTTTAAATAATAAGATATTCTTTAAAACCTGATAGAGAATTGGAGACATTTGGCTAATTAACATTTTCATAGTTAAAGCCCTTACTCTTGACTAAAGTAAAATTAAAAAAAAAAAAAGTATTGTAAATAAATGCATCAGTAGTTTGATAATTTTTTTTTTTAAATATAGTTAAGAATGAAGCTGGATTTAGTGTGGAGCAAAATTTCATATACATGCTTGCATTGCTGCACACTATGTTTACTGTTTTGTGTGGACAGTGCTAGAGTCCTTATTGGTCATTTGCCTAAAGTGAATTTCTTGATTGCACAGGATGCATAATGATATTGGTGAACTTAAGGCTATTAATTATGTAACAGGAGCCAAATATTCATTATGTGGGGTTTTTTGGGTCCTAGGTAACACTGTAGCCTCCAGGGTAAATTGAGTAGGAAAATTTAGGGTTGGCTTTCTACTTATTATTTTTTTGTTTTGTTTTTGCTTCAAGTTTTCATATGTTTGTTGTTTATTCTCTTCTGGCTTTGCTTGTGTAGGCATATATATAAAACCATGATGTTTTCTAGTTCCTAGTGGAAGGCTTTTAGCTGGTTCTGTGAATATTTTGTATCCTATGCATTTCTGACAATTAAGCATTCATCCCATTTATCTAGAATTCCTAAGCTACCTTTGTCGGACTGGGAGGAATTAATGAAGTACATCAGCTTTCTATCCTTAAACTAGCTTTTTGGATTTTAGGCTTTATGATATTTTAAGTGTGTTGAGTATACTCTTAAAAATAGAATTTGTGTCATATTTCTGTCTCTGCCTAATTTCTCCAAAATTTGTAAACTATTTGTGAATATTCTTAATTTATGACAATGTGTTTGTTTGCATACAGTCAAGTAGGGCCATTAGGACTGCTCAGGGAGAGAGAACCCAGAAACCTGGCATGCTGGCAAAAGGGTAAGAATTTCTTACTAGTCAGTCTTTGTCCTCTTTCTCTCTATGTGAACTGATTAAATGAAAAGTAAAAGTCACTGTTTATCTCCTCTGTAAAGTTTTAAATTAATTAGTTAAATAATAATAAAAGCTTAAATGAAATATTTTGTCAGAAAAGTAACAAGTGCAATGCCTTTAGTTCATGTGACTTTAGTAGTCTTTGGGAAATAAACAGTTTTAAAGGTTATTGGTAAAATACAATTGTCTTCAAAATATAAACGTGGTCTAAATTGTGTTCAAATATTAGGTTTTCTAAGTGTTTTGAGGTCATAAACTGCTTCTTTGGCTTTTGAAAATTATTTAACTTGACTACTTTCCAGATAGGTAAGGCCTGCGGACATGTGGAGGTGGTCACCACCCTAGCTATGGTGGAAATAGTCAAATCTTATCAGAACATAACTTACCAGGTTTTAAGTTAAAATTAAAATTGCTAAGAGCTGCCATTATAACATGCAATTAAAGCTACTAGAAACAGTTTTACATTCAAGGTGTGTAAGAAAAGTAGAATTTGTGTGTGTGTGTTTTGTAAAGATTATCAAATGTTTTGCTTCTTTAAAATTTCTGACTCATTATTTTGACAAAATAAATAATTTATGGTAATCTGGATTTTCAAAATCAAACATTAGTTTATAAAGGGCCCTTCCTAATGCCTGACTTTTTGGGTAAATCAGAGCACCCCTGAAACCATCCAGAAGAGAGGAAAACAGAATTATTTGACATCTTTAGGTATGTGGGATTGCCAAAATGATGTTCAATCTTCTTTAGGTCATATTTTTGTGAATAATACTAATATATGTTCCTAAATCATATGGGATTTTAAAAACTTGAATGTCTAAGTATATGCTACCAATTATAATTATGGTTATTATGTTGTTATTGTAAACTCCAGAAATAGCTGACTTTCATTGTATAAAGCTACTAACACAAGTAGAACAAAAATTCATTAAATACCAAGAAAATACTTGGTCAGATAACTCATCAGTAATCAGTGCTATGCACCTAATTTGAAAAAACAAGTGGTATGTAACAGGATATAAGGGTAGTGTTAATTAAACATGGACACATGGAGAACCAGGATGGCCACCTTTTCTTTCCTGAGACTTAAAGGTTTTATTATTAAAAATTTTGCATTTCATGACTCATCATGGAAAAGATAAAATAATCCAAATTGAATACATTGGTGTGATGACTTACAAATTACTAATATAGTTTATAACCAATCCTTAATCCTGTATTCCTGGGAAAACAATTAAAGCTTCAGGTACATTTGGTCACCTGGTGGGCCATTTAAACATTTTGTAAAGGGATTTCATTCAATTGTTATTTTCAGTGCATGTATTCTGGTTGTATAAAAGCTTTCCCATGCAAGAGGGTAGATGTTATAACAGTAGATTTTTATGCTACAGTGTATTTTCACCAAGTAAAGAAGCTTTTTACGTTTTGAATCTTGTGAAAACATCAGAGACAGACCGTTTTTGCCATACACACTACAACAAAACTTCAGGACCTTGAACTTTGGGTTCATAATCTCACAACTAAGAAGAGTCCCTCTACGCTCTTGGAACTGTACACCCATTGGAACTCTTAAGGTAAAACTAACCAGGGAAAACTCCCCTAAGAAGAAGATGGCATCCTTGATGCAAACAGCTTTTTCAAAGTTCACAGATTAAGACTTCTACTATCATGAAACTCTTATCTTTGAATATTTTCTCTTGCTTATGCCTCTATGACCAAAAAAAAGTGGAAAAGAGGTCTGTTATGTGCACTTATGGGGTGTACTTTTATTTGTGAAGAACTTTGCAGCCAGCCTTATACATGGATAAGCTTACACTTTGATAGATAAAAGACAAAGGACCAATGTAGGTAAGAAACTTTAATGGTACATACATTGCCTCATATTCAGTCAAAAACAAAATGCTGGTTCACTCCTCTTAACCCACACCATGAGTTAAAGAAAACACTGCCAGGTGGATTCACTCTTTTAGAAGGGCATCATTTGTTAAATCCTTTTCTCATGGTTTAAAGTAAAGAAGCAATGAATAGAAATGCATCTCCCATGATAGGCTCTGTAGAAAATTCTGCTGTAAAGTCTACAGTTACGCAACAGATTTTAAATTCTCTTGTGAAAGTTATGATAGAATTGACTGAACAAAGAAGTATCTGTGCAGCTGCTGGCACTTGTGGCCTATGGAAAAATACATCAAATAAAGATTATAGAAATTCAGTGGGAGGGGATTAACAACGAGACTGCTTACTTAAGTGAGTAGACTCTTTATCTAACTTATTCTTTGATCTATTTGATTTTAGGAGGTTTGGCTTATGGAGACCTTGTGTAAGAGGCATACTCCAAACTCTTGGTATTATCCTCCTAATAGTCATAATAATAGTCTCCCTGATAGGCTGTATTCTCTCAAATGTTTTTGTTTGTTTGTTTGTTTGTTTTTGAGACAGAGTCTCACTCTGTCGCCCAGGCTGGTGTGCAGTGGCACAATCTTGCCTCACTGAAAGCTCCGCCTCCCGGGTTCACACCATTCTCCTGCCTCAGCCTCCCCAGTAGCTGGGACTACAGGCGTCCACCACTACACCTGGCTAATTTTTTATATTTTTAGTAGAGATGGGGTTTCACTGCATTAGTCAGGATGGTCTCGATCTCCTGACCTCGTGTTCTGCCTGCCTCGGCCTCCCAAAGTGCTGGGATTACAGGCATGAGCCATGGCACCCTGCCTCTCAGAGGTTTTAAATGCTTGCATGCAACCATCTCTAGAATGTCATATGGTCTCTCTTCAGCTGGAATAATGAGCTGAAAGAAATGTGCAACCATAAGGACACCATAACCTCTAAATGATGTACTGAAACTGGAAACCCAAAATGATGATAACTGAGAGTGACGCTAAGGCCCTAAGTTTTGGTTCACACTCTCACCTTAGTGAGAACCTGACCCAAAACGGGGAATTTTTTTTTTAACAAAATTCTGGGAGGCCATTGTTTTGGACTAAGCTCATGTACTAGGCCCCAACAGACCAAACCAAATCAAAATGAAGTCGTTTGTGCTAAGACTTTAAGGAAACAGACCAGGTTTTGCTTAGAACAGACCAAGTTTTGTTTTTTCTCCTGTAAATCTCCATAATGAATGAACATTCCTGACAGCATAGGTATCCACCCACTGAAGTTTCCATTACATCTTTAACCAAATTTATTTCCTCTTGCCTAGAGACCATCAAGCTTCAGATGATCATGCAACAAAGGTTCCAGCCAGTTGCAGGTGAAGACACCATCCCTGGCCATCAAGAAGCTAACCTGCCTCCACCAGACAGAGCAGGGTGAGAGTTTCGTGATCCCTAATAGGAAGGGACTACATCCGAAGCCAGCACGAAGCAGTTACAGACAAAAGACTATCGGTCCCTCTGCCTCCCATAAAGATTTATGGGAATCACATCTCTCAGCAGGGAATGAGGCAGGAGAAGAGGGTCTAGAGGCAAGGAACTTAAGGCCAATACATAATTCAACTATGACAGGAAATATCGTCTCCATAGGGCGCTCGCTGAGTAAATGACTTTGTAACTTTACTTCATCCTATTCATTTACATAGGGCATGCCCCATGTCCTATGAATGGAATCCTCTAGAGGGTATTTAAACTCCCCAAAATTCCGTAACCGTGCCCTTGAGCCCTATGCTCAGGCCCCTCCCACATTGTGGAGTGTACTTGAATTTTCCATAAATCTCTTCATCCCTTCCTTGCTTTGCTTGCACATTTTGTCCAATTTTTGTTCACGATGCCAAGAACCTGCACACCCTCCACTGGTGACACTGAAGTCCACATATCTGATGGTGGAGATTAATATCCTATTTTTCTGTTGTTAATCATGATCACTTTATATCATTTAGTAATTTTTTACTAGCTACCTTTTAGTATCTTTTAGTAATTTTTCAGGAATAAGCCAGATTAGATCTGTAACCTTTTGACTTTTCAGCAAGAGAGATACTAAAAAGATCAATTCTTTCTGTTTTAATTTGATAAAATTTCCAGGCAAAGCATGGCTTAGATTTTTTTTCATTTCACATGTATGTGTTCTTTCACCGACACAATTTAGCTGGATGGTGTTTACTGACATCCTAATAATCATCGCTGAGTTCACTTAGGTATTTATCTTGATTGGGTGGATGTGCTACAGTAATACATTAACCATAATATCTAAATTGCTTAAAAGCAACAGCACACTGCTCATGACATATATTCATCTAGGCTTGATAGTGGTAAGAGTCTCCTGCTAAACCTAGTTTCCAAGGACCTTTGCTGATAGAAACTCTATTACCTGGAATGTCACAGCTCACTGTGTGCCAGCTAGAAAATCACGTGGATCTTTTCTATGCTCTGTCTCAGAGGTGCTACACATCATTCTGCCCATGGTCCATAGCCCAGAACCAGTCACATACCCCTGCCTAATTGCAAGACTTGAAATACAAATGGGGTATTTGATGAGCAACATTGTCTCTGCCTTGTTTGTGGATTAGTTTGCACCTATATACTTACAGCCAACCCCTTTGACTAGAATTGTTACTTAAAAGCAACAGCCATATTCCAATTATAAGTACTATTCCATTGAATTTCCAGTAATAATAATGAGAAAATACCTATTTTTGTTAAAATACCAGGTCCTTAATTCATTTGTATAATTTGGTATATAGTGACTAAAGTTCTATATGCCAACATCTCTATATCTCTGTATGCACTTTGGGTGCATTTTTTCCACAATAAATCTTTACATGACATACCTCTGTCTTTTACAAAATCTAGTCTGTGTTTTGTTTGAGAATTCTTGTCTCTGATAATCCAGTTTAAAATTATTTTGCTCATATAAGAATGTTTTGTTGACTGCATTATTCTGAGTACTGCAAGATCTAATGTCTTTGGCAATGAGAATTTTAAAATCCTATTTTTAACTTTTCCACAGCCATCTGTTCACTTCTCACAAATATGTGTTCTTTCAAATTTTAACTTTCAATTGGAAGTGGTGAATATTCCACATATGTTCCTAAATACTTGTAGCTACTATTCCATTGACTAATTTGCTAATCAATATCACTAGAAAGTAGTCAAGTTTTATTTATTTATTTTGTATGAATTAGTTAATGTAGCAAATGTGCATTTAGCATTAACCTCATGCCACACATTATAATGGTGTCAGTTTAATTCTCCCCAACATATTTTTTTAAAAGTAAGAGTGTAGAAAGTAAGGTACGAACAGTTGATTGAATACATACATCTATTTTATTATCTGCTGAACTCTGATCAAACGAACAGCAATATGATTTTTTTAATTAATTAACACACAAATGCTAAAAGAAAAAGACAGTATCACAATTGTGAAAACTGGAAAGCATTTAGATGAGAAAAATGGCTAACAGAGTCAATAACTCTTAATCATAAGTCCACAAATGGACAATTCAGAACAAATTTTGTTTTTCTTTTCTGTGAATCATGAAAATAACTAGGCAATCCTAGACCATCCTAGCCTCCTTAGGCCAATCTAAGGAGGACCAGATGAAAATCTTTTCAAGAATTTCACCAGTATTCAAATCCCTTAATCAGTTCTGCTCAATAGGTGATTTCTTCTCCCCAATTTTTTTTTTAAACTAGAGACTTATTCTATGGATTACAAAGTTCATTAAAAGTAATCATAGATTTTTCTTACGGGCCAACTCAGCATGTTATTTTAAACAAAATAACTGTGTGGGCATATAGACATATAAATGAATACATATGAGATATACTCAGTGCTCTTCCTTCTCTGGGTTTCTTAGGTTACTAAAACACTTAAGCTAAATTTACACTGTCCAGGAAACATATTTAAGAAGTCTTCTGACTGGGCACTGTGGCTCACACCTGTAATCCCAGCACTTTGGGAGGCCGAGGCGGGCAGATCACCTGAGATTGGGAGTTCGAGTCCAGTCTGACCAACATGGAGAAACACTGTCTCTACTAAAAATACAAAATTAGCCAGGCATGGTGGTGCATGCCTATAATCCCAGCTACTCGGGAGGCTGAGGCAGGAGAATCACTTGAACCCAGGAGGGAGAAGTTGCCGGTAAGCTGAGATGACATCGCACCATTGCATTCCAGCCTGGACAACAAGAGCGAAATTCCTTCTCAAAAAAAAAAAAAAAGTCTTCAATTAGGAATCTCAGTAGGCCAAGGGAAGAGACAAAGAATAAGAAGAAGTAAGAGAAAAGGAAGAAAGAAGAAAAACAAAAGAGAAGAAAACAAAAGAAAAAAGCCTTTGATGAAGCAACCTCAACTAAAACATTCAGTTAGTTTACCCGCAGTGAAGGACATTTTCTGTACTTTCCACATTGATGCTCAACTCATTGCTTTTGACAAACTTGAGTCCTGCAGTTTTAAATGTAAGTACAAAACAAAAGAAGACTAGAAAGATTAGAAAGCTACTAATATGTAAATACCAACTAAAACCAAAAAGGAAAGAGAGAAGAAAGAGAGAGAGAGAGAAAGAGAGAGAGAGAGAGAGAAAGAAAGAAGCCGGGCGCGGTGACTCAAGCCTGTCATCCCAGCACTTTGGGAGGCCAAGATGGGCGGATTACGAGGTCAGGAGATCGCGACCATCCTGGCTAACACGGTGAAACCCCGTCTTTACTAAAAAATACAAAAAAACTAGCCGGGCGTGGTGGCAGGAGCCTGTAGTCCCAGCTACTCGGGAGGCTGAGGCAGGAGAATGGCGTGAACCCGGGAGGCGGAGCTTGCAGTGAGCTGAGATCCGGCCACTGCACTCCAGCCTGGGCGACAGAGCGAGACTCCGTCTCAAAAAAAAAAAAAAAAAAAAAGAAAGAAAGAAAGATTGATTTGAGAAATAACAGCCACTACCTATTGAGAAAAGGAAAATAAAAACACACATAAAATTACCATAAATATATAAGAGAAGAAGCAGCAACCATGAAACAAGAATGAGATTCCTTGTCAAAGAAATATTCAAAAGTTTTAAAAGGTATTTTTATACATTAACATACATTTCGATGATATGGCTGAAAACTCAGTGAGTGTTGAAAGAAAATGCTAAGGATACTTCCCAGATATTATGGCAAAGAGACAAGCAGATGAATAGTACGTGAAGAAAGATTAAAATTAGATGACCTTATTAGAAGGTCCTACATCCAAATAGTTGAACTTCAAACAACAAAGAAAAAAAAAAGGACAACATCAAAATTTGAAAAGAAAATTTTTCCAGAACTCTTGGGCATAAGTTCCACATTAAACGTAGAAAGACCCACAGTAAGGCACATTATTCTGTCATTTCTGAAAACTGCTGACAAAGAGCAGTTCTTAAAAGATTCCAGGGAGGGAAAATAAGTCAAGAAAAGATCAAGATCAAATGGCAATGCTCCTCTACAACACTGGACATAATTTCTGAACCAAAATATTCTCTACCTGAAACTCTATAGTGACCTAACTTACCAACTATGTTTGAAACACAAAGAGATTTTAATAGACACCCAGTCTTAAAAATATCTTTCTCATAAAGATAATTGTATGGGAAACAAAAGAATCATATGATAAAATTATGTTTCAGAACACTTATTTTTATAAAGTAAATATATTGCCATTCTTTTACAGCCAAGTTTATATATAACTTTTGGAGCTTTATTTTGATTTCAAGAAAATTGAAAAATAATACAGTATTAATGGAAACTTTACACTTTTGTGGGTTTTGATTTTTCTATTTATCTTATTAGTAAACTTTCCTTTTACTCCAGTGTGTGTATTATATACACTGTGTATATATACATATTTAAACAACATTATCATCTCTATCATCCTCAAAGTTCACAAAACTCCCTCTGTATTAAGAAACAGAAAAGTTCATTAATGTTTTTGTAGCAAGATCTTACTAAGTAGGTTCCAAAGTTTCTGAGAAAGTGTCACCTTTGAATGCATTTCAAACACTGTTTAGACAGTGCGGCAAAATGTAGAATGGACTAATGGAAGCAAAGAAAGTCTGTTGGATTACTAAATTGATTTTAGAAAGTGGATAATAAGACAAGAGGAAAGCAAAACACTTAATTTCCCACAATATTCCAGGAGTATGAATTTTCCTTAGTTTTTCTTGTACTTGATATCGGTAATCTATATAGAAGTGGAAAAGATTATTGAAGATATTTGTTTAACTATCGAAAGAAAGGCCAATGAGATTGATGAGTTTAGTTGTTTCTTTTTCTTACTCTGATATATATTAATACCTTTGATCAGGGATGGCGCAGACATATACACACAGAGACAATAAATATGACTAGATAAAATAAATAATGGATGAATGAGTGAAAAACGAGACAGGAGAGGGATTAAAAGATGATCAGGATGATGCAGAGGAGAGATTCCAGTGTAATAGCTGTGCTCAGGTACAGGCAGCAGATCACCTAGATTGCAATAAGTGAGAGAATCCTACAAACACTTTTTCATAAAGATGGAATTGGTAGAATACCTGATGCACCAGAATGCCTTGAGAAATAACATAAGCAGTAGGCAGAAGTTTAGGATTAAATTAGACATGCACAAATGAAAACTGAGCAAACAAAAAAGCAAAATAAACTCCAAAAGAAAAATGAAATAGAAAGTAGGAAAGGAAAAAGACCTATGCTCTTATTTTTTATAGTTGGAACTCAAAAGATAATATTTCAACACTAAAATAACAAGAACTAATAATAGCAGGTGATTATTCCGAAAGGAGTTGATTCTGAAAATAATCAGTTAGAGGAAATACAAGTAATTGTCATTGAGAAAGAATTACAGTGGGGTGCTATGTTTCAAAATAAACCTGTAGAAATATTTCACATTTCTGTCTATAGGCAACTATAACTGATAAAAATAAAAGCTAATAATGAAATAAAAGAGGGTTGATGAATGGCCTTGTTTGCACATACCCACAACTTTTACCCCTTCCCCTCCCCCAGAAAGTGTCTGTATCCTCTTTCTTTGGAACCAAGACCACTAGTTATCTTTTCTCCTGAGATTAACAACATGATTCTTTCAGCTTTCTTATGATTACAAACTTTGTTATTGTTCTATCAGAACTTGAGGTGCTAGTGTTTTTTTTTTTTTGGTTTTTGTTTTTGTTTTTAATTCTGGAATCTTCCCATGGCTTGTGATGAATAATCTATACCACTCTTTGACGCTCTTGTCTTTATACTTTCTCAAAATTTCCATCTGTCATGCTGCTAAGGATTATCATGCACATTTTTAGGATAACATTCCTTCTAGTTTTCATCCTGAATTATTTTCTGTATCCATTCTAGAAACTTTACTTGTGACACTTTAAATTTGTTTTCTATCTAGACATAGTTCCTTCCAAAGTCCACCTAATTGATAATGACAAGCAATAATAAGGAGTAATAAAAACATAGCAAGTATCTTTCAAGTCTTTGAAATGAATAGCTTGGTGAACACATTTCCTGGGGTTCAAGATTTCAAATCCTCTGTCTATCTATGGTCTTTCTCCGAAAGTTACATGCATGATATATTAAGAGTTTCTATCAGTCAATTATCCTCACATTTACATTTCTCTGTCCAAATATCCTGAATCTCTTCTCACTTTTTTAAATTGCTCAATTAATATTTATTTATTTTTCTTTCCCCCAAAAATCTTGTTCTAACTCACTTTGTTCCCTAATAATTATCTAATCAGTTGTTAATGTCTAACTCTTATAGCCACTTTTCAACCTTAACCTGTCCCTGGCTTAACCTCTCCATGGAGTTTAACACTGGTAAGCATTACCTTTTTCTTTAAGTTCACACTGCATAACTTCCAAGACACTGATTATTTTCCTGCCACCACGGTTATGTAATCTTGGTATTGTTGCTGGTTATTTTTCTTCTTTACTCATTAACCTTTATCTTTCATGAAATAATCCCACCTATCTTCACAGTTTTAACTACAACCTCCATTTTATTTATACCTTTGCATCTCAAGATCAAGACTCTCCTATGACTTCCAGGTGATTTGGCTGTCACACAGACTCTTTTTTCTCATTCATCATTTTACCCAAACTGCTCCTCTGTATTAGTTCATTTTCACGCTGCTGATAAAGACATACCAGAAAATGGAACAAAAAGAGGTTTAATTGGACTTACAGTTCCACATGGCTGGGGAGGGAGGCCTCAGAATCATGGCAGGAGGCAAAAGGCACTTCTTACCTGGCAGTGACAAGAGAAAAATGAGAAAGAAGCAAAAGCAGAAACCCCTGATAAACCCATCAGATATCGTGAGACTTACTCACTATCACGAGTAGAGCACAGGAGAGACCTGCCCCCGTGATTCAGTTACTTCCTTCTGGGTCCTTTCCACAATTCGTGGGGATTCTGGAAGATTCAGTTCAAGATGAGATTTGGGTGAGGACACAGCCAAACCATATCATCTTGTTTCTGTGTTCTCTCTCCTGTTACAGAGACCCTTGGATCTGGGAATCATTCTAGTCTGTTCACTCTTTCTCACATGCCTCATTATAGGGTTAATACATCCTATCAAGACTTAATCTTGTCTTTTCTCTATATCCACTCTTTTCCATTTCTACAACAGATGATTTAGGGTCAGTCTTGAGAAAGACTTGTAATTGGTATTTCAGCTTTACACCAATTAGAGGGATCCTTTAAACAAAATATTTAATCTCTCTAAGTCTCAGTTTCCTTATCTATAAAATGGAGACAACAGTAGTGTCTAGAATGAAGTGTTAATAACATATGTAAAATTTCTTAGCGCATTTCTTGTCATTAATTTTACTCATAAAAGGTAGATGACTAGCAAAGATCTTTGTAAAATGAAAAAGAGGAATACAAAGAAGGAAAACTGTGAGTATGAGTTAGAATTGCTTGTAAATTGAGGGTCTGCAGGACATTAGCTTATGTCTCTTGAGGAAGCTTTCTCTCCTCACCTGGACAGTGGCCTTAATTCATCACATGATATTGATAATTTCCTTTTCTTTGAATAAAGATTTTCTAAAGTTACTTTCTTTATAGATAGATTACCTTTAGTAATATTTTCAAATATTGTTTTTGTAACTTTTGCAACAGTTACATTCTTGCAGATTAGACTAGAAGTGAATTTCTGTCAAATAAATCTCATTTTCTCATTGAATTCTCATTTAATTCAGGGATATGTTCCTACCTTGCTGATGACAGTGTGCAGTAGAAGATGCCAAGACTGCAGCTTCAGCTATCATCAGCACAAATCAGGAAGAGTCAGCGATGCAAGCATCAGCTCTTCACATAACATTTTCTTTTGTGTTTTTTCCCAGGATGCAACAGATGTGAACAGCAGGGAAACAACTTTGATGTTTCTAGCAGAATTCCATTAATCTAAGTCTTCAGGGACCACAATCCAACTTTGACATTGATTTTCTAATTCCTTTTTGGCCAGTATTTGTAATGTGTATTGCCAAAGACTGGGTATACAGGTGTACACTGAATTAAAAAAAGAATATGTTATGGGAAATTGCATCTTAAGCCCCAAAGAAAAGAAATCAACTCAGAGACAGGCAAATCAACACTTAGAAAGCAAACTATACTGTCCTAAATATCAGCTTAATTTTAATATCTAGTGGCTGAAAAAATAACACCTTTGCTATAATTCAGTGTTATCGTGCTGTTTTCATGTCAATTACACATTGGTAAGAAAAGAGTGACAAGAAGTGCACACTCTAACCCTGTTCGTATCCATGTTGGTTTGATGTAACTTTTCCCTCAATTAAGGCTTTTTTAAATGAAACTAATTTACCCTTCCAAAATGTTAGTGGAAATGGTGCTTAAAGGCTCTGTAACATTTAGCAATCCCTAGAACATTTTAAGCTACTCTGGAAAAAAACAAAACAAAACAAAACAGAAATACTCAATGTTCTGCCCACATGTAGGCATATGATTTTCCCTACTGTCTCAAAGCACAGGAAATTTTTCATTTTACCCCCACAGCTTCAGCTAATGCATGTAGTAGAAATGGATATTAGAAATCTATTCTCATTTATTGTTATACAAATGCAAGCAGAGAAAACAGTAAAAATCTGCAATGTCTGCACATTTCCTAGCACTCTTGCTTGTGGGAGAGTAAGAATTATTTATGGACATTCTTGCACAGCTCTAATATTTAAAAGACTACAAGTCATTCTTTTCCAAGAACTGCAGGTTTGAAAGTATCCTATACAGATTTCCATAAATTAACCTTCTTAAAAGTAAAGGGGGAAATGTCAGTTTTTACATGGATTAAAAAAGATTTATATGTGTGAGTTTGGCTTAAGTCTTTTATTATGCATTTCTTTTTACTAACTTACCACGTGACTTTATTTTTTGAAAAACATAGAGGTAGTTATCCTCCATAGTAGTAGAGATTAGAGACGAAAACATTCTGGTATTTCAGAATCCCTAAAAACTGGTGTTTGTGCTGGTAGTTCTTTGTTACTTGTTCTCTGCATACACAGAAACATACAAAAACAGGAAAGCAACAAGGTTTTTAATAAACTTGCTTAAATTTAAAAACCATATTCTGGGGATAGGTGAGTTCATATTCTTCTAATTAAAGAGTATGTTTCCAGGCCCACTGGAATAAAAGGTATTTAAATTGGCATTCGGCTTCCTCGATGATTATAAACTTGCTCAGTTCCTACAAAACATTCCGAATCACCAGTGGTGACTCACTTTTAAAAAAAATATTGAATTCTAGGGCTATGCAATATTATTCAAAATAAATCTGCCTAACCACTTGTCCTCAGGGACAGAAGTCATGTACTAAGGGGAAAAAATACCAGGATAAGCTAAGATAGAAGGGTAAGCTCTTCTATCTTAATTCATGCAATTGAATATTTGTGTACCAATATACTTTTCATAGGGAAGAAACTAGAAATTTCTGTAGACTAGGATATGAAAAGACAGAACAGGTCAGTGAAATATTTGATAGTACTGGAAAGTGTGTAGTTGGAAAGAAGCAGCAATCTGGTTGAAGAAAGAGATTCTTATGATCCAGATGGCAGAAACCTGTGCTGACTGCCAACACCTTTAAAGGTGTCTGGGGAGGGGTTTGGGTGAAAGTATATATTTATAGAATTAAAATCTGTTTCTCATGGCCTTTCACAAGGAGAAACCTCATTCACTGTAAATATCAACCTTCAGGGGAAACTCCACGATAAGGTATTAGAGTAAAAGGGGGACTTCTCAACCATATAATTTTTCAACTATAGGTACATCATATTATATAGCATAGACTTTTTACCTAGCATATGCAATACAGGTATGAAATACAGATCAATCTTTTTATGATGTAGCCTGAAATAAAAAAAGACTGGGAAAAGCTACAAAACTTATCCCAATCCGAAGCACTTTTTATGCTTTTGTTCACCAACTTCCTTTGCTTTGCCCTTTGCACAACTCCACCCACAATTAAATCCCGTGCGAGAATATAAAGTTTTGTCCCCAGTTCTTACTGCTTCCCTATAGTCAGTTACCACAGTGGCCTTACACCAAGCTGGCAGTTTGCATAGACAGTTATCTAAATAGATTTCCATCTTAGCTTCTGTGGTTACACTATAAGACAAATTGTTTGATATACCAATACTAATATTATATATGATACCATAGTTATATATAATACACCAATACTAATGAATACTACTATTTATTAACTGAAGAGGAATATAGGCTCAGTGTAAGATATGGAAGTTAGTTAGCATTTACCTATCTTCAAAGACAGTCACTTACTCATTCCATCCCTCTATTTCCCCATATGTAATTCACGCCCTTATTTAACAAGGGAAATGGAAATATTTGAAGATCACCTTTAGGATTAAACAAATTACTAAACACTGTACATTGTTCAAAGATATGTGCAATGTAAGTTTGAAACAGAATTATGCATATTCTAAGGGCAAATAAACATATATTTGAAGAGTGTCTGAAATCTAGATTTGACATTTGTAGAACTAAGGTAAACACAGGTGAAGTTTCAGTCTGTTTGCCTCTAGAATGAACACATTGGATTTGATATCTTAGTACAATTTCAGCTTTAACTTTCCATAATTCTTTGGTTATGTATTTTTTAAAAAGGAAAAGGAAATTATAAGCAAAGAGTAATAATAAAAACCTAGAATCACTATGTAATTTATTGTTAATCTTTTGAAAGTAAAGTTTCAGATGTAGTTCATAATTGGACATTTTAATTGCTTACTCCATATTATTAATTTCAGCCATTACTGTTAAGAAATCAGACTTTACTAAGCAATGATTCCACTAATCATTTGTAGTCCAGAGCCTCACTTTCTTCACACAAATACTTGTGTTGATTTATATTCAAGCTTTCTAATAGAGAACATTCTGAGCTAAACAAGTTCTTTGTTTGGCTAAATAATTTATATACATGCTTTATTATTATAAGACTCCTTTGCCAAGCTAGTTCCTTCCTGAATAGTCTATGTTTTCATACTGTCTTGGCATCAATACGATGTTGTCTTGTTATTTTTTTCAATCACAATGAGATAAGTGCCTCCATATAAAATGAATTCATAGATGGTGCTCTAAAAATCTCAAGTAATAAATCAAAGTAATACAAATAAGCTTACTCATTTGAGAAAAAATAAGAAAATAATGTAGTAATGTAGTTTTTCTTTTTTTCATCTTGCGTTGTGTTGGTCACTACTGCTTCCTCTGTTAAGTGAATTTAACATAATCAGATTTGTAAAGGATGTTAATTTGTGCAGACTACTTTGTGTCTTTCATATAAATAAAAATCTATGATAAGCAAAATGTTGTAAAACTAGAAAATATAGTCAGAATAACTTAAAATAATATAAAAATCTAATAGAGCCAGAATAATTATAAAACTAATTATGTTGGATATTCCTTGAGTTGGGAGTCTTATGAATACATGAATGGACAAAATAGTAATAGAATTGTTACTCTTTAGGAGATAAATTCTTAGGAATGTACAAGTAAAATAATAAGCCTTTGCTAAGCATTTACAAAACCAATCATAGTTGCATCTCTCTAGGAATTAAGGAGGCATCTTTAGTAAAAATCTAAATTTAAAAGTACTGGAATTGAAGCCATTTTCAGGTGGTGTCACCACCCTTAAATTAAAAATTAGAGGCAGGGCGGAAAAAGTTACATACTTAATGAGACAGATGACTGTCAACAATGCTCATAGTTATTTGAAATAACTAGAAATAATGTAATATACAATAGCTGAAATGGGAGATAACGTAGTCACAAAGGACAAACATTGGTGAACAGATTAGGATTAAGAATGTATCGTGATAATCTCATTCTGAAATCATAGACTGCTAGAAAAGTTGTTTTTGTTTAGTTTTTTTCTCTGAGTTCTTGAGTCTAAAATATATACGTTCTTCCTCATATATCTCAGTAGTAGACTTTGGCCTTGGGTCTGGGCCTCAGCTGAGTGTTGGAATGAGAGCTATTAGAGGAGTTGAAGATAGTGTGGATGACTGATGAGGCAATTTGCCCTTTCTATATCCACAAAAGCCTTCTTGAAGCTAACCTTCTGTCCTGAAAAGAAAGGCAGCAAAATCTCTGAAATGTGACATTTTCCAGATAGAAGATGAGAACCCCAATTATCATCTTATTCATTCATTCTTACACTCTTTTTACCACTCTCTTCTTTATAGTCACAAAAATCAGGTTTTGTTATAGTCTCAACAGACCAGCCAGTTACTAATTGTATCCATTCTCTATGTTTTATGAGGCAGATTTCTTCAAATTTCCATCTAGCCTATGCGTAAACCAGTTGCATTTTATCTACACTTTTAAATTATACAATTCTCTACTATGCTAAATTTCAGAGGGAAATGAAGCAGCAAAAGAGAATAGTTTGTGGTCAAAGAGTTTGCAGGGTGAATATAATTTGCCCCAAGTGAAAGTGGAATGAATATCCAAGAGATACTCATCAGTCTTTCTTTTTAGCTCTGCCTCTGACAAATGCAGATAGTATAGTGTGAACACGTTTATTTTCCATGTGACCTGGTCAGACACTTGGTAATGGCAGTAGCTGACATTTCTTAGGGAAAAATCTAACAACTTAACTTTAATTGAGTGCACTGCAAGATAGCCACCAACATAATTTTATTTTTCAAAGATTTCCCAGGATGGGAGAAATGCTCATAGACCTGACAAGCATAGTGATTGCTTTTCCTCTGGGTAATAAAACCAGCTCTATTTCTCTCATTTTGCCTGTAGTTCCTAAATGCAAAAGAAAAGCAATTATCACATGAAATGTATGCCTAAGGTTCTCTTCCTGCATTAGTCAGTAGGCATCTATTTCCCTTTCAATTCAGGATCTTTTGGAAGAAAAGAAAATTTCAGGCCATGTAAGATATGTGCCCAAAATATTTGTGAGATTGGGTGGGTTTCTTTTTAATCTACTTAATTTACCTAACAGAGACAGAAGTCAGGTTTTTTTTCTAATTATAGCAAAAGATAGTCCCCTACACCTGTATTTAAAAAGAAAAAAAAAAATCTTAGAAACAAGAAAAGTTCTGGGCATATCAGTTACCTTCTAACAGATATTTTCTTTCATATTTTGAAGCTTTAAATTAAAACAAACATTTGAGACAGGTAATTAACTGATTTTGAGGATTATATACAAACTTCTTGGATTAAAAAAAGGGATATGTATTGCTTAAAAATATTTCATAAATGTTTCTCTTTCCTTTAAGCAGGGCATTTAACAGTGTATCACTATTTTCTAAATAATATACACGAGCAATAAAACAAAAAATGAAAGAAAATTACAACTTAGGTTTTAGATATTTCTATACTAAATATTGGGCTGAAAATTAAAAATAGATACCTCAAATATTTGGGGGGAATTAATGGGTTGGATCACTTAGCAAAATATTTGGTTTAACCTTTGGTATAACCTATCAGAAACTCAAATTTTCACCCACATTTAGCTGACCAATTTAGTTGGATCTAGTATGGATTTTGAATGTTCAGCACCAAAAATGAGGACAGGTGAAAAAGGCTTCTCAACAAACATAAGTTTAATGAATAAATAAAAAGGTTAATTAATTTTTAAAGTGTTCATGCAACATTTATTCAAGTATCTGCACACACTCAAATATATAACTATATATACATCAGTAACTGTGCTAAATGCAGAGAAAACAAGATATACATTGTTGGCCAGGCCCACTGGCTCATGCCTATAATCCCAGCATTTTGAGAGGCTGAGGCATGCAGATCACTTGAGGCCAGGAGTTCGAGACCAGCCTGGCCAACATGGTGAAACCCCGTCTCTACTAAAAATAAAAATATTGGTCAGGTTTGGTGATGCACGCCTGTAGTCCCAGTTACTCAGAAGGCTGAAGCACAAGAATTGCTTGAACTTGGGAGGCAGAGGTTGCAGTGAGCTGTGATCACGCCATTGCACTCCAGCATGGGCAACAGAGCAAGACTCCGTCTTAAAAAAAAAAAGTAAAAAAAAAACAAAGAAAAAATATATACATTGTGTTTGTTGCTGTGGAAATTATATTCTAGTAAAGATGGAAAATTGTATGCAGATACATTTTGAAATGACCAAAAAGTTACAAGTTTCAATAAGTTTCGTAAAAGCAATAAATGCGAGTGTTGGGCTGATTGGATGCTTTGCTTGGGGTTAGGGAAGCATTTCTCAGGAAGTGACCTCTAAGCTTGAGAGAAGAGAGACAGACCCTCTCATATTGTTTTATATTGTTTTACACTCAGAAAAAGAAAGAGAAGTGAAACTAAAGGCAGGTAGCCCGGCACCTAGGAACCAGACCCAAAACCAAGGAACCAGACCCGAAATCAGGCCTGGGCCTGCCTGACCTAAGCCTGGTAGTTAAAGATCGACCCTTGACCTAACAGGTTATGTTATCTATAGATTCCAGACATCGTATGGAAAGGCATTGTAAAAATCCCTGTCCTGTTTGGTTTTGTTCTAATTACTGGTGCATGCAGCCCTCAGTCACATACCCCCTGCTTGCTCAAATCGATCACAACCCTCTCACGCAGACCCCCTTAGAGCTCTGAGCCCTTAAAAGGGACAGGAATTTCTCACTAGGGGAGCTCGGCTCTTGAGACAGGAGTCTTGTTGATGCCTCCGGCCGAATAACTGCTTCCTTCTTTAACTCGGTATCTGAGGAGTTTTGTCTGTGACTCGTCCTGCTACAAGCTGAGACAGCTATATTATGAGCTGACTGGAAGAAAAGTAAAAGAAAGAAGAAAAGAAGAAAAGGAAGGAAAGAAAAGAAGGAAGGGAGGGAGGGAAGTATGAGTATGGGATGGAGAGAGAAAGAAAGAAGGCAGTAAGGAAGTAGAAAGGGAGAAAAGACAGGGAAAAGCAGAAAAAAAGACATAAGAAATAATTGCTAAGCCTGAAATATTGTTCCTCTGGAATTATTCTGTCCTAACAATATTTTTGTGCAATGATCATAAGGCTGAAAACTGGTAAGTAGTCAGAAAATGAAAGGTTAAATAAAAAAACCTTTTGACAAATAAAAATATATTCAATTGTGAAAAGTAAAAATGAATACATGAAACATGCATCTCAGCAAACATTATGGAATTCATTTCTGAATATCTCATATTTCATGTACAAGAAAAACTAATCACTAGTAATTAGCATATGTTCATATAATAAGTGTTGCCAGATTTAACTATTTTCCTATCTTGATGATGTTGTAAAATTGCCAAGGACAATTTGCAAATATTTCCACAATCAAACTCCTTTGATGGCATCCTTG
The DNA here is from genome assembly GCF_043159975.1 of Macaca nemestrina. NCBI lineage: Eukaryota > Metazoa > Chordata > Mammalia > Primates > Cercopithecidae > Macaca > Macaca nemestrina. The sequence continues at coordinate 81,005,296 of NC_092131.1, forward strand.
TGTATACCTGGGGGAACTATGTGGTAGGGAATAGTAAAGATATGTAGATATATAATTGTCAATTAGTAATAATACCAAATTAAGAGGTTATCTCCAGTAATGTACTATAGAACTCTGTCTCCCTGTCTACAGGATTAAGAAAGAAACATAGATGATGATATAGACATAATTGGTAGAGCATCTATGACATCTGGAAGGAAGATAGAGCATTATTAGAAAGAAAGAATTTTTTTTTTTTTCTAGAGACTAACCTATTATGCACTTTTGTATAACTTTTATATTTGGTCCAGTTTGGATCCTTTTAAGCTATGAAGAATACTTTCAACATTTCTTTTATGTTACATCCCTTCAAACATTTGAAGAGAGGTATAATCATATTTACTCTCTTCCAGATTTATTATACACACACACACGTGTGTGTGTATATGAAGTGTGTATATGTATATATTGTGTAAAATAATGAATTTCACTAAGCAATATGTGTGTGAATATATGAAGTGTATATATGTGTAATATACACATATGTACACATAAGATACATCTCTCTCTCTATATATATACATACATTATACATACATACATATATATATATATATATATATATATATAATCTTCAGCTCTTGCTCTTATTCTTCACCATCTTGGTTAAGTTTCCCTACACGTATTTCAGCTTATCAGCATGCAACTTAAAGTGTTGTACCAAGAAATGAGCACAGTATGTTCATTCCAAGGATGAGATGGGCTACCTCAGGAGATAGTCGAGTTCCACAATATTCCAAACCTGTAGCTGGATGATGACTTGGTGCTCACTTAGGAAGAGGAACCTCATTTAGTTGACACTGTGATCCTTAAGGCCGCTAGCATGTTAAACTTCATCCATCAACAATTGTTTAAAGAACTTAAAAATTTCATGTACATATGGTGAAACTAAGTATTGTATAATATTTTATTAATAGTTTTGGCAGACAAGTGCTATTTTGAATCTATAAGTATAGAATACACTAGGAAAGAAAGAATCAGAATAAACAAACAAACTGCTCTCAATCATCTCTATTAAAAACTACCTGTGTTGACTATTTGATCAGGGTGACTAAATTTGTTTATGGGTTTGACAGAGCAGTTAAAACAATTTTTTTTAATGTTACTGAACTATTTCTAACTAAGATGAAATACTAGATCTCCAAAAACAATTAACACTAAGAAAATGTGACTTTTTTATAGAAATAGGTTACGTATGTTGAGTTTACTCTTTCAGTTTTTCTTTACCTTGATTCCTCTTTGAATTATGTTTCTATTCTATTGTCATCCTCTACTTAGTTTACATTTGCACTTATACCTTATCTTTCATCAGTGAAGGAATAAAGATATGAAAAACATGAATGATTCTATGTCCAACAGAATGAACAAAATGAGCATTTGGTGATCACACGAGTTCTTTCAGACATGAAGTTCAAGACAAACAGAGTTGGAATTTCACTAAGCAATTCTTGCAAACTGGATATTGCTAAAGTCAATTTAACTTGTGATAGTTAATAGACAGTCTTAGAATCATATATTAAGGTTGCTAGTGGAAACTAGAAGGTCAAAGGCACAGAAAAGATACATTATTATTCTTCTGTATGTGCTCAACGTGCACTCTCAAGAGCCATAGGTTTTAAAAGTTCCTAAAATTCTGAGAAAAAATGAGGAAACATTCTAACAATCATCTTAAGATTTTCAGAATAATTTTGTACTATGGGTACTTGAGAATGACTGTGAATTGTTTGAGCAGAAAACTGATTATAAGATAGTTCTCATATGAATAATAATTGAAAACAGTCCAAGAATAATGCAGTTTGTCGATTAGAAAGTCAAATATATACCATGCATTTTACATACATAATTTCTTCTACTCATACAAATACCATTTTTATAGGGAACAAAGCTGACAGCATTTATTATTGTTGTTACTTGAAAAGGCACCCCTCACACACTCAAATGCCTCCAAGGGTAAAAACTACCCACTGTAAATAGAAGAAGTAAATAAAATTTGCTTTGCATTTCTTCATCAAAAAAAGTATTTCTGAGTTTTCGATATATCTTACTCCACATTTCTCTGTAGGTTTGCAGAATTTATATTTCTTGGGTATTTGTAAATAAATGTACATAAGTATATATTTGCATATATACACATATACTTTTTCAAAGTATTTTTAAAAATAGTTTTTATTTATTTATTTTTATAAATAGAGTGTTTATTTTGGCCACATTTGAGGATTGCAAGCCGGGAGAATAAGTTTAAGTTGCCCTGAACGTACTCTCCCTCAATGTTTTTTAATGTAATAGACTCAAACCATACATATTCCTTAGTGTTTCTAAAAATAAAAACTTTTTGTGCACATCTTCTAAATTAGTATGTACATGTAGATTCATTCCTTTTAATGAGAATAGTACATTGCATGGGTGTACTACGTTTTGTTCAACCATAATTTTAGCAAGTTCTAATTTGTATTTAAAGCAATACTGCAATGATGTTGTCAAATATACATATATTTCTATATTTTATTTTTGTACTATCAATTTTATAGAACAGTTTGTTAGTATTGCTAAGTCATAAAGTTTGAACATTTTTATGGATTAAAAATTGCCTTTTAAAATATTGTTTCTCTATATATCCTTACCAAATCAATATTGGAATAGCTTTTTCTTTCTACGCCTTTAAAAATAAACATCATTAACTTTTTATTTAATGAGCATTTTTATTAATAAACTTTTCTTTTTAATTTTGTCTATTTGTTAGACAAACAAAAGTGACAACGAATCATTGCTTTTATTTAGATTTCAGAGAGATCATTTATATTATGTGTTTTCAACAGGTGATATGTGAATCTCAATTTATAGATACAGGTTCTATGTATAAATACAGAAAAGAAGACAGTGGGATTTGTCCTGAGGATAGGATTTTTGACTGACATTTCAACAAAAGGCAGTGTGATTGCAAAACTGGTGAAAAACAAAACAACAGTTCATTTGGCGTTTTCTATTGCAGGAATTCTTAGGATCTTTCCCATTTAGTACTCTTTAAGAGGGGTAGATCTAGATCTTAAAACACCAATGTATATAGATTTTGATCTTTCCTGCCCCCCCATACCACAAATATCATTATTTACCCTTGAGATATTCACAATTTAATGAAGAAAGCAAGCCTCATATGTAAAACATAAACTTAAAAAAATATAAACCACTGTGGATGACATTGAATAGAGTATGTAGATATGGAAGAAGTAAATTAGGAGAAAGTCTGATGAGTTGCAAAGCCCTAAATTAACAGGGAAACTAAGGATTTGTTTTTGTTTTCAAATTACAGAAAGCACTTCAAGATCTTCATGATTATTCTTGTTATCATAGATGACATTATTAAAAAGTAAGAAAAATGTGCAATCATCAGCAAGTACGCTAAACTCATTGTGGTTAGTAAATTAGGAAAGATAAGGAAGCAAAGTTTACCACAAAAATAGAAACTGATAAAAGAAAGAAAACAACCACTTTTCCTTAATATTAGTCTCCAAAAAAGAGTGCAAAACAAAAGCCTTAAAGCTATGTGCAGCTTTAGGATTGCGACCATACTAACCATGTACTCTATCTCTGTTGCTGTTCTGCTGGCAGAACTTGACCTTAAGAATCACCTTTTAGAGATAATAAAAATGATTTATATGTAAATAAAAATCAGAAAAAAAAAAACTTATGAGTTTCACACAAATAGTTTGTATTTTCAGAAAATTAAGGTTATTTTAAAATCTAATGTTAACTTATAAAGATTATGAGAAAATGTATATTTATTTGATTATCCTAGTTGCTTATTTGGTGGAGAATATAAGCATTCAAAAGCCAAAGCATGTGTAATATGTAATGTGTCCATACATGGACATAAAACACACACACACACCTAGTTTTAGCCACTGAATCTCTCATCATCTTGATCCCTAATATATACTCACAAAGTAGTCATGTTTATATATGGAGGGAATTTTAGCTCTATTTCAAAATAGAAGTCTTCTTGCTGCTGAATTTATGCTTGACCCTGAATTTATGCTCTGGGAAAGTGGTAACTGAAAAAATACCCTTCTGGAATCTCAAGTTCTTGTGCCTGAATATCTGACTTAACCTACCAAATACTATACCAAGTCCTTCTGGAACTGAGTGTTTGTCCTTTGAGCAAGGTCATTCAAGTATTGGAGTCTTGCAGCTAAATCCCAGTTCTGTGGCCAAAATTTGGTATTTCTAAATATTGTTAATCTTTACCACTTGCCATGAATGTTTTTTAAATGTTTAACAATTTGTGAGGTACGTGCGACGCTTTGTTTCATGTATATGATGTGTAGTGATCAAGTCAGGGTATTTAGGTGTTTATTACCCAAACATAATACCTTTTTATTAACTATAGTCACTCTACTATGCTATCAAACACAATGTATTCCTTCTGTCTTACTGTATGTTTGTACCATTTAATGCAGTTGTCTCCATTCTGTCACCTACCACTCACCCTGCTCAGTCTCTGTTATCTATTTTTCCATTGTCTCCATGTGATCAATTGTTTTACCTCCTACATATAAGCAAGAACCTACAATATTATTCTTTTTGTGTCTGACTTATTTCACTTAATGACCTCCAGCTCCGTCCATGTTTCTGCAAATAACATGACTTCCTTTTTTTATGGTTGAATAGTATCCCATTGTGTATATATACCAAATTTTCTTTATCCTCCATTTATGGCCACTTAGGTTGATTTTATATCATTGCTATTGTGAATAGTGCTGCAATAAACATGCAAGGCCAGGAATCCCTTTGATATATTGATTTATTTTCTTTTGGATAGATACCAGCAGTGAGATTACTGGATCAAGTATGAATTCTATTTTTAGATTTTCTGGAAAACTCCATGCTGTTTTCTATAGTGGCTGTACTAGTTCACATTCCTACTGACAGTATATGAATTCCCTATTCTCCACATCCTCACCAAAATCTGGTTTGTGTATGCGTGTGTTTTTAGTAGTAACCATTCTGACTGGGGTAGGATGATATATCATTGTGCTATGAGATTCTTAATGGCCTCTTACTTGCTTATCACCAATAGTCAAGGTGAAAAACAAAATCATATGGATTTTGAGCATTTTAAATGTAAGAAATTTAACTAACCAAAGATTATTATCCTAAACTCATGCTTTTACACTATCAGTACAAACTTTTCTTTTCTAACTTTATGGAGAGGTAGATTGCTTTAAAAGGGGGAACCATTTAAAGTCAAAGTAACAGATAAATGCTTTGTTTCAGTTTTCAAAGCAAAGGCACTTAAGAAGCTTTAGTCTGTCAGAGCTGCTACACAAATTGATAATGTCCATCTGGACAGTTCTATCTCATGATTTCCATGGAGAACATGAAGCCATGGAGCCACAGAAGTGCCATGATGGCCAGCTCTAGGAGAGAAAGTTCAACACTTCCTTCTTGCATCTCTGTGTACACCTGCCCTTTGTATGTTATTCTAGGGGAAACTTCGTGGGTTTTCCTGGTGCACTACTCACCTGTGGAACCAGAAAGACACTTCTCTAGAAAGATACAGATTAATGTCAACCTAATAACACAGCAGTAAAAGCTTTGTTGTATGGACTTAAACCTAGAGCAAATATGAAAAGCAAGATAAAGAAGACAGTGGGTGCAGGGAAAGAAAAGTGAGTTGGTGTTCGCGTGTGTTTAACCAAGAAGCCAGGTAAGGACCATGTAGAGTGATGTAGGTTTGTATTAGCCATGAAATTCATACTGATCTCTCCCCCAAAATGAGCCAGAGTGTGCTTAAAATGAGAACTAAATAGAAGGAACGTATTCTAAACTTGCGTAATACAAAGCACATGAGACAGGTGCCTATATAGATTTTAATTCCACCTTGCCCAAAGTATTTCATTTCAAATGGCTAATGTAGGCATCTCTTTTATTTTCAACACTACTTCATTTATTGTAGGCAGTCTAACAACTGTCAGGTATGTTAGAAATAGTACTAATATGGGCAAACACTAGAAAATCTTTAAAGCTTAACAAGAGGAAAATTTTATAGAGTGTGAAAAAAATCCTATTGCATTCGTGTTTTCATTTTTCCCTTGGTGATTTTTATGTTAGAATGACTGCTGTGATTTTAATACTGACACATTCAGTTCACCCAGACCTAGGAGAGACAGTGATTAGAGTTTTAAAATAATATAAAATTTTTTTATTAGAAAGATTTAAGATTGTCAGGAAATATTTAAGTTGCCATATTTTACCTCCAAGGCTTTATATTCAATGCATCTTTTTCTGCAAATGCAATTTATTGATAGGTTTGTAAAAAACACATAATTTATTATTTTTCATTATGTTTTTCCTGAGTTTGGCCAGTAACTAGATTTTTTCAACCTCATAAATAGTTCCTTATAAAATTCCAGTATAGTAGGTGGGAGAGGAGGATACAGAACACCCAAGTTTTTTTTTGTTTGTTTGTTTTTAATCATATGCAAAATATTTCAGAGTGAAAACATTCCTAAATAAAGGATGCTACTGGAGAAATGTAGATGCACACATACCCAAAGTACATTTTTGAGCACTTGTTGTCCTAGTCCTTTCAGTCTTGTATAACAACATCCCATAAATTTGGTGGATTATAAGCAAGAGAAACATTTCTCATAGTTCTGGGCTTGGGAAGTACAAGATCAAGGTGCTGGCAGATTAGGTGTCTGGGGACGACTTACTTCCTGGTTCAAGGATGGCATCTTCTTGCTGTCTTCACATGATGTAAGGGACCGGCTAGCTCTCTGGAGACTCCTTAATAATGTTACTAACCTTGTCATAAGAGTTTCTGTTTGTTTGTTTGTTTGTTTGTTTGTTTGAGATGGAGTTTCCCTCTCGTTGCTCAGGCTGGAGTGCAATGGTGTAATCTCAGCTCAATGTCACTTCTGCCTCCCGGGAAGCTGGGATTACAGGCATGTGCCACCATGCCCAGCTAATTTTGTATTTTTAGTAGAGACACGGTTTCTCCATGTTGGTCAGGTTGATCTCAAACTCCCGACTGCAGGTGATTTGCCTGCCTCAGCCTCCCAAAGTGCTGGGATTACAAGCGTGAGCCACCACGCCCGGCCTAATGGTGTAATCATCACCCAAAGGCATCACCTCCTAATACTGTCAACTTGGGGATTAGGATTTTAACATATAGATTTTGGAGCTACACCAACATTCAGACCTTAACCTGTGCGATGAATAGAGGTGCTTGAGGAAGAAATGGTGAATGGAGCAACATGTAAAACTTGCCTCTGACTTTCAAGAATGTATATTCCCATAAATTTAGAAATAATATCAGTTTTTAAAGAATGTATAAACTAATCAGAGCATTATATTTAACAAAAGCATATAAAGTTACAGGAAAATAACAGTTTAGTTTAGTGCAATGGAAAGGATATTTGCTGCAGAAATTCCAAAATTATTTGGTTGGAAGAGGAGACTTCACAGAGAAGATGAGGTTTGAATTGGCTAGAAGAATGTTCAAGATACGGACAGGCTGATGTCAAGAGCAAGAAACTTTCTTCAGACTAGGCGGTGGGGGTGAAAGTACATAAGCCCAAACTCAGAAATGGACTCAAGGGAATTCCAGTTTTGTAACCGAAAGATGAATAAGTGGAGCTAGTGGAAAATGAGGCTGAATTAGTGGAGCATGTATCAGCTTGTTATTATGTTCAGATGCATGTAACAGAGACTCAACTGAAGTGGCTTAACTAAAGAATAGATTGTTTTTCTCACAAATCAAGGATTCTGAAAGTAGAGAACTCAGGGATGCCATGACAGCTTTTTAAAGCAGCATGAGATCCTGTATCCTTCTCTCTTTCTGCTCTGCCAGTCTTCTTACATCTTCAGCACTGTTGGTTACAGCAAAATTCCTGCGTTGCAAGCAGAGTATCTTTGCTCCAAGCAGATGAAGGGCAAAGAGAAACCTACATTTCCTGAAAGCTCCATGCAATAAACTCATCTGTCTCTCACTAGCCAAAATCATGTCACGTGGCCCCTTTCACATGCAAGGGACCTGAGAAATCATGTTCCGTTTTATTTTACTTTGAACTAACTACATTGGCAGACTTATACATTACAGAGGAAGGAATAAAGGAAAAGTGTATATGGGAAAAGTAACTTGCAGTACTTGCTTCCAAAAGAAGTTTCAATACAAAAAAAAATACATGTAATGTGATAGTAGTAATGGATTATTACAAGTTCCTTAACAAGGCAATTTGGAAGAGAAGTAATGGGTCATAAAACTGAGCTGGCAGCAGCGGATATGGATAGAGAGAGGCAATCATGGAAGGAGGGAGGAGAATAACCAGCAACAATGCTGCAGTCTTATGTATAATGTAAGAACCTATTCTTGTGTGCTGATAATAGAAACATAGAAACAGTAGTGGAGATATTCCCATGGAAGTAGCTAATGAACATAATGCCATTTTACATAGGTGTTAAACGATAGGGAGAAGCAAAGATCATGCATGTTCCAACATGTAAAGTTTTAAAACAATATTTCTGAAACCAGTTTTCTGATTAGAAAACTAAAACAGAGGAAAGGTCAGAGATGTGTTCAAGGTCACAAAGCATCAGTGACAGCTTTGACCAAACTATATGCATATGAATGTATGCATGTATATTTTAATAAGAATGCATATTTTATACAATAAGAATATTCCCATTCTTTGCAATGCATAAAGATTAGGAATCTAGTGTCTAATATATTTAGTTGTTTTTATTAATACTTCTTATATTACAATATTTTTACAGCACACTTTTGTTACCATAAGGATGTTGCTAAAAACTGCATATTTAGCCTGTAGAAACAAAACCTAAACAAGTTAAGACATGAGGATTCTTGTAAAAGATTAGAAAGTGAAGAAAATTAGTCTGTACTGGTACAGATTTGGAACTTTTCATTTGGATATTTGTCATAGAAAATTTACTATAAGCAGATACATTGTTATAGAAGAGTTATTTCTAAAGTCATGGTATTGACTCTTTGACAAAAAGCCATTCACACTTAACAATAGTTATGTACTAAAGTTTTACCTGTATTCACCAGCGCTATAGTGCTCACCCCATCTCTAAGACCCTCTAGACCCATTTACTCCAAAGAGAGAGGGCATTTCACAAATGAGATATCTGGCTAGCTATCTACATCTTCCTGCTACAGAATCTGACATAGGAAAGGATCACTGACTTCCCATCTTCCCAAACCTCTGTGCCAGCCACATTTTCATCAAAACAGACCTCTGCTATGCCCCAGTTCTAAGGTCTTTGTTTTGTTCTTGACAATAGGTCAATAAATTTGAGCCAATACATGTAATTTCAATAATGATTTAATATATCCTGTCTCTAGGTAATATTTTCCTTTTAATCATATTTTAATCCAATAAATAAAATGGGCTTTCAGACTTAGGAAGGTAGCAATTGCACATTTATTCAGGTACAATCACAAATTACATATTATTCATTTACACAATTAATAAACATTTCTAGATTATCTACCATATATCAGACATTCATTCTAAGAAAAATGCACAAGGTCCCTACCTACCCTCCTGACACTTAAAGTTTGGTGGGAGATTAAATGTTAACTACACAAAGAAATACAAAATTCCAAACTGTTTTAAATTCTATAATGTACAGGATTCTGTGAACAATCTCAAAGGTAAGACTTGGGGTAAGCAGAAAAACAAAGTGAGATTTGCTCATAAATGCTTTTATATTTAATACAAGTATCTTTTTTAACCAGAACCTCTAATTAGTGTGCACATCTTTTCCATCCCATTGTCTAGGATTGCATATTATAAAATTTATACGTTAGTATGAACATTTAAGATTTTCACCTAAATAGTTCTTTTCTTCAAATATGCCATTCATCAAGTCTCTGTACAGATTGAAGCTTATGGAATTAGAAACTGAAGAAATAATAGAAAGAGGAATTTTTTTGTAATCACATACTGAGAAGAATAATGCTGGAGTTGATACAGCATATTCTAGATCACAGTTTAAATTTTTTTTCTGGAGTATAAGCTAATTTCTCTACATGTTCATCAGTGATGGCTATCATGTTTAGAAAACATATTGTTAAAGTTTCTAATTTTAAATGAGTTTGGAGAAATAAACAAGAGGCTATGCCCGAGGCACAAAAATAATTAATAAGTTGCTAAATAGTTTATTTGAGTAACAGTAAGTTTGAAGGATTTGAAATAATTTAGCTTGTAGTAAAGAAAATCTAGTGGTAACTTATTAATAGTCTTCAAATGTGTAAAGGGTTAGTAAGCAGGGTATGGTAACCAGATATTCTTGATCTCTACAATGGAAATAATAAGTTGAAATTTAAAAAGAGCAGCTAAAGAGATCAAGGCTAGACATAACTTTCAGACAGCAAGGGAAAATGAATACAAAAGAAACTCTTGTAAAAGAGTTTATAAGATGTGACCACCAAAGGTCATAATGAAGTTGCTCCCATGTGCCTGGTGTTGTTTAGGTACAGACCTGTTCATACGTCCCTCCCACCTTATATCTCTCTGATGATTTGCATATACCATTCGGGACAAGATTTCTTGGGAGGAGATTAACTAGAAGCCAAACTGGTAATGATACTTGAACAGTCAGAGGAGAAAGAAAAGCAACAAATTTCAACACAATAACAATGATTTCACACTTTGTGCTCAGGACACAGAATAAGAGTTGAATTCAAAGTTAGCTGAGTTCATGTCTGAAAATGTCACTTCTTTACTGTTGAATCCAAGATTACTTGGAAGTTAACTCCTTCCCTAGCCACTAATATGGAAGAAATTTGACTGATGAACTCTGGATATCTGAACAATTCTTCAACAATCCGGGACCTTGACAACACATAACATATGCTCTTCTAGTTGAGTTTTTTCCAAAAAAAATCTCGACACACAAAACTTATTTTGTTTCTCGTCCTTTGTAAATTAGTGGTGAAGAATGAAGTAAATGGGGGGAAATAAGACCATGAGCAATTCAGATACAACATAAGGAGATTAGCTACTATTGTTTGAAGCTTAGTGTTGATAATTATACTATTGTATATGTGTTTAACAGGTTATATGACAAAAATTGTATATTACTTTATGCTCACACCACTCCTATAAGTTCGGTACTTCCATTACCTCTAATTTACAGGTTAATAAACTGAGACTTAGATGACGAGGTAATTGATCCATGGTTACATATACAGTAAATGGCAGTCTTTAAACTGAAGATAGGTCCATTTGACTCCAGAATACAAATTCTCAACTGCTATGAAATACATTTACCAAAACCCCCAACATTTACTATACTCATTTGTAGAAGAATTTTCCAGGATGAATTTCCCTTGCCATGCAGATACTAGAAATATCTATTTATTGAAAGAATGAAAGCAAAGTAAAATTATAATATATTATCATCTGCTTAACAGTAATATTTGTCCTAAATTAATTAAATTTTGTGAAACTCAGCTACTTAATTATTACTTACCATCTGCCAATCCTTGAAAAGTCTTATGGAAATTGATTGAGATGAACGTTTTAAATACTCCAACGCATAACACAAGGGAAACATGGCAAGAGTTTACAAGAATGATCAAATATTGGGTAAGAATGAGCATTATAAAAAAGAACTGGATTTTTAAAAATGCATCAAATACTAATTATATAAAATATCACTATGCTTAGAATAATAAATAACTTTTCTCTATGACCTAATATTGTCTCCATAACCTTCTCCACATCGTTTCTTCACTATTGTTGTGGTCCTTGGTTGAGTTGATAGTTTTAATATTTGTTTGTTTATTATTTATGCTTATTGAAACAAATATTTTTAACCATGTTTTAATATTTATTTATTATTTATATTTATTTAAATAAATATTATTGTTCATAAAACTAATCTTACTTTTCATGTATCCATCAATTAATTACATTTACACACGATCCCTGGATTAGAATTTTTGAAATGTGGCTATACTCATACTCCACTTCTCAAAATTTCTTGATGACTTTCTATTGCCAGCATAACACATTATTATAATTACCATCACTGATATCAGCTTTATTTTACTGAGCATTTTATGTGTGCCAAAAGGTATGGTGAAACACTTTGTACATTCTATCTCACTTTACCCTCACACAGATGTTGAAATCTACATGTTGTTATCATTATTTTATAGATGAGAAACTGAGACTTACAGATGTTTCTGTAGATTAACAAGAACTTGGATTCAAACAAGTTTTGGCTCTTCTAATTTGAGAATAAACTTCTAGTTTTTTCTTCTGGCATCTAAAATCTTAAACAATGTCTTTCAATGCCCTGAATTTTATGTAAGTTTGCAGCACTGATATTTCTTCAGCTTTAGTTAGTCTCCAAAATCCGTTCTTTTCCTTCTGAGTGAACAAAATTGAACATTTTTTTCTGAACGACTTTGTGTATATTGTTTGCAATGGGTTACTTTCCACAGTTGTTTAATTAGTTAGTTTATCTTTCTTGGAAGGCTAAAGTATTTTATGTTGATAAGATCAGTGTCTGACTCAAATATGACTTGCTGAAAAGAATTGTGTTATATTTGCTTTTGAATGAACAACAGAAATAGACTTAAATTATTAGCAGGACCTTACTTACGCCTTAGAAAATACAGTTAGTAAGAGGTAATAGATGTCAAATGGTTACTAAGAAGAGAAGTGGCATTTTTCCCTCGGAGTTTCTGAGCAAGCAGATACCTTTTTATCTTCCATGAGAGTTTCCAAGTGGTTCTATCTGAAGAACAGGAATGAACTTCAAGACCACTCAAAACTCATTTCTAATTATTTAATTTTGTGAATGAGGAATAAAATTTGGGCCCACTGGAATTAACTAAGAAGAAATTTGAGAGGAATTACAGCTATAAAAACATAACCCAACATTTTTTTTCTTTTTTATCTTTTTTCTCTTTCTTTCTGCCTTTAAAAAAATATTGTTATTGTTATTTTTGTTAGTGATGCAAGTGATTCAGTCAATTTAGAGAAATTTTCAAGGTCTGGCTATAGCTTATTCACTCACTTAAGTCTTCAGGGATGAATTTTACATTCCATAAATATTTTACATCCATATTTGAAATTGGAAAGAAAGAATGGGAAGAAAATGCTCATGTCATTTTATTGCTGCCCTCTTTTTGTGCAAGGCAAAAGCATAACCACATGAAATATTTGACATAGGAAGTAAATTAACTATGTTAATATAGGTTGTAAAGATCTAAAATCATTTGTAATGCAGGCTGAGGCTATGAGAAAAGCAGAAGCTATTTCGCAGAAGCTATTTAACCTATAGACTACTTGCCTCTTTTTTACCTAGTGATGTTGCTGGGAGTGTAGTGCTGAATGATGATGAAGTAATACTAAATACAAACCTCTGCTGGGCTCCCGATAGGAAAGCATGCCTTAGTCACAAGTAATAAAGTAAACACAGAAGCTGCAAAAATCCATCACCAGAGGAAAACAATAATTTAAATGAGTGATAAAAAAGGCACTTCATCTATGCATAATAAGAAACCACTGAACAAAACAAATTATACATCACATCGGAATGGCTCACTGCCCAAAGAAATTGCAAACAGCTTATGATGAGAGAGAATAGAAAACCACAAAGACTCAGAAATCAAAGGAGAGTGTCCCTCATAAAAAGAATACCAATGCTCTGTCCCTGAAAATCCTACTCAAAGTATTTTGCTCAGTTGCATGAATTGTATAGAAGGAATACAGGGCCATTAGTGAAGAATGTTTTTGATGGTGTTTTGGGTAAGAGAACAATAGCATCAAGGAGGCATCTGTCATACACAAATATGTGTAGCAATGCATTACCTATATTATCTGTGTCTTCAAATTACTGTTTCCTTCTAGTGAAGTTCAGTCAGATCAAAATAAGTCCTGGATTTTGCTATTTAAAATGATATTTATTATCGATAACCATGGTTGTTGCAGATATTTTTGCCTGAAATATTGTAAGAGCCATTTCCTTATGGAAACTGAAGAACAGAAATATTTGGTAATTTCCCAGTCTGTGGATAAGTCAGTGTTCGTCCCTAAACAAAACTTAGTTCTCATAAACTCCTCAGATACTAACTGTTATAACACCATACTTTTATCTTTTTGTGGATGTGCTGTTATATATAGAAATTATCACAATCTCAGTGTCTATAATATGAACAGAAATTTAGAAATTGGAAAATGTTTACGTAATTATACAATTAACTTTAAATTGATTTCCAGAATTAATGAATAATAATATAGAGTACTGTAATATATTGAGTTTAAGCTGTACTAGACAGTAAGATCTACATTAAGGTGCTAATTTATATCTATGGAGGAGATCATCAAAGGTGATTATTGAGCATGAAAAAAATAATGATGACCAACTGAAGAATTAAATTCCGAGAACTTTTATTATTTATTAACATAGAGAAAAATGTTGAGAAAAATTTCTGAGGAAAAAAGAAATAAATGATGCAAGGGAGTTAGAAGTAAAAGTAAAGCAAACTAACTAAAACATAATTGAGGTACAAGAATCCAAAAGTCATGAGGGTCAAAGTAAAGAAACGTGGGTTAAAGAACCTTCCAAAATTAAGAGACATCTTAAGTGATCTTAGTAACAACAAAATAAATGATGTTATAGCAACAAATATCTGTTTAAGTGTCCTTAGCAATATCTTGAAAACACAAAAAAACAGATTAAAATGGCAAAATGAATACAAATGAATAACTCCAACTCTTAGTCTTTAGCTTCAAAACTGTGTGTGTGTGTTTGTGTGTGTGTGTGTGTGTGTGTGTGAGTGTAATAAATCTGTAATAAACTTGAAATACAAATAAGCAAACAAAGTAATATCAGCAACTAGAGGGTGAGAATGTCAGATGAGGAGGGAAGGTCAGCCCCTTTTAAACAGTTTCTTAGGGACTGGCAACAGAAACCCTTACCGTTGAGGATGAAGCAATGATTTTAGCATTGCTACAGAGACAGGCTACTAGCAAGAGTTGGGAAGAGCAATGAGGTTTTAAGCCCAGGACTCAGAGTTCTAGTATCTGGCAGCATCTCTCACTGTTCTCTATGACCCTTTGAGACAGGTTTCAAGAAACTAGTATGGCTTCAGAGAACTGATAGTGGAGAGCTTGAAAAACAAGATGACTATACAACCAAAATTATAGAAGTATTATTATTAGAGTTACATGAAAATCAATAGTCAGAAGTGCTAACAAGGAAAAACTCTTTAGAACAATAATACAAATTTTAAAAAACTGTATATAATACAACTAATGGCTTAAAAAAGAACACTGCATTTATAAAATTGTAGCTATAAAATAAATGATTATGAACTTTGAAAATAAAAATATAAAGTTATTTTAATATAAAAACTATAGGTGCAGCTGAATAGAATTAGTAACTTAGAAAATTTAAATGGCAGTTTCTGAAAAACAAGATGGAAAAAAATCAGTGATTAACATAATTGAAAAGAAAAGTCAAGATTTACAGAGAATAGGTCTAAAAATCCCTTCTGTCATTCATGATGTAGAGAGAATTAAAAGGGCTAATATAATCAAAGGTATATCCGAATTTTTTAGATATAATATTTTTAAAAACAAAAATCCTCATCATTGAGGAAAAAAAAGCAATATAGAGGCTTTCAATTTTCAAACTTCCAAGAGAAGCAAAATATAAATCTAGTCATGAAAAGATACTGCTTTAAACATTCTAAGTTGAAAAGTTATGTAATAGTAGAATATATACAACTGAAAATAACAACTAAAATAAATCTGAAGCATTTTCTAAAATTTAGAATTGAGGTATCAATCAACACATTTAAAAAGACATAAAAAATTGCCTGTTCACTCTGATGGTAGTTTCTTTTGCTGTGCAGAAGCTCTTTAATTTAATGAGATCCCATTTGTCAATTTTGGCTTTTGCTGCCATTGCTTTTGGTGTTTTAGACATGAAGTCTTTGCCCATGCCTATGTCCTGAATGGTACTACCTAGGTTTTCCTCTAGGATTTTTCTACAGAATGGGAGAAAATTTTTGCAATCTACTCATCTGACTAAGGGCTAATATCCAGAACCTACAAAGAACTCCAAAAAATTTACAAGAAAAAAACAAACAACCCCATCAAAAAGTGGGCAAAGGATATGAACAGACATTTCTCAAAAGAAGACATTCATACAGACAACAGACACATGACAAAATGCTCATCATCACTGGCCATCAGAGAAATGCAAATCAAAACCACAATGAGATACCATCTCACACCAGTTAGAATGGCGATCATTAAAAAGTCAGGAAAAAACAGGTGCTGGAGAGGATGTGGAGAAATAGGAACACTTTTACACTGTTGGTGGGATTGTAAACTAGTTCAACCATTATGGAAAACAGTATGGCGATTCCTCAAGGATCTAGAACTAGATGTACCATATGACCCAGCCATCCCATTACTGGGTATATACCCAAAGGATTATAAATTATGCTGCTATAAAGACACATGCACACGTATGTTTATTGCAGCACTATTCACAATAGCAAAGACTTGGAATCCACCCAAATGTCCATCAGTGACAGATTGGATTAAGAAAATGTGGCACATATACACCATGGAATACTATGCAGCCATCAAAAAGGATGAGTTTGTGTCCTTTGTAGGGACATGGAAGCAGCTGGAAACCATCATTCTTAGCAAACTGTCACAAGAACAGAAAACCAAACACCGCATGTTCTCACTCATAGGTGGGAACTGAACAATGAGATCACTTGGACTCAGGAAGGGGAACATCACACACAGGGGCCTATCATGGGGAGGGGGGAGGGGTGAGGGATTGCATTGGGAGTCATACCTGATGTAAATGACGAGTTGATGGGTGCAGCACACCAACATGGCACAAGTATACATATGTAACAAACCTGCACGTTATGCACATGTACCCTACAACTTAAAGTATAATAATAATAAATAAATTAAAAAAAAAAAGACATAAAAAAATTGAAGAAATCATGAGAAGCTCTAAAGAAAGGCTTTTAGGGTTCTAAGGAGAAAAGAAAGGCTAAGAAAAAGAATTATTTATAGAAATAATGACTAGAAATTTTGCGTAATTGAATAAAAACATAAAATATTAGATTTGAAACACACACAGGTAAACAGAATATATACCTAGGCTAGTATTACTATACTGGCAGACTCAGACTAGCTGAAGGGAAAAGAGAGTATCCACAAATAGAAATCTACAGTGAAAGTTGATATTTAATACAAGAGTTCAGTAATAAGGATCTTCACAATTGGGTAGTTTGTGAGACAGAAATTGTGATCTTAAATATCTGAAACATCTGTTGGGAAATTTGGCAAATATGTATTTGTATATGCAAGTAATCTCACAGTTGATAGCTATATGAATGAATAATCTAGAACTGTCAGTACCAATATGAATGAAAATAGTTTTTATACAGAAGAACACTTATGTGTCAATGCAAATAAGTCGATGATCTATAAATACATGAGCCTAGACATTTAGGAACATTGTCTAAGTTAGTTTAGTGAAGTTTGAAACTGTATAGGGGTGTGTACTGTGAGGAAGGAGTGTGGTTATTAAAAGTTCAGCCAAAAAGCAAGCGTTACTCTGTTTTTCTCCAGCATTGCCCAGGGGAGGTGGCCGCCAGCCAGCAGATACAAATTTCTGCTTAACCTAACAGCCTCCACCCTGCAGTGACAACAGAAGCATCTGGCTTGTAGCACTCCATAGCCTCAGGCACTAAGGTCACTCAACCAATACTCCTTCCCAGTTACATTTAATTTCAGGGAAAAATGAAGAAATAAAAAAGACCAAAATGAGATGGGAATAATTGTTGAGGATTTCATTATTATTATTATTATTATTATTATTATTATTATTTTGAGAGTGGCACAGGCTCGTGTACTGGTTTAGGAGAAAAAAGTTACATAATGGATGGGTAAAGTCCAATGGACAGAAAGAAGATCATAGAGTTATAGCATAAGCCGGATGAAAGAAGGATAGTGCTTCCTCTAAAATTTGCAGAGCAGGAAGAAAATAGGAAATGAAAAAATAAAAAATGTCATGGATGTTGGAGCACTTTGTTGAGAAATTTATACATTATATACATTGTGTTTTCTGAAAGCCAAGTAGGTAAATAATTACTTTGAGGAGCAGAAGAGACTATGAAGAAAAGAAATAATATTTTCTTTTTATAAATTTTTTTATTTTTTTATTATTATTATTATTATACTTTAAGTTCTAGGGTACATGTGCATAACGTGCAGGTTTGTTACATATGTATACTTCTGCCATGTTGGTGTGCTGCACCCATCAACTCGTCAGCACCCATCTACTCGTCATTTACATCAGGTATAACTCCCAATGCAGTCCCTCCCCCCTCCTCCCTCCCCATGATAGGCCCCGGTGTGTGATGTTCCCCTTCCCGAGTCCAAGTGATCTCATTGTTCAGTTCCCAACTATGAGTGAGAACATGCGGTGTTTGGTTTTGTGTTCTTGAGATAGTTTGCTGAGAATGATGGTTTCCAGCTGCATCCATGTCCCTACAAAGGACACAAACTCATCCTTTTTGATGGCTGCATAGTATTCCATGGTGTATATGTGCCACATTTTCTTAATCCAGTCTGTCACTGATGGACATTTATGTTGATTCCAAGTCTTCGCTATTGTGAATAGTGCCGCAATAAACATATGTGTGCATCTGTCTTTATAGCAGCATGATTTATAATCCTTTGGGTATATACCCAGTAATGGGATGGCTGGGTCATATGGTACTTCTAGTTCTAGATCCTTGAGGAATCGCCTTACTGTTTTCCATAATGGTTGAACTAGTTTACAATCCCACCAACAGTGTAAAAGTGTTCCTATTTCTCCACATCCTCTCCAGCACCTGTTTTTTCCTGACTTTTTAATGATCGCCATTCTAACTGGTGTGAGATGGTATCTCATTGTGGTTTTGATTTGCATTTCTCTGATGGCCAGTGATGATGAGCATTTTTTCATGTGTCTGTTGTCTGTATGAATGTCTTCTTTTGAGAAATGTCTGTTCATATCCTTTGCCCACTTTTTGATGGGGTTGTTTTTTTCTTGTAAATTTGTTTGAGTTCTTTGTAGGTTCTGGATATTAGCCCTTAGTCAGATGAGTAGATTGCAAAAATTTTCTCCCATTCTGTAGGTTGCCTGTTCACTCTGATGGTAGTTTCTTTTGCTGTGCAGAAGCTCTTTAGTTTAATTAATCCCATTTGTCAATTTTGGCTTTTGTTGCCGTTGCTTTTGGTGTTTTAGACATGAAGTCCTTGCCCATGCCTATGTCCTGAATGGTATTACCTAGGTTTTCTTCTAGGGGTTTTATGGTATTAGGTCTAACATTTAAGTCTCTAATCCACCTTGAATTAATTTTCAATAGCTATTTGGGAACATGGAAGAAAGAGCTGATCAGAGAAAAATATGAAATACAAAATGACTGAGGAATGCTAAAGGCCCACAAGAGAGTAGAGATGATAGATTTTAATAGCTTAAACAGCATCATATAATACTTCTCTAGAAAGCAGGTGTTTGTTTTAGCCCAAGGTTGGATTTGATTAGGGAAAGAAAAAAAAGGAAAGAATAGGAGAAATGAAGAAATTAGGTAGACAGTGGTTGACCTGTCAAATGACAGAAATTGTACTGGATAAGAAATGTGAAACTAGATAAAGAATGTATGTCTAGACCACGTGAAAATGAATATATCAAGGAAATGAAAATCCTGATGCAACCAAAGTGAGCCACTAAAGAAAGGTACAAAAACAGGAGCCTATGATTAAAAATCAGCTTCCTACACAGTTAATAAGTGGCATTTTCTTGGACTGGCAACTCGTTTGTCTCATGTATTGATGTATCCCTACCACCCTACCACATAGTATGGTTACTTCCGCATGATGACTGTTTAATAGTTATTTTTGAATATCGGATTTCATAGATGGTTTGGTCTTTTGTGTAGGTGATAACTGGATGAGCAGTTTTACAAAAATAAGAAGCCTTCACCTGAGAGAATTATATAAGAAACATTAATGGCAGAGTTGGATCAAGTTTTAAAAGATACAATATGGTGTGTGGTTAACAGGCCTCTAGAGTAAATTTAAAACAATAAATTTGGCTATGTCACCGCAATACCTTAGCAGTAGGAGACTACACAATAAACTTAATCATTGTGAATCTCCATTTTTCTCATTCATAGAAAGAGAGTAACACTTCTATCATAACATTTTTGCAAGGACATAATTAGATAATAATGCACATCTGCTTGTGTCTGGAATATATGACTGTTCCTTATATGTTTGGTATTTTTAAATGCTCCCCAAATTACTGTGATAGAATCTATACCCCTTTTTATGCAATAACATTACTTTACCAAGACATTAAAGATCCCAAGTAAGTTTAAGTTTTGTAATTTGCTAACTCTTAAAGTCAAATAATTGCACCTGCTGAAGATTCATAATGTATCACTTCATCTTTAATCAAGAAGAAAATGTTCATGGCAATGAAATTGAAAAGCACAACTAATTGTACACTGTACATATAGATAACTTTCACATTGTAAAGCCATAACACTGTCCATGTAAATCTTTATACCACAAGTTCACAAAACACTTTTGAAGAAATAACTGTGTGTCTTTTAGCTCTGATGTACCTCATCACCTGTGGAACATGGCATAGTGCCATTGGCTTTTCCAAAATTATCTCAGCCATTATAAGCAAAGAGACAGTGTCCTGACACTTGAAACTACCTTCTGTAAGTGCTGCTGCATTGAGAGAAAAAGTGCTAGTCTGGAGAGGAAAAGTGTAAGCATAAAACTGATGTCTCAATTCAAATTTTTATTTTAAGCTTCCCTTTTAACTACTTGTAAGCCATCCTGACTTTAAAAAGCAAAAGGATGTAAAGCATCAACTAAAGCATATTTAAGTTCTATTTTTCCTTCTGTCTGGCTAATCAAAAATGTTGTATGTATCTCAATAATTTCATGCCAAAAGAGCATGGACATATATTGGCAAATTCTTCTTAAGGGCTCATTCAGACTGAATCAGAGCATGATTCAAGATAAAAAGGAATTTAAAAATCTTTCCACTATGATCATTGGAATTAACTCATTCCTTTAATAGCCTTAATTCATGGTGGGAAACCCCACAGCTATGCAAAAAGTTCATACCTATAAAGAAAAATCCATAGGTATAAAAAAGTGTCAATTGTCAAGAAGACGTGTTTATATAAGGAGCAAACAAATAGGTTTATTAATCTTAAGAAGGAAAAACTCAATAGTGATAGGAAAGATATGAGAAGCAATCATTATGTTGATGGTGCATTAGTTTACTGTGCCATTTTCATTTCC
Organism: Macaca nemestrina; assembly: GCF_043159975.1. NCBI lineage: Eukaryota > Metazoa > Chordata > Mammalia > Primates > Cercopithecidae > Macaca > Macaca nemestrina. The sequence continues at coordinate 81,026,736 of NC_092131.1, forward strand.
AATTTTTCACCCTTCCTGGGTTTTGGGGTTACTCTGCACTCAAACTCCACTTAACACATTTAGAGAAAAATAAAAGCTAATAAATCACAAGAGCACACTGAAACACATAGAGATAGCTCATGTGCACAAGAGATGCAAAATCAAATAAGATGTTCTATTTTCATCCCTTTTACTCGGCATATATAGTAAAGCAAAACAGTTGGGTTCATCCAAACATGGAACATAATTCAAATTTTTCCATAATTTTTCTGAGAACTGTTTTGTCATGTAAATTATTGAGTGTATCTTTGCCTGAAATTAAAATGTCAAAGTATCACTTTTTATAGAATATTAATTTATTGTGCCTTTAACTGAAAAAGTCATCATACTGGAACAAAAAGAGACATTGTCAAAAATACAATGCAAATTTTCAAGAACTACCATAGTAAATCGTTTTTAAATGAACAGGCATTATGTTAGGTAGTTCTGTTTTCTCCCCAGTTTATTGTCTAACTCAATATATTTTTGAAAGGGAAAACAGAAGTATTAATAAAATATTTGCAATATTTTGTAAGGCACTCTGAAGACAGCACACAGTAGCTTTTAATAACATAAACACACATACAATTACTAATGCAACAGTCTGTTCATTATGGAAAAATAAGTTTTGTCAAACATCATATTTGCAGATATCAGATATATAGAAGTCAAGGATATCTTTGCTTTCCCTAAAAACTCAGGAAGTAGTGACAAAAGACTCAAGGTTTTGTTTAATTTAAGGACAACTGCTCAACAAGGTGCAGCTGTTTCTGTAGTTTCTCAGGATTCAGTGTGTCATTCCCTCCACCCCACACTGTGGTGTGATGTGCTTTGTCATAATGACTGTGAGGCAAAACATTTTTTCCTTATCAGTTTATTATCAAAAATATTAAAAGGACTAGATTAGAGATTTTACTTAATTCAGCCTCAATGAAGATGTGTACAGTGTTGCAACAGGCAGGACATAGTATATTCCACTGACTCATGAGATAAATGCTGTCTTTGTTTAGGCCCCAAATTCTTTCAGCATCATCACTGAAGTACGAAATCGGCATGTCAAATTAATTTGTGCTCTTTTCACCTCACATTGATTAGCACAAATTAAGTTTCACACTCATCACCTAGAGCAGTTAAGGAGTACCAAATTCCATTATTTCCTTCAACTTCAACTTCAATAATTCCATTATTTCCTTCAACTATAGTTTTTGAAATTTCTCTTTCCATATTTTCTATTTAATAAATGCCTGTAGTGTTCATTTCAAAGCAATGATGTGAAATAAAGTTTCTCACAGCATGTCTCAGATATTCCTCAGTGTTGAAAGATGGTGTTTAGAAACACCTGTAAATTTCACAGCTAATAGTTTCAAAAGACGTACCCAATAATTAATTAAACAATAAGTATGACCTTAAAGATTTTAAATATTACATGAATTTGCATCATGAAAACCCACAGGCATACTGCCAATACCTGGATTATATTCATTTACATAAAAAATCAAATGTAGATGTATCACATCACAGAAAATCCTAATATGTACAAAATATGAGGTTTTAAACTGCTTTTCCTACTTTAGGTAGTTTCCTATTAACTCAAAAGGGAGTTAGTGAAGGAGGAATTTTGCTGAGAGTCTATATTCCAAATGTTCTCATAGAAACTCTGTTTATGTTAAAGTTTTATAAATGTAAATACAGGGAAAATATGATTAGAAATCTATAATGATGCATATATTAAATAATGGGCTGAAGGAGAAATATATTTAATTAATACATGAATATATTTTTGTATTTCATCACATTATTCAAATAATGTGAAAATATTATAGTAATAAAAAGTCAGATTAAGCAGCCTGTAAAGTTATAGAAACATTTTAGCAAACTTATGTAAAACAAGACTGCAAACAAACACTTTCTCTTTAATATTTGAACAGTATTTACTAATTCATTTCAGACATGTTCTCCTGTAGACTGAGAAATTTGTTTTCAAGAGAAGGTACGTGGGGGAGGGAAAAGAATAGAAGGGGAAAGTTAGAAAGGATTCCTGCAACGTAATAATGGAAAACTCCAAGATAGGTTCTAGTATGTCCACATCCTAAGCATCACAGTATTAATATTGTGGTTTATGACACTGTGTTTTGTGATTGATTCTGCCATCTTTCTATCGCAACTACAGTGAACACTAAATTCAAGGACCAAACTGGTGCCTTTCATTTACTCGGTTATCTGATCATTATCTGTTTCTCTCAATGTCTTACAAAATACTGATGCTCAAGAAAAATCCTCTGGATGTTTCTGTCCCTTGTGCTTTGTTATAGACTGAATGTTTGTGTTTGCCACCCGCTATGTCCATATGTTGAAACTCTAACCCGCAATGTGATAGAGGCATAGTCTTTGGGAGCCAATCAAGTTTAGATGAGGTCATGAGCGTAGGGCTCTCAGAATGAAATTAGAGTCTTTATGAGAAGAGAAAGAGGCCAGAGCTCCCTTCCTCTCTCCAATGTGAGGATAAAATGAGAAGGTAACATGTAGGTATGCGAGTCAAAAAGAGGGCCATCACCTAGTACCAAATTTATTACCACCTTGATCTTGAACATCCTAGACTCCAGAACTATGAGAAATGTCTGTTGTTTAAGCCATGGTATTTTGTTATAGCAGTTTATGCTGTACATCCACTTCATGTACACAACTATACTACCCTATAATACCATGGGAATATGATTTGAAATATGACAATTAGTAGGAAATACCAACTCTAATACCATATTCTTGACTCTGCTCTTAAAGAAAAAATAACAATACAAAATGCTGTAATGTTTTCTGTCTCTTTTAATTGCAGAATATAGTCACTTACGTGTAAAGTGGACATTTTAATGACAAAACTGTGTAGGACACCAAAATATTTTTATTAATTTATATCTAATAACTATAATGTATATCTAATTTCCTTACCATGTTATTTTGTCTATTCATAATCAAATGCTCATTATTTTAAGAGTCAAACTATTATTACAGATGTATCTGCAATTAACTGGTATATTTCAGTTTAATGTAGTAATTTCAATACCTAGAACAAGTCTTTCCATGGATTTCCGAGCAATGAATAAATTTTCATTAATGTACATATTAAGCACACCTTGATTAACTCTAATACTTTCTTAGACAGTGATTCCATACATTCAATGCTCTGTCATGGTCTCTCATTTTTCTCTCTGGCCATCACTGGGAGCCAGTTGGATGCAGAAAAATGAAACACCTCATGCAATAATATAATGCGCTAATGACATAAATGGAAAATATTCATTAAAATTCTAAGGGACATGTGGTCATCAAGAGTAGACTTTTCATCTTATGTCCCTGGAATAACTCACAGAGACTAGCATGTACTAAGTTCTTGGTATATTTCCTGAATTGGTTAATTAAGAAAAAGTAACAGGCACTCTACACAGCACAAAGCATTAAAAATAAAGTACATTGATGCAGTGGCTCACACCTGTAATCCCAGCACTTTGGGAGCCTGCGGCAGGCAGATCACGAGGTCAGAAGATTGAGACCATCCCGGCTAACACGGTAAAGCCCCATCTCTTCTAAAAAAAAAATACAAAAATGGTAGCCAGGCACGGTGGTGGGCGCCTGTAGTCCCAGCTACTTGGGAGGCTGAGGAGGGAGAATGGCATGAACGTGGGAGGCAGAGCCTTCAATGAGCTGAGATCCTGCCACTGCATTCCAGCCTAGGTGACAAAGTGAGACTACGTCCAAAAAAAAAATTGAGGGTCCAACTCTGGAAGAAAATACAGTCTAAGGAGGGGGGCTTATTCATACTGAGGACTAATCAAACTAATTAGTAATGAGAATAAAATTCAGATTTTGATAAGCTCCCAAGTATGCTGTGTTTATTTCTATGCCAATAAACACCTGAAAGTGCTCTGCTCTTTCACCTCTAGTTGACCTCAAGGATCTGCACAAATTGGAAATGAAGGATAAGGCATAATTGTAAACTCCTGAAGAGCTAAGTTCGTGCCCCCAATACACACAAAGATCCCTTCTACAAAGATTGCGAGACTTACTGATTCAAGGAATTTGAGAAAGTTTCTGCACACTCTTTATTGACCACTAAGTTAACTGGAACAGAGACTTCAATGGCCACATGCAATGAAAAAATATAGACTTTAAAGAATTAGTCCAGGAAAGTCACTAAACAAACAAACAGCAACAAAAAAACCTGGAGAGAAACAGGAATCTCTTTTCCAAATTTCACATTAGATTATTGCAAATGTCATTTTTACACACACACACACACACACGTGAGACATGTAGATAAACAAAAAAGCATTACCTATAAACAAGAAAGAAAAAACAAAGGAGTTAATAGACACTGTCCCTGAGGAAAATCAGATGTTGGACTTATTAAACAAATATTTAATTCTGCTATTATAAATACATTCAAAAAATAAAAACTAAAGGAAGCCATATCTCAGGAATTAAATGAAAGTATGAGAACTATGCCTCACCACATATATAATATCAATTAGGAGACACAATAAAAAGAACCAAGTGTAAATTATTTAGTTGAAAAGCAAGATCACTAAATGTAAATTCACTAGCAGTGCTCAACAGCTGATCTGAGCCAACAGGAAAAAGAAACAACAAACTTGAACATAGGTCAACTGAGATTTCTCAATTATTTCAGAGGAATGGAATGGAAAAAGAAATGTATGTAATTAAGCAAGTGTCAGAAAACTGTGTGACACCTTCAAATGTACCAATCTATGCATAATGGTAGTCAAGAAGGAGAAAAAAGAGAAAAAGGTAGAAAGAATATTATAAAGAATAATAGCTGAAATTTTCCAAAATTGGTAAAGAACAGTAATATATACATTTAAGAAGCTCAAGGAATCCAAGTAATAAACTTGAAGACATCCACACTCAGACACATTACAGTCAAATTGACAAAGGTCAAAGACAGAGAGAAATCAAGAAGAAAATATCTCATCACACATAAGGGATCATCAATAAGATGAAGGACTGACTTTGCATTAGTAGTAATGGAAGTCAGTAGGCAATGGGATGATATACTCAATTACTGGATAAAAAGAGACTCTCAACTAAGAGTCAATAATTGAATTGTTTGTATTTCAAAGGATAAATACTTGAGGGGATGAATGCCCCATTCTTCATAATGTACTTACTTGACACTGCATGCCTATATCAAAACATCACATGTACCCCATAAATATATATGCCTACTATATACCCAGAAGCAGTTTTTAAAATTTTTTAAATGAATAAATAAGAATTCTATATCCAGCATTTATATCCACAGTTTTTGTATTTTATTAAAATTAACTTGATATTAATCAAACGTGACTGAAGAAAGTTAATATGCTGTTTATAATCCCTAGGGCAACAATTGAAAAATAACCCAAAGTACAATACAATAAACAACAAGGGAATTAATATTAAGCATAAATGGATTAGGCACTCCCATCACAGGCAGAAATTGACAGAATAAATTTGAAAAAATAAAATGCCAATTCCTATCTACAAGAGACATGCTTTATAATCAAACATACAAAGAGATTGAAAGAAAAAGCATGAAAACCTGTATACAATGCAAACGTTAACCAAAAGAGAGCTGAATGGTTATATCAGGTTTAACATGATTTGGGTGTGTCCCCACCTGAATCTCACCTTGAATTGTAACTCCCACAATTCCCACATGTCATGGGAGGATCCCTGTGGGAAGTCATTGAATCATGGGGGTGGGTCTTTCCTGCACTGTTCTTCGTTTAGTAAATGAGTCTCATGAGATCTGATGGTTTGAAAAATGGGAGTTTCCCTGCACAAGCTCTCTCTTTGCTTACCGCCATCCATTTAAAATATGACTTGCTCCTCCTTGCCTTTCACCTTACACCATGATTGTGAGGCCTCCCCAGCCACATGGAACAGTAAACCCAATAAACTTCTTTCTTTTGTAAATTGCCCCATCTTGGGTATGTGTTTATCAGCAACGTGAAAAAGGACTAATATAGTAAATTGATACCAGTAGAGTGGGGCATTGCTGAAAAGATGCCCAAAAACACAGAAGCAAGTTTGGAACTGGGTAACAAGCAGAGGTTGGAATAGTTTGGAGGGCTCACAAGAAGGCAGGAAAATGTTGGAAAGTTTGGAACTTCCTAGAGACCTGTTGAATGGCTTTGACAAAAATGCTGATAGTGATATGAACAGTAAGGTCCAAGCTGAGGTGGTCTCAGATGAAGATGAGGAAATTGTTGAGGATTGAAGCAAAGATGACTTTTGTTATGTTTCAGCAAAGAGACTGATGGCATTTTGCCCCTGTCCTAGAGATTTGTGGAACTTCGAACTCAAGAGAGATGATTCAGGGCATCTGGTGGGAGAAATTTCTAAGCAGCACAGCATTCGAGAGGTGACTTGGGTCCTGTTAAAGGCATTCAGTTTTATAAGAGAAGCAAAGCATAAAAATTCAGAAAATTTGCAGCCTGACAATAGGATAGAAAAAGAAAATCCCATTTTTTGAGGAAAAATTCAAGCTGGCTGCAGAAATTTGCATAATTAATGAGGAGCCAAATACTAATCCCCAAAACAATAGGTAAAATGTCTCCCTAGAATGTCAGAGATCTTCACGGACTCCCTCCTATCACATGCACAGAGGCCTAGGAGGTAATAAACATGGTTTTGTGGGCCAGGCCCAGGGTCTCTGTGCTGTGTGCATTCTAGGGACTTGATACCCTGTGTCCTAGCTCCTCCATCCATGACTAAAAGATGCCAAGGTAAAGATAAATCTTTGGCTTCAGAGGATGCAAGCCCCAAACCTTGGCAGTTTCTACATGGTGTTCAGACTGTGGGTGCACGGAAGTCAAGAATTTAGGTTTGGGAACTCCCTGTAGATTTCAGGGGACGTATGGAAATGCCTAGATGTCCAGGCAGATGCTTGCTGCAGGGGCGAGGCCCTCATGGAGAATCTCTGCTAGGGCAGTGCAGAAGGGAAATGTGGGCTTAAAGCCCCCATACAGAGTCCTTACTGGAGCACCACCTAATGGAGCTGTGAGAAGACAGCCTTCATCCTCCAGACCCCTGATTGGTAGATCCACCCACAGCTTGCACCGTGTGCCTGGAAAAACCACAGACACTCAACACCAGCCTGTAAAAGTAGGTGGGAGAGAGGCTGTACCCTGCAAAGCCACAGGGGTTGTGCTGCCCAAGACCATGGAAACCCACCTCTTGCATCAGCATGACCCAGATGCAAGATATGGAGTCAAAGGAAATCATCTTGGGGCTTTAATATTTGACTGCCCTGCTGGATTTTAGACTTGCCTGGGGCCTGTAGTCTCTGTGTTTTGGCCAGTTTCTCCCATTTGAAATGACCGTATCGCCACTGTAACTAGGAAGTAAATAGCTTCCTTTTGATTTTACAGCCTCATAGGCAGAAAGGACTTGCCTCGTCTCAGATGAGACCTTGGACTGTGGACTTTTGAGTTAACGCTGAAATGAGTTAAGCCTTTAGGGGACTGTTGGGAAGGCATGATTGGTTTTGAAATGTGAGGGCATGAGATTTGGGAGGGGTGAAGGGAGGAATGATATGGGTTGGCTCTGTCCCCACCCAAATTTCATCTTGAATTGTAACTCCCACAATTCCCATATGTTGTGGGAGAAACCAGGTGGGAGGTTATTGAATTATGGGGGGCAGGATTTTCCTGTGTTGTTCTCATGATAATGAATGAGTCTCGTGAGATCTGATGGTTTTAAGAACGGGAGTTTCCCAGTTGGGCGCAGTGACTCACGCCTGTAATCCCAGCACTTTGGGAGGCCAAGGAGGGTGGATCACGAGGTCAAGTTGTCAAGACCATCCTGTCTAACACGGTGAAACCCCATCTCTACTAAAAATACAAAAAGTTAGCTGGGCGTGGTGGCAGGCGCCTGTAGTCCCAGCTACTAGGGAGGCTGAGGCAGGAGAATGGTGTGAACCCAGGAGGTGGAGCTTGCAGTGAGCCGAGATCGCGCCACTGCACTCCAGCCTGGGTGGCAGAGGGAGACTCTGTTTCAAAAACAAAACAAAACAAAACAAAAAAATGGGAGTTTCCCTGCACAAGCTCTTTCTTTGACTGTCCCCATCCATATAATACGTGACTTGCTCCTCCTTGCCATTCACCTTCCACCATGATTGTGAGGCCTCCCCAGCCATGTGGAACTGTAAATCCAACAAACCTCTTCCTTTTGTGAATTGCATAGTCTTTATCATCAACGTGCAAATGGACTAATACAAGGTTCAATAGACTTTGAGACAAAACTTTTACTAGAATAACATTTTATAATGAAAAGTGAATAATTCATTGGGAAGACATAACAATTAAAATAATCGTGTTCCCTGCAAAGTTTGTATTGAAACTTAGTCCTCAATGTAACATTATTAAGAGATGTGGCCTTTTGGAGGTGAATAAATCATAGGGACTCCACCATCATGGATGAGGTTAGCACCTTTATAAAATAGCTCAATGTTCAGGGATGCTCTTTTGCCCTTCTCCCTCAGCCCTGTAAGGACATAGTAACAAGGTAACATTTTGGAAGCAGAGAGCAGTTCTCATCAGGCAGGAATGTTGGCACCTTGATCCTGGACTTCACAGCCTCCACAATTTTAAGAAATAAATCCATATTCTCTATAATTACTCAGTTTTAGGTATTTTGCTATGGAAGCACAAATGGACTATGAAGTAGCATATATAGAACTAGCAATGGATCTCCCAAAATACAGAAATCAAAAACTAACATAAGTGAATAAATTAATAAATAATTCTACAATAATAGTTGGAAACTATAATACCTCATTTGAAATAATGAATAGGACTCTTAGGCAGAAGATTACAAGGAAATAGAAGACTCAACAACACTATAAACCAAGAATACCCAACAAACATTTTTAAACCCTCCACCTAACAACAGAGAAAAACACATTCTTCTGAAGCACACCAAGAACATTCTTTAAGAAAAAACATATATTAGGCCATAAAACAAATCTTAATAAATTAAAATGAAAGAAATCATACAAATTAACATAAGAGAAATCACAAAAAGTATGTTCTAGCCCCAAAACAAATTGAAATAAGAAGCAAATTTGATAATTTAAACAATATGTGGAGATTAAACAATGCACTCAAATTCCCAATAGGTTAAACAAAAAGGAGATTACAAAATAGTTGGAGATGTATGAAGATGAATAAACAACATCCCAGAAGTTAAGAAATTCAGTTAAAATATTGCTTAGAGAAAAATTTATATTTATGCATGCATCTAAATTGAAAGATATCAAATTAATTTAACTTTCCACATTAAGAAATGAGAAAAAAATGAGTAAAGTGAACCCAAAGCAAGGACAAAGAAGATAATAATAAAGATTATGATACATATGAATTAAATAATTAATTTAAAAAAGAGGAATCTGCAGAATCAAAAGTTGGTTTACTAATTTTTTATTAGATTTGACAAGAAAAAAATAGAAAATAATCAAATTATTGAAATCAGGAATTAAGGAGAAGCCACTATTACTGACTTTATAGAAATAGAAAATAATTACAAGAATACCATGATCAATTATACGACAACAAAGTCAAATAGAAAGTTTCCTAGAAAGGAATTAACAGCTGAAACACTCTCAAGAAGAAAAACAAAATCTGAATAAAACTACAAGAGGTTAAATTTGTAATTTAAAAGCTTTCTAGAGAGAAACCCTAGCCCAAGATGTCTTCACTGGTGACTCCTACTAAACATTTAAAGAAGAATTATTACCAAGTCTTCTTATTTATTTATTTTTTTTCAAATAGTAGAAGCACTAGGAACATGTCTCAAGTCATTCTCTTAGGCTAATATTATCCTAATAACAAAACCAGACAAAGACATCACAGAAAAGAAAGCTACACTCCAATTCTCCTGTGAGCATAGATTCAAAAATTGTCAATAAAATACTAGCAAACCAAATTTAGCAGCCTATTAAATTAATTATAACATCAACAGCAAACCTACAGTTAATATCGTACTTAATATAAAACTGAACAGCGTCCACCTAAGCTGACAACAATATAATGGTCTCTTCTTTCACCGTTCCTATTTAATATTGTACTGGAAGTCCAAACTAGGGCAATAGACAATAAAAAGAAATGAACAATATGCATATTGAAAAGCAAAAAATAAAAGTCTTTATTTGTAGATGATACGATTTTCTTTGCAGAAAATTCCAAATAAATTTGCAAATAATTTGGAACTAATTATTGAGTATTGGCAGGTCCCAGGATACAAAATCCACATACAAAACTCTATTGCTTTCATATCTAACAAAATATGCACAGTATCTCTAGAAAAAAAAAAAATCTATAAGATGCCGAAGAAAGAAATCAAGAATATCTAAATAAAAACTGCAATCCATCTTCATGGATTGAACAATTCAATATTGATAAATAAGACAAATTCTTCCCAACTTAATCTATACATTCAAAGCTATCTTTTTCAAAATCTCAGTTGCATTTTTAATTGAAATTGAAAAACTTATCCTAAAACTTATGTGGCAATTCGAGTGTTCCCAGTATAGCCAAAACCATCTTGATAAAGAAGAACAATGTTTTGATACAGGATTTTTTCTCAACCTCTTCACTGGTCTTTCAATGGGGTGCCCAGTTTACTCAACCCGCAGCACTCAACCTCTTGCAGGAGGGAGCACTTCAGCAAGCGAGTGCAGGATCTGGCTGGCTGCTTTGGGTGCCTGCAGGAACAAGCTCCATGTGGGCACTGTGGCAGCACCCAGGTAGGGGTGCCTGTGACCCCTGCAGCCTCAGAGGTTGTGTTAAAGTGCTCTCTTACCTCTACTGTCCATGGACAATAGTGTGTTATCACCTTAGTGAGCCTCTTGCCTCATGTGATGAGGGACCCACCAAATGCAGGTACCCAGCAAGGATAAAGGACTAATGTGACAGCAGCCTTTCTTGGGTACCTGCATTTGGTGGGTCCTGAGCTCTTGTCCAGCATCCAAAAGGAATGAGGTTGTGTGGACACTTGAAGGATGGTGGAGGAGGATGATTTTATTTAGCAGTGGAAATGGCTCTCAGGGAAGAGAGGAGCTGGAGAGGAGATGGGACAGGCAGTTAATCTTTCCTGCAGTTCAGCTATCTCCAGAGAGCTCTTCTCCAAAGTTAAGCCATCTGCCCTCTAAAGTCAAGCCATACCTGTGAAGTCAAGTCGCCTTTCTCTACTCAAGCTGTTTCTCTCTTCTAGCAACAGAGTCTGCGGTGTTTCATAGACACAGGATGTGGGGGTGGGGCAGGCCATAGGTAGTTTTAGAAAAGGCAACATTTGATTCGTAAAAAGACATTATTCAAAAAGAGCTAATTGTTAGAGAGCAGGCAAACAGGGATAGAAGTTCTCACGTTGGGTCAAGGGTTTCAGGCTTTTTGGCTTGATGGTGGGGTTTCACCAGGTACTCACCCTTGCCTGCGTCTATCAGTTTGAAGACTCACACTTTTCAATTATAAGACTTACTACAAAGCTAGTAATCAAGAAAATTTGGTACATATAGAAAGGACCATACAGGTGGTAAATATAGAAAAGCTAACATACATACCAATTTATGAACAATTGACTTTCGACATGGAGTCTGAGACAATTCAATCATGAAAGAATAACTCTTCAACAAATTTTCCTGGGAGACCTGCACACAAACACGCCAAAGAATCAACTTGTACCCTGTATCTCATATCATATGAAATATTAAGTCCAAATGGATCACAGGCCTCAAGGAAAGAGCTAAAACTATAAACCTCTGAGAAGAAACCATAGCTGTAAGTTTTTATGATTTGGGATTAGCCAAAGAACTTTTAGATATGATGCCAAAAGCACAAGTAATGCAAGAAAAGGCAAATAAATTGAATTCCATCAATTTTTTTTTTTATATTCAAAGGAACCATTGAAGATGAGAAAAGACAAGAGAATGATATCCGGATTATATGAAGAACTCTTACAAATTAACAATAAAAGTACAATACAATTTAAAAAGGACAAATATTTCTAATAGATGGTTTTCCAAAGAAGAAAAATATCACCATAAGTTCCAAAAAAGAGAGACAAATGATCCGTGGCCATGTGCAAAGATTTTAAATATTAGATAATTGCAAATACAAACCACAATGGGATACTAATTTCACTCAGTAAAATGGTTAATATTAAAAGTTAATAAATAAGTCTTGACAGGGTGTGAAGAAATTACAATCCTGGTACATTGCTTCTATGAATGTAAAATAGCACAGCTACTTTGGAAAAACAGTTTGGCATTTCTCCTAAATGTTAGACATGGAGTTACCATTTATACAAGCAATTCCATTCCTGGGTATATATTCAAGAAAAATAAAGACATATATCCATACAAAACCTTGCAGATGACTAGTCATCATGACATTATTTATAATGGTAAAAACAAGGCAACAACCCAAAGCCTATTAACTAATGAATGGATAAATAAAATGTGATATACCCATGATGTGCAGTATTATTTTTCCGTAAAAAGCAGTAAAGTGCTAGTACATGCTACAATATTGATAAACCTTGAAAACATCGTGAGTGAACTAAGGCATTAACAAAAGACCACATACTGTGTGATTTCATTTATATAGAATTTACAGAATAAGTAAACCTATAGAGACTGTATATATTTGTGGTTGCCAGAGGCTGGGGGAGAGAGTTGGAGACTGAGTACAAATGGATATGGAGTTTCATTTTGGAGTTGTAAAAATGTTCTAAAATTAGAGTGGTGATAATTACACAGCTCTGTGAGTATACTGAAAAATCAAAAAGTTTTACACTTAAAAGAGAGAATTTTGCAGTTTTTGCATTATATTTATCTAGCTAGCAATCTAGCTACCTATCTAACTAAGGGAATTAGGTTCAGGAAGATGAAAGAAAGGCAGCTACAGCCTCTTACATTCCAGGTGAGATGCTCCTGTCATTGCTTCGGTCTCTGTAACTATGGAATAGCCCATTCCCTCCTTCATTCCTTGGCCATGTATAGTCAAAAAAATGCATATTAATGACAAAATGGAGGCACTCTTACTTTGTCTGAAGAATGTATTTGTGAAATAAAATTAACATACATTAACAACGTATTAGTCAAAAAACAGCTTTTGAGCAAAAAATACTGCTAAAGAACTTGATTGCTTTAGGGTACCAGATGAAGCTGTTGGCTCCCAGGTTTGATCCACCAAAGGGAAAAGAAGCCAGAGACAAGGAAGAAAGACTGTATCCTCTAAACAATTCCAAAGAACTCTCATATCTTCCCAGTACCAGGCCTTTCAAGTGAACCAGAAAGACTTATGGATATGATACGAAGAAAAGATGTGTTTTGTTAAGGATACCAAGATGAAGAACAAATAAAATATAAGGCAAATGGAAAATGGGGGTCAAAATTAAATAAAGACTTCCAACACAGTGCTTCTTTGAAACAGACCCTTAATATAGCTCATAGCTACAGTGGTTACTGTCCTTGTCATGTAGCTTATGGTGAATTTCAGATCATTCTCCTTCAAACAGTGTTAAACGTATGTTAATGTATGTTGATAAAAATATTACTGTAAGTTATACTTTATAATTTAGATATTTTATATTTGTATTTATAATTTAGGTAACATACATATACCTTAATTATTGTTTTCCAATCAAGGTAGTGAGAAGTACCTGTGAAAATACCTTGACATATAAATTCCATAACCATATCCCAAATTCATTGAAGAAGACTACCTAGGCATGATGACCAGTTATCTGCATTAAGAATACAAATCATAATAATAATAACAAACTTGGAGTACGATTTTATGATCAGTCAGGTTTATAAATTACTAGTCAACATTGTGAAAGGCAAAACACACAAAAAGGATACCATGCAGAAGTCTAAAAACACATAATTTGAAAACTGCAATGTGTAAATTAAGAGTCTAAACAGAGAAAGTGGTTTGTGTGAATATACATGGCCAGGGAGTAGCAACATTGCAAAATTACCTAGATTTACTAAAAATAATCTTCTATTGGCTGAGCTCATGCTTTCCTTTTTCTTCAGTTTCCATAGATAGACCATAAAATGTAAGATTTGATGCTACATAATATAATACAGTTTGTTAAATTAGCTCTGAAATCTCTTCAAACTTAAGGGTCAATTAATAAATATTTCACTTTTGTATATTATAAATATTAGAAAAGACATAAAATTAAATCACTTTTAAATCTTCGTGTGTACTTATGAGTTTGGAAAATCATTTCACCCAGGGTGAAAACGTGATACGGAACATAGAAATTGCCTCTGAGGGAGCATAATATAGGTTTGTAGAGTAGGAGGAATATTTCATTTATATTATGTAAAGTTTTATAATGTTTTTTCAGAAATTCAGACTCACAAATTAGAGTTTTACAATTTTAAAGGTGTACAGAATAATAAAGGAATGAAAATCTAACTTATTCAAGAAAACCCATTAGATTCGCTTTTCTATTGCTAATCTGTAGCATAAGTTTAGAAGGTTAAAATGAATACATTTATCATGTTATAGGATCTGTGGGTCAGGAAACCAGGTACATCTTAACTAGGTCTTCTGTAAGGATGAAATTACTGTATTGACCTAAGATGGATTCTCTGGTGGGTCAACTGGGGAAGAGTCACCTTCTAGACTCACTCAGGTTGACAGAACAATTAATTTCCTTGTGACTGTATGACTGAAAGCCTGACTTCTTCCTGGAGGTTGGTTGGAAGTTGCCTTCAGCTCCTGTAAGTGTCCCTTGGTTCCTTGCCATCTGGTTCTCCCAAAATGGCTATGTACTTCTCCAAAGACAGAAAGGCCGTATTATACAACATAATGACAAACATCACATTTCCATTTCATCACCTTTATCCTATTCTATTGATTAGAAGAAAGTCATAGGTAACATTTTACACTCAAATGTAGCAAGTCGCACAAAGATGTGCATGGGAACCATGGGTGGGCCACCTTTGAGTCTGTTTGCTGCACCCACTGACACAATTCTCATCCTACTCACCCAGATTTCGTACATTCTGGTTTACCCTATATCTTACCAGGTGAGTTATGACTCAGTTTTCTGGATCTTCATGATATAGCAGATACTGTATTTTGGAAGAAAAGAATACAAAAATTCATTTAGAATCATTTTGTGTCAGGCATTTTGGTCAGCACTAGAAGAAACTCATGTTTCTTACAGCATTCCTATAAAATGAGTAGAACAAGTTCTACTTTCTGATGAAAACTTGGACTCAATTATACTTTCTTGTGTGATATAAATAGCAAATTCTGGGGTGTGAATTTCAACCAATGACCTTCCTCAATCCAAAGGTTTTTCTCTTTCTATTTTACTATATTACCATATTAATAGACTGGGGGTTACAAACTAGTTTCATTTACTCCCCAGTTTGAACAAGACAGTACATGTTGAAAGAGGCAAAAATGAAAAGAATATGAAAAAATGGACAGAGATATTAAATCAACTCACATAAGGTTTCATAATAAGTACAGTTAATTCAGTTTATACTACATCTAATTACTTGATTGCAAATACTCAACTTAGACACTTAAGTTATCCCTTAGCAATGAACCTTTTTGATTATGTAGATAAATTTCCATGGGTATATATCACATTTGGGTTTTAAAAGGAACAATAAAAGAACACAGAGCTTTCTCCAAATAGGTTTTCCTTTGACAGTCACATGAGTAATAAAATTCACTTAGATGTTTCAATTTTCATTCATAATTGGCAACAGTAATTTCTACATTTCAGATTAATTACTAAGAATTTTCATTCCCCATAGGTGGCAGCATAAACTTCAATAGAATATTCATTACTAGCAATATTAGCTCAGATCTTCTTCTATAATAACAGCAAAAGTACTATTCTGAGGGTTTTCTGAGTCCACTGAGTCCATCTTTTGAATCTATTTAAAACTCTTAATGTAGGACAGTCATGAGTAATTTATTTTATTGAAAGGATAGGACTATAATTTCACATTATTTTTCAAGATAGCCATACCACTTAGCAATGAAAAAATGAAAATAAAGAACTAAGATTAAAAGTCAAAATTAATAGTGGTTTTAATTGATATGTTTGTGTGGTCAATATGCTACTCTTAGGATTGACAACCTGAGGTGATTTTATATTGATAAATGCACTCACTTATTGTACATTGAATTCTACATCTTGTGTATATACAGTATGTACATGTGCACAGTACTATATATAATACTATGTATTTTGTTTTCTAATTGAATCAGAGCCCCTGACCTATACATATTTTAAGTTTGCTCATTTCTTTGAATTTCCAAAGCAAAGAAAAGAAAGGTGTATGCTTGCACTTAAAAGAATGCCAACAGAGTCAATCAATTATAAGTGTATTTTTGCATCCCCTTGGAAACACTGGAGAAATTTTCACTCTCCCAAGTGTCATATTTAAATCCTACTTACTTAGATATTAAAAAGGAAAAAAAAAAGAGACTTCAGTTGCTCTTAGCTTTAGGTTTATGTTCAATTGGAAAGATGTCTTGCCTTAGAGTGTTTTAACCATTTATTTATTCACCTATTTGCTGACTTTTTTATTATTCTTTTGTATAACATTAGCTCATGCTAATCCACTATATTCTAGATAAATGGAATACTTCAGAGAAAGCCTACTGGATTTTAAGTCAGGGGATATTTGAGCATATTTGCTTACCCTCAGGTGTGCCACTTTATGTTTCAAAAGGCTGGTAGCAGTTTTACCCTCAAATCCCTGCCTTTCATAACTTATCCTCTAGGATATGTTTCAAAACGAGGATGTATATTGTTGACAAAGAATTAAACGTAATAATCAGGCAATTAACCAAGGATGTTTGCAGCACTATATAAAGAGACAAATTAAGAAGACTACCATGGTATCCAGAAGCCATCTGTTAATGAATGTCAAGTTGATGATAAAGAAAATTGAGTTCCCTTGGCAGTTGGTTTTTCTCCAGCTGCATACATCAATAAAAGAGCCATCACAGACAAATCTGCATTTGTTGTTAATTTAGAAATGCAGTAGATAGGCATTGAGAAACCTCTAGTGACAACTTTTGATTCTGAAAGTTGATGGTAAGATTCCAGTAAAAGTTATACATTGGGCCTTGGATTGGCATTTAAGATATTGTTAATAGGGTAAAAAGGAAATCAGTACAATTCTGATATGTGTGCCCACACACAAATACAATGAAAATCTATTCAGAGTATGAAAAAATGCGTGAATAATTTCTGAAGTAATCAACCATACAAAGCATAGTCAATCATTTACACACATCTCAAACATTTAGTGTGGTATATATCCTAGCATAAGTCTCATGATGAAGCAGTACCAAAAAGAATCATAAATTTCGGTGGTCTTTATACCACATCTTGATAAAGACAATATCAAAGATGTAAGTAAGGTGTGCTTCAGAATGTTATCATTCTAATGCTCAATGGAAACTTCAAGAAGTTAACATAATGTCTTGAGATAAGTTGGAATCTAGAGTCAGGCAAAAGTGAAGCTAAATTCACACTTCATTCTTCATTAGTTATATGACTTTAGGCATATTACTTAATCTGTTCTAGTGCATGTGTAATAAAGATAATGACACTAATAATAACAACTTTGCAAAAATGTTAATAGGATAAAATGAATTAATAGGTGTCAAAACTTCTACAAAGTAAAACAAAATATTTTATCAATGGTTTATTGAAATATACTAATTGCTGAGAACTTTAAACTTATTGTGGAAAAGTCACTGGGCCAAAGTTCAGGAAATCCAGCTTGTTCTTCTAGCCTTGCCATAAATTAACTATGTGATCCTGTACAAATCATTTTTTTCTGGACCTTAGTTTACTCTTTCCTAAATTGAAGTTGGGATGGCGTGGAACTTAAAAAACCTCTATTAATTTTAAAATCCTATAATTCTAAGTTATTGAGTTACAGTTCAAAAATAAAGGCAGAATATAAAATAATGAATTTGTATAAGAAGAAAATTTTCAAATCATTGCAATCTCTTGCATGTGTGTTTACTACTGACTTAAAAAATTAAACAGTGGGAAAAGTCTGCTTCTATCATCCACTTAAGATTTTCATTTCTTATACATAATTTTATTAGAATGCATTTAATTATAATTAAACATGTGTTAAATTTATTCACTTAAGACACCTAGTTGAGCCAGATTAACTCAGAACTGTGTTTGACTTGTCCTGTACTACTAACTTTGAACTTTAGAATTGAAGACGACTAAAAAAATCTACTTATTTATTCTCTATTTAATGGTTGAGGAAACATAACATAAATGAGAGATGACTCTAAGTGACAGATAATTGGTTCTAGATCCTAGATTTACTGACTCCCAGACCACTCCTTTTCCACATCACATTTCACTATTTACATGTTTTATTTTTAACGATCTTGGACATGCATTCCATATCAATCACATTAAATGTTCCTGATACCTTATCTGGCTTTAAGTTAATTGTGAAAAAATTACCACATTTAGTTTTCTTTTATAACACTGAAAAATGGTTTTCTTTTGGATGCTATCAAATGAAATTTGTTTTTGGTTTCTCACTGCCACTTTAAAAGGCATCTAGTGGAAGAGACTTCCCATGCCATTGTATGAAAACTCAGCAAGCCCTATAGTTTTCAGTTTACTCTTCACTCTCCAATGCACTACATTCATTCTAGATTATAGCATACAGTTTTAATTCAGAAATATTAAGAGTTATTATAAGATAGTAACCAATATTTGACACTTCATTTAAAAATAAGACTCCTCTCCTTTTAGGCATGGCTGGTTTTTCCATTCACCTCTTTCACTAGTTAGCTGATGTTTTGAACCTAATGACTCTAAATGAATTTGGAATAAAATAAATACAAAGAGCAAGACTGTTGGCTATTTTGAATAGTTACTGCTACTACAGTAGCAAGTTTATTAAGTTAAAATTATAATATATATATACAGTACATAGTAGAATTTGGGATACGGAGAATAAATAAAAAGAAGCAGATCAAAGTATAACACTGATTTTGACAAAGGAGTAAAGGCAAACCAATGAGGGAAAGAGTCTTTTTAACAAATGATGCAGGAAAACTGAACATCATGAGCAAAAAATAATATTTTAAAGAAGCATGTACACACAGACCTTATACCCTTCACAAAAATTAACTAAAAATAGGCACTTAATGTAAACTATATAAAACTTTTAGAAAATATCATAGGAGAAAATGTAGATGGCCTTGTGTTTGGCAATTACTTTTTAGATAGAACAATGATGAATAAAGAAATAACTAATAATTTGAACTTTGCTAAAATTTAAAACTTCTTCTCTGAGAAAGACGCTGAAAAGAGAATGAGAAGACAAGCCATCGACTGCGGGAAAATATTTTCAAAAGCTCTATTTGAGAAAGGACTGCTGTCAAAACTACATAAAGAAATCTTCCAACTCAATAATAAGAAAATGAAGAACCCAATTACAAAATGGCAAAATATCTGAACAGACACCTCACAAAAGATGATATATAGGTGGCAAAAGAACATATAAAATGTTGTTTAAATCATATGTCATTAGGGAATTGCAAATTAAATCAGCAATAAGATACCACCACACATCTATTAGAATATCAAAATTCCAAACCACTGACAACACAAAACACTGGTCAGGGTGTGGACCAATAGAAACTCATACACTGGGGGTGGGAATGCACGATGGTGCAACCACTTTGAAAGGCAGTGTGGCAGTTTCTTATAAAATTAAATATACTCTTGTCATACAATCCAGCAATCACACTCCTTGGTATTTAACCAAATAAGCTGAAAATGTATGTTCCCACAGAAATCTGCACACCAATGTTTATAGAAGCTTTAATCATAATTGCCAAAACTTGGAAGCAGCTAAGATGTTCTTCAGTAGGTAAGTAAATAGGTAGACTGTGGTACATTTAGGCAGTGAAATAATATTCAACACTTAAGGAAACTATCAAGTCAAGAACAGACAAGAAGAAAACTTAAATGCATATTACTAGTGAAAGAAGCCAAGAAGCCAAACTGAAAAGTCTACATAACTGTATGATTCCAACATGATACTCTGGAAAAAGCAAAACTATGGAACTAGTAAAAAGATTAGCGGTTGCCAGAGGTAAGGTGGGAGGCATGAATAGACAGAACACACAGGATGTTTAGGGCAGATAAACTACTCTGTATAGTACTATAATGGAAGATACATGTCGTTGTACATTTGTGAAAACTCACAGAATGTACACCAAGAGTGAAACCTAATGTAAACTGTGGACATTTGTGAATATGATGAGTCTATGTAGCTCAGATTTTTTTAATGTGTGCTTTCGATGTGGGATGTTTATAGTGGTAAAGAGTGGATCAGAGGGAGAAAAGGATATATAAGAAATCTCTGTAACATTCTTGTGAGTAAAAACTGCTACAAAATATAAAGTACATACATTTTTACAAAGTAAAGCAGAATACTCTAATGATACATTATTTTAACAGTGCTGGCACAGAAAAATTAAAATTTTTGCAAGATAATTATATAAAGGGTTAGCTTTGGGTACAATCAGTTACAGGTGACAAAAATTTCAAAGTAAATGTTAAAATAGAGGAATGTCCTAAAATCGTAGGTAGAACATTTTTTAAAATTCCAGATTACTACTAAAAATATGAATTACACTACAAGATAGATAGAAAACAAAAGAAAAAAAAATCATGGATTGTAATTCAGGTAAGGTTATTCATTTCAGATGAGCTCTACACAATATCTAAAGAAAACGAATTGCTAACTGTTGTGATTTATGTTTTGTTGTTTCTTTCTAATTTGGTGCTAAGGTCTCTCTGTCAAGAGAAGAGTGGCCAT
This sequence comes from Macaca nemestrina, assembly GCF_043159975.1. NCBI lineage: Eukaryota > Metazoa > Chordata > Mammalia > Primates > Cercopithecidae > Macaca > Macaca nemestrina. Next base: position 81,047,683 of record NC_092131.1, read on the forward strand.
AAACCAAGATAGCCACTTTCTAGGAGAGTTCTGACCAGGGGAATGTTAGATTCAAGTGTGTGAATTAAGTGAGACACATAAGGAGGTGAAATGAATGTGTATAAAATAGAAGAAATGTATTACTTACAGATCCCAGTGCTGTTAAAGGTGCCAACAGGAGACCAGAGGTATGTCTGGGTAGGTTGAGGGGAGAGACAGGGAGAGCCTGTAGAACTGTTTCTCCATTGAGGCCCATGGGTGTTACCTCTTAGGTCTTCCTCTGGGGGTTGTGGATTGGCTAGTTTAAAGAAAACACCAGAAAAGGGGGAACGTGCTTACATGATTCTGGTATTACCACGGCTGGAAGCCATGGGATGTATTGGGATTTAGTCTCTGGGACGAAGAATTGATGGGCTATATCACAACCACACAGGGAGAGGAAGCTTTAACTAGACTAGAGGTAGTGAGGTCTAGCTGGATAGCAAATAACTTACATCAGGCCTAAAAATCAATGCTGAAACAACAATTGTATTAATTAAATTTATGGAATTAACTAAAGAATAGATGATTACATCAAGATTACCCAGGTAAATGTGATTATTTCCACAATATAAACTAACATATATATACTTCACATCAGTAAATTCGATATATTAGCTCATAATTACTGAGCAAAATATACTGCATAGAAAAGAAAGTCTGAAGGTATCTTAAATGATTAGAAGCAAAAAGTATTACTTAGCTGTGGAGATTCAGCATGCGATGTTAACCCTCAAATCAGAATTAATAAGTAATATTTATTTAGAAGCCAATAATATAGTCAATCAGTGTTGTTAAGTAGAAAATGTATATCCTTCCATATGGATCATTATATACCTCTGTTATAGCACTTACCACAATATATTCCATTGCCTTATTTAAATATACACAGATCTCATATGGGAAGCATTTGTATGATGACACTTGGCACAGTGCTTGGCAGATCCTTGCATATCAAATACATGAGCAAATGAGTGAACATCTGGGAATACATAGAGCCATAGGGGATATTAAGAGAATTATATTATTTAATATTTTCTAAATTTATGCTCAGAGCCAGTCCTACACACTTTAAAAATATTACACAGCTTAATTTTTTAATTACTTATGACATAAGTATTACCATCCCTAAAATGGAAAAAAAAGCCATTTAAGTTTCTTGTGACAGAAAATTCATAAATTGCATCAAGCTTTATATATAGATATATTTATAGATCTGAAAATTTGCACTTCCTTTATACTACATACCTAGAAATTGTACAGTTTCACTAACACTTTTTAATCAGAAAAGTAATTTGAAAATTAGAAACAGTAAATGTTTGGGTTTTTTTCCCAGGAGGGAAGATTAGAGGCTTTTAACATGCCTCAGCCACTTGGAAATAGCAAGACGCTACATAAAGATCAAGTCTGTAAGCTTCACTTCAAGAAGGAAAAGGTAATCTACCAGAATCATGAAGGAAACCCCAGATACTAGGGAGGAGAATGTAGGCAAACATCCCTTATGATGGCATTTAACTGGTAAAAATGGGTGAAGCCTCAGTATGTGAGAGAGGCATAGAGCCTCCGTCTGTGATTCATCTTTCCACTGAGGAGCCGAGGAACTCTAGCCAAGGTAGAGTATTTTGTTTCGCTCAAGCTGTGGAGCTAATCTGGGGAGGGACTTGAGATGCTGTAAAGGAAAGACACTAGGAAAAGCTGTAGACATTTTCCCAGACCCAGGACCAAGAGCAGGTCAATATTTTTAATCCAGGTACATACAACTCAGCCATTCTTTGGCCACCCAGTCGTGTGGCTGTGCAGGCATTTTAGTCTTGGGCTAGAGATTGGAGTGCATGATTGTGGAAAGCACCTCAACAGTAGGTGCTGGATTTGTGTTCTCCCCTGTCACGGGCATGGGGTGAGAGGAGAGGTGCTACAGCTGTAGTTTCTCCTGGGCATCAAGACTAGCAACCAGGGCCAGCTTAGTGACCTGAAACTTGTCTCTGTGTGCCATTTCTGGGTGTCCAGCCTGTTCTCCTGAGATTGTGGTGCATTGGAGTCCTATCTCCCCAACCTCCAGGCAGAAATTCAGGTGTTCATAGCACTCCTCTAACTGGATCAACAGCCTGAGCCAACCCTCCCATCTGGGCATAGATTGTTATGCAGCAAGGCTCTCTCCACTCTGCACCGAGGCAGATCTCCAGGCATTCAGGGTACCTACTTGCCTGGTTCAGCAGCCTGAGTTGCCTCATCCTTCCTGTGTAGGGATCTTGATGTAGGGGTCCCCTCTTTGCTCCCTAACTAGCTAGATATCCAGGCATTCAGAGCATCTGCTCACCTGGGAAAGCAGCCTGAGCTCCACACACCCTTAATATGCAGATATCTGGGTGCAGGGGGGCCCTCTCCACTCAACATCCAGGCAGATCTTCAGGCATCTGGAGCACATGCTCTCCTGGATTACGAGGGTAGCTACTCTCATTTCCATGCAGATAACTTGGAAACAATGAGGTTTTCCAGCTCTTTGCCTAGGCATACCTGTGGGCACTTGGTGGCTTCCCATTGGATTCTCCCTTGGTACTGGTTCTTGTGCTTGCCATTGAAGGATATGTAGGTGGTCCGTTGCAGTCTGGCATGACCCATCTTGGCCCCCACCCCCAGGGCTGAAGAGGGATCTCAGGCCACTGTGCACTCCAGGAATCAGCTAATTGCCTGAGGCAACAGAGAGCTTCTTCCAGTAATCAAGGGTCTAGTATATACCCAGTCACAGTGGCCGTAGCTGGCTCTTACCCATAAGCACCATTTACCGGTTCGTAGGTCAAACTGCACAGCCCAAAATAACACCTGCTAACAGAGTGCATAGAGGAGAAGCAAAGCCAAAAGGTCTTACAATTCTTTATGATCTCAGCGCCTAGCAAGGGAGTATAAGGGAAAGATAAAGTAAAAACACCAAAAGTATTATAGGAAAAGGAAGGGGAAAAAATCCTACCTGCACAAAAATACTTACAAAAATTAGAAGTGCCGGTGTCTCCAGATGACGAGGAAACAGCAAGAATTTTGGCACCATGAAAAATCGGAATGTAGTGATATCACCAAAGGATCACCTTCGTTCTCCAGCAATGATCACTAACCAAAATAGAAATGTAGAAATTATAGGTAAGGAATTCAAAGCATGAATTGAAAGGAAGCTTAACAAGGTCCAAGAAAAGGTTGAAAATCAATGCAGAGAAACTTCTAAAGCAATTCAGAAAGTGAAGGAAGAGATAAACATCTTAAAAAGAACTCAGAGCTTCTGGAATTGAAAAACTCACTTAAAGAATTTTTTTTTTAATTTATTTATTATTATTATACCTTAAGTTGTAGGGTACATGTGCATAACGTGCAGGTTTGTTACATATGTATACTTGTGCCTTGTTGGTGTGCTGCACCCATCAACTCGTCATTTACATCAGGTATAACTCCCAATGCAATCCCTCCCCCCTCACCCCTCCCCCCTCCCCATGATAGGCCCCTGTGTGTGATGTTCCCCTTCCTGAGTCCAAGTGATCTTATTGTTCAGTTCCCACCTATGAGTGAGAACATGCGGTGTTTGGTTTTCTGTTCTTGTGATAGTTTGCTAAGAATGATGGTTTCCAGCTGCATCCATGTCCCTACAAAGGACACAAACTCATCCTTTTTGATGGCTGCATAGTATTCCATGGTGTATATGTGCCACATTTTCTTAATCCAATCTGTCACTGATGGACATTTGGGTTGATTCCAAGTCTTTGCTATTGTGAATAGTGCCACAATAAACATACGTGTGCATGTGTCTTTATAGCAGCATAATTTGTAATCCTTTGGGTATATACCCAGTAATGGGATGGCTGAGTCATATGGTACATCTAGTTCTAGATCCTTGAGGAATCGCCTTACTGTTTTCCATAATGGTTGAACTAGTTTACAATCCCACCAACAGTGTAAAAGTGTTCCTATTTCTCCACATCCTCTCCAGCACCTGTTGTTTCCTGACTTTTTAATGATCGCCATTCTAACTGGTGTGAGATGGTATCTCATTGTGGTTTTGATTTGCATTTCTCTGATGGCCAGTGATGATGAGCATTTTTTCATGTGTCTGTTGTCTGTATGAATGTCTTCTTTTGAGAAATGTATGTTCATATACTTTGCCCAATTTTTGATGGGGTTGTTTGTTTTTTTCTTGTAAATTTGTTTGAGTTCTTTGTAGGTTCTGGATATTAGCCTTTGGTCAGATGAGTAGATTGCAAAAATTTTCTCCCATTCTGTAGGTTGCCTGTTCACTCTGATGGTAGTTTCTTTTGCTGTGCAGAAGCTCTTTAGTTTAATGAGATCCCATTTGTCAATTTTGGCTTTTGCTGCTGTTGCTTTTGGTGTTTTAGACATGAAGTCTTTGCCCATGCCTATGTCCTGAATGGTACTACCTAGGTTTTCCTCTAGGGTTTTTATGGTATTAGGTCTAACATTTAAGTCTCTAATCCATCTTGAATTAATTTTCGTATAAGGAGTAAGGAAAGGATCCAGTTTCAGCTTTCTACTTACGGCTAGCCAATTTTCCCAGCACCATTTATTAAATAGGGAATCCTTTCCCCATTTCTTGTTTCTCTCAGGTTTGTCAAAGATCAGATGGCTGTAGATGTGTGGTATTATTTCTGAGGACTCTGTTCTGTTCCATTGGTCTATATCTCTGTTTTGGTACCAGTACCATGCTGTTTTGGTTACTGTAGCCTTGTAGTATAGTTTGAAGTCAGGTAGCATGATGCCCCCAGCTTTGTTCTTTTGACTTAGGATTGTCTTGGAGATGCGGGCTCTTTTTTGGTTCCATATGAACTTTAAAGCAGTTTTTTCCAATTCTGTGAAGAAACTCGTTGGTAGCTTAATGGGGATGGCATTGAATCTATAAATTACCTTGGGCAGTATGGCCATTTTCACGATATTGATTCTTCCTATCCATGAGCATGGTATGTTCTTCCATTTGTTTGTGTCCTCTTTGATTTCACTGAGCAGTGGTTTGTAGTTCTCCTTGAAGAGGTCCTTTACATCCCTTGTAAGTTGGATTCCTAGGTATTTTATTCTCTTTGAAGCAATTGTGAATGGAAGTTCATTCCTGATTTGGCTCTCTGTTTGTCTGTTACTGGTGTATAAGAATGCTTGTGATTTTTGCACATTAATTTTGTATCCTGAGACTTTGCTGAAGTTGCTTATCAGCTTAAGGAGATTTTGGGCTGAGACAATGGGGTTTTCTAAATATACAATCATGTCATCTGCAAACAGGGACAATTTGACTTCTTCTTTTCCTAACTGAATACCCTTGATTTCTTTCTCTTGCCAAATTGCCCTAGCCAGAACTTCCAACACTATGTTGAATAGGAGTGGTGAGAGACGGCATCCCTGTCTTGTGCCAGGTTTCAAAGGAAATTTTTCCAGTTTTTGCCCATTCAGTATGATATTGGCTGTGGGTTTGTCATAGATAGCTCTTATTATTTTGAGGTACATTCCATCAATACCAAATTTATTGAGCGTTTTTAGCATGAAGGGCTGTTGAATTTTGTCAAAAGCCTTTTCTGCATCTATTGAGATAATCATGTGGTTCTTGTCTTTGGTTCTGTTTATATGCTGGATTATGTTTATTGATTTGCAAATGTTGAACCAGCCTTGCATCCCAGGGATGAATCCCACTTGATCGTGGTGGATAAGCTTTTTGATGTGTTGCTGAATCCAGTTTGCCAGTACTTTATTGAGGATTTTTGCATCGATGTTCATCAGGGATATTGGTCTAAAATTCTCTTTTTTTGTTGTGTCTCTGCCAGGCTTTGGTATCAGGATGATGTTGGCCTCATAAAATGAGTTAGGGAGGATTCCCTCTTTTTCTATTGATTGGAATAGTTTCAGAAGGAATGGTACCAACTCCTCCTTGTACCTCTGGTAGAATTCAGCTGTGAATCCATCTGGTCCTGGACTTTTTTTGGTTGGTAGGCTATTAATTATTGCCTCAATTTCAGAGCCTGCTATTGGTCTATTCAGGGATTCAACTTCTTCCTGGTTTAGTCTTGGAAGGGTGTAAGTGTCCAGGAAATTATCCATTTCTTCTAGATTTTCCAGTTTATTTGCGTAGAGGTGTTTATAGTATTCTCTGATGGTAGTTTGTATTTCTGTGGGGTCGGTGGTGATATCCCCTTTATCATTTTTAATTGCGTCGATTTGATTCTTCTCTCTTTTCTTCTTTATTAGTCTTGCTAGTGGTCTGTCAATTTTGTTGATCTTTTCAAAAAACCAACTCCTGGATTCATTGATTTTTTGGAGGGTTTTTTGTGTTTCTATCTCCTTCAGTTCTGCTCTGATCTTAGTTATTTCTTGCCTTCTGCTAGCTTTCGAATGTGTTTGCTCTTGCTTCTCTAGTTCTTTTAATTGCGATGTTAGAGTGTCAATTTTAGATCTTTCCTGCTTTCTCTTGTGGGCATTTAGTGCTATAAATTTCCCTCTACACACTGCTTTAAATGTGTCCCAGAGATTCTGGTATGTTGTATCTTTGTTCTCATTGGTTTCAAAGAACATCTTTATTTCTGCCTTCATTTCATTATGTACCCAGTAGTCATTTAGGAGCAGGTTGTTCAGTTTCCATGTAGTTGAGTGGTTTTGATTGAGTTTCTTAGTCCTGAGTTCTAGTTTGATTGCACTGTGGTCTGAGAGACAGTTTGTTATAATTTCTGTTCTTGTACATTTGCTGAGGATTGCTTTACTTCCAATTACGTGGTCGATTTTGGAGTAAGTACGATGTGGTGCTGAGAAGAATGTATATTCTGTTGATTTGGGGTGGAGAGTTCTATAGATGTCTATTAGGTCTGCTTGCTGCAGAGATGAGTTCAATTCCTGGATATCCTTGTTAACTTTCTGTCTCGTTGATCTGTCTAATGTTGACAGTGGAGTGTTGAAGTCTCCCATTATTATTGTATGGGAGTCTAAGTCTCTTTGTAAGTCTCTAAGGACTTGCTTGATGAATCTGGGTGCTCCTGTATTGGGTGCATATATATTTAGGATAGTTAGCTCTTCCTGTTGAATTGATCCCTTTACCATTATGTAATGGCCTTCTTTATCTCTTTTGAACTTTGATGGTTTAAAGTCTGTTTTATCAGAGACTAGTATTGCAACCCCCGCTTTTTTTTGTTCTCCATTTGCTTGGTAAATCTTCCTCCATCCCTTTATTTTGAGCCTATGTATGTCTCTGCGTGTGAGATGGGTCTCCTGAATACAGCAGACTGATGGGTCTTGACTCTTTATCCAGTTTGCCAGTCTGTGTCTTTTAATTGGAGCATTTAGTCCATTTACATTTAAGGTTAAGATTGTTATGTGTGAACTTGATCCTGCCATTATGATATTAACTGGTTATTTTGCTCGTTAGTTGATGCAGTTTCTTCCTTGCCTCGATGGTCTTTACATTTTGGCATGTTTTTGCAATGGCTGGTACCGGTTGTTCCTTTCCATGTTTAGTGCTTCCTTCAGGGTCTCTTGTAAGGCAGGCCTAGTGGTGACAAAATCTCTAAGCATTTGCTTATCTGTAAAGGATTTTATTTCTCCTTCACTTATGAAACTTAGTTTGGCTGGATATGAAATTCTGGGTTTAAAATTCTTTTCTTTAAGAATGTTGAATACTGGCCCCCACTCTCTTCTGGCTTGGAGAGTTTCTGCCGAGAGATCTGCTGTTAGTCTGATGGGCTTCCCTTTGTGGGTAACCCGACCTTTCTCTCTGGCTGCCCTTAAGATTTTTTCCTTCATTTCAACTTTGGTGAATCTGGCAATTATGTGTCTTGGAGTTGCTCTTCTCGAGGAGTATATTTGTGGCGTTCTATGCATTTCCTGGATTTGAATGTTGGCCTGCCCTACTAGGTTGGGGAAGTTCTCCTGGATGATATCCTGAAGAGTGTTTTCCAACTTGGTTCCATTTTCCCCCTCACTTTCAGGCACCCCAATCAGACGTAGATTTGGTCTTTTTACATAATCCCATACTTCTTGCAGGCTTTGTTCATTTCTTTTTCTTCTTTTTTCTTTTGGTTTCTCCTCTCGCTTCATTTCATTCATTTGATCCTCAATCGCTGATACTCTTTCTTCCAGTTGATCGAGTCGGTTACTGAAGCTTGTGCATTTGTCACGTATTTCTCGTGTCATGGTTTTCATCTCTTTCATTTCGTTTATGACCTTCTCTGCATTAATTACTCTAGCCATCAATTCTTCCACTTTTTTTTCAAGATTTTTAGTTTCTTTGTGCTGGGTACGTAATTCCTCCTTTAGCTCTGAGAAATTTGATGGACTGAAGCCTTCTTCTCTCATCTCGTCAAAGTCATTCTCCGTCTAGCTTTGATCCGTTGCTGGCGATGAGCTGCGCTCCTTTGCCGGGGGAGATGCGCTCTTATTTTTTGAATTTCCAGCTTTTCTGCTCTGCTTTTTCCCCATCTTTGTGGTTTTATCTGCCTCTGGTCTTTGATGATGGTGATGTACTGATGGGGTTTTGGTGTAGGTGTCCTTCCTGTTTGATAGTTTTCCTTCTAACAGTCAGGACCCTCAACTGTAGGTCTGTTGGAGATTGCTTGAGGTACTCCAGACCCTGTTTGCCTGGGTGTCAGCAGCAGAGGCTGCAGAAGATAGAATATTTCTGAACAGCGAGTGTACCTGTCTGATTCTTGCTTTGGAAGCTTCCTCTCAGGGGTGTACTCCACCCTGTGAGGTGTGGGATGTCAGACTGCCCCTAGTGGGGGATGTCTCCCATTTAGGCTGCTCAGTGGTCAGGGACCCACTTGATCAGGGAGTCTGTCCCTTCTCAGATCTCAGCCTCCGTGTTGGGAGATCCACTGCTCTCTTCAAAGCTGTCAGACAGAGTCGTTTGCGTCTGCAGAGTTTTCTGCTGCGTTTGTTATAGTTTACTGTGCCCTGTCCCCAGAGGTGGAGTCTACAGAGACAGGCAGGTTTCCTTGAGCTGCTGTGAGCTCCACCCAGTTCAAGCTTCCCAGCGGCTTTGTTTACCTACTTAAGCCTCAGCAATGGCGGGCGCCCCTCCCCCAGCCTCGTTGCTGCCTTGCCGGTAGATCACAGACTGCTGTGCTAGCAATGAGGGAGGCTCCGTGGGTGTGGGACCCTCCCGGCCAGGAGTGGGATATGATCTCCTGGTGTGCCTGTTTGCTTAAGGCGCAGTATTGGGGTGGGAGTTACCCGATTTTCCAGGTGTTGTGTGTCTCAGTTCCCCTGTCTAGGAAAAGGGATTCCCTTCCCCCTTGCGCTTCCCAGGTGAGGCAATGCCTCGCCCTGCTTCAGCTCTCGCTGGTCGGGCGGCAGCAGCTGACCAGCACCGATCGTCCGGCACTCCCCAGTGAGATGAACCCAGTACCTCAGTTGAAAATGCAGAAATCACAGGTCTTCTGTGTCGCTCGCGCTGGGAGTTGGAGACTGGAGCTGTTCCTATTCGGCCATCTTGCTCCGCCCCCTTGGATAACATATCCACTTAAAGAATTTAAAAGTACAATTGAATGCCTTATCAATAGTCTAGCCTAAGCAGAAGAAAGAATTTTTGAGCTCGAAGACAAGTCTTTCAAGCTAACTCAGTTAGACAAAAATAAAGCAAGAAGAATTTTTAAAAATGACCGAAGTATGCAGAGAGCTTCTGCCAGATATTATACGACATCACCAAAGCATTTAGTCACCAGATTATCCAAGGTCAGTACCAAAGAAAAAATATTCAAGGCAGCTAGAGAGAAAGTTCAGATGATGCCCCAAGGGAATCTAATCAAGCTAACAGCATTCTTCTTAGCAGAAACCTTACAAGCCAGGAGAGATTGAGGGCCTATTTTCAGAATTCTTAGATACAATAAATTTCAACCATAAAATACTGATGAAAGAAATTAAAGAGAACACCAAAAATTGGAAACATATTTCATGTTCATGGATTGTACGAATCAATATTGTCAAAATGTCCATACTACCCAAAACAATCTACAGTTTCAATGCAATCCCTATAAAAATACCAAAGACATTTTTCACAAAAATAGAAAAAAATCCTAAAATGTATATGAAACCACAAAAGACCCACAATGGCCAAGGCTATCCTAAGGAAAAATATCAAAATCAGAGGAATCACATTATGTGACTACAAATTAATTACAGAGGCGCTGAGATCAAATTAATTACAAACCAAAATCAGAGGAATCACATTACCTGACTACAAATTAATTATAGAGCTATAGTAACCCAAACAGTAGGGTACTGTCAGAAAAACAGACACAAAACCCAATGGAACAGAATGGAGAACCCAGAAATAAATCCACACACCTACAGTGAACTCATTTTCAACAAATTTCCCAAGAACATTCACTGGGGAAAAGACAATCTCTCCAATAAATGGTGCTGGGAAAACTGTATATCTGTATGCAGAAGAATGAAACTAGACCCCTATCTCTTGCCATAAACAAAAATCAAATCAAAATCACATCAAAATGGATTAAAGACTTAAAACTAAGACCTTAAACTATGAAGGTACTTACTATAAGAAGACATTGAGGAAACTCTCCAGGATATTGCTCTGAGAAAATATTTTAAATAATACCCCACAAATAAGAAAGTCAAAGCAAAAATGTACAAATTGAATCACATTAAGTTAAAAACTTTCTGCACAACAAAGGAAACAATGAACAAAGTGGAGAGACAACCCACAGAATGGCAGAAAACATTTCAAAGCATTCCATCTGTTAAAAGATTAATAATTAGGACACATAAGGATCTCAAATAACTCTATAGGAAAAAATTGTAACAATTCAATCAAAAATAGGCAAAATATTTGAATAGGCATTTCTCAAAAGAAGCCATATAAATGGCAGACAGGCATATGAAAAGGCCCTAAACATCATTGATCATCAGAGAAATGCAAATCAAAACTACAATGAGACATCATCTGATCCCAGTTAAAATGGCTTATAGCTCAAAGACAGGCAAGAATGAATGCTGCTGAGGATGTGGAGAAAGGAGAACTCTTGTACACGCTTGGTGGGAATGTCAATTAGTACAACCACTATGGAGAACAGTTTGGAGGTTCCTCAAAAAACTAAAAAATAGAGCTACCATACGATCCAGCAATTCTGCTGCTGGATATATACCCCAAATAAAGTTAATTCGTGTATTGAAGAGATATCTGCACTCTCATGTTTGTTGAAACACTGTTCACAATATTCAAGATTTGGAAACAACCTGAATGTCCATCATCAGATGATCAAATAAAGAAAATATGATACATGAACACAAAGGAGTACTATTCAACTTTAAAAAAGAATGGCATTTAGTTATTTGCAACAACATGAGTGGAATTGGAGATCATTATGTTAAGTGAAATAAGCCAGGCATAGAAAGACATCCATTGCATATTCTCACTTATTTGTAGGATCTAAAAATAAACCCATGGAGATAGAGAGTAAGAGGATGTTTACTAGAGGCTGGGGAGGGTAGTGGCGGATCAGGTGAAGGTGGGGCTGGCTAATGGGTATGAAAAATAGCTAGGAATAATAAATAAGACCTACTAGCACAACAGGATGACTATAGTCAATAATAATTTAATTGTACATTTTAAAATAACTTAAAGAATATATTGTAACACAAAGGATAAACACTTGAGGGGATGGATAACCTGTTCTCCATGATGTGATTATTATGTATTGCATGCCTGTATCAAAATATCTCATGTGCCGCATAAATACATACCTACTAGGTACACACAAAAACTGAAAAATGAAAAACAAAAGAAATTGCAACCAACAATTTCATAGAACACCAAACTAAGCTTCATAAACAAAAAATAAATAAAATCTTTTCCAAACAAGCAAGTACTAAGGAAATTCATAACCACTAGACCAGTCTTACAAGAGATCCTTAAGGGAGTTCTAAACATGAAAATGAAACAATGACACCTTATACCATAAAAGCATACTTAAGTACATAGTCCAAAGGCACCATAAAGCAGTCACAAACAGAAAGTGGAATGCATCCAGCTATGAACTTCATGATAGTATCATAACCTCTCATATCAATATTAATCTTCAATGTAAACGGTCTAAATGCTCCACTTAAAAGACACAGAGGGCAAGTTGGACCAAAAAAAAAAAAAAAAAACCGATCCATCTGCTGTCTTCAAGACACTCATCTCACACGTGATAACATCTATAGGCTTAAAGTAAAGGATTAGAGAAAGCTCTACCATGAAAATGGAAAACAAAGTAAAACAAAAAAACAAAAAAGAGCAGAGATTGGTATTCTTATATCAGATAAAATAGACTTTAAATCAACAATAGTAAAAAGGACAAAAAAGGGCTTTAAATAATGATAAAAGGTTTCAATTCAACAAGACTGAACTATCCTAAATATATATGCACCAAACACCGGTGAACCCAGGTTAATAAAACAAGTACTTCCAGAGCTATGAAAAGACTTAGACAGGCACACAATAATAGACTTCAACACCCCACTGACAACATTAAACAGATTATTCAGTCTGAAAACTCGAAATTCTGGACCTAAGTATGACACTTGAACAATTCGACCTGTTAGCCATCTACAGAACATTCACCCCATCAACCACAGAATCCACATTCTTCTCACTCACACACAGAACATATTCTAAGATTGACCACATGCTTGGCCATAAATCAAGCCTTAATAAATTAAAAACAAAATTGAACTCTTCCCAACAATACTCTCAGATCACAGTGGAATAAAAATAGAAATGAACATAAAGAAGATCTTTCAAAACCACATAATTATATGAAAATTAAACAACTTACTCCTGAATGACTTTTGGCAAAACAACAAAATTAAGGCAGAAATTTAAAAAATTTGTAATAAATGAAAACAGAGACACACTATACAAAAATCTCCAGGATGCAGTAAAAGCAGTGTTAAGAATATAGATTATAGCACTAAATGCTTACTTCAAAAAGTTAGAAACAGCTCACCTTAATGATCCATCATTACACCTACAGGGACTAAAAATTAAAGAACAAATTAACTCCAAAACTAGCAGAAAAAAAGAAATAACTAGTATCAAAGAAGAACTGAACAACATTGAGACCCAAAAATCTATAAGGAGTCAAAGAAGCAAAAAATTGGTCATTTGACAAGATAAATAAGATCCCAAAACAACTATTTAGGTTTACAGAGAAAAAAAGAGAGAAGATCCAAATAAGCACAATCAGAAATGTTAAAGGTGACAGTACAACCAATCCCACAGAAATACAAAAGATCCTCGAAGAATATTATGAACCCCATCTATGCACACAAACTAGAAAATCTAGAGGAAATTAATAAATTCCTAGAAACACAAAACGTCTCACGACTGAAACAGAAGGAAACTGAAACCCCGAGCAAACCAATATTGAGATCTGAAATTGAACCAGTATTAAAAGTCCTACCTACCAATCAAAAATCCCTAGACCAGATGCATTCACAGCCAAATTCTACCAGACACACAAAAAGAGCTTGTACTAGTTCCACTGAAACTATTCAAAAAAATTGAGGAGGAAGGACTCTTCCCTTAATCATTCTATGAAGCCAGCATCACCTTGATATTAAAATCTGGCAGATACACAATCAGAAAAAGAAAACTACAGGCCATTATTTCTTTTTAACATAGATGCAATTATCCCCAACAAATACTCACAAGTCAGATCCAGCAGCACCTCCAAAAGTTTACTCACCGTTATTAAATAGGTTTTATTCCTTGAATGCAAGGTTGGTTCACATACTAAAATCAATAAATGTGATTCACAACATAAATGTAATTAAAAACAAAAACCATATGATCATCTCAATAGATGCAGAAAAATCTTTCAGTAAAACCCAACATCCCTTCATGATAAAAACTCTCAACACACCACCTATGACAAAACCACAGCCAATATCATACTGGTTGGACAGAAACTGGAACCATTTCCTTTGAGAATTAAAACAAGATAAGGATGCCACCATAACCATCCTTATTCAACAAAATACTATGAGTGCAAGCCAGAGAAATCAGGCAAGAGAGAGAAATAAAAAGCATCCAGAAAGGAAAACAAGAAGTCAAACTATCTGTGTCTGTGGATGATATGATTCTATACTTGAAAACCCTACAGACTGCTAAAAGGCTCCTGGAACAGATGAATGACTTCAGTAAAGTTTCAGGAAACAAAATCAATGTACAAATATTAGTAGCATTTCTATAAACCAATAACATTCAAACTGAGATCTGTATCAAAAGCACGATTCCATTAACAATAGCCCCACACAAAAAATAAAACATCTAGAAATACATCTAACCAAAAAGGTGAAAGATTTTTATAGGAAGAACTACAAAATGCTGCTAAAAGTAAACATGGATGACCTAGATAAATGGAAAAACATTCCATACTCATGGATCAGAAGAATCAATATCATAAAAATGATCATACCATCCAGAGATATATACAGATTCAGTGCTATTTCTATCAAACTACCAATGTTGTTTATCAAAGAACTAGAAAAATCTATTCAAATTAATATGTAACCAAAAAGAGCCTGCATAGTCAAAGCCAACCAAGAAAAAAGAACAAAGCCAGAGGCATCACGTTACTTGAGTTCAAATTATACTGTAAGGCTACAGTAAACAAAATAGCATTGTACTGGTACAAAAACAGACACAAAGACCAATGGAACAGAATAGAGAACCCAGAAATAAAGCCACATGCCTATGATCATGTGATCTTCAAAAAAGTCGACAAAAATAAGCAACAGGGAAAGGACTCTCTATTCAATTAACGGTGTTGAAATAGCTGGCTAGCTATATACAGAAGAATAAAATTGGATCTCTACCTTCCAACACATACAAAAATTAACTCAAGATGGATTAAAGATTTAAATGTAAGAGCTAAAAATATAAACATGTTAGAAGGAAAGCTAGGGAACCTTGGAAAAGAATTTATGACTAAGTTCCCAAAAGCAACTGCAACAAAAACAAAAATTGACCAATGGGACCTAATTCAACTAAAGAGGTTCTGCACAACAAAAGAAACTATCAGAGTAAATAGCCAACCCACAGAATGGGAGAAAATATTCACAAACTATGTTTCCGACAAAGGTCTAATATCCAGAATCTATAAGGGACTTAAACAATTGAACAAGCAAAACTAAATAACCCAATTACAATATGCGCAAAATATAAACCAATACTTCTCAAAAGAAGATGTAAAAGCAGCCAAAACACATATGAAAAAATACTCAACATTACTGATTAGAGAAATGCAAATCAAAACCACAATGAGATATCATCTCAAACCAGTCATAATGGTTATTATTAAAAAGTCAAAAAACAATAGAGGCTGGCTAGGTTGTAGAGAGAAGGCAATGCTTATACACTGTTAATGTGAATGTAAATTAGTTCAACCACTGTGGAAAGCCATTTGGAGATTTATCAAAGAACGTGAAAGAGAACTATTACACCATTTGACCTAGCAATCTCATGACTGGGTATATCCAAAGGAAAATATATCTATCTGCCAAAAAGACACATGCACTTGTATGCTCATCACAGGACTACTCACATTAGCAAAGATATGGAATCAACCTATGTGTCCATCAACAGTGAATTGAATGAAGAAAATGGAGTACATATACACCATGAAATTCTATGAAGCCATAAAAAAGGAACGAAATCATATCCTTTGCAGCAACATGAATGCAGCTGGAGGTCATTATCCTAAGTGAATTAACATACAAATAGAAAACCAAGTACCATATGTTCTCGATTATAGGTTGAAAATAAACATTGAGTATTCATGGATATAAAGATGGCAACAATAGAAACAGGAGACTACTAGAGGTAGAAAGTGGGAGAGCGGAGTGGCAAAAGGTTGAAAACATAAGTATTACGTACTATGCTTAGTACCTGGGTGACAGAATCAGTTATACTCCAAACCTCAACATTATGCAGTATACCCAGGTAGCAAGCCTGCACATTTACCCCTGAATCTAAAATAAAAGTTGAAATGGCCTGACTAAAATAATAGTAAATGGTATGACTAGTATAATATACACAAGAACTTAATCCAGACATTTTTGTACAAAGGAAGAGAATTGTAATTTAGTCTATACAGTCATGTGCTATTAATGACAGGGGTATGTTATGAGAAATGTGTTATTAAATGATTTCATCATTGTGTGAACATCATAGAGCATACTTACATAAACCTAAATGGCATAGTCTGCTACACATTTAGACTATTTGTTATATCCTGTTGTTCCTAGGGTACAAACTTGTGCAGTATGTTACTTTACTGAATACTGTAGACAATTGTAACACAATGGCAAATATTTGTGTTTCTAGACATACCTAAACATTGAAAAAGTACAGAAAAATACAGTGCTTATAATCCTATAGAGCACTATCACATATAAAGTCCGTCATTAACCCAAACTAATTATGCAGCACATGATTGTACGCTCTTCGTTTTTGGTATCTATTGAAGAACCCGGATTAATAATTAGTCTGCATTGGCAAGTGGCTGCAAACTTCTAAAACATAAAGGGTTAGCAGAGTTAGTAGAAACGGAAAGAAAAATGATCAGGGTAGAGTAAAAGCAGCATGCCAAAAAGCCTCCAGTAAGCAGCTGAAGTGATTAAGTTGTTGCTCTGACAAGATTTAGGGGAAAATGTTTCCTGGGACCTCCAGGGGAAGCCACAGAGGACTGTAGTGTGATGTCACCCATAGGGAAACAGTGAGATTATTATTACATTGACCTTCAAGATATCTACTGCATAAGTCTTTCCTGCCTGAGGCGGGTATCAATGATGTCTGCCATAAATACAAGCTGGTCGCTCTGATACGGGAGGTAAACAGGTTTAAAAGACAATGTTCTATTTTCTGATTTATTATAAAGTATGCAGAGATCCTAATAAGATAGAAGAAATTCTGCACAAAAGGCTGAAAAATATTCCCAGGATAAAGAAAAAAAAAACAAAGAAAGGTGCAGTTTCTATAGTTTTGACAAAAAATAAAGTCCTTTTTTAAAAGACATGGTTAAGAAATGTTTTAAATGAGTAAAATGAACAGTAAAGGGTTACAGGTAATTGCCCAATAATGCTTATTTTATTTTTTATTTTATTATTTATTTATTTATTTTTGAGATGGAGTCTTGCTCTGTCACCCAGGCTGGAGTGCAGTGACACCATCTTGGCTCACTGCAACCTCCACCTACTGGGTTCAAGTGATTCTTGTGCGTCAGCCTCCCAAGTAGCTGGGATTAGAGGCACCCACCACCATGCCCAGTCAATTTATGTATTTTTAGTAGAGATGTTTTTTCACCATATTGACCAGGCTCATCTCAAACTCTTGACCTCAAGTGATCCACCCGCCTGGGCCTCCCAAAGTGCTTGGATTACAGGTGTGAGCCATGGCGCCCAGCCCATGGTTATTTTAATAAACGAAACTAGCGAATATTAGCCAGACTTAAAGCCACTTATAGATAAAGAATAAAGATAAGGAGATATTACCACCTACAAAAAGGAATGAGTGGGGGTGAGGCTTAACCGTTCGGTGTCTACTGTGATTGCTGTACCTGTTAAAGAGGAGAAAATGAAGGGCATTTAGGTTTGAAATGAAAACCAATAATCTCTCATAGGTCAAAGACAGTGCCATTAGTGGGTACATCTAGAATAGTAACAGGTAATGGGATCTCATAATTTTGCCTTCTACTTATGTAATTTCTGCTTTGGCAATAAAAACTTCTGTGCATAAAGTCAACGAACTATATTTTAAGTGGCTCTAATCAACTTTGTCAGACTGTGAACTAGTTTATTTTAGGTTGAAGTTTAAAGTAGAAATCTTGGTTAAATTATTGACAAATAAAAGCTTATGTCATAGAAAAGAGAAATAGAAGTAGCTATCTCTACACAACTGGTAACAGATACAGACACATTTTAGGGAGAATCTAAAACTTCTGAAGTCCGTATCATATAATCCAAGGCACAAAGGCAGAAGCTGGAATCACTTCTTATGTTAACAGAACAAGTCAGCAAGTATTTGAAAAGCTAAGACAACCAAAAGGCATACCTTAGCTTATTGCCAGTATAAGAACTTAGAGGATAAAATTATCTGTATCTTCTTCAAATAAACATTAAACTGAAAATAGCAAAATCAGCATGGAAAATGAACAATTCCAACATAGAGAAGAGCATAATAAAAGATTACCTTGGTATTTTATGTTATACCAACACTACTTAAATAACTGAGAGGTAAGAAAATAAAAGCAGTATCATTGCAGAATTACTGAGAATCATTGTTGACTATATTTTGGGCCTACGGTAAAATAGAAAATGTGTAAAAAGACAGGAAAATATTAACCCTGGTAGTTCGTTTGTTTCAGCTAAATCACTTTAGTTTATATAATAAGTACAAAATTTTCCTGACAAGAATTTTTTAAAGTAATGGGAAATTATAAGGACCTGGGTGAGTTAATAATACATTTTAAAAATATGTTTTTCTCCACAGATAGAGCTTTCTATTCATGAATGTGTGTTTATGAAAGTGTACCTTTTATGAAAAAGCTATCCGACATATTAGAAAAAAACACTTTTCAGTGTTTAAGAGGTTGAAATAGATGAACTCTAAGGCATCTTCCAAATTTTAGCACTATCAAGTGCTAAGAAATTGTCCTCATTGTCATTTTTATTATCATAAGAAATAATATTTATTATATGCCATATCCATATAAAAATTAATGTATACGAATGTAGGAAAAAAAACTCAAATAGACTGCTTTTGTTGAGTTTCAGAATAGGCTCTTTAGCACTGAAAAACATGAATGCCCAATCCTTTGTTTCTTTCAGTCCTAATTACATATCTACAAGTCTAGGCTTTAAAGTCAGCTAGAGCTCAGGCGAACAGAAATGGTGGCAAAGAATATTATCCTTAACTTTTATATAAAGTTTAGATAACAGAATTTTTAATGTATCACATTATTTAGCAAGCTACATGTTTGTCATATATTTTAGTTGATACGATGCATAGGAACCTCTCACAATAAAAGGGCAAATGTTGTAGCTGAGTGTCACCTGTTAATCTTTCTCCACTCTACTCAAAGAAACACCCCCAGCATCAACACCTCCACAATAATTACGTCCCTTACAAATGAGTGGTTACAGTGCTATGGCAGGACACTGCATTGGGAAAAGATTAGGGAAATTTGGCTTATAAAAATTATAACAATTTATTCTGAGACTAAGTGAGAACCCACATAACAATCAATTTCTTAAGATTTTGCCTACAAACCAATCTTTTAATAAAAAAGAACCTCAAGTTACTGGTTACTAAAACATAAATTCTTATATAAATATAAATATTAATGTGTAGATTACAAACTTATTTTATCAAGATAACAGTATTTTCAACGGAATTAATGGAATATTACCTCTTATTGTTCATTGAAAGAATATACACAATAAATTGTAATTTTCCCTAACCAACTCTCAAAACAAGTAAACAAATATGCCAATATAGAAAACAATGAGTTGTTTAACATTCACAAATTACAATACAAAAATCCTAGTTACAGCTCTGGAAGTAGCTTGTAAGATTTAGTTTTAAGCATATGAACAATAGGAACAATTATTAAAACAAAAAAGTTCATTATTTCTCAACATGAATTATGAAGAAGACTATAAATAAATTAAGATATAGATTGGTAAGTAGGAAACAAAAAATATAGGCTTTAACTATTATACTGGAATTATATCACATAATAAATTTTGTGAAAAACTATGCTTTCTGAAATTACCAACAGCTTCCAGTCATACAAGTGTAATTGCAAGTTTCCATATACTATATTGTTGGGCATGATTAAGATTTCATATGTTCTTTATTGTACTGAGATAACCTGTAAAGGTTTTTCCAAGCCTACAGATGCAACATTTTGTCAAATATAGAGTAAGGCCTGTTTCAACAAGAAATGGTAGGTAGAAAAACAGAAATAAACATAAGGGAAAATAATCTACCATTGAATTAAGGAGACCATAAGAAGCTAAGGCTAAAGAAAATGAGAAAGAGGGCATTTAAAAAATTGAATAGGCCGGGCGCGGTGACTCACGCCTGTAATCCCAGCACTTTGGGAGGCCGAGATGGGTGGATCACGAGGTCAGGAGATCGAGACCATCCTGGCTAACACGGTGAAACCCTGTCTCTACTAAAAAATGCAAAAAAACTAGCCAGGCGAGGTGGCAGGCACCTGTAGTCCCAGCTACTCGGGAGGCTGAGGCAGGAGAATGGCGTAAACCCGGGAGGTGGAGCTTGCAGTGCGCTGAGATCCGGCCACTGCACTCCAGCCTGGGCCACAGAGCGAGACTCTGTCTCAAAACAAACAAACAAACAAACAAACAAAATTGAATACAACTAGGCAAAAACAAAACAAAATGAACAGAATGCCCCCTCACTATATAATAACAACAATAGCACTACCTTGTATTCACCCAGTGCATTTTATTTATACAAAGTATCTTCATAGAAATTATTGCTTTAATCCTCACAACAACGTTTCTCTGATATGAATTGGAAATAGATGGTATTATTTCTGTTTAATAGTGGATAAGAGTTGCTAAAATTCACACAGAAATTCAATGACTTCTGAAATAAAATAAGAATCCAAGCAATTGCAAATTTTAACTTATTAATCTATTTTCTAGCTTGCATTACTGATAAACACCTAATGTTTGAAATTTCTTCTCCCTATTCACTGACTACTTCACATTTTGCTGGTGGTATTCTGCTATTTTTGGACAGATGATTAGCTGCTAGTGAAAGACTTTATTTCTTTTTAACTTCTCAGCACTTCAGAGTAAACAACATTACATAAAAGACATGAACAAAGGTGCTAATACATTGGCTAAAAATACCCAGAAAACAAAACAAAAGACATTTATTACTTCTCCACTCTTTTGAAGGGCAAGTAAGTAATATATGTCTAAAAATCAAACTGCTGGAATAATATGTACTTTTCTATGACAGTGATTTAAAATATACCTATAACACTGCTTTTCATATTAGATTTTAAGTAAAAGAAGAGCTAGCATAAATTTCTCTTTCATAATAAAAGCCAGCTATTTCTTCTCAGCTCAGGGAGGTCTTACTTCTCTTCAATGGGGTCATCACAGGCACACTTAAAGTAACCACTTCTCAAACATCATTTTGTAAAACTAAACCAAAACGATATTAATAATGATAATAATTTGCATGACTGATGACTTCAAGGCAGCTCCACAATCAATCAATATCCTCTTTTGATTGAGTGGAGTAATTGATGCTTGTTAGACAGAAACTACGGTTTGGCTTCTTTTGGCAACAGCAGAAGGGAAACGAAAATATTAGCAGGGTAGGAGCAGCCCACGTTTTAAAGATTCCTGAAGTCTGCAGAAGGCAACGCGTCCCAGTAATTTTTAGCACAGGAAAGGTGCTCCCACTGTTCCCAAGCTGATAGCTCACCGTTAGCCATCGTGCTTCAAATGAAAATATTCTGGAACAGTCTTGAACTGACTGACTCCTAAGTCAGACAGCCTGTCAACATCTGAAAATCAATGTTATCAGTAGCTCTTCCAGTGGGAGGATTACTTAACAGGAATATCTCCACAGTCATCCTTGGCACACCTGGTCACAGGAACACATGATTTATACAGCTGCCCAGTAGGGGTTTATGCTGAGAGAGATTTTGGCAGATGAGGCATAAAATTTGAAAATATGCTGCCAGGAAGACGAGTAGTATGAAAACCCTGTGTTCTATAAACATCAGCCTTCTGATTTTGTTAAGTCTTTACAGCTAAATAGAAAAGTGACAAAGTTGCTAAAAAGCATAACAGGATGCTGGAAAATAAATAGATTAATGATGATGAGCTGGCAAAAACAAAGGCTCAACATTTACATATTTCATTGTATATTTCAGAATTGAATAAACTTACTGGCCAAGATAATATTGGACAAGAGACACAAGTATGAAATTTGCACATGAAAACACATTAGAGATAAATCCAGAAAACATGAACAATGGTATCTACACTGACTGCGTTCCACAGGTAAAATGGGAGTTAAACATATAGGCATGGACTATCAGGGAAATTCACCTGGCTCTGCTTCCCTTCACACCTGAGGTGCTATGGGAAATTTGTTCTATTAAAAAAGAAAAAGGGATAGAAGTCATGAATTGGCTAATGTGTCTTCTGTGCACATTTTCAATTCATTACTCCTGTATCCAGTTACTGAATAATAACTTGAATTAGACTATCTACCTTGAAGAGATTAATCAATAAAAATAATCTTATGGATATGCCATGGCCAGTTTCCTTTTTCAACTTAATATTGTTTAAGTTGAAAAGGAACTTTTAATGCCACTTTCTCTTTAACATTAATATTTTTAGTACAAATTAATAAAGAATACTAATGTATTGAAATGTCTTATTTTGTCAACTCAAGACTAACGATATATATCCACATGTGCCTTATTACTTTTTCCCAAAACTTCACTATTCTATGTATTATCAAGAGCACACATACATATTAGTAAGGACAATAGCTTTAGAATCTTATTTTAGGATCAAAATAGAAACTATCATACATGCAAAAAAGACAAATATTAAATGTAACTATTTACTAGTCAAGTAAAAAGTCTGTTTTAGTTGTGCCATTGATATAGAAATTAACACTTTTCAGTTACTTGTCAAAATAAGACGGTGAAATTTGAGTCAACTCAGCAGACTAGATGCCAATTGCTCCAAGAAACCTCCCAACATATCATTGTCAACTATGAGTGATGTTTCACTTTTCTGATGTCTCAGAGCAATTTATTCACATATCTTTTATGAAAAAAAGTATCTTTTAGTCAGTCCATATAATTCAACAGGGACTTTATCTTTTCAGCTCCTACAGAAATTTCTTATGGACAGGAGCTGGTATGCTTTATTTTTTAAATTGCAATAATTTAATCAGTAATATTTTAAAGGAATGAATAGAGCAGTGCTATTCAGGTATTAAGGTACTGATCAGTACTCCACTTCTCTGCTAGGGCTCTATATCAGCTTCTCCCAAGGTTGGTGGTTATTGGAAGAATTTGGTTTCTTGTGACTGTAGGACGAGGTTCCTGTTTTTTGTTGTTGTTGTTGTTGTTGTTTTTGATATATTGTCCCTTTCATATTTAAGCAAACAGAAAACATTGAATCCTTCTTGTGTTGCCAAATTCTCTGACTTCCCTTTACGTCTTACTCTTCTGTGTCTAAGGTATTTGGGAATTATACTGGGCCCCTGCTGCTGGATAATCCAGGGCAATCTTTTGGTTTTAAACTCCACTGATTAGTAAGTTTAATTACATCTGCAAAGTTATTTTGCACATGTACAATAGCATACTTATAATCTGGGAATTAAGATGTAGAATCTTCTTGGGATACAATTCTCCTATTGTAACCAACTTGTCTGAAATGTCATCATCAAAGGTATATTTATTAGAATATGTAGGTATATTCTTTTATTAGACAAACATTCCTAAACATGTCAATACGGTTATTATTAACGTTCACATTTCAGTGTGAATTTCTATAGTCAGAATCTCACCTTTTAAGAATTCATTTTTGCACTTCAGTAATGATAAATATAGAGATGAAAATATTAAGTGATGATGTAATTTTATACCATAGACAACTATTTCCCTGTAGAAAATTATAGAGAGTCCTGGGTGGAACACTTAAATGTGGCACTCTGGAAAGGGATGTTAGAAAGTAGAATGAATTGGACAGAGTATCTGACAAATCATAAAACAGCTTTCTTTCTTTCTTTCTTTCTTTTTTTTTTTTTTGATATGAAATCTTGCTCTGTCGCCAGGCTAAAGTACAGTGGCGCAATCTCGGTTCACTGCAGCCTCAGCCTCCCTGGATCAAGCAATTCTTCTCCCTCAGCCTCCCAAGTAGCTGGAACTATAGGCACGGGCCTCCACACCTGGTTAATTTTTGTAGTTTTAGTAGAGAAGAGGTTTCACCATATTGGCCAGGCTGGTCTTGAACTCCTGACCTCGTGATCTGCCCATCTTGGCCTCCCAAAGTAAAACAGCTTTCTTATCAGCTGGAAATTATAGTACTGAGCTAGCTACATTAACCGGTTCTTAGATTGACTCCCTCCTTTATCAATTACTCAAACATCCACCCCACCCTCTCTCTACCCACCAACCCCCACACACAAATGTCTACGTAGAAATACAAGACAATATCCTGGAGAGTTTCTGGAGTTGAGAAACTTGTTTTTTTTTTTTTTTTCCCCTTGCAGCATTGTAAAGTATTTTCATAAAATAACAATAGAGGTAAATGGACATTTCGAATAGAAGGAAAAGTACAATATATAATTATTTCCAATGGTTTTTTAAAAAATTCCTTAACTAACAAGAATAACCTTGTCTATTCAATTATTGAATTGTATATTTAAAGAAAGAAATACTTTTCTTTGGTTCCAGTACTGAGTCCATGATAATCCAATCATAACCTTGACAGGGAGTAAAACCAATTTCTATTTCACTTTACTGCACCATAGTATCTAATCTTTTTCTATTGATAGTTATTCCATGCAATTTTCATTAGAAGAGTTTTAAACATCAGACTTAACACATGGAGGCTGCAGCAGATTTATAGCAACTCTTTCATATCTGGTCACTTCATAATTAGGTTATAACTTTACAAGAAAGTACATACAAGGCACTGGGTCACAGCTTTAAAGTTATAGAACCAATAAAATCACCCAGGGTGTATCATTATTTTCAAATGACTTATAAGCAGTTTCATTTTATTGCCAAACATTTTTATAATTCCTTTTCCAAAGACAAATGTGCTTGGCTTGATTTGTGTTTGTCTTTGCATTTAATCATGTTTGCAGTCATTTTTTGAATTTACAATTAATCCTTTCTACATTTATGTAACACTATCCTAAACTTTTTTCCGTCTAAATTTATCTTAGTGGGTGATTGCTTATTACATTTTTATAATGTAGTAATTATTATATATACATAGTGCTTCTGACAGAAGGTATTTTATAATTTTATTATTTAATTGCTCAAACATTTGCAAATAACACATTCATAAAGTCTAAAACGTGTAAGCGTGACACAGATTTTAACGCTATTCAGAAAACCACTAGATTGAAAATACTTGATGCAAACATAAATTAGCATTTTACACACTCCTGGCCAAACTACTTGAGACCTGGGCCTGAATTTAGTTACCTACCCTCAAACAACTAGTAGCTAGATGCTGGTATATCCATACAGAAGGCAGCAATAGACTTAAGAGGCAAAAGTGTATGGTTTATTGTTGTTTACTATTGCTTTTTCTAAAGAAAAATAATGAAAATAGAAGTCTTAGAAAAACAATGGGGATGATAATGAGAAAACTGAGACCTAGTTGTAGTTCTTCCACTTACTAAGCACACCAGCACATCACTTAGCCTCTGGGTTTCTCTTTAGCATGTGTGAAAAAGTGAGGCTGAGCTACAGCTGCACCTTGGTACTTTCCAGTTTGGGAATTAGAGGAGTTTATGGATTGATATGTGTTCTCCCTGTCCGTAAGCTATTGTCCTGTTGTAAAGCTGGCAGTTTGGAAGACAAATTAAACTTATTAGTCAGGATTCTCCAGAGAAACAGAACTAATAAGATAGAGATAGATATCAGGACAGTTAATATGATTTTTTTAAAAGTTTCAATAGCTTTAGGGGTACAAATGGTTCTTGATTACATGGATAAATTGTATAGTGGTGAAGTTTGGACCTTTAGCATACACTGTACCCAGTAGGTGATTTTTCATCCCTCAACCCCCTCACTCTCTCCCCTTCTGAGTCTCCAAAGTCCATTATAACATTCTGTGTGCCTTTGCATAACCATAGCATGGATCCCACTTATAAGTGAGAACATGCAGTATTTAGTTTACCATTCCTGAGTTACTTCACTTAGGAAAATGGCCTCCCGTTCCATGCAAGTTTGTACAAAAGACATTATTTCATTCCTTTTTATGGCTAAGTCGTACTCCACGGTGTGTGTATGTGGGTATATATGCATATATATATATGTGTGTGTGTATGTGTGTGTATAAATATATATCACATTTTGTTTATCCATTCATTGGTTGATGGGCACTGGGGTTGACTCCATATCTTTGCAACTGTGAACTGCGCATATGAGTGCAGATATCTTTTTTATATAATGACTTTCTTTTCCTTTGGGTAGATACCCACTAGTAGAATTGCTAGATTGAATAGTAGATCTACTATTGGTTATTAGACAAATCTTCATCCTTATGACAGTATGAGTTTGTATTAATTTATATTCCCAACAACAGTGTATAACACTTCCACCGAGAATGTATACGCATTCCCTTTTCACCGTACCCATGCCAACATCTACTTTTTTTTCCACTTTTCAGGGATAGTTATTCTCACTATGGAAAGGTGGTATCTCATTATGGTTTTATTTTGCATTTCCCTAAGATTAGTGATGTTGAACATTTTTTCATATATTTTTGACCAATTGAAAATCTTATTTTGATAAATGTCTCTTCATGTCACTTGCTCACTTTTTAATGGGAATATTTGTTTTTTCTTGCAGATTTGTTTGAGCCCCTTGTTGACATTTGCCCTTTGTCAGATGTATAGTTTGTGATTTTTTTCTCCCATTCTGTAGATTGTCTACTTATTCTTATGGTTATTTCTTTTGATATGCAGAAGTTTGTTAGTTTAATTACTTCCTGTGACTTTGTTTTGTTGCATTTGACTTTGGGGTCTTAGTTATCAATTATTTGGCTAGGCCAATGTCCCAAATAATTTTTTTCTAGGTTTTCTTCTAGAACTGTTATGACTTCAGGTCTTACATTTAATTCTTAACTCCATTTTGAGTTAATTTTTGCATATGGTGAGCGACATGGATCCAGCCT
The DNA here is from genome assembly GCF_043159975.1 of Macaca nemestrina. Lineage (NCBI taxonomy): Eukaryota > Metazoa > Chordata > Mammalia > Primates > Cercopithecidae > Macaca > Macaca nemestrina. The sequence continues at coordinate 81,074,662 of NC_092131.1, forward strand.
CATTCTTCTGCATGTGGCTATATAATTTTCCAATAACTGATGAAACAGAATGAGCAAAGTTCACAAAAAGGCACAAGATGACAGCAGAGATGACAGTAATTCCCTTCGGTGGGAAAAAAAGAAGTCCAAAGAGATTACGAGCCTATCAAAAATGATCACATGATCTGAGAGTTTGGATGAAACATAAATCATTTTATTAATCATATTATCAATAATATTAAACTATGAAAGTGATTAACTTAATGTTCATACTATTAAAGCCTTTCTATGCAATTGCACAACTAGGCAATCTTTACTCTTCATATGCAAGCCCAGCACTGACAAAGATACTGGTTACTTCCAGACCAAAGCTGAAGAACTGCTCCCCAAAGAAACTGAACAATATATGTGGGAGAGCTAGGGATCCTGGTGGAGGTATTAACATGTCAGAATTTTTCCACTTATTAATTTAATGTAATTCTTTGCTTTCAGAAACTAGAGTGAAAAATAGCTTGTCTATCTACTTCTTACTCACATGCCACTACAGGAAATGCTGAGAGCTAGTCCTCCTATGCAAAGGATAAAAATATTGGGGGAAGCTGACCTACAGAAAAACAAAGAAAACCAGTATCAGCCATGTATAATATGATAAATACTTGGAGATGTCCCTCAGTCAAACATTAAAAGTAACCTATGAATGTGTACAACATAATATCAAAGAAACAGCCGATATCATCTCTACATATAATAAAAAATATTCCTAGATGGGAATAGGCAGCCTACAAAGAAATCAGTCTACCTTGGTAGCAAGACAGAAGGTACCTAGAAAAATCTTAAATATTTAAAATTTTTGTCTGTAGTTGTCTTTTTTTTCTTTCAGCATCTGAAACTTCTATACTTCATTTGAGAAATCTGTTAATATGTGATTCTTGGGGTAATGTAGCAATTCATCCACTATTCTACAAGTCATTCTATTTGTAGTGATATAGTATGCATTATCCCGTGGTAGCAGTGTCATCAATGATATCTGTTGTCCAATTAGCAAATGAATGGTTAAAGAAAATATGTTATACTCAATGAAATAATGTTCACCCATAAAAAAGAATGAAATTCTGCCATTTGTGACAACATAGATGAATCTAGAGAACATTAAATTAACTGAAATAAGTCAGGCACAAAAATAGAAATACTACATGACTTCATACCTATGTGGAAGTTTTAAAAGGTGAGCTCATAGAAGTAGAGAGTAAAATAGAGGTTATCTGAGTCAGGGGAGGGTAAGGAGAAGGGGGATAGGAGAAGTAGGACAGCAGGTAAAATGTTACAGTTAGATAGGAGAAAAACCTTTTGGGTTCTAATGCACAGTAGGATGACTATAATTTACAATTATGTATTGTGTATCTCAAAAAAGCTAGAAGAGAGAAATTTAAACGTTCTTACCATAAGGAACTGATACATGCTTGAGGTGAAAGAAATGCTAATTACCCTGATTTGATCATTATACAAGTTAGCCACGTATCACAACATCACACTATGCTTTATAAATATGTGCAATCAAAAATAAAATTAAAAAAATAAGTCTTTTTAACAAATGTTGCTAGAGCATTTGAATATCCATATGCAAATTAAAAAATTAAAAATAAAATATCTTGGAGTAGGCCTTTTATATAATAATTTACTCAAAACAGATGACATATTTAAATGTAAAATGTAAAACTCTAAACTTCTAAAGGAAAACATAAGAGATAGTTTAAGTGAACTTTGAATCAGAAAAATGTTCTTAGATATGATACCAAAAGCATGATTCCCCAAATAAAATATTGATAGGTGGGACTTTACCAAAATTTAATTTTTTTTTCTGTGAAAAACATTGTTAAGAGAATTAAAAGACAAGCTAGATACTGGAGAAAGATATTTACAAAAGTGGTGTCTCCCAAGGAACTTTTTATCCATAGTATAAAAGGAATTCTCAAAACTCAAGAAAACCACCCAATGAAAAAATGAGTACAATTTTGAAGAAACACTCACCAAAGAAGATATATCAGTGGCAAATCAGCATATGAAAAGGTGTTTGATATGATTAGTCATTGGGATAATACAAATTAAAACCATAAAGAGGTAACAATAGGTTGGTGAACAACAATAACCGAAAGAATAACTTGACAAAGCTACATTTGCTGGCAAGTTTACAGAGCAGCCAGAAATTTCGTAGATTGCTGGTAAGAATGCAAAAATGATACAGCCAAGAGTTTAGCATTTTCTTTTTTTTTTTTTTTTTTTTTTTTTTTTTTTTTTTTTTCTGAGACGGAGTCTTGCTCTGTCGCCCGGGCTGGAGTGCAGTGGCCGGATCTCAGCTCACTGCAAGCTCCGCCTCCCGGGTTTATGCCATTCTCCTGCCTCAGCCTCGGAGTAGCTGGGGCTACAGGCGCCCGCCACCTCGCCCGGCTAGTTTTTTTGTATTTTTTAGTAGAGACGGGGTTTCAGCATTTTCTTATTAAACTAAACATATACTTACCTTATGATGCCATGAGTTTTCTCCCTAGGAGTTTACCCAAAAGAAATAGCACTTTAATTCATTAAAATAGTTATAGGGATTTTTAAAGTAGCTTAATTTATAAGCTCCAACAATTAAAAAAAAAAAAAAAAGTCTAAATACCCTTCAGCCAGTGAAAAGTAAAACAGACCCTGGTGAATCCATACAGTGAATACTACTCAGCAATAAGAAGGAGCAAATGACTGATACAAGTAATAATACACATGAATTTCAAATGAATTATGATAAGGGAAAGAAGCCAGGCTCAAAGAGCTACATGGTGCAAAATTCCATTTGTATAACATACTGAAAAAGACAAAACTATAGGGAATGAGAACAAACGATAGATGCCAGGTTTCAGAAACAGGGGAAAGGGTTGATTACAAAGGGACAGCACTAGGGCATGTTCTAGGTGAGGGATTGCCACATACTTTTCTTATTGTGGTATACACAACTCTATGCCTTTGTCAAAACTCATAGAAGAACTTTATATCCCAAAGAGTTAATTTTAATGCATGTAAAATTAAAATACATAAATTAAAATTAATGGGAATTTTCAAGCATAGTACATAAATGATTAAATGTTATCAATGATGAGAACAAAAAATCTTATGTGGAAATAGTAGAATAAGAAGTCAGCAGAGGTTGTATAAACTTGACTTAGAATGAGAAATAATATGGAGCTACATGAACTAACACAGCAACAGAAAACCAAATACCACGTGTTCTCACTTATAAGTGGTAGCTAAACATTGAGTACATTATGAACACAAAGAAGGGAACAATAGACACCAGGGCCTGTTTGAGGAAGGGAGGAAGCTGAGGATTGAACAACCACCTATTGAGTACTATGCTTATTACCTGGGTGGAGAAGCAATCTGTACACCAAACTCCTGTGACACATAATTTACCTATATAACTAACCCACACACGTACCCCTGAGCCCAAAATAAAACTTTAAAAATATATACCTATATTATTTAGAAATATTGAAGTAATCAAGAGAATTGAAAAAGAAAAATAGCTTTCCCTGAGGAATTATGGGAAGAGTTTTGTTCTTACCCCATCAGTCATGATTGAATTTTTAAAGTGTGCACATATAGCTTTTAGTAAAAATGAACTATCTAGTGTTTATATTTTATAAATATGTTTACAAAAATTATATTCAGTTAATATAAGGGTAGATAACATAGAGTAAATTTATCCTATTTAATAATGTGACTTAAGTAATTTTTATATAATCCTTCTGTGGTCTTCACAATGTGTGAAGATAAAGAAACTATCTTGTTTTTTGTTTAAAGTTGATTTCTGTATCTGTTATACCCCAGATCACAATGACTTTATGAATATTGTGACTAAAGCAAATAGACAATTGAAGCCATACCCCTTGTAGACCTATATTTTAGTCCTGTGTTTGTTGGTGTGTGCACCTTGCTCTTTTCCAATGTGCAAAGTAATCTATCTGGTCACTTGGGGAAATTCTAACAAGCAGTAATTAATCAAATACAAGATATGTGTCTCATATAATTACTATATGACATAAAGCTCTCAATACAGCAAAAACATATGGATCCTACTAGACAGGGCAGAGATCTCAGTAGGAGGCTGGTAATATAAGCTGCTGCTTGGAAGCATAGAAGAGATCTTTGTCCAAGCAGTTTAGCACATTTTTAAACTCTCAGGTAGCAAGTATTATTCTGGGCCTGATAAACATGTTCTTGTCCTTTTTAAATATAGTACTATTTTTCTCCTAGCAAAGATAGCTTACATCATGCGGTATTATTACATAATATACCACCATCATGACAAAAGCTTAGAAAACGTTCTATATTTATTTGGTATTTATTTTACAACCGTGTGAAAACCAACTTTCTGTTGACTTTCACCAAAAATTACCTAGTGATTCTTAAAAAGAGAGCACAAACTCCTAAAAGGCAAGCATTGTAAGACCTAGTGATCTAAAATCATTGATCTTCTTATAAAAACTTCAATTCTATTTTAGGGAAGGTACTTTTCCTTATAATTTAACATGTATTTCTGCATTTAGTACAGTTTCTGCCTATATTTGATAAATTCAGTTAATTTTATAAATCCAGAAGGAGGATCCCAAGTGTGTCATTATATACAAATAATATTTATTGAGAAATAATACACAGTCACCTTTATCCTATTTCTTATGGGGTAGGGCATGTTGATTAATATATCAGTGTTCCAAACATGTCTTTTTATTCTGAACAACGTTGCCATAATAAACTACAGATAGAAAGCTTATTGAAGGTGAGAGGAGAATTACATTTCAGTAAAGAAATAGATTTCATTTTAAGTACCCAGAGGGTTATTTTACAAAAATAATTAAAATAAATTTTAAGAAAAATACTGTTTGGCAATGGCCTTTATGTCTAGAATATTGTTTTCTCAATATAACCCCTATTGAGGCAAGAGTAATATTAACAAATGATAAAGTTTTACCATAATTTTTTCTATTTTAATAAACATATTTATAAAATGCCAAGTAAATTGAACTTTTTAATTCTCCCCCTATTTTATTTTAACACTGCAATGCTGTACTTGGAAAATGATCATTGCACAAACAAAGTCACTAATCATCCAAGAATGATTAAAAAGAAAAAGTTTTCTTAATTCCTGTGACCCCTAAGCTGAAGTCTTTGAATAGGAGATTAAAACTTAATTATTTGATGTACAAGTTCAATGTTATCAATCTGGCCTCTTTGCCACTTTGCAAGTGTAAATTGCTTCGTTAAAATAGGTGAATGGTCTCTCCTTTTCTTTTTTAAATAATTCACATGTTAAATTTCCAGATGAAAAATAATACCTTGACTAAATGCTAATCATACTTTTCTGCTGACAAAGATAGAATAAACCAAGAGATTACCTAGAATACTAAGGGGATAGCAGTATGCATAAATCAATACTGCCTCTACCCATATTACTAATCTTCTTTAGAAATAAAACACAAAGGTTTTTGAAAAACGTAGACCGCTTTGAGATAAGGTTTAAAGTACTCTCTCAATCTTAAAATACACTTTTCTTTACTAAACAATTTTAGGCTAAACTATTTTAAGTATAAATAATAAACTGAAGCAAAGAAACAAAAGCCAGGACCTCCTCTGTACACCCCCACTACCCTCCATGTAATACTGTTCTATACGGGTTACCACATCAGCTTCATGTAGGAACTTCCAGAAATACTATATGCATGCACAAATGTTATTTCACTGAAATTTTAACATGAAACTACATCTTGTATTTTCTTCTTGAAATACGGTTTACATGTTGATCCATATGAATGCATATGGAGTTGATATGTTAGAATATTATGTATGTTTTCTGACTTATTTAAATTGTTACTTATGATATATTCAGAAACAACGAAATCCCAGTCCACCTTTGTGTTCTTGCTTATGGTGACGTCACATTCCAGGTCATTTGAATTCTTCCCTGACGGTCAAGTAAAAGAGAACGGGATCTCGTGCCAGATTGCTTGAGTTCAAATCTTGGCGCCACCAGTTTCCACCATGTGAAATATATGTAAATTATTATAAATTGATGTAAGAATCCACTTACATTTCTGTAAAAATGCTATAATTATATCTCAAATTTTATAAATTATAAAAGTCATGAAAAATATTTACCACACTTCCTGGCAAGTTTTAAGTGTTCTATAAATAAGGTGTGAATATTAATGCCCTTGCTTTCAGGAGCCTTCTGAAACATGAGATAAATTCATCGTTACATATTAAGTTTTAAGTATATCCTCTAATAGCATGTATGGCTCTGGCCATGACCGTTTGAATGGATCTACAGAATGGATCATTTTCCATTCCTCCCCTTACAGTAGACAGATATTTTTCTCTAACACCTGCTTGTCTGCTTCTCTACAAGGAGCAGATAGGTAAGTCTTGTCCCAACACTGAAGTACTACTATAATAAGGACTGCACCCTCTTCACATTAAAATCAGTAAGTTACAGTATATCTTAAATTGCAGACTCAAACTACAAGACCCCGTATGTCTGTAAATAGTCTTTATACAAATATATTGCTCTAAATAGCTCAAGCACTCCAACTGCCTGGCATGCATTCAGATAACTTTTATGTATATCAGTTAACACCTTCTCTCTCCCTGTTCTGTGGATGCCGTTGTGCTCTGTAAAGTGACATGTCACTCTCTTATCTCTAGAACTAAATAGTCAATCCCTACTGTGCTAGCATTTGACTGTTCTATAAGTAAATGGGCATGGGCATTGTGCCCACCATTCCCTTCAGTATGCATATCCTACCAAGCAAAGATACAATGGAATCTAGGTCTCTTGTTCCTGAGTAGTCTCAGTTCCTGTGTGGCATTAATGTTTGAATGTCTCATAGTATTTTATTTATAATATCCATGCCTAAGGTGGCTATTATCCATGCCTAAGATGGCTATTATTATTATCCCAACCTTACAGAAAAAGAATCAAAAGTTTAAAAAGCATAGGTAACTTCCCTAAGGTCCAAAATCATTAAGGGGCAGAGCTAGTACTCAAACACAGGTTCCACTGACTTCAGGTCCCTATTTTTCCATCACAAAACATTATCTCCCATAAATAAGTAAAGAAGTTCCATGTGAAACTGATTAAATTCTGCAAGAGCAAAATTAACTAAACCAGATTTTGTTTTCTTTTCTACAAGGAAAAAAAACCCTGTATGTACAGGGAGTATAAATATTATATTATGCTTGTCAGTATGATAAAATGTAAAACACGAAAAGTGTTGACACGTTTTCAAAGCTATCAATCAGGGAGGTAACCAGGCAGTGGTTTACAGACCAAAGTTAGGCCTGCAAACACTTGAGGATCCCCTTACAAAAAAATAAATGTAGATGGCAACACAATAATATTTACATGAAGTGATGGAGGTAATAAAATTAGCACATTAAAGCCAAGGTAACTAATTTCTTTCACAACCTCTCTATTAGAATATTGTTTTCACCCAAAACAGTTTATAGATTGTGCTAATAAATACATGCATTTTTTAAAAGTATCACTTTTGCTCTGTAATCTAGAGAAAAAAAATGCACAGTGGCTAGTCCTCAGTTAAGATCACCCTTCCAGGCCACTGGACAAAATGGATTCAATGTATGAACTTGTTCTTATTAGAACTTTGCTTCAAATTAGTGATTCCAAGCTGTGGTCTAATCCTAGCAGTATTAACATACAATGTTCCAATTGCCTTCACATTCATTTACTCATTTTATTCACACGCACGAAAAACTTTTATTTTGAGAAAACCAATACTACCAATCACTTTTTTAAAAAGATAATAGCATTGGGCTGGGCATGGTGGCTCACACCTGTAATCCCAGCACTTTGGGAGGCCGAGGCGGGTGGATCACAAGGTCTGGAATTCAGTACCAACCTGGTCAACTTGGTGAAACCTTGTATCTACTGAAAATGCAAAAATTAGCCAGGCATGGTAGTGGGCGCCTGTAGTCTCAGCTACTCGGGAGGCTGAGGCAGAGAATTGCTTGAACCCAGGAGTCGGAGTTTGCAGTGAGCTGAGATTGCACCACTGCACTCCAGCCTGGGCTACAGAGCGAGACTCTGTCTCAAAAAAATAAAATAAAATAATAGCACTGAATTTGAGGTTAATTAATTTACTCAACAATTCTTCTGTCCATTTTTGAGAAAGAACAAAATTTCTTAACGCTTAGCCAAGTGTTCTAGTGATAATGGCAATGATAGTGACAGAACAGGAACATCTACACAGTAATACTACCAATGACAATAGCAGCATCAGTAGCCTTGCATTTCTAAATATATATGTGAAATTTCTATGTCATGGTCTTAAGGATATTACCTCACCTAAACCTCATAAACAATGTTATGAATTGAAAATTAACAAATCATAAACAAATCTTAAACAAATCATAAAACTCAGTCTGGGAGGGGTTTAATAACAATCCTAGATCACATAGCTAGTAAATGGCAGTGTAAAAACATGATGTTTCATAGGTAATACTGTTTATCAGAGATCTAATTTATAGTTTAGCCCATGTGCTGGTCTCCACTAATTTTATTGTTCAAAATGGGATAATGTTCATGCTCTATTTAAGACATGAACAATTATCTCATTATTTTAACTATAAAGTCTGATATCATTATTCTCTAAATAACATAGATTATTAGTTTACCATTATTAAGGATGATGGGGGTGCTTTGATGTGGATATTTTCCACATCACATGAGCATTCCCTCATCATTGTGATGATAGTAACAAATGAATGTGAGGGTTTTTTTTTAATTTAAAGGCAGAAGAACACTTTTTTCTTCATCTCCACAGGTTCTATTCTCTCTGTATTCCTCCCCATATTTCTTCAAGTCTTCTTTCATTCTCCCATGATCTCTCAGCACAGGTTGCTGATATAACCAATGGCAAATACCCATCTCCATCACAGTTCATTCAACAAACAATTGTTAAGAAACGAAAATACTTCAGTACTTTGTTAAGTGCAATGTATATAGAGATAAATGAAACGAACATGACATCTCTCCTTATAGATAAAAGCACTTATATAAGGACATTGACATTAATCAAATTCATTAATAATTGTGTTATGGCCAAATGGAAGGATGAGGAAAAAACAAGATGCAGAATGCTATGCGACCTTTCACAAAAGAGGCTCATGTAAACAGTAATCTCAAGAAAGGTCTCCCTGACAAAGTAATTTTTGGCTGAAATTAAAAAAGTAAGTAGGAATTATGCATACAAATAAGGTAGGAAACTTGCCCAATGGTCCTGTGGGAAGAAAGTACTGAATAAGGGAACTGAAGCTGAAATTTAGTAAGGAAGGATGAGAGTCCGCCAGGATAATGAATTAATCAAGAGCTATATACACCTTATTCATGATATTCACTCTCTTCTATCGTTAAAATAGATGATTGAAAACTGTAAGCAGGGAAATATTTTCTTTCTAAAAACCTACCCTGTGGTAGATGGAGAAATAATAGATTGGGTCTCCAATGTAGTCCCAAGACTATTTTTGAGGAGACTGGTTATAAAACAGTTACCAAATACCTAGTAAGACATGCTGGTAGCTAAAATTGGAATTGTCTCGATCGATATTTGAGAAATAGAGCACATGTTTGATACAGATTTAAGGGGTTTAGTCTGCACTATTGGTAATTTGTCAGAAGGGTGAAGGAGCAGGAAGACTCAAGGGGGAATTCAAGTACAAAATTGGATACAAATTTTTGAGCTTTCAGAAGGATTAGAAATCAAATTTAAAACATGTTCAGTCTAAGATGCCAAAGAGAAGTGAGCGAGTTGAGAAACAAAACTGTATGAAACAGAAGACAAACATAGATAACCAAATTGTGGTATATTTATACTACTCAGCAATTAAAGGCAACAAACATTTGGTGCATGCAGAAAAAATGAATGAATCTTTAAAATGTTACGCTAAGCAAAAGTAGTTAGACACAAATCGCCAAATTACGATTACACATATGTGAATATCTAGGATCAAGAAAATGATTCTCTAGTAATAAAAACCAGATGAATAGTCACCTAGGGTAGAAAAGCATGAGGGTAGGGGGTGAAGAAGGCAGTTAAGGGGCAATTGGAAGCTGTATGGGATGGTGGAAATTACCTAAATCTGGATTAAAGTAATGGTTACAATTGTGTATGTTTGTATCAACAGTGACTGAACTCTACAGTGAAAATGGGTGCATTCTATTATACGCAATCTATAGCAATAAAGTCGATTTTTAAAAGACAAATATATGCTATCAGCTAATTTAATGCTTTGCAGTTTTTCCCAGAAATTAAAAAAGAATCAATCAATTTTAAGATAGGGCAAATAATAATGTTTCAGAAATAGAGGCTTTACTCCTAGGAATAATACTCACAAATAACACATAAAGTACAAATGTACGGCCTTACTGAATGTGCTGGGTGTTAACTGCCCTTACACTCCCACTTAAACCCAAAGTGGCATTTTGAGAGGCCGAGGTGGGTGGAACACTGGAGGTCAGGAGTTCGAGACCAGCCTGGCCAATATGGCTAAACCCTATCTCTACTAAAAATGCAGAAATTTAGTGGGGCGTGGTGGTGTACACTGGTAGTCCCAGCTACTAAGGAGGCTGAGGCAGGAGAATTGCTTGAACTAAGGAGTCAGAGGTTTCATTGAGCCGAGATTGGACCACTGCTCTCCAGCCTGTGTGACAGAATGAGACTCGGTGTCAAAGAAAAAAAAAAGTGCTTATCTTACTGATTATAATGATGATCATGATCATATTTCTGATTGCTGGATATAATTGAATAATCTTGTTTCTAGGACTATAGTAAATGATCTTTATTAAAAATGTTTAAAAGTTGTTTTTTATACGTAATTTGTCACTCAAATTATCTGCTTACTAACTCTGAAAAATGTTCCATATATTTACAATTGTTTCAATTCGGATCACATTAACAGTTTCACCTGTGTGATAGTAGAACTTCAATATTTTACTGCCCCATAGGAGGCTTACAATGATGATTTTCATGTACAGATATCACAGCAGATAATTTTATGACCTTTTAACTGATATCTTAAATTTACTTCATCTGTGATTAATAATTACAATGAGATATCAATTTTAGCATTTAAGCAGTACTCCTTAAAGCATTTTGGTGAGTTAAAACTGGATACTATTTCAGTTGGAATATTTAGCAGTGTTTTGAGAAGGCTTACATAGAATCAAATCGTTTCACTTTATTGAAACAGTTAGATTGTGTTTCTATTTAGGTAGAAAGCATCATCATGTGACCCAATACTGACTGTCAACTTGTGAGTGTCTCCCATGAAGAATACATCATTTGCTGAACGCATAACACCAAGTTCACTTATCTGTCAAAACACGGAGCCATCAGAGTTTGAAAAGGAGGATAATAAAATTGTAACACACCTGACATACACTAGGCTGCTGCTAGAAGGAAGCAATTGCTAGAGTTCAATGCTTGCTTAGAGCACAAGATGGATAGGATTTGTTTGATTTTAATTTTTAGACTCTAGGGATATTTTTGCCATATTAACCACTGTGAATTTTCATAAAATAAAACAATGGAACCATGCCCAGAAAAGAAAATTAAAAGTCCAACTTTAATTATTCACACAATTTAACATGCAAAATGAAAAAGAATGACAGTGGGAAAATACAAGAAATGAAAAGGGAGAGCTAATGAAGATGTCTGTCCTGGTTAAAAACGTGTTTTGTAAAAAGAGGAAAATAAAAAAAAAGTTTATGTAAATATAAATGTACTTTCCTTTCATGATGGTTAAAACTGTGTCATCTTGATTAGATTGAAGGATGCAAAGTATTGATCCTGGGTGTGTCTGTGAGGGTGTTGCCAAAGGAGATTAACATTTGAATCAGTGGGCTGGGGAAGGCAGACCCACCCTTAATCTGTGTGGGCAACATCCAATCAGCTGCCAGTGCAGCTGGGATATAAAGCAGGCAGAAGAAAAAAAAAAAAAAAAAAAAAAAAAACCTGAGAAAGCTAGACTGACCTAGTCTCCCAGCCTACATTTTCTCCCATGCTGGATGCTTCCTGCCTTGAACATTGGACTCCACATTCTTCAGGTTTGGGACTCAGACTGGGTCTCCTTGCTCCTCAACTTACCTATTGTGGAAACTTATGATCATGTAATTTAATACTTAATAAACTTATATACATATATATACATATACATATAAGTTTATATATACCTATACATATATATAAGTTTATTATATATATCCTCTTAGTTCTATCCCTCCAGAGAACCCTGACTAATTTTGGCACCAGAAGTGGGGTGGCTCTGGAGGAACAGAATATTAAGGATGGAGTTATTTTGTTAGTGTTGGGGTTTCTGGGGTTGGCTGCTTAACATGGTTAAACTCCAAAATGTTAAGGACTCAACTTCCAATAATATGGAGAACACTGACAGTCCTTGGTGTAAATTGTTTAGAGAGTTACGTGAAATAAGTGCATTTGACACTGCTGATTCACCGCTTGTGAGAGGCAAGAAGTTGGGCCACACGGCCATACGGCCCAGCATATTCAATGGTGCTTGAGGAGTCAGTGGCAAATAGGGATGCTGTTTGGAGCCTCTGGAAGGCCCCCATAGGTAAATCACAGCAGAGGCCTCTAGGATTTTGGAGCAAGGCCCTGTCATCTTCTTCAGATAACTACTCTCCTTTTGAGAGACAGCTATTGGCTTGTTACTTGTCTTTGGTAGTAAGCATTTGACTCTGGGTCATCAAGTCACCATGTGACCTGAACTGCCTATCATGAACTGGGTGCTTTTTGACCTATCTAGTCATAAAGTGGGTCATGCACAGCAGCATTCCATCATGAAATGGAAGTAGTATATATGTGATCGGGCTCGAGCACAAGGCACAAGTAAGTTGCAAGAGGAAATGGCTCAAATGCCCATGGTCTTCAATCCCGCCACCCTGCCTTCTCTCCCCCAGCCTACACTGCTGGTGTCATGGTGAGTAACCTATGATCACCTGACAGAGGAAGAGAAGACTAAGACTTGGTTCATAGATGGTTCTGCCCAATACGCAGAAACCACCCGAAAGTGGACAGCTGCAGCACTATAGCCCCTTTCTAGGACATCCCTGAAGGACAACAGTGAAGGGAAGTCTTTTCAGTGGGCAGAAATTTGAGCAGTGTACCTGGTTGTGCACTTTGCATGGAAAAAGAAAAGGCCAGATGTGTGATTATATACTGATTCATGGTCTGTAGCCAATGGTTTGGCTGGATGGTCAGGCACTTGGAAGTAGCATGATTGGAAAATTTGTGACAAAGAAATTTGAGGAAGAGGTATGTGGATGGACCTCTTTGAGTGGTTAAGAACTGTGAAGATATTTGTATTCCATGTGAGTGCTCACCAACAGGTGACCTCAGTGGAGGAGGATTTTAATAATCAAGTGGATAGGATGACCCATTCTGTGGACACCACTCAGCCTCTTTCCCCAGCCACCCCTGTCATTGCCCAATGGGCCCATGAACAAAGTGGCCATGGTGGCAGGGATGGAGGTTACACATAGGCTCAGCAACATGACTTTCACTCACCAAGGCTGCCATGGCTACAGCCACTGCTGAGTGCCCAATTTGCCAGCAGCAGAGACCAACACTGAGCCCTGAATATGGCACCATTCCTCTGGGTCGTGATCATCCAGCTACCTGTTGGCAGGTTGATTATATCGGACCTTTTCCATCATGGAAAGGGCAGAGGTTTGTCCTCACTGGAATACACACTTATTCTGGATATGGGTTTGCCTACCCTGTAAGCAATGCTTCTGCCAAGACTACCATCCGTGGAATCATGGAATGCTTTATCCACCATCATGCTATTCCACACAGCATTGACTCTGACCAAGGCACTCACTTTATGGCTAAAGAAGTATGGCAGTGGGAGCATGCTCACAGAATTAACTGGTCTTACCATGATCCTCTTCATTCTGAAGCAGCTGGGTTGATAGAATGGTGGAATGGCCTTTTGAAATCACAATTACAACGCCAACTAGGTGACAGCACTTTGCAGGGCTGGGACAAAATTCACCAGAAGGCTGTGTATGCTCTGAATCACAGTCCAATATATGATACTGTTTCTCTCATAGCCAGGATTCATGGGTCCAGGATCAAGGGGTGGAATTTGAAGCGACACCACTCACCATCACCCCTAATGATCCAGTAATAAAATGTTTGCTTCCTGTACCCACGACATTACCTTCTGCTGGCTTAGAGGTCTTAGTTCCAGAGGGAGGAATGCTGCCACCAGGAGACACAACAACAATTCTATTAAACTGTAAGTTAAGATTGACCCCTGGACACCTTGGGGTCCTCCTACCTTTAAGTCAACAGGCTAATAAGAGAGTCACAGCGTTGCCTGGCGTGATTGACCCAGACTATCAAGATGTAGTCAGTCTACTACTCCATAACAGAGTTAAAGAAGAGTATGCATGGAATACAGGAGATCCAACAGGGTGTCTCTTAGTATTACCATGCCCTGTCATTAAGGTCAATGGGAAACTACAACAGCACAATCAGGCAGGACTACAAATGGCTTAGACCCTTCAGGAATGAAGGTTAGGGTCACTCCACCAGGAAAGAAACCACAACCTGCTGATGTGCTTGCTGAAGACAAAGGGAATACAGAATGGGTAGTAGAAGAAGGTAGCTGTTATCATTGATAACAGCTATGACCACGTGACCAGGTGCAGAAACAAGGACTGTAACTACCATGAGTATTTCCTCCTTCTTTTGTTAAAAACATGTTTGTGCATGTATACACATGTACTAAGAAAATACCTTCATTTAATTTCCGTTTTCTTTTATCATGTGACATAAGATTTATTGACTTCATATTAAGATTTAAGTATTGTTAACTTTATGTAATAGCGTTTGGGTTGGGGATTGGTGGATTTTCAGTTGTACGAAGGATAATTATATTATGATAGGCGTAATTATGACCTTGTTATTGTCTTTATTTGAAGATTATGTATAGTCTCAGGAGATGTGTGTGGATTCAAGTTGACAAGGGGTGGACTTACGATGGTTAATACTGAGTGTCAACTTGACTGGATTGAAGGATGCAAAGTATGGATCCTGGGTGTGTCTGTGAGGGTGTCGCCAAAGGAGATTAACATTTGAGTCAGTGGGCTGGGAAAGGAAGACACCCTTAACCTGAGTGGGCACCATCCAATCAGCTGCCAGCACTGCCAGGATATAGAGCAGGTAGAAAAATGTGAAAAGACTTGACTAGCCTATTCTCCCAGGCTACATCTTTCTTCTGTGCTAGATACATCCTGCTCTAGAACATTGGACTCCACGTTCTTCAGGTTTGGGACTCAAACTGGCTCTTCTTGCTCCTCAGCTTGCTGACAGCTTATTGTGGGACCTTGTGATCCTGTGAGTTAATACTTCGTAAATATATATATCTCCTATTAGTATTTATATATCCTATTACATAATACATATTCTATTAGTTCTCTCTCTATATATATCCTAATAGTTCTGTCCCTTTACAGAACCCTGATTAATACATGTTTTACCATCAAAATCAATTCAGAAGAATCAGTAAGTTGAATTGTAACCCACACTAGAATTAGCAACAAAGATTTAAATAGCAAACTAGATAATTTTGTGATTATAAGATTGTTCATATTTCAAGATGAATTAAAGAAAAATAAAACACTTTTTATAAGCTTCAAAATAAAATAGTAATTGGTCTGCGACAAAATGATGAAAATTCAAGCCCACAGAACAAAATATTACAGCTGAGAACAACACAATCAATGTGATCACAAATCTGCCGAAGCCACAGAAAGAGTAATTTTCCACAGGTCTTTACTTCTTTAGTACAGGTAATATTACTCACTTCTATTTATTCCAATGTACAGTTACCTAGTATATTTTAATGAGGAAAAAAAGAGAATGCTTTCACTCTTTATTTGACGAATGAAATAAACTAAATATTAATTTGTTCGAGGTCCATTAGACTGTCTACATTGCAAAAGTTAGATGACTCTGTATGTGATTTTGCCAAAAAAAGAAAAGAAAACATCATTTCTCTTTAGGTAAAATTCACTTAAATCTTCTCAGGGCTTATCCTTTCATTCTAAATGTCTATAAATAATTTGCTGTGTTCTTACTTTCACTTACCTTACATTTTACTGTGGGGAAACAGACGTGTAGACTGTAACTTCCTGATGGCAAAAATAATGTCTTTTTTTGTTTATATTTTTCCATAACTTGAGGCTGACAAAAAACTAGCAATAATGTACAATTATTAAATGAATGAATAAAATACTAAACATAAAACAATTGAATGACCAAATAGTCAAGGAATAAATAATTTCAAATCAAAAACATCTTTACATATGAGAGGTGTATCAGGGAATCTCCTTGACTCATTTAGAAGGCTTGTATCATACCAATAACAAAACCCCCAAAAGAAGAAAACATACTGACAAATCACACACTCATTTAGATGTAAAAAACTATATTAACAAATAATGAATTAAAACTAATTACAAATAAATGAATATTAATTTTATATGATACATTCAAGGAGATAACTAGATATTCAGTAAGTATAGTTTGGAACATAAATAGAAAAAATAAAAATTTTATCATTAATCATTTATTATAATATTTGATACAATTTAATATATATTCACAATTTTACAAACACAGCAAATGATGAATTGCAGGATCTTTCTTAATCATATAAAACATACATAAAAAATAGTCAGCATTATATTTAATAGTAGAATATAGAAAGCTTTCCTTTTAAGATCAGGAACAAGACAAAAATGTTCACTCTCATGACTTTTATTCAAAATTGTACTGGAGTACCTACTCATTAAAAAAAGTAAAGATTTAACTTAGCTGTATAAATATTGATAGAAATAAATGCAACTGACTTTACTCCAGACCAGATGATTTTCTATTCAGAATCCTCAGTGTTCACAAGTACATTATTGAAATTAGTAGTGGAATTTATAATATTTGCTAGTTAAAAAATGAACAAATTAAAAAAAATTGAATCACCGTTTCTGATCATGATGCACTAAGACTCTCTCAGATAAACTCCAAATGAGAAAACAATATAAAATCTGCACATAATACTGAAAACAGCTATTTGAACAGAAGCAGAAAGGCTCTAGAAGTATGTGTTTCCTTGAAGGATCAAATATAGGTATCTAGATAGCTAGATAAAATTTCCGTAACTTGCAGCCTAGATTTAAGTATAGTCTACAAAATATACATGCTGGTGAGAGGAAGGAAATCTTAGAAATGAACATAGTTTTTCTGGACTAAGGAAACTGAAAACTGAAGCCAGGAGCTACAAATATAGAAATGGAATAATAAATGGGAAAAAGCCAGAGACAGGAGTCCCCAGACTCTTTCTACCCATAGCTGTGACTGACACTTAAAGCCCCTGTGTGGAACAGATTCAAGGAAATTTGAGTGAAGAAAAGGAGACCTGAAACGATCAGACCAGATTTGCTTCCCAAGAAGCAAAACTTAAAGATCAAGTACAGCCAAGAAAAACACCTACAAATGCACACAAAAAGAAAATGGCCAGACATCATGGCTCATGCTTGTAATGCCAGCACTTTGAGAAGGTGAGGTGGGCACATAGCTTGAATCCGGAAATCTGAGATCAGCTTGGGCAACATGACAAAATTCAGTCTTCACAAAAAATACTAAAATTAGTACGGCATGAAGGCATGCACCCGCAGTCCCAGCTACTCGGGAGCCTGAGGTGGGAGTATCACCTGAGCCCAGGGAGGCTGAGGATGCAGTGAGCTATGACCTGAGCATCAGAGTGAAAAGGAGAGGAGAGGAGAGGAAAGGAAAGGAAGTAATAATCTTCAGAGGAAAAAGATAGAATCAAAAATACACCAATTATTGATAGAGTGCTACCTAGATTAAGAAAGGCAAAAAGAGAAAAGGTCCAAATAAGTGTGATTAGAAATGACAAAGGTGACATTACAACTGATAATACAAGTTCCTCAGAGGCTATTATGAACATGTGTATGCACACAAACTAGAAGATGTAGAAGAAACGGATAGATTCCTGGAAACGCACAGTCTCCCAAAACTGAACCAAGCAAAAATCTAAACCCTAATAGACCAATACTGAGTTCTGAAATCGAATTGATAATTTAATAAACTACTAGCTGAAAAGGAGTCTAGACCAGATGGATTCACAGCAAAATTCTACCTGATGTACAAAGAAGATCTGATATCAATTCTAATGAAACTATTTCAAAAGATTGAGGAGGGACTCCTCCCCAACTCATTTTATGAAGCCAGCATCACTTTAATACCCAAATCTGGCAAAGATACAACAAAAAAGAAACTACAGGTCAATATTCCTGATGAACATAAATGTAAAAATCTTGAACAAAATACTATCAAAACAAAACCAACAGCACATGAAAAAGTTAAATCACCGTGATCAAGTAGGCTTTATTCCTGGTATGCAGGGCTGGTTCAGCATACACAAATCAATAAATGGGATTTACCACATAAACAGAATTTAAAACAAAACCCATATGATCATCTCAGTAGATGAATAAAAAACTTTCTATAAAACCTAACAACTCTCCATGGTAAAAAAAAAAAAAAAAAAAAAAAAAAAACCTCTAGAAACTAGGCACTAGAAACTAGGCACTGAAAGAACATACCTCAAACTAATAAGTTCCATCTATGACAAACCCATAATTAACATCATACTGAATAAGCAAAAGTTGAAAGCATTCCCACCAAGAACTGGAACAAGACAAGGATGCCAACTATCACCACTCCCATTCAACATAGTACTGTAAGTTCTATCCAGAACAATCAGGTAAGAGAAAGAAAAAAAAAGGCATCAAAATAGGAAAATAAAAAGTCAAATTTTCTCTCTTCACTAATGATAATATTCTATAACTAGAGAACCCTAAATACTCTGCCAAAAGGCTCCTATAGCTAATAAACTACTTCAGTAAAGTTTCAGGATACAAAATCAATTTACAAAAATTAGTAGCATTGCTTTGTGTCAATAACATTCCAGTGGAGAGCCAAATCAAGAATGCAATCCCATTTATAATAGCCAGAAAAAAATACACATACCTAAGAATACATATAACCAAGGAGGTGAAAGTACAAGGAGAACTACAAAACATTGCTAAAAGAAATTATATATGATACAAATGGAAAAATATTCTATGCTCACGAATTAGAAGAATCAATTTCATTAAAATTGTCATAACATCCAAAGATATAGACAGGTTCAACATGATTCCTATCAAATTCCCAATGTTATTTTTCACTGAACTAAAAAAAAAAAAAAAAAAAAAAAACTATTCTAAAATTTATATGGAACTAAAAATGGGTCCAAATAGCCAAAGCAATCCTAAGCAACAAGAACAAAGTCTGAGGCATCACTTTATCCTTATTAAAACTATGCTACAAGTCTACAGTAACCAAAACAGCATGGTACTGATACATAAACAGACCCATAGACTATTGGAACAGAATAGAGAACCCAGACATAAAGCTGCACATCTACAGCCATCTGATCTTCTACAAAGTTGACAGTAACAAGCGATGGGGAAAGAACTCCCTATTTAATGAATGATGCTGAGATAATTGGATAGCTGAGAGCACAAGAATAAAACCGGACCCCTACATTTCACTATATATAAAAATTAACTCAAGATAAAATAGACTTAAATGAAAGGCCCAAAACTATAAAAATTTAGAAGAAAAACCAAAGAAATACCATTCTGAACATCAGTCATAGTAAAGAATTTATGACTAAGTAATGAAAAACAATGGTAATAATAACAAAAGTTGGCAAATGGGACCTAAACTAAAGGGCTTCTACATTGAAAAAAAAAACTGTTAATATAGTAAATAGCCTACAGAATAGGAGAAAATAATTGCAAACTATGCATCTGACAAAGGTCTAATATCCAGAATCTATAAAAAACTTAATACAACAAGCAAAAACCTACTCCCCTCATTAGAAAAATGGGAAAAGGACAGGAACAGACACTTCTCAAAAGAAGGCATATGTGCATCCAAAAATATGTAAAAAAAAAAAAAAAAAAAAAAAAGGCTCAATATCACTAATCATCTGAGAAATGCAAATTAAAACCACGAGATATCGTCTCACACCAGTCAGAATAGTTATTAAAAAGTCAAAAAATAGCAGATGCTGGCAAGGCTGAAGAGAAAAGGGAATGCTTATTCACTTGGTGGGAATGTTAGTTCAACCACTGTGGAAAGCAGTTGGGAGATTTCTCAGAGAACTTAAAACAGAAATACCATTTGACCCAACAAGCCTATTACCAGGTATATAATCAAAGGAAAATAAATCATTCCACCATAAAGACAAATGCAAGCATATGTTCATAACAGTACTATTCACAATAGCAAAGACATGGAATTAACCTAGTTACCTGTCAACAGTGGATTGGTTAAAAAAATGTGGCACATATATAGCATGGAATACTATGCAGCCATAAAAAAGAACAAAATCCTGTTCTTTGCAGCAACATGGATGCAATTTGAGGACATTATTCAAGCGAATTAACACAGAAACAGAAATCTAAGCACCATGTGTTCTCTGTTATGAGTGGCAGTTAAACATTGAGTACACATGGATATAAAGATGAGAACAATAGTCACTGGTGACTACTAAAGTGGGGAGTATGCACTGGGTGCACTACCTGGGTGATGGGATCCTTCATACCCCAAACCTTAGGGACACGTAATTTACTCATGTAAAAAACCTGCACGTGTTCCCCCTGAAGTTAACAGAAAAGTTGGAAAGAAAAAAAAAAAAAGAATCACCTGAGCCTGGGAAGTGGAGGTTGCAGTGGGCCCTGATCACATCACTGCACTCCAACCTGGAGTGATATCATATCTCAAAAACAAAACAAAACAAAATGAGAAATAAAAAAACATTGGAAATCTGAGAAGACAAGTAGAAAAAAGAAAAATCAAATACAAATTTTTAAAATGATAAAATAAATACACAGAAGAAAACACAGAAATTCATCATGACTTTGTGGTATGACTATTTTTCAGACAATACACAAAAAGGCGCAAATCATAAGGAAAAAATATAAATTGGAATTAATTTTTAAAATGTGTGCTTCAAAAGTCACTATTAAAGCAATAAAAATGTAAGCCACACACTGGGAGAAAATATTTGTGATACAAAATACTTGACAAAAGGTCTGAATTCAAAATACATATAGAACACTTTCTACTAAATAGTAGAGGGATAAATCACCCACCGGGATAAGAGATACAATATTTAAACAGATAATTCAGGAATCAGTATACGTATAAATGGCCAGTAAATACATGTGAAGATGTTCAACATTACTAGACATCAGATAAATCAAAATTAAAAACATGAGATAGTTGTACATACTCATTAGAATGTCTAGGAATTAAAATGATTGGCAATATCTAAGGCAGAAGTGAAACAATTAGAATTTTATACATTGTTGATGAAAAAATTAAATGATAACCACTTTGAAAAACAGCTTAGCCGTTTTTAATAAAGGTTAACATCTACTTTATGGTCAGACCACATATAATTCAGAAATTTTACTCTCAGGTGTTGACGCAAGAAAAATGAAGATATATATCCATGCAAAGACTTGCATAGCAATGTGTATAACAATTTTAATCATTATTGTCTGCAAGTGGAAACAATGCAAGTGTCCATCAGCAGGTAAAATGTTAAACAAATTGCAGTACTCAAAAAAATGATATTCGTCAATAAAATGAATGAATTACAGATGACTAAAACAACATTAAAACATTCTAAAACATTATATGGAGTGAAATAAATCAGACACAAAAGGCTATTGTATAATTCTAATTAAGTGAATTTCTAGGACAGATTAAATTAGTGTATACTAGCAGAAATCATAACAGAAGCTGACCTGGGAAGGAGTTTTCTGTGTACAGAGTTAACTGTAATGGATCTAGAATGAACTTTGGGGGAAATTAAATATTTTAAAACTTCACTGGGATTGTAACTAGAAAGGGGCAGAATTCATTTAACTGCTAACCTAAAGTGAATGCATATTTTGTACGTCAATTCTATCCGAATAACATTTATTAGCATGTAACTCAGATTTCATAGTTGAAACTTAATATAATTCACTAGATTAACAAAATAAGAAGGGAAAACCATATAATCCTTTCAATGGACATAGAAAAATCAGTTGACTAAATCTTTCTTGATAAGTTTCAACTTAGGTATCCGCAATGGAGAGAATTTTAAATTTTTTAAAACAATAAGAAAAAATAAACATTGATAAAATAATTGAAGTAAACTTCAACCTGATAAAGGGCATCTACAAAACAAAACAATTCCCCCACAAGAAAAATCCTGCAGCACCAAAAACATACTTAATGGGAAAATACCAAATGCTTTTCTTCTATGATTGGGAACAGTATAGCTGGGATGGTGCTATAAAATGAGAAAAGATAATTAAAAATACAAAATTTGTGAGAGTATTTACCTCTTATTACACTTAGGTAAGGCTACTAGTGGACTTCAGAGATAAATGTCTGTTCTGTTAAAAAAATTTGTGGCTACATGAGTGCTTTTTGAATTGTTACTCTACATGTTACACACATTTTGGATATCCTTATGTGGATACCCTCTATCCTAGTAAAATATTTCAATGCCAGGACATTTTAATTGCAAAGTGATCATATTTATCTTAATTATATAATATTAGAAAAGTATTATATATAATTATGTGATACTTATCTCAATAAGATAACATATCATTAAGCACTAAAAAATCATAAAGCTTGAGTAACGTGAGATTAATAGGGTTTGTAGTAGACAGAAAATTTTTTATGAAATCTTAAAAGAATAATATGAAAGGTATAGATAGAAAGACAGACAGATAAATAGATAGATAGATAGATAGATAGATAGATAGATAGATAGATAGAGAGTTAGAATGGTATTCCAGACTCAATAGAAATTATTACCAGCTAGGTATATGTAAAATGTGTGTGTATGTGTATACACAAATACATAAAATTTGTTCTAAGTGTGTTAAAGACAGGAGACTTAAGAATAATTGAGAAAGTTGGGTCCAGAATGTGGTGGAAAAACTCAACATTTGTTAAAAATGTGAAGCTTTCAGTAAGCATGGGGAAATTTCAAACAAAGGATTATAATGGAAATCATTCTAAAGCTATTATCTTTTAGCTACCACCCAGTTTAACACAAGATTAACATGGAATGACTTTAATGCAGCTTAAATAAACAATCTGTTTGTAAAATTGCCTGCAATCTTAGAGAATTAAAAATTAATATAAATACAATATGGCACCTGTATTAGTCTTTTCTCATGCTGCTAATAAAGACCTACCCAAGACGGGATAATTTATAAAGGGAAGAGAAGAGGTTTAATGACCTCACAGTTCCACGTGGCTGAGGAGGCCTCACAATCATGGCAGAAGGCAAAGGAGAAGCAAAGGCATGTCTTACATGGAGGCAGGCAAGACAGCATGTGCAGGGGAACGGCCCTTTTATAAAACCATCAGGTCTCATGAGACTCTTTCACTCTCACAAGACCAGCATGGGAAAAAAATCTGCCCCCATTATAGAACCACCTCCCTCCAGGTTCCTCTTATGACACGTGGGGATTATGGGAGCTACAATTCAAGATGAGATTTTGATGGGGGCACAGCCAAAGCACATCAGTACCTAATAAGAGTGGAGGATCCTTTCAATCTAAGGATTAATACAAATAATATTTGAGTTGATTTTAATAAATTACTATCCCAAGTATTATTATGGTAGTCAATGTTGATAAAACAAATAAATGTATACATGGAAGCACATTCACACACATACACACATTAATGATGACCAACTTAAAAACCAAATACTTTATTTATTTGCCATGCTAAAGATTGTCACATAAATATGTTTTTCTGATTTTTAATATTTGCCTTAACTAAGTTCCAAATTGGTAAAAATAATAGCTCAGTATAAGCCAATTGGAAAAATGTCCCTAGTCTAGTCAGGCAAAGCAAGTGACTTTAAACTTGTTAGAAATAGTTGTCCCTTTTTCAATGGGGCACAGAGTATAGATTGGTAAGCACAACAAAGTTGAATTTTAGCTTATAGTTGTCCCTTTTTCAATAGGGTACAGCATATGGATTGGTAAGTACAACAAAGTTGAATTTTAGCTTCCACATACAATCTTAACTGGAAAATTTTGTGCATTGAAATTGCACAAATCATATATTGTCCATATTTGCCTATCTAACAACCCTCTTGGTGATTCACAATGCACAAGAGCATGAAAAAGATCTAGAAGTCTTATGCAAACATACTGATATCCTTGTCTATATGAATTATTCCCCAAACTTATGTTTGTAGAATATAGTAGGTACTCAATATATTTATTAAATAACAGATATAAAATAAACATTTTTTTCTGTCACAACAAAAATTTACATACTGTGAAGATGGTATTCTAGGAAGTTTCCCTTAGCTCTTACCCACATTAAATAGTCCTACATACTTTCTACTACAAAAGTTTTTCAGATATTTCAAGGAGAAAATTATTTTCACAATGGTGGACGTGATCAGCAATTTAACTTGCAGATAAGTATAGAATTATTATACACTTTAAAACAGAAAAAAAATGATGACATTGTGTGATAATTGGCTTATGTGTCTTCTGTGCATTTTTGTAAGACTAGAATTGCAAATGCTCAATGCTCATTTAAAACAGCAGTAGCAGAACTAAAAATACAAATAATTTGTATTTTTGTACAGGGCTATCAAAATTTTCATTTTTCTTCTTCATCAGTTTCACAAAAATTAAATAATAGAATGCCAGGAGATCTTAAAAATAATTTGAATTTATACCAGACAACAAGGAAGCCTATTTTTAGTATAACTTGATTTTAGTTAGTATTTTCACAACAAAATAAAGTGTTTTTAATTGCTGCCCTCTACTTTTTTTGTATACTCTTAAACTTGCAATGTCTTTGTCAAGTTGTTTGTTTTTGTTTTGCTTTTGTTTTTGAGACAGAGCTTCGCTCTCATTGTCCAGGCTGGAGTGCAGTGGTGCAATCTCGGCTCACTGCAATCTCCACCTCCTGGGTTCAAGCAATTCTCCTGCCTCAGGCTGCTGAGTAGCTGGGATTACAGGCATCCACCACCACACCCAATTAATTTTTTTATGTTTTTAGTAGAGACGAGGTTTCACCATGTTGG
Organism: Macaca nemestrina; assembly: GCF_043159975.1. Lineage (NCBI taxonomy): Eukaryota > Metazoa > Chordata > Mammalia > Primates > Cercopithecidae > Macaca > Macaca nemestrina. The sequence goes on from NC_092131.1 coordinate 81,099,985, forward strand.
CTAAGCTGGTCTCAAACTCCTGATCTCAGGTGATCCACCCTCCTGGGCCTCCCAAAGTTCTGAGATTACAGGTGTGAGCCACCACACCTGGCCTTTCTCAAGTTTTAATATTGGGCTCTGGTGGTCTGTTTTCTGAAAAACATTATGTACAATTGGTAAAACTTCTTCCTTAAATGTTTAGTAGACTTAATCAGTGAAAGCTTCTGGACCTGGAATTTTCTGTGTGGAAAGCATTTTGATAATTAATTAAATACATTAATTAAATACATATGGAACTATTCTGGTTTTCTATTTCATCTTGTGTCAGTTTTGGTAAATTGTATTTTTAAGAAATATGTACATTGCATACAGTTTATATAATTATTTTCAGTAAGGTTTACCTTATTACTATTTACTGTCTATGTGATGTGCAGTGATATAGCTTTATAATTTTGAATTTAAATTTTAGATCATTACATAGGATCAAGTGGAAAGAAATTTGAGTAATTAATTATTTCAGCTTCTAGGTATTTTCATTCCAAACAGATAATGAAAAAATGGTGTAAATTTGCTATATGTATAAAATTTTCCATTTTATTTATTTTATGAGTGAGAAATTATTTTTATACAGAAATTATTTCTAAATTATTATATTTAAGATCACAGTTCATTTACCTAAAGGCAAACTGTATTCTTTTTTATTGATAACATGTTTCCTGGTATGCTATATGTAATATTTTTTCACCTTTCACTGCTTTAAATTACATTAAATATAATGATTTCAATTAAAAATAAAAATTTCCAGCATCCAGTTGGAACTATAACTGGTGATGATAATGTGTAGATATGTAGGCAATGCCAGTATGATAAGCCAATATCTACTCATTTTAAATTGACTTAGCAATCAGAAATCACAAGTCATTCTTTAACAACAAAGCGAAACAGAAAACAAGTAAAAACCTCATCTATGGTGTATCCTATCCATTTTATGATAACTCAGTTAATACCCTTGTTAACTATGTATTACCTTAACAGAAGAGATAGAGAGAGACAGAGAGCTTTAGCAGAATTCAAGAAAACATTATTAAATTATTTTGTAAAGCAGCAACAAAAAAAGATACATAAGATATTAGTATCCTTCATTTCTAACACAAGATGATCCACAAAGCTTTATGAATAGTTATCTTTTTAAGGCCTGTTAATAATTTGCACTCTTCGGGTTTAGAAACACATTTTCTTATAGAAAACATGATAAATTTTGTAGATGTTGTTTCTCATAGAAGATGCTCAATTTTTAAACAAGCATGAATTTAAAACTTAATGCCTAATTCACACTTACAACAATGGCAACAAAAATCTGAAAAAAATCACTCTCCTGATGTTCATATTATCTCCTAATCATACAAATTACCTCTTTCCAAGTACTTCTGGGAAGATTAATATGACATCCAAAACAAAGTACATGAAATGCATCCAAGAAACAAACTACATTCATTCAGTATAAGGGACAGTGCCAAATTTGACAGGGGGTTGGCACTTAATACATGCCATTAGTAATTTTAGTATGGAACAGGTTTTTGTCTCTAGTGCTTTTACACTTCTGTATGAATGTAGAACTGAATTATTCAATGCCGAAACATTTTTTTCTAATACCTTGGGCAGCTTCTGTCATTAAACTCAGTGTTCAATGACATTGAACATTGTCATGCTAGGACAGGCCCATTCTTCTATTTTTGTGTGTGTGTGTGTGTGAAAAGACTTTTTTGGGGGCATATGTTGAGTTCTTTCCTAAGTTTTTTTCTGCTTTCTTTTGCATTTCATTTAAACAGTATATTGAATGATGATTTTTGAATTTAGAGTAAATCTTCATCTAATTTCTCTGATAAAAACACTTGTTGATCATCCTGCAGTAGGCAAGAACAAGATTAACTTCCAATGTAGTATTAAGAAGTTCTTATTCCTTTGTTATTAATTGTGCTTTCTCCAATATTTCTTAAGATTGGTCACCTACCAGAAAACTAATAGAAGGCCATCCAAGAAAATTTTCCAAGAAGTGCATAAGTTCTATTTTTCACTGCAAAATAAAATTCAGTTAGAAATGTGAGCTTTTATTGTATTTTATATTTTTAGAAAATCTGTTAAAAATCTGAAATACCAATCTTCACTATCACCAGGAATTAAATCTAATGTTATGCAAATCCTTAGATAAAATCCTATGTCATCTTCATTAATAATCACTCTAAAAATAGCATTACATATGAATTGTGAATAATGTAGAGATGATTTTTTCAATCATCTCTATACTAGAAAAGTATTTAATCTTAGAGACACTAAATGGAATAAGCCACCCTTTTGTATTCCCTGTGGATTGAGTTTTTCTGGGGACAAAAAGAAAAATGTGCCTCTTCCTATGTCTCTATTAATAAACTAGGGTTATTGCTTAGGTTTGATGGTGAAAATATTTTGTTTATTGGTTACTTTGCATACATCTGTTGAGCACTTTTTGATGTTATATCCTAGGCTAGACACTGAAGATAAATGAAACACTAAAACAACTTTTCCACACTTGCTATACTATTGAAAATAATCTCAGTTGCAAGTCATAGAAATTATAAATCAAATGGCATAAACAACAATGGGATATATTATCTCAGGAAACAAGAAATCAAAATGTCAGGCAGATTAAAATGTTGGTTAATTTATGGCGATTGTCAAGATCAAAGACTCATGTTTCTTTTATCTTTTTTGTTTGTTTTGTCAGCCTCAGCATGTAGACCTGTTCATCATGATCACACATATAGAACAAACAATATCCGATGAATGAAGAGGTGATGTTTCTTCTTGACTACTTTTATACAAATGGAAACCTCCAACTTTAGTAGATTCTAACTATCACCGGTTAATATTAATAACATGTCCTTTCCTAATTAGTGTCCATGACATTCGGTTTTCCATGAATGATTTAAACTAATATTACAACTTCTTTTTGATCTGAAGACACTATGGGTCTTATTAACACATGGCCTTTTAATGGAGATTTCCACATCAAGCAAATTAGCATATGGTGCTCAGAAAGTTTCTCAGGCAAACATGTTTCTTGACACACAGTTTTTCCTTTTCTTTTCTTCAACTTCTCTGCACTCAAGCACTGTCTATATTTTGAACTTCTTTTCAACCTTCAAGAGTCAACTTTAGGTTACAAACTAGGAACAGACATAACTATCCTTTACCTTCTAAAACAAAACACAAAAAATAAATAATGATATAACTGTGCATTATTTCGTTCTGATTGTAGTAAGAGTTGCTCAATATTTCAGAAAAATTTTTTTAACTGATGTAAATGTTGCTTATAATTTTTGTCACTAATACAATACACCTGCATTAGTTTAGATTTGTAGCAGACACATACAGAGTGTCTCTGCTTTGTTATGTCTTCCAGCAGAGCCGTGCTTTTGTATTCCATATTGAAATATTTTATTATAGATTATGCGTTTCTTTTTTAAAAAATGGCCGATCCATCATAAACTGCTTGCTTTCTGTGCCACCAGAACATAAAATCGGGAGTGTATAGAAGCAATCAATTATTATGAGAACATAGTAGAAATGAGACTGAACTTGAGTAGTTTCAGAGGATAGAAGAAACTTGCACATGGCTCAGACTCCACTGTGTTGCCACCTTGCTTTCAACTCACACTGATGAATTTGTGAAGAGTTCCCTATGACAGCTTGGTGGACTAAGGAAAAACATCAGGTGTGATTTATTGATGGTTATACATAATATGCTGTGACAGTACAGGTTTCATATGATCAGGAAGGACAGTAGTGAAGGAACATTATAAAAGTAGACAAATGTGAAGTGATATTTTTGATTGTCCACTGTTACTGTAGGTATCATTAAATAAAAGTATAATACATTGCTTTATGGTAGTGTTTAATGTTGTTGTTGTTTAGAGAAACATTTAGTCAGAGAAAAATATGTTTGGAACATTAAGACTAGCAAGACTAAAGTAGGTACATGTAGGCAGATCTCTCAAAATGGGATTAGCTTGTGAATATATTTATTTCTCATGTAAATATTCACCAGAGAATATTCACCGCAGAGGAGGTTTTCCATAATCAGGCACAGTTTATACGTGACTACTTTTTTACCAGTCACATAACATCCACTTAACAGGAGATTAATGGATTGAAGTGGAACATATCATGGTTGTAGGAATGTTGGTTATAGAAGAGCTTAACAACATAGAATTCCCCTCATCAGTGACAATAATTCCTCACACTGAGGAATTCAACATAAAATCCCCCTCATTATATTCTGCTATGAGCAGACACCAATGTTGAGCTCCGCATGGCACCAACAGTAAGGAATCTTCCAGTCAGCTGATGGTAGCTTGAAATCACTGGGTCCTCTTCATTATGAATAGGGAAGTAATTTGTCCTACTTGAAGAAGGTAATTAATCGAGATATACATTTGTAATAGTAATTAGTAATAGCCAATAATAACACTTCTACTTTGATGATGGTTGTCTCACACAATATTTGCACTAAATGTCCTTCTTGGGAAGTCCCTTCCAAGAGGACTGAGGCCTGATATCTCTATGATTTTCTTTTCAAGAGTAATAAATATATATGTGTTTTTCATTTCATTGGTGAAAGTATATCTTACTATATATTTAGCCCTTTCTTTTTACCATTCTAGGATACTTTAAATAATTTAAACTTAAAGTTATAAGAATGAAAAACGCAACACAAGTGGGTTATTGGAAGTGATGGTGAGAAGTATCAATACCACTTTTATCTCTTGGTCTATAGTTGCTTGACTCTAGGAGTTAGAGATGCAGCATCATATATTTGTCATTGTTTCAATGAACACCATATATCCTGGGATTGAGTGGTCCACCTCATCAGGATGCTCTTTCCAAGTTGGCACACTTTTTGAGCCTTTAGTAGGCCATTCTATTATTGTATCACACTGTATTTTATCACACTGACAACTTCTAGTTGGTGCTTTGCATAGTAAAACTTCTTTATATTGTGATTATATGACCATTATTCCATGTCTTTGCAGTAAAATGGTCCCTTTATAGAGGCAACATTATACGGGAATTTCATGTAAGTAAATCTAGAATTCTTTAAGTTCTGAGATAATGGTGCTGGCAGCAGTTTTATATACTAAGAAGATAACCTACATTCAGAGTTAGGGTATATTCTAGTAAGACTGAATTGCAATTCTCTCCAGGGTAGACAGAGGCCTATGTAATTAATTTGTCTACAAGTAGCCAACTGGTCATCCATAATAAACAGTTCAATATTGAGGGGTGGATTTGGTTCTCCTCTGATGACAGGTTATATATCACCAAAGACAGTCTCTCAATCAGCCTTAATAAGAGGACTAGGCCACTAGGTATATACATAGCCTCCATCCACCATTGACACTCTGCTCATGGATTTATTGTGCAAATATTATAATGGCTAAGAAGACAGACTACCTTCTGCCCATCTGACAAGTCATTTTGTGTAAATGATATTTGTGTGCCTTCTCTGGAATGGATGCTTCATGATGAGGATTAGAAAACATATACATTAAGAAAAAACTACGACCTTTTGTTTTGTGTTTTTTGGTCATCCTAAAAACTTTATAGTGTATGTTGTGATGTATTGCTCAGATACCCTTTTGAGGACTAAGGCTTTTTTCCTATCCTTTGAGCATTTCTATGGCTTGAGGCTCTCAGCTGAGTCACTTTCCAGGAATGGCTCTCAGCAAAAGTGTACAAACTTTCCCAAGGTCATTGTTTATCCTCGAAGGCAGTATTCAATGGCTGGTTAATGCAGAGGTATAAACTTTGGTGTATGTTAGGAAAACTCCAGATATTCCCAAAGACCTTTGTTGAGATAGACTTTTGCTGAGAAATTGTCACAGTTCAATTTCTCTTTTATTCAATACTACTACCTTCATCCCCAACATATGCCCCTGAGGCCACTACTCAATTAATTTAGTGAAAGAAAAACTCAGTCTCAGTCTCTGAAAGACAACATAAGACAGTTGGTGCCAGGAGTGAAGTGAAGAAACAGACATGAAAATTGGATTTTGGTGCTATGTGACCAGCTAGCAAACCCTGGAAATGAATGGAATTTAAAGAGTTATCAGAACACAGCAGTTATGCAAGTTTTAAAATTTTTTCATTGGTAATAAATTGAAATGGGATGCCAGGGAAGGAAAGGTACTGGTAGGGGCAATATCCAAGCATTTAAAAAGTTCAGATAAGTACAAATTATGGAATCTATGGATTTGAGTGGCTCTCTGGGTGCTGCTAATATATCGTATCGTAGAAAGTTGATAAAGACTGAAAGTGATTATTTACACATTAAAGGCTTAGTCTGAAAGCTCCAAGACTCTTCTTGGCAACATGCAAATAGTCTCTCATCTTTAGCAGCCAGAGGGCAGGAAAAGATAAGGATTTGACCTAGGAATTATCTATAATATTATCTAGAAGAATAGCTACTGGAGAAGTGTGAATTCTCAACTTCATTAAGTATGCTCTACCAAGTTCAGGTTGTTGATAGGGAGGAAGAGGGGTATTGAGAAATGAGGTATCTAGGTTATTACTTTCAAAAATCCTGAATCTTGGGATTCTTCTGAACCTGGGAGTGCTCAAAATGGCCCACTACTTCCTGTTATTAATGGTGAGTGCAGACTCTTGCTTAAAGATGAAATAGAGACCTCTGACTTGCAAGAAAGCATGCTCTCTCCCCAGAAACTACCCTCACCATTTCTCTGGGCTACTAGGCCAATAAGTACAGTTAAGCTGATAACCTGATCAGGTAAGAGCTGGACCTACTAAGACAGGAAAGGAAATATAAGTGATGAAAGCTTCAAGATGCATCCATTACACACTGGCAGGACCCTGGGGAATGCATATGGCCTGAAGCGTGAGGATGCTGGATCAACAGTAGTAAAACTCAAAGTTGGAAACTGGAGAGCTTATAGTTATGGGACATTTCCTCATGGTACAAATGTATTACCTTAGCAAGACCTCCAGAATGTGATAATAACACCCTTTTAGGATAGTTCCCGGAAGTTGGAGAAAGTGATGGCTCACAGTTAATAAATAAAAATGCCAGAATTTCCACAAAAAGCAGTGAAATAAGAGATTAAAAGCCTCAGAAAAGTGGACATGCTTGATTAGATATGCCACCTAAGGTCATATAACCCACCAATTAACTAAGTTCTACAGGTGAGATGGGGGTGCTGGGGAGAGTCAGGAGACACTTTCTTTTTTAACCAAAACAATAAGTAACATTCAAGGGAAAGGGGCACCACCACTTCTGAGAATCTCACTGGTGATTCAGTGGTGTAAGACATCATAGGAGATGCTGTTTCAGAACAGGGATCCCTTATAGCAATGGGAATGATAGAAATCCTGAGTAATAGAGGCCAGGTGGCAGAGCTTCAGTGTGTGGAGGTCAAAGTGGCAGCCAAAGAAACCTGACTCTTTGACAGCTATGGAAATAATAAATTACTATATTCCTACACACAAAATAATAGGCTTCCATTATAAAAACTGCACAATCTAAAACTGGGGTTCAGGAAGGATAGAAAGCCAATTTGTTGAAGGCCGCTGCCCCTAGAAATATCACGGTGTTTCTCTCAGGTTTTGACTTGAGCCAGTTTCACAGTTGAAACCCATTTACCACAGGAAAGACAGAGTCCCTATAAAGAAAGACCATGCAATACCACAGAAATTGAATAGAATAATGAATTTATCACTCTTTCCCCCAAAAGACCTATAGCCAATTACTCAGATACACTGGACAAAAATGAATATTCAATAATTGAACAAAGGATCACACTATAGTGAGTCATGTTTATTCACTATATTGATGTCATCATGTCAATCTGACCAGATGCTGATATAATATCTTCAAAGTGAGAAAATAAATTATTGCCATTTGCACATTCCATCACTAGAAAATAAACCTTTTCAGGTTCGAGACATAGCATATTTCATATTTGGAAATATTACTCCAACAAATTTATTTGGTATCATAAAAGGTGACTAGTTCATGAGACACAGGGCAATAAAGTACTCTACAAGGTATTCAGTCTGTGCTCCTGGCTTTGCTGTTTGAGTCACAGAACCCCACACACTCTATGGTGTTAAAGGTATTGATGCTAAGGAAAGGTGCTATGTGGTATTTATATCCAACACCAATAAAATAATCTGAATGAAGATTCCTTGTTTTCTGGATGGAGCTTATGCTATTTTCAGTCAAAAATTATACATAATTTGAAAAACAGGTTTTGCTAATGAGCGCTGGTATTAATGGAAAGCCTGACGATGAGCATTAAGAGATCATGGAGCAAAACTTCCTATACTTAGCTGAGTTCTCTCAGACCAACGTAAGCAGAAGGATGAGCAGGTCTAGCAGCACTGTAAGAGGAATTTTGCAAAAGCGGCAACAGAGAACACAGGCAGATTGCAAAAGAAGGTGGTACAGAGTTCCATTGACAGCCAACACTATTGCACTGGCCTCTCTTTCAGATAACACCTGTAGTCTCATGGGGAATTGGGAGTAGAGCAGTAATTTAGGACCAGAAAAATTGAGGTCAAGCTCGAATTAAAGATGAATGAACTTGTATGTGTATGCTAGTCAAAAATGGACTGCTAAAGTCCTACAGTGCCACCTGAAATAGCTGCCAAAGGCAGAGATAAGTGAACTGCCCCTATATCTCAAACCAATGGAAGACCATTTGGTAAGGCAATCGAGCATCCACTGTATGTGAGAGGAGAGAACCCAAGGTAAGAATATATGAATGGATGGGAAATGTCAAATGGCTTAACTAGTTGATCAGGAGCCTGGAAAGATGAATGTTGAAAGATAGGAAACGAAGAGTTCTGAGGAAGGTGTGCATTGATGGATCTATGAAAGCAGGGCACAAGGTATGAAAGGCTTCCTATCAGATGAAAACACCTATCCAAATAACATCTACTTATAAAAACACATTAAACTAAGATAGTCAAAAGCAGCCAGACTCTGTCATTGTCCACCCCAAGATGGTCACAATGGATTCACAAATGCAGTAGCCATGGAGGCAGGAATAGAAACCATGTATGAACCCAGCTGTATGGCTTCCCAATTTCCAAAGTTTACGGAGCCCCCACTGCTGATAAAGTCAGCCATGGAGACTAACTCCGAGTCTCTGATATACTATCCTTTAGGATCAGTTACTTGATAGCAAGTTTATTACATTGCATACCTTCCATATTGAAAGGAGCAGTGCTTCATCTCAAGTGGAATCAACATGTACAATAAGTAGGATAAGCTTCACTGACCGAAAGGCTTCAGACAGAATCATAGCTTGCTTGATCCACTCACCCAAGTTCCTACGTAACCTAATGCCACATTAGAGCAAAGAAAGTGTGAGATTGGCATATGACCATAAGACCTTTTAATGCTATTATCTTTCTCACCACTGAGAGGTGGTGAGGGATGAAACTACCTTTCAAAGGTATAAATGAGACACCAGCTTAGGTACAATAACTTACAAAGATGGGAAGACATTTTTCAAGACTCCGTATTTATACTGAATCTATGACCTTTTTATGCTTCTATCTTCAATAGGTAGACTAAAACATGGGTTGGGTCACCAAGGACAAAAGTAATAATGGCCCCACTCACTTCAAAATTCTGTGGCCTTTTTCTGGGGAAATTGTACTTTCCATCCTCATGATCTGGGAAATACGAGTTTAGAGTTCCTTGTTCCTAGAGACATAGTTTCCCTGATGGAAGTAGCATAAGCCCCACTAAACTTCAAGCTATCCTATCGCATGACCACTTAGGGCTTCTTATGTGAAAAGACAGGCAAACAAGGAAAGGAATCATCAGTCTTGGAGGAATAATTGACCCTGGTCATCAGGAGAAGGTAGAATTATTATTAGATATAGGGGCTAGAAAGATTGTGTTTGGTATCCACATCTTTTTTTGCATACTTTGGTATCCATTTGGCCGCTTTTGAAAGTAAATGGACAAGTGCAATAGCTATGGCTTGAGAAGGGTAGGTTAACCAGGTGTTCAGACCTATAAGGGATAAGGTCTTGGTATACACCCAAATAGATGGTGTGGTTCTTCTCACTAATCTTCCTCTTACTTTCCAGGAAAAGAGACCAATAAGAATCATGGCAGAACTGCTCACAGAACTTATGATATCAAATAAATAGATTAGAGTATTATAAAATCTGAACAATAATAAATGTTTTATTTCGTGCTCAGACCACTCCATTCGGACTGAAATATTAATTTCTTCATCTTCTGGGAGTGCTGATGGCTAAAAGCTCCCAGTTGAGTCTCTTTATGTATTGGATGTAGTGATAGATTGTGAATATCAAGAGAAAGTTGGGTTACAACTATATAATACAGGCAGGAAGGAATGTGTCTGGAGCCCATGAGAATCTCATCTTAGTTCTCTGATATCATGTGGTAAATTTAATGTAAAACTGTAATAACTAATACAAGTAAGAGTGCTAATGGCCCAGAAAGGACTGCTAATGACTTGGACTCTATAAAAATGAAAATCTGGATTTGGGTCACTTAGCCAGCTGCTGAGAAAACTCCCTCCTGGAACTCAGAATCGCCCTCAGTAGGCGGAGTGCAAGCTCAGAACAAAGAAAGAAGCAGACCACTTCAGATTGTTAAGTAGTCAAAGATTTATTTAGTTGGGAACTTACATATGAGGTGGGATAGGGTGATGACTAGGTAAATATGTGTGCTTGCAATGCATACCTGTCTAATCTTTTATACCATGAAAAGAAAAGAGAAAAGGACAAAAAAAAAAAAGTCACTGATGATCATAAGTCATAGGTTTGCTTTCTTAGTCTATGTACTTTCTACTTAAAGGGATTGTTTGGGTTTCCCACAATCTGGTCAACATTCCTAAGTGGGGAGTGGAGGGTAAGGGAAGGGATGTTCCGGGAAGTAGCAGTGATTTGGTCTTCTGATGACTGCATCCTACAACTCGCTTTGTGGTCATGAACCCAGAATACATTTTCACAATACTCCACCCCTCCTGACTGGCCTTATATTCTTACAAGACCCTTCTTCCATGAGAGTACCTGGCTTCCCTGAGGGTTTTTATAGGGAGGATGGATGTATTCTTCACAAACTTGATGCCATATTGCATGATGAGTCTACAGTAACAATAGAGACACACACAGGAGAAAATGCAAAGCAAAAGAAGTAAGCATATTAACAAATGTTCCCACCGATTTCCCCAATCTCTAAACTAATGTGACAATAACCGTTCCTATAATGGGTGGGATCATTTATCTTTGATGCCATGTGATACGATGAGAGAAAGCTACAGATGGAAAGGTAAAAATCCAGTAGGGACTTGTAAAGGTAGATCGTCTCCTCCAACGATTACGATGGAGGATTTGTTCCAAGTGGTCAAAACAGCAGCTGCGTGGGAAGGCTTCCCAGGAGAAGCATATCATACTTGCCTGCTGGGAGAGGTAGGAGTGTCTCCCATGTGATTACTTCTTCCTGGACTGTGCCAGATCAGGAGCCTGATCACTTCTCCCTTACGCAAAATGCGAGTGGCCTTGCATTGGTGTCTCCTTACCTCAGGCTCAGAATCTAGCAGTGTGACAGGAGTCCAGGTCAGTAAGGTGAAGTCCTCTTTCCACTGTGAGACAAAGTATCCCATCCAGCCTGGCAGGGTAGTACTGTGCTAGTCAGTCTCCACTACAACGGGCTGTCTCCTGGCTGGATGTCCCAAGAGGTATTCATTGCCATAGTGCAATTAGTAGAGGCTGACTGAGCCAAGAACATGACTTTCTTTGTTCGCCATAAAATGTTTGCCATTTAGCGTTGGCTCATCTATCCTGCCACATGGAGAAATAGGGCCCACTGAGTTTTCATCTATAAGGCTAATTGCTTGTGGCAACATTTTATCCACCCAACCAGATGTTGAGGTCAGAGTGGTCTGTAGTAGAAAAAATAAATCTTCAGAGGTTAACATAATATCATGGATGTAATGTGACCATGCAATGCTGGAGGTGGGGTAGGGGAGAAAACAAAGTCAAGTCCTGGGCTACTATTCCATGGCAGATTGCAGAGCTGTGTCTTTCTGGTTTTATTTTGCTTTTTTCATCTCCCAGTGCTACCTGATTGGGCTTGATCAGTGAAGCATAGTGTCGAGGACCCTGCTGCATGCCCTGTGAAACCTTTTGGGGCAATGGGTAGGCTTTGCCACTGATCCTGCAGACTGGTCCTTGGTGAATGCAGACCTTTGACCTGGTATTTGAATAGAAGAGGAAAGGATACAACAACAGCAGCCAATATGAGCTCATTGGCCTTACAGGGGTTTTAAGCACAAGCCATAGTACCTCTGGTCATTCAGCCTCCTATAACCCCTACCTAGAGTGAAAAACCTGGCCCATCTAAGATTCCCCAACACTGATAATCCAGACCTGGCTCCTGTACTCCCACCTCTTTCTTCCAATGTCTTTCTTGGGTTGTTTCTACTTGCTTCACATCTGTCTCTTACTTTTTTTTTCTCTTGTTTTTTTTCTTTAAACATACACTTTCATTCCCACGTGTTTGTGTGTGTGTGTGTGTGTGTGTGTCTCTATCTCTTGGCCTCTATGTCCCAAGACAAAGCACCCTTATTATTTCTAGTTTTAATTAACATATGTTAATTAGAATTTTATTTCCTAACAATCTTGAACTTGCATTCTGTAGATTAACATCATTTTATAACTTCCAGAAATGTATGCTTCCACAAAGTTCAATTTTTCATGTTAATTAACAGACCCCAAAATACAGTATTTAGTGTTTCTATGCCATATAAAAATAAGATACCAAAAGTAAATCAAATTAAACTATGCTCAGCAATTAATGTTTTAGTATTTTATCTTCTTTGGAAACTATCTAGATATTTGATGAATATCCATTATTTAATTTAACTTAGCAAAACTCCAAGACTGTAAGCTAACAAAGAGATGTGGCAAGCTATTTTTAAGTTGACATATTGTAATACAAAACAACACTAGCCATCATCAAGTTATTTCCTGTTAACTATTTTTACAGCATGTTTCATGTTAAGCAGTCATTGAGAAAGCAAGAACCTAATGAATTAAATACAAGATTGTAGAGGTTTTGTTTTCATTTTTGTTTTATTTCTGTTTGATATGTAAAAGTAATGGACACAGCACTTCCACATGCACATTTGTCCCTTGGTTGAACTCATAGTTTTATGATCCTAAACTCTTAAACATCTAATAGAGATAAAAGTTGTTTATTTCTTCTAGTATTAATTCCATCTTGAATTAGTATTAAATATTAAATTATCATTTTGAAGCAAGTCTTTCTACTTTGTGGCAAAAATTACTCTTTTTCCCTTAACAAAACACAAGTTTATATCTCATAGTTTAATTCATCAAAAACATGTCTTACTTTCCAACGAGTTCCGTATCTTCACTTCTGCTGCTAACTGCTGTTATCTCTTGCACTGCCCATAACAGGGGCCACCTGACTGCAACTGACTTCTTTACTGCCTTGATATGCTTTTATCCTTAAAATAGGGTGATTGGCCGGGCGCGGTGGCTCACGCCCGTAATCCCAGCACTTTGGGAGACCGAGGCGGGCAGATCACGAGGTCAGGAGATTGAGACCATCCTGGCTAACACGGTGAAACCCCGTCTCTACTAAAAATGCAAAAAATTAGCCGGGCGTGGAGGTGGGCGCCTGTTGTCCCAGCTAATAGGGAGGCTGAGGCAGGAGAATGGCGTGAACCCAGGAGGCGGAGCTTGCAGTGAGCCGAGATCGCACTACTGCACTCCAGCCTGGGCGACTGAGCGAGACTCCATCTCAAAAAATAAATAAATAAATAAATAAAAAATAGGGTGACTACCCTTTGGGGCCTTTTTAGAGCATTTTGTACTCATGCAGGTCCACAGGCATTAAACATATGGGTCACTGGTCCCAGCATGGAGGCAGCTAGCCAATCTGGATTTCCCCTCACAGATTCTGTATTACCCAGGCCTGTTTCTTTGGTGGGCTCCTGACTAGCTCACCAATTGTTGGGAAAACTCCCTGCTAAACTGAGAACTGCCTTGTCTAAGTGGAGGGCAAGCTCGGAGCAAATAAAGAGGCAGGCCACTACAGTGGGTAGGTAGTCAAACATTCATTCAGGAGAAACTTACATACGAGGCAGTCTTGGGTGGCAGCAAGACAACGTAGATCTCCATACTTGCAATGCTTGTCTGTCAGTTTCTTACACTATGTATGAAAAGAAAAGGGGGTTGGGCCTGGTGGTTCACACCTGTAATCCCAGCACTTTGGGAGGCCGAGGCGGGAGGATCACTGGAGATCAGGAGTTACCAGCCTGGCCAACGTGGCGAAACCCCGCCTCTACTAAAACTACAAAAAATTAGCTGGACATGGTGGCACATGCCTGTAATGCCAGCTCCTCGGGAGGCTGAGGCAGGAATATAATTTGAACACTGGAGGCAGAGTTTGCAGTGAGCCGAGATCACGCCACTGCACTCCAGCCTGGGCAATATGGCAAGACTCCATCTCAAAAAAAAAAAAAAAAAAAAAAAAAAAAAGAAAAAAAAAAGAAAAAGAATGAAAGGAAATAAAAGAAAAGGGAAAAAAGAAAAAAACAAAAACAAAGTCACTGATGGCATATTAATCTATCTGTTTTCTTCTTTATTTACTTTCTACTTAGAGGAATTGTTTGTTTCGCCTATAATACAGTAAATATTCCCAAAGTTGGTTGGAAGTGGGGAGGTTATTCCAGCAAATAGCAGTTATCTTGGTCCTCTGGCCAGTGTATCCTACGATTCATTCTGTGGTCATGTACCCAGAGTACATTTTTATAATACTAGCCAAAGAATCATTACCAGCTGCAGTGTATACTGAGGGCAAAGGGAAAATGCAGCGGAAGACATTATTTTTGGAAGGTCACAGTGGTAAGATGCATAGTTCTGTCCCATGTGGGGATTTTGCAGAGCCTTATACAAACTCACTTTACCTTCATGATAGTATTTGCAGATCTCTCTGAGCTCTGCTTTGAACAATTAATTTCACAACTAAATGTGAAGACTTTTCAGATTTACTGCAAGCATCAGTTTCTCCAATATTTCCAGATATTGCAACACAATTCTTCAGTGTATAGGTGTTGACTCTGATTTTAAAGATTCAATATTCAGTAACTTGCCTAAAGTTAATTAATTACAAAATACTAGAGAAGGATTCTTGGAAAAATCTGTTTCATCTAAAAACTTTTGCCTTTAATTATATTCTGCTTTAGAGCAACATGTAAAGCAGATAAATGGGTCATTTCTAAAGTTGAAACTGTGATGGATGCACTGGGGTCCACCACAGATCTGAATATATCTGAATGTCCAACACCACTGTGGTCTCCCAGAGAGCCTGGATATTATTGCACTAGAGTCTTTCACAGGTTAAACATTATGCTTAATGATACAAATAAAAGATAACAAAACATGCTGTTTTACTTCAAGGGAGCTTATACTCTAGTGGGAAGATAGTTAATAAATTAACATAAAAGATAGTCATTGCTATAAAGTGCAACTTAACGGTAGCAGATTCATTTGGTGCATGGCAGAAGGGAAACAGAAGTGTACCTTGAGAAGTGAGATGACTTTACCGATGAGTCATGACTGAGACTTAACAAACGTTTATCAAATTATTAGTCAGACAAGAGTTGGGGAGTTCTTTAGTCATGGAGAAAGGTATGTGCAGAAGCCAAATGGCATGAGAAAGCTGGAATGTTTAGAGCAGAGCAAACATTACAGTATCTTGGTAAGGTGACAGTATCGTGTTCCTAGTTGAAGTAATCTTCCAGAGTGTCATGAATGTATAATTTCTCATATTAGGATGAGGGGCCACTTAAGCAATCAAAGCATAGAAATGGCATAATTTCACGTGGGAATCAGAAACCTAGCTCAGTAAAGATATTAAGTTGGTTAGTGGACAAGAAACAGGACAGCCAGTTGAGAAACAACTGTAACAATCCTGGTGAGAAATGGATAAGAGATAAACTAAGGATCTAGACTGGGACAGGGGCAATGACAAAATAAGACATTTTGAAAGAAAAATGATGTTGAGTTTTAGACGTACTGACATGAAGGTGTTTCTGGAACAATCATGTGGAGATATCTAATAGAAAGTTTGATTAAAAAAAAAGAATATACAGTTCTTAAGAAAATCTGGCTCTAGAGATGAGCTTTAAAGTCAACAATATTTAGGTAGAGATTATGTATTCTTAGGCATGGATAAAATCACCCAAGAAAGAAGTGAAGGATGAAAGAGGAAAAAACAACTGTGACTAAAAAACAGTTTTAGAAAACACAGATATTTTAACGGTTGTTTAGGTGAGATAACTTTAACCCCTTCTCTAACTAAAGATTTCACTCCTGTAGTATTATCAAGATTACCAATGGCTTTTGAGTATTTCATCTTTTATAAATGTTAGTACCAGCCATTTTTTTTAGGGTCAAGGTCAGGAAAATAATAGTACAACAATTTAAATATTTGCTCTGCCCTGTCTTCATAGTATGGATTTATCTTCCCAATCATATCAGGGGCTACCCCATCTAAGAGGCAAGGGGTTACTGAATAACCAGAATTTCCAAACGGTGCATTCCTAAGGCCACTTGTTCAATCTTTAATCCTACCTGTATGTCTGAGCAGGTAATCATAATTAACTGATAAATAATGTCATCATTTTTAAAATTAGTAAATGTTTAATATTGCTGCCAAAGCCACTCAATTACATAACTCTTTAGTTATAACAAAATAGTTTCGCATACACTAGCTCAAGAGTTAAACCCTATTTTATTTCACTTTTCAAACCGTGCTCAGTTTTATTTTTTACCTAAGTTTAACAAAAAAGGTAGGATGGAAACATGGGGAAGTGAAAGGTGACATGGAGAGTCTGCTTTGAGATTGCACGAACACAAAAAATGGAATGCATGTTATTACAGGCAACAGTTAACTGAAGAGGGAACGTTGAGTAAAGCAGAGGCCTCTAATGAAAAAGTAGCAGATATGGGGTAGGATTAGGAAGAAAGCATTTCAAAGAGGTAGAGGTCTCAATTTCACTTTATAATATTGGACTTTTATTCAGTGAGGGCTTGTCTGGTACTGTATATATGAATGACTATTGTGATAGAACTTGTAAAATGATGTGAATCTGAATAGAGTTGGTGGCTGTGGGAATAATAACTAACAACAACAACAAACAAAGGAATAAGTTTACAGGGACAAAGCCATTGTTTAAAATGTCCGACATCTAATATATAGAATTAAAATCTGAATTCTGATTAAGTGTGGAAATAATTTTGATGTGAAAAATGATTGAATAAGAACAAAGTTTCTTCTAAGATGGTGACATATATGTTTTGAGTGCAGTGCAGAAAGTCCAAAGCTCAAGACATGCTAGATAAAAATAATGCTAATTATAATTAAATGTATTTGAAAAAAAATTTGGCATGTCATGGAATACTCTCTCATTTTCAGGATGTATAAGTGATCATATGTCAAAACCTGAAACAAAGACTTTAAATAATTGATAGTGGTCATTCAATATTGATTTTAAAATGTCACATGATCAATCAAGTTTATTATGTTTAAAATCTGAGAAACTTGAAAGATGATATTTGATTCAGATTAATGAAGTGTATCTGAATGCTCAATGACAATGTGCTTTATCAGTAAATCATTTGCTCACATGGCACTTTTTGTGAAGCAGTGTTGGATCAACACTGCATAATTCATATATCCCTATACACCCTTTGGTCCCACAGGTTTTGCGTTTGCAAAATTAATAAGATGCAACTAGTTAAGATATTTAGAGTATTGTAGAGGGCATTAAAATATTTCCAAAGGAGGATATTTCAATAGGTTTTAAATAGTGATAGTATCATTAAAGTCAGAAAAGAAACTTTCAGAGTTACAATATCGAAGGCAGTAATACTTACTTGGATATGTTACATCATTTTTTTAAAGTATAATTGATCTAGAAGTAAAATCAATAGTATAACACCATACTAGCAGCCAACAGTATTGCTGAGTAGGCCTCTTTTGTCAAGCCTGCTTGTTACACAGACAAGAAACAGTTGAACTTAGCACATAATATATTTGCATGCAAATTGTATTTTTAAAATTCTTAAAAATAGTTTATCTTAGGTAGATTAAGAATTACTTGCTTTAAAATTCACAACAATTTGCATATCTAGACCTTTAAAAACTGATGATTAAATGTCAAATATGGTCCATCTTGTACATGAGTAATTAAATCCACACCCTGGTTTATTGAGGTCTAACTTAGATGATTTTTATTATATTAAACCAAATACATATTTTTTAGTCAGGAAAAATATTCCTAATGGCAATTTGCTTCATATGGTTGTATGTTACAGAAAAAGATAATTTCAGTTCTATATAAATTATTATTTTGAACCATTTTCCTCTGAAACAAATGATGTAGTGACATAGCAGAGCAGAACTACAAGGAAAAAATAACGTGAAAAATAAGCACATTATGTTCCTTTTGCTCTTCCATTAAAGGCTATGTTTAAAATCTCATGATTTTATTCAACACCACATTTTACAGTTAAAATATATGAGCAGGTCTGTTACATTCAGAAACAAGGAAAAAATATCTAGTGTTACCTCCATTTATAAGTGTTATGGTTTGTATCATTTATATTAAAAATATACACTGTAAAAATGAAATGCAATTGATGACCAAATGAAGATATAATAAATATTATCTGAGTTGAAATTTAATTAAAGAGTACTAAAATACAATTTAGTAAAATATCAAATATTTTAATAATAAAAATGATTCTTAATGTTTGCTAGTAAGCAGATCCTCCTGCACACTGTAGGTTGGAATATATATTAGTACACCTATTCTAAAACCATTTGGCAGTTAATGCAAGAGCCTTTCAAAGAACCTCCTCTTTGTGAGCAGGAAATTATATCTCTAAAAGCCTACAATAATAAAATAATAAAACCTGAGCTCAGGAATTGTGAGTAAGAGATATTAAGATGTTTGTAGAAAAGATGTGAATTAGATGCAAAATTAGAAATCGCAAATGTCTGACTATAAATAAATGAATAAATAGTACATCTAAATAAAGAATTCCGTGTGGCTATCTAAAATTTTATTTTAGAAGAATATTTAATGATATGGAAAATGCTAAAATACATGTAAAGTGCAAAAAGGAGAAAATAAAATTTCATAAACGGTATAATGCAATTTGGCAAAAAATTAAAAGAACAAAGAAATACACATATCACATGTACACATGCAAACAAGCTAAAAGAGTCTGAATCGACAGATGACAGAAATAGATAGATGATAATGACTATGGGTGGAGAGATTGGAAGTAATTACACAGAAAAGCAACTATTTTCTGGTAGAATGATGGGTAAAGTTTATGTTCTTCTTTCTACCCTGTATAATAAGCATGTATTAGTTTTATTATTTAAAAAAGAACATGTTGTAAACCTGTAGGACATGCATTTTACTACATAATCATCTTACCATTGTTTAGAAGAGTAAGAGCACAAATTTAAACCTTAATACGTATTTTATTTGAAGAGAAGTCAGCCCATTCTCCATTTCGCCCTCCCGTTCCTGAATGTGCCTTTAAAACATGATCTATACATAAATCAGCAGAGTATTGTATAACCATTAAATAATGACATTGCAATTGCATGCCCTGATTCAAAAATAAAGTGTAAGTTAATAAATTCTTCATAAAAATGATACTATGTTCACAGTAGGGCACTACCGGAGATTGCTGGTTGATTAAACCTCCAGCGAGACACATTTGTTTTCTAGTTCTATACTTATTGATTTTGTAGTAATAACTGCAATGCAGAATTACTGCTTGCACCTACCTCAGCACAAGAAGTCCCGTTGTTTTTTTATCAGAACATTATGTTTCCTACTTTACTTTTCAATTTCCTGGATGTATCAAGAAAAACAAGTGAGTTAAAAAACAACAACAACAAAAATCAGCACCTGAGACTCCAATTTAGATCAACTAAAAGTAAAATAAATATAAAGGGTTCCCATGAAACTAAAAACAATGCTAACATATCAGAAATTCAAATTACAGTTTGTGCTGTTGACACAAAACTATTAATTTTAAATGTTTTTATTTCTATATTAGAATAACATCCAATATTTAGATACACTCACTTAATTTCCACATTACTGATTTTCTATAATGAGGCTTATAAAGGAAAAATGTTTCTATTGAAGCAAATGTGAATAGTCAACTTTATTCTTTCTTTTTTTGGTTTGCAAAAATATTTTGCTAATATACATTCAGAATCAATGTAACAAAATTCTACTTTCAGAGATATAAAGAATCAATGGTAAAAATTTTATTTTCAAATGACATGTTGACAGACATTTTTCTAACACGTTAGTATCCTAGAATATAATAGCAAGGTGACAAGTAGTAATAGTGTTGTTCGCCCATTCTAGATGTAGTTACAAAATGATTTGAGGAGACTTTTCACCATTTATTTTCCTTTTTTATATTAGGACAAAGAAATTCAACATAATTTTCAGTGCCATCAGTACAATGTTAGGAAATATAGACCATCTATCATTTCTAATGGTGTTTTAGCCTAATTTTATCTTTCACTTACTACATAAATTTGGAAATATTTTGGAGGTAAGTTGAGGTTTTTAAATAACCCCAAACCAATTTTATTTATACAAATTTAGATTAATACATTTCTTAGATCCTTACAACTCCAAATGGATGTTATCCTTTGTGGTAATTAGTGTAGGATAGGACAGGAAAACAACTGGACAAATATATAATAGATCAACACAACGAAAAGATATTCATTGCTTCTGTAGTACAGAGAATTTCCCAATATATGGGGATTGTCTACTTCACAAAATCATGTAAGTATCAAGACTGAGGGCAACTCCTCTAATGTCAGTGTGGAGTTTGCATGATTTCCCTGGGAATCATACTCCAAGTCAGTCAGAAGGCGAAATGAGCACGAAGGACTACATTTAGGAGGTGAAGGCCAGGGGAGGCCCATATTTGCTAAAAGGGAGTACCATCATATGCACATATCTATCTGAAAGGAAAAGTGGAAAATGTAGTCCAGGAAAAAGAAGAATCTGTTCCTGAGAGAACTGCAAGTAGCCATCACACAAGTTGGCCCTTCACCCGTGTGTACAACTTTTTCCATTGAGAAAACACCTAGTCCTAGCCAAGTGAGGCAACCTAGCTACCCTCCAGTTACAGAAGTCAGCTCAAAGTCCATTAGGTTTAAATTTTGTTCCGCTTGTTCTAATGACCTATGAATAGAAAAAGAAGTTAGGGATTCTCTCCCACCATGCTCAGTAACACAGCAAGAGCAAGATGAAAAGTCATATTAATGAAAGAGGAAAAGGAGATACAGAACAGTTCAGTTTCTAGATCTTGGCAGGACAAATCCTGCAAAACAAGCATCATGGAAAACCACTTTCCAGGGACATGGAGAAAGATTTTTTTGTTTTTGTTTTTTAGTTGAGTCTGCTCTCCGGGGGCATATTCCTTTCTTCAACTGCGCCCTTTGCTCTGACATTTGGAAAGTCCCTCTTTTTTTTTCTTTATTATTTTCAATGGCCACATACGACGTGGGTAATGTCAAGAACGCCCTACTTAGAAACTTCATGATTTGGACAGTCATCTTCTTGCTGGTGAAATTTCTGTACCCTAGGCTTTTTTTATGCCACATTCTCTCTCATACACACACATGCTCTCCTATATGTCACATACATACACACACACTTTTGCTGTTGTCTTATTATTCTTGCTCTTTTTAAAATTTTTATTTTTTTCATTTGTATGAATCTAAGAGGTGCAAGTGCAGTTTTGTTAGGTGGATATATTTCCTAGTGATGAAGTTTGGGCTTTTAGTGTAACCATCACGGTAATAATTTACATTGTACCCATTAAATAACTTTTTACCCTTTGATCCCTTTCTACTCTTTCAAGTTTCCCATATCTATTATTACACACCCTATGTCCATATTCTTGCTCTTTATTGGAGATGAGGGACTTTTTTAACTTTTAATACAACAACAGACTTACAGAAATTTGTAAAATAATACAAATTTTTCATATCCACATCACTCAAATTTCTGAATTGTTAATAATTTTATGGTCTGAAGCATACAACTCCATTAAAAATGTACATATATCTGATAAATTCCATATTCAAGTTATTTCTATGCTCCAATAAATGTTGCCAAATATTTCTTCCTAGATATCATTGTTAAAATGACTCTATCGAGTTGGCTTTCTTTGCTTTTCCTCTCCCTCCACATATGTCTGTCCTCCCTCTCTCTTTCCCCTTTAAGAACATATAAAACAATAGGACTGGATGAGAAGACAAGACATTTTAAGCTGATTTTTGTACAAACTGAAGCCCTTTGATTATACTGTCTTAATATGCCTTTGGTTCTCAGAGCATTTTCCAGTCTTATCTCCCCTTATTCAGGGTTCAGAGCAGTTCGGTTTTCCAGCCCTATGACGCTTTAATCTCTGGCTTTCTCTTTTGCCTTCAATCTTTGTTTAAAACCTGTTAATTCTTGTCTAAGCTCAGTTTTTTCTTATAACTCATGGCTCAGTGCAGCAAATTTCTTAACATTTTTACTTGTTTCAACTTTTCCCTTAGCTAAATGTTCAGGGGCCACTTGGTCTGCTTTCCAAGTAACTATGGATGACTTTCCAAAATGCTTTGCCTCCAAACATAGCCCAAATGTACATCTTTGCAACTTGTTGTATATATTACATAGTCTCCAAATTTGTTGTTGTTGCTGTTAGAGCAAAAAATTGCTTATGTTATAGCACATGTTATTTTTTTTCAGTCAGCACTCCATTTCAATATTATGTTTCTTCTACTAGTTTTGGTGAGCTGGGCTACGGACGGTAGAACTAAACATATAATACTTCAAGACAATAGCATTCTCATGTAACTGTGAACTTTCAGGTCAATGATCAAGCTTGAGGCACTCTGGGGGTTTCTATTTAAGGCAGAAGGAAGGAAAAGCAGTGTGAAGGAATGCTCATGAGTTATTTTTATAGAATAGACTCGGAAATGTGCATACTACCTTCATTCCACTGGTGAATACTTGGTCACATGGTCACGGCAATCCTCAGGGGAATTTGAGAATATAGGCTTAGTTATGTGCCCAGGTAAAAAGGGCAGGTGGGCAAGTGCTTACTTCGCTTTTGAATTTCTCATAAGTGGTTGCATAATTCATAAAAAACCAAGTATATTATGGCATACATAACATACTGTTATGTTTTGTGTGCTGTTGACACAAAACTATTAATTTTAAATGTTTTTATTTCTATATTAGAATAACATCCAATATTTAGATACACTCACTTAATTTTCATATTGCTGATTTTCTATAATGAGGTTTATAAAGGAAAAATGTTTCTATTGAAGCAAATGTTATGTTATGAAAATACAAAAGTAGGTAAATAAAAAGAATAGTAAAAGTAAAATAAATTCTAAGGACAGACCAACAGTAGCCTCTTATTTTACAGTCATTTCATAATTTTCATTTTATACATTGAGAGAAAAGACTTCTTTGTTCAGTTATTTGAATGAATACATATTACCCAAATCGCTTCACATATATGTATTGTGATGATGATGAAGATAATGATGATGATGATGATGATTATACTGAAGACGACCTTAAAATTAGGATCAAAGTTTTTATATTTTGCTTGAAAGAGTAATGTTTATTTTGGCAATAAAAAAAAATAAAAGCAAAAACCTAGTAGAAAATGGAGTAAACTTTTAAGTTTCAATAAAACTTGAAATTATGATTCTCTGTGCCTTAGCTATAATTATGTCAGTCAAAAGTAAATATTACTTTCCTTTTTAAGAAAACTAATATATTTTAACAGTAGGAGGGATTTTCTGTTTCTATATAATCCATTTCTATTAAGGTTGTTATGTTTGCTTTTCTGATATAATTCAGGGTTTTGCTGTGGCAAGAGAAGAGAACATTACACTGCAAAGTATATGCCCAATAATGTATTTTTAATACCAAATCTTAGAGTACATGACATTACCTGTTTATAGCTGAAGCATCTGCAAGAAAATGATTTTATTATATACCGAATTTAAGAAAACAAACTATTTTGATGTGACAATGGTATTCCATGTGTAAACAAAAATTAGTGATAACAATTATATTTATTAAGTACTGATTATGTATCAGAACTTAATCCTTATAAAATAAAATACGGTTGATTCTATCATTATGCCTATTTTTCAGATAAGAAAATTGAGATGGCCAAGCGCGGTGGCTCATGCCTGTAATCCCAGCACTTTGGGAGGTGAGGCGGGCTGATCACGAGGTCAGGAGATCAACACCATCCTGGCCAACATGGTGAAACTCATCTCTACTAAAATACAAAAAAATTAGCCACGCACTGTGGTGTGTGCCTGTAGTCCCAGCTACTCGGGAGGCTGAGGCTGAGTAATCTCTTGAACCCAGGAAGCAATGATTGCAGTGAGCCAAGGTGGCACCACTGCACTCCAGCCTAGTGACAGAGCAATACTCTGTCTCAAAAAAATTAAAAAAATTAAAAAAAGAAAAGAAAAGAAAAAAGAGAAAAGAAAATTGAGGTTTAATATATCATCTTGAGAGGTGACAATGTGTTAGCATCCCTCACTCTCAGTGCCTCGTCAGCCTCAGTGTCCACTCTGGTGCACTTGAGGAGCCCTTCAAACTGCCACTGCATTGTGGGAGACCCTCTCTGGGGTGGCCAAGGTCAGAGCCGGATCCGGCTCCCTCTGCTTGCGGGGAGGTGTGGAGGAAGAGGTGCTGGCGGGAACCAGGGCTGCTCGCGGGGCTGGCGGGCCAGCATGAGTTCCAGGTGGGCGTGGAATCGGTGGGGCCCCACACTCTGAGTGACTGGCTGGCTGCCGCCACTGACCCCAGGCAGTCAGGGGTTTAGCAATGGGGCCAGCAGCTGCAGAGGTTGCGCTAGGTACCCCAACACTGCTGGCCCGCATGCATCTCACTCGAATTCTCACAGGGCCTCAGCCACCTCCCAGAGGGGCAGGGCTAGGGACCTGCAGTCTCCAGGTTCGAGTCTCCCTGCCCCTCCTACCATGGACTCCTGCGTGGTCCCAGCCTCCCCAACCAGCGCTGCCCCTGCACCTGTGCCACTGCGCCCAGTCCCTTCAACTGCCCAAGGGCTGAGGATTGAGGGTGCATGGCATGGGACTGGCTGGCAGATCCACCTGCAGTCCTGGTGTGGGATCCACTGGGTGAAGCCAGCTGGGCTCCTGAGTCTAATGGGGACTTGGAGAACCTTTATGTCTCACTAAGGGATTGTAAATACACCAATCAGCACCATGTGTCTAGCTCAAGGTTTGTAAATACACCAATCAGTACTCCGTATCTAGCTAACCTAGTGGGGACTTGGAGAACTTTTCTGTCTAGCACCCTGTGTCTAGCTAAAGGATTGTAAACACACCAGTCAGCACTCTCTGTCTAGCTCAGGGTTTGTAAATACACCAATCAGCCCCCTGTGTCAAGCTTAAGGTTTGTAAATACACCAGTAAGTACTCTGTGTCTAGCTAAGGTAGTGGGGACTTGGACAACTTTTATGTCTAGCTAAGGGATCGTAAACACACCAATCAGCACTCTGTGTCTAGCTTAGGGTTTGTAAATACACCAATCAGCACTCTGTCTCTAGCTCAAGGTTTGTAAATACACCAATCAGTACTCTGTATCTAGCTAACTTAGTGGGGACTTGGAGAACTTTTATGTCTAGCTAGAGGATTGTAAATGCACCAATCAGCACTCTGTGTCTAGCTCAGGGATTGTAAATGCACCAATCAGCACTCTGTCAAAATGGACCAATCAGCAGGATGTGGGTGAGGTCAGATAAGGAAATAAAAGCAGGCTGCCTGATGCAAAAGTGGCAAGCAGCTCAGGTTCCCTTCCACACTGTGGAAGGTTTATTCTTTTGCTATTTATGATAAATTTTGCTGCTGCTCACTGTTTGGGTCCACTACAGTTTATGAACTGTAACACTCACTGCGAGGCTGCAGCTTCACTCCTGAAGCTAGCAAGACTAGAAACCTATCGGGAAGAATGAACCACGCCAGATATGTCGCCTTTAAGAGCTGTAACACTCACTGCGAGGCTGCAGCTTCACTCCTGAAGCTAGCAAGACTAGAAACCCATCGGAAAGAATGAACCACTCCGGATATGTCTCCTTTAAGAGCTGTAACACTCACTGCGAAGGTCTGCACTTTCACTCTTGAAATCAGTAAGACCGTGAGCTTACCGGAAGGAAAAAAACTGCAGACGCATCTAAACATCTGAAGGAACAAACTGCAGACACTACTTTTAAGAACTGTAACACTCACCGCCAGGGTCCGTGGCTTCATTCTTGAAGTCAGAGACCAAGAACGCAGCAATTCCAGACACAATCTCATTACTCAAGATCCAAAAATGGAAAAATAAAATAGTAAAGATGTCCATAGAGATAGATTCTAAACACCTACCTATGTGATCCTAAAATTTAGTAAGATTTATCAGTAAAACATATTTCCCAATTTTTTTTACGATTTAATCTGTACTAACATACTTCTAGGAGCTTTACATTTATTAACTCATTTAGTACACAACTGAATGAGGCAGGTATTCCTTTCATTATGATAGAGAAAAATGAAGCATATCAAAGTTAAGTAAATTGTTCATATTCACAAAAGTAGTAAAGAGGAGAGTTAAGATTTAAGCTCAGGCTGTTTGACTCCACCATTGGTGTATTTACATACTTAAAAAACAAATGCTGAGTCTCCTCCTGCTCAATTCCTACCAATAATAAAATTTATTACAAGAGTGATGGCTTGAGAATGGGCAAAATGTTGACTTGCAAGCCATGTTTGTTAAACTGATTGTATTCTATTTCCTTTTTTTAAAATTCTTGGTTATAAATTAAACACATGTTGTCTATCAAAAAATAACTTTTTATTGATCTGCCAACTTCATATATATTCACACCCTAAGGTCTATTTTACCAGAAATAATTGAAATTAATCAGTTGGATATAACATCCCCTCTCTAAAAACATCATTTTATTTTGGAGTTTCAACCAAGCGAAACAGTGCAATTTTTTTCCCTAAAAGAAAGTAGTAGAGTATCCCATTTACTTTTTCATTGATTTATATCCAAAATATTCAGAAGAGTAGTCATGAATAAACATTATATTCCCATTCCGGTTAGGGAAACTGAGTCATTGATGGATTAATTAAATAGATGACACCGTTAGTTTAAAATAATTATTTTAGGTCCAGGGATATACCATAAAAATATAAAACTATTCTGTTATTTAGGTAAAGAAAAAAAATTAAATTAATTCATTATTATTCCTCCCCTAAGATGTCAGTTATAAAAAATGGGAATGGGATGGGTGATTTTAAGTGTCTTACTCCGGTATTCTACTACATACAACTTTTTTAAATGGCTTAAGAGTCTCTCACTAATGAGTACTAATGAGTACTACCCTAATTCCAAAGTAAGGTGTCCCCTAATGGGTGTATTAAGCAACAGGAGCTGACTTCTGTTGCTTGGTTGGTTCATACTCAAAGCCTCATCTTCAGTGCTGGGGAGAAAAGGCTACTAAGACATACAAAAATTTTGTTTACTAAGCCTAACCCACAGGGTTTCCTAGGTTATGTTTTATTATTTTTACATTTCTGTCACCTTTACTTGGTTCCATATACAAGTAATATTTGCTTTAAAAAAAGAAAAAAAAAAAAAGGAAAACTTTACCTGAAGAAAAAAAAATTGTAATATGCACTCTTTTGTTCATAGACTATTTCCCTTAGGAAAAATTCTTCCTCTTAAAATACAATGTGAAGAGCAGGATGAGAAATGGTTAATGATAATTTATTTCTGAACTACTTATCTAATCTAATGACAATGCCAATGACTTCAGAAATTTCAGCACATTCTTTTGATTCATTTTTTACTCTATCATTAATAATTACAAGTGGTTTCTTAATGAAGAATGGTGTATATCTTTCTGTTGACATATTTTCTCAACTTGTACTCCCAGATATAACATTTTTCAGTTCATTCCAGGCTTTCCACAGTCACTTCTCTCAAGGTCAAGAAAAAGATACAATAATGAGAAAATAGAACAAACAGCAGCTAATGGCAGGAGAAGTTCATAAAAAGCTGTAATGGCAATTCCACCCAGACAGCAAAGGAATGCAACATTTTCACTGAGCACTACCTGACAGATTCAATAATCAAGGGAAAGCCTTAATTGATGACACTTCATTAGCATAATGAGTCGAAGCTGGGAAAAGAGAGTCCCTTATTAATTAATCAAGCAAAGCACGAACTGTTTCAGTCTCCTACACTCTGCCATTTTCCATTAATCAAGAAAATGTGTATTAAACTCATTTGAAATCTCAGCATGTGGATTATCATTCCAAGGAAGAGCAATGGCAAAGAGATTCGCCCAGCTGCACACATCTGCTCTGGACTCACACATGCCTCTGATTCAGATTTGCAAGGCTAAAACCATGCACAGAGGGCAGAGAGATAGCAGTTCTCCAAAACATGTAAATCACCATCTCATTAGGAAAGCAAATAAAACCCCATCAACTTCAGTATACAAAAAAGAAAGAGACAAAAGAAAATAGCTTCGTTTGCTTTTCCTTTGCCTGTTGTCCAAATCTCTATTGTGTGAAATATCATAAAATATAGACTGTGCAAAATATTTATAATATTCTGTCCAACATTCACACTTGATTCCAAATTCACTGGTTCCATGTATTCCATTGGGTCATGAGAGAAATGATTTTTGGTAGTGGTCCCTGGTACAAAGGAGTCATGTACCTTAGATCTCTGACTAACCACAAACACAGGTGTTGAGAATCAATGCTAATGAGGTTAACAAGCCAAGATCAAAACTGTGGAATCCCTACAGCAGAATGGACTTGAAGAGAGACTAAAACCAGAACTCCATAATTGTAAGGTCACTTCCCCACGATATTTCTTATAATCATCAGGTGAGAGGTGGCTGTCAACATATTAATAAGCTAAGGAGAATTTAAATAGAATTTTGGAAAGGGATCACTGCAAAGGAAATGTGTATACTTTTATTTTAGATACAGTTTTGACACCCACTACTATACTATGTAGCTTAGCATCTCCCCTTGATGAATCGGAAATTTAGTTTTCTCCTATACTGTAAGGAGTTTGGACTAGAGGAACTCTTAAGTGAATTCTAGCTCTTAAATATCATTAGGGAAAAGTCATAAATTCAAAGCAGGCAAGAGTATGATTTATTCAGCTAACTGACCACAAAAACTTTATGCAATTTAAGAACGATAGTGTAATCAAACTCCTCACTTGCTTTGTATCTACCTGTACCAGTGACCCCATGTGTTGTGGTGCCAATTGTGCATGCAGTGATAGTTTAACCGAACTCCATCCTTCCATCTCATATGGGTGCCATTGCTTTCTAAAACATTGTGTCCATTATGCACGATCCAGGCACAGAGGGGCATCCTTTGCAAAGACTTAACTGTGACCAGTGTTCTGAATGTCCAGGCATGACAGCTATGGGGACCCAGCCATGTAAAACCAAGGTCAGTTGTTCTATCTAGCCTATATAATTCATATTTATCTATACCTGTTTCATTTCAAGATGGATCTGAAACATTATTGAATCTTAGTGGTTCCAGCATACGTGGAAGAAAGAAAACCTCTGATCAAACAGGACACAGTTGTATCCATTGCCTATTTGTCAACATTCTTTTAAAGTGGTTGATGATCAAAAGACAAATTTACTTGACAGAAAAGTGACTCATCTAAATATGCTAGTGGGTGCATTAAGCCCAGTAACAAAATAAATTCACATCTGAAGCACTTCTGGCATTCTAGAACTTAAGTGTAGTGATATACAGATCACCAGTAAACAGCCATTACTGCACAAGGTGTTCTTTCATGTCAGCCAAATTGGTCCCAAGTGCTGATGTTAACTGTTTGAGCTCTAAGTGGGGATGGGCATTACCTCCTTGCATAGCAATAACCTGTATCAACTTGAAAGAGCTCAGCTTTGTAGTAAGGATGATTTTATAGTAATAAATTATATTTTGCAACTTGAAGATAGCTGAAGCCATCACCCGTAACATGAGATGATAACCGGGGATTGTATGTTCTCAGTAGCTATTTTTTCTTATAAATATTTTATTGATTTTTCAAGTCCACAAAGATTCCCTGTTGTCATAAAGTTCTCTTAATATATGCAATATACTTTGTTCTGTGCATACAAAATGAAATCCTCTCTCAGACAGTTTGGAAAACGGAAAATATGCCTCTTAAACGCAGGATCTAACTACTTTTGAGTTTCATGTACTGACTTTCCAGGAAGATTTCCCGATCTTTTCACTAGATGTTGGATTTTCTTATAACATGCTATTATTTCCGTGTATGGGTGTCAGTGGTCAGGAAGGAAACTTCAAAACTGATTTTAAAATGCGAAAATGCACTGTCTTTCGAAGTCAAAAGTTAGCAAAAACACACACACACACACACAAAAGGAAAAAGAAGAGCAGAAGAGTGATTATTTTTCTTAGATACCAGAACACATCATATCAGAAATACATGCTTATTCCAATAAACATCAGACAGTTGCGTTTTTGTCCAGAATGGCTCTCCCCTGCTGTTGTCAAAATAATAAATTCCTATAAAAATTTAAGAATTGATCAAATGGGACCTAATTAAGCTAAAGAGCTTTCGCACAGCAAAAGAAATTATAAACAGAGTTAACAGACTGGGAGACATATTTGTAAACTACGCATCTGACAGAGGTCTAATATTCCAGCATCTGTAAAGAATTTAAACAAATTTACAAGAAAAACAAACCCATTAAAAAGTGGGCAAAGGACATGAACAGACACTTTTCAAAAGAAGACATACACATGACCAAGAAAGCATATGAAAAATTGCTCAACATCACCAATCATTACAGAAATTCAAATCAGAACCACAATAAGATACTATGGCATGCCAGTCAGAATGGCTGTCATTAAAAAGTAAAAAAGTAACAGATGCTGGGGAGGCTGCAAAAGAGAGAGAAAAAACAGGAACTTTTATACACTGTTGGTGGGAATGTAAATTAGTTCAGTCACTGTGGAAAGCAGTATGGTGATTACTCAAAGAACTTAAAATACAGCTACCATTCAACCCAGCAATCTCATTATTGTGTATATACCCAAAGGAATATAGATTATTCTATCACAAAGACACATGCACACCTATGTTCCTCACAGCACTATTCACAATAGTGAAAACATGGAATCAACCTGGATGCCCAACAACAGAAGACTGGAGAAAGAAAATGTGGTTCATACACAGCATGGAATGCCACGCAGCCATTAATAAACAAACAAACAACAAACAAACAAAAACAAGATCATGTCTTTTGCAACAACATGGATGGAGCTGGAGGCCCATATCTTAAGCTAATTAACACAGGAACAGAAAATTAAATACCAAATGTTCTCCCTTGCAAGTGGGAGCTAAACATTGAGTACACATGGATACAGAGAAGAGAACAATAGACACTGGGGCCTACTAGAGGGTGGAGGGTGGGAGGAAGATGAGGACTGAAAAACTCCCTCTCAGGTACTGTGCTTATTACCTGGGTGATGAAATAATCTGTACACCAAATCTCTGCAACACCCAATTTACCTATATAACAAAACTCTACATGGACCCCTGAGCCTAAAAGTTAAAAAAAATCAATGAATGCAAAGCTCATTTAAAAAAAAATAAGAATTGAGATCAACTAAAAAGGCAAAACCAATGTCTTCATAAACTGATAGTGCAAAGTAAGGCTGAAGAATTGCTTGATATAAAACAGTGCAAAATAACAGAGCTATTTTTTTTTAAATTCTGTAGATCATTAATTTAATAGATTTAAATATTTTCAAACTCTAAGGTGAATATACTTATTTTAAAACATGGGCCACATTTCTGAGAAGTGCTAAGTTTAAGGGTTTTCCCAGCAACTTACCCTTAAAATTATTTTATTTCTGAAAAAGCCAGTTATATTCATCAAGTATGGGCTCAGTTCTTGTTTTGGGAAGAAGCATTACCTTTGCAGTCCATTTGGGATGCAATTTTATCTGCCATGGAGCAACGTGATAAATACATAAATAAATAAATAAAATCTCATAAAACGTGCAATAATTAAGGTACATCTGGAGATAAATGATATTTAAAATGTACAAGTTTCCAGGGTGTTATTATTAGAGAAAGGCAACTTTAGAATAACCTTACAATACAGGAGAAGTAACAATATATTTAACTTTTATTTGCTATTGCCAATAAACATTGAAAAACTTTAGGAAATGTTGCAAAGATAAATAATAAACTGCTTTAAGTAGTAAATGCAATAGGGGAATATATAGATGTGTATAGCAGTATATTTTCCTCGGGGTTCAGCCCATCATTAAACAAAAATATTGTACAGAATAGTGATAGGAGACAACAAAAAAGAGCCTCATTCACAATTTCAAAACCCTTCATTTACTCAATCATACAGTACTTTCTGTAGTCAATAGGTAAAAGGCAAGGTTTACCATTACGAGCTATCACCTTTTAATATTTTCTGAAGTTCCTCTGGAAACATTTTAGTAAACAAGACAATTGTGGAAGTAAAAATTCCAGGTTGATAGAGACAGAGTAATGTCCAAGTGACAAAATGAACAAGTGATGTTGGCAGAAATTAAATCTCTATCTTCTAATTGCTAGAACACTGCTTCATGCTAACGCCTCGTGTTGTTTTGCTTAGATCAACAGGTGTGCCTGATGATCCTTGAGTAGAAAACTGTAAGGATTGTTTATGTTATTTTAACATGATTAATGAGAAGATGAAAGTGAATAGGATTTGTATTTTTGATACTTTTTTTATGTTGAGTTCGGCATGCAAGACATTCTTTGAATAACAATCAGTACTAAGTACCACAGCCTCTTAGTAATTACAAAAGAAATAGAAAAATTAAATTTTGACCTATTTTAATAAATACCTTTATAAGGAATAAAGGTATAAACGTATTTACTAGAATACCTGTATAATATCAGTATAATTAATATTATAATAAAGGCATTAATAATAAAAAGGTATTTATTAAAATATCTTTATTCTTTGAACATATTATTATAGCAGAATCCTATAAGGTTATAACCAAATATGTGTATTGTATCACTGGAAAATTCAAACCATCTCTTCTTTGCATTGTAGCATAATTTGAGTTATTGTTTATAATTCATTGTACTTAAGAAAGCTCCCAAGGGATTAATGTTTTAGGGAGCACTTATTACAGAAAGTTTTTATGTCAAACTAAGAGCCAAAAACTTAAGACTAAATCTAGTTTGACAAAGATGTAGATGTTTCATTGCTATTGTAAATTCTTCAAAGAAGAGCAATTAAAATTAATTTTAAAATTCTGGGATAATTTAGAACATTAATACTTCTAAAACTTATAGATGTATAAATGTTCCTAAACATACAGTCAGAGGAGTAATGAAAAGCTTAGAGGAACCAGTAAAGAGGTGATACAAGACCTGGAAAATTTCATTATCCATGATAAAACCATCTCTACTCCAAGCAAGCCTGGAGGTTAATGCCATTTATTTAATAATGTTGGTAATTTCAAGTCATATCACTTTTCTTTATGATTTTTACAAAGACAGTTATTCAGACTTTTATATTTTGGTTGCAGATTGAGAACAGCCTATGTGAGTATTATAATGTAAAGAAATTAAGAAAATGCATTCATCACATTTTAGAATCTTTATTAAAGTATACAATTAGCTCTAATTATTTTAGAAACTCTATTTAAAACATTTTATTTTAGCAGCTTTTAAAACTTGACTTTAGAGTTCAGAAGACAATTCAGTAGATTTCAACGATAACACTGAATTTTTTTAAAGAAAATTGTACACAGTTAAGTAAATTCTGCAAAAACAAAAATCCTAAGAAAATGGGAAATAAATCTAATATTGTGATAAAATAACTCAATGGGGTGGAGAGAATATCATCTGACCATATATTTAGTAGAATTAATAATAACTAGAATATGTGATGTTTAATCACAATCATATGTGTTCATTTTTTATTTTTTTAAATTTCTCTCTCCAAGGAATTTATGGTCATTAAGTTTACAAAGTACCAGAAGATAGAATCACTAGCATCATGAGAGGAAAAAACACTGAGATTTCATTATCAAGGGGTATATATAAACCATCCTTATACACAGAGCACAGTTTTAACTAGGATATGAAGAAGGTTCTACCAAAGTTAAGAATGGTAAAATGAATCTTCCAGAAATAACATCACGGGAAAATCCATGGATACATAACAGTGCTCCTAAATGCATTGTAAGCTATGGTTGTTTCTCCACACTCCACTTGGAAAAGGGAGGAAAGAATTTGTGTGTGTGTGAATCCATCAATGATCATAAGATTAATGTTTCCTCAGGTCCAGTCAATGACATCTCTCTATTTGCTCCAAAAATGTGCTATAATCTTCAGTGTATCCTCCTTTATTGTCCAAATAAGATCAGTTAATAACTCCTATTGATATTGCCCCATCTCATCATTCATCTATATACTCCTTGTGATCCCACGGATATCTTAGTTCAGGCTGTCCTTACCTCTCTAGAGAAATAAGAAAGAGATGGGTAATCTCATAGGTCATGTTTGAGAGGTCGAATTCAGGGCACACCTTATTGATTTAATAGGAAGAGGGACACTTCCTTCAAAGTAACAGAGGGAAAATTAATGCAGATAGTTACAGATGCAGGTGAGTTGACAGTTTTGGTAATGGGAAAGCAAAAGAATATGTCTGATTAAATCTGATTTCTCAGTTAAACACAAAGCTTGGTCATCAGTAAAAGGCCAAGCGAAGAGAGAGACACGAATAGAAGAGGGAGAAAGAAATAACATCAGTGGTTGACTTGAGACCTGCTGAATGTTTTACACAAAGCAAAAAGCTGTAAATCCTAAAAGATACGTGAAACAGAACTTTTCCTTAAACCCATTCTTTTTCAAATTTGGTAACACGTGTTTTAGATATCCACTTTGACCCCTAGATGTCTTTTTAGAAGATGTAGATTCAATGGACAGAAGGAAAAGCTGTAAATCCTAAAAGATACATGAAACAGAACTTTTTCTGAAACCTATTCTTTTTCAAATTTGGTAACACATGTTTTAGATATCCACTTTGAACCCTAGATGTCCTTTTAGAAGCTGTAGATTCAACAGACAGAAGGAATAACTGCAGATGAAAATATTGTTAAGGGCT
The DNA here is from genome assembly GCF_043159975.1 of Macaca nemestrina. Taxonomy (NCBI): domain Eukaryota; kingdom Metazoa; phylum Chordata; class Mammalia; order Primates; family Cercopithecidae; genus Macaca; species Macaca nemestrina. The sequence continues at coordinate 81,135,406 of NC_092131.1, forward strand.
CATGGTGATAACATATATATTGTTCTTCTATAGTCTTTCTAATAAAGAGGATGAGAGTTACCACATGGAAATTGTAATGGTAAACTACTCATACAGTTGTATTCATGAATTATATGAAAAAATTGTATTTATAAATTGCCTCAATAACTTTAGTTTTAAAACGGAGCATGTGCAACCTAATGCCATCTCTGTCTTGAATGACCTTGCCTTGACTAGGCCAGATGTGGATAGTCTTATCCTTCACTGTGTGCTTGACAACGACACTGCAGTTTTCTCATTGCAGAAGCATAAACCTCCACTCTTGGTCATAGCTGTGGATTGTTTTTCTTACTTTGAATCCTAGGTACACAAGCTAGCTTAGCTGAATTTATCATGAATTTAGAAATGACAACTATTAGAATGGAATGCAAGGGGAAAAGTGAAGCTACTGTATTAATAGAAGGAAAGAAGAATGACACCAGCGAGAGTCATGGAGTAATCTGTTAATAGAGTGATGGAATAGTTTTTGTATTAACAATATAGAGGCAGAAGCAAATGGGATGTGGCAGCAGTTTACTTTTTTAGAAAAATGCAGCACAAATTGGAGTCTAGTTCTCATGAACTTGGATTGAAGGTCAAGACCAGTCTATGAGGAAGTATAATTCGATGCTACAACAAATAATGTTGACATACAATACATTAATCCTGTCAATTGCTGCAATGTTTTAATATCTGAGACAGAGACTACATCAGTGGTCTCAACTGCAGGTGACCTTGTCCCCTAGAAACAACTAGCATCGTCTGCAGACATTTTTGTTGTCATAACTAGGCAGGAGTGCTACTGGCATTCCCAGTGTACAGGACAGCCCCTCACAACAAATAATTATCTGGCCTAAAATGTCAATATAACCAAGGTTAAAAAACTCTGTTCAGAATAATGGTCAAGCTGCCGCAGTTGTAAGCAGATTAAAGAGTAGGTGAAAGATTTACCATTTACATGTACTCAAGGTTATTCTTATTTGATTTATGTTGCATTTTGCATGTCTTCACATAAATCACTGAGAACAATTCTATATTCATGTGACTAGCTGGCCATTATTTAGAAGGTTTTCTCTTTCCTCTTACCTAAAGACTGAACACTTTTTGGTCACATTGTTTGAACTTTCCCTGGAATTTTAAATCTGCTCTCTCCCTACAAAATTTCCCCCACTTTGTAGCCTGCTTTCTGCTTCCAACACAGTTTCACATTCAACTCTTCATCTGATTTCCTACTTTGTCCCAATTATTGCACATTCAGACACTAATAAGTAATTTTGATGTAGACACACCCTTATACTGTGGTTTTGCCATATTGCAAGATATGGTATGACAACTGCAAACACACCTCATTATACAGATGAGACATTTCACTAAGTATTATTGGAATAATGTGACAATGCTTATTGTATAACTAATATAAACACACACAGGTCTATTTTTTTCAGTCATGTTTTAGTGTATGAGATCATTTGTCAAATATAGTTTTCAGTCATCAGGGGACAAAAATACCTTGCCACAGTTGCCCACCAGTCCTGGAGAACAGTCAAAAGCTGCAGTTCTACAACCCTTTCCCTGGAAACACAAAGGATAATGTGTTTATTTAATTATGTTGTGCTAGATACTCACGGTATTCAGCTGTTTCCAACACATCTGCAGAATCATTATATAGAGTCAGTTACAGTAATAAAAACACATTCACACAGGAGATTTTTTTTTAATCTCGAATCATATATCTCTTTATCCATATACATGCTTTAGATTCAGCACATGTTTAGATAATCCTCTGTGACAGCTTCTGCAACATCTCTGAGCGGAAATAAAAATAAGGAGAGAGCTTGGAACATTTTATTCCTCTTAGTATATAAAAAATTGAAAATGCAAAGCACTGAAAATTTAAGGATTTAGAACTCCTGATAAGTATAAAATCTTATTCAACCACACTATTTCAATTCTAGAGGGAAATAATAATGTAATAATAAATTAGTCTGTAGCATGTGGAGTAGCTTTAGAAAATAAGTTTGTTTATTCTTTTTCCGCAATATGCCATTGAAAGTACCTCTTCTTGATGCACTGTCCTCATTTTTTATTGCACAATGTTAGATTATTTATTGCTCTTTCAAAATGAACCAGCACTCATCATATATTTTCTGCATACTTTATTATGAATGATAAAATTTGTTTATGTGAGTAGAGTAAAAAAAAGCTCACATTTTTCATGATGAACTAGTTTTCTGGTAGAGGCATGGTTCTCGTTCCCTTAAAAAATTACTAAATTTGATTGCTCTTTTAAATTATGTCTCTGCTTAGCCCTAAATTTATATTATTATCTTTCAGCGTAAGGCACTGCATCATTTAGTACCTGTGCATGTAAGAAATACTATAGGAGAGAACTTTCTATCTATCTGGGGATAAGTTTCCCTAGTTCCCACATATCAAAGTAACAAGTGCAATCTTTTAAAAAGTGTGAGGATGCTTGGGAAATATCTCTATCTAGCTACATTTTTAAGCTATCAGTTGTGTGCAAAGAAAAAATAATTTATTTGTTCTCAGAGTCCCTACTGGCATTTTAAATTGACTTTTGCAGGATATTGTTGTTTCATTGACCTAAATTCTTTTCTTTGTTTCCTTCATGCACTTTTGTACATCTTTAAAGTAAATAAACTAGCGATGGTAAGGGAATAGTACAATGAGATGATCTGACTCCTAATAGTTGGAAATAAAAATAAGGTAAAATATGCATACAATAATTATTAGATGGTTTTAGATGTCATACCACCAGTGCTGTGGTTGTAAATAAAATGCATTTTCATGGAAAAAGACTCAGTACTTTCAAACGCAGAAGCCAATGTCACTTTAGAAAATCTCAGATAGCAGCTATGTAGGTGTTCTGAGTTCTATGACAGGAAAAACAAGGCAAGAGGTACTGAAGAGGGATTGGTAGCTGATTTAAAAGTGTTCTTTCTAAAGAAGACAAATAATACGTTTTACTCCAGAAATGACCTACACATATTCTTTCTTCTGCTTAAGAAAAGACAATTTGGCCAGGTGCGGTGGCTCAGGCCTGTAATCTCAGCACTTTGGGAGGCCAAGGCGGGCGGATCACAAGGTCAGGAGATCGAGACCATCCTGGCAAACACGGTGAAACCCCATCTCTACTAAAAATAAAAAAAATTAAAAAAAAAAAAAAAAACTAGCTGGGCGTGGTGGCGGGCACCTGTAGTCCCAGCTGCTCGGGAGGCTGAGGTAGGAGAATGGCCTGAACCAGGGAGGCAGCAGAGCTTGCAGTGAGCGGAGATCACCCCACTGCACTCCAGCCTGGGCCGCAGAGGGAGACTCTGTTTCAAAAAAAAAAAAGACAATTTACAAATTCAGTGCAGATTTACATCTTAAATCACAGAAACCATCTATGAAAGCAAACTTTCTTCACTTCAAGTGATGTCTCAGCAATTCTGAAATAAGGCTACCAAGCTCTCCTTGAATCCCTTACATAAAGACAGGCCAGTTATGTGTCTACTACTTTGAGTAACAAATCTATATGCCATCGAAACAAATATACCTAGAAACTGTAGATTAATGCACAAAATTATGTAGAGAATAGGCAAAGTTAAGACAAGCAAATGACTACAAATTCAGTTGTTCCTCCTCCAGAAGGAAGAATTCGTATGTCTTGGGTTCAACATGATTCAGCCCAATCTCTCATATTCAAATCATGAGTCCTATCAGACAGTGAATAGTCAAGGAAACACTTCACTGTAGAGTCTTATCCTGTACAGACTGAAACAGAAAAAACTGACAAAATTTCAAAGCATGTCTCTACAAGACTTTAAACAAAAGCACTGTGTGTATTATTCGGAGGAGGAATAAGGAAATAGGGATTCTAATAGTTAACATTATTTTCCTTGAATATTCTGGTTAGCCATGATTTATTGCACAAGGCATGTGTCAAAGTACAAATATTCCTTAAAACTAATGAAACAGTAGTTCGAATGCATGAGATTTGAGTCTCCCACTATGTGTCTTAGACTTTGACAAGTGGTAGTTTGTCTTTGAAAAATGACATGAAAAGGAATAAACATTGCTGGTAATTCTCAGTTATACTATTTTTTCATGAAGAGAGAGATATATTTTTAATCAAGTTCAATTCCATAAATAAGCATATACAGACTCTGGTCATGCCTTCTTTCACAGTAGACAATGCCTCTTAAGAAGTACATGGTCTAGAGAGGGAGGAGAAATAGGTCTTCTAAGAAGACAGGAACAAGAAAACCGCATCTAACTGCGCCTGGGAGGATCAAATAAAGCTTCCTGGAGTAATGGAAAGGAGAAAGAAGAGATCTTGGTGTGAGAAAAAAACATAAAACTGCAAAGAATTCAGTAGGCTTAGGTGAATTTACAGACCATTTTATTTTGCTTTCTTTTGTTTATTTTTAGGTCTTCCAAACAATTCTTTAAATATAATTTCTATTATTTGAGATATGCATGCTGTTTCAGTAATTAACTCTACATACAAAGACCTTCTCACAAACACAATGATTAGAAATTTTTTTTCAGAACTCCAAAGCAACACTTGCGGAAGTTTTTTTATCGTAGATCAGTGGGCCCCAAAATAGGCATATGTAGGCTTCACGATGCATTTTACCTAACAGGTGGGAGGATTGGCTATATTTGTACACCTGGTACACTTCAGCCAGTTTTAAAGTTATGAATACATCTCTGTCAGTAAACACATTTTCCTTAGTTTCTGAGATGTCTATTTGTAATAGTCAGCTGAAAGTCATTGTCATCTTAATCTCAATGCTTTTCTCAATTGACAGAGAACAATTATGACTAAAAAAAATTGTACATGTGGAATTGTAAATTTCCCTGGCTGTAAGATGGTCTAGAGTAAAATTATGAGTGATTAATATTATAATATTTGCCATCATCTCACGGTTTGTGTTAGCAGTGTCAGTACTTATGAAGAACTTGATTTCCAACTTTATATCATGCCTATAATGAAAACATAAGTAATACCGAAATACAACTTGCACTTGCAGTGAAATAGAAACTGCCTAACAAAGGCAGGAAATGTGAATTAATATCTCTGTATTTCAAATGCTCAATACTGTTTTTTGGTAATTAGTAGTTGCTTCATAAATGTCTATTGAATAGACAAGTAAAACTATGCACATAAGCACTGTTTCCCACTCCCGGATAGGAGCATTTTCAGGTTGGCTTAGGAATGCTGGGTTATTTCTCCTCTGTCTTTATATTGAGTTTTTATTCATTTAATTCATGTGTTAGAGAAAATTGATTTTCTTGCCTGGTTTCTTAACTCAGCAGTACAGTTTTGACAATGCTGGAGCCTGGTGTTTTTGTTGATTTGTTTTTGTGTGCTCTGAATGGATTCCATTGGTTTGTTCTGTACTGTTTACTATTGTAACCTGAATTTCAATGAGAGTTTTGAAGTGTCACAAGATGTGTATGTGTTGTGAGTGAGGAGAGAAAGCCTAAGGTTAGTGGGTTTAATATTCATTATTCTTTACTTGTTTTACTAGACTCGTTTATGTGTATTATCAGAGATATGTTTTTTACATAAAAATATCTGAAATGATTATGGTATAATTGCATAATTCTGGGGAGTTGTTTACACATTTGACATCTTTAAATGAGAAAGCAAAACTACCAAGCATCTGTTTACTCACACTAAATAATCTGAAATTGTCTGTCTTTAAAAATAAAGTCAAGCTCTTTGTATAGCTTTTTCCTCCATTATAAAATGTTTTTAGTTTTAATAAAACAATATTTAACAATAATTAGTTATTTTTATTGTCAAATATGACTGAGTCAAAGAGACATCACAATAATTTCCAAGAGATCAAAATGACAGTGGTAGATACACTTTTCCTGAATCTCTGCCCTGGTTTTGATTCCATTGAACTACGAGGTATAACAGAACAAATAACTAGAATTTACTAATTTGTTTTTTCAAGCAATACTTTTACATACATTTAGAAGACTTTGCCTATTAAAATGCCTTTATATCGATTCTGGTTGGTTTTATTCTATAAATGATACAGGACACCTAAAGGTACAGTGATATGATAATGGAAAAACACCATCAGAAATAATTGTTTAAGGAAAAGTATAAAGAAATATAGATCATTAAATAAAAAAGGAGGTTATGCAGCACATTACTAGGTTTTGGTACTAATTTCCAAGTTCCCCCAAAGTTTCCCAAGAAAGCATTCCAGCCACACGAAGGACACTTTCCACTAGACGTGAAGAAGCCCAGTTTTGACACTGCCGAAGGGTATTTATACAGTTGCCAAGTCCACCCCACCTTCACTACGCATCTGTCTTGGGAATGAGCTATGGACTTGCTAATCAGAATGCATAACTGAAGCAAAACTAGTCAATATTATTTTTCCTGAAGCAAAAGTTAGTTCCTAAAGTCAAGCCTCCCCTACAATGTTTTTTAATAGGCTGGGTGACGCTATTAGCATTTGAAGCAGGATATTTAAATCCCTGGCTCCTGCCCAATAAATTCTAGTATTATCTTTTGGTTGTTTTGCAAGGAAAAAGTATCTGATACAAAAAAAAATCTGATTCACATTTGCAAGTGCCATAGATTAGATCAATAGAATGGAATGCCTGATAAATTCTCCTCTATCCAGTGTTTCTTTAAACAAACAAACAAAACAAAAACTTTTATTTTAGGTTCTGGGGCACATGTGAAGGGCTGCTACATAGGTAAACTTGAGTCTCTGGAGTTGTTGTACAGATTATCTCATCACTCAGGTGTTAAGCCCAGTACCCAATAATTATCTTTTTTTTTTTTTTTCTTTTTTCTTTTTTTTTTTTTTTTTGAGACGGAGTCTCGCTCTGTCGCCCAGGCTGGAGTGCAGTGGCGCGATCTCGGCTCACTGCAAGCTCCGCCTCCCGGGTTCACGCCATTCTCCTGCCTCAGCCTCCCGAGTAGCTGGGACTACAGGCGCCCACAACCTCACCCGGCTAATTTTTTGTATTTTTAGTAGAGACGGGGTTTCACCGTGGTCTCGATCTCCTGACCTTGTGATCCGCCCGCCTCGGCCTCCCAAAGTGCTGGGATTACAGGCGTGAGCCACCGCGCCCGGCTCCCAATAATTATCTTTTCTGCTTCTCTCCCTCCCCTGCTGTCTCCCCTCAACTAGACTCCAGTGTCTGTTTTTCCTTTTTGTTCATGAGTTCTCCTTATTTAACTCCCACTTGTTTGTAAGAACATACCATATTTGGATTTCTGTTTCTGCATTTGTTTGCTAAGGATAATATTTCCAAAAAAGAAGAATTTCTACTTTTATGTCTTGATATGTTGTTGGGAAAATACTGCAGAGTTTCCATGAATCAATCTCGTTCATTTTTTTTCTTCTGCAAAAATTAGCTAAAAAACAACTATTTAGAAGGGCTAATAAATATCATATGTCATATATATTACATATGTACATATATTATGGATGATAACAATTAACAATGGCTGATGTAGCATATTCGTGGAGTGGGATAGAAATATGTGATTGAATATAGAAATAAAAAGAGAACATTATTACTACTATCCCCACCTCAGTAAATTCAAATACACTTCACAGAGGGATCTATTCTCTATGTGAATTTTTTTCTGAGAGTACCCTTATACTTCTGAAAAACTATAAATGTTAAAGTTGTTTAAGACATTTCCTCATACAATCCATTATCTACTTATTTATAAACAAAGGGTTTTAATTTTGATACCTAGAGTCACGTAGAATGAATAGTCTACCTTTTCCAAGATAATCCTTCAAAAATTTAAAACAATTAACTTTCTAATTTATTAAATAGTCCCAATTCCTCCATTATCCCACATATAACATCATTTCCAGATATTTCTCCATTCAGATCCCTTTTCTCCAGATAAATGGCAAGCAGTCAATTTGTCTATTAATATGCAGATTCTCAAAGTGAACAAAATAGGCAAGACTATGTAATTAACACAGAATATTGTGGAGATGTCACTACCCATCTTCTGGATAGTACCAGGACTTCTACTGATCAAATTCGTAGTATCGTTTGTGGTTGGGAAGTGTGCCTTATGGTTAACAAAAAATGTTACCAATTGATTTTAAACATTACATTTTTGTACACATAATAAATATTTTGAAAATCCTATTTGCAGTAACAATTTTTAATTTAAATGTTTCTATGTAAATGTAGTGCCTTATATAATTCTTTATCTAATTTAGTATGCTAATTTCATTTCATAATTCTGATTATTCATCCAATGTTTTGGGTATTCTTTCAAACTTCATCTTTTAAAATTCAATAAAATAACCTATGCTAGTTATGTACTTATTTTTATCTGTAAAGTTGTAATAATAATATCTGTAAGTCATTAATAATAGTTTAAAGTTGAGCAGTGCCCACATAGCAGACCCTCAATAGCTATTAGTTCCTTCCTCTCCCTACTCTTCATTATCTCTTATACTTATTGCAGACTTCAAGATGAAGCTATAAGATACCACCACCAATTTCCCTCTAGATTCATCATGATCTACCAACAATATACTTGGAAATGGTGATTAATTAACTATTAATATGCCAATCTATAATTCATTCAGTCTACCAACTCTCATATTATTTTAAATATATTACAGTAGAATTTGATGACTTACAGAAATCAGATATATTATATCCACACCGTTCACCTCTTGTATCACTTTACCAATGAAAATCAACAACCACAAACATGGTTTGTAAAGATTTATTCTTACTAAATTTATTCAACTTCCTAAGTGATTAACAAATAATTTTTCTTTTGTTTTTAAATTTTAAACATAATATAACACAACATTACATAAATAACATAACAGAAGATAATAAACATGCATTGTGCAGTGACTAATTTCCCCTAGATTTTATCTTGCCCTTTTTCCATTTTGTAATAGAAACCAACTCCAGTTCTCAGAGCATCAGCAGTGCACACAGCTGCCCAGTTAAAGATCATATTTCACAGTCTCCTTGTACCTCCATGTAGACATATGTCTAAGTCCTTGCAAAAGGAATATGAATGGAAGTGATATCTGCAACTTCCATATCATTTCCCTAAGAGAAAATTACTTGCTTTCCCCTGCCACTCTGCTCCCTTACCCAAGGCCAGAAAGGGATGTGCTGCTAACCAGCAGCTCAACCACGTGTCAGGCAAACACCCTTTTGAAAGGTAGAGCTAACGTTAAGACAGAAGAAAGCCAGACGCCATCTTGACCTTGTGCAGAACTTCCTGCCTCTACACTGCATACTATGTAAATAGCAATAAACTTCCATTGTGTTTTCAGCTTCTGTATTTGGTGTCCATTTTTTTGACATCATTTTTTCCATTTTTTCCATCATATTAGATTATATCCTAATTTTTGCCCCTATATAGTCAACATTGAATTTTTAAGCATTAACCTTTGCCACATTTTGCATTTTACTTAGCAAAACAAGTATTTCAGATGCCATCAAATCATTTTTCTCCTAATGGTCATATTTTCCTCTCTTTATACACAGAGGTAATCACGTATTTGAAATCAGACTATATCTATTTGGCTGGACCAGACCACAAAGACAAGTAGGAGTGACTATTTATTGCTTTTACTCTGATTTGCTATTGACCCTAGAAACAAACAGCCAAAAAGATACACTACAAAAGCTATGAATGAGTAAATAAATGCAGCTTCTCAATGGCTGCCTAGTTGTTCATAGAGTGAGTTAATAGTTTGATGAGGAATGTAGTCTGTATAGAATGAAAGATTTGCTATAATGAAGGACCCCAGAGTAGTTTATACCATTAGGCTTGAGAAGCGGAACATGTAAGTACTTAAGGTCTACCTGATACTTTAATTTAATTTGCTGTATCACAGTTACATTCACCTGTGACTATATCATCAGACTTTTAAAATACTGAGCTGTAGAATATCCAAGCTTTATGCTTTTCTGACATTCAATAATATCTTTAAATGCTCAATCTTCACAACCTTTTAATTGGGTTCAGGGATAAATAATTTTAAAGTAAGGGCACCAAGTTACATTTCACTATAAGTCTGTAATACATTTAAAGCTAAATTAAATTTATATTATAGTGCAATGCAGTCAAAACTAGCAAAAATCAGGTAAAAATTCTGAGAAGAGTAATGATTTTACTATAGAATTTTTACTGTGATTTAAGGCACTCTGCTTTTTAGTATGCATAAAAATTCATTTTATATGCATAAAAGTCCATAAAACTGGACTTATATCATCAAAAGCAAGATATTCCCAAATGCAACACCTATGTTTATATCAACAAAATTAAGCATTAACAGTCAATACCAAAATAGTCCATCCTTTGATTAGTGTAGTTTCCTACTGAGGTTTATACTTTTACCACCTTTCCATGTTTTACCAAATCAATACCATTACATACACACACATATATATGTGTGTGCATGTGGGTGTGTGTGTGGTGTATGAGGTATATACATAGTGCAGTATTACATGTGTGTATATGTATATATAGTGGTGTGTATATATACATATATACACAAACACACATATATAGTGGTGTGTGTATAATGGTGTATACATATATATGTACACCACACACACATCTACACACACACATATACCACTACATATATATACACACATACTATACATACACTGCTATACATATACACTATAAACCACAACATATATACACATACACACATACAGCATTATATGTGTGCATGTGTATTTGTATATAGAGATATATAGTGTGTGTGTATGTGTGTTTGTGTGTGTGTGTATATATATGTATATATAAAATTTATTTTCTCCTGGTACCAAAAGTTGGTGATAAATGCTGATAAAGTGTTGGTAATACAGATTTAAGGAATAGTAAATGCTTTTTGAAGAAGAGTTTAATATATTAGCTTCACCGGTTCTCAGTATATGCTAGTGACTGGAGCTCAGACTTTACCTAACAGCAAAAACATCTTCTAACCACAGCATTCAAAAGTTAATCCCAGTAATTTTGTCTTAGCTTGTGATACCTTTGCAAACAGAGCCTTACATAAGGATTTAAATATTGCTCTGGTTTGAATGTATCCGCCAAATTTCACGCATTGGTAGTTTAGTCTCCAAAGCAACAGTGTTGGGAAGTGGAACCTCATGAGAGGCTCAGCCCTCATGAATGGATTAATGTCATTTTCACGGCAGTGAGATTAGTTATCATGAGAGTGAGTTTCTTATAAAAGTGAGTTTGGCTGGCTCTTCTTGCTCTCTTGTGTCCTCTTGTCCTTCTGACTTCTGCCATGGGACGACACAACAAGAAGGCCCTCACCAGATACAGGCCCCTAGATCTTGATTTTGAACTTCTCAGCCTCCTGAACTGTGCAAAATAAATTTATTTTCCTTATAAATTATCCAGTCTGTAGTATTTTGCTATGGCAGCACAAAATAGACTAAGACAAACATAAAGTATTTGTTTGGGAAAGGCATCTAGAGTACAGAAGTGAGAGGACAATGTAATGAAACAAAGAGGAAATGCAAGTGCAAGTGTCCTTTATTAAGCTGATTTCCATCATGAACAACTTTGGCTTAATTCTACTAGGGATGCTGTGATTGTTTCCCAGAATGTTTCCCAGGATTCTCTGCTGTTGTAGAGAAAGGAGAGTATATGTTTACCTCTCTTCTTCTTGTAGCATGTCTTTAATACCAAGCTAAGGAATTTCAATTTCATTTTATAAATAATAATATAGTATATGTTGAGCACTATATATGTCACAAAAACTTTTCTAGGTATTTCTATGTAGTCTACATTTTAGAGGACCAAAATAACATTATTACATAAAGATATAATGTATATGAATACATAAATATTAAAAATAACATTAAATAAATTTGCAAAGTTTACCCAGTAGTAAATGGCAGGGTCAGGACTTGGAAATAGATTTTCAGTCAGGAAAAAGATGATACAACGAAATTAGTATAATACAAGAGAGTTTAATAAAGGGATAATCTATGAAAATATCAATATAGGATTAGTGCAATGCCCCAGAGATAGTAAGGGGGTAGGGGCTAGTTCAACTTCTGCATCTGAAAGAGTAAGGAGATGTTACCGGAAATTGGAAGGAGAGCATCCCATAAAGAAAACCACATGGTCAAGAGCTGTAAACTTTCAGCAGTGGGACACAACCAGACCAAGGCTGCAAGGACAGGGCAGGGAGAATAAACAATGTACAAGAAACTGAAGGATGTGAATGTAGTCCATGATACTTTAGCCTTTTGCTGCAGACAATAGCAGGGTGGAAATGAGAAGATGGTGAATCTGAATAGAATTCAAAATAAAAGACATTCAGTAGAAGAGGACCATTGAGTCCCAAAGAGGACCACTGAGTTTCATATTTTAAATCACTGTTATTAAACCATTTTAAAAGGAAACATTATATAATCTAAATATTTGTTCCAGAAGTTTTATCTACAAGCCAATGTATAAAAAATACTGAGTGGAAATAGGGAAAGCAGGTTGATTTACAGTGATTAAAGAGAGAGTACTGAGGACTTACAACTGTTGTTGCTGTCTGTGTGGACTGATAAGGATTACGCTGTATAGGTAGAGTCAATAATACTTGAAAAATAAGCTACGCATGTAAATATAAGACAAAAGAGAGCAAGTGAGTCATGTTTTAAGCATGCATACCTTGTACAAAATGACTCTATTAAATAAAGCAGAAAAAAATAAGAAAAAAGCAGATGTAAGAAGAAACATAATTATTTAATTTGGGGCAGACTGTATTTGAATATGCAGATGAACAATATCTAGCAAGTGGAAATGCAGAAATGTATGTAGAGGAAAGATAAGGATTTAGGATACAGATGAGGGAGTAACCTGTGAAGAGGTGATATTTAGTCATCAGTGAAGATAGGAAAGAATATTAAATATATAGAAAAGTGCTTTACATAGTGTGTACAATTTAGATGAAAAATTACATTCCCTTGAAAGATCTAATAAATTCAATGCTGTACCTAATAACTTCAAATATATAAAGCAAAAATTGACAAAACTAAAAGTAGTAAATGAGAAATTCATCTTCAGAGAAAGACAGTTTAATCTATTTTAACAGTCAATCAGCCAAGTAATCTGTAAATTCATAAATGATTAGAATGATGCAAAGTAACAAATTTAATCCAGTCGTTGTACAGAAAAATACTGCTCCCAAGAGTGCAGTCTATGGATCCTTTTCAAGAACATTTGTGAGGACTAAACAAAACAAAACTGATTATTGCTGTTTCCCTGACATCATAGTTTTAAAAAAATATATTTCTACCAGATAAAGTGATACCTGTAAGGGGAAAGATTTTTAAACTTTGTGAAGATATTATGTGAGAATATATTTAAGAATTTGGGGCAGGGAATTTTTTTAATGGCACAAAAATCACAAACTATAGTACGAAGAGTGATTTATTTTACTAAATTTGAATCTTCTAATTGTATGTGTCAAGAACACAGTAAAGAAAAGGATGAGAAAACCCATAACAAGAAGATTTTTGGCACATTTACACTGAAAAATATTAATAAGTGAAATATTTTTTAATTCCCATATATCAATTAGAAAAAGATCAACAATATACAAGAAACATGTAAAAAAATGCACACAGAGACTGCACTCAAAATCATCAGCAAACAGAGAATAAACAATGAGCCACCACTCATGCCCACTAGATTAGCAAAGCTCAAAAGTCTGACATTACCATTTCTTGGCAAGTAGGGGGTCTAATGATGAACTCTTACATTATTGGTAGTTACATAAATTGACACCATGACTAAGTAAAACAATTTGTGATTATTTAGCAAATTTGAGCATGTATAAATGAGCAAACAATTTGATTCATAGATATTTGCCCCAGAAAAATGGTTGCATATGTGCCCAGGAACTATGTAGGACAAACCACATAGGGGTGTTATTCATAAGAGCACAAAATTGGAAATTACTTAGATTTTCATCAATAACACCATAGGTAAATTGTGTTACAGGAATCAATGAACACATTAGAACAGGAAAAATTACATTGGCATTCTCACCTTTGAAACTCAGCCATATTGTGTATTTCAAGGCACATATAGGTGGTCTGGCTGATAGACCCACCTAAAGTCCCAAGCTGCAGCCAGGCATGCAAGTGAATGAACCCTAAACTGAATTTAACCCTAATTTTCAAGTCACACCAGCTGACACTGAGTGCAGCAAAGACAAGATGTCCCTGCCAAGCCCTTCCAAATTGCAGATTCATGAGCAAAAGGTTGTTATTTTAAATCCCTAAGTTTTGAAGAGGATTGATATGTAACAAAAGATAAGTGGAAAAGGAGGGCTTAAATATACTGCTAATATTGCATTTTAATCTGAATTGAAGTATACTGAGGTTTAGTTAATGATTCATTACATTTTCAAATTAATTATTTTTTATGTTTAATACATTTTTCATGTAAAATAATGTGCCAGAAGGTGCTCTCCCATTTACAGTAGCAAGACAAATAGTTAAACATCCAGAAATAAACTGAAGACATATTCGTGTTGGATATAAAGATAATTTTGAAGTCTTGATATATTTAAATAGATAGAAAAATAGTGAATACAGTGCTCAGTTGAGGATGATAATATTGTAATGATTTTCATGCTCCCTGAATTGACCTATAAATTCAATGCAGTTCCATTGCATTTAAATAATTTGTTTTTTATTTATTTTTTAAGCAATACTGAAGGTTTCACAGATTACATTTGTTCATAATGTATCTTCAGTGTCTTAGTAGTTTTCTAATTTTTACTCAGGACAGTTTTTTTTTTTTTTTTTTTTTTTTTTTTTTTTTTGTGAAGATTCAAGGCCAGTAACGTAGAAAGTCCACCGTTATACATTTCACTGATTGTTTCCTTGTGGTTATATCAAAAGGCTTAATTAGATTCAGGTTAAATATTTTTGGCAAAAATACTATATATAACATCATATTAGAAAGCCATAATATTACTTTATCCCACTTTTAATGTGCTATGTTTAATTATTGCCATATCATTACCTGCAAAGGAAAGCTTATTCATTTGAAATAAAAAGTAAGGTAGGATTCAGTAAGCCCGGGCAGGTCAATGGCTCTTGCTGGCAAGAGCTAGTAAAGCATGTATAAATTACAGACAAGCAAAACAAAGAACATTTTAAAGGCATCAGAGTGCTGTGGAGTAATGAGAGCTAAATAATTTCCAGAAAGTGAAAAACTGGTCAGAAGTGAGCTGATAACTTAGGAACCTTTTGTTGCTGTTGTTTCTTTTTGTTGAAAATTTTCCCTGCTCCAGAATGGGCAGAAGGAGGCATCTGATGATTCTGAATGCAGTCTGTGGATCAATGCCTACACTAGGTAGAGGGTATCTTCTGGGGAAAGAAACATCTAGCAAAGCTTTCAACAGTTGCCATGGCCTTGAGTGGTAGAATTGGAAACTTGGAGAGCCTTAAGACCACACAGAGACATCCTCTGAAGATGTACACTGAATTCAGAGGCTGGGTGAGAGGGAAAAACGTTTGGCTGAGAGTTTCTAAAAGTCTTCATATTTTACATGTTTAGAAGACATTCTACACATGGGGTATTGGGGAAACAATTGCTAAAGGAAGTGGACCTGAAACAAAATAGTCAAGAGATGAAAGCCTAGGATGGGATGCTGAATTGTCCCTGAGTTTGCACAGCCTCTTCACATATGTTAGTCTGGTCCAACTCTAGGGGGCAAGGGGAGGCTAAGAACCCAAGGCTGGCCCTCCTAGAGACCAGTGCTGGGGACAGAGAGAGCAGCAGGAATGCTGGCATTCACTGGAGGCTGAAGTGATAAAATGAACAATTTCAATAACCTCAAACACACAACCAGTCTCACCTCGAAGTACTGCCCAAATTATGCAGCCCTGTAGGGTGGGAGATTGAAAAGCTCTAAAGGTTAGGGCTGTGCCAATGTTTCAAAGCTGAGCAGAAATAGACTTGCAAAGCTCACAATCAAAATAGACACACACAAAAAACAAGGGCAATTCAGATGTAGAGTTATTCCTGCTCAAACGGTTACTCAGCTCCCACTCAGCTTATCCTTATGGATTGAGATGATCAGGTCATTTCCCTGCCAGAAAAAGGAAATAACTTTTTATCTTGAAAGATACTACCATCTTCAGTTCCCAATGTTGTTTTATAGATAGACCGTAGAATAAAATAAAAATTGTACACTTGTAAATAGACAAGATTATTTGAGAAATAATAAAATATTATACGTAATAGAGAAATCTTGACAGTATCCTCTCTGAGATTGGGAATGAGAACAAAGAAACATGCTCTCATCATTTCTATTTGAAACTGTATCGAGGATACTAGTCAGCTCGGTAAGACCAAAGAAAAATATAAGTAATACAAGAACTGTAAAGAAATAAATAAAACTGCCAATGAAATCTATGAACAGAATATACAAATAGGTAGATTTTGTAATTGCAGGATGCAGATTCAATATGCAAAAATATTTTAATAATTACATGTCAGCAGTAAACTAATAGAAGATAAAATGTTAAAATAGTATGCTGAAAAATATCACATACCTAGCCATAGATGCAATAGACCTCAACACTAGAATGTTACTATGAGAAAGTAAGGAACATCTGAATGATGATATGCTACATTCATAAATTGGAACACTTATCTTAAAAGTTCTATACAAAATAATCTATAGATTAAATGTATGTTTACTAAAAATTATGTTAGTTATTTCTGTAAAAATAAATTGAATTTAAAATTCACAGGGAATACAAATAGTCCAGTATGTACAAGACCTTCCTGAAGAAGATTTCTGTTAAGAACTTAGATTGCTACATATCAAAAATCATTAGAAATCTATAGTAAGACCTTATGATATTGGTATAAGGATGAGCAAATTGAACCATTGAGCATAAAAGTCATTCCAGGAACAGCCCAAAATGTATATAGTCATCTGATTTATGACAAAGGGATACTACAATATAGTGAGAAAATAATAACCTTTAAATAAAGTTCCAGAATAATGAAAAATTGATATGAAAGAAAGTATATCCTGGGTTCTGCTTTAGGCCGTACTGTGTAACAGGAAGTAGAATTATCTTCCCACTGTAAATACCTAGAACAAACAACTATTTTCTGGCCGTATAGGACTATGAAGCTTCCTGAAAGAATAAAATTAAATAAGTTAAATTTTCTAATACTCCAGGTTTTCTGTTTGGAGACATATTCTAAGCTTCAGACCAAAGAGGCAGGACCTGAACCGAGCCTAGAACTCTCACTGAGTTGAGGAGAGAGAGATGGGTTCAAGGAGATCATGGTGGTGGGAGTGTACTGAATTTAGTAAGCAGGTACAGTATTAACATCAGATAAACCAGGGTTCAGAAAAAATATTATTATAAAGAAGAATATTTCATGATAAGGAAAGGGGCCTGTTCATCAAAGAATCAAAGAGATCTCAAATGTGTATGAAGACAAAAATGACTCAAAATACACGAATTAAAATAGACAGAACTGAAAGAATAGAAAACTCTACAACTGTAGAATGTTTAAACACACTTCTCACATGGATTGGTAGAACAATATAAAAAGAGTACAACACCATCAGTCAACTAGACTTTGTTGACATTTACAGAACGCACCAAACTGAACCATTTACATTATTTTCAAGCATACATGGAATAATCACCAAGATTCACGAAATTCTGAGTAATAAAACAATTGTCAATGACATTAAGAATGATAAAATTAGAAAATGTTCTGCGATAATGGAATAAACTAACAATAACAGAAAGACCTCTAGACAATTAAAAAGTATGTCAATATTAAACAGCACACTTCTAAATAATGCAAGGTTTAAAATACAAATAATTAAATGCTAATATTAAAAAATAAGAAAAACCTCAAGCCAATGATAATACTTCCAAATTAATAAATCATAAAAATAAAAACATGGATGAAGTTGGAAACCATCATTCTCGTAAAATATCACAAAGACAGAAAACCAAACACTGCATGTTCTCACTCATAATTGGGAGTTGAACAATGAGAACACATGGACACAAGGAGGGGAACATCACACACCGGGGCCTGTTGCAGGGTGGAGGGCTGGGGGAGGGATAGCATTAGGAGAAATGCCTAATGTAAATGACTAATTGATGGGTGCAGCAAACCAACATGGCACATATATATCTATGTAAAAAACCTGCATGTCGTGCACATGTACCCTTGAACTTAAAGTATAATAAACATATATATATATAAGAAAGCAAGATAAATCAGTGAAACACAACACAAAATAATGACACAGAAAATCAATTAAGCCAGTATTTTTAATTAATGAACTTAAATGACTATCTACCCAGCTGAAACAGGGTATCACCACAGATCTTGCAAATATTTAAAAAATATATATAACATATCATAAACAACTTAAGTGGCAAAATTGTTTAAAAGACAAAAGTTGCTGGAACCAACTCAAACACACACACACACACACACACACACGTTTACAGTCCTATATTTATTTTTTAAACCAAATTTATGATTAAAACTTTCCCATAAAGAAAATTCCAAATTCTCATACTGTCTATCTAACTATTAAGGAAGAATTAATTCTAATACTATACACATATAAAATAGAAGGAAACATTTCTCAGCCTATTATGTGAGTCCTCATTACACTGATAACAAAGTAAACAAGAAAATACTAAATAACAAAACTAGAAAACAATATTCCTCAGAAACTTAGATGTGAAAATTCTTAAGAAAATTTTAACAATCTATCTTCTTATCAAAAAAATAGTACAGCAAATCCGTATGGAATATACGTCATGAATGCAAAGTCGGTATAGCATTCTAAAAGTCAATATCATTCACATGAAAAGATTCATGCTAAAAATATGAAAATTTCAACAAGTATAAGAAAAGCATTTTACATAAATCAACACACATTCAAAATAAAAACCCTCACCCCAAAGTCACTGAGAGGAATCAGTTAGTATATGGAATCAGGTAAAGTCTTCCAAATTTGTTCTTTTTCAAAATTGTTTTGGCTATTTTAAATGTGTTTCCTTCCTAAATACATTTTAGAATGTTAACTTCTAAATGTCAATCAAAGGGACTGTGAAATTTTGATTAGGATTGTATTGAATTTATGGATCAATTAGCAGAAAATAGACATCTTAACATATATTATTTCAATTCATGAACATGATATGTCACTTTAAGTATTTTAAAATTTCTATTAGCAGTATTTTTAGTATTAAATAAAAAGGTCTTGACATATTCTGCTTGATGTAATGCTTTTGAAGGTTATTGTAAGTGTTATTTTGTAATATTTCAATTTTCAACTGTTGGTAGGGAAACAGTCTATCTCTGTACATTGACCTTGTATTCTGCAGCCTTGTAAACTCATTATTTCCAGTTGTTTTATTTAGGATTCCTTATTTCTATGCATAAAATTATTTCATAAAACTTTACTCCTTTATTCTCAATATGGATTCCTGGTATTTATCAAGATATTACAGTAAATTTTCAATTTTCAGTGCTCTGACCGAATAAAATTATATATTTTTCATAAGTAATATAAAATACACTATACTGGCTCCACTAAACATGAGTAACGTATCCCTGGACAAGTGGTTTTCAAATATTTTTATTTTATTATAGCCCAAAGTAAAACATATTTAATGTTACAACACAGTGCATCTACACACACATAAGCACACATAACTGAGACAAAATTTTCACACAGTATTTACCTTTAAAATGTGTAATAAACTGTAATAATTTTATTATATTGAATTATATAATATTGTATTCTGTTGTATTCTAAATTACTGCTAAAAATCCATTAAAATATCTGCTGTTGGGTTACAAATACCTGTAAGTTATTATAAAGTTTAAGTATTATAAGTTCCTCCCAGAACTGTCCCCACAAAGAAGGTAAACTATTGCAGTGACCAAGCATACAGAATGTATTCATCCATTTACAGTCATTCCACAGATTTCTATTGAGCACTTGCTGTGTTCATTTCCTAGAGCAGCTGTAATGAAGTACCACGAACTAGGTGGCTTAACACAACAGAAATGTATTCTGTCATAGCTTTGAAGCCTAGAAATCTAAAATCAAGGGGTCAGCAGTTACATGCTGCCTCAGAAGGCTCTAGGAAAGAGTCATTCTTTGCTTCTACCACTTTCTGATGGCTCCTAGCATAACTTAGCTTGTAGATACATCACTCCAATCTCTGCTGCTATCATCACATTGTCTCCTCTGTGTCTGTGTCCCTTTCCCTTGTATAAGAGCCTGAGTCATCAAATTTAGAGCCCACCTTTAATTCAGGATAATTCCATACTCAGGTTCTTTACTAATTGTATCTCTAGGATTCTAACTCCAAGTAAGATCACATTCTGATGTTCCAGATGGATCTGAAATTTGGGGGGATACTATGCAAGCCATACCACGACACTTAAACTTTTCTAGGTGATAGGACTATAATAATGAATAAGAGATGAAAAGTCTTGTCCTTATTCTAATAAGCCCCCAAGAAAACGGAACAAAATAATCAGTTACTTAGAAACCATTCCAAATGTTATCTAACGAGGAAAAAACTCATTACGACTCCAAGAGGAAAATAGAGTAGGCATCCAAGATAGGCAAATTATTAGTTCACTGAGCCAAAGGGTCCAAGTTCCAGTTAATGAATGAGCAGAGCGTCTTAGTTAGTTCAGGCTGTAAAAGCAAAATACCACAGGCTGTGAGCTTAAATAACAAACATTTATTCCTCAGAGTTGTGGTGGCTGAAAGTCCAAGATCAAAGAGTTGGAAGATCCACTTTTTCTGGTTGGGAGACGACTCTCTTCTCATCTTATCCTCACATGACCCAGAGCAGAGAGAGAGAGAGAGAGAGAGAGAGAGAGAGAGAGAGAGAGAAAGCATCTATGTCTCTTCATATGAAGACAGTAATCCCATTCATGAGGGCTCCCAGCCTCATGACCTAATTACCTCTGGAAGACCTGACTTTCTAATACCATCACATCGGGGGTTTGGCTTTCAATATATGAAGTTTAGGGGACACAAACATTCAGACCATGATGCAGAGCTAAAATTCAATGGAACCATAGAGACTACTTTGAAGTATATTTGGGCTAAGTGTACATAAAGGATATAATAAGCTCAAACTGCACATTTTTTTTATTTTTATTTTTTTCTATGTGTGGCTTGGCTTCAGTGGGGCTGCAGCATGCTCTTCCAGAGGTCAAAACTTTTGTGCACAAAGCCAATCTTTTCTCTTAAGGAGATTGAGTTTTCAAAGGAAAATATGTGATCTTTACAATTCATAAATAATGCGGTAGGTCTCAAAATTCTGTGAACATCAGATTTACTTTTTGAAAAATAAGGATGTTTCATTTTACCTTCAAATTTCTAAATTAGGATCTCCACAAGGTAGGAATCAGCTATACATATTTTTGCAAAATTTCACAGAAGGCCCAGATAACTACTGTTTTAAGATTAAAAAGGTTAATAATTAAGAAAATGCCATTATATCAATCCTGTCTTTATAAGAGTATTTGCCTTGGGATTGTGTGCCAGAGTCACAAATTGAAAAGAGTTTTGAGAAATATATACACTTAGGAATGTAACCTTAAGTAATACTAGTTACTGTGACCGGAAATATAAAAATATAAGCCTCAGCCTCTGAGGCAGGGGCTCACAGACTAGATTTAGCCAAAAGGAAAATCATAATGTCCTACATTTTGAGGTTATATTTTTAGCTTTTCTTCACAAATTTTTCTATAGAAAGAATATGTTTTTTATAGTCACATGTCTTAAGTTCTTCTCATTGGTTGAAATTCACTGTGATTAATAACCAAATTCTTATTCAATTTGAGCATAATTTTTTAAAAATTCTGAAGCATAATAAGCATGACCTCTATTTCTTAACCATATTTTATAGAAGGCCACTAAGTCTCCTACTCAGGGATGAAGTATAGCTTCATGTAACCTCCAGATTTTCTGATTTTGATGGTGATGGATCCCAATGGTTTCTTGGTTGCACAGATCTGGATTGTAGATCTGTATATTAAAAGTTTCAGACACTAATAATGTTATCTTTGAGAACTGCATTTCTATCATTATCAATAAGAATTCGAAAGTCATGATATTTCGTAAAGGCATTTTTGTGAAAATTCCACACCTGTTTTCACTTATGATGTCTTCTTCCTCATCACCATCTTAAACCCTTAAGGAAATATTTAACAAAACCTCTCACTGGTAAGACTTTTGTCATGGGCAAATAGTTAAATGATGCCAACTTTTCCAAAGCCAATGCTTGTTGATGCTTGCTCCCTGGCTGGCAAAAGAACCTTTTGCACAAATGCTAAGAGGTTTGTTGGCTCCACTATGCACTATAATTCACCCTGTTATGGAGGAAAACAGCTGTTTTGTGATCATGCTCTGGACATTTGCCGTATTGGCTTACTGAGTTAAAAATCCCAACTTGCCTCTCAGCACTGCAATTCAGTCTCTAGGCTATTGGAAAGTGAATGGAGGAGAGACTTTTTGGACTTGCTTTTTTCATTCGATGACTTTGGTTCTCCTCTCTAACTTATGTCATGTTTTGTTAACTGTCAGTAGTCAAATTTATAAAAATGTATAGCAATAAAAATATACTTTGAAATTTTAGGTCTCCAAATCAAGATAATCAAAGAAACCCCTAGTTGTTCTAAGTGAATCCCCTGTACTGCAATTAGTGGTGACATATAACATCAAAGGCTCATGAAGATGGTTTTCTCCCAAATCATGTACATAGATTATTGATGGGTGTCAGCAGTTGGTTTGCAGGCAATTTGAGGTCAATAAAAAGCCCTCAATTCCAATTATCATATATTTGTAATGTACCCAAATACAAATTGCTACAGGAGAAACCTCACTGAGAATGAGAATTCCTTCACCTACACAAATATAAAACCTTATAAAATGAAACTACATTAAAATTTTTATTCTTAAGGGTTTTAACATTAAATACACAAGACACTTGAGAATTTTGTATAATTATGCACCAGCATAGCGTAAGCACATATACTGAAACAATTCACATGGAGTAGTCTATTTGGTAATTACATAACATCCCATATTCTTTCAATAATTTTAACTGCATTTTACAAGCAAGAATATAGTGAGACACATTGGGAAGAATAAAGAAATTACTTCTTTTCCTACAGATTCATCAATGTCCAGATTCCTTTGGATACAGCTACTATACTGTTGTGAGATTTCACTAATTCAACCATTACACCATGGAACAATTCACTAATAACTCACTAAGGATCATTAAACTTAATTTAAGGCAGTTAGTGGTTTATCAAAGGGACAAAACCATTAATTCCATCTCCAAATGGACTCACTGGGCATGCAGATTTGCAAATCCACAAATCCATTGTCTGGATGAGAGAGACATGTGCATGCATATGCATTTTAATCATTCAGCGTTAGTAATGGCCATTCCATTTAAAGGGCACAATTTCCATCCTGCTCTTTTTTCTTTATATTCAAACTTTCAGTTTGTTTCTAGGGGGATAATATTTTTAAAACTTTTATTAATAAATCGTGAGGCACTTAAGAATATCTGTAAATTTTAAGAGCATAAGTTATTTTCCCAAGTGCTCTGATTGCAGATATAGATTACACCCCAGTTTCTTAGAAATTGTTAATCATTTTTATAACAGAAAATTGAGGTAGAAGTCACAATACTGAATACTTGTAATGAAAGAGTGGTGCAAGGGCTTTCTTCCAGTCTCCAGGAGACATCAACCATGCAAAGAAGATTGAAGCAGATCACAACCTGGAACCAGCACCAGGTCCATAGATGCTATACAGTTGTAAGGACATAAGTGTTTTCTTATGTATGTGCACAAAAAACAATTCCAGACACACATTCTAAATCCCATTTCCAGCACTTGGAGAAGAGGATTATCAAATAAGAGACGGATATATATATAAATATAAATATATATATATATATATATATATATATATATATATATATATAGTCACAGATTGCTGAAGATAACCTGGGTGTGGGATGATATGCAGTTCAAGAGTTATTAATTTTTATTCAGAAAATTTACTTTGCTTACATTTATTTTGTGACAGAAACATTTTTCTTTCTTTAAAAGTCTGCCATGGGTAGGGATAAATACAAGAATGACAATTTTTTAATTTTTTATCGTATTATTATTATTTTTTTATTATACTGTAAGTTCTGGGGTACATGTGCAGAATGTGCAGATTTGTTACATAGGCATACTTGTGCCATGGTGGTTTTCTGCACCCATCAACCCGTCTTCTACATTAGGTATTTCTCCTAATACTATCCCTCCCCTAGCTTCCCACCCACCAACAGTCCCTGGTATGCGATGTTCCCCTCCCTGTGTTAATGTGTTCTCATTGTTCAACTCCCACTTATGAGTGAGAACACATGGTCTTTGGTTTTCTATTCCTGTGTTAGTTTGCTGTGAATGATGGTTTCCAGCTTCATCCATGTCCCTGCAAAGCACATGAACTCATCCTTTTTTTTTTTTTTTGGCTGCATAGTGTTCCATGTTGTATATGTGCCACATTTTCTTTATCCAGTCTACCATTGATGCATTTGGGTTGGTTACAAGTCTTTGCTATTGTGAATAGTGCTGCAATAAACATACATGTGCATGCTTCTTTATAATAGAATGATTTGTAATCCTTTGGGAGTATACCCAGTAATGACATTGTTGGGTCAAATGATATTTCTGGTTCTAGATCCTTGAGGAATCGCCACACTGTCTTCCACAATGGTTGAACTAATTTATACTCCCACCAAGAGTGTAAAAGCATTCCTATTTCTCCATGTCCTCACCAGCATCAGTTGTATACGGTGTAAGGAAGGGGTCCAGTTCACTTTTCTGCATATGACCTGCCAATTTTCTCAACACCACTTATTAAGTAGAAAATCCTTTCCCCATTGCTTTTGTCAGGTTTGTCAAAGATCAGATGGTTGTAGATGTGTGACATTAATTCTGAGGCCTCTGTTCTGTTCCACTGGTTTATATAATATCTGTTTTGGTAACAGTACCATGCTGTTTTGGTTACTGTAGCCTTGTAGTATAATTTGAAGTCAGGTAGCGTGATGCCTCCAGCTTTGTTATTTTTGCTTAGGATTGTCTTGGCTCTACAGGCTCTTTTTTGGTTTCATATGAAATTTAAAGTAGTTTTTTCTAATTCTGTGAAGAAAGTCAATGGTAGCTTGATGGGGATATCATTGAATCTATAAATTACTTTGGGCAGTATGGCCATTTAAATGATATTGATTATTCTTATACATGAGCATGGAATATTTTTCCATTTGTTTGTGTCCTCTCTTATTTCCTTGAGCAGTGGTTTGTAGTTCTCCTTGAAGAGGTCCTTCACATCCCTTATAAGTTGGATTCCTTTTTATTCTCTTTGTAGCTATTGTGAATGAGAGTTCACTCATGATTTGGTTCTCTGTTTGTCTATTATTGGTGGATAGGAATGCTTGTGATTTTTGCACATTGATTTTGTATCCTGAGACTTTGCTGAAGTTGCTTATCAACTTAAGGAGATATGGGGCTAAGATGATGGAGTTTTCTAAATGTACAATGATGTCATCTGCAAACAGAGACAATTTGACTTCCTCTCTTCCTATTTGAATACGCTTTATTTCTTTTTCTTGCCTGATTGCCCTGGCTAGAACTTCCAACATTATGTTGAATAGGAGTGGTGAGAGAGGGCATCCTTGTCATGTGCTGGTTTTCAAAGGGAATGCTTCCAGCTTTTGCCCATTCAGTATGATATTGGCTGTGGGTTTGTCATAAATACCTCTTATTATTTTGACATAAATTCTATCAACACCTAGTTTATTGAGAGTTTTTAGCATGAAGGGGTGTTGAATTTTATCAAAGGCCTTTCTGCATCTATTGAGATAATCGTGTGGTTTCTGTCACTGGTTCTGTTTATGTGATAGATTATGTATTTATTGATTTGCATATGTTGAACCAGTCTTGCATCCCAGAGATGAAGCCAACTTGATCGTGGTGGATAGGCTTTTTGATGTGCTGGTGGATTCAGTTTGCCAGTATTTTATTGAGGATTTTCTCATTGATATTCATCAGGGATATGTGCCTGACATTTTCTTTTTTTGTTGTGTCTTTGCCAGGTTTTGGTATCAGGATGACACTGGCCTCATAAAATGAGTTAGGGAGGGGTCTCTCTTTTGCTATTGTTTGGAATAGTTTCAGAAGCATGGTACCATCTCCTCTTTGTACCTCTGGTAGAATTCGGTCATAAATCCATCTGGTCCTGGGCTTTTTTTGGTGGGTAGGCTATTAATTACCACCTCAATTTCAGAACTTGTTATTGGTCTATTCAGGGATTCAAGTTCTTCCTGATTTAGTCTTGGGATGGTGTGTGTGTCCAAGAGTTTATCCATTTCTTCTAGATTTTTCAGTTTATTTGCATTGGATGCTTATAGTATTCTCTGATGGTAGTTTTTATTTCTGTGAGATCAGTGGTGATATCCCCTTTATCATTTTTTATTGTGTCTACTTGATTCTTCTCTCTTTTCTTCTTTATTAGTCTAACTAGTGATCTATATTGTTAATCTCTTCAAAAATCCAGCTCCTGGATTCATTGATTTTTGAAGGATTTTTCGTGTCTCTGTCTCCTTCAGTTCCACTCTGATCTTAGTTATTTCTTGAAAAGACAATTATTTTACGAGAAATATGTATACATCAATGATATGATTTGGCTGTGTCCCCCACCCAAATGTCATCTTGAATTGTAAACCTAATAGCCCCATGTGTTGAGGGAGGGACCCAATGGGAGGTGATTGGATCATGGGGGCAGTTTCTTCCATGCTGTTCTTGTGATAGTGAGTTCTTGTGAGTTCTCATGAGATCTGATGGTTTTATAAGTGTTTGACAGTTTCTCCGTCACACTCTCTACTTTCTCCTGCCACCTTTGAAGAAGATGCCTGCTTCCCCTTCCACCATGATTGTAAGTTTCCTGAGGCCTCCCCTGTCATTAAGTCAATTAAATTTCTTTTCTTTATAAATTATCCAGTGTCAGGGAAGTTCTTTATAGTAGTGTGAGAATGGACTAACACATTAATATTCATTAATAGAACACTTTAAAACAAATATTTTGTGTCATGACAATATCAGCAAAATAGGTTCACTTATTATATTATATAATGTGGGATTTTTGTTTGTTTAATAATCATAGTCCCCCAAATTCTCTAACTTCCTTAGGAAGGTCTTTTTGCCTGTCTCTAAAAACATGTCATTCTAAAAGAGGACTTCAGAATATATTTATATCTTACATAAAATAGCTACTGCTTAGGAGAAAAAAAAAAATAAGAAATTACTTGTAGTTCTTCAGCTCCTAACTTGAGCCAATGCTTTAGAAAAGAAATGTGTTTGCTTTATACAATACTATTCACAACCAAATTATCCCAAAGTGCTTTACAAAGTAATTAGTTGGAGACTAGTATAAGAATATGCAGGCAAACATAGGAGCCATTAAGACACTCAGCAATAGCTCACACACTGCTTTGGAAATAAGAACCTGTTTTATTAAGAGTGGAGATGTTAGTTCAATTATAGAGTAATTTAATAGAATAATTGGAATTCCTTTGGGTCTGGTAAGTTTTACAGATCATCAAAAATGATAAACTAACTCTATATTTTTTTAAATTTCTAAAAATGTCCAAGTGTGAATTAAAACATGTATTTTCCCTCAGGTAATTAACTTACAAGATATGATTGGTATGAAGTTGATTTATAATGGAAAAACACTTCCGTGATTCTTTTCAAAAGATAAGTTACAGAATTGGTAAAGAGGAATTATTTCACAAATTCCTTTCTTTACCTTCCCCCATTTGACAAATGTTTTACTTGTATTTCTCTGAGCTTTATTTACACAGGGATCCAGAGAGAAATAATTTTCTTCTCCTCTCAAGGTGTTTAATCTGTACTCTTTCTTTATGCCACACTTTAGATCTAACCTCGTCCATGAAAAATTCACCAACTGAAACACCCAGTTTCTTGATTTCATATCACATTTCTTTTATTTGTCACTTAGCTTTAGATCACAATATTTTTATTATCATTTATATTTTGAGAATAAGATCCATGAGGATAGTAATAATGCTTATCATTTCACTGTATTCCCAATACTTTGAGCAGGAAGTGGCATAATGAGGTCCATGGCTTCCAAAGCTCATGCAGATACCAGTCTGGAGGAGGCATTGGCAGGAACAGGTCACAGGTATTCCCTACTTATCTAAGAAATCACTAAACCAGGATGGAGCAATTAACAAACAGCCAAACTTCTGGTGTCTACTCTTTCACAAGCCTGAGGCTTTTCTTACTCACTCAGTCACGTTCCAAATTCCTTTGATCAAGCAGCCTTCTTTAGACACCATTTCACTCATAAATAAGCACTAATTATAGGATATGGTACCATAACTGCTGTCTTCAGCTTGTCAATGGCAGTCGACAGATTAGCTAAGCAGCTGTCCTATCATTTCTTGCCTTCCTCTGGTCCTCATGTCACAGCATGGACTGCCCCCAGCTGGCCCTTCTTTTTCCACAGGAGAAAAAATATTCAACAGGAAAGAAAGGATTAAAAAAAAATAATAAATAAATAAATTTAAAAAAAGAAAAATATATATATAAAACGGCAGTTGGATTTTTTACCTAACATGTATCATAAAAGATTAATGGACTTTTGCTCTAAAACTGTACTTTGCTTTTCACACAATTGTTGAATGTGCACAGAGGCCCTTGTTTGAGTGTTTACTAAATAAAGGTCATGAAAATAATGGTTTCTGTGGTATGTGTCATCAATTTTGATTTTTCTGTCACTTTTTTTACCTTGGGCAGGTGCCCACTTTGGAAGTCTCTTTGGCCACGAGGCTTTTTCTCGTAACAGGTGCAACCTATTATAAGCGAAACTAGATAGGTTCCATTAGCAGTTTGCAAGGCAGAGCCTACTTTTATCTCTGTGGTTGCAGTTTGCACTTCATTAGCCTGTCCTAACTCACCAAGCTATGCTGTCCTAGGCCATAAGTCAATCTATCAGATTTCAAGGCTGACTCCAGTTGCCTGGGATGAACCCTTTTATCCAAGCCAGCCCTCTTGTTTACCAGGGGCAGAAAACCAATTCAAACAAGGATATTCAGAAGGGATTTTATTAGTTCACACACAGAAGAGTTCTGGGTAAGGCTTGCCTTGCTCCTGGTGCTCATATGATGCCACCAGGACATGATTTAACTGAAGCACTTAACTCTGTGTTCTTCACGTTGCCTCCATTCTTTAATAGGCATTCTTTTCGTGGTGCCAAGATGAATGCAACAGCTTCAGCTTTATCTTCTTTGACCTTCAAGTTGTATAGTCCCAGTAGATATCTGATTACAACTCATTAGCTCTGACTATTTCAGGTGCTCCTCCCTGAAACAGTTACTGTGGCCAAGAGTATGCAATGCCTAATTTCCAAAATTGGAAAAAAAAAAAAAAGAAAAAAGAAAAACAAACAAACAAGTTAGCCAGGTCTTAAAGTAGCAGAAGGATGGTTCCCTGGAGAAAGCTGGAGTCCTATTTGGGAGGCAAAGGGGAAGTATACAATAATGGTCAAAATGGTGTGACTGCTATATCACAAATAGGGCGATTTCTTTGTTCTACTAGAAGTTTGCTGCAATATCAATAACAATTTTTGTAGCTTAATATTCATCTATTTCCCTTTAGGTGGACTTGAGATAGAATTTGCACACATACTTACATAGAAAATATTGTCCTAACAGTCTTATTTACAAATTCTCATAGTAGTAAAAATAATTCTATATTCATATACAATTATATATATTACATACCCTAAATATCCATATAAAATAATTACATATAATTATATAAATCATATTCCAAGGGGATATTAATATTATGTTTATAATAATCATATATAAATATTACATATAATCATATGTAATAGATCCTATATATATACACATATAATACACATATACACACATAAAAACAATTATTGTATAAATATTTGGATTGCATATATATAAGTATATATATTTAGGACATATGGGGCACATGGGCAAGAGGTATTTTGTCAGCTTCTAAACTCTAGAAGTCTTTGTGTGGTCAGTGACCTCTAGAATGGGCAGAAAAGGCTCTCTTAGTTGGGTTAAAGTTTTATGACATTCTTAGTGGGGTTAAAGTTTCATGACATTAGAGAATATCAAAATATTTCTTCCAACTTCATATTTATTTATTCAAAATATGTATGAGGCATCTATTTTGTGCCTGAAACTACATTAGCTACTAGGGATACTATAGGTCCTATAGCATAGGCTAGTATAGGTTCTGCCTTTGCAGAAATTTAAGTAGCGAGATGATATGACCAGATTTGCTTTTCGAAAAGATCACTCCCATCAATTTTAGAGAAGAGATTGTAGTACTGCCAGGAGCACATACAGGAAGACTAGTCAGGTCGTTACTTAAATAGCATAGGAGAGGAACAAACCTAAGTTTAACTTGACAAGATGAAGGTGAGATGATGTAAACTGGCAAAGATAGGAAGAAAATTTGAATATGAATTATTAATAACTTTCCAATAGATAAGAATTGAAGATGAGGTACAATGGAACATTAATGTTACCTCTTATGTAACTAATGTGCAAAAACTGAATGATTTGTTTACATTCTCTCTAATAAAGAATATTGAAGAAAGACCAGCTTAAGAGGCACTGAACATTTTTATCTTCTCCTATGGCTAATAGTATGTCTTGCAATCTATTTACCTCTGGGTTTATATTATTTTTACTCATAATTTTTATTGCTCTATTCAGTGAGAGATCGATACTTAAGAGTTTCATCCTTATTTTAGAGTCACCATGTTTAGATCTTAGTAGTATTTATTGTTCTCAGCCCACTTTTTTTGGACTGACTAACCAAATATTAGATTGGTGCAAAAGTAATCATCGTAATTACTTTACACCAGCCTAAAATGAATAAGCAAAGAGCTAAGTGTTGCAGGCCTATAAATACACTATCACATTGTATTCTATTTTATTCACCCTTGTCTTCTCCAGAAATCCTCTATCAAAGATAAAGTTTTGAGACTTTTCAGTAATAAACACCTTTAAATTGTGATCAGTTGCAATAACGTATCTCCTTTTTAGAGGGAAGATTTTAACCAGACAGGAAGGGGCTTGGAAATAATATTGGTGAATTTATTTTTCTGGAGTGAATAGAGAGACAACCACATGCATCTTTTCTATTGTGGACATCTGGGAAAGCTTGTTAAGAAAAGCCAGTTTTAACCTTTAATGTTACCTTTTCCTTCTTCACCTCCAGCACACAAGTTCCATGTCCAACTATTCAGATTTTGTCTTGAAGACAGTTATTTCGGAGTCTTCCTTCCTTTTGCCTCTGAACTCCCAAAAGTATTTATTTTCTACACATTCATTTGACTTTATAAAAGGTTTATAATTGACCATATATTATACATTGGATTGAAAATTATATCTTGTTTTGTTTTTTAACTTTTCAAGTATTTGTCAAATTTGGTTAATTTTTTTTGTGGTTTTTGTTTTGTTTTGTTTTGTGTTTAGTTCCAGTATTACCTTTGTCTTCTTTGTAGTCTAATCTCATCCCTTGCACCATCTTGACTATAGTAAGAACTTGCTTGGTTGTTAGGCTTCCTGTTAGTTGTTGCATTAATTTATTAGCTATTTTTATTCTCTCAGTAGTAAATGGTTAGACTTTAGTATTCTCTTTGACAGTGTTCCTCCCACCACTTTTACTTTATCTTAATGTTCTTTATGGATTGGAGTTATTTCAAATCAAAAATAATTTGAACTTACTCACAAATCTCCCACATACCTTCAGAGAAAATGGAACCTAAAGCACATCCTTAGGTTTTTTTTTTTTTCTTTAATCTTCTGATCTTGTAATCACTAGAGCTCAAATAGTTTCCACATTACTCCATAAACTTTAGAAAAGCATTGATTTATTTTCTGAGTTTTGTCTTGCCAGACCTCTCATTTTAAAGACAGTTTCAAAAATGAGGCTCAGTTTATCTTAACACTGGCTCTTTCCTTGAGACATGTCCTACTGTTAACTGAATACATGTCAGGAGCATTGCAAACACACACAGAGCACTTTCTATTCTAATCATTTCATTGATCCTAGATGATTTTCTCCTCAAGATGACCTTGGGTAAAATAACAGTCTAGTCCTAGGCTAAAGGAATTGCAACATTTTCTAATGAAATATCTTAATGCCTGGATGTTTCTCAGTCCTGGATCTGCATGACATCACTTGAGAAGAGTTTGAAAAATATTTATGGTGCAACTTACTCCCAGATACTCTGAATTTAATAGACCTGGAGTAGTACCTAGACATCGATACCAATAATCAGACAGGTTCAAGAAGTGCTGCATCAGTCAATAAAATACATATTCTTATTTTGTTCTGTTGTGTTTTTTATCAAAACAAGAATCTAAAGATCTAGATTCTAGTCCCTCATGACTCTACCAGTAATTACCTTGTGAATTTGGACAAATTATTTTACCTCTCCAGGTGTCAGATTTTTCACCAATAAAGTAAAAAGTCTGGATAACTTAATCCTTTGTTATGTAGAAAAAAAAAATTCCGTATTACCTACTAAGTTCTCTAGGCACAATAACTTCAGTTTGGAATACAACCAATATGAATCCGACAATGACCATAGTTGATAGTTTTCTAAGTGGCGTTTACAAGTAAGCAGCAGTGCATTTTCAGTTGCAATTAGATCCTTACTATAATAAACTTCCACTTCAGCCCAAACCTTATTGACTGTTATTCCAAACATTCTTTTATTTCACCATTCTACTTATAGTTAATTGCTCAATCAAGTAATTAAGTTGTTATATAACTCGAAGAATTTTTGTAGATGGAGATCAGGGTTGATTTCTCACATTTTAACCACCACATACATTTTTACCATATTTGGACAGGATGAAGTGGATAACAACAAGTTTAATTTAGTATAGGAAATAATAATGAAGCAGAAACCATGTCTGAGGAGATAGGAGGTCAGGCAAGTGGGCCGATGATATTTAGGGCAAGATGAGAGACTTACATCAGCACGTCCGTTTCTGGTCCAGGGAAAGCCACCGGTATGATTACCCAGATCCTGCAAGTCAGTCATTGATACCTAATGGTCCATCATAGAAGATGGACCAAGAACTGATTACTCAGATCTGGTAGACCTTCTGTACACATATTACTCATTTTGTATCTTTATATTAGCGGTAAAAGGAAAATAATTATTCACAATTCTATTACCTTACTTTTCAAAACTTCATTGTTGTTTTATATTCTAGCTCATTTCTCAATCCAGAGAGCCATTCAGCTTTCTCCTACATTTTAATGTCATCCAAAATGAGCAATGTCTTACCTTTCTCTTTCATTTGCCTCTCTCTGTCATAGTATTTCCCCCAAGCAGATAATATGAATCTCTGAGGCTTGTTGCATAAAGTATTCCAAGCTTTCTGGTTTATAAATTATGAAGCAGTTTGTATCTGTGTACAGATATTTGGACCCTAATGATTTGAATTAGTTGTCTATTATGAGCCTCAGTAACCCTCCTCTACCCTGTCTAGCTTTATTATTTAACTTTTTGAATTCAGCTTGGGGTCTGAGTGTCATTTGGAGTAAAAGAAAATTAGCAATTTGGGGGGATCTTATATTGTATTCACTCTGCAGAGCAGACTGAATATATTTTTAGGCACTGCATGTTTATAACCTAATTTTCCCTCATTACTTTACAGAGGTGACCTTGTTCTAATACCTTCGGCACCTGATGTTACAAAAGTGAAATTCTTTTCAAACCTGCTCTGTTAATGTGCTCCTGCTCAGAAACAAATGCAAGATAACATTAACATTCCTGCCACAAAATACCTGCTAATTTGCTTGCAGTGAAGATAGAAAGCTTTTCATTACATACCACAAACTGCATTTATGTAGAATGAGTCACCAGTCTTTTTGAAAAGCCAATGAGCATCTAATCTCTAATGCTGCCTTCAGCTCTAACATCAATCCTCCCAGTCCAACTCATCTTTTATCAGCTATTCAGTCTTTCTTTTTTAAAATTTCCATCCTCTTACAAAATTGTGTTGTTCGTCTGTCAAAACAACTTTGATTTATGTTTTTTTAATATTACAGCTTCAGAGAAGAAAACACACACACATACGAGAATATGCTATTTTCTTATTAAGGTCAGAATGAAATCTATGCAACAGAAAATGAGCAACTTGGTTTCAAACAAATGATGGCATTATTGAGTTTATAAAAATTGCATTCTTGATCTTAAATTCTGCTTGATATGCATCCCTCCATGTTAAGTTTCTCTTGAAACTAGTCTACAGAGAACTGCAGATTTATATGCCCTCTCTAGGTACAAGTGAAAAATAAAAAGAAAGAAGCTTGTAAAATCTTGTGTTTTTTCTAAACACTATTGAGACAATGACATTTCATTGTTTTTTCTATTAATACCTTTCCCACATATTAGTGTGGATGGAGTCCTCTACTAGTCTCCTAGAACTTTCCTGAAGATTATTCCTGAGTTAATCTTGGATCACTCCCAATAAGGGAAAAGAAAAAGAAAAAGAGAACAACAGTAACTGTGCTTTAAGTATTGTACTTAACTATAGACATTTGCTAAACATTTTAAGGGATTTTTTACTTATTGGATATAAAATTTCCCAAGAGTTTTGGGGATTCAGGAAACCTCAACACATACTTCCCTGAGAATTAATTCTTTTGTACTGGAACAATTAGGTAGCAAGATAAATTGAACTTAAATTATAATCTTAAAAGTAAAAAGTCGATAAAATTCAGGCCAAGAACCCGAGTATAGCAGATTGGAGATATTCCACTCATTTTGTTTTGGTGGCATATAATGCAACATTAATAGTTTTTTTTTTTTTTCTTTTAAACACCAAAAACATTTATCCTTCCAAACAGGCTAACAAGGAGGTATATCTTTGCTGTAAGCCATAGAGCCTGAGGTGATTATGCCCAATTTGTTGTATCCTAGGTCCTAATAGGTCTTCGTAGCATCCTGATGAAAAACACAGGTTAAATGGAACTCCAGGGAGAATTCTTCCTAGAATAAAAGCCAGTCTTATTTGACTACAGAAAAGGCACACACCTCTCTATCGTCTGATTGTTCTGTGTGATTAAAATTGAGCCAAAGACAGGATAGAACAGAGGTCACTAGCTGGTTCCAGCAAGTGACATTCAAATCACCAATACCAAAGGTGTTGGGATTTTAGAACTTCCCCCAGAGGTTTCCTACTTCAAATTATGCTTTTTCTAGCCCATAATTAATGAACATGTACAAACAAAGATTATATGCAAAGGATATCTTTAATATAAAGGTTTCTTGCTTTTTACTTGTCAGCTTTCATAAAATTATTGAAAACATCCTATCCCCAGTTTTTCTAAATCTACATTCTTCTTTAAAAGCACAAATTTCCCCAATAAGAAAATAATTATTTTTAATATTATCAACTTATTAAAAGAGGGAAAAAAAACCACTTCTGAATCCTTTTCTTGATTTCTCGTTTACTTACATCACATGTTTATATACCTTAATGAATAATATTTCAGTACATTTGATGCTGATAACAGCTGAATTTACTCTAAAACAAACAACAGATGATCTTTCCCTTCCTTCCTTCCTTCCTTCCTTCCTTCCTTCCTTCCTTCCTTCCTTCCTTCCTTCCTTCCTTCCTTCCTTCCTCCCTCCCTCCCTTCCCTTCCCTTCCCTTCCCTTCCCTTCCCTTCCCTTCCCTTCCCTTCCCTTCCCTTCCTTCTTTTCTCTCTCTCTCTCTCTCTCTCTCTCTCTCCAAAGTCTCCCTTTTTCACCCAGGCCGGAGTGCAGTGGCATGATCTTGACTCACTTCAACCTCCACCTCCCAGGTTCAAGTGATTCTCCTGCCTCAGCCTCACAAGTAGCTGGGATTACAGGTGTGCACCATTATACCCAGCTAATTTTTGTATTTTTAGTAGAGACGGTATTTTGCCATGATACCCAGTTCAGTCTCAAACTTTTGGCCTCAAGTGATCCACCCTCCTCCCAAAGTGCTGAGATTACAGGCATGAGCCACCATGCCCGGCAACAAATTATTTTTCTACTGAGAATTTCACGTTTTCAAACACTCTAATTTCTTTGTGGGAAATTCAATCCTGGAAAATTTACATGACATAACAGTGGTATGCAAACTATAGCACTACAGATTTTCTGGTATGTTTGTAAACATAATTTTTATCATCCCTATACAGAAGATACGTAATCCTAAAAGGAAAACATTTAATCGGCTAGTGTATTACTAGCACTGGGGTACGTTGGAAAGAATATTTGTTCATAAGGCAAACTTCGGTTCAAAAGATTTAAGTTCTAATTGTGGCTACAATATTTTTAAATATTGGATTGGATAAGTCACATAATTCCCTTTAAAACATAGCTTTTTCAGTTACTGATTTGGCAAAGTAAATAAATACAAGCTACAGTTTGTCCAGAAATAAACAAAGTATAATCTACACCTTCACGTTCTGATCTAGTGGAGACTCAGGTATGTAATTAGGCCTATGTATATGACACTGGATACATAAATGAAAGTTTGTAAGATTAGTGCGAGAAAAATGACATGACAAATACCCTTTACAAATGTTATTTAGACTAAATGAGAAGAAAGGAATTTGAAAACATACACATACTATGCAATTGCACAGTATTATCATCAACATCATCCTAATAAATAATCCCAGATCTGACAGGCAGAATTATGCTTCCAAAAGATATGCACATCGTAATAATCCCTAGGACCTGTCAATATGTTACATGCATGAAAAGAGGGGACTCTGTAGATAGGACTAAATTAAAGAGCTTGGGATAGAGAGATTACCCTGGATTATCTGCGTGGATCTAATGTAATCCTAAGACTCCCTCAAAGCGGAAAAGGGAGGTGGAAGAGGACATGAGCATGATGAGATGTGAGGACTCAACCCACCAATGCTAGCTTTCGAGAGGCAGAAAAGGGATCATGAGCCAAAAATTGCAGATGGCTGCTAGAAGGTAGAGAAGATAGAAATGATTCTCCTGTAGACCTCCATGAAGAGGTCCTTCCAGGCAGCCTTTCTGATATCTTGATTTTAGCCCAGTGATATCCATGCAGAAATTTAGAATAATTTGTCAATATATGTGATTTTAAGTCACTAAGTTTGCGATAATTTATCATAGAAGAAATGGAAAACGAATATGACAGTCACCAAGATTTTTGATGTCAGAATGAAGTAGTTCCTACAAACTCATCCTCCAAGAATGAAACATAGACCAAGTGGAAAACTACTCTGGGGAGGCACTAGATGACCGAGAAACACAAGGTGGAGTATGGGGCATAAACAGGAGCAGGGTGGATCTTATCCTAAGTGAGGAGAGAACAGAAAATAGACATGAAACATAACTGATCTATTGTTCACACACTATTAAGCATCTATAGTACACAAAATTGTACACTAGAAGTTTTAAGGAACACGAGACAGGTAAACTCAATTCATTTTCTTATGTGTAGAGTCCAGTTAAAGAAGGACAATAGCAATACAGGACAGCAGTATGTAAATATGATAATTGTAGAAACATAAGCATAATTTAAATAATATAAACTATGAGTTCTCTGAGTCAACATATGAAAGTATTTGACCAAAGAATAGTAGTAAGCATAGGAATATGCAGAGGTAAAAGAAAAACTACAATTCAGACATAGTAAACTGCAGAGTGAATGAAAAGATTCCGAATCCCTATTTGCCACAGCAACTAGAGAATTTCAGTGCTGATATTTTTGTACATATGGGACTCTCATGAAAGTTTT
Source organism: Macaca nemestrina (assembly GCF_043159975.1). NCBI lineage: Eukaryota > Metazoa > Chordata > Mammalia > Primates > Cercopithecidae > Macaca > Macaca nemestrina. Next base: position 81,173,434 of record NC_092131.1, read on the forward strand.
TATTTGTAAAAAGAGATGCAAACTCTTTTCACAAAACTTGACAAGAACTGCAGCAATCAACAGGAAACCAGCGAACAAATTTATGCTTGAAAATTCCATAAATACTTTGTAAGAAATGTAAAATAAAAAAAGATATCAGTTGCAATGAGCCAAGTTCAACATTAATGAGGGAGAAGTGAAAGAGAAAAATGTGATAAATTTTAACATAATAGAAATGACAGGACTTGAGCATGATGAGAAAAGGGAGGAATATCGAATGACCCTAGATTCTTTTCTTGAAAGTCAAGACAAATAGTAAAATTCCTATCTTGAAAGACAAGATGAATAATGCTGCCGTTATTCACGGAGTAACAATACCAGTTTGAATATATTAACACATTTAATCCTTATAACAACCCTATGTGGTGGCTTGTATCATTATTTCAGATTAATTGATGAGGAAACTGAAGCAAATGATTTACCTATGTCACTCAGTTAGGTATTGACAGCGTCAGGAATCAAATTCAGGCATTGTGGCTCTGGGGCCCCCCGTCTAGCAACTATTCTGCAGAGGATGGAGTAGTTCTTTAGAGAAAGAGAGCAACTTTCAATTTGGACATTTTGAACTTTCATTCTGTTTCACTTGAGCCAAATTAAGCCAAATAACTCTGTGTTACTCTTTGCTATCATTACGGACTGATCTCAGAACATTGCTGCCTTGTGGAACAAAGCTGACCCTGACATAAGATAAATCCAGAAACCACTGTTACCGTTTGAATCAACAGGACATCTTGACTTTTGCAGAATGTAGTGACAAACTGTAATGTTATTTCATTAGCACTAAACTATAGCAACTGATTTAAAAAATAATTAAAGAGAGAACTTCCCTAGAGACAATCATGTCATATGGCGGTTACGAAGATATAATTTTGAACACCTAGTCTTATCTGTGTTATTGAGGTCTGTCTACTGTACTAAGTATAATTCCTAAGGAGTAAATAGAACACTAAATAAACCCCTGTAATAAGGAAATTTTCTGATTATACATTACTTGGCCTTTATACATCAAAAAACAAAAGTTATTTTAATAATTGTCTTTGATTTGTAAAATGCAAGCAAATTTCTCCTTAGGGTTTAGTTACCGAACTATTGCTGATAACCAGTAACATAACAGCTACTAGTTCCGATTTAGGTATGGAATTTCTAGTACATAATTAGAGATCTGCAAACTTTTATGAAGTCAAGAGAAGCCTCATTACCCATAGATAGTTGACAAAATGCTTTACCACCTGCATATCGCCTGTTAAATTTAGACCTAAATTGACAAACTATATTTTTTCTGTGGTGCTTATAACTCAAAGCCAAAACTTCTAAGACTACCTTGCCCTAGTTTCATTTTTTATTTTTTATTTTACTTTAAGAAATCTTTCTCCATAAGAACCTTTAGAACTCTTGTGGAACTTTTTTTTTTCTTCTTCTTCTTATTTCTTTGCTGTTTAGAAATCCACTTCAGAGTTACAACTACGTGAAAGCTTTGAGATAACCACCACAACAAAAACAAAAAGTGTGGCATCAAATTGAATCTGACCTTCTGGCAGTGAGAATGGAGCAATCTCTTTCCTTCAAATCCCTTCAGCATTTGGTGAATCTTTTCATCCTAAAGAGCTGACTCTTATTGATTACTTTTGTGTTATAAAAGAAATACCATATCTGGAATACTTTTTATAACAAAAGTCTGGAGATTCTCAGCTACTTTGCTGAGAAGAATTCTAATGTTGAATAGGGTCAGTAAGTACCAAAAGAAGAACTGTAACCATTTGGAGAAATATATAAAGAGGGATATTTCATTTCCTTTGATTTTTGAAGTTGAGGTAACTCATAACATTGTGGCATATAGTATATTTGATTGTAGGATCTGAGTATATATGTCATAAGTAGACTGAAATGTTGAGAATATACTATTCATTAACTCAGAGGTGAGTTGATATGAAAACATTAAAATACTTATATATATACTCATACATGTATGTTTGCTTTTCTTACCATATATAAATTTGTTTTTTACCTAAATTTTCAAATATATGTGTAAGAACACTGAATACACAGATTTTTAAAAACATAATTTGGTATCATTTCAGCATTTTCCTTACATGTAAACTCTGAATTTCTGAGTTTTAAGTCCCAGGTGTCATTCACTCTGGAAGCTAGAGAATTGTTTTGGGAGCTCTTAGGTCACTCTGCTGCATCTGGGTCACTGAGCTCCGATCCAGGCAGAACAGAATGTTGCCCTTCTCCCAGTGGATTTCCTTTTTAGTGCATGCTGCTTTTAATATTCACTTTCTCCCTAGGGTCTAACTGGGTTACACTCAAAGTCCAGTTCAGCACAGTAGACAGATTTCTGACACCCTTGAGGATATTGTGAACTACATTAATGTTTGATATATGGGTAAAGTTGTGAACCACATATAGAGCAGAGAAATAAATCCCAGGATTTCATTATTTTAAAAAGCCTCTCTCTAGATTTGTCCTTTAAGGTAACCATTAAAATAATTTGAGATAATTGAAGTTACTTAATTGTTAGAATGCTGTTATTTTTTTTCAGCCTTACCTATTAGGTGGGACCATGGCAAGGATCCCAAAGGCAGTACAGTAAGGAACCTGTGCTGTGTTCACTTAGTGTCTAGGGAAATATTGTTTAATTGTTTAATTGGGACATACAATGTCTTCATAAATTCTCTCCTAATGCTGATTTTCACACTCGGACTAGAGATATTCTAAAGTAACTAGTTATACAAAAGGTGCAATTAGTCTTAAAATAGCTAAAATCTATAGCAAAAGTAGAAGAGTCCCTATTGCAATTGCACTTTATCAACAACAACATGACACATTAAAATCGTCAATTCAGAACTAAAATAATAGTAAAGGGGTTTTTTTTTGGTGAGTAATGCTGAGGCATTTATTATAAAAGTGACAAAATGCAAAATTCTACACAAAAATATGAATACGTTTGATTGTACTTAACAACAAAAGTGCAACGTGTCATGAAAATTCTTGGAGTGATATTGAATAATAATCAGAAGACCTAATATGCATGTGGGTCCATACCTAAACTCATTACCATATAGGAGAAATTCTGTTCTCTTACTAGAGAATTATACGACTACCTTTAAGAACAATATGAAGTTAGAAAAACAGAAATCTATTTAATTTTTTATGCAAAGGAAATATGAGATGGATAATTAGTTAAGCAATTGAGTAGTATAAGTGAGTACTATAAAGCAACCCAAAAATTAGCAACTGCAGGAAGACACCACCATCCCTGGGACAAAAGATCAATGAGAGATGATGGTGTTACCATAGCAGGAAGGTAAGACTGTCTAACAGATATTAAGGCCCACCTCTTGGCAGGCAAAAGTAGGGACCATGAAATAGGGGTGTCTTTGTCCACCCAGGCTACCATAACAAAGTACCATAGACTAGGTAGGTCTGCGACAACAGAAATTTATTTCTCAGAGTTCTGGAAGTTGGAAATCCATGACTAAGTTACCTGCAGATTCAGTGTCTGGTGAGAACCCATTTCCTGGTTTATGGTGGCACATTCTCACTGTGTCCTCACATGTTAGAAAGGGCAAGGCAGTTCTGTGAGCATCTTTGATAAGGGCAGTAATCGTTCACCTACCAGAGGCCCCATCCTAGTACATCACATTGATAGTTAGGTTTTAAAATATAAATTGGTGGGGGAGGGATAAAAGAGCACAAAATATTTAGGCCATAGCAAAGAGCTTTCCCTAAGGAGCTAAAACCAATATGAATGAACGGGCTCTGCAAGAAATGACAATGTAGGCAGAACAAGAGTGGAGTGATACCTTGACTTGCCTCCTACTCACACCTACTAATGCCTACCATGTGTTGAATGTACCTAGAAGTCAATCGTTATGAGAATTTATGATACAGAGCTAAGAAAGGCATGTGAGAAATAGACCAGCAACCAAGCAGGCAAGTAAATAGCATATGAATTATGAGAAATGAAAAAATAACTAATGGGTGCTAGGCTTAACACCTGGGTGATGAAATAATCCATAGAACAACCCCCCATAACACATGTTTACCTGTGTAACAAACCTGTACATGTACCCCTGAAATTAAAAGATTTTTTTAAAAGAAAAATTTAATTATCCCTAAATATCAGATCATCCACTCTCTTACCTGCCCTAAAGTTTTCATAGCCAGAAATGGTGCTGACAAATGTCTGCATTTATGATGAAACAAAATCATGTATTCTGTAGTCTGATCACATTTTCTAATGTTCACTCATCTGGTCACCATTCTTTTCCATAGCTCTTCACTTGTAAACTTCATCTGGCAACTTTAATGACTATTTTATTTCATTAGATACAGAAGCTAAACATTACTCAAGCTCATTGTTGAGTGGTTATCTTCAAGAATGAACAAAAAGACTTGTTGAGATACCACAGCAGAAGCCTGGAAAACATACAGTTTTATCTACTTTAAGTATTTTTTAAGCACTCTGTCTATAGGCTTTTATGTTTCTCTTTAGTCTTGAGGAGAAAGGGGTATTTAGTTAATCAAAGCTGTTCTCATACAATAACTTCAAGCCATATAATCAGATTCATATTCTTTCTGCTTAAAATATCACCTTCCATTTTGCATAAATATTTCTAGGGTCCTAACTATCTGTCTCTGAAACCACATGAAAAGATTTATCACTTCCTTTCCTGGGAGGTAATAACAAATCTTACCCATATGAAAATGCCTTTAAAAACTATGCATATGTATACTGTTTACCTATATATACATATATATTTATACATATATGTATCTACTTTCTATTTTATATATGTATATATGCAATGTATAGTATATATACACATATTGTACACACATATTGTACACATATTGTACATTGCATATATACATATATAGTACATAAAAGGGTGTATATATTTATATGTATATTCATAGAGATTGAGATTAATTTATTTTTATTTATATATAATTGTACATATTTTTGAGGTTCATGTGATGTTTTTATACATGAATAAAATGTGTAATAATAAAATCAGGGTAAATGGAATATACATCACCTCAAACATTTTTCTTTGTGTCAGGAGCATTCAAATTATTCTAGCTATTTTGAAATATATACTAAATTATTGTTATGTATAGTCTCTCTTCCATACTATGGAACAATATAACTTTTTCTTTCTATCTTACATAATTTTTGTAGGTATTAGCCATCTTCTCTTCTTAGCCCCGCTACCCCTTACCCTTCTCAGCTTCTGGTAACCACCATTCTACTCTACCTCTATGAAATCCACTTTTAGCCCACACATATAAGTGAGAACACGTGATACTTGCCTTTCTGTGCCTGCCTTATCTGACTTAACATAATGATTTCAGTTTCATTCATGTTGCTACAAATGATAGGATTTTATTATTTTTGTAACTGAATATTATTCCATTGTATACACACACACCATGTTTTCTTTATCCTTTCATCCATTGCTAAAGCAATCCTGAGTGAAAAGAACAAAGCTGGAGGCCTCACACTATCTTACATCAAACTATAATACAAAGCCAACAATATGGCACTGGCATAAAAACACACAGAACAATGGAATCGGATTGAGAACCCAGAAATCAATCCCCATATGGCTGGCCAATGTATTTTTGACAAGGACACTAAGAACACACAATGGGGAGAGGACAGCCTTCCTAATAAATGGTTCTGGAAAAATTGAATATCCATATGCAGAAGATGAAACTGGATTCACATCTTCCACCATATATAAAAATCAACTCAAAATCGATTAAAGACTTAAAGGTAAGACCTGAAACTATGAAACTACTAGAAGAAAATTTTTTGAGAAACTACAGAACATTGGTTTGAGCAAGATTTTTTGTGTAAGAACTCAAAAGTGCAGGCAACAAAAGGAAAATTAGGCAAATAAGAGTACATCAATCTAAAAAGCTTCTGCATAGCAAAGGAAGCAACCGACAAAGTGAAGAGTTAACCTACAGGATGGGAGGAAACATTTTCAAACTATTCATCTGACAAGTGATTAATAGCTAGAATATACAAGGAACTCAAAGGATTCAATAGCAAAAATAATAATAATAATAATAGAAATCTGGTTTAAAATAGGCAGAAGACCCCAACAGACATTTCTCCAAATTAGACATGCAAATGACCAACAGGTACATGAAAAAATGTTCAACATCACTAATTATCAGGAAAATTCAAACCAAAACTGCAATGAAATATTATCTCATCCCAGTTACAATGGCTGCTTTTTGAAAAAATAAGTTAACAGATGCTGGTGAGGATGTGGAGAAATGGTAATGCTTGTATACTGTTGGCAGAAATGCAAAGTGGTGTATCCACTGTGGAAAATGCTCTAGAAGTTTCTCAAAAAAAAAAAAAAAAACAAAAACAAAAAAACTGAAAATAGAGATTTATTTATTCTTAGGTATTGGGTCAGGCAATTGCAGGAGTAAGAAAGTTTGAAAGTTTTAGGGCAGTCTGGCAAGCCGAAAATTCTGGCAAGAGTTCATGCTGTAGTCCTGAGCCCAAAGGTAGTCTAGCAGCAGAATCCCTCACTCTTCTGGGGACTCCAGTCTTTTTTCTTAATGTTTTCAACTGACTGGTTGAGGCCCACCTACATTATAGGGGATCATCTGCTTTATTCAAAGTCTACAGATTTAAATGTTAATCACACCTAAAAAATGACTTCACTACAATCTGGACTGACTTTTGACTAAATAGTTGGGTACTATAGCCTAGCTTAGTTGACACATCAACTAAGCCATCACATTTTTCTTTTCTTTTCTTTTTTTTATTTTTATACTTTAAGTTCTAGGGTACATGTGCACAAGGTGCAGGTTTGTTACATATGTATACATGTGCCATGTTGGTGTGCTGCACCCATTAACTCATTTACATCAGGTATATTTCCTAATGCAATCCCCCCACCCCACAATAGGCCCCGGTGTGTGATGTTCCCCATCCTGTGTCCAAGTGTTCTCACTGTTCAATTCCCACCTATGAGTGAGAATATGTGGTGTTTGGTTTTCTGTCCTTGGGATAGTTTGCTCAGAATGATGGTTTCCAGCTTCATCCATGTCCCCACAAAGGACATGAACTCATTCTTTTTTACGGCTGCATAGTATTCCATGGTGTATATGTGCCACATTTTCTTAATCCAGTCTATCATTGATGGACATTTGGGTTGGTTCCAAGTCTCTGCTCTCGTGAATAGTACCGCAATAAACATATGTGTGCATGTGTCTTTACAACTGCATGATTTAGAATCCTTTGGGTATATACCCAGTAATGGGATGGCTGGGTCAATTGGTATTTCTAGTTCTAGATCCTTGAGGAATCACCACATTGTCTTCCACAATGGTTGAACTAATTTTCAGTCCCACCAACAGTGTAAAAGTGTTCCTATTTCTCCACATCCTCTCCAGCACCTGTTGTTTCCTGACTTTTTAATGATTGCCATTCTAACTGGTGTGAGATGGTATCTCATTGTGGTTTTGATTTGCATTTCTCTGACCATCACATTTTTCTTTACCACAGTTTCCTTCTTTGCTTTTTCAGATGATCAGAAAACTTTTCCATTTGAATTGTATTGCATCATTATCTACTATAAAATTGAAGTGATATGAAATACTTGGGGACCATGCATTCAGAATCTATTATTCAATTAAACTTTGTTTTAAGTAAATTAATCAAAATGAAAAATAATGGGCAGTATTTCCCAAGCAGAAAATTCAGCAAAATTCCTGTAGGAGAGATAAATCAACTTATATTTATTATGAAATGCCCTGAAACACTAACTTGATTTTATAAAAAATTTGTTAAAGCTGAGATTTTTTAATAATGTATTTTGCATATCCTAATTTTTCATACATTTTACAAAATTAAACTTTAGTGGCTATATATATAAAGTATCAATTTTGAATGAGTAGCTAAATCAATATTTTATTTTACTATATGCATATTTTAGTAAGCTTACAAACCAATACTTGTACTTTAATTATTATTATTTTAAATTTTATTAATCATGACTTCACTTTATGGATGTTTCTGTTATATGTTAGCATTTTACTTTAGAAAATATTTTTTTTTTAGTCACGGTGGCTCACACACCCATAACCCCAGCAGTTTGGGAGGCCGAGGCGGGCAGATCACCTGAGGTCTGGAGTTCAAGACCAGCCTGGCCAACATGGCGAAACCCCGTCTCTACTAAAAATACAAAATATTAGCTGGACGTGGTGGCACACATCTGTAGTCCCAGCTACTTGGGAGGCTGACACATGAGAATCGCTTGAACTCGGGAGACGGAGATTGCAGTGAGCCAAGATTGCTCCACATCATTCCAGCCTGGACGACAGAGTGAGGCTCCATCTCAAAACAAAACAAAACAAAACAAAACAAATATATATATATTTATTTTGTTTTTATATAAATAACTGCTTTATCATGTTTTGTAAATCCACTTTATAATAAAATTTATATTAAAAATGCTGGCAAGGAGGTTATTTCATAGTCACTTTGTAGTTATTATTAATTAGATGCCACTTTTCATATATTAGTCTTTCAAATCTTACAATCTCTGCATCTCAGTTTAGATACAAAATAATTATCTTTTATTTATTTTGTTTAGTATTATTTTAATTATTTTTCCTTGGAATATTTTATGTTCTTCTTTCAAAATTGAATGTCTATCAAGTTAATAACTTCAAAGTCCTTAATATTTTTAGTGTCCTAATCATAGAAGGAATGGTCTACAGATTGGCATGCCATTGGTAGATAAGTTTGTCTTGTCTTTTTTAATTAAATAATTTAATAAATATTTTAATGTTTTAATTATGAAACCAGACACTTTTAAAATCAGTATATTAAATTTCAAAGTTAGACTTAAACAGCCATGGATTTCCTGTCAGAATCCATATGCTGAGCTTATGTACAAGGAAAATGTGGATTATTGATAGTTTCTTTCCTGAAGGTAATTCTTTTCTCTATATAATGTAAAAAATATTTTACAAACTTTGCCTCATTAATTTTCTCAAGGTCCTTTAAGAGAATTACATATGCATGATTTCCATTTTACAGAATGTAAACTGGCCTGAGGGAACCGGGTATCATAGTTTTCCATTTTGTTTCTCATGCCACAGCTATGACCCACAAAACATTTTAAATTTACAGTGGGCATATATTTTATTTTGCTCTTCTGTCAAATTCTCTGAGTTCTAAACAAAATACAGTCTTATATGATTAAACAAAGAAAGTTTCAAAGTCAGAAAATCAGGCTTTAAGACACAGCTTTTCCATTTTGGCAAAATATTAAACCTCTTCAATTTTACATCTGTAAAACATCTGCTTTCTCTACAGTGCACTTGAGCTTATTACTGAAGCTCAAATGAAAAATGTATGTGAATGTGTTGCATAAATTGCAAATCATATAGATGGTAGTTGTTATATTACGTTTATATCCCCAACCACATGAAGCCCAACACAAATTTGTAAACTTGAATGTGGCCCAACACAAATCTGTAAACTTTCTTAAAACATTATGAGATTATTTTGTGATTTTTTTTTTTTCTTAGCTCATCAGCTGTCACGAGTGTTACTGGATTTTATGTGTAGCCCAAGACAATTCCTCCTCTTCCCATGTGGCCCAGAGAAGCCAAAAGATTGGACACCTCTGCTTTAAAGTAAATATTAAATCTTATCTACATTGGCATCCTTCAAGTCATAGGATGGGTATATTAGATGTGTCCACCAATCATTTACTGAATGCAGAACTGCATGTACATTATTGAAGACACTGTGTCAGGTACTGATCCTGGTGTTGACTGGTTGCATTTTTAAATGTGGTCATCCAAAAGACTTGTAGTCAGTAAATTCCTGAAGGAAGTGAGGGGGTAAGCATGTTGTTAACTGAGAAAAGAACACTAAGGCAGAGGTTACAGCAATGGAAAGACCCGGGTGTGGACTGTACTAAGGATATTCAAGCTCTTGAAGGAGGAAAATTGGTCTGCAACAGTGTAAACAAGGAGAGGGTAGTAGGAGATGAGATCACAGGTGTTAAGGGAAGGGGAGATTAAGAGAAGCTTTTACTCTACAATTTGGCAAGAATTGGAGTGTTTCGTATAAGTAGAAACATATTGTTATTTTTTAACACTGTAGTGCCTATGATGAGAATATGCTACAAGAAAACCAAAGCAGAAGCAGTAAGACCAGCTAAGAAAAATAAGATGGTAGACTCGGAAATTCTAGTAGTGGGAGTGGTGATAAGTTGGACTCTACATATATTTTAAAGATAGAGCAAAAAAAAAAAAATCTGTGATAAGGATTGTAATAAAACTACATACAAATTTGGGGAAAATTAACATCTTTGTAAAATTTAGTCTTCCAATGCATAAACACAGAATATCTCTTCATTTATTTAGGTCCATCTAATTGTTTTTAATTAGATTTGTAGTTTCCAGTGTAGAACACTGGAATATATTTTCCTGTATTTTTCCTCCAGGTATGTGATTATTTTAGTCATTATTATAAGTTCATTCTTAATTTATTATTTTTACACTACCTTAAATTGTATGTATGCGTGTGCATAAATCACTACATACATACACATAAAATATTTTAAGTTCTCCTGTAATTACTAAAATAATTAGTAATAAAATAATACTAAATGTGAAACAAGAAGATAATACAAGAGAAAGAGGAATTTTAAAATACTTGATTAAAGCAGAAGAATGAAAGAAAGAAGCCATAAAGAAACAAAACAAAACAAAACAAAAGAGAGAGGAAGGAGACAGAGCGGGATGGCCAAACAGAACCCTCCAGTGATCATCCCTTCCACAGAAACACCAAATTGAACCACCATTCATGCAAGAAAGCCCTTCATAAGAACCAAAAATTAGTTGATGAATCATAGTACTTAGTTTTAGCATTATATCAAGGAGAGAGGCAGTGAAAAGGATAGTAAAGACAGCCTTGAATCACCTACACATCCCCCATGTTTTAGCAGTAGCTGCCAGACACAGCAACAGAATCTTCGGGAACGGGGAGTGCAGTAATTGTGAAAATTTGGAAACTCAGTACTGCCCTGTCACAGTGGAAAGGAACACAGGGCAGAATTCAGCCTGTGTTCACATTGGGAACATTTAGACCACTCCTAGCCAAAGGAGAATCTCAGTGGTGAGAAACTTAAGTTCCAGCTAGCCCCAACACCACGGCCAAAGTGCTCTAGGGTTCTAAACAAATGTTAAAGGCAGTCTAAGCCTCAAAGACTGCCACTCCTAGGCAAGTCCTGGTGTTGTCCCAGGCTTCGAGCAAGTGAACTTGGGGTGTGAACAACCTAGTGGGACACCAGCTGAGGTAGCCAAGGAAGTACTTTTGTCACCCCTCCCCCAACCCAAGGCAGTGCAGCAGAGACCCTGTCTCAAAAAATAAATTAATAAACAAAACAATTGAACTCAAGGAGCTAGTAGAATGGTTACCAGAGTCTGGAAAGGTTAATGATTGGGTGGGAGAGGGGGACGACGGGATGGTAAATGGGTACAAAAATATAGTTAAAGAGAATGAATAAGGTTTAGTGTTTGATAGCGCAACAGAATGACTACAGTCAATGATACTGTACATTTAAAAATAACTAAAAGAGAATAATAGGAATGTTTATGACAAAAATAAATGATAAATGCTTGAGGTGATGAATACGCCATTTATTCTGATGTTACTACTACTACACACTGAATGCCTGTATCAAAATGTCTCATATACGCCATTAATATATACACTTACTATTTACCTATAAAAATCAAAAAGTAGGCCAGGCACGGTGGCTCACACCTGTAATCCCAGCACTTTGGGAGGCCGAGGAGGCGGATCATCTGAGGTCGGGAGTTCAAGACCAGCTGACCAACATGGAGAAATCTCATTTCTGCTAAAAATACAAAGTCAGCTGGGCATGGTGGCACATGCCTGTAACCAGCTACTCAGGAGGCTGAGGAAGGAGAATAGCTTGAACCCGGGAGGCGAAGGATGCGGTGAGCCGAGATCACGCCATGGCACTCCAGCCTGGTCACCAAAAGAGAAACTCTGTCTCCACAAAAGAAAAAACAATAGCATAAAGTAAAAATTAAAAAAAAAACAAAAACCGACAGCAGCATAATAGACTTAAACACAATTATATAATTACATTTAAGGTAAATGTAATATGCATATGTATGCAATATACATATATACATACACATTGTAAGATTTTATACACAATGTGTATATGTATAAAATGTGGGAGTTTTTTTGCATTTTCTTGCATATTTTATGTTTTATGGCCTTTACCTGGATTGGTCAAATATTTTTAATCATGCTATTTTTTCTGTTACTTCTCTTTATTTTTCCTTTAATGGCTACCCTAGATGTTTTATGTATCTTTGATTTATTACAGCCCTGTGGAAATTATTTGTTTTTACCACTTTTCAAATAATGCTGGAACATTAGGACTCTTTAAGCTATTTAATTCTCTTTTGACTTTTGCAAGAATTATATATTGTATAATTCTCTCTCTCACTCTCTCTCTCTCTCTATATATATATATGCATGTATATATTTACATCCAAAGTAATTATTATTAAATACTCGTTTAGATTTAACCATATATTTTTCTTTCCATTACTTTTCATTTTTACCTGAATTTTTGTGTTTCTGTCTCATATCATCTCTTACCTAATGAAATTCCTTTATTATTGCTTAATGTATAATTTCCGGTGATAATTTTTTCTTTTTTGTTGGAAAATTAATTTATATTTAAAGAATAGCTTTGCAGGGTATAGAATTCAAGTTTCCATATTTTACATACCCTTTTATTTTCTGCTTTATTTTTTAAATAATTTAAAAAGTATTTTCTATTTTATTTTCTAAAGGTCAATTGCTACTACTGATACTAATTTTTGGAATAGAAAGTATTCTATTTATCTTACTGGCTTATATTAGACCTTGGTATCTGTAACTCTAATTTTCCTTGTATTCACTTTGCTTAGTTTATAGAAACTTTGTGATGTTTCAAATTGTTATTCATTGCCAGTTTTGAAAAATTTTCATAATCTCAAATACTGTTTTTCATCTGTCTCTGTATCCTCCTCATCTAAAATTCTAATTACATTTATTTTGAACAGTTGAAGTCTCACATATATCTTGCTCTTTTCTTATTTTTTCCTCTCTGTTTTAACTTAAGGTGTTTTACATTTTCTGTCTTTACAATTTACTAATTGCGTTTTCTGCTGTATCTATTTGTTGATAAAATCATCCATTGAAACTTCATTTTCAGTATTTTTGCTTTTCCTTTCCAGATTTTCCAGTAATGCTGTTTTTCATATTATTTTAATTTTTGGTAAAATTCTCCAGTTTTTCATCAGTGACCTTTCATCTTTTTTTTGTGAACATGGTAAAAATGTTTTAAAGTTTTTGACTTCTTACTCTAATATCTGGAAGATCTTTGATAGTTTCTGTTGTCTATATTCTTTGTTTTCAATTATATGATCCTTTATCTTGGAATGTCTTGTAATTTTTTGTCAAAATTTTATATTGTATAAAAAAATTATTAAGGCTCCAGCTGACGCTACTTTTCAACCAGGAAAGGTTCAACTTCTGATCTCCTAGGCAAATAGAACGTGCATATGACCTTGATCCATGCATGCACTGAATTAAAGTTTGAAAACCCCCAGCCTTTGGGTAAAGTAGTTAGGGTGAAGCTTTCCTGGACTTCAAATTGAAAGCTTGGTGTATTCACTGATGCTCCACTTCTGTTGATTTCTAAAATCTGAACATTGTAATTTCTGAATAATCCCATAAAAACATAAAATAAAGTAATAAATAATCAGAACAACTGGTTTACTTTCAGTTGCTTAGCCTTATACTCTTTGCATCATCCGATTTTGGCAAACACATTAGAAGAAATATCAGCCTTATATCTGGATCAGTATTGTTCATCTCCATTACTGTATCCTAGTATCATGGCCCATAAATGCTTACGCTGTTTGTCTTGTTGTTGTTGTTGTTGCTGTTATTGTTGTTTTCTTAGTTCTCATTTCTCTTCTCAGGAGGGCCCTGTGAAAATGAGGCCTGGATTCTCAGCCTCCTGTCTTGCTTTTAGAGTAAGTAAATGCCTCCAGGAAAAGATGGCTGCAGATTGTGTGTTCACCCCTCTCTATTTTTATCTGCTTGGTAATTTTGCAATCCTGTTCCTCCAAGCCTGGTTGCTCTCTCTCCAATGCCTTTAAGAAAATATAATTTCTATTGTATCTGTTTTTTGCTACTTGTTCTGAATAAGAAGGTTGGTCTGCTGCATGCTATACCATCACATTCAGGTGTAATAATTTTGATCAAGATTGTATTCTTTCACATAATATTTCATTTAGCTTGTTGACATTTTGTTTCAAAAGTGCTTTGCATGTGATTTCCTGAAAGTAAAAAAAATATACATATTCTTTGTTTTTCTTGGAATGTAGTAAGTTATAACTTATCATTTTCTTTTCCATGGTAAGGTTTGATATTGTTTTGTTTTCTTAAATATTTCATATTATTTAACTCTGGAGCCATCAGATCCTGTAGCTACAGCCTTTTTTTTTTTTTTTTTTTAAGACAGAGTTTCACTCTGTCACCCAGGAGGGAGTGCGGGAGTGCGGTGGTGCAACTTTGGCTCACCACAATCTCCGTCTCCCAGATTCAAGTGATTCTCTTGCTTCAGCTTCCCGAGTAGCTGGGATTACAGGTGCCCACCACCACACCCAGCTAATTTTTGTATTTTTAGTAGAGATGGGGTTTCACCACATTGGCCAGGCTGGTCTCGAACTCCTTACCTCAGGTGATCTGCCTGCCTCAGCCTCCCAAAGTGCTGCAATTATAGGTGTGAGCCACTGTGCCCGGCCAGCTACAGCTATTTTTAAGCCAGTTGCAATATATTTAATAGTTATAAGATTATTTAAATTTTATTTTTCATCTTTATTTTGTAAAATTAAGTTTTTTCTTAGAATTCCAGGAATAAACCTGTTTAAATTTTCAAACTCAATTTAATAAAGTTGCACATAATAGCTTTTAACTACCTTTTCTTCAACATCTTTATTATTTCTTCATTTATCTTTTGCCCCTAAACTTCCTATTTAAAGTAATTCAATTAAGTAATAATGCCATTTTAACTGAATTTAATTAGGCTCTTGCTCCTAATTCAGAATGCAATCTGAATGTCTTTTTGGCTACTGTATTCTCAGTACATATTAGATGCCTAAACACTAATAAATGAAAGAATGACTCAATAGATGAATGTATGGATGAGCCAATGCAGGTTTATCTCCTTGCATGAAGAATGAAAATTTCAAAAAATTATTTTTATATTTATTTTTAATTAGTTCCCACCTATAATCCCAGGACTTGGGAAGCTGTGGCTGAAGAATCACTTGAGTCCAGGAGTTCAAGACTAGCCTGGGCAACATAGCAAGACCCTGCCGCTGCAAAAAAAAATTAAATTAAATTAACTGAATGTGGTGGTGTGCACTTGTGGTCCTAGCCACCTGGGAGGCTAAGGTGATAAGATTGCTTGAGGTCAAAGGTTTGAGGCTGTGGGGAGCTATGATTGCGCCACTGCACTCCAGCCTGGGTGACAGAGCAGAACCTGTCTCTAAAAAATAAAGTGATAAATAAATATTAAAAAATCACTAATGTAAAATGTTTGAAGAGCTAGTTGTACCTTTCTTGTTTATATGTTTACCACTTTTTTAAAGGATAATATCATTCCCATCGCTTCCACAAATTTATCTGTTTAAATATAAAAAAATCACTTAAAGGATGCCAGAATCTAGGTCTTTCTCTTCAGATACTGTAATTTAGTAAATGATTAAATGGTATTGAATCAATCAACTATTCTTTGTAATAATCTCTTATTTTTAAATGCCCTGTGCTTTTATTTAATTTAGAAAATAAATATTTAGCAGCAACTTTCATTATGTTTGAAATTAAATTTTAAACAAACCGGCATACTTCTATAAACTTCTCTGAAGTTTTCACAGAATTGCATTTTGGGATTTGAAGTATTTTCTCTGAATGAAATAAATGAAATCATAAAGCAAAGAAAGTGTGTGTTAAAATTTCTGCAAAGAGCAATAAAAAGTATAAATCTATAATATTCAGTTGCAGAAACATTGGCATTATTTCAAAATTGAAAGAATCATAGAATTCACCTCCATTACCTTTACTGATTGATAAGAAGCAATAAAAATGTGTCCATTTTTTAAAACTTCCCAAGAAGGAAATTCATGCATTGCTATTGACATATTATTTCTCTATTCACTGATCCTCAGAATCTTCTCTAATTTAAAATAATCAGGATATGCCTCAAAGTAAACACTCAGACTTATGCAATAATTTTAAATAATGCTATTAATGCATACATGGCCAAGTAAAAGCATTAATAATATATTGTAGGCAAACAAAGCAAGTCTCTCAGCATTATATTTATGATCATTCTGCTGTGTGTGCGTCTGTGTGTGAAAATAGGTGATTGAAGCTTTCATAACTTTGTATTAGTTATGAATTTATATGGAATTATTTGTATTTTTAAAATATCTACAATAATTATGCATAAATCTTTAATTTTATCATAGTTAAATATAACATTAACTTTTACTGCCACATCTCAGAAAAATAGAAATTTATTCTCATTATTCACCTTAAAAATTTTTTCACCATTTTTAAGAGTGTCTTGATAAAATTATGTCTTCTATGTAAAATGTACATGAGTATAATGGAAATATATGTATGAAAATAAACGTGATTGGAACTGTAAAATGTATTTTTGTCTATTTCCTGATGTGTCAAAAATGTGAAAGAATATTAGGAGGAAAAAAGAGATGTGACTGATCATAGTAAGTAAATAGCAAGAAGTTAGATTTAAACTTAAATATATTACTTTGGAAAATACAAAGTCATCTAATTAAAACACAAAAATTTCCGACTAGATTTTTAAAAATTTAATTATTTGCTGTGTACTAGAGTTATATTTTCTACATGAAAACATAGAAAATGTTAATGTTAAAGGATGCAAAATATGTGCCATGCCTAATAATCAAAATTAAGTTTATACTTTATTAAGCAACACAGAAGTTTAACAAGAAGTGGCACTATGGACAAAGAAACATTCCATAATATCATACAACTAAACAGAGAAGTATTTAAAGACTTTAACATGCAAACATGCTATCCTCATAGCTGAAGAGCAATCCAACAAAAACATTATTACAGGTACAAGTAATGTGAGCTACGCCATTCATAAACTTAACCAATTAACCATATATAGATTATTAAACTCATCAGCTCCATGGTACTCATTATTTACAACCGCACATGGATGGTTTACCAAAATAAGCCATATGCTGGTTCATCAATATTGTCTCAGCAAACTGCAAGATTTTACAATCATAAAGTTCATGTTCTCTGATGTCAGTAGAATTAAGGTAGCAGTCAATAACAAATAATTAAATAAAAATCCTAAATGTTTAAAAATTAAGCAACATGCTTCTAAATAACTTATGGGTCAAAAAAGATCTAATAATGAAAAATTAGAAATACATGAGTTGAATGAAATGAAAGCATTACATATCAAAACTTGGAGAGATGCAACTAAAGCTAAGCATATACAGAGATATAGAGTTTAAATGCCTACATTAGAAGACAGAAAAATCATCAATCAAGCATTCATCTTAAGATTCTAGAAAAATGCTTTTTAATTAAATCGTCAGAATTCTAAAAATAAGAGCAGAAATCAATAAAATATAAAATAAATGTTGAAGAAAAAATCAACAAATTTAAAAGTTGTTCCTTTGAAAAGTCTAGTATACTTTAAAAACCCCTATTAAAGAGAAACAAGAAAAAAGGAAGATAATAAATCACATATGTTGAGAATTAATAAAGAATATCAATACAAGTTTTTCAAATATGAAAAAGGAATAAGAAGTTATTCTGAATAACTTTTTGCTAATGCATAATTATATAGATATTGAAGTTATTAATTTGTAATTTGTCACCCATATCAAACACACACACACACGCACACCATACACACACATCTTCAGGGACAGAGAATGGCTTCAAGCAAATTCCTGCAAATATTTAAAAAAGAAATAACACCAGCCTTATACGACCTGTTTTATAGGGAATGAAAACACTTCCTAACTCTTTCTATGAAGTCATAACATTCTTGCTACGACACAATACCAGGAAATTTAACATAAGATCCTTCATAAACACCGATGCAATAATTCTAATTTGAATATTAGCTAATCAAATTCAGAAAAATAAATAAGAAATTAAACCACAAACTAGTTCGATTTGCTCCAAGTATGTAAAACCAATTGTTGGTCATCATTCATGTTAAGAAAATATAGAAAAAAATATACAAAATATAAAACAAAATAAATGCAACAGGCATGGGAAACATTGATAACATTAAGAATAGCTCATGACTAAATCTCCACAAACTAGAAATAGGTAAAAACTTTCTTAATTTGGTGAGTGGTATCTACAAATATCACACAACAAACATTTTAGCTAATGGTGAGATTGGAAGTTCTACTTCTGAGATCAGAAATTAGTCTAGGATGTCTGTTTTATCCCTTTTATTGAACATAACACTGAATGCCCTATTCATTGTGGAAGTACAAAAAAATGAATAAAAGTTATAAGAATTTTAAATGTAAGGCTGAAAACTCACCATTTTAGGCAACATGAGTGTATATTTTAAAATTCAGACAAATCTGCAAGCTATTAGAATTAATAAATGAATTTAACAAGATTGCTGAATGTGAAGATTGGCCATAAAATCTGAAAGCACACATAAATACACATAGCAAATCATTTATTGATATTACATTGTAAGACATAAGCTCAATGATATCACATATATTTAATGTGTTGTCCTTCATTAGCAATACATAATTCCTTTATATTGTGTAAAATTCCAATGAAATATTTAATATGGTGTTTCCGTAAGTCCCTACAACTTTCATCTGTGATGAGTCACATTATTTCTGTATAATTTTCACTAAAGAAATCTTTACTTCAAGCATATCCTACTCTATGTTCAGTGCCTACTTTCAACGGTACCACCTAGTAGGTGTTCAAAATATCTGCCCACTGAATGACTGAATAGATGACTATAATGTTTCCCAATTTCTAAAATCTCTTAAATCTGTGCTACCAGGCAAATCACCTTTCATTTTAACTTGCATAAATTTTCTTTTTCAGAGAGAGATAAAAATTTTAAATGCCTCTTATCTTTTAGCAATTTTGTCTGTCAAATTTCCTTCTCCAAACAAGTAAACTCAGCAACATATTCCTTTTGCATTCCTCAGTTAGTGATGTGTAAAATAATTGCCAAGAGCAGAAAGAGGCAATATGGTATTGCTGTTAAGAGCAGAACACACAGATTAATTGTAAAACACATTGCGTTCCAATCCCAGCTAGCAGTTATATCACAATAATTCTATGAGCTAATGCAAGCTACTTTACTTTTTTAAGCCTGGGCTTGCACAATTAAAAATGGAAAAAATAACACATCTCTAAAGGCCACTGAAGATATTAAAACATGATCACTTATGCTAGCTGCTTTGCATAAAGCACAAATAATTTTATTATTATTATTATTACTATTATTACAAATCAATGACGGCACTATCCGTGTACATACTGCCCACTGGGAAATTTCATAATTTCTAAACTAGAGCTTAGGCAAAGAAGTCTTTTTCCAAGAGGAATTTTAGTAAACATGCTTTGAAACTGTAGCTGCATAGTAAGTGCACATTTCTGCTTAGAGTACATTTTTTATTTGATATGTCTTGTGCAGAATAGGTAATGGAGAATATGGGGAGAATTGCTGTCCTTTCATTGACATTGTACAATTATCCTCTGAATGCAATGCATTCCCTGCTCACAAAAGTTTGAAGCGGAAGAAAAAGTATGTATCTTTTAAATGCACAGTCGTTAATTATGAAAAAGAACAAGTTAAAGCTTGGCTGCTAGGTTCTACCAAGTTCTACCGAAAACATTGAAGAGATGTGTTAATTGCCTGCTGGTTTCATTACTGTTCAATACAACATTTGGAGTATGTTGGCCTTCATTAGGCAATATGTTGGTCTTTAATGGCATCAGTCAACAGTATAGGTGTTAACAAAGAGAAAGTAAAGTTGGTAGAAGAT
Organism: Macaca nemestrina; assembly: GCF_043159975.1. NCBI lineage: Eukaryota > Metazoa > Chordata > Mammalia > Primates > Cercopithecidae > Macaca > Macaca nemestrina. The sequence continues at coordinate 81,193,693 of NC_092131.1, forward strand.
TACACTCTCCAACGCAGATAAACCTAATGCATTCAAATTTTTACACAAAATATAAAATTACATTTCTATGAGATTCAAAATAGCCTCAAAAATTACATTTTTTTAAAAGTATTAGTTGATCAAAGATAATACCCAAGATCATCTTAGGGTCAGCTTGAAACAGGAGAGGATGTTTGGTTATTCCCTCTCTAGATTCATTGGCTCTACCTTTGCCTAACAAAACCACGAAGTTAAAATATCATTGGAATTTCAAAAAAGTTTAAATAAACACATTCATAAAGCAAATATTTGTGTTGTGTTCGGGATTGTTTAAGCACTGGAAATGGAACAGTGCAAAACCTAAGAGCCCTGCCCTTCTAAAGTTTACATTCAGTCATCAAAATATGAAGTTCTAGAAATTTCTAAACTAGTATTTATGAAATTGTATAGACAGACTTTAAGCGATACTTATGCTTTGTTCAGACATGAATTATCTGAAATCCAAAAAAGTGAATCAAACAAATTATTTCACAAGAACTCTTTGGGTACCAGGATTTTAAACTAACAATAATGATTCTTTAGAATCTTCCAATTATAAGGTACAAAAGAATATGGGGGTAAGCTTATCATTTTATTGAAAAGAATATCATTCCCAGAGATCACAGGTGCTGATTAATAATGGAATTTAAAAAATTATTCTATAGAATTGTTTCGAAAGTTTTGCTGCTAACATTTTTGAGTGGGTGAAGGGGTGGCCTGCCCCTCCACACCTGTGGGCGTTTCTCCTTAGGTGGAACGAGAGACTTGAGAAAAGAAATGATACACAGAGACAAAGTGTAGAGAAAGAAAAAGTGGGCCCACGGGACCGGTGCTCAGCATACAGAGGACCCACGACGGCACCGGTCTCTGAGTTCCCTCAGCATTTACTGATCATTATCTTTACCATCTTAGAAAAAGGGAAGTGGCAGGATAATAGGATCATCATAGCGAGAAGGTCAGCAGTAAGACATATGAATAAAGATCTCTGTGACATGAATAAGTTTAAGGAAAAGTGCTGTGCCTTGATATGCATATGCAAACATCTCCATAAACCTTTTTAGTGCATAAAGAGTAGTTTTGCCGCTAGCAAGTCCCAGCTTCAGCCCTTAGGCAGTTTTCTCCTTTCTCAGTAAATAGAACATACAATCGGGTTTTACACCCAGAGTTCCATTGCCCAGGGACAGGCAAGAGACAGATGCTTTTCTCTATCTCAACTGCCAAGAGACCTTCTTTCCTCTTATACTAGTCCTCCCCAGCACAGACCCTTTACGGGTGTCAGGCTGGGGAACGATTAGGTCTTTCCCTTCCCATCAGACCATATTTCAGACTCTCACATGGGGAGAAACCTTGGACAATACCTAGCTTTCCTAGGCAGTGGTCCCTGCGACATTCCGCAGTGTATGTGTCCCTGGGTACTTGAGATTAAGAGAATGGTGATGACTTTTAACCAGCAAGCTGCCTTCAGGCACTTGTTTAACAAAGCACATCCTGCACAGCCCAAAATCCGTTAAACCTTGAGTCACCAGAGCACATGTCTCTTGCAAGGATAAGGTTGGGGATAGGGTCACAGATTAACAGCATCTCAAATACAGAACAAAATGGAGTCTCTTACGTCTACTTCTTTCTATATAGACACAGTAACAGTCTGATCTCTCTTTCTTTTCCCCACAAGTGGGAATTAGAATGTGAAAGCCTGAAAAAATAACAGGTTTTTTTTGTGTGTGTGTTTCTCTATTTGCTGGCTTTCTTGCTTGTTTTCTTGTTAAAAATCTAGAGCAACAAATCAAACTGGAAAAAAATCTATTCTCCAAATCCTAACTCAGCCTGGTCTTAAGGAGTCCTAGAACTTGAATTCTGACAAAAAGTTTCTGAAACTCAGAGTGACCGTAGTGTTCTCTGTATCACAAAATTTAACTGCAAAATTAACCATGAAACTCAGGTTATCAATTGGTTGTGTGACCGAATCAACAAGAGTTTATAAGCATCTATTAAGGTGTGCTTAACATTATGCTCAGTTGCTGTGAATATACAAGAGAACTTTTAGATAAAGTCTTAAATCTCAAACAGTTTAAGAGTTTACTTGGAAATTTATACCATATAAACTTCTTAAGAGTGTAAGATAACATCTTGCTTATTAAAGACTTACTGGTGTGACAAAGAATTGCAGAGGAGAGGAGATTTAATAAAGGCTTTAGGAATTAGAAAAGAACCCTAGGAAGAAGTGAACTAGAGAGCAGTCCATTGGTCTGGGTGGGATTTGTCCAGGCAAAAAAAAAAAAAAAAAAAAAAGAAATGGCCAGAACACTACAGAGAAGAATGGCATGAACAGAAATATGTAGAGAGAATGATTATGTACAATTGTAAGTGAGCAGATGGTCCTGAACCCATGAGCTGGGAACCCTTGCCCCATGTTGCATTAGAATTTCTTTACCATGATCCTAGTCAGCATATAGTTATCTTCAAGTCTTTTTATTATTTCTCATCTATGGATATAAATCTGGGTGCACATGAAAATAAATTTTAAATATATATTTTCCAAACACATTCTTCAGTATTGATTAGTCCTTTAAGTAGTATATATCTTGCCAAGGATCTCATAATTTAAGTATGAAAACAAATAATATGGAAAGCAAAATTGTACATGGGTTGAGAAATAATTTTATGAAATAGACCTCAAACTCACCATTTTTAGCCAAGAAAGTATATTATCTTTTCAGATAGAGTATACGATTTTGTACAAATGGTGAACATATTTTTCTCTCTTTCAATGGAAATTAAATAAAAGGACTGAAATTGCAGGCAAATATTTTTTAGAAAAGTGTCTTACCTATAGAGTTTTAACACACAAGAAAAGATTACTAAGGGGAATCATGATCTCTTAAATGTTTTAGCAAATATTGAGCTCTATTTCTAAAACACTGACTACAAACAAGGGGTGATTAAAATAACCACTTAAAATGAATACCTATGAACTCAGGGCTTCCCAAAGAGAATCTATAAGGGTGTTAAAAATATGTTCCTTGTTCAATGCTACAATATAGCTGTATTAACAATACAGTGCATAGTCAGTTATATTACATTAAAGTAACTTCAGTTTGGTTGAAAAGGGGTTAACACTCCAATTATTTATAACATTATCAAAGACAAGAAATCATTTCGCTTGTCAACTGAGAGTTGTCAGACACTGGGCAAGCATATTTTTGTTTTGCTCATTGCCAAACCAAAATTAAGAAAGCTCTGAAGGAAAACAGTTCCACCTGTGGTCAAATGTTTAAAAGGACCATTACCAGTATCCAGATAGGCACATAAACTCAGTCTTGGAATGTGTTCCTTTGATGTCAGGTTTTTCTCTTGCCTTGATCTAGAATTGCAATTAAAAAAGGAAATGTGCTTAGCTTAATATTTTTGCTAGAGGCTTCCCTATTACAATATCCCACCACCACCTTGAAAGTATTATCTATTGTTCAAAGCCAGTACCAGTCATTATTTACCACTCAAAATCCATATTGTTCACCTTCTTTAGAAAGTACTGTGATTATTCAATTAATATGCTATATTGATTCAAACAGTTGAACAACTTACTGACTGATCTTCAAGCTGATTTTGAACTGGCTAGCATCTAGATATTGTAAAATAATTCAAACAAGGAATCACTAAAAGGAAATCTGTAACTTGCAGTCCACTTTGTGTAATGCCCAGACCCTCTGTTCCCCAAAGAAGACCACCAGAGTCCAGAGTCAAAGCCAAGCGGCAAGGATTTTTATGACAAGTTCAAACTTGGTCCCTCCATTACACAGCATACAAGAGGGCCCCGAACAATGCGAGCGTTTGCTTTTTATAGCCCAAAAGTTACAGGGGAACAAAGGAATTCTTTTGGTTCCCGCACTTTCAGTAAAACTTTGAACGGCTGTCTCCTTATCGGAGACTTTCTAGGTGGTGTTTGTACTGGGCCCAGGAAGTTTGAGAGATATGTGGCGATATGTGGTGAGATGGGAGGATGGGATGTGTTTGTACTGGGCTCAGGAAGTTTGAGAGATATGTGGCGATATGTGGTGAGATGGGAGGATGGGGTGTGTTTGTACTGGGCTTGTTTGTTTTGAGCCCGGGGCTGAGGAATGTGCCCGGCTCATCTCATTTGCAATAGAGTTACTCCAGAGCTCACACTACTTACGTCTCTAAGCACATCTGAACCTCTGTGCAGACAGCATGCTTTGGCAAGCTTTGCTGGAAGCTTGCAGAGCGCGGTGGGATACAAGCCATATCAGAGGTTCTACAGTCCCTTTACTAATGCCACTTAGGTATACAACCAGGATGCCACATTGTGAAACATCAGACCTGTCACAGAAATTGGTCCCTGTTCCAGCATCACATTACCCTGACCAGTACACCGGCACTCAGCACAGTTACATACTGTCAAGTCCACTGTTGTTTTGAGCTTCAGTTACATTGAATTATCTCTTCTCAAAGCTATTACTGATGACTTGTTAAATAAAACCAACAATGTTAGGGGAAACTCCTCTGGTTTATGGAAATAAAAGTGGAAATAATATGTATTCAAATTCCCATTTTCTTTCAAATTCTTGCATCTAATTCGATGTTTATCTCATAGCAGATTCTGTAAATCCAAAGGATCCTTTCTGAAGCTACATGCTGAGTTACCTTGAGAAGCTGTGTTAGTTAGGAAGTATAAAGCTACCCAAGAATGCTGTATTTAATAAATCATGTTGTAAACACCCTGTTAGATTCCAAGTTAAGATTGCAACATTCTCTCAATACATATGTATTTCATTATTCTTGAACACTTAAATACCATAACTTGTTAACACCTTTACATTGACAAAGGTGTTAAAATTATCCTGACATAACTCTCAACCATCTACTGCTCCCTGCTACCCCACAGACTCAAGCCATCTCTAAAAGAGGGCTATTTTCAAATTATCATGGGGTTTCATCATTTCTCATATATATTGAGTTCCCAGGCTCAACATCCACACTAAATGGGATTTCTTACTTGAAATGAAATAATTTCAGCTAGTTGTCTTTAGTCCCACTCTCATGGAAATACATAAGATTTAATGAGCAACTGATCATTATTTCATATGTTTCAACATGATATTAGCCTTTCCCCCATCTTCCCTTCTATTCTAAGATATTGTAAATGTCCAGATTGAGAGCTTGGACCAGCAGATCTTTTTCATATCTATCCTTTGCCTTTTACAGCATGTCCTTGCTGGCTGACCTCTTTTCAAATTTTGTTTTCCTCTGAATGGGCTATTGCACTGATGGCTTTTGGCAGCTTCCGAGTGCTAAACCTGCATATAAAATCAAGCTGTGGGGCCAGAGCCACAAAACAGGACCTACTTGAAATGAGTTTTTCAGCTTTCTGGTTACTGTCATATTAGAGTTTTAGTGCAATGGGAGAGGACAATAATTCATTTTACTTGATGAGAAAATCTTTATTTTCAAGAGCAACCGCTTGAGTGAATTCTTTTCAGATTGTCTTCTGGACTATATGCAGCACATATAGTAACTCAATACTCTCCTCTTACTCTAAATACTGTAGAGAGACTAAGCCAGAATCTTTTGTACCAAGTTTTGTATTAAGGTGTAACAAGTTACAACAATATTATGATGCACTCATTATTTTCCATACAGAAAAGGAAACTACTATACCAAAAACAATTTGATACTATTTTCCCCTTGTAAATTTTTCTACTCTATCTCAAGAATGAAAACCCCAGTTCATTGCAGTTAAGAATATAGATTTTAGTGTTAACTCAACCTAGATTCATTTCCCAACTTTCTTTGAATGGCAAGAATGATTGTCCTTGAGCCAATTGCTCGTGTAATATTTAAACCTCATTATATTCATGTATAAAATATAATGGTGGTTTCTACCTTAAAGAATTTAGGTGAATTTAATTTATTGAAAATAAATTAATAATTCATATAATGCAGATAACATGATATCTGACATGCAGAGGTTCCTAAAATATGTCATTACATTTTTTAATTAATTATAAAAACTGACACCTCTGTTGTCTACTAGTATGAGAAAACTGTGCCCGAGTAGCTTACCCTATTATAGTCACTTTCTCCTCTGAACAACAGAAATTAAAAATGTATGACATTTCCAGAATAGTTAAAGCAACTTAAATAGTTTAAGAATACAATCTACTCATCTGACAAAAGGCTAATATCCAGAATCTACAAAGAACTTAAACAAACTTACAAGAAAAAATCAAATAACTCCATCAAAAAGTCGGCAAAGGATATGAACAGACATTTTCCAATAGAAGACATTTATGCAGCCAACAGACACATGAAAAAATGCTCATCATCACTGGCCATCAGAGAAATGCAAATCAAAACCACAAAGAGATACCATCTCATGCCAGTTAAAATGGCGATCATTAAAAAGTCAGGAAACAACAGGTGCTGGAGAGGATGTGGAGAAATAGGAACACTTTTACATGGTTGGTGGGACTGTAAACTAGTTCAAACATTGTGGAAGACAGTGTGGCGATTCCTCAAGGATCTAGGACTAGAAATACCATTTGACCCAGCCATCTTATTACTGGGTATATACCCAAAGGATTATAAATCATGCAGCTATAAAGACACATGCACACATATGTTTATTGTGGCACTGTTCACAATAGCAAAGACTTGGAACCAACCCACATGTCCATCAGTGACAGACTGGATTAAGAAAATGTGGCACATATACACCATGGAATACTATGCAGCCATAAAAATAGATGAGTTCATGTCCTTTGTAGGGACATGGATGCAGCTGGAAACCATTATTCTCAGCAAACTATCACAAAGACAGAGAACCAAACACCACATGTTCTCACTCATAGGTGGGAATTGAACACAGGGTGGAGAACATCACACACTGGGGTCTGTCATGGGGTGAGGGGAGCAGGGAGGGATAGCATTAGGAGATATATCTAATGTTAATGACGAGTTAATGGGTGCAGCACACCAACATGGCACATGTATACATACGTAACAAACCTGCACGTTGTGTACGTGTACCCTAGAACTTAAAGTATAATAATAAAGAAAACCAATACAATGAGAGTTAAGAATTTTTTAAATACAATTTTTCAAAAGGCCCTTTTAATCTTCATCTTTACAGCTCAACAAATTACTCCAAACTTTGTGGCAGAAAACAACAAACATAACTTACAAAATCAGTGGGTCTACAAAAGTACACAACAGGATTGGCTCCTTTGCTTCACAATGTCTGGGACTCAGATGATCCAGGGCTTTAACAGCTGTTCTAGAGGAATCACTTCCAAGGCATCTTCCACATTTAAGTGTAGCTCAGTTGAGGCTGTTGAACAGAGCACTGTAACATGCCCTATACGTACAACGTGGGCTCCTTACAGCATGGTGTCTGGGTTCTGATAGAGAATACCCCAAAAGTGAACTTTCACAGAGCTGGTGTTCCAAAGGAACCAGGTGGAAGTGGCATGATCTTTTCTGACTGAGCCTCCTGTGTCACTTGGTGGTCACATCAGCTGTACTCTCCTAGGTCAAGGCAGTCATAAGTCACCCAGGCTCAAGGAGAGAAGGCATAGGCCTCATCTCTCTTTACAGGTAGAGTTAAAGAATTTTGAGGCCGTATTTAAAATACCACACATATTCTCCACAAACTATCCTTACATTATTTTAATGCTTCTTATTCCTTAATTATTCAGCATTACTCAATACTCATTGTACATTGCTTTATATTTATTCTGGAGTTTATTAGACTTTGTAAAGTGTTATAAGACTACAGTAAATTTTAGACTACATCATCATATCTTCTTTTCGTTTGTATCTTCAAATAATTCCCAGCATTGGTCTCTCCTTACACATGGAAGATTTATTCAATATGCTTAAATATTTAGCAGTGTCTCACAAAAATGCATATGCATTGGCAATAATGGTTAGCAACTTTACAAAATAATACTAGTGTCAGAGATTAGGGAACACATGATAGGCACAAGCGTACATTCAGGACAACCTGATTAAACCAAGACTTCCCCTAAAAAGGTTAAAAATGGAAAGATAGTTTTTATAACAGGACAAGAGTTTTTAATTCATTAAAAAAACTGAATTGGCCATCAGTTTTTGAATCAGATATTTTCTATTTGCTCCTATCACATGACCCAAATGAATACAGACAAAACAGAAGGGTTGGAATCTATCAGTCATTGTTTAAGGAAAAATTTCCACGGTATTTTGTTTGAAACACTCATGGTTGATTTGAGAAATAGCATCATTATGTAGTTTCACTATTTTACAAACACTTGGTCTATCATTCTAAATTTGGAGAAAGTTAGATTTTATTAAAGCAAATTTTTAAAAAATATGTATTTTATTCAAAATTGTCTGTTGAACACCTATTTCCTACTGTCCCAGATGCTATTAAGACAAAAATGAGTAGGATAAAATTCTGGCCCACACAAAGATTACTTCCTAGTTACAAAGATAAAGTAATTTTATAATAACTATAGAGTGTGATAAGTGCTCTGAGAGAGAAGCAGTCAAGGCCATATTGGGACATATCTTAAACGTTGAGATAGGCCGGGTGCGGTGGCTCAAGCCTGTAATCCCAGCACTTTGGGAGGCTGAGACGGGCGGATTACAAGGTCAGGAGATGGAGACCTTCCTGGCTAACACAGTGAAACCCTGTCTCTACTAAAAAAAAAAAAAATACAAAAAACTAGCCGGGCGAGGTGGTGGGCACCTGTAGTCCCAGCTACTCGGGAGGCTGAGGCAGGAGAATGGCGTGAACCCAGGAAGCAGAGCTTGCAGTGAGCTGAGATCTGGCCACTGCACTCCAGCCTGGGCGACAGAGCGAGACTCCGTCTCAAAAAACAAAAACAAAAACAAAAACAAAAAAAAAAACGTTGAGATAAAAGAAACATTGTAGTGGATACCATGATGTGTTTTTCAAATTTCCCAGCAAGACTACAGGAAATATTGCTTTGGCTATGGGAAGTATTATTGCTAGACAGCACTCAACTATCAAGCTATTTCAGGAGTTATCACCACTGAAGAGTCACCTTTTCTAAGGCCATGGCCCCTTCCTGGGGCAGCTCATATTCAAGGACTGTCCCAATTCTGAAGAACTACACCAGATTTGGAGCTCCCATTAGGATCAGCTGAGTTTTTTTTTTCTTTTGTTTAAGATATCTCTTTCCATCTAATTGTATTTTCTTCACTTTCCTTCCACAAGTACAGATTCCAAGAGCACTCGCTAATAAACCTCTGTGTGCTGATATTTATTACTGAAACTATTTCTCAGGAATCTCGAAATGCAATGTCATAAATGTAAAAGAGTACTTCATTAACCTACCAATAACTGTATTAGTCCGTATTCACACTGCTGATAAAGACATACCTGATACTGGGCAATTTACAAAAGAAAGAGGTTTAGTTGGACTCACAGGTCCACATGGCTGGGAAAGCCTCACAATCATGGCAAAAGGCAAGGAGGAGAAAGTCCCATCTTACATGGATGGCAGCAGGCAAAGAGAGAATGAGGAAGAGGCAAAAATGGAAACCCCTGATAAAACCATCAGATTTCGTGAGACTTACTGCTAACCACGAGATCAGCATGCGGGAAAATGCCTCCATGATTCAATTATCTCCCACTTGTGGAGGGGTCCCTCCCACACACGTGGGAATTACAGGAATACAATTCAAGATGAGATTTAGGTGGGGCCACAGAGCCAAACCATGTCAATAATTGTTAGAGGCCAGGTGTGGTGGCTCACACCTATAATCTCAGCACTTTGGGAGGCCAAGGTGGGCAAATCATTTGAGGTTCAGAGTTCGAGACCAGCCTGGACAACATGGTGAAACTCTGTCTCTACCAAAAATACAAAAATTAACTGGGCATGGTGGCAGGCGCTGTAATCCCAGCTACTCGGGAGACTGAGGGAGGAGAATTCCTTGAACACGGGAAGCTGAGGTTGCAATGAGCCAAGATTGTGCCACTGCACTCCAGCCTGGGCAATAGCACGAGATTAAGTCTCAAAAATAAATAAGTAAATAAATAAATAAATAAATTACTATTACAGAAACCACCTTCAAACCATCCCAAACATCACTGCCATGTTAATCTTCATGAGACACAAAACAGATCTTCTCAAGAAAAATCAAGATTCTCTTACCTAATGAATAAATTTCAAATTACTCCATGCTGGATTTGAAACCCTGATCTGATTGTTTGTGTCCTACCTTATATTTTAATTGCCCATTCTTTCCATTTATTTTATACTCAAGTAAACAAACTTAATTGCTACTATTGAAACTTTTTTCCACTTCCATGCCTATGTGCATGCAAGTCTTCTGTCCTAATGTGCCCACAATGCCAAATCTTACCCTTACTCTAACTCTCAATTTAAAGAATCTCCATCCATCAAACTCACACTGACCTTTCCTTTCCCCACCACTAAGCTAAAATGGACTTCTCTCTCATCTCTGAACATCCATTGCATTCTCTCTGTGCTTTTCTTTTGAGATTATTACCCGGTTTATATCATAATTATTTAAAAACATGAAATCTCATTTTCTAGATCCTACATAGTGAGTATTACAAAGATATAAAGAATAAAGAAAAGTCCAGAGAGCTGAAACTAGAGGAGGAGAAAGAGTGATTAGGGGATGGAGTAAAGAAGTAAAAGGAGGAGGAAAGGGAATATAGAAAAAAGAACCAGAGAATGGACAGCAAAAAGGAAGAAATGGTAGCACTTTGTCTTTCAAAGGAGCTGATGGAAAAAATACAGGCTAATCTACTCTTTTTTCTCAATATCAGTAACATTTTATGGCTGTTTCATTGTAGTTAAATAATAAAGACCATCATCATTTTGTACTTTGGCCAAGACAGTAATGAAATGGCAAGCTTTAGAAGTGAACTTTGAAATATGTTCCTATTAATTAATATACTTTTGTCCTTGAAGCTGAGATTGTACCCACATAACCATTTTACTTCCTCTTGGGCTATTTTAGATACTATTACAGGGCTCTATGTTGCTCATTCAGGAATTTAGAAAGAGGAGCAAAGGACTTAAAGAGAGATTACTTTATGAACACTGTAGAGAATTAGAAACAGAGCTAGCTGTTAATATTCAGTAGACTCAGATAAAAATCTAAGACATGAATGCTTCATATCCTGGGAACCCAGAACCGTCTATACATCATGTTTCAATTCTTCCAGAAGCAGCACTCAGAATGGCAAATTGAACATTTAACATCAAATATTGGAACAGCTTTAATTTGAAAATAATTTATTGGGAATCAGCACAATGCCAGTTTGGGTGACAATAGATCTTTGAGTTTCTTGGTCCTATCCCAATCAGATTTCCAGTATGTATCACAGACAGGTACAGAATCACTGTGAGGCTCGTTCTCCCTGTATCTCCATCAGATTTTTTTTGGACCCAGAGACAAAAACTCCATGTTGGCAACATTGAACTCTAGCCAGGTACAACTTTGTTGTCATAAGCACCTCAGGCAAAGCCATCAACGGTTACTTTATACTGTTTACAAAGTAAAATACATCAAGCAAGCAGTCATCAAGATTATGATAGCACCACGGATTGCTCCTTTCATCTGAACTGCCCTTTTGCCTGCTCCTAATTTCATTTAGTTTCAGCATCATTTCTCTCAGAAGTGGAGTCTGATCATCCCCAATAATTGATGATGCTGAAAGAAGTCATCTCATCAAAATCCTGAGCAGCTGTAGATTTTACATTTGCTGACTCTTTTGTGATTGTTATTATCCAGGCTACTGGTCAAAACATTTCAGAATGGTTGGACTATTTCCATCACGTAGTCTCAGCAAATTTCTATTTGAGAGCAGCTTGCTCAGCCATTATCCCTTCACTATTTCTACCTGTTCCTTAGTGGAGTGCAGAAAGTGCTGCACAGATCTTGGTTGTGAAGCAGCTAATACTTCTTAATCCAACTCTACATTCCAGGTCACTAAAGGTCATATCTTTATGGTGTACAGAAAAGCTCCTGTCATTTTCACTTGCCTAGGAACTGTAGTAGAATGGAGATAATACAGAATTGGTAGCCAGAAAATTTGAATTTAAGACTCACCTCTATCATTGCTCCCTATATCATCTTTTAAAAAAAAGCTGCAACATCTCTTCCTCTATTTGCTAGTCTAAAAGTGGGAGGATAGAATGCTAAAGTCATCAATATTTCACCTTTGTTGGGAAAATTAAATAAGATAATGGACATGGAATGACTTTCCAAATAAAGTTTCTAAATCTTTACAAACTTTTGTACTAAATAGCTAAATTAGTTCTGCAAACTTACAAGCTGTTTCTGAACCAGCATAACCTAAACTTAGTAAATTCCCTGGGTCAATTATGAAGGAAAAAGTTATACTCTCTTTTCTATTTCAGGATATAGATTTTTTTAAATTTTTTCCTGTGGAAGACTTGCCAAGCTTAAACAGCTGGTGTTTGTTAAAAAAGAAAAGTTAATTTAATAAAGTCAAATCCACGTCGTTTATAACCCATTTTAAAAGCACAAAACATAAACTGTTTTACTCTTATCCAGTAACATCAGATCACTGCTTCACCAGAAAGGTCAACTTGGAAAGACTTGCAGTTTCATAGCCTCTTCTCAAAACTACTCTCTGACCGTATTCAATGAGTCTGTTTTGAATAAAGTAAAAGTTAAGCAAGGACCAGTTTTTCAGTTCTATTCTAAGGCTTAAAATGGAGTGGTTGACTTGACATCAAGGAATAAATATATTTCAAATAAAGAATCAGAACTTTAAATAAATTATGTGATACAAAATTTTCAAAAGTTCGTGTCTCTCAATATTTTCCAATTAAGCAATGATGCTTCTTCCATTTCGCTTTGGCATATTAAGACCCATCAAGTCAGAACAAGGACCTTGAATATCTGAAGTCCTCAGTCAGTGGCTGCGTTGTCCCCTCGGCCTGATATTTTGTTCCCGGTGGAAATGATAACTTCCAGAATCTAGCAAAAATAATGCTCCAGAATAGCAGTGAGAGCTGGGCAAGCTGTGTACAGGACATGTAAGGAGCTTGACCATTGAAGCCAAGTGACTTAGGAGTCAGCAAACTGTGCCTGCAAACAAGTTTTCTAATTTTCTTTCACAGGACAAACTAACAAAGTGGCAAAGTGCCCTTGATAGAACAGATGATGGCAGAAGAAAACATTTAGGATACAACCTTGTTTGTTTTGTTTTTGGATAGGGGCTAAATCTTCTTCAAACTGCTTAGAGAAAGGTACATTTTAAAGAGGATCAGACTGACTTAAACATGTGGGAATTTGAATTGCTAAATTTCCTAAACACATTTCTCAGAGAAAAAGCACTAAAACTGATCTGTGCAAAGACATTTGACTTGCAGCAAGCCTTGCATTAGGCTCTGAAATATCTCACTCATGTGTGTTTATGGGTGTGTGTCTGTGTGCATGTATATATATACACACACACACATATATATACATACACACAAACATGTATAGCATACATTGCATGTATGTGTAATATATACTTAAATCACATATATGTAATGTGTTATACACATATGTATATTTTACATCCAGAAAGTCTTCCCCAAAAGCAGTAGTATTTCACCATCTGAGTCTCAATACCATCACTGCCTAACTAGGATGCTTAATAGATCATAGTCAACCGTCTCATGAACGGAGATGGATTCAAGGCAGAGAAGAAATAAAGAAAAGTTATACTCTAAAATACATGCTAATCCTAGAACCTCACTTAACGACTTGTAATTTGTATGATGCTTTGATGTCTTATTGCCTCAATCTAAAAAAAAAAAAAGTAAACCTGAATAAACCTTTTATAATTTGTTAAAGTGCAGCATGAGTAATGTTATCATGAGTTGAGGGAAGCAAAACCCTAGAAAGATATGTGGAGGTGTCAGTAATTCATCAGGGTCAGCCTATTTTAGCACCTAATAATTTTTTCTGTGCTCCTTCTTTAGAAGAGAACAAATCAGAATGACAACACAGTAAATTCTCACAAGGGAAACCATAATTCTATTGATGTACTTCAAGATGGCTTTTTGTTTTCAATTCTGCACAAGCAGATCGATAAAACTAATGCAGGTTCCCTCCTAAGATTTTTCTTCTACATTCATAGTTAGGTGACTTGATAACACAGGTTTAACTGATTCAGCACTGGCAGGCATAATGGAGCAAGCTTTTGCAGACAAGTGGAATATAAGAGGCAAAAAAAAAAAAAAAAAAAAAATTTAAGCATGTGAATTCTTGAGGTAAACTACCTAAATTTGCATCCTAGTTCTACTTACTACTTGTGTGACTTCTTCAAGAGATTAAAGTGTTTCATGTTTTATTTACTTCACATGTTAAATGACAAGAATAAGAGATAACAAAATTAAATGAGACTGTCCATGTAAAAATCTCTTAGACATTGTAGCAGATTCTAAGTATTCAATAAATGTTAACTTACTGTTACTCCTATGGTATGACTCCAATGCACCAGGTATTGGTGCATGGGTGCCCTTCCTCAGCAGTCCCCAAACTTTTTGGCACCAGGGACCACTTTCGTGGAAGACAATTTTTTTTATGGATGGGATGAGGGGAGAAATGTTGGAGTCGGGGGGAGGTCTGTAGTGGGGTGATGGTTTTGACATGAAACTGTTCCACCTTAGATCAACAGGCATTAGATTCTCTAAGGAGTGCACATCCTAGATCCCTCACATGCACAGTTCATAATAGGGTTGGTGCTCATATGAGAATCTAATGCCTCTGCTGATCTGACAGGAGGCAGAGCTCAGGCCGTAATGCTTGCTTGCAGGCCGTTCACCTCCTGCCGTGCGGCCTGGTTCCTAACAGTCCTTGGACAGGTATCATTCAGTGGCCCTACAGTTGGGGACTCCTGTGTTGGGGACCCCTGTCCTTCCTAGATAACTCAAAACATGTCAGAAGAAATGATGTCATACAAGGAAACAAGAATCAATGCTTTTTACTTTCCATGAGAAAACGCATTTGAATGTAGATTTGGAAGAGTTTGGTATAGATATGTGGAAGGAGTCTATGAGGGAAGGGGAAGAGTTTGGAAAGGTTTCTAACAATTCCTGTCTATGTTTCTTTTTATTTGCTTCATCCCTAAGAGCTAACAGAAAAGGAAAATACAATACAGTAAGTCCTCACTAAACATCATTGATAGGCTCTTGGAAACTGACTTTAAGCAAAATGACATACAACTTGTCCTCAAATAACATCATTTCATTTAATGTTGTTTGATTATAACATTGATGAGAAAAAGATGGTTTTCTGATATGTCATTTGGCTTAAAGTCACAGTTTTCAAGAACCTATTGATGACGTTAAGTGAGGGTTTACTGTACATATTCTTAACAGGTTAATGGGACCTAAGAAGAAATATTAGCTTTCAGATGCTAACATTGTCTTCTAATGCTCATTTAAGTTAGAATTACTCTTCTTCGAAAAAAAATTCTCTCTCTACCCTCAACCGGGAATATACTCAGTTCCTTTGTATGCACTTAATTAAAATTGTAAGCTCTTTTCCATATGCTCTTTTCATGTACTCTCTGGAATGGTTCAACCCCTCCTCTCTGACAACACACCACTTAGGACTCTCTTTAGTATTAATTCTGATATCATCACTCAATAGCTGTACATCTTGAGCAGATAATTTAACGTCTTGCCTGTGCCTGTAACATAGCTTCTTGCCTATGTACTCATCTGTAAAACAAGACAACAGTTATTACCTGCTCCATAAAGTTGTAAGAGAATTAAAAAAAAAAAAGTGTGTAAAGGGCTTAGCAAATGAAAACTGAATAGTGAGTGGTAGCTGCTAGTGCCATGATTCCTATTTTGTTTTTAACTTTATTTTGCATAATTATGGTTTCTATGTGCTGCTCTTGCTCAACAATTGCTTTTTCTATGAAACCTATACTGGAAAATTGTAAGCTTCAATGCATTTTTATTATTCTAAATTTCTTAAATCTGTATGTCCTACATCACACACTCAAGCTTTGGAAAACTTTCAAGACAGTAAATTGTCCTTTTATAAAAATATCTATGTATGTTCATTTACATTTGTCAGCTGGGTGTTTTTGTTTTTCCCATATATTATTAAAAATATAAAGCATTCTTATGTTTTTCATGTTGGAATAATCTTTATATAACATAATAAAAATTGGACCATATAGCTTTATCGCTATGTATGAAATTTCTGATTAGGAATGTTGGCAATAGGAAGGTGTCAGAGGGAACTAAGCATGTTTCCAGGCCCAAGATTATAATTAAATGGTTAGTACAAATGGTATCATCAGCATGATGTTAACCATAAAAATACCAATAATATATGATGCATGATTTCTAGATAAATAACAAAGCTCTCTTCTCCTTCATACAAGCTTAACATGAATCGTAAGTCAATATGAATCTTCCCTGAAATCAATGATTAAGAGATTCAATCAAAAAGAGAAATGACATTTCTTAACTATTGTTAATTAAAAAACTTCTTCAAGGCTGGGCGTGGTGGCTCATGCCTGTAATCCCAGCATTTTGGAAGGCTGAGGCGGCTGGATCATGAGGTCAGAAGATCAAGACCATCCTGGCTAACATGGTGAAAACCCATCTCTACTAAAAAATACAAAAAATTAGCCAGGTGTGGTGGTGGGTGCCTGTGGTCCCAGCTACTCGGGAGGCTGAGGCAGGAGAATGGCGTGAACCCGGGAGGCAGAGCTTGCAGTGAGCTGAGATCGCGCCACTGCACTCCAGCCTGGACGACAGAGCAAGACTCCATCTCAAAAAAAAAAAAAAAACAAAAAACTTCAAAACTTAGGGTATTGTCTTTAGCAATTCATATCTTATGCCTTTATGCCTTTATTTAATGTATCTAGCCAAAGCTTCTACTTAATACTTCATAATAGTTCCCAGAGAATTGGTTCACTTTGCAAATGTGATTTCAATTATGTTTGAAGAGGACATTGATAGTAAGGAACAAAAAGAACTTACTGATAATAAATTATTTAAAAAATTAATATATTTTTAGAGAAACTTTAAGGTTATAGATAAATTGAGCAAAAAGTGCAGAGAATTCCCATATACTCCCTCCCCTCCAAACACATACACAGTTCCTCCTATTATCAAAATCTTGCATTGGTGTGATACACTGTTACAATTGATTAGTCAATATTGATGCATTATTATTAACTAAAATCCACAGTTTATGTTAGGGCTTGCTCTTTGTGTCGTGCACTCCGTGTTTGTGCAAAGGTGTAATGAAATGTATCTATCATTGTAGCATCAGAGAAAATACTTTCACTGCCCTCAAAATCCTCCGTGCTCCATCTACTCATCCCTCCTTCCCTAGGAACTCCTGGCAAACCCTGATCTTCTTACTGACTCCATGGTTTTACCTTTTCCAAAATACCACATGTAGTAGGACTCACACAGTAGCCATTTCAGATTGTCTTCCTTCACCTAGGAATATGCACTTAAGAACACTCATATCTTTTGTGGCTTTATTTATTTTCATTGCTGAAGAATATTTCATTGTATGAATGCACTATAGTTTTAAAATTCATTCACTATTGAAGGACATGTTGGTTGATTACAAATTTTGACAACTATGAATAAAGTTGTTATACTCACTTGTGTGCAGGATTTGATGTGGCCACAAGTTTCCAACTCACTTAGATTAATACCAATAAGCTGCACCATTGTGAGTTTCCATTAGAAAGAAAAGTTCTTGTTCCACATCCTTGTTAGCATTAATAGTGTTGATTTTTAAATTTCAGTCATTTCAGTTTGTAGTGGTATCCTGTTTTTGTGTTCATTTGCAAATACCTGATAAAAAATGATGGTTATTTCTATGCTAATTTATGCTTATTTGCCATCTGTATATCTTCTTCTTCTTTTTTTTTTTTTTTTTTGGAGACAATATTTTGCTCTGTTGCGCAGGCTGTAGTGCAGTAGTACAATAATGACTCACTGCAGCCTCAACCTCCCAGGCTCAAGCAATCCTCCCAGCTTAGCCTCCCAAATAGCTGGGACAACACCTGCACCACTACACCCAGCTAATATTTGATTCTTTGTAAAGATGAGATCTTACTATGTTGCCCAGGTTGGTCTCAAACTCCTGGGCTCATGTGATCTTCCCACCTCAGCTTCCCAAAGTGCTAAGATTTCAGGCGTGAGCCACCACTCCAGGCCTTGCCATCTGTATATCTTCTTTGGTAAGATGTCTATTCAGATCTTTTGCTTTTTTTAAAACTTAAGTAGTTTCTTCCCTTTTGTTGAGTTTTATGCGCATTTTGGGTACCAGTCTTTTATCAGATATGTGTTTTGCAATCACTTTTTTATAACAGACTTTGTTTTAGAACAGTTTTACATTTATAGAAAACTCGAGAAGCTAGTACAGAGTTCTCCTACACCTGAAGCCAGTTTCTTCTGTTTTTAACCACTTAAGATGAGTAATAAGTATCACTTTTTAATAATTAGTCATCAAAAAACATGGAAATTGAAATAAGATCCAAACACTATCAGTTTCTTGATAGTGAACCAAAAGAATCTGCTGTGTAGTGACCCTGGATGCCGGTATTTGGAAGAACTCAGGTATTTTGCACTCATTGTCCACCTAACAGCAATAAAAATAATCACAACTTAACTTTAATTTTAAACAGTTTTTAAGTGATTTTAATATGTTTCTCAGAAGGAACTGATAAATGGGTAAGAGTGAACAAAATAAACGATCAAGTCCCATTCAACTCTGTGATTCCTTCTCTTCTCAACCTCTGTGTTTTAGGTAGAAAAGAACAGCCTAATGGAGGGATGTGTTACCTTTATTCATCAAAGGAACTAAGAAAAGTCCCAAGAGCCTTAATTAGGTCTTCACATTTTCTTACCACTGCTCATTCATCTATGAGGCTCAGAAAAGGGCTTACTCCCCTCAAATTCATCAAAAAGACTGGAGATAAATAAGATCTACATTTCCATATCGTTTATAATGTCTCCTTCTTCATTGCTTCTTTTTGCTAAGAGGAGATAATTTCAAGAATAATGTTTTTTTTTCCACACACACACAAAAAAAACAGGATAACCCAAAAGATCACCATCTTTTGGTTTTTTTTGTAAATGCACAAGGTTTTGCTTTATGCTTACAATACCTTCTGTGAATACACTGATTCTTAAGTAAAATAAAATGCTCTGTGTTACATTACACGTGTTAAAATCTTAATCCAAGTATCACATTTATGTCAAAACTAATATACAGGCAAGGCAGTTTTGTTGTTAGGAACATAGACATTAAATTTATAATATCAAATCTTGGATCAGTACTAAAATTAACAAAACTTTTGCCCGTCTAATATGTGTGTGTGTGTGTATGTGTGTGTGTGTGTGCACGCGCGCGTACATTTCTTAACAGGATCAGCCTTCAATACTCAAAGCCATTTCTTTTCCTATCTGCTTATAATTTGTTTTCAATAAATGCTATCAAGCTATCTAATTTCTGAGCGCAACGTTCTTGAGACCTTGACTTTTCACATTAGTTTTACATTTGTCACAAAGGGTGTTTTTTTGGTAAGTAAGGCATTTTTGGCTTAAGTTTCTTATATATGATAGATAATATCTCAGCAAGATGTAAATGAATTTTAAATCATCATTCAGAGGTATAAAACAACTGTGTCCATTACAACATTCAAGACCTTTTTTTAGAATGTTTTATGTCATGTTTCAGATTAGGAGTTTAGTCTTGTCCCTCGAGTTAGTATTTGTAGCTCAACATGGGAATTTGTTATCTAACATTAATTTCCTTGGCATTTAGTTCTCGGTTTGTCTATGATGTATAGTTCTATCTTCCCTCCAAAACACTTCTAAGTCTTTGTGATATTTATGTATAATGCTTTCGTTATATTTTGCTCTTTTCTGTGTGTATGTGTGTGTATGTCACTTGGAAGGGATATAGGCATTTTAAATATATTCAAATATTAAATAACCAACCAACAAATATGCATAAAACAATGTTTATAACCTATTTCTTTTCAAAATAATAAACAGTGAATTTTTAAATTTTTATTGCATCATAACATACATTCAGAAAACGCATGCATTTTGATGGGATTTCAAACACTGACAATCTCTATGTAATCATAACCCCAGGAATCCTCCTCATGCTTTCTTTCACGTCCTGGGATGCACACACCACCTAAGGATTATTGCAATGCTGACTTCTTAGATTTATACATGTAACCTTTTCTCATATTTAACATCCTAGTTTTCAATGCTGTACAAATTTCATTTGCATCATGCATATATTCCCAGGATCTAGGAATGCTCAGAATATAACACATACACACACACACACAAAATCATCTAGTTAATTAATAATTAGCTACCTACTATGGTTAGCACAAGTTATGTTCTGTCAGTACAAATAGAGAACCCCAAAAAGTGAAGTTGGTCAGATAATATATTTAAGAGCCTAGAATATTGTTGGCATGCTCTTCCATAACAGTTTACCTCACCTCTACAACATTTTGCCGCATGGGATATGGATGCAGGCTATTGTGAGAGAAAAAAAAATAATGCTTGGGAGTTGAAACCCAGAGCCTGAGCATAGGATCTGCAATTCAGTATGACTTGAAATAAATCAATTAAATAAATTGCTGAACCTCATTTTGTCTATTGCTGTAGCAAGTATGATAATGCATTCCTTCAGAATTTTATGAAGTTCTGATCCAAGGACACAATGAAAGTGCACTGTACATTTTAAAGGGCTCTGCAAACAGTTTGTTGTATCTTTGCATGTACAGTATGGGCTTTCTCCAGGGTTTGTGAGCACGGAAACCCTTAGATGGTCACCCATGGATCTAGAACATCTCTTAGTGTTACAGAACAAATTTTGTCTATACTTGCATAGTATTGATCTGAAATAAAATTGCCATGACATGAGCATCATTAGTAACTGATTTCTTAACTGCGCTTCCACCATAATACTTCAAACTTTCTTCAGAAATAAAAGTTCTGCTGCTCTTTGAAAAAAATTACTTTATTATTACTTATCTACATAAGATGCATTGTCAGTAATAAATCATGTTTTTCGAAATAAATAAGACTCTAGGAAATTTAAAAATCTGACTTAATTTGCTACTGAATTATTGTCTCCTGAATACCTAAACTTTCTTTCACTGGGCATGGTGGTTCACACCTGTACTTCCAGTGCTTTGAGAGGCCAAGGTGAGGATTCCTTGAGCCCAGAAGTTTGATACCAGCCTGGGCAACATGACAAAACCTTGTGTCTACAGGAAAAAAAAGAAAAGTTAGCTGGGCATGGGAAACAGAGGCTGCAATTAGCCATGTTTATACCACTGTACTCCAGCCTGGGTGACAAAGGGAGACCTTGTCTCAAAAAAAAAAAAAAAGTTTTACTTATACTTTAAGTTCTGGGGTACATGTGCACAAAGTACAGGTTTGTTACATAGGTATACGTGTGCCATGTTGGTTTGCTGCATCCATCAACTCATCATTTACGCTAGGTATTTCTCCTAATGCTACTCTCCCCCAGCCCCTAACAGGCCCCAGTGTGTGATGTTCCCCTCCCTGTGTCCATGTGCTCTCAAAATTTCTTCATCAAAAAATTTAACAAGTGGCACATCCATTTTCAAAGCTTTTTAGACTTATTTTAACATCTATAGTACTTATGTATAAAAAAATAAATTTACTATATTGCCTATAGGATTTCATTCTATTGCATTCAAAACATAGGCTGTCATGGATAAAAAGTATGCTGAAATTATAATCTATACCATTTGTTAAACATAGATAATGAAAAAAATTTGCTTTGTAGAAGAAGAAATAAAATAATGATGTAATTTTTGATGTTTGAGATGAAAATACAAATATCCTCTTAAAAGACAAACTTTGAAACAATACTGGCTGGTTTAATTCAAGATTTAAAAATGCAAACATGTCATCAATTATCACATGCTTAGTAGATGTTCAGAGAAGCTCTGATTATTATGCAGAAACTGTATAAAAAGACATTGGTACTGGTGATTTAAATTAGTTATTTCATTATGAACTGAGCATCGAAGGTCCTGATCTGGGTTCTGGATTCCTTTTTACCCCTAGATTTGTGTTCCCTTTTACATCTGTGCTCTGTTTCCCAGTCCAAATATATGGGCTTCTGGTCTCACCATTGGTTTGGATTCAAACTCTTTTTCTGGAGCTAAAACCCTCCTGGTGTGTAGGGACCTAGACATTTGCCTTGCCCTCACCAGCTCCCAGTTCTTAAGGTCTCCACTATCTTTTTCAGATCTTCTAACTGCAAATTGTCCCATTTGCTGTCTTTCTTATTTGAAAGCACTAGAGACCCTTAAAAATTCTCTTTCTTAGGACCCAGACAGCAAAGCTGACTCTTGTGGATATTAACACTATCTTCCATCAAATCTATGCCTTTGACACCACAATTTGTAGACACAGTTTTCTCTAAAATTGGGCACAATATGTGCAAAGGGTAAAAGAAGTTTGAATATCTTCATAGACTTAAGGACTCAATATCTTAGCCCATACTCCAGGCATAGGCAAAGAACATGGCACTGGGACTGGGTGTGGTGGCTCACACTTGTAATCCCAGCACTTTGGGAGGTCAAGGCAGGTGGATCACCTGAGGTCAGGAGTTTGAGATCAGCCTGACCAACATGACAAAACCCTGTCTCTACTAAAAACACAAAAATTAGCCTCATGTTGAGGCACATGCCTGTAGTCCCAGCTGCTCGGGAGACTGAGGCAAGAGAATCCCTTGAACTATGAAGGCAGGGGTTGCAGTGGGCCAAGATGGTGCCACTGCACTCCAGCCTGGGTGACAGAACGAGACTCCATCTCACACACACACACAAAAAAGAATATGGCACTGAAGGTAAAATTTAACATGAACAGAGTTGAAGCATAGATTTTTCTAATCCATGGCACAGTACTTCACAATAAAATGGCTTTTAAGTTAGCCAGCCACCACCATTTATTGTGGGCCAGTTGAACACTTTTTGAAAACCAACATTATTCAAAATGAAGATACCACCAGATCTTGAGGACTATGTTAAGCCTGGCAACTGTAAAGGTTTCTGGTTATTTTAAGTTTTTAGATCAGTTTGTTTAAAAAATAGGAAAAATTAAGGAATTTTTCATGTGGATTATACATAGCAATCATGAGAATTACAAAGGCAAGTAGGGCAAAGCAATATATAATATAGTGTTTAATTCACTGAGTTTAACAAGCAATGGGGTTAAAAACATAAGTCAAGAATGGAACTACACTTGATCTTAGAGGAAAAAAGAAAGACGACACTCAAGAAACAATGGGTTCATCTAATCAAATTTATTGTGGCAGAAATCAGTACGAACTTCATAGGACAGGAGGAAACCACTATAAACATCTCAGCATTGTAGGAAATTTAATTAACCCATGGAAAGCAGGGCTGAATTAAAGACCACCTTGAAGAACAGGAAAAGCAGATAATTTAGATATAGTCAAAGTATGAAATCAATGATAGATCTGGAACAAGTGAATGATGTATGTGTTTACATATTACATCTACTTTATTTGTAATTTTCCCTCTGTTAAACTAATATCTACTAGTAGTGGTCTAGGTAAGTCAAGTTCAAATTGAAAGGTAATTGACTAAACTCTAAAGTTATTTGGAAGTAGTGAAGGAGGATGTTTAGAGCAGGGGCGGGGGGAGTTGCCGAACAGATGGAGACCAAGCCCTCTATCCCTGCTTCACTGCATAGATTTGGTTTATATGTTGTAATTCTCGTTGAATTTTGTTTGAAATGTGGTTTTAGCAGGTTAAAATATTAAAAACCTTAGTAATAGGTAATAAAATCTAGAGATGGAAAGGCATTTTTGTGTCCAAAACATATTTTAAGTTGACAGCTACTTGCCTCAAAAATTGCCTAGAATACACTTGGAACTTAACAAATATTTCATAATTATTAAATTACAGATATATCCTAACCCTTCAGACAGAAATTGATTCACCTAAAAGGTCACGGAACTTAATAAGAGATTTGAAACTAACCTACGGATCTCCTGCCTATGGAGATTCCCCTACATTTTTATTTCTGAACTTACATTTCCACTTTTGATATCATAGGACAGTATCATTTCTTGGATTCAAAATCATGTTATCCTAAATGCATCAAGTAATCCCAGAATAAAAATAGTTTTAAAATCCTGAATCAAATAATTAACCATTATCTCAGAACTCATATTTTTCAACAACAAATATCTTTAATTTATGTTCTAAATTTTTGTGGTCATTTCTAGTTGTTCAAAACTGATTTATTGACCAACTCCAGTACTTCTAACTAATCGCATTTCAAAAGACACAGCATCAACATTTCATGTCTCATTCGTAAAACTGTGTTAATTCATCACAAAGGTAAATTATTTTTCTCAATTTATTCCGGAATCTCTTTTTTTATTAGCACAGTGATTGTGACAGGCTTTGGCTATTGTCAGTCTAAGCCCCTCAAATCAGCATCCCTACTTAATGTGTTTTGTGAGACTTTTAATACTTCACAATAAAATGACTTTTAAGTTAACCAGCCTCCATAATTTATTGGGCACAGCATATGTGCAAGGCACTGGGCCAGATACTCCAGGAGAAACACCAAAGAAGATGTCATTGTTACACTTTGGAAAGAGTACCTTCGAATGTGAGGGAAAAATATTCCAATGATGAAAAGGCTTTGAAGTAATGACCATGTAACATATAAATGATGACAAGTCTAATTCGAAATTAAAACACGGCAGAGTGTAGAAGGGACATAGTGTGTAGGAGAGTTTGTATACTGTTTCATTTTCAATTGGCTAATCCCACCAACATCAAGCTCTCTATTGTTGTGAAAGTTGTCTGTATTTTATTATATGATGTTGTGTACTGCATGCCTACCATGCTGTAAGGCCTTTGGACTGCTGGACAATACTGCTTCTACATTCTCTGTCAGTCTTGAATTTACCCTGGTATATTCATCCCCTAAAATGTGCTTCTCAATCTAGCAAGCTTTCATTTCATTGCCATTGTTTTGTTGTGAGTTCCATGTTGGTGATGGTTATCACAAGCAAATCCAGCACACTCACTAACTCCTGTCTTCGTTTAAAGGAAAAATCTTATGCCTCAGATGAGTATCAAATTAGGCTAAAATTCCCTGTCAACACAGACTGAAAGACCAGAACATGAATTCTTACACATTTGTTCTGAAATTCACTTAAAACTTAGTGTTAATGTTAGATTCCATCAGAATAGTAAAGATACTGCCTGTTGTAAGTCATTATTTAAATATTATTTGCTAATCTATAAAATACCTTTTATGTTATCATATTAACACAATGCTTTAAAATGTATTTCATCTATGAGTTTATTAATCAGAGGGAGTGAAGGATTAAGGAAATGTAACATAAATGTCATACCAAGGCAAAGGAGCAAAGGTCATTTCCAGGATTATATATGGCAGTTCCTTCAGGAACCCATAGGATAGAATCATGTTTTAGTTCATTCAGGCTGCAATAACAAAATACCACAAATGAAGTACAACAACAGAAACTCATTTCTCACAGTTCTAGAGACTGGGAAGTCCAAGATCAGATTCAATGTCCAGCAAAATCCTGTTTCCTGGTTCACAGATGGTGACTTCTCACTGTGTCATCACATGTCTGAATGGGAAAGGCAGCTCTCTGGAGTCTGTTTCATAAGGGCACTAATCCCACTTATGTGGGTTTCAGTCTCATAACCTAATTATTCCCAAAGTCTCCACTTCCTCATACTATCACCTGGGGGAGTTAGGATTTCAATATATGAATTTTGGGAGAATATGAGCATCCAGATCATAGCAAAGCTGCACGTGCATGGCTGTTTTAGCATGGAGGTAAGGTTTGGCAACTTAGTAACAGCCTAACCTTGAAAGAGTCAAGTCAAAGTCCAGTCACAGACATTGGAACACCAAGAAAGAAAAAAATGAAAAAAAAAAAAAATATATATATATATACACACATACACACACACATGTATCACCATGGATTAGAAATTTGCCATTAGGAGGGCGTGCCACCAAGAAAAAAAATGCCTTTATGTACATGAGTGATGAAAAACCATTTTTGTCATAGTTGAATCATAACATAAGAGATGGAGGAAGAGGAAAAGGAGGAGGAAAGGAAATCAAAAAAGAAAAAACAATATCCTTAGTCTTTTTCTGGTAATGGTTATTACCTAGTCTAACCTACTGCTAATCTGCTTATTGACTAAGAACCTCACAAACATTTACAGCCATTTACTCTTGGAGTGTCAACTCCCACCTGCAGGTTGATATGGCCCTGAGCTAAACTCCCAGCACTAACATTATTTATGAACTTTTTTCTATGTGCCCAAACACTGGCATTGCAAAAGTATCATACCAAAATTTGACCTTAGTATCTTGTCTACAATATTGGATTTCTTTTACTGCCTTGGACCAATTCAGTGAATGACCCCTATAATCATAAATCTATAATTGACAGATAATTGCCTCTGATGCTCCCTTAATAACATTTTTTGAAGTTTGAGAAGTTACTTTTCACTTATAATTTATAGAAAATGATACCAATTTTCTATTTATGAGACTAATATAAGATTTTAAAAATAAAATCATACAATTTTTAAAAATTGGTTTATTTAAAGATTATGTCAAAGCAAACAGTCATGCACAATGTGTGTCTAAATTAAAGTTGTAAATTTGATGCACAAATAACCACAGTTATAAACTCTGTCACAGCTGTAGAATATCCTCCATGTGCCAGTCCCTGCTACCTTTTCATCTTCAGTATTTACTGTCTCTAATTCTGCTTGAATCTTGTGCTTCACTCATGTTATAATTCCTTGCACACTTACTGTGTTGCACTCCATTTGCCTTTTTCCATGCTGGTGGTCACCCTGTTTGGAATTATCTCCACCACCACTATCCCATCCCCACTTATCTACCTGGGAGGTGTTTCCTCTTGTTTTAAACTTCATCAGAAAATATCTCACTACGATGATGTTTTACATTTCCACAGTGATTCTCTCAAGTTCGTAATGTTTCAAGGTATGATTCAGTCTTTGTTTTTCAATCTCTGACACTTGCACAAAACCCGAATCAGAGTAGGAACTTCACAAATGCTTTTTGAATGAATGAGTGATTATTTTTTTCTGTAACATAAATTAATATTTATTATGCTAGAGACATAAGCAAACTTTGTCTTTCTGCCTTGGATAGCAATCCCATCCAAGATTTCTGTGGGCCATGTTTGTTTCCCAAATTCTAAACAGAGATCTATACAAATCCTGAGTGCTAACAGTCTCCAGATGTTGCATCCAGAAGCCAACAGCTCATCTTTATGGCCTATTCTCAATTCTAACTGCTTTCCCTTACATATCCTCTATTTTAAAAGAATCTCTTTAATTTAAACTTAAAGTATGTCAAACCTCCTGTCCTGCATTACAAGATGTAGGGAACATTCTTCCAAGTCCCATGGCTTAATAGGTAGGTAAGCAAATGCCCCTTCCCCTTCACCATGCTGTGTGAAAGATTTGTAAGGATAATTTAGTCTAACACTCCACAAGGGTTTGGAGTATTTGCCAATGGTTTTGTTTCCTGGAAGAGAATTGTAGGTTTTAGCATACAGCCTTGCATAAATTACTTATAATTAGTCTTTGGCATTTAAAGCCAGGCAGCTTTAGCCTGAACATGACCTTGAATAGCTTCCTGATATCTGTAATATTTCCAAAAAAAAAGTTTATATTAATATAGTGAGATGGTTTCGTTCTCAGGGATTTTGTATCTCCTTTAACTTTTGCAAGACATCACACTGGTCCGTTCCATTGATGACATTATGCTGATGGAACCAAGTGAGCACAAAGTAGCACCAATTCTAGACTTATTAGTAACTCATATGTGTGTCAGAAGGTGGAAAATACATCTGACAAAAAGTCAAGAGCCTTCTACCTTAGCGAAATTTCTAGCGGTTCAGTGGTATAGGGCTTGTCAAGTTACCCATCTAAGGTGAAAGATAAGTTGTTGCATATGACCCGCTAACAAACAAAAGAGAGGCACAATGCCTAGTGGGACTACTTGCATTTTGGAGGCAACTTACTCTTTAGTTGGGTAAGGAATTGGCAACATATTTCTTAGTTACTCTGACTCGTTTACTGAGTGACCTCAAAAGCTGCTAGTTTCGCATGTGGTTCAGAAATAGAAAAGGCTCTGCAACAGGTCCAGGCTGCTGTGCAATCTGCTCTGCCAATTGGGCTATATAATCCAGCAGATCCAACTGTTGGGAGTATCAGTGGCAGACAGGGATGCCATTTGTCACCGTTGGCAGGCCCCTAAACATAAATCACAGTGCAAGTCCTTAGCATTTTGGAGCAAAATTCTGCCATCCTCTGCAGATAACTACTTTTCTTCTGAGAAACAGTTCTTGGCCAGATGCTGGGCTTCAGTTGACACTGAGTGCTTAACCAAATGCCACCAAGTTACCAGGGACCTGTAGTTGCCCATGATGAACAGGGTGTTATCCAAACCACTAAGCCAAAAAGTAAGGCATGCACAACAAAACTCCATCATCAAATGGAAGTGCTATGTACACAATCAGGCCTGAGCAGGGTCTGAAGACACAAGTACCCATATCAAGTTATACGAAGAACTAGCCCAAATGCCCATGCTTCCCACTCCAGCTACACTACCTTCTCTCTCCCATCCTGCACCTATGGTTTCATGGAGAGTCCCTACGACTATTGGCAGAAGAAGATAAGACTGGGGCCTGGTTGATAGATGGTTCTGCACAATACACAAGCACTGCCTGAAAATGGACAGCTGTAACACAGCACCTCTTCCTGGAACATCTCTGAAGAACAGTGGGGAAGGGAAATCCTCTTAGTGGGCAGAACTTCCAGCATTACCTCTTTTCATGAGAGAAGAAATGGCCAGGCATGTTACTGGTATACAGTCAGGGACTTGGAAAGAACATGATTCAAAAGTTGGTGGCAAGGATATTTGTGAGAAAGATGTGGATAGACCTCTCAGAATGTACAAGAAATACGATGATATTTATGTCCCATTTCGATGCTTACCAAATGGTGACCTAAGCAGGGGAGGATTTTAATAATCTAATGAACAGAATGACACCTTCTGTGGATACCAGTCAGCCTTTTTCCCCAGCCACCTCGTCAATTTCTGATGAGCTAATGACCAGACTAGCCATGGTAGCAGGAAAGGAGGTTATGCATGGGCTTAGAAACATGGACTTCCACTCTTCAAGGCTGACCTAGCTACACCCACTTCTGAGTGCCCAATTTTCCAGCAGCAGAAGCCAACACTGAGTCTATGATATGGCACCATTCCCTGGGGGAGATCCACCAGCTACTTGGGATCACTTCCATTATGGAAGGCATAGCATTTTCTTCTTATAGGAATAGACACTGTGGATATGGTTTTGCCAACACTACACACAAATATGACAAAAATACCACTCACAGACTTACAGAATGCCTTATCCACCATCCTGCTATACCACTGAGCATTACTTCTGATCAAGGAACTCATATCACAGCAAAAGAAGTGTGGCAATGGGCCCATCCTCATGGAATCACTGCCCTTACCATGTTCTCCTCCATCCTGATGCAACTAGTTTAATAGAATAGTGGAATGGCCTTCTGAAGACTCAGCGATGGTGCCATCTAGGAGGCAATACCTTGCACAGCTGCTGTAAAGTTCTCCTGTAGGCTTCATATGCTACGGATCAATATCCAACATACAATACTGTTTTTCCCATACCCAAAATTCATAGATTCAAAATTCAAGGGATGGAAATGGGAGTGACATCACTCGCTATCACCCCTGGTGACCCTCTAGCAAAATGTTTGCTTCTTGTTCCTGTAAGTTTATGCTCCGCTGGCTGAGAGGTCTTCATTCCAGAGGAAGAATTTCTTCCCTAGGGGAAACAATGATCCATCGAACTGGAAGTTAGAACTGCTGACTGGCCCCTTTAGAATCCTCGTGCCTCTGAATCAACAGCAAAGAAGGGAATTACACTGCTGGATGGGCTAATTGATCCCAACTGCCAAGGGGAAATTGGACTGTTATGCTACTATAAAAGTAAATAAATCTATGTCTGTAATACAGGGAATCCCTTAGGGTATCTCAGTATCACCATTTCCTGTGATTCAGGCCAATGGAAAACTAAAACAATGGACTCCAGGCAGAACTACTAACGGCTGAGATCCTTCGATTGTGAAGGTTTGGATCATTCTACCAGGTAAAGAACCATTACCTGCTGAGATGTTTGCCAAAGACAAAGGGAATAAAGATTATGTAGTAGAGGCCTGTAATCCCGGCACTTTGGGAGGTCAGGGTGGGCAGATCACTTAAGGTCAGGAGCTTGTGACCAGCCTGGCCAAAAAATAAAGAAAAATACAAAAATTAGCCAGACATGGTGACACATGCCTGTAATCCCAGCTACTCAGGGAGGCTGAGGCAAGAGAATTGCTTGAAACCAGGAGGCAGACATTGCAGTGAGCCGAGATCACACCGTTGCACTCCAGCATGGGCGATAGAGCGAGACTCTGACTCAAAAAGAAAACAAAAAACAATATGTAGTAGAGGAAGAATGTTATAAATACCAGCTACAACCATATGATCAG
Organism: Macaca nemestrina; assembly: GCF_043159975.1. Taxonomy (NCBI): domain Eukaryota; kingdom Metazoa; phylum Chordata; class Mammalia; order Primates; family Cercopithecidae; genus Macaca; species Macaca nemestrina. The sequence continues at coordinate 81,224,438 of NC_092131.1, forward strand.
CTCTGTAAATGAGAACTATAATTTTTATGTATACTTTCTCCATATTTTGTTATACATATGTATGTGTGCATGTAAATAGTTTTGTTTTCTTCCCTTTCTTATTCCCATATGTAGTATAAGACACATGGACTTTATACCACAGTATTTAAGCTTTGTTGACTTGCATCATAGGGTTTTAGTTATGAGATATAAAGAAGAAGAGCAAAAATCACTCAAGGACTTTACTTCCTTTTCTAGGGGAGGTATCAGTGCTTTTTCAGTTGTACACAGTGTAGTTGTATCACGTTTAGTGGTTTTATGACCATATTATTGTCCTTACTTGAAGATTAAGTAAGGCTTAAGGAAAAGTATATTGGTGCCAAGTTGATAAGGGTTGTATGTGTGATGGCTAATTTTATATGTCAGCTTAACTGGGCCACAGGGTGCCCAAATATTTGGTTAAACATTATTTCTGGGTGTGTCTATGAGAGTGTTTGTGGATGAGATTAACATTTGAATCAGTAGAGTGAGTGAAGCAGATAGCCCTTTCCAATGTGAGTGGGCATCATCCCATTCACTGAAGGCCTGAATAAAATAAAAACCTAAGTAAGAAAGAATTTCTTCACCACATTAAGACACACTAAGAAGGTCACTGCTGACAAGCCAGGCAGAAAGCCTTCAGGAAGGAACCTAATCAGGCCACACCTTAAACTTGGACTTCTCAACCTGCAGAACTGTGAGAAACAAATTCCTTTAAAGCCATCAAATCTATGGTATTTTGTTCTGGCAGCATGAGCTGACTAATACAAAATACATAAATGTCATAAACAATAAACAAAAGAAAAATCCTTAGCAGATCAATCAAACTACACTTGGTTTTTTGTCGTTTTTCTTTGTTGGTCTGTCTTGCTGTGTTAAAAGTTACGTAAAGAATGGTGACCTCAGCAGGACAGAATCAGAATGCCAATGTTTTACCCCTAATCATTCCTTTACACGTATGGAGACCCAGGGTAATGGATTTGAAGAGACAGTGCTCTCCTTGGTTTCATGAAAAACAAACAAACAAATAAAAACACTTTTTCCAAATATTTAGACAACCATTTAATCTAATTTGCAATATATGGAGATAACCACAGAATTGTAGTTCTCATGGAGTAAAATAGAGGCTCTAGAAGTTCTAAAGTAGTGGAAGAGAAGATTAGGACCTTAAGTTAGAAGAGTGGATTTAAAAGATGACTAGTCAGGAATTCTATATGAGTATTCCAAAGGAAGCTTCATTTGGTGCCATTTATTTCTCACAATATTAGATAAGAGTTTAGGGCTCCTGAGCACTCTTCATCAAGAACCTTCCCTAAGGCAATATTGCAGAGTCTGAGCCTTAATCTCAGTCAATCTACTACTTCATTACTGCAGTAGGTAAGATAAGGCCCCCCACAAGGATGTTCATATATTAATCCTCAAAACCTGTGAATAAATTATTACATAGAAAACAGAAAATGAGGTTGCAGAAAGAATTGGATTTGCTCATCAGCTGACCTTAAAATAGGCAGGTTATACTGGATTGCCCAAATAGGCCCAAAATAATCCTATGAGTTCCTAAAAGTGAATGAAAGAATTAGAGGATCGAGAGATGGCAGTGCAAGAAGAACTCAGGCTGATGTTGCTGGTTTTGAAGAAAGAAGGGAATCATAAGCCCCCAAAAGCAGACGGACTCTGAAAACCAGGAAAAGGCATGGAAACCAAGTCTTCCCTGCACTCCTTCCAGAAAGGAATGCAGCCCCAACACAGCGTGAGATCTGTTTTAGACTTCTAATCCACAGAACAGTAACATAAGACTTTTGTGTTGTTTAAGCCATTACATTATGGTAATTTGTTAGAGCAGCAACAAAAAAATAATACAAGTACCAATGCCAAGTTTTTTTGTTTTTTGTTTTTTGTTTTTTCATTTTTGCTACCATGACAACTTCATGGAGAGTCCTTTTCCCAGAGCCACACAGCACAACTCATAGGACCAAAGGAAGTCCCTAGTCATTTAATAGAGTGATAGCCAGAAGACCCCATACTTGCACTTGGGTATGAAACTGAGCTCACTACACTATCACAGGGTAATCATAGTGAGAAAAGGACATCTCCAATTTTAAACGTCATATTTTGCTCTTGTCTCTCTACTACACAACATGCAAATCGCCTATATTTATACCTCTCTTATCCTTCTCTGCTTCATAATCGATGATCTACTGCCTCTCCATCTATCTATAAATGATGACTTGAAACGCTTTCTCTTCTACTTTCAGGGGCACTAGATTGATGTGATTACTCCTTTTCTTGACTGCATATTTAATTCTTCCCTCTGAAATGGAAACTTCCTATTTTGATGTTTAACCACAGTCAAGGCTTTTCTATCAGGAAACAATTAAAAAACAGAAAAAACCTTCCTTCTTTTCCCTATTCTATGTCTGCCTGGTACCTTGGTGGGAAAATGCTCATTAATAGAAGTACTGCTACTTCATGAGTTCATTTGTTATTTCCCCCTTTTCTTCATTTAAGCCAAACCTGGGGTCACAGCACTCTTTAAGGTGATCAATGACCTCTACGTCACAAAATCCAATGGACATTTTTAGAACAATTGTCATCATTGATCTCTCCTCAAACACTCTTTTTATTCAACTTTTTACAAAGAACTATGCTTTCTCTATTCAACAATGTTATCTTTCTCTGGATTCACCTAATTATTAATACACACACCACAGCTTTGTACTTACACAAGGAAGCATTGTCTGATTAAGTATAATCCTTACATGATATAGTTATCTAAATTGTATTTTAAAACGTGTGTTGTGATCAACTGATTAATGTCTATCTTACCTATGGAAATGTAACCTCCTGGATTGTCAAGGCCTATGCTTGTGTTTGCTGAGACCAATTAAATCATTGATGAGAATGCAAACATATTTGTTGAGTAAATGATAAACTTCAAAAGGAAAAAATACACACATAGAATAAAGAGTGACAAATCATTAACACTGGGTAGTAATACATGGTAAGAACAAGCTAAGTACTTTATGACTTATTTTATTTACTCTTTTAAATGACCCACTGAAAATAATAGTTCCATTATACGAATGACAAAACAGAGATTTGGAGAATATAAATACATTTTCTGAGGCCTCACAAGTAAAAACTGTCAAAATAAAGAATTTAATTTAGATATATTTAGCCCAAATCCATGTTACACGGTTCCATACTGATCATGTCTTTGTTTAAATTTCTGATAATGTGTTCATTATGGACTTTTGCATTGATTTTGACTTTTTATAACGCTGCACTAAACTATCATATCTCTTGATTTTTGCATTTTTGGTGACCCTTAAATATTGAATCCAAGATAATGCCTTGTTTGATTTACTTACCCCACCCTTGCCTGGTTGTACACAGTTTATGAAGAGTTTGGCCAAAATGTTTTTTCTCAAAGTAAGCTGTGCCTAGAATTAAGCGGTAGAAATCAGTGTTTCTGAGGGACGATTAGGAGAAATCAGTATTAGGAGAAATCTAAATCAGAAAGATGAGAGTAAATTTAATAACAGACTCCATTCCTCAGGAGGGTAATGACTTGTGATCTCAAATAGCAATGACAGGTCATTCTCCACCACAGACAAGGGCAGAAGAAGAGCAAGAAAGCTTCTCATTATTTTATATGCAGACCTAAAAGTATCTTTATGCCTGGGTCAAGAATCGCTTCCACCACACTCTGTTGGTCAAAGAAAGTCACAAGGCCAGCGCGGGTTAAAGAGAAGGGCTACGATACTCCATCTGTTGATAAGGGGATTTGCAAAGTTACCTGGCAAGGGGGGGATTCTTTCATGTAAGAGAACTTCTCTCATTTTTTTGCAAATAGTCTACGAAAACTAGCAACAGCTGTGAATGAAAATGCTAGTATCATCATACCGTAATTAGCACTGAGTGAATTAGTTATTCATTTGTAAATCTTTGGCCATATAGGCGGCAAAGAGCAGTGTGTTATGGTGTTATTTTGTCTGTTGAGGCCTAATAGTAAACCTCACTTTGTTAATTGTGGAAACTATATGCCACAGAATTCTAATCATCTTGAGGGAGAAGGGATATTTCTCAAATAAGAGATACTCCAGTTTTCTGTTTATTTGTTTGCTTGCTTTTGTCTTGTATTTTTTATTGTTGCTTTGGTTTTAATATACATTTTTCTGATAGAAGAAACATCTATAACCACTTCTAATGCCCTGTCTACCCATTTAACAGACTTAGGTCAAGCTATACTTGGAGACATGTGATCATCCCATTTGAGCACAAACTGTCCCAGGAAAGGCCAAGGGTTGGGCAGAAATCACTAGACACCAAGAAGAGCGAATCTGCTGAAGCTCTTTCTAGTAAAAGCACATTCTCTGACAAACAGTTAAACATGTCTCCAAGACTATGTAAAAAGGTTTTAGACCCACTTGAGAATAGACCAAACAGATGATCTGTCTTCAACCTCCTAGATAAGGACAGTTTTCCTGTCTACTCCAAAGTGAAGGAATGAATCAGGAAAACAAGTTCTAAGAGGTGTTTACTTCCTCAAATGACTTTTCATTATTAATGGAAATTGTTATTGGAAAACTTTCCCCCTCTATATTGCTTGTATTTCTGTTTAAATTCAAATTTGAGCCAGCAGCTAGGGAAATAAGATTATCTGAAGTATATGGCAAAAATCTCATGCTGAAGCCTGATTTATCTAGAAGTGCAAACTCGGAATTATACACCTCCCACTTACTCTAAATTGAACTGCCCACATCTTTGCGGGGCGGCCCACAAGGTGTCTAATGAGTTATATGCCAGCACTTATTTAACAAGAAAAGAAACCAAATAGAGCGTAACTGAAACCTGGGTACATTTTGTTTTTGTTTTGTTTCAGAGAGCTGTCAGATATTTCAGTCCAGTCTTAAAGTTGTTGCTTCCCTTTATTGCAAGCCGACCACAGAATTTTAGTTACCTCTTGCTACAAAAGGTTTCAGTTTCCAGGGTGGCAGGAAGAATGAAGATCGATGGTTGCTGGGTCTGGTTGGTCATACCAATTTGTACTGCAATCTAGGTGCTGCAATCTCTGAGATTTGAGTTTAAATGTGTGCCTTGCAGCTTTAGAAGAAAGATGTGGTCCGTATACAGCTGTAGATCAACACCGCCAGTTTATTCACAGAACGAGGCATCCATCAGGCTTGTGCACATGGCCGTTTCATGGGTGAGAGAAAAGAAAGGAAAAGAGAGGTGGGATGAGATAAGGCAAGAAAGGAGAGAAGGGAGGAAGGAAGGGAGACAGGGAGAGAAGAAGGAAGAAATAAATGGGAAAAGGGAGAAAGGCAGGGATATGTTCATGTTGGTTTTCTTAAAATAGCAAAGTTACAGCTAAATCTTTCAGATAAGGCATGGTTCATTCAGAGAAAAAAATTATCTATTTAACATAAAAATAACAATATTATTCAATAAATGCTGTGCTTAATAATTTTTAAGTAGCTAAGCTCTGATGCATACTAAATAATAAATGTGTCCAATATTTTTACTAGAACTATTTCCAATTAATCTAAATTGATTTTAAAAAATCTTGCCTTTGAGACATGTTCTTTCTGATTTGCAGCATACTGTACCCTCCAATACTGCAATTTTAAAATATTTGCGTTTGAGGGATTTCATACAATTTACAATTTAAATTTTTTATTTCTAAATAATCACATTAAATTTGAAATGCAGTCCAGGCCCCCATTCTTATTTTATAAATGTTACAAACAAGCATTACTCAGTGTAAGAATGTTCTCTAGACTTGCAATTTAGCCATGTTCTAACTTTCAATGATTTAGTTTCTTGCTTAGCCCATGCGGTAACTCATACAACATGCTACTTTACACATGTGATTGTTCTTTAATTGCTCGTTTTCTTGTCCCATAAAACCCTGAGGAAAAACGGTAAGAACATCTTTTCTTCATAGTGGAGAAAAGTATCTACAGCTCATTTTCCAAACACGAAGCTGGCCTTTTCTTGAAACATGTGCATATTTGAACTGGGGGTGACTATTGAGAGGAGAATGGAGTGGCAAGCCAGAATTTCCCCTGCTTAACAACAGCAAGAAAAAGTAATTTTGTTTGTTTGTTAGTTTCTACAAGACAAATATTGCAAAGAAAATATTCTCTTTTAGGTTGTTCATGAATCTAGGTTCAGTTAGTGAAACTGAATGCTAAAGTAATAAACTAAGATGATATTTTGGAAAGAAATAGTTATCTAAGATTTATTTTGTTTAAACAATAGGATAAGTTTGCATATACTATACAGGCTAATCATCTCCCAAACAACTTAAGACCACTGCCTTTGGCTCTATCATCCAGGTTAGATTGTTTTCAGATAGTAAACGCAAGTGGTCACAAGAGAGCTTAAAACCGTCATTGAATAGTTAAATAACTTTAATCCAGTTGAAAAATATCCTCCTTCTTCATTCAGTCCTGAAGAAGAAGAAAATTTAGGTTTATTCAGGTATCAATTAAATAATGATACTTTCAGATTCTATCACAATTCTATTTTCCATTCCAGAGATGAGGATAGTAAGGAACATATAGAAAGGGCATTTATTTTTGGTAAAGAGTCATGTTCAGTGTTCAATAATCAGTGATTCATGTTTAAGGAAACATCATAGTCATCAGCTTAGAAATATTTTCAATTGCCCATATGCTTCTCATTTAATCATTAGTCTGTACTTTCTGTCTCCAAAGAATCAGTTTAATCATATGATTTGATGATGCTAAGAGCTGTTTTAGGACCTTTAGCATCCCTAAATATGATAAAGAATATACATGTCCCATACATTTTAATTCAAACCATAACCAGCTAAACCATTAAGTATTAGGAATTACAACAGATTTCTGATTTTTCCAATAGATAAATTATCTATTTAACATAAAAATAACATTTTGATTTTGATTTTGTGTTAAATACAAAGCATGAAATAATTTTCTAAAATGATTTGATGTTCTTCTTTGTTATTTAAAAATAACATTTGATTTCTGTTTTAAATATAAAGCATGAAATAATTTTCGAAAATGATTTAATGTTCTTCTTTGCTGGGCCCTAACCACAACCTGTGCCAGTGTGACAATGTCTCAAACATTAACACTCCAGTAGTACCAGGACTTTAACATTTAATCTCTGTTTCTTTTACCTCCATCTCCTTGAATATTTTGGTTAGGAATTATTATAATAGAAACATTTGAATTACCTAATATAGTCTTTAAGCCACAGCCCAAATAAAGAAAAAAAAAAGGTTCCCCTGAGATGGAATTGTCAGCTTTGCTGAGCATTCAGAGTAGCTGAGTATATGGTGCTACTCGGAATTAACTCTTTGGTTTTCATTAAAGCATTATATTGAATAAGTTAAATATCTTTGTCCTTAATTTAAAATGGTAATGAGAAGCTGAAAATAAAAAGCCGTGCAATAAGGAATATCAGGGACATGCGTGTCAACATTAATAAAATGATTCTTTTTATCCTTGCTTTAACTTTGGCTTTATTCTTGTGGCCAAAAAAGAAACACTGCAATCGCGATGTAAAAAAGGAAGACTATAAATTGAAGCGTAATGATTTTAGAGATAAATGTATTAGTTTATGTATACTTGGTACTGAAATTGAGAATCTGTTAGAAAAACATATTTCCCAAATCTATAAAAAGACGTATTTAAGAATTCTAACTGAAACCATTTCTTTCTTGCAATTATTACAGGTATTATATGAGACATGCTTGAAACAAATCGTTTTCATCAAGAATTATCATTACCTGATACCTTTCTTAGAGAATTTTTACCATGGTATAATTTTACTATATGGTGAGTTATGGCTCATTCTATGTTAGAACATTATCTACTAATATAAAGTGGCTTATACTTACTGAAGCCTCCACATGAATGAGTGAAACGCATTACTTTCAAATATCCCTGAAAGATATAACAATCACCCCATGATGTATAGGAATATGTTGTCTTTAATATGATTACAAACATTATATGATTTTACATATTTTAGAGAAGTGTAATTAGAAAATAATGGTGTAATATATGACAGTAAAAATAGCTTATTTATAATTTGAGATGTCCGTTTCATCTGAGAAAAAACCTTTCAACTAAAACCATCGGGGGCTTAGAGTTGGGGCACAGGTAGGTGGATTGTATGGCCACAAGAGGGCAGCAGATGGTCTGAAACTAATGAACTGAGTTGCATGTGGAATGACCGCAGTTGTGAAGGTTTTTCAATAGAGAAAGAGTCGTTTCCAGCCTAAATGGGAAAAAGAAAGGAAGGGAGAAAGGCGGAAAAAAAGGAAGAAAGAGATCCAAGAAGGACAATAGAGGGAAACACAGGGATGTTTTAATAATTTTTTTAAAAAACAGGAATGTTGTGTGAGGCATGCTTCTGTGTGTGCACATCTGTGAGTGTGTGCACATCTGTGTGTGTACGTGTGTTTTACTAAGACTTCAGCTGCTCTGCTGCCCAACGCCAAAATACATGGAAATTCTAGTTCTGTCCAAATCTACCTCCAAAATGTGTAAATCTCCTCCCCGCCACACACAAAAAGAGCTTTTATCTATACAATTTATTTTTCTTGCATATCATCATTTTTTCTCTTCTGTGTAATTAGCCCTCCATTAAAACACTGATTTTGAAAATCAAGGTGAATAATCCACCTCAGGAACCAGAAAGTTCGCTTTTTAAAATTTTATGTTTGATTTTTTAAAATAATTTATAAACACTCTTTGCCAAAGATTATTCTTCTTTAGCTATAATCAAGATACCGCTAGAGAACACGAGGTCTGCATACTAATTAATTGCTCACTGTTCTTTCCAAGGAACACAAGAACACATACAAAATAACTGACTAGTTTGCTTCCCTTACACAATGAATCTACCATTAAACTACCCTTCTTTTTCTCATTTTTGCCAGAGTAATATTGAATTAGATTTCAATTGCATCCAGGCTTAAATGGATATATAGCATTAATGGAGACCCTTAAAGGGAGGAACCTTACTTTCATCCTTACATCTTCACACGTCTTCATTCAATAGGTGTTACATAAATGAATACTTGGGAGGTCACACAAGAAGCATCAGTCCTCATCCAGTGCAAAGTTTGGATTATGAATCTCAGAACAGGTCTACCTCTCCACTTCTTCTTACAATTATATCAGACATCCAGATCTCAATATAATTTGACATACTGTATATTTTCTCAGGTCTCAATTTTCTGGCCTTCGAAGTCCAAGAGAAGAAAGAGAAAACATGTTTTTAATATGTCTTAATTATACTGAGCAATATATACCAACAATTATACTGCTAAACAACGAGATGCATATGGGATATACTCAATTTGTACTGCTTCCTTGATCAGTTATTTGCAAAGCTTTAAAAAGGAATGAAAGTTTTTATGACAAAATGTGGTTGTATTCTCTCTCGTTTGCACCTGTTTTCTATCAGGTATTCTTGGCTATAAGCAAGAAAATGATCAAAGGTGGGACATCAAAGTGGTAAAAAGGTTTCATGAAGAAAATGTACAATACATGGAGCTATAAATAGCTCATAGATCACTGTGAGGGGAGAGTAATGCTTTGTTCAAGTTCAGAACACTTTCTAACTCTGGGGAAAATAATGAACATTTATTTTATGCCAGGTAGTCTTCTAAGTGCTTTATATCTATTACTCATTTTAGTCTTAAAAGCAACCCTATAATTTGATTTTATTATTACCATATCAATTTTATAGTTGAAGAAAATAAGACCAGAAGAGTCAAGTTACTTGCCTAAGGTCATATAACTAGAACATGAAAAGCCTTACTGCAAAACCAGCCTTTTGTAAATGTTACAGTCCCCCAGTTCAGAAGCATGGGGAGAACATACAAGCTGCTTTGAATATGGTAGTGGCTTATTTTCACCGCTTTTAATTAGGATAGAATTAGAAGTTTCGTAAAAATAACTAGTGGCTACTAGAATGAATGAATGAAAGTAATTGGTTAAGCCAGAGGAAAGGAGGGTTGCATGTCTCACAATGTCACTTGAGAACTTAGCTCACAAGTATCTAACATAATTTTCCAATCCTATTACACCTTCCATGTAGTTTTAAATTTTTCTATAATTTTTCTTCACAGTTTTGCCTTTGATGTATTTGCAGCCAAAATCCTAAAAGCAATGGAAAGATAACTGAACCAAGAGTCAGGATACACAAATTCTACTGCAAGGTTTTTCTCCTATAGACCCAGCTAGTCAAACCCTTTCTTTTTACATAATATTATCTATACGTGGCTTCGCAATATATAAAAATATGGGGTTGGGCAGTATGATCTCTTTTGGTTCTATTTAATTAAATAATTATAGTTCAGCTATGTGATTCTATCTTAGTTTCTTTTTTACTCATTCCTTTTGTCCTGTGGTATACCCTCGGAGAGAGAGCATGCTTGGTCATATAACCCAGCCCTCTGGTATGAGGATTCCAGAATTGTCTCCGTATCACAATTTCTAGCCCATCTAGGTGATCCAACTCTTTGGAAAATGCTTTTCTCATAGAAGAAATAAAACTTTTCATAATGATTTTGTGTCTGCATTGAGTGTCTGTGTGTGCCTGATTCTTGTTAGGTCAGTGAATTGGCCACTTTCTGTGAATAATGCTGACTTACTCTAAATTACCATGACTCCAAACTTCCAGGTCAAAGATCACTTTTCCTTCACTCTGGAATCCCATATTCAGTTAGATAATAAATCCAGCCACTTCTACCCTTAGATATATCTACATCTATATCTATGTTTTCTATATAACTATATATATATGTTTTACATATATTACATATATAACTATTTATATGTTATATATGTAACATATAGATAGACTGTGTGTGTGTGTGTGTATACATTTTTCCCCATCTCCTCTTTCTTATTACTGTTGTCATCATTATAGTGTAGACTCTTATTACTCTTCTGGGCTGTTAAATCTAATTGTAACTTATTTCCCATCCTTCAGACTCTCTCCTCTCTAATCCATCTTCCAGAGAGCTGTCAGAGAAATCTTTCTAAGTGTGACTCTGATCATGTTACTTCTCTCCTCAAAAATCTTCAGTAATGACCACTTTTTTTTTTTTTTTAACCAAATCAAATGTGAGCACATGACAATGTGATTAGGGCCCTCTGGACTATGACACATAGACAGCACACTTTGAAGTGACGAAATGGAATTCGAGAAAATCTGAGCCATGCCCTGGACTCCAAACAATTGTACTCCTCCTTTTCTTCATTTATAAAATGAGATCAGACCAGCTAATTTTGAGGTCACCCTCTAAAAACCAGTATTTCGTGATTGTATCTTTTCAACCCTAATCTCTGTTTCTCTGCACTCAGTGTCACCGACATAAACAACACTATTGGTCATTCCTAGGATATGGGCTATATTTCTAATCAGCATGCTTGTATTCACTCTGCCCTTTCCGTCTAAACTGTCATTTCTATTGAAAGTGTCCATCAAAAATCCTGCTCATCATTAGTATTAGGCTCAACTATAATCCAAAAGCTTTCTCTTCTGCCCTCAAAGCTCTTATGAAAATCATTGCATTCTCTATATTTCTGTTGCTGCTCCCCTACCTAGGTTAAGCATGAAGTGGTTCTACATCCTTTTATCTCACTAGGAGCTTGCTAATTACAGGTTTTTCATAAAGAGAATGATTTACTGAATTATGAGACATAAAAGTCAAACACTATAAAAGATTTGAATTTTTGATAAGCACATGAAATGAAATTAATGTTTTGATGAAGGTGCAGAAGAAAGCTTACCTGCCTCTCAAGTGATGACTCACTGAGACCTACAGTTCTGAAAGGATCCACACAGCTTACATTCATAGAAAGGAGGAACATTCCCACATGACTTGATCTCTTTCATCAAAAGAACTCCTCTGGAGCAAATAAAATCTCTAAATAGTGTAGAATGCAGCCATCAATGAGACATTGAAAAGAACGGATTTCTAAGAGTTGAGTTGACTTCTTAGAATATTAAAAAGAACTTACTTTTATGGAAATTCAATTTTAAAACTGAAAAAAGTAATAGTACTAATTTATGCACAATTATTTAATTAAAAAGTAAGAAATTGATACAGATATATTGTATTTTATTTATTTATGTATTTATTTTAGAGATAGAGTCTTACTCTGTCATTCAGGCTCAGCACAGCGGTGTGATCATAGCTCACTGCAGCCTCAAACTCCTGGACTTCAAAGATCCTCCTGCCTCAGCCTCCTGAGTAGCTGGGTCTATAGGCATGTGACATCATGCTCAGTTAATTTTTTTGTTTTAATTTCTTGTAGAGTTAGGGTCTTGCTCTGTTGCCCAGCCTGGCTCCAAATTCCTGAACTCAAGTGATCCTCCCATCAAATCTTCCAAAGTGCTAAGATTTCAGGCATGAGCCCCCGAACCCAGCCCAAACATATTATCTTTAAAGAACTTGGGTGAAACCAGATGTTTTGTCCTTGTTAGAGAGAAAAAAATGAATATGAAACAAAGCTATTTAGATATGTGGAGTAATAAATATGTTGAATAATAAATATGTCACCTTTTGTCTCCTAATGATAAAGATGACTAAGGACCATATGTTTCGGAAACAATGTCTTAAATCACGATTTGGGAAAAGTAACCAAAACACGTCTTGGAAACATATTATTTCCCACTTGCTTTCCATAAAAGAGTAAAAAGTGTAACAATAGAAAATAAAACAACTCATCATAAACAGAGCAAGAGAAGCTTCCCAACATTGTATTAAAATTGGTCATCTAGTTTTGAACAACAAAAAAAAGTTTGGTACAAAATACATAGACATACAGTACAAGATATTTTTATCAGAATATTTTCTTTTTTTTTTTTTTGCCTCTGGGGTTTCTCCTGCCTTCAAACCCTCTCGCAGCACTCTATCTTTCCTCCTTAGCCATAGCTTTCCATGATCCTCATGAACAAGGAGAGAAAAATGAAGAAAGAGGCCACTCTGACTTATCAAGTCTTCAGAAATTTTTCAAGTACGTGGTGCTTTCCAGAAGCATAGGAGCAGAATAAATATCTCAGTTCAAAGGAGTGAATTTGATAGTTTTATTAGAAAATAAAATAAAATTCTTTACCTAACAAATTGAACCTCCCTCCCCACAAAAAAAGGTTCAGATATATTAAATTGTATTTAAATAAAATTAGAATAAGTCTGATGCTTCTGCCCAGGTAGTTGTAGCAAAAGCATTCTAGGCAACTGAATGGTGTAGAAGAGCTTTGGGTTTTTTTTCTCCAGCTTGTGCTAGCCATCCTTAAATTCACTTATTTATCTTTCAATCAAATATATTTTTAAAACTCCAGATGTACCTGACCGGATTTTGTGCTATGCCTTGTAGATACATGGATATATAAGATACAGCCACATGTCCCCACCCTTTCTATCTAATTGCCTTATGTTCCTTGACAAGTCTAGATCTTTAGGATGCCAATAATGGCTTTTCTGTGAAAAATCAACCAGGACCAATTGGTCGAGATATGGATTTCAAATCAAATTTATTCACAATGTGTCACACAAAACCTACATCTCGACTTACATTAAACTTTGCTTATGTGGTTGTCAATTCACTTGAGTAAATTTAAAACAGAAATTGTTCTTATATGTAAAGTGGTATGGTATCAGTTGAGAGCAGACTATGATAAATTAAAGATATGTATTTTAAAATGTAGAACAACTCCTAGCAAAATAAAACAAACCTTGTTATTTACCAGATATGATAAATAAACCAATCAGAGAATCAGATTGGAATAATTAAAATGTCCTCAATATATAGAAAAAAAGGCAGAAAAACAACAGATGAGAAAAAAAATTAAATTAACCCGATGGTGGATATGAACCCAAATACATTTGCTAATAATAGCAAATGTAAATGATTTAAGCACCCCAAATAAAGGGGATATATTGACATACTGGATTGAAAAAGAAGCAACCGCTATTTGCTTTCTTTGAGAAACCCATTTCTAATACAAAGAAATAGATAGCTTAAAAGAATCTAAGCTATAAGTGTATAAGCACCCAGTAACAAATCTTCAAAATATTTAAAGCAAAATATGAAAGAACTGAAAGGAGAAATACAATCCACATTGTAGGTAGAGATTTCAACACTACTGAGAGAAAATAAATAATAATATGGAAGACGTGAACAGCACTGTCAACCAACTTGATCTAATTGACATGGAATACACCACCATCATCATCAGAATACATGTTCATTTCAACAGCACATGAAACATTTGCAAAGATATGTTTGACCATAAAACAAGTCTCAATAAATTTTTTAAAGATTTAAATTGTAAGAGTATATTTTCTGACCTAAATGAAATTAAATCAGATGTCAATAACAGATATATATTTTAAAAACTAAAAGTATTTGGAAATTTAAAAGCAAATTTAAATAACCAGTACTTCAAAGAAGATATTATAAATGAAATTAGAAAATACTTTGTACCAACTGAAAATGCAAATGCAAATATGTCAAAATGCATAGGATGATGCTAAAGTAATGTATAAGAAAACTTTCATTTTAACTTTAAATGCTTAAATTAGGAAAAAAGTCTAAGATCAAGTATCTAAGTTTTTATATGAATAAACCAAAAAGGAAGAAAAACTAGAACTCATGGTGAACAAAGTTAGAAAATACTAAAGATAAGAGAGAAAACAAATACCATAGAAAATAGACAAAGAATGGAAATCAATGAAACCTTTCAAAGACTAATAAATTTGGTAAATTTCTTGGTACATTTATCAAGAATGAGAGAGAGAGAAGACAAAATTAGTAATATTGGGAATAAAATATATAAACCTTACAAATATTAAAAAGATAATAGAAGAATGATAAAAAATCTGTATGTTGATAATTTTGAAAACTTAGATGAAGTGAATTAATTCCTTAAAAGACATCCTACCTACACTGTTTCAGAAAGAAATTGATAATTTGAGTATTTTTATATCTATTATCAAAATTGAGTTTTTAGTTAAAAACGATCCCACAAAGAAAATACAAAAAAAAAAAAAAAAAAGATGTTTTTACTAATGGGTTTCCTCAAACATTTAAGAAAGAATGCTAGTTGTTTACACATTCTACCAGAAAATTTAGGAGGAAAAATTATTCAGTTAATTTTTTAAAGAAAACATTACACTGATATGAAAACCAGGCAAAGACATTACAATAAAATAAAACTGCCCACCAATACCCTCATAAACATACTTGTTTAAAGTCTTCACAAAATATTAGAAAAGCCAAACCAGAAATGTATAAAAAGATTGTGTCTTGCAGTTTATTTTAAGTATATAAGGTTGGTTTAAGAGTAAAAAATATCATTAGAAAACTAATAAATATGTTTTTCCAGTTTGCAGAATACAAGGTCAATATGCAAAAATTATTTATGCTTCAATACTCTGAAAAAAAGTGGAAATCAAAATTAAAACAAGAACATAAAACATAGCATCTACAAAAACATATTTATGGGAAATTCGCATTTTGTAAGACATGTATACTGAAAACTATGAAATACTAAGAAAAAATTAAGAATCCAAATAATTGTTGATGAATCAGAGTATTCAATAATGTCAAAATATTTGTTTTCTCAAAATAGACCCCTAGACTATATTCAATTCCAATCAAAATTTAAGCATTTTTAAAAATAGAAAGTAATAAGCCACTCTAAAATTAATATGATAATGTAAAAAATAAGAAATAATTATAAGTTTTGTAAAAGAAGAAAAAAGATGAAAGAATTATACCATTTGATTTCAAGATTATTCTAAAGGTACAATAATCCAGACAATATGCTAGTTGCTTAAAGATAGAGATTAATGGAATAGAAGGAAAACTTCAAAAATAAACCTCCCAAAATATTTATGTGATTTTTGATAATGTCTGAAAGCAATAATATGGTAAAAAGATAGTGTTTTAAAAAAATAAATGGTGCAGAGATAACTAAATATCTATAAAGAAAAACAATTAAATCTTACCTCACACCACACACTTCAAATGGATTTAGATCTAAATATAGAAGCTAAGACTATAATACTTTGAGGGGAAAATAAGTGACTTTGGAGAAGGCAAATATTTCTTAGAGAGTTAATAAAAAGCAAAATCGTAAGAGAAACAATGAACAAATTGAGCTTCATCTATTTTTAAAAATTCTTTTTGAATGACACTACTAGAAGACTGTAAAGACATAACATTGACTAGGAGAAAGTATTTGCAATAAATGTCTCTAAAATTGAGCATGTATCCAAATATGTAAAGAAATCTTATGTTTCAACAAGACAAAAATATTTAAAATGGGCAAAATTGTGAACAGGAATTCATAAAACAAAATGCATAAGAGGCCAGTGTACACAGGAACAGATGCTCAATATTATTAATCCCCAAAGAAATGCAAATGTAGCCCATTAGAAGGGCTAAAATTTAAAAGATTGTCCATATTAAATGTTGGCTAGGATGTGAAACAACTGGAAATCTCACATGTTGTTAGTGAGAATGCAAAATGATACAGACACGTTAGAAAATAGCTTGGGAATTTCTAATAAAGTTAGCATATCCTTACCATATAAATGAGCAACTACAGCTTCAGGTATTCTCTCAAAGTAAATGAGAACATAAATCCAAAGATTTATACACGATTTTCATAGTAGCTTTATTCATAATAGCCAAAATCTGGAAACAGCCCAAAAGAATATCAATAAATAAATGGATAAGGAAATTGGGGTATATTTATAGGAATATTACTCAGCAATAAGAAGATGCAAGTTAGTAATACAGTGACGTGAATGAATCTTTAAAACATTAAACTGAGAGGAAAAAAAGACAGATACAAAAGAATGCATATGATGCTACTATCCATCTATGCATTTTATAGCTTGTAAATAAAACAAAGTTAAAATTGCATCTCTAAAATATGAGAGCAGAAATAACATAACATCAGATCTCTATTATACAATACAATATTGTTACTTTACTGTCCTCAAAGTTAGCACCTCTATGATCCATCTAAAATAAGTAGGCTACAGCTGATAGCAAGCCAGTTCAATTAATAAACAAATTGATTATGGATAAAAATTTCCCAAAAATATCTCAAACCTAAATGATGCTCAGGATGTCATTAAGCCCATATTGAGAACATATTTTACTCTTTTCTCTCAAAGAAAAGACTGTTCTCCTTAGTAGCCTTCAATCATTAAAAGGCCAGGGAGTTTCAGAGGTCCGATTCAACCAAGGTAGAATGAGCCGACAGCCAAGTTCTTTGTATGTTCAGTGATGCCCTTGACTGACACGAGGACCATTCTTCTGCCAGCATTTAATAAATGGTAAACTACAGAACACTAACCTCAATAATTGCAAGATAAAGTTGAGAAAGTTCAATTTTACTTGGAAGTAGAAAAAGTTATGTTTTCAATCGGCAAGTTGTAAGAATAAGAAAAAGAGGACAAATATGTTAACAGTTCACTGCTTCCTATCCCTTTTTTTCAAAAGCTTTGGCAAAAAGGAAAATTTACCACTAATTTTCTGAGCAGGAAAAAGACACAGCAAGAAAGTGGCTCATGAAGCAGAGACTCTCTGAGTGCCTTACACAGTTCATCTATGCACACAGATTTGGCCTCTAATGAAGCCATTTACATGCAGATGCAGGCCCGAGTGTGTGGACACCAGTCCCAAGTCTGGGAATTGTTGTTTCATCTAATCAAAAGAAATTTGCACATGAAAGCCACATCCGTGTTCATTAACCCCACAGCTCTCTCAATATTGCTTCTCTATTATTCCTAACAAAATTGAAAACCTTCATATGATTAGGTACCCCACTTCAGAGCTTTATTTTCTTCCCACCCCCAACCCAAGACTGCATCTGAATGTAAAACTGAATGTGGGTCTGTAAGACTGAATAATTTGTAAACACATTGACTGAAAACCAACCTCGAGCACCTTTTTCACATTGATTGGCTTACACGGACACATCCTTATTATCATCACTAAAATAATATTAAAAAATACTATTCAGTATGGAAATCCCAAGGCAATAAGTTTTATTGCCAACTTTATTTTCATGTGCAAACAAAATTAAAATCACAGATGGATCTGGTAGCAAAAACTACTAACACATTACATTGAAATACAAAGGCTATAAAATAGGAACTTGCAACAAGTCCTAAAAGCAAAATTTATGGTTATTGGTTGGTGCAAGTTCATCACACACTTAATTATGTTTCCTGTCAATGGTGGTGAATGTTAACTGCAGAACTTGTGCCAGTGATCCTGCTGCTTTGCCTTCTTATAGGGGACAAACAAGATAGAAAATATTTGCAGCCATTCATATTATCAAAGATGATCCTGAGGTTGGGCCTTTCAATGTATTTAATAAATGTATAGGAATAAACACACTGGAATTGCTTATTTTGCTGGCACCAGAAAATTGACTTTCTCTTTCCACAGAATTAAAGTGTAAGAGTAGCTTTGTTAATTCAATTCAGCAGTGACCTGCCAGGAACTCGGGGGCTTAGAGGCCAAGCAGATCTTCCTGCCCACTCAGTGTCTGGCCTTTTTGCTGAAGCTGCCAGCAATGCTCTTAATTAGCGCCAATTATGATTTTTTAAAAAAATGTGGACACCTGCATAATGTGAACTAGATGGGAAGTCCTACCACATTTTCTATCTTCTATCAAAGAGCTGTCAGGAGCTGACAAGTTTGGTTGTTATTGTTCTGTCAAGAATTCAGATTACTAGCCTAGAGGTATATTCTTTTATGTTGCATTTGTATTAATCTTCCAAATTATTTAGACATCTCTTCTTTTATTTTCTAAATCTTTATAGTTATTTTCAGAGCAAAACGCTGTTTATAGATCTTCTGTAAAACAAGCAAGCAAGCCACAATATGATACCAAGCTTTCATTGCATCAAATGACTCTAAAAATTATATAATTTAATTGTTTTAGTATTAACAAATTGGCTGTAACTGTGAAGCATCATAAGTCTTGCCATAGGAGGGTAAACTTTGGCTTAAAATGTCAACTATAATGGCACTCATTAAGGAAAGGCAAAGCTTTCAGCCCAGTGTTTTTGCAACGGTTTTCCATGGATATATCTCAAAGGCCCCTCCAGAGGCTTAAGACAAGAAGGTGGGAGTTGACCCTTCACTATGGGGTTCTACTTCTGTGTAACTAGAAACCTACAGAAGATAATTTTTAAAGAAAGTTTCTGAAGCTGAAATAATTTGAAATCATCGTTATATGCAGAAAAAGATAGGAGGAAAAACAAGAAGAAATTATCTATTATCACTTATGAAAGTAAATGGAAATGGAAAATGGCATTATCACATTTTCTAGTGGTAACAATTCCCTCATGGAATTCATTTTACTGCTCCAGTTGATGGTAGAGCAGTAAAACAACTGGTGGATTTCATTTTCAATTGTTGCTTAGTCTGTAAGAATGTTCAGCAAGTAGATTTGTAAAAACTTTGGAACAGCCCATCTGTTCATTTTAAAGAATGAAGAAATGGAAGATAATTAGGAAAAAAAGGGAAGGGAGATGAGATACTGCTAAGCATTCCTTGTTTCATATTTGTAAGTTGTAGCTTTAAATAAAATCCTTGTATTCTAGAACAGTTTTTAGTGTAGAGAAAATTCCAGAGAAATTGGTCAAGAAATAAAAAATACATATTGTATTACCGAGTCATTTCAGCTTTAAAACCTCTTGTAATTAAACATTTTATATGGATTCTCAGAATTCATAAATATGTAGAAGACTGCATTCAGTTATTCACTCATTCATTACCAATTATTAAGCAATAACTAAATGTTAGATGCTGCAGTTAGTTGTTCAAAACACATTCACTGGAAAAGACTACAATGCAGAGTGGTAAATTATTCGATAACAGTAGGCACAAAGTATTTAGGAATTTTCAGCTTAGAAATCATAGAAGTCTTTTTGATAAAATGATGCTTAAGGAATGAAAGTCAGTAAGTAGAGAAAGAGGAAAAGGGTAATTCAACTCAGGTGTATGGCTGAAAACATAGCTCATGCTTATGCATAAAAAGAAAGGAAATATTAAATATCAAGTCAATATCGCAGTATTAAAAATAATTTTCTTACATTATTGTTAAACTATGTACTATAGTGGAATGATAGCTATTCTACAAGAAAAGCACTGAAATGCTCAATATTGTCAAAGATTAAAAGTCATGCGTTATTTTTGAAGAAAAGGATGGCATCTGTCCAGTCTTATGTTGACTACAGGTATCTCTTCTGACGGATGTTTTACCAAGTGATAGCAAATAAAAAGTCTGAAGAGATATGAAGAGGATATCCTACAATGAACAGTAAATTAGCATCTTCATTGTTCTAAGCATAGATAAAAACTGAAACTATAGGATAGGAAGTCCTTGGGGTGAGGGGGAAGGCCAAGCTTCTCACAACAGTAGTCTATCATTTCCTGGTGTCCAGTCAACAGAAAACTAGTCTGAGCGATATTGCCTGAAAAATTGAGTTCTAGCCACAATTAATTTTAGGAGTCACTTTGTTCCAAAGCTTATTATCTGAAATCTACAGTGTATATAAAATAATTAGCATCACATAAAGTCTTTCTTTAAAGAAGAAATTTTCTCAATTTTATATAACTCAGTTTCCCAAAGTCATTTATTCCAGAATACATTGTTTATGTAACCCTCACACTAGTAATGTCCCATAGAACTGGAGAGTTTTTTTTTGGTTTTTGTTGTTGTTGTTGTTGTCGTTGTTGTTGTTGTTTTCCAGAACACTTTGTGAAATTCTTAATTATATCTCAGTTATTTTCCTGAAAAACCATTGTGCACATAGACTGTAGGTCGGTAGTAGAAGTCAGTTTCCAAATATTCACGGCTTCTCAGTGTTGCACCCAAATTTAAACAGTAGTGTTTAATCCAACTTGAACTCTGCAGTTACCAGGGAAGTACCTGAGCTTCTCCCATGTCCATCACCTTTTAATATTCTATTTCAATGACTTTTTTGCCACGTTTTTCAAAACATCACAATAGTTGACAACACTAACAATTGTCACCTTGAAATGTTGCCTTACTCTTTTTCTGCTTTCCTATGGCATTGAGAATTACTCTTCTCTTCCACCCACTGCCAATTAACCATTTCCCATTGGGTTATTTGCTGTTTATTATCCTTAATTTCTGAACTTAAATTATTCTCCAAGGCTCAGGTTTTGGCATTTGTTCTTTCTGCAATCCATTCTTTTCATTACGTAACTGATCATCTCTAATAGCTTAACATAATACTTGATGATACTTAAATGCATATTTTAGCTTCTGCTTTTTATTTTTTCACATAAGCTCCACCTCCATATTTTGGGCACCTGTCATCAGTTTAAAATTTAGCAATTCAATACTAAAATCATTATCTTTTTTATCACTCAAAAAACTGACTTTTGTTACAAACAAATTTGTAGGCTCGAAATTTTGAGAGTCTTTTCCTTCACACCTATGTCCACCTAAATATCAAATCCCAATCACATTTCCTTCACCCATCTCTTCCTTGAGTTCCAATATCTTCTCAATATAAGTTCTATAATATATGGCTCCTGCTTCCCTTCATCTCAACTCTATACGCTCACTGGGTGGCCTTCCTAAAATATAGAGCTCTTTATGACAATATCCTGTGGAAAATTGTTTCATGGTTATTTATTTTGTGAACAAAAACCCATGTGCTACAAGTTAATATATACCCTATGTATAAAGTTTATAAATCCAGAAAAGAACAAAGAAATGAATCACCCCAAATATCCCTCATCAAGTGATAACCAGAATTAATTTTTTTTTTTTTTTTTTTTTTTTGAGACGGAGTCTCGCTCTGTCGCCCAGGCTGGAGTGCAGTGGCGTGATCTCAGCTCACTGCAAGCTCCGCCTCCCACGTTTACGCCATTCTCCTGCCTCAGCCTCCCGAGTAGCTGGGACTACAGACGCCCACCACCTCACCTGGCTAGTTTTATTTATTTATTTATTTATTTATTTATTTATTTTCTTTTATTTATTTATTCTTCTTTTTTATTATTATACTTTAAGTTCTAGGGTACATGTGCATAACGTGCAGGTTTGTTACATATGTATACTTGTGCCATGTTGCTGTGCTGCACCCATCAACTCGTCATTTACATCAGGTATAACTCCCAGTGCAATCCCTCCCCCCTCCCCCCTCCCCATGATAGGCCCCGGTGTGTGATGTTCCCCTTCCCGAGTCCAAGTGATCTCATTGTTCAGTTCCCACCTATGAGTGAGAACATGCGGTGTTTGGTTTTCTGTTCTTGCGATAGTTTGCTGAGAATGATGGTTTCCAGCTGCATCCATGTCCCTACAAAGGACACAAACTCATCCTTTTTTATGGCTGCATAGTATTCCATGGTGTATATGTGCCACATTTTCTTAATCCAGTCTGTCACTGATGGACATTTGGGTTGATTCCAAGTCTTTGCTATTGTGAATAGTGCTGCAATAAACATACATGTGCATGTGTCTTTATAGCAGCATGATTTAGAATCCTTTGGGTATATACACAGTAATGGGATGGCTGGGTCATATGGTACATCTAGTTCTAGATCCTTGAGGAATCGCCTTACTGTTTTCCATAATGGTTGAACTAGTTTACAATCCCACCAACAGTGTAAAAGTGTTCCTATTTCTCCACATCCTCTCCAGCACCTGTTGTTTCCTGACTTTTTAATGATCGCCATTCTAACTGGTGTGAGATGGTATCTCATTGTGGTTTTGATTTGCATTTCTCTGATGGCCAGTGATGATGAGCATTTTTTCATGTGTCTGTTGGCTGTATGAATGTCTTCTTTTGAGAAATGTCTTGCAGATGACATGATTGTATATTTAGAAAACCCCATTGTACAGCCCAAAATCTTCTTAAGCTGATAAGCAACTTCAGCAAAGTCTCAGGATACAAAATTAATGTGCAAAAATCACAAGCATTCTTATACACCAGTAACAGACAAACAGAGAGCCAAATCAGGAATGAACTTCCATTCACAATTGCTTCAAAGAGAATAAAATACCTAGGAATCCAACTTACAAGGGATGTAAAGGACCTCTTCAAGGAGAACTACAAACCACTTCTCAATGAAATAAAAGAAGACACAAACAAATGGAAGAACTCTCCATGCTCATGGATAGGAAGAATCAATATCGTGAAAATGGCCATACTGCCCAAGGTAATTTATAGATTTAATGCCATCCCCATCAAGCTACCAATGAGTTTCTTCACAGAATTGGAAAAAACTGCTTTAAAGTTCATATGGAACCAAAAAAGAGCCCGCATCTCCAAGACAATCCTAAGTCAAAAGAACAAAGCTGGAGGCATCACGCTACCTGACTTCAAACTATACTACAAGGCTACAGTAACCAAAACAGCATGGTACTGGTACCAAAACAGAGATATAGACCAATGGAACAGAACAGAGTCCTCAGAAATAATACCACACATCTACAGCCATCTGATCTTTGACAAACCTGAGAGAAACAAGAAATGGGGAAAGGATTCCCTATTTAATAAATGGTGCTGGGAAAATTGGCTAGCCATAAGTAGAAAGCTGAAACTGGATCCTTTCCTTACTCCTTATACGAAAATTAATTCAAGATGGATTAGAGACTTAAATGTTAGACCTAATACCATAAAAACCCTAGAGGAAAACCTAGGTAGTACCATTCAGGACATAGGCATGGGCAAAGACTTCATGTCTAAAACACCAAAAGCAATGGCAGCAAAAGCCAAAATTGACAAATGGGATCTAATTAAACTAAAGAGCTTCTGCACAGCAAAAGAAACTACCATCAGAGTGAACAGGCAACCTACAGAATGGGAGAAAATTTTTGCAATCTACTCATCTGACAAAAGGCTAATATCCAGAACCTACAAAAAACTCAAACAAATTTACAAGAAAAAAACAAACAACCCCATCAAAAAGTGGGCAAAGGATATGAATAGTTTTTTGTATTTTTTAGTAGAGACGGGGTTTCACCGTGTTCGCCAGGATGGTCTCGATCTCCTGACCTTGTGATCTACCCGTCTCGGCCTCCCAAAGTGCTGGGATTACAGAATTGAGCCACCGTGCCTGGGCCATAATTAATATTTTTAATAGTACAAGTATCTGCTTTCAGCCTAATTTTCTAAAGAGTATTAAACTTTTATGTGATAAATAATTTTCTAAAACATAAGGTTTCATGAGCATTTCATGGTCCAGGATGTATTCTAATTCATTTAACTGTATCACTATTTTTGGATATTTAATTGAAATTCAGTTTCTCAATATTGTCAATAATATTGTAGAGCACTCATTTTTAAATCACTTCTGATTTTTTTCTGCTAGGATGAATTCCTAAAAGTGGCAATTTTGAGTCAAAGAGTTTAAAAATTTTCAGAAATATTGAGCCAATTTTTACTAGCATCAGCAGAATAAGGTTTCTCCTAAAAGGTCCCCAATTCTTTAGTCCTTGTTGTATAAATTTCTCAGCCTGACTTTCAAAAGTCAATCTAACCCTATTTCACACTGCTATACATATTTTATCAAGACCATCATGGTTCCCTGACTCTCACTTAAATACAACACACTCTTTCTTGTTCTCAGGCTTCAACTTATGTTATTCATTTTTTTTAGAATGATCTTTCTCTTCTAGCTATACAAACCATGCTCATTCTCTCAATGTCTTACTTATCTGACACATCCTCAATTGGCTTTTCTTCAGAAATCCCTTTCCCTTTTCTCTGGACTCGTATGTTGTCACCAGTTGTTTTGATTTTGATTGGAATTATTTATATAAAATATCCCTAAGTTTTAATTTAACTTTATCCTCCCTCTCTAAAATTAATAGTTACTTATAATTTTACAACATTTGGCTAAATATGCACATCTTACAATGCTTAGTGAATATATGTCAAATGAATAAAGAAGTAAAAGTTACTGAGATAGTAACTTAAACATTAATGAAACAGTCAGTTAATATTATATTTATTTTATTGACTAGTTCTTCCTTGACAGTGGAAATTTAGCAAGATCTTGCAAGAGGTCACCTTGAAAAGCTATTTTTGTAATATTTATTTTCTCAACTATCCTTTTCTTTGCCTTTGTATTTTAAGAAAAGTTGAAGTGATTAAATTACAATCAGATTTCACCCTACACCAACCTTAAAGTAAGTCATAGTGGGCACTCTAAAGTTTTCCCCCAAAATATGTTGTACTCTGAAACTGAGTACTCAGAAACAAGAGAAGAAATAAAAACAATGATGTATTCCTGGAAATTAGGAAGAGGATTTGTTTCATTGCAAAGCTTGGTAAAGTACCAGAATATCTTCCCGAAGATTCAGAATTTCATGACCATAATCAATCTTGACAATAACTTAACAATTAATGCTTACAACAAAATTAGAAAAAAAGGAATAGAATTTGATTTATAAGTACATTCGGGTTAGCAGCCACTAGAATATGGATGTAAGATTTGTTTTGACAGTTCCTTACAAGTTTGTGATACTTTGATAAAAATGCATATTATTGGCTCCTTCAATTTGGGTAACATTTGCCAGATCTTAGAATGATGCTGCTGACTAAACTTGTGATCTTGACTTTTTTATTACAATGAGATATTTTTAGATGATATTAAATTTCATTTAGTTGTACAAGACCTCAAGCTACCAATAAGAGAACACTAATTTACTCTGGGTCTTCTGTTACAGTAGAGTTTTAGGAAGCATTAAGCTTATATAATAATAGTTGTTAAGGGATTCCTCCTACCTCAAAATGATATTTCTGGCTCTATTATTTTTTTCAAAGTAACTTTGAAATAAATATTTCAGACCATACTCTGCCTCATGTTACATAAGTTTGGTTATATTAAATGTCTAACTATACAAAAATAATGAAAAGAATAAAAAATAATCATTTAAGATACAAAATACATTCCAACTTTTATCTCATCAGAGCATTTGTTTTCATTTTTTTTCTACTTATTTCTAAAATGCACTATGACTTTACAAATGGCTAAACACTTGGTTTATACTCTGAATGATTATCCATCAACATGAAGGGATCTGGAAGTACTTCTTCAATTTACAATTATTATTTATATTTAATAACTCAAAGGAAATAAGGAAAATCTAATCAACTCCACAAGGACAAAGAGAGGTTTCAACAAGTGAGTGACCTGATGTTAAAGAATCAGAGATGGTACTTAGCCTCTGACTTTTCCAACTTCTGCTGTACTCTTGTGAAAATGTACATCCTTCACTGATCTAAAGCAGGGTCATAAAATATAATAGAATTAGGAAATTGTCGATACAGATCATAAAATCTTTAATCTAAAACTCTTTAATGGAGTTCTAATTTTTCATATAGACATTTTAGTTAAGTCACAATTTTACATTTTTAATCTTTAATAATTTATCTACCAGTAACAGTTGAAGATAAAAACAAAATACTCAGGAGAGCTAAATTTCTGATTTACGTATTTGGAAGAGTACTAACAGTCTATGTCCCAAAGATTTTGCAATAATTTTTCACGTGTTATCTTTTTAACTCTGGAAATATCACTGTGACTTAGATTATCTGGTCTTCATTTTTATAGATGAGGACAGTCAAGCTTATGTAAGATAGTTCAGTAATGTCGCAAAGAGAAAAAAAAACAGTTAATAAGTCAAAATCTAAGGCAGTGATTTAACTATTAATTTTAGGAAAATAGAGAATTTGCACTTTAAAAGTATCATGGAAAACCAACTGTAAAAAAGAGAGAATGCCTGCTTTGTTTTTGATGATGGACAGGAATTCTTTAACATCTCACAGATAATCTGAATAGGCTATGATCCCAGGTCCAAGAACTGAATCCAACCAGCACCTGTGCATGACGCTGAGTCATCTATGTGATACTTCTTGCTGCCTTGAAAGAACCCCATGCCTAGAACAGAAAGTACTTTGAGGGAAAGAATGGCATTGACTTGACCTATTCCCCAGCTGCCTGGAGAGTAGTTCACACACGTCTAAGACTGTTTGCCTATCCAAAGGAAGCTTTAGATGAATTGCTCATTCATCATCCCAACGTCATTAATTCAGGGTTGATCTCTGTGAGAGTGCTCTATGACTCCTCAGTAATATAAAAAAAGGCTAAAGTTATACAAACAAGACAACTCTGTCCTCCAATCTATTGTGTAAGAAAACTTACAATGTCTTTCTGTCTCTTCCTAGGTTGCTATGATTCCCTGCTAATGAAAAGATGAATAAGGGCATATGTTAATGAGGAATCAAGTGCAAATTGAATGTAAATAAAAGGAGGAACTTCTACTCATGAAAAAAATATTTGAAAGTGATTTCTCTTCCTCTGCCTTTTCCTCAGAATTAAGTTCTCATATTATTTTCTTTATTCCTCTAACAGAGGTGTTGAGAAAATAAATCATTGATATTTAAGATAATTTATGTCTATGTGTATGTGAAATAAGAAGTAAAACTGTTTAAATTCTTAATATAAAAGTTGTTAATATCCTCATTTGCTGTTCAATATGTTTGACCAGTATTTTCACGTTTTTCATAATGAAAGACTGGTTTTCATGAATTTGTAAGTAGTCTTTTTTTTAACTTAGAAGCTACACAAGAAAAAAATAATCTGAAATTTTCTAATAAAAAAGATTTAAAACAATATGCTTTTTCTGTGAGTCTCTTAATGCGTGCATATCATTAATTCCAAGTGAAAAATTGACTTTTTGCAAAATTTTTGTTTGTATTTACCAAAAGATGTGGGAAAAAAGTTAATTTCTTCAGAAGGCTACATAATCTGCAACATAGCTATTCAATTCTTTAATTCTTTCCCCACAAGGTTTTTAGTAACATCACTCACAAATACCAATTTATATTGATTATTTCTATATTAATAATCAAACAGAGTGAATGCATTAATATGCAATGGAGATGTGCCACAAACTAGATTACAGGTATGTTAAGTCTCCTACAATTTGTTATTTATGAACAAATAATTAGGCAAACATCAACAGATGACAAATTTGGTATTTACTTTTTACCTGAAGTGTTCATAAATAACATTGAAAACAAATACATAGTAATGCCTAGAAATCTTACAGAATCACCTACAATTAATTCAGGATAACACAGAAAGTCAAAATCATGAGAAAGCATTTGTCAGTAGCTAACTAGTTTCCTATAATGCCAAAACTATGGCTTGTCAGACAGATAACCATCTCTGAATAATGTAGAAGAAATGAGCTGTACAGAGATGCTGCCTTTAACGACCAACATAACAGTCTGATAAACAATATATAGTGACTTCTGACTTACTCCTACCCTGTCTTTAATACCAGACCTCGGGGAACTGCTGGAGACCGCCATCTCAATAAAATTCTGCACATAATAAAATGTCCATTTTCTGGCTTGAGATTGGAGTTATGGTTGCCATAGTGATATACCTTGCTTTGCACTTCGTTGATACACAAAGGCTTTGCATTTCACTATGGCAAAAGATAGCAGCTTGTCACTTATGTGATCTACGTAGAGAAGTTAATTTCAGGAGTTTATACTGACAGCTCCTATTTTCTGAACCCAACTGTACAATCCTTCTAATAGGGTCAGTTTTCCAACACCACTTGCCTGTAGGTTTTGAATTATCCTCTTCTAAGACATGGTTTTTGTCTGGAAATTTGAGTACACTGGGAGTAGCCACAATTTAGCTCAGGCTCCATCCCTTTAAGCTTTCACTGTACGCACTGACCTCTTCCCATTCATGAGAGCCAGGCCTTCTTAATTAGTCACAAATGTTTATAACCCCTGGAAAATAAATTATTAGGAGTCCATATAAATAAAGGGTTGAATAATTACAATAAATGTAAAGTTCTTTGAGATCAAAAATTAGGATTTTTGTACTTGCCTACAATATTTTCAGAATACTAATAATATAAATGTTGATTTAAAAAACTAAAAACTTCATGAATGCTTCATTAAGCATTTTCCTTTGACTCCTATCTCTATATATCCTCAATTTACACTTCCTTATCTCTCCATTGTCACACCCACCCACCTTGCCCTTGTGCTACATAAAAATGACATTCATGCATTAGAACATTGCCTCACCATTTTCTCTTCCTTCCCTTGAGCCCTTTGACTGGCAAGCTCTACTCCTGCCTCTGGATTCAACTTCTGTGACACTTCCTCAAGGACTTCTTCCTTGTTCTACACCAGTCTCTCAGTTCTCCTCCATCCCTGAAAGATGAGCGTTCCCTTATACTTTCTCCAGTAGCAATCGGCACTTTTTGTATTTGTATTTTTATTATAATTTGTCTATTCATCCCTTTAATGTCTGTCTTCATCACTACACTGCAAACCACATGAAAACTAGAACTGCGCCTCCACAATAGGTCTCCTATAAATAATAAATGCTTGAGGTGATGAATATCCCAACAACCCTAATTTGATCATTACGTGTTGTATGCTTGTATGAAAATTTCACATACCCTAAATACATACAATTATTATGTATACAAAATAATTTCAAATAGTAATAATTAATTATCACTAAAGGAATGAGGAGATAAATTAATGAACTTATGAATGAATAAGTGAATGCCTTGAAGACAACAAAGAAACAATGAATGTCTTTGCTTTTGTTAGTGTATGTATTTGATTTGCTTCAATTGTAGCTTATCACTGCAAAAGCATATAAAAATAAACTTCAATTGTTTCCTAATATCAGACTGAATTTACTTATAAGAGAATCTTTTTTGTGTTATAACACTTATAATTGATAAGACAATATTATTTTCAGTTGACATTATGACCTAATTTAAAGATGAGCAATGAGTGTTGGAGTGTTGACTCAACACTCACTGCTCACTGCAAAAACCACTTGTATTTGGGGGCTCTAAGAAGAAACAAATCAAGCAAGTTCCCTGTCCTTCAGGTGCTTGCAATTTATTCTAAACCTCCCTGGAAAACACTACAGCCCTCCAAACAAAATAGACAAACATCAAAAAAAGCTTAAAGACAATGAGAAGGAAATATAATCATACATTTTTTTGTTGTTGGGTACATTTAAATAGAAACTTCCCAAGGACTCGTCTCTATCCCCCTGGGGCACTTTATTGTATGTCAGATATGGCTTGAGGTTATGCGGCAGAAAAAGGTATAATCTTTGCCCTTATGAAGCTCATATTCCAGTCAGGAACACAGACTGGAAGATAAATTGTTCTTATGCAACAGAGCCATGGCTCTCCCAGAACCTGGACAAAGGTCTGTGGGAGCCTAATTAGTGAATGGGCTAAACGACATTCTAAGACAGCAGTTTTATACAACAGACCACAAAGAGCTGGGTCTTCTTGAAAGATGAGTAAGCTATGTCAAGTGGACCAACAGGGAGAGGACATTATTAGGATAAGGAATTGCCTGGGAAAGGCAGGAACTCTTCATAGGATATGTTTTTAAATCAGCATGGCAGTCATGATTGAATCTTATTTTAATGAACAAAGTGTTATAACAGCAACTATCAAAGGATAAAGTAGAAAAAATCTACTTTCCAAAATTTCTCTTGGATTTCTATAACTGGTAATAATCCCATTTCTCACAATGCTAGATGTCTTCACCACAGAAGAATATTAATAGAGTGGTCATTGTAATAGACAAGCTGATACCAATACCAATACCAATTGCTTTTGGACATTGTTAAACTCACTCTTCTCCCCCAGTTAATTGCTTTAGAGCCAGCGACACTGCTGAAATGATGTATGTGTAAAACCATAAAAGAATATTTTCTCTGATTACTTACCTAGGAATCTATTGAATAGCCTACAAAGCCAAACAAGTTAAAATTTCCATTATATTGTGAGAACTTTGCAATTTGAAGAGATTGTCTATGTTTTAGGACACAGAAAGTGTGATTTAATATTCTCTTAGATTGAAGGATGACAGTTGGTCTTTATTAAATGTTGCCATCAGGGGAAATTTCCATTTGGAATGAAACTTAGTAGAATGTTCTCTTGGTCAGAAATGAAGGAAACTGGAGTTCGCATAACAATCACAAACAAAAACACTGTTTGATGTTCAGATATGCAGATTTTTGTCTCTGAATATTTGTGTATTTCTTAAAATTCTTGGAGACTGTCTGGATTGATTTGTTTCTGTGAATTTTACTCAAGATAGAATTTATGAACTTATATTTCTCTTGAAATAAAGCTGTTAATTTCATTTTAAAGCTACTTTTGGAATATTTAATTGTAAAAAGCATTTTAAAATAAATTGGGGTCATTTCTAATAATAAAACACAACATTCAGGCTGGGCACAGAGGCTCAAGCCTGTAATCTCAGCACTTTGAGAGGCCGAGGCAGGCGGATCACCTGCGGTCAGGAGTTCTAGACCAGCCTGGCCAACACAGTGAAACTCTGTTTCTCCTAAAAATACAAAAATTAGCCAGGTGTGGTGACGCATGTCTGTAGTCCCGGCTAGTAGGGAGGCTGAGGCAGGAGAATTGCTTGAAACCAGGAGATGGAGTTTGCAGTGGGCCAAGATAGTGCCACTGCACTCCAGCCTAGGTGACAAAGCAAGACTGTGTCTCAAAATAATAATAATAATGATAATAATAATGCATTTAAAAAATAAAAAAAAAAAACAACGTAACATTCACAGACAAGAAATTCTGCCCATCTGTCCACTGTTAATGACATTTATGGACATGTAATATCACAATATTGGGATGGGAGCAATTTAGACAATGGAGTGTCTTCTTTATCTTGGTTTAGAAGGAATTAAACAATAAGTGGTAATATTTTTATATCATGTTAGAAATTGCAAACATCACAGTAATTTTGGATCTGTCTCTACTTTCCAAGAAGATTTCCAAGTGTCAAATATTGCAATACTCATATTTTAATGTTTCATAGGTTTTCAGAAAAGATTTGCTAGGTTAATAATGTTTGCATTTCCAAAATAATAGCAATTTAACTCTAGTTCTCTGAGAAATGTTTAGATATTTCACGTATTTGTTTGTGGAGTTGGGCAGTTCAGACTAAAAACTTCACGTAGGCACCTCTAACATTCTGTAATTACCAACTAGATTCCTATCTTATTGTATCCACCCAATTATAATTGTGATTTGATGAAGGCCTTACTTAGAGAATATACTCAGTGTGTTTAGAGATCTTTTTTCCAGGGAGCTAAATGGACTTCTAAGAGCTAGTTTTATTTATATCTAAACATTTATTTCACCTGCTGACTTTCTTAGATGAATTACTGGAAAGCATACTTAGAAAAGAGATACACGAACTTAGTACTTACATACACTTGTGAGTGTGTAAAAAAAAATAGTATTGTTATTCTCACAGATTTCCCTCCATACAGTGCATGGACTATGCATGTAATTCAACCAGTTTCCCATATGGACATACAGAGAATAGTTTATAAATACATACATAGGTGAAGCATATATTCACATGGGCTCAATCTATTATTGTTGCAGTGAACTCCATAAGCATCACAGTTTTCATCTTCTTGTTTTCCCCCTAGAATAGCAAGATTTCATTGTATGCTGCTAGGAATCGTATTCCCAGTTGTGGCTGAGGGTAAACAAACGCAAAATAGGATCTCTAGGTCTCTTTATTGATGCTGCTCTGGGAGGAGGCAATGCATTAACAAGTGGAGGAAAAAGTTCAGAAGGAAGGGCACTAAATTCAATGCAATGAAAGGAGGGAAAGAGACCCTCAAAGGAAAATCACTTATTTTTCAAGCCTACCTGATAAACAAATTAATTTCCTTTTTCTTCTTCCAGGCTCCAAAATGCCTATGTAGAGGGTAGGGGTGATAGGATTGCATATCGGAGGGAAAAAAATGGCATCAGGGATAAGATAGAATTCTCTATAGTGGATGTCTGTAATTATTTAAGGTGACTACTTTTGAGAGAATTTAGGGTAGCTTGTTAAAGATAGCTTTCTGCTCAGAAAAATGATTCCACTTGGAATTTAAACTACTTGTTTAAATTTACCAGTGGAAAGAGACCCAGAAACAACTGGTACTTATATGCACTTCCCACATCAGTCCACATTGGCACTCTTTCTAGAGTTTGAAAATGTTAGTAGTAGGAAATTCTATGCAAAGCATTATTTGCTGTAAATATTGACACAGAAAATACACTTGTAACCAAATTAATAAAGCAGAAGTCTATGGATTATTAATGGAAACATGGAATTTTCGATAGTTGTTAAAGTGTTTGTTACAGGTAACTTGTTTTGTGCAAGCATTCTTCAATATCCTAATATGCATTTTGTTCACAACGTGTGACTATATATATAAACCATCCCCTTCTACCAGGAAGAGCGTTTCTGAAAACTAGATTATGGGATCATGCACACTGGATATACTTATTTTCCAGTTGCTCTATCTACATGATAGTTTTGAATATTGATGTGACTGATCTGTTGACACCTTCGTTATTTGGGAGACTTAAACTCACTACCCTGTAGCACTGTTGCCACCACAGGTGACTGCTCTTCCCTTTTGTTTACTTCACTACAATTAGTTTCTTACACAGTGGAAGCAAACGGGGAGATTTCCACTGTTGGTAAATAAAGGGCCGTGCATGAGTGCCTCTTAATAGCTTATTATCATGTGTAATCAAACTGAATAATTGCCAGAAAGGAGAGTTCCTGTGCACTGGCAGATGCCCGTTGGCTAAGCTCTGCTCCGGAATGTCACCACACAACAAAGCCCTGGATGGATAATGCATCAGCAGCACTGGGGCTCTAGGCATGTCACGCAGGTGGGGAGAAATCAGCGAGGTGAGGTAAATGTAAGTGTGCCAATGACACGGGAATGGTATTAGATGGATAGGGGGCAAGTGAAAAGACAAAGAAGCCAAGAAATTGAAGAAAACAACTTTCACCACTAAATGGAAATTACCTTGAATGCTGCATTGCACCAGTGACTTTGACAGCTGAAGCAGCAGCAAAGAGAACTTGACTAAGATATTGCCCGTGCTGTTTGCTTTGCAAGGGCCTAAGTGTGGTTGACTTTCGCCTGACAAGATCAATCACCGTTCATACAACACAATGAGCCAAATTCAAGAATGCTTTCTTGGAGGCATTCATAAAAAGATTGAAGAGCAGTAGGCTGTTTCTATGTCTGGATCCACAGGGACACAGAAATACATTTGCTAAATGGCCATTTGCCTATGAATTTTTTTACTTATTATATACAATTTCACTTTGTGAATGTTTACAATTATATGTATAGAATTAAACTTTGGAGGGCTTTATCAATCAGAAAATAAATTCACAGATTTTAGATCATCTGAAAGACACACTTGCTTCTCCCCATTTTAAACGAGATTTCAGAGTTAAGCCTCATTTTCTTGCTCTCTCTGTCTTTACTGTGTTCTCCTATGCAATATGGTATGAATATGGCAGATTTGCAAGCACTCGCTATTTGGCTTTTCAGTAGGTTAGCTTTGTCATACACATGTTCATGCTCACACACAAACACACACATACACATGCACACCAAGTCAGGTGAGCCTCATTACAGGCTGGCGTTCCTTGTGACAGACAAGTAACATCTGTGCTGCTTTGTCTGCAAACAGTGTGTCTGTTGGGGAATCTTATTCACAAATCCTTTAAAACACACAGCCTCCCCCTTCTTCTCTCTCTCCTCTTTTTGCACAAGATGTGAATATGAATTGAAATTCCAAATTAACTGTTCCAGATAAAGCTTAAGGTTTTCATTAATATTTAAATTGAACTATCAGACGTGATGTTGTGATATTTCATACCAACAGCTTGCACAGAGAGGTTTTTAAATATTAAGGTTTCATCATTTTAAAAGGAAAAGAGGAATTGTTCTTTTCTTTAAAACAGTGATACTGTTAAAACTAACCTGAGCTATGTAAGTAACAAGAAAAGCATGAAATTAGACAAATAAGCTTAGGGATCATCTCTGCCATTGCCCACCACTTTGAACACCAGAGCACTCTGCTCTATAACGTAGACTCATTCTGGCACTTTATTTTACTATTATTTTTTGTTCATTTTATTTATTTATTTATTTATTTATTTATTTTGAGATGGAGTCTCGCTCTGTCACCCAGGCTGGAATGCAATGGTGCAATCTCAGCTCACTGCAACCTCCACTTCCTGGGTTCAAGCAATTCTCCTGCCTCAGCCTCCCTAGCAGCTGGGATTACAGGCAACTGCCACCACGCCTGGTTAAAATTTTTTTTTGTATTTTTAGTAGAGACGGATTTCACCATGTTGGCCAGACTGGGCTCTAACTCCTGATCTCAAGTGATCCATCTGCCTCAGCCTCCCAAAGTGTTGAGAC
Source organism: Macaca nemestrina (assembly GCF_043159975.1). Lineage (NCBI taxonomy): Eukaryota > Metazoa > Chordata > Mammalia > Primates > Cercopithecidae > Macaca > Macaca nemestrina. Next base: position 81,259,837 of record NC_092131.1, read on the forward strand.
TACATGAGTGACCCACTGCCCCCGGCCATCTGGCACTTTACAGAGAAGAACTATAGTGGTTCAGCCAGCAGCTGTTTGTTTGGCTCTTTCCAGTACCTGACATGAAATATGCACTCAATAAATATCTATTTAATACTGAACAAATAGAAATGTGAGCTAGATGTTGTGGTAGACACAAACACACAATTAACAGCCTTCATCCTTGATCATATTAGAGTTTTGAAAAAATATCCTCGTGATTCCAAGAATAAAAATGGGAAGAATTTCTAGAACAGAAATAACAAGAATTAGATGATCCAGAATAGAAGGTTCATGTAAGGGGTAAGTAGAAGTCACAGTTGAAAACAGAAGTCTAGACCAAATCATGGGGCATCTTGAATGTTAGAACTTTGAACTTCTAATTGATTCCATGAGAAAGATGCCACTGAAAGATGTTTTGGCAAGAGAGTGATATGGAAATGAGTGTTTTGGAAAGATTAGCTTATCTATCCCAGAGTCATCTTAGTCTTTCTAGTGGAAAAATAGAAATGTTTAATAGAGGCAATTTCAAAATTTTCCAAGTGAGAAGCAACATGCCCTTAAAGCACTGGGACTATGGCCATGTTTCTTTGAACTATTGATCTTTTAATTGTTTTATAATGACTACATCAGACCTTGATATGCTCTTATGTCTAATTAACTGCTGCTTCTCTATCTTCTTTGCAAGCTCATCTTTCTTTGCCTGAATATTAAATGTTGGAGCATCTCCTACATGCTAGGGTTTAGACTCCCCTCTCGGCTGCACGCTCCTTTCCAAAGCTCTTTCTTAAGCTCCATTTTTTTTTTTTACATGCATGATTATCACATCTACCTACCACCAGATGACATAAAAAGTATATCTTTAGCCCAGCTATTGCTTCTGAGCACTTGGAGCTTATAGCCAACTGCTTAATTAAAATTTCCTCTTGGGCATCTTAAGAAAAATTACCACCAGTGGAGCCGCTAAACATGTATTTAATATTGTCTGTCTTCTCTGTGCAAAAATATAGGCTCTTTGCAGGAAAGAATATTTTTTTTTTTTTACTGCTGCATTCCCCTGTCTACAATAGGACCTGTCACATAGATGGTAGTTAAAAATATTTTTGAACGAAAAAATGACTGAATCTTTGGTCCAAGCTATGATCATCTATTATTTCCAGGGCATACCAAGTTAACAGACTAATTTACTCACTAACATTGTTTAGAATTACTGGCACTTTCTGATAGTAAAAAAAAAAAGTGATTGGCTTTTGATTACTTTTTCTTTTTAAATTTTCAACAAACAATGGACCCCTGTATTTCCCAGAATTAAGATGAACAGCTCCCACTGCCTTCCCCTTGGTAAATTCTTGATAATTTTTTCCTCATCGATTTCTGTCACCACTGAATTAGTTGATTTCCACTCACTGTTTAAAATTTCAAACTTCACACTGTGGTCATATGCACTTAAAAATATATATATATATATATATTCATGACAATGCCCTACTGAAAGCATCAAAAATACTTCCTATTTTTGTTACAATAAAACAGCATGATTATCACACATAACAAAGCTTTGCATGATCCAGCTCCTACTTACCTCTCTATCCCTCAGTGAGTAACAGTCTTCTGCTCATGAATGCTCTTAATCTCTCTGCTGCAGTCACACTGGCCTTGTTGCCTTAGGCTCTCATATTTGGCATGACCCTGCACTACTCAGAAGATTCCTGTTCTTCATGTCACTTAGTTCACTGCATTGTTCCCTTAGATCTAGGTATAGAGATGCTCTTTTCAGGGAAGACTTTTGTGATCACCTTGATTCAGTCGAGTGTTCTTTATAGGAATTAGAACTACAGCCCCTTGTTTGTATGTATCTAGTTTTGTTCACATTTACAAGTTATTAACAAATACTTACTAGATGTCACCCATGACTCATGCATGTACTAGAAACTTGCAGTAGAAAAGTCAACAATTGCAATTATTTACTGCTCTAGACAAAAGTAAAGGAGCCAGATAATAGGCAATATAACGTGTATTATAATGTTAAGTGATAAAGAAAAATAAAACAAGGTAAGTGGTTAGGGATAGAAGATAGTATTATTTCAGGTAAAGTGGTCAGGAAAATTATTTTTTAATTAGAGCTATTTGAAAAAAGAACAGAATAAAGTAAAGGAAAAAGTGTTACAACTACAGGTGGAGGAAAGAGCAAAGGCAAAGGACTTGAGGTAGTAGTATGCCTTATAGGATCAAAATCCAGCCAGCTCACCTCTGGGGCTTGAAGTGAGTGAGCACAGAGAAAGTGAGATGACAACAGACACAAAGGGCTTGAGATCTTATGGGATATTATAGGCCAAGAAAATAATTTGCAATTTGGATTTTATTCTGAGTGTGCTGGGTGGGTGTTTGAAAAGAGGAATGTAATAATTCAGTTTTAGTTTTCCAAGGTTCAGACGATCTAACATGTGGAGAAAAGTTACAGCAGTGAAAGAGCAGAAGCAAAGGGCCCAGTTAGCATGCTATTGCGCTAGCATGGACAGTATGGCTCCTGCCTGAACAAGGAGGATAATGATAAAGATGATAATATGTCAGTTAGCTTCTGAATAATTTCTGACAATAGAGCCAACAGAACTTACTGATCGTTTGGATGTGGGGTAAAAGAGGAAGAAAATAATCACAGATGACTCCCAGGTTTTGGGTCTGAGCAACTGGTTGAATGGTAGTATCATTTAGTAAAGTATGGGACATTGGGAGAAGGACAAATAGATGAAGATTTAGGTTTTGGACATGCTAATTTTGTGATAGCTATTGAACATTCGAGTAGAGATGTCAATGATGCAGTTGGCTAGATGAGCCAGAGTTCAAGTATTAGGACATTATTTATGTTGCTGATTTTAAAAGCATCAAAATTAACAGAATTTAAAGGAAAGCTATAATGCATTCATAATTATTTTAAAATAATGACTTACTTTATAACAGTCAAGGTAGGACCATACTATTTTTGACTTGGATATGTGCTACCATTAGAGAAAACCATGGCCATGAATATATTATACTATTCTACCCTCACATACTGATACAACTAAAGTAGGTGCTAAATACTGACTATTTTGTTTTTATTATCTTTTGATAGGCAGCATAAGAAAATGACAGCAACTTAGCCTTTGGTGCAACATAGCCCTAAAAAGAATTTAGAGAACACAATTTGATAAACTGTCTAAAACTAGAAAATCAGAAAAGATGAGAGAATATATGTAATAGAAAAAGTAGTGGACAGGGAGTTTGCATTTGTGTTCTGGCTTTCAAAAACATGTTGTATAACCTTAAGACAATACCCTCATTTCTCTGGCCTTCAATAAAATCTGCTCAGAAAAGCTGCACAATCTTAGTATCTTCTGACTTAAAAGGAAATTAGCCTCATTTTCTTGATCACTTCATTTTCAAAATGGCCTGTTTTTTTTAAATATGCAAGTTTACTTTATTTTAGTTGGCAATATTAATACCCATTTCAGAAACTCCTTTATCTGGACCATATATCATTAATGCAATATTTTTCTTGCATATCAACCTCCTTAGCTACATAGCAAGTAGAGAACCCTTAGCTTATATATGTTTTTACACCTTGGTTAGCCATTTCATGGGGACAAAAATTAACTCCAACCATAAATGACAATGTGTACGTAACCAAGGGTGCCAGGAGGGAGGAAATTCCTATCGTGATTAAAGAATAGTTCCATGAATATTTTCATCTGTATGGACTTAAAAAAAAACTTTTTGAAAATACTGTATCTGTGCTGCCATTTAATAATGAAAGAATAATCTAATTAAATTTTTAAAAGTACTTTTAGTATAGTCTCCCTTTAACTTGGTAGTCTAGAAATATTTGAGGACACTCATCTACAGGGAAAAGTTTCAAAATAAATATTAGGACTACAGGAGTTCTTATTTTCCATATTTAAGACCCTTTACTTTTCATAATGGGTACATATATTTTTTGAAAACTTAATATATATCTGCAGGGCAATGCTTCTACTTTTTAACTTTTATTTTTAAGTTCAGGAGCACATGTATAGGTTTGTTACATAGGTAAACTTGTGTCATAGAGGTTTGTTGCACAGATTATTTCAGGACTTCTTGACATACTGCTTTCTGGAGAAATAAATGCTCACATTTTGATAGTAGGAACTACATGACCATACAGTAAATAGATTTCTTTTTTTACTCTTTCTGAAACATAGTTAGAATATAAAGAAATTATATTTCACAGGAATCAGACTAATTTTTATTTAATAAATGCAAATGTATGACATTATTAAATAATATAGAACTTCTGAATAAAATAAAATTGTATACTATTATTACAATGGCTATTTACAGTCTAACTTACCTCCCTTTAATTTTTCTTAGTTTTCATAGAAAAAAGCTAAAGGCTTTCCATGAAATAACTCTTTCCTCTTTCTCAGAGAATATCTCGACTGACTCCTTTGCTGTGTTTTCCAGTACTTAGCTTCCCAATCTGTGTTCAACAGAACATTAATGCTCAAGATGTTTAATAGGTGCTCGATAGTAACAGCAATAATAATAAAGAAGTAAAAGGAGACCTTGTTGAAGGAAGGTGGAGAAATGTTGCATGATTCATTTAGAATATTAATGGCTCTGGAAAGTCACACAGAAAAAATAGTTGACTGAATGTGTTTAAACCAACAATTCCCATACTTATTGACCAGAGGCAATTTTTTAAATTACATGTAAACAATTCCCAGACCCATTCCCAGGCACCCTGTGTTGTATAGAAAACAAGTTTTATCATGATGATTAATATTATTATTTAAATTGATAGATAAAATTATATATATGTGTTGTGGATAGCATTATGTTTTAAAGTATATATACATTGTGGAATACAATTTTGAAAACAATCCCGGGTAGTTGACAAATACCTCTACTATATAGGAGTTTCTACATTGCATTCTATTAGACAATGACCTGTATAAGGGTAGGAACTTGTTTATTCTTATATTTCTAGATTCTTTAGTATGTCTAATTTACAGTGTTTACTAGTATTAAGTTGATTATGGTATCAATTATTTTATTTAATTGTATTTTTATATGTGGCATTTATATATAGAAATTCATTGATTTATTATCTTTATTCAAAACCATTTTTGGCCAAATCTCAACACATTTATTACATATGTTCATGCAGTGTTTTAGCCTGGTGTTACTTTCCATGTTAGATTGGCTTGTTAAAATCATATCCATCCTGCAAGATTTAGGTCAAATATTTTCTCTGTGAAAGTTTTCCTGATCCTTTCACTGATTTCCTTCTTCTTCTAATTTCTTACAGCACTAATCCTCACTGTATCTTGGTTCTCAGCAAATTTTCTACTTAATGGTTCACAGCATTGGTGGCTATGCCTCATCTTCCATATGCCTGATCCAGATTTGTAGCCATTCATGCACTTTTCTCTGTGTCTGTACAAACAAGGATTCAAAAATTACTTATTGAGAATATAAAGAAATAGTTATCCTAGTAAGATAGCATTGAATTGGGAAACATTTGCCATGTGGCTCTTAATCATGTAACAGAAAAAAAAAAAAATGTTTGAAAGCATTTATCCCAGTTGTTTGCAAACCTGACGAATTATCCAAACTGTGTTTTTTCGAAGTTACACATTGTAACACCCTATTGCAGACCTGAAGTTCAATCTCCAGGATGAATTTAGAACCCAGATTGCCCAGATTATGACTCCGTGGCTGCCATCTTTCCTGAAAACACAGTGACTTGTCAACCAGAGCTACTTACAGATTATTTGCTATAGAAGGCCAAGAGGAGTGGGGATAGCATGGTATTACTTTCAGTAGCTACTGTCCAACAGCATTAGAGCCACTGGGAAAGATGGTACAGTACAGACCAAGCAAAGCAGAATCTCTGGGGCAAAGTCCAGAAATCTGCATTTCTACTATATTGTCATTTATGGTTGGAGTTAAATGCCCACTAAAGTCTGAAACAAAGTGGAATATTAATAAGGATTTGAGATTTGGGATCAAAAAGACCTGTCTTTAAATCACCTGTTTACACATTTAATTGGCTATTCACTGTTAAGCAACAGTACAATAGAAATAGTAATACTTATTTCGCAGGGTTTTTATAACAGTTAAGCAGGATAGAATAAGTACAATGTGCCATGCAGACTCTAACAAACGTTTGGGACTTAATAAGTAATAGCTTCTCTTGTGGCATAATTGGTGGTGGTGGTGGTGAATACACAAGCAGAAGATCTGCCCCAGTCCGGAGTGTACTGTGGCTCATTATGCATTTTGTAACACCCATATTTACTCTATTTTCTTCCCATTGACCAATTCCCTGTGGATCTGTAAGATTCTATTTTGTATACATATGGTAGTTCACATAGCACAACTCTTTTGGACACTTTGTCTACATAGCAAAACCCAATAACTTCTATTATTATGAATACTTATGCTTCAAAATAAACATTTTAAAACGTTGACTTCATAAAAATTTTGATATGCAAAACATTTTACAAAGAAGTTTTATTTTCTGGTGGTTTTAACTATTAACCTACTTTTGCAACTAATAAAAATGGAGGTTGAGAAGTGTTGGCTATCTAAAGCTCACAAAGGAGGTACATATGTGGCAGAGCTGAGACTCCAAATCCTTCTATCATTACACCAAAGCAGTCTGCCAGAAACATTTTTTAAAAGTTAAATACTTACTAAATATATTTTTATTCAAACCCATTAAAGATTCATAATGCCTATAAAATAATTCTACATCAGAATATTGTATTAATACTGTTATAAGATTACAGTCTTATAGGAATAAGGAAAAATCTTCTGGCCCACAGATAACATGAAGAAACTGTTGTGTACATAAATACTGGATATATTTCATCTGTGAATAGGTAGACCATTTTTGTAGTTCAAATATCCAATCATATTAAAACATACACAATGCGCAAATTCCCTTTCCCGTTGAACTCTTGGCTCTATCCACACAGTTGCCTTTCCTGATGATGGCCATACATTTTACAGCTCCATGTGACTCTCACCTCCAAAAGTTATAACCATATGCAGAAACCCGGGCCCACCTACCTCCAAAAGCTAGCCACTATTGTAAATATTAGGGTTTCTTTATGCTTGTGCAATTAAATGCAACATATATTATTAGTTTCCCTCATTTTACATAAAATACATGATATAATCTCTATTATTAAAAATCATGTGGTTTTCTTCTGTTTTTATCCACATGACAGCATGTTTTGGCAATCATTTCATAGATGTATATACAGACTATCTTATTTTCAGGCTATTATTTTACCTTGATACAACAAATTTCTTTGAACCGCATTCTATTAATGGATTTTTTTCAATCTTTTGCTATTACAGGCTGAATCATATGAAACTGCCAACATTCAACGATTTTTGATTCACATCAATGTCAATTTTATATAGCTCAATCTAATATAAGCAATGCTGGAATAAATTACCTTATATATTTGCAATTTTGCACAGACGTAAGTATAATTCCAGTGTAAATTCCCAGAAAGGAGTAAAAGTACTAGGTCAAAGAATGTGGGTGCGTAGTTTTAATATATTTTGTCAATATACCCACCACAAAGATTACACAAATTTACATTCTCAGTAGCGTATATGAGTACCTATCTCCCTATAGATATTCCTTCAGAGTATCGTGAAACTCCAGAAAATTTGCTGAAGTAATTATTTTAATTTACTTTTTTCTTACCATAAATGACTTGGAGTATCTCCTTGTGTATGTGAACCAGTTTTCATGTCCTCCATGGTGAGCTCTATTTTCAAAATCTTTTCTCTTTTGCTTTCTATTGTATTTTGGGGGCTTTCCTTATTGATTTTCAGATTTTTTTTTTTTCTATTAAAGAGATTCGCACAGTCTGTGGTAGGAGAGGTAAATATTTCTCCTCAGCTTGTTTGTCCTTTGACTTTTGGTACTTTTTTTCTCTCTCTCTTATTGAACAATCTTTCATGTCCTTTGCTTTGAGTCCAATTCTGAAATTTCTTTTCCCTCCACGTTAATTATCCCATGTTTTCTCCTAGCACTTCTATAGTTTATTACTTACATTTAAATATTTTACTTACTTGAAATACATCCTAATAAGCATTGTGACATTAGTCCAAATAAATTATTTTAGACATCTTTTCTGTTCTCCTAATACCACTTACTAAATAGTTCATCTTGTCTCCAGTTGATTTTAGATGCTTACTTTAACATGAACTTAATCTGCATATGTATTTGTCTATTTCTGGAATATCTACTCGTTTTCTTGATATACCTCTCTATTCTCACACTATTATCACACCATTTTAATTTTCAATACTTTATAATATATATAAATATCTGTTAGACTGGTTCTTTCTCATGCTCCTCCTTGTCAGACTGTTTCTGGCTATATTACATGTATATTTTTAAGTTCTCTGTATTTTTTAAAAATTGAATATATAGTTTAAAACTAGGTAATACATTTATATGTTAATCTTTAAAAAATGCATTAATTGCTGTGGCTCCTATTCCCAATTATTTCCCCATCTTCATAGTAACTATTTCTGTAAGTTTTTGTACCATTCTAGAATTTATGTATGTCTATACAATAAAATTAGTGTAATTTATCCCTTCCATTTTATACATAGTAGTATACTACACATTCTGTTCTATACCTTTTACAAAGAATCTTTATTCAAATAAAATATTATGGAACTAAAAAATATATATGTACCATGCAATTAAAATAGCTAATGTCCATTCTCATTTAGAGTATAATCTAAACATACTTATATTTACATAATTGCTGTTTATTAAGAGGATGATAAGCACATATGATGCCACCACTAACTGCAATCTGAAATTTCTCAGTTGTATTCTTGATCATCACCATTAGATAGCATGAATCACACTTATAAGTCTTCAGAAAATTCAAGGCACAATGGTACTTGTCTTCTTTACGGACCATGCTACCTGATGTAATTTGAGACCCTTTAGAAAACTTTCTCTGTTGTTTCTTTGGGACTTAAAGTTGCTTCAAATTTCCTCTGTAGAGACCCACCATTCTAGAGTGATGCCTATTATCACCTGTACAAGTATGCCTGAGATTAGGGAATGTTCCACTTAAAAAGTATATGACTATTGTGAAAAAACTTGATACCATACTGGACTAAGCATCAGAATTCCTGGGCTTTGATTCTAATGCTGCCAGATATTATTGGCATGATCCTGAGCAGGTCATTTAACATCTTTAAGCTCAGACTCATCTTTAAATTGTCTCACCTGTCATATAGTTTTTACTAGGACCAAACATATATATACAAACACCTTGTAAATTGGAAGTATAATAAAAATGTAGGGAATAATTATAAACATCATTTTTTATAGAGATCCAAATGGAAAAAGAATGAAGGGTATTGGCCATTGAAGAAAGAGGTAGCAGAGTCACCAAGTAGAAAAAGTCAGAAAATATCAGAAAACAAATGTCACAATTTTACTGAGGGCCACTCAGAGCAGTAGCTTATCTTCACCTCCTTGGCTTCTTCCCGATGCCAGTGTCAAAGCTCTTGCCACTGTCCTCAACTGCAAGGTGAGCAGTGAAGAAGAAAATCCACAGGGAACAGTCCATCAAAGAGGCAGATCAAGTTCCTTGATGGATGAACATATTAAGGAAGTGCATACTTTAAATAATAATGATTTAATATTAACTGTACGAAAACTAAGAGCAAACATAAATGCTTTCTACATGACAAGCACAGTCTGAGCACTTTACTCTCATTAACTTGTTTAATCCTGATAACAATCATCTGAGTTAGATAATAATGAAGAAACTAAGGCATGAAAAGATTAAGTAAATGACACAGTCACACAGTTTTAAGTGTTGAACCTGGGATTAAAATCCAGTCATTCTTCTCACTTTAATCATTGATTATCTAAAATGTTTCTGACTATTATTGTTTATTTTGTGTTTTTCCCAGTTCCCTGTGGAATTTTTCTTCCATTTAAATCTTGTAGTTAAAATAGTATAATTCTCCATTATATTGAAATTCTAGTCAATAACCTTATGTTGCTGAATATTGATTAACCTACTCAAAGAATCACAAATATCATATGCGTTCGGTCATATGCTTAACAACAGAAAAATATTTGTATCCTGCTGGTGATGGATATGTAAATTGGGAAAGGGGAAGTAGGAATTAATGGTGAACTGATAATCACTGTGTTTTGTGGAGAAGTGCAAATGAGCTCCTTAAAAAATACTCTATTTATTCTGTATTATCTATAGAATCAGGAACCAGGGCTGATGCATGACATCTTGTGTATATAAACCTTTCAAATCTATCTGCAGAGGACACTTGAGGTAGACATTTTTTTTTTTTGATGCTCATATTCTAAATGTTGTTTCTATATTTGGAAAATCCTCCATTTGAGCATTCCTGGTGGGAGGTATAGCCCACCTCTCACCCTAAAATCTGAAAGAGGCAGATATTTATTTATGTAGCCTATCTTCTGCCCAGGGAGGGTGTCTTTGACTCCTCTTATCAGACAAGTCTGCTCCAGACTTTAAATGAGAGCTAAGAAATCTGTCCTCCCTCCATGGTCCTTGTAACTGGTCTCTGAGTAACAAGAATACGTGGTAAAAGTGGTATTCATTTTCTCGTATTAGATGTGTTGAAAGGTAAGCTTCAACAAATAATGGTCAACCGTAGTGGCATAAGATGTTCTCATAGTGCCAGTTCTGCTTCGTTATTTTTGGCTTTGTTCTTGACTCTGTCATCTCAGAACTGGTTTTGTAGCCTGGCAATCAATACTTGAAATAACCCAAAGGGAATGTAATAAGTTATTTTTCTGCCTAAATCAGATAGAATTTAATACTTTTGTCTGCAGTAAGCATCTGACAAACACAGAACCCACTAAATAGGAAGGAGAAGTGAACATCCACATTCATTCATTCATTCATTTACTAAACATTTATTAAGGACCTATCTTGAGCCAGATACCAAACTAGTTTCTAGGGCTATGAAGGTATCAAACCATTATCTCTATTCTCTTCTCCAGACTCACACGTTGTGTCTGGCATCAAGCAAAAGATCTCATAAACCCAGCCTCCATCGGTTCTCTATAATATCAAATTCTTACCACTCCAAAAATGATTCTGGGTTAAGGTTTTGTATATCCAAGCAGCTGTAGTCACTGTATTACACTGTAAGCTATCCCAAACAGCGACTGCATTCAATCTCCTTGATAGTAATTAGTTTGGTGGATCTATCATTGTTATCTTAGAAACAAAAATTAAGAAAACAACTTTGGAGACATAATTCACCTACTCCTTTTTCCACCAAAAAGAACCCACATTTACCCCTTTGTTTATCTTGTCTACATCCATCCCAGGCAAGTGAACTTGTTTTGCCATATTTCTCTGAACTTCATAGAATGACGTGGGCAACAGTATATATTTTTTCCTATCCTTCTCTCTCTTCCCAAAGTTATCTCTCACTCTAGTAAATTTTACTTTGATTGAGTGGTTAGACTTTTCCTTAACAAGGTCGATTTATAGTGATTTTGTTGAGATATTCTTCTTACCCCTTCTAAAATCCTGGATGCATTCATACGTACAACCACTGAAAAATATTATACCTTAGAAGTTATAATCCTTTGGTAAAAGCGTTGTCAAATGAAAAACATGTAGGAATGAGCTTCAAAGATGGGCCACATTATCATAAAACGTATTTGGTTTTTGGGTTGTTGTTTTGTCTTTTCTGGAGCCTAAATAACAACTGCAAAAGAAACTTTCCTGTGTATATAGAACCCTTCTGTTTTGGAATAATAGAAAATTCCTTGAGTATAGTGTATACATACCAAGGATGTTTAGTGTCTTAAGAAACCCAAGAGCAGGGATGCAGCTGAATCTTAAAAATGCATTAAAATCAGGGTTGAGAGTGCTGTAAAACCTTCTATTTCTAGTCTCTGATTCTTTCCATCGATGTACTGTATTCTTCCACTGAATTTGGGCAGGCTTTTTCCAATTCCTAAACCATCTGAAATAAAATGTTTCCCGGCAACATTTCCCAGGTCTCTACTCCTCTGCTCAAAAAGAGTATTCAGAAAGAGACGGAATTTGTTATCCTGTATTATCTGTCCTCAGGGAAGAAGTTAAACGAACTCAGTATGAGTACACTGATAACCTTCAGAAAAGTATTTAACTCTGTCTCGGTGCAGGTTTATGCTGTGTGACCACCACCACCTCCACAACTCTTCATTACACGGGGTCTTCTCACATTGACCATCCCTATTCAGGTATTACAGTATCTCTTCAGGTAAACATTCCTACATCCACCTCCCACTGGGCTGAGTGAGGTGCCCCTACAACTGGTTATCACAGTAAATTATGCATCTTTGTGTTATTAATATCATATTGTATAGATGAAGAAGGTTCTAAAGGAACTTCCTAGACAAAGGATGTGGAACGGGTGGAGAAAGGGTGGCCAGACAAACAAATTTGCTGAGCACCATACTATACAATGAAGCATTTGGACACTTTTGTTTGTTTCTGTGTCTGTTTTATTATGTTTTGCCTTGCTTTTGGTCTTCAAAAGAGATTTGACACAACAATACAAATAACTCAAAATATTTCCATCATTAGAATAAGGAAAACATTTAAAAATGTATTTAAAATATGTGCTGAAGTCAAATTTTATATGTACACACACACATACACTCACTTATACTCATAAATACACAGATTCCAAAAGTGTAAAGCCAGAAATTACCCTGGGAATATAACCTTTGAAGATATAGGAACATAATGGGTTTTATGCAATGTAAATGCTGTAAATATAAACCCTGCTGCTGAAACAAAAATACTTATCTTACTAATGGTTAGACGTGTTTATCAATTACTAAAAAATTCTCATCTGTCAAATACAGTTTTAGGATTTTGAGATTAAAACAAAACATGAAGATTATCTTATATTCTATTCATGGACTCAACTTCATTCATATTGGCTAAATTTGATCCAGAGAGACTGTTCAGTTAGCAAATTTTACTATGTTTTATCAGTAAAATCTCTTAGTTCTTTCTACTCCAGAAAAAAAACTATTGGTAATATCATACTTACGAGAGTTCAAAGAATGATCATATAAGGAACAAATAATTATATTCAATGTTATGTGAGAAATAAGTACAAAGTATTGCATGTCATGGTGAATAATGTATGTAAACACCCTTTTAACTCCTTCTGTGCCTTAACTCACGCTAATAATTTGCTGTATCTTTCTACTTACTTCATGGATTGGACTGTCTCAATATTTCTCAATAAAACTCCTTCCCACAACTTCATTTGCTCTCATCTAGATTATTATAACCCTTAAGGCTTCTCCAGATTCTGGACTCACAGTCCTACAATCTGTCACCATACAGATACCAAGAGATCTCATATATGACCATACCAAAGCCTTCATTATGTCTAATGATAACTCGCAACTACTATTTCAGTTAAATATGAATTTCTCAACATAAGTATAGGACCTTCATCATCTGGCTTCTACCTGCATCTCTAATTTCATTCTCATCATGTTCCAATACCGAACGATGTGATTTCTCTGAACAGTCTTTGTTCTTACATCCCTTCGAATTTCAAGATTTCCCTGGGCCCAAAGTTCTATAGAAGATGCTCTTCCCCATAGCTCATAGTCACCACTGCAATTCTTCATTACATGACAATTTTCTCTGTTGACAATTCTGATATTATAGTGCCTCTTCTGGGGACTCTTCCCAAGATTCCCATCTTCCTAAGTTGAGTGAGGGTTTCTCCACTGTTTCCCATAGTATCCTGTGCTTTTGTGTTCCATTGTATTTATTGTATTTAATACACTCCATTGTTACGGGTTATGGGTTCTTAAAAAGTCTGTCTTTGCCACTAAGCTATTATTATATGACATACTGTTTTGCTTTATCACCTTAGATCTTTTCAGAATTTATAAATATGTATATGTAAAAGAACCTACCCTAACCTCATTCATGTTTTTACCTCAGACTAAAATAGAGTTTCTAAGAAATACTGGGACACAGTTTTTGCTCCTTTCTTCCACTGTCTAATCTCTCCACCTCATCACTTACCTCACCTCTACCCTCTACCCACCACCTCAAATGGAAGAGCCATGGGGTAATCTGATTAGAGCATTAGGAAGAGGGCTTGAGCGTGGATGGATACCACAGCCACTCATAGATCCTGCCTTCCTGTAAGTAACATACCATCCCTTTTTCCCCTAGTTCATACCCACAGGGAGAAGTGCTGCCCCTCGAAGAGATGAGGTTGAATTGCTAAGTTTCTCATGTGCAATGATACAAGAAAAGTAAATTCAGAGCTAAACCCAATTTAGCTTTAAATCCAAGCGATATGCCCATTTCACTGATAATAATGTTAATAGTTCATTCTGTATTTGGCTCTTAAGCTCATGTCTCAATTGGGTTAAAATTCAGAGGAAGCAGATGTGAATAATTAGTCCCTTTAGAGACTTTCAAAGGAACATTAGGGTTAACACTTAAGGTTACAGTTGAAAATAACCTTTAAAGGAGGAAAATATAACTAGAGAAACACAAATAAGAATGAAATTATTTTAAAAGTTGTCTTCAATAGCTAGTTCTTGATTTATGCTTATAAATAACTGAGCTCCCCACCAACAGAAGCAGAGATTTGAAAATTTAAAACTCTTTAGGTGATGCTGGAAAGAATTAAAGAGGCCTTACTGTTCACTGCAGTCAATACTCAACTTCTACAGCTTTGATCTAAAGAGTTAATTTATCTCTGCAGAGGAAAATTATCAATACAAAATCTAAAATTAATTGTATTTTGAGTTAGAGGAGACTTGAGTAAAGTATTTTAAAATAATCATTCCCTCAAAAAGTGAACTCTACGTGACCTATATTAGAGCTATATGGTGTTAAAAAAATTAAGTGAGTAGAAAATTAAAAGGAAAATGTTGTACCATTTTTCTTAGGCCTCACTTACACCATTACCCTCTATTTATCTATAACCAAGAGGCACTTGGTACTTCCAATAAATATGAAGTAAAATCATTTCAGAGATAACTTCAGAGTAGCATAATAAAAGACATTCTAACTGCTAGATAAATTTGAGGCAGCTGTCTGCAGTGGAAAGGTCAGTAAGTTTAGAGAGAGGGGGCCTGAATTCTAGATGACCTCTGTCAAGTTACTTATGTCTCTGAGCGTCCATTGCTTCACATATAAAATGGGATGATAATACAGTCAATTTCATAAGCTACTATGAAGATTTAAATGAGAGTTATATAAGGTTCATATTTTTAAAATGCTTACAACAGCATCTATTGTATAATTAGTAAATAATAATAGCAAATACTTATAAAATGCTTAATAATTCCAGACACTCTCCAAGTGTTCTACATATATTAACTCATTTAATCATCATACTTTATGAGGCAGATATTAAATACTGTTGATATTGTTGCTTACATTAGTAGGATCTCTAAAATGTTTCTATCTCTTGTGCCCCATATACACATTATCCTTTTACACTCTCATCTCATGTATTTTGAAGGGATCTCAAGGTCACGAATCATGTTTTTAATTATATTCTGTGGCTCCTAATGTCTGAGTGCTTAATAACACAGCAACAAAAGGAAAAATGTGGTAGGGCAAGGGCATATCTCAGAAATCTAAAGACAAACTATGGGTGAATTGGTAGCTGTATATCAATAGTGACATCATTTTTGTCCTGGATGCTTATAATTGTGCCTAGTTAGAGTATAGATGGGGAAATGAACAAATGAGGGACACTAACAAATGTCACATACATATTCTTTCAGCCATAGATTTGAGGCAGAGACAAAAAAAAAATGAAGGTTCTTTATATAACATAGAGCATACTTATTACCCAGGCTAGACTACGGCCAGCAGCAACAAGCCATTGGGTTCTGGATTCATATGCTCTGCAATATGCAGAGAGAACAGATTTGCACATGCACAATTTATTCTTGCAAGGAATCAAAAAGAGCATCCTAAAGGCCATCTGCGGGGCCACCTACATAAGCACACATATGAAGATCATTTTCAAAGGCACAAGCAAGCAAATTTCCTTCATTCATTCCTGTCTTCAAGGAGTTCGCAGATGAAGGGACATCAAAACATAGCATTACAGTTCTTTATGAGCACAGAGAAAGGGAAACTGACTCAAAATAGGGAGTTCAAGGACTGCTACTTAGGGAGAACAAGCCTGAGCTAAACCTTGGAGGAAGAGAAGATCAAGTGAAAACAGAACAAGCATTCCAACCAGAAAAGAGCAACATCTCTATGTGAGCTAAAATTCAGTATGAATAGAGCATTTTGGGTGAAGTAGTGATGGAATGAGAAGCTAGAAAGCAAGGCAGGGACTGGTAATGGAGGAGCTGCTGTGCCTCATTTAGGATTTTAGTTTAGTTCAAAAGAAACAGGACTGGTCCAGGTGCTTTAAGCAGTGTCATGACCTAATCAGGTTATATATATATATATATATATATATATATGTGTGTGTGTGTGTGTGTGTGTGTGTGTGTGTGTGTGTGTAAACCCATTAACTTTGTGAGAGTTTAGGATGTAATTATAAAATATGATGGTAGGAGTTTTAAATTTTTACCATCATGCATGAATATAAGGCTCATTGGTTGTTCTAAATAATATGCCTTAAAAAAATGCAGCTCTGTTCTTTTAACATGGGAAAGTAACGCTCCAGGTGCGGTCACTCCATTCTCTCATAGGTGCTATCCCAAATAACTATGATATAGATGGAGATAAATTGGACGCATGAATGAGAGGCCCTCATTATAGAACATTCCAATCATGAAGGAGGAGAAGATGACTAGAAAGGAGCCACTAGTGAGCAGGTGATGAACTGTTTTTAACTCTTTTTCAGAAAATAAGATTTGTTTAAAAATTCTTATTCAAAAAGATCATTTTCATTTGAAGATTATTATCTCTATAATACATAAAAGAGAGAATTCAGGAAAGTTGCTTTCAAAACTGTGATGATTAGAAACTATGTAGCCAGTAAAGAAGATGTTATAGAAGAATAATATTCAAATGGCATGAAAAATATTTAATATATATACAAACATATAATTTGGTGAAAAAATCTATATGATAAACTTTAGCCAAATAAGTATGATAGAAGAAAATATCTGGATGGACTGTTAACATTGCTTTAGATAACAGGATTATAGGTGCTATTTTTTCTTTTTGCTTACTTGTATTTCTATAATATAATAATAGATATATATAGTCTGGGTAAACAAAACATTAGATATTTATTCAAATTAAAGAATTTGGAACAAAGAGCCAGCCTATGAAATCAAAGCCTCATAAGAAAAGAAAGTGTGTTTCTAACAACACAAAAGTAAAAATACAATATTCTACATGATTTAATAACTTTTGTAAATTTGGTAATATTACCCCTTTCAAAAATGTATAGGGGCTTTCTTTACGTTTACACCAATATTAATTTTTATTATTTTTACTGTTTGTAGTTTTACTGTTTTGGAGTAAATGCTCTTACAATCATTGTTATAACAATTTTCAATAGCCCCAACTTACAATTGTTGAATAATTTAGAAAAAAAAATTTTAATAGTTACAAAGTTAAACCAAGAAAATAGTTAAAGAAAAACAAATCAGTTCAAATAATGTACAATAAACAAATCTAGGAGTATCTTTAAATTTTTTAAAAGCTAATTTCTTGCTACAGATAATTTGGTTTGAGTTCTTGAAATATATGGAAGTAAAGCTATAAAGTGTTATCTCAGCTCTAACTACATCTTTTGATATGAGAACTATGTAAGCATGAGCTAAGTGTACTTTGCATATATTCAGGTAAACTTTCTGAGCATATTACACCTACATATGCTATGCAAAATGTTGCAGAAGATTAAATTACCCTAGTCACATTTGGGAAGCAGCAGTATGTCTGTCATTGCATGTAAACATATGCAGATTTATGCAAAAGATTCTCAAATATGTGTACCTAAAGTCCCAAACTCCCCACAGACATGTAAGGCCAGAAGGTTTTGTTTATTTTCAAATTATTGGAAAATCTATAAATGGGAGTAACAAAATAGATATGCTTGTGTTGTATTTTCAAATTGGAGGCATCTATGTGAGGGTTTTTTTGTTTTGTTTTGTTTTTTATTTTATTTTTGGTTAAGTCATTTGGCAAAGATTTTAAATTCATTGCAGTAATCTATATGGTAGACTTAATGCAAACACAAAACTTCCATTTGCTTCAAAAAGTCCTCCAGGAGTTGAAAAAGTGAGAGTTCATGCACCAGTTTACATAATGAATCCAATTCTTTCAGCACCTAAGTCCTTTCCTGATGGTCGTGTTTGTTAGTTTTTCAGGTGGTGCATTAACTATTTCAAGTTATTGCAACAGAATATGAAATATTGCTGAAGTGATATCACTTTCTAGTGTAAACCAAAAAGTATCTGAGACAGGTCTCAATCAATTTAAAGGTTTATTTTGCCAAGGTTAAGTACCATGGCCCATGACACAGCCTTAGGAAGTCCTGAGAACATGTGCCCAAGGTGATGGGGCTATTGCTTGGTTTCATACATTTTAGGGAAACAGAAGTTACAGGCAAAGACATAAATAAATACATGTAAGGTATACATTGATTTGGCCTGGAAAGACAGGGAACCTTGAAGTGGGGTGTCTTCCAGGTCACAGGTGGACTCAGAAAGTTTCTAATTGGCAATTGGTTGAAAGAGTTAAGTTCTGCCTAAAGAATTGAAGTCAGCTTAAATTAAAGTAAGGGGTGTTGTGGAAGCCAAGGGTCTTGTCATATAGATGAACCCTCTAGGTAGGAAGCTTCAGTGAAAATAGACGGTGAATGTCTCTTATCAAATCTTAAAATGTGTCAGACTTCCCCAAAAAGCCCTAATAAGCGAAAAAGAGTCTCCACAAAATGCATATTTCCCCCACAAGTGACAACTTTGTAGGGTCACTTTAAAATAGGTCAAAGAAATATATTTTGGGGTAAAATACTTTGATTTCCTTCAGAGCGTGCTATATGCCATGTTGTAAATGAAAAATAAAACTCTAAGCCCCCCAACAGACTGAATGGACCCTCTTGTTGCCTAAGGTGATCCCAAAGCAACCTGAAAAACTAGTTCAGGCCATGACAGTAATTCACTATATCATCTATTACAATGTCAGTCATGCTTCACTATAACCTCCTCCTTTTCGAGTTTAGACACAACTGACCAGCCTTAACATTAAAACAATGTTCTTAAGACTGACAAAACAGGCCGGGCGTGGTGGCTCACGCCTGTAATCCCAGCACTTTGGGAGGCCGAGGCCAGCAAATCACTAGGTCAGGAGATCGAGACCATCCTGGCAAACATGGTGAAACCCCGTCTCTACAGAAAATACAAAAAAATTAGCCAGGCATGGTGGTGGGCGCCTGTAGTCCCAGCTACTCAGGAGGCAGAGACAGGAGAATGGCATGAACCCAGGGGGGCAGAGCTTGCAGTGAGCACACATCATGCCACTGCACTCCAGCCTGGGCAACAAAGCAAGACTCTGCGCCCCCCACAAAAAAAAGACTGACAAAACAGATTCTTTGTAGCAATAAGATATCAGATCCCAATCTGACTCTAGTATAACATCATATAACACATAAAGAAATCGAGATTTTTTTACCCCAAAATATCTTCCTTATTTTGAAATGGACCTACAAAGGCATCTTTTTTGAGGGAATATTTGCATCTATGACTATTCTCTACATTAATATAACTAGATCTTTCCCTTTTCAGGCCCTCTCAATCCTGAAGAGATGAACTGAGAGTCTAGCACCTTTTAAAGGTCTAAACAGGAAACATTTGGCACTTATTAAGAAGACCACCTATGAGACTTCATCTACATAGTAAGAACCATGGTCTCCATAATGCTTATTTTAACCCTGAGTTTCCCTTCTATTGATTCTAGGTCTTTAGATAATAACTTAACTCTTTGAACCAATTGTCACTCAGAAGATCTTTGGACCCACCTATGAGCTATAAGACCCCTCATTGAGTTGTCCCATCTTTCCAGACCAAACTAATGTATATTTCACATGTGCTGATTGATGTCTTATGTCTCCCTAGGTTTTCAAAACCAAGCTGTAACCCAGTCACCTTGGACACATGTTCTCAGAACCTCTTGAGATCATGCCTTGGGTCATGGTCACTCCTATTTGGCTCAGAATAAACCTCCTTAAATATTTTACAGACTTTGGCTTTTTTTTCTTTTTTTTCTTTCAAAAATGTGGTGCTACACCAGGGTCAGGTTCGAATTTTGCATCTTATTGCTACAAAGAGCTGTTTTGTCAGTTGTAAGCTCTGTTTTAATCTTAATGTTGATCAGTTGTGTTTAAACTCCAAAGGGAGGGTAGTGTAATAAGGTATGTCTGACCCCCTTCTCTGTCATGGCCTAATCTAGTTTTTTAGGTTTCTTTGGGATTCTTTTGGCCAAGATGGGGATCCATTCAGTCTGTTAGGGGGCTTAGAATTTAATTTTTGTTTTACACTAGGATGAGTGATTTGTCATAGCATAGTGAATTAATTTGTGTTTTGGTAAATCAAATAGATATCACAACAGTGTCACTGATTCTATGTAGTGGTAATGTAGTATCAGTAATTATAAGTAAACAATAATATAAATATTTTTTAAAGAAGTCATACCAGTTTTTTTTTACAATGAACGGTTTCTGAAAAGTGTGAAAAAGCAAATTGCCCTCTATTCAATCCTTTTTCAAATCAAGTAGTAGAGTTTACCATGAGAGGTTTTAAAAGAGCTATGTAATATTTTTAAATATGGCCTCAACAATCTTGGCACCTTGCCCATCAAGAGGTAGATTATATGTTTCATATTCTTGAAACTGGAACCTGTGACTGCTTGACCAAAAAATCAGGAAAAAAGTTTCACAGTGGCAAATTCTGAATTCAGACCTCAGTAAACTGGCAGCATCCAGTTGTTGAGTCTCTTAGGATGTTCACTTTCGAGACACAGCCACCATGCCACCAGTCAACCAGGCAGAACCTAGAGAGAACCAAGAGAAGATGAACTGATGTTCTTGACCTTCACTCCCAGCTGAGCTACTAGCCAGCAGAGACTGCCAAATTTGCTAGCGATGTGTGTGAGCCCTCTTGAAAGTGATTTTTTCAGCCTCATGGAGAAGAAAGAAGCCTTCCCTAATATCTGTCCAAATTGCAGACTCAGAAGCCAAACAAATGATCATTGTTTCAAGTCATGAGGTTTGAAAATTCTTTGGTATGCAGGAATAGTTAACCAGGAAGGACATTTTTGTACAGTGGCCTTCTCTTTGTTTGTGTATATGTGTGTTTGTGTTTTAAATATAATTACATTTGCTCACATTGAGGCTTTTTAAAGTAATGAATATCTCCAAAGAGTTGGTTCCTACTTAAATAATCTGAGACTTATTGTTTTCATGCTTGAGTAATGGTTCTAAACTATATGATAGCATATAAACAGATTCTGATATAAAAGAAACAAAGGACAAGGAAAAGAAAGTGTGTTCGAGAATCTATGCCCTAGAGTAACTGTATTATTTACCTAAATTGGAGGTAAACCACCAATTAATCAAACCATACTGCTTTTATTGAGTTGTTTCTATTTCCCTCCTTTCCAATCAATAATAAAACGATAAGTTGTAGATGTGATCTCTCAGTATTTAACCAACTTCTGTTTGATTATATAAGTTTAGTAAATGTATTACTGGTGCACTTTGGAGGAGGCGGTGTGTCCAAGTTCTTTTCTATTCTGTGTTGAACATTCCTTTTTTTTAAGGTCATGCAGTCAAATTCAAATTTAACTTTGCCTCCATAAAGTACTTTCCTACTAGTCTCAATAGGATGCTGTGACAAGTTAACTCAAATTTGCAACTACTTGACAAGATTTTAGGCAGTTAAGTTGGCAGAGTGGCTCAGGGCTACCTTCAAATAAATTTTCCCCATAGCCTATGCCTAACGCCTGAAATTCCCCTTTTGGAGGGAAAGGGCAAATTAAACAGTTGCATAATTAAATCCTTAATTTGAATTGGCTTCTTTTATCACCGTCCATTTTATGTCATAGCTAGCTCAAAGTTTTTTTTGATGGTAAAGGAGGAAGAGGTGTAGAGCTACTGTCCTCAGAAAATCTGGTGGCGAGCTGAGCATAGTACAAATGTATGGAAGTTGAATTTTATGATTTTGTCTGTCGGACATTCTTGCTGTAAATCAGAGTCAAAGAAAACATATCCATGTGTTCAATTAAGTTTTTATCTTTCTAGTGCCAAGGTCTTTGTTGGTAACATTTTACACTCAGGGAAGCACATTCAGGTTTTTATCCCGCTAGGGGAGCACTTAGCATATTACTGCTTCAGTGTCCTCTTAGCCTCCAAGTGTGAATGAGCTTCTTTGAGTACCCACTTATGACTTCTCCCAGAGAGAGACTAAGGCAAAGAATTAGGCTATAATTTTTAAGGCTCCTTAGAACTCTCATTATTATTTAGAAGTGAAGTTTGCATGATTACAAGATCAAATTCTCAAGACAATGACTTTGTTTTCTGTTCCAACAGTTGCCTATCTGCCACTTGCCTGTGCTGTCTTGAAAACAAACACCTTTGGTGGCCACTGTCATGCTCCAATTTGAATTAGTGTCAGAGTAATTCTGCAATCCCTTATGATCAATGTTCTATGGTTTTTATAGGTATCCCTCCTCTGCATAAATATTTCCTGATCTGCCTGTCTGCTCTGCCCTGGAGGTCTATAACTATTTCCTAAAATGGCTTTAAAAAAGAAAAGTATTTCTTTCACCTCTATTAAGAGGTCTCTGCAGCACTAGGTAGGAGGCAGAGGCTGTTTCTGTCATCGTTATTTCCTTCAGTCTATGATGCACAAATACATGTCCCTTTTCCATAGATTCAGTCCTGAATACTAATAGTCTCCAAACAATCCAGTGGAAAATGGACTTAATATTTTGCCAAAGTAAGGAGGTATCAAAACTGCACTTTCTGATTAGATGACTATGTGCCAAGTAGTTACCATTGTTTTTTTTGTTTGTTTGTTTTTGTTTTTTTTCCCCAGTGGGGCTTTGTTCTTTTACATTATAGTGTGGGTGATGTTTTTATATACATATATTTTGACATAATAATAATCTCCAAATGCTCATTTTCCTTATAACTGCTTTCTGTTACTAGCTGATGCTATTGCTGGTTAAATAATGTCAATTCAAGATTTTTGCAGTAATTTTTTTTTTAAATGACAAAAAATGAGTGAATGACTACATTTAGGAGTCCTCCTTTTTAAGCAAACTCATTGTACACAATTTGATACAGTTTTAGACCATTTAATACAATGATAACAGCAACAAATTTAAGCTGCATTAGCCATATTCTTTTGCACATTATATTCTAGTTGCTTCTGACAAAGTGAAATCCAGTTTTAGTTTGAAAAAGGAAATCAATGAGGAATGAGAAGGCAAACTAGTATTTTTAGCTTTAACAATGCCAACACCACTCTTATTCCTCTATACACATTATTTCACTTGCTACTCACACCAATATTATGAGATAGGTATTGATTTTTTCATTTTACAGATGAAGAAACTGAAGTTCAACAAGGTTAAGGAACTTGCCCAAGTTCAAAGCTCATTAGTTTCAGACCCACAGTTTTAATCCTGATTTCTTGTTAGAATCTATGGTTTCTAAATAAAAGCATATAACAATAAACAATAAAAGATGGACAACAATTACAGAATTTTTAAGTTGGGGGTTCAAAGTATCAAAAGCCTGAGAAAAAAAAATGTTGAGGTTTAGTGGAACGGCAAATAATTTAGATAAGATCCTAGGATTAAGAACAATGTAACTTTTGTCGTAAGTGACAGGCTAGGAAAAGGAACAATCAAACAAGGACACAAACAACTGGTATTAACAACTGAAAAGTCAGGTTGCAGACAGCTCAGGGATAGCTCTGAGGACATCTCAGAGTAGACTGATCTCATAATGTCTTCTGGAATCAAATGTTTTCAAACCCATGCAATTTGGCATCTTTTTCCCATAGAAAGTATTCTCCCCTGCCTTTTTTCCTAATATTGTAATTGAGTGGAAAAATTGGTATTTCTTTTTCTTTAGAAACATGGGAGTCCATTGAACAAAATATGGGATATTTTTAAAAGAGGAATTTCTAGGATATGTTATAACCTGGGTTTTTTACCTTTCTCATTTTTAGGCTTCTCATGGATGAATAAGGTAATTTAAAAATCAATAAAATGTCTGGGCCAATAATTTATTTTCTTAGATTTGTTGGGGTATGGGGTAAAGGGTACATAAAGTGCTCATATTGAATACAAAGAAAAAAATAAAACATTTGCTAATTAGAAATGAGGAGTGTATCATGTCTAAATAATAACTATTGATCAGGTTTTCTAAAGATTATTACATCTGATACAGACCTCAGTTTGAAATAGGCTTTGAAAAAGTTCCTACAGTGTTTAAGAGTTTTTGGAAACTACATAGATCTTTTAAAAGAGGCTAGAAGAGAGAAGTTTATTAAGTCATTTTTCGGTAAGAACGAGTTGATAATAGTTGTCAAGAAGAAAAGAAAGAGCAGATAACTTATACTGCACGGCTGTTTCCTTATTCCCATGAAGAGTAATAAAGCAAAGGATGAGTTTTCAGAGAAGCAGGAAGAATTCTTGGATGTGAATATAAACTTCTAGACCATCAGAACGATAAGATACTGTAGTTCCTTTAAAAACATAGCCGTCTTTGGCCTGCTGTGCAATAAATATTAAGAAGTATTAAATATTTAAACAATTCCCCAAGAGATAAATGGTTAATAAAACGAATGAGTCAGAATAAAGAAACACTCTGTCAGAATAAATGCTTTCACCCAATGTGTCTGCCAGTGGCCCTCTGAAAAGATGAAACTTATATTACTTTCTAAATAAATAGTTCTATTTGAAACAACTTTAACCTCAAAAAGTCCCTAGTGGTGGTAATTCTTCTTTTTCAAAGTGTCTAAGTAATCATTTATTTGCAGCTTTTATTCTGATTAATGATTTAGACCTATTCCTTGATTGATTTTCTACTTATAACTTCCTTATACTTTTTCATGCCTGTCAGAAGTTTGTTTTGGAACTTTATTTCTCTCCTTCATACAATTTCTCGACCCTACACACCACTCTGTGTTTTACTCTCCTCGTAGTGCAATTTCCCACCGTGGAAGACCCCCGAGCCTGGGCTGCCCTCATGTCAAAATGGTGTCAGAATTTCTACAAATTTAACATTGAAATGTCATTATATCCAAAGTGATTATTGAGCCTCTCACTGTGTGTCAGGTACTGATGATAACCAAAATGTGATAATACCACCAGCTCCTTCTGCCGCCCGTTCAGATCAATTTCAAGACTGTTTTTTATATTCTGTCTAGGCAATGATTCTTCCTACTTGATTGTCCCTCATGACACTTTTTCTGCAAAAGGCCTACAGAGCACACTGTAGATGTTAAAATTCTCAGGCAGCACTCAGAGCTAAATGACCTTCACAAGGTCACACACCTCCCTGCTGGAAAACTGCATAAAGATATGTTAAATTCATTCGACATAACTTTTTGGTAGTTCCCCTTTCCTACCTGTTTTAGCTTTTTACATGGGGTTTATGCTCCATGGCGGTGGCAAGACACTAAGAAAACAACAAGCTTTTACAACCCCAAGCTATTTCACAAAACCGTCAGAAGAATGGGTTCAATAAGTCATATTCTGTTTCAGCCCAGATATTTCTTTCCTTTTTAAAAAAAAAAAAAAAAAAGGAAACAAGGAAAAAAGATGAAATAATGTAGTTTTTAAAAATACTGATTACAAGAGCATCTACAGAAGTTATGGTGGGTTTAAGCTTTAAGGCACCAGGAAGCTCTCTGCGTTGTAAATTCAGTACAGTATATTTTATTTACAACCAAAGCCATGTTCTTATGCTCTGAGGAAACCTCCAATAATTTCTTTCCAAAAGGTTATTCCAAGGTGAAGCAAGCCTGAGGCAATGGTATTACATAACTTAGTACTATTAATTTAATGAATGAAGTGTTTTTCATCCTAATGCCATTATCCTGAGGATTGGGTCTTATGGCCAGACCAGCTCTGAATCGTACCTGGCAGTTCATCCATCACACCTGGACCCACTTCCCCACTTTATCAACCTCTGGCTGTGTTCTGGCTTCTAATTTTGTGTTGTTAAGAGTCTAAGCACTCTTTGAATTTCTACTTTCTTACATTTTCTAATTATTTATAATATCTTACTTGCCTGCATAGGTTTTCCTATATCCAATAATTTAGCACATTCAAATTCTACTATTATAGCATTCATTTTGTGCGCTTATTACTTTACCCAATATATTATTTCCTACTGTACATCATTTTATTTCCTTTCTCATCAACCCTAACCAATATTTATCATGCACCAGGCATTACACATGACTGAGGGTACACAGTTATAAGC
Source organism: Macaca nemestrina (assembly GCF_043159975.1). Taxonomy (NCBI): domain Eukaryota; kingdom Metazoa; phylum Chordata; class Mammalia; order Primates; family Cercopithecidae; genus Macaca; species Macaca nemestrina. Next base: position 81,286,411 of record NC_092131.1, read on the forward strand.
AAAAGAGAGTTTCTGTCATCATAAAACATCTTAGCAGTGGTAAAGAGGTAATAAACAAGTAAAAATTATTAATTCAAAATTCAAATTTGAATTGTTGTAAAGAAAACTGAGGAGATGTCTTTTAAGCTAAGACCTGAAGTATGGCAAGGACTGAGCTATCTAAAAAGCTAATGCCAGCTCATGTAGAAGCTTACCAAGCTACGACAAAAGAAAAGAAAAATAAAAATTACATTGGTAAAATAAGAAGAATAAAGGGCAATTAGATCAAGTAAAATACTTGTTGGGAATTAAAAATACAATACTGAAATAAGAAAGGAAAGGATATAAGATGAAGTCAAGAAAAATGCTCAAAAATTAAAACTATGGAAATTAAAAATTAAAAATATCTTGAAATTTGAAAAGACTATTTAAAAGTTTCAATATTTCAATGACAAAAATTAAAGAAAATCAGACTGATAAAAACAGGTAGAACAAAACTATCAGATAAATAATACAACAATATTACCTATAAATTATGGACATGTGTCTGTGAACATAAAGAGCTAACAGAGGGTCCTGCACAATAAAGAAATCCTGGACTAAAGCATAGTATTTAAATTTTTCAGCATTTCGAGGATAGCAAAAAGTTCCTAAAATCTTCAGGGTGAAAAGAACTTATATAAAAGAATTGGACTCACAATATTTCAGAAATTCTCAATAATAACAGCCAGAAAGCAATAGATTAATGCATTGTCCTCACAACTCTGAAAGGACATGATTTTCAACAGAATTCTGCATTTAGCTTGTTAATTGGAATGATAAAATAAATTTATGTTTGGATATGTACAGTTTTAAGAAACATATTGCCCATTTTTCTGATTTTTACAGAGCTACTAGAACATGTGATCCAAAAAACAGGAAGATAAACTAAAAGAGATAACAAGATTTAGCAAGAAGAGAGAAGAAGGAGAAGTCTCCAAAATACAGGAAACTCCAAAACACAGAGCAGATCTAGTTATGCAATTATGGACAGAGCAGTTTTAGAAAACAAATGCCTCAGGCTCGCAGGATAGGATGAAAAATGGCACTCAGGAAAAAGTGGAAATGAGAAAATCTCTAGTGGAATTGAGCTTTTGCAAAATAATGTGGTTGACAGGTTTATAATGAGTAAAAATGGGTACATTGGAAACTAAGCAAATAAAACATGAAACAAATATTAATTTCAGGGAAAATAAGTTACATAGGTAATAAAACATTGTATGCAATTTTCTTAGCCCTAGACAATATTTGTATTATCCTATAAAACACAAATTCACAATCAAGTTAACCAAAAAATTTTATTGAACTTTTTAAAGAAAGTAGGTGGGAATTTGAAGGGTGGTATGAAAGAAAGGGAAATGTGGTCTTTCATAAAAGGAAATCAATAAACAGTGATTTAAATGACTACATCAGCAAATGTCAAGATATGTATATTATTTTGTACAATGGAGATAATCAAAAACAAGACAAAAAGAATAAAGCCGTGACTCCTGAAGAGCAACCTTAAGGATGGGGCAGAAAGGAAAACAGTATATCTATTTATTTTATACAAACCATTAGTACAATTTTATTTTTCAAAAATGACCCTTTATTTATTAAAACAAAAACAAATACATTGTTAATATAACAACAATAAACATAATAAATGTGTAGGCTGTCATAAACTTTTAAAACCCAGAAAAACAGAGAAACAAAAGTCACTTTTAATCCCGCAACCCAGAGACAATGACTATTTCCTACAAGGAAATATTTTCATATATGTTTAAATTTAATTAGTATCACATTTAACATGGAAAAATCAATAGATAACCAATTTAATCTTATCTGATTTACTGGTCATAAAGAGGACAATAAATAGTGCTATTATATTTAATATAGATAATAGAATGTATCTACCCCGATTTTAATACTATAAACTCAAGCTGCTTATCCATTTTTTGAGAATGTTAATACATATATACAAATATATTTAATGGAAGGGTAACTTTTTAAAATGAGATGATACAGGCATAACAAGTGAAGAGATGCTCCTATTCTGAATAGGGTGAGAGTCTATTCCATTGCAGGTATCCAACAAAAAGCTGTTCCTGGCAGAAAGACCAGCAAAGATAGTCTCTGAAATGGGAAGAAGCTGAAAGATTTGAGAAACAAGAGGGAGACCAGTATGGCTGGAGCAAAAACCGAGGGGACATGAGTAGGCACTGAAGTCAGCAAATGAATGCTTTGCCTCTGCAGATTGAATGGACTTTGGCTTTTTTTTTTCCCCCAGTGACTTGGGATACCATCACAGTTTATTTTTTTAATTGAAAATAATTGTAAATATTTATCTTATAAAACATAATATTTTGAAAGATGCATATATAGTGAATTGGCTTAACTGTGCTAACATATGCATTATTTAACATATTTATTTTTTGTGATGAAAATATTTAAAATCTACTCCTTTGGCAATTTTCAAGAATACAATACATTGTTGTTTACTGTAGTTATCGTATTGTACAATAGATCACTTGAACACTTCCCCTCCTATCTAACTGAAATTTTGTGTTCTTTGACCAAAGACTCCCACCCCACTCCAGCCTCTGGTAACCACCATTTTACTCTGTGTCTGTGAGTTGAACTTTTTTGGATACCACATATACGTAATGTCAGCCATCACGATTTTGAGGAGGGGAGCGATAGGGTGAGATTTACACCTCACCGAGCTCACTCTGGTTGCTAGATTGGGCTTAGTATTACAAGTCAGAGGTAATGAAAGATTCACCCAGGTGAAGATAAAGAGATAAGAAGATAAGAGATAAGAAGGTGGTCAGATTCTGTATCTAGAAATAAAAGGGAGAGTTTTCAGAATTTTATGTTTTGAAAGTAAGCCCTTTTACCTTTCTCTCGCTTCCAGATTATATCACAGACCATTAGGTTAAACAAATTATCGATTCACATTCAAAGATAATGCAAAGGCAACATTCAGGATTCCAGATATTTTTCGTACTTTTTTCTGCAGTCATTGAGGTTTTATGTGACTAGTCTTATGTATTAGTTGGTTCCATCACCCCACCTCCCCTCCCACCCACCCACATCCACACAGCACAACAATGAAAAAAAATCTGTTTGCCAGCATAGAACTGTGAAGCAGTAACTCACACCTAATAACCATGGATGCCTAATGACACAGAAAAGGTCTGAAGGGGATCCTCAAAGGGTTGCAGATTGATATGTACATGCGTTTCCCAGTAGGAACATCATGTTATTTAGTTTTATATACAATTATCTGCATTTCTCAGTGTTAAAGACTTTGAAAATATAAAATAAATCATGGCTCCAACATATAGGATCTCAAAGGATATAAAACTTAGATCTCAAAGGATATAAAACTTAGATCTCAAAGGATATAAAACTTCTACTATAAACGTGCAAGAAATGTTATCTTGTATCTATCTCTGTCCACCCTTCTACCTCCTGAATTACAGTGAGCAATTGGATCTGCCAGGGGTAAGAAATGAAAGCATTTCTGCTTGAAGGGTTCTGGTTACCTAAGACAGACATGACGTGAGTAGGCTTTCAGTATTGCATATTTCTGTGGCTTCCCATGACAATCTGTGTAGCAAACAACTAATATGACACTACAGTGTTCTGGAAATTGGTTAGATTAGAGAAAAAATAAAGCTCTTTAGATTTCAAATTAATTACCTATGTGTGCATCCGATTTTTCAGATGAAAAGAGGTAGAGGATTAATAGTCTACCCTGGATCGCAGAGTCAGTTTGTAACAGTAAGAATCCTTAATTCCTATTTTTTTTTTCTTCGTCACAATTGAATACTGTTTTCACGATGAGATAATGTACAGCCTTAACCAAAGCAAAGGATTTAATACTATATATGCTCCTGTCTTTAATATAGAGTCTATAGTATAATACAGAATTATGCCATTTTGAAATGGCTTTGGTGTATCACCACACCTTTCTTTTATATACAATTAAATTAAATACTGGGAAATTAAAGAGATATTAAGTTGGTGCAAAAGTAATTGAGGTTTTTGTCATTATTATATGGCCAAAAAACCTGCAATTACTTTTGCACCAACGTAACAGTATAGCAGTGCTTAAGAGTATGACATTTACATTTAAATCCCAGAAACAGACTTACTGCATACATGACATTGGTCTAATTATTTCAACTCCGTATGTTTTAAGTTGTTTTTCTTCTATAAAACAGAGAAATTAATGGCATTTATGTCACATTTGGTTGTGAGGATGAAATAAATAAAAACATGTAAATCATTTAATAGAGTATCTGTGCATAGAATGCATTAAATAATGTTAATAATATTATTATGAAGTTCATTCTACTGAGCTGACTGACAATGAGAAAAATCCTTGATTACATTAATATTAGTTTTATTCTACACACATATACCTGCCATTGAAGAAAAGCAACTTTTAAAGTCAGAAAATAAGGCAATACATGGCAAAATTCTTAGTAGCTAGTGTGTGTCCTAGAGATGTTGAGGTTTGCTGTATTATAAATAATACTGTTCACGTTATCCCTCCTGAGTTTCTGCAGCATGGTAAAGGTAATAATGTGTAACTGATGGAATTTCAAATAAAGCGTTATTAAAATATTTGTTCAGTGACCTCTTTGCTCTTTACCTTTTGTCTTCTTGTGGCTGTTAACATTCTAGGACAATATCCATCTATCTTACACATTTCTTTCTCTTCTACTCATGATGTCCCTTTAACTGGTTCAGGACCCCTAATGTATTTTCTTTTTGCAACTGAGAAAAGATTTGTGATGGTGCATATTAGGAAGTTTATGTCCAAAGTTAGAAGATTCACACAGGAAGAAAGACACGACAGTAAGTATATCTCTGATTAAAAAGAAAATAAAACATTAGTCAGCTTCTCATGGTATATGAATTATAGTAAGTACTTTGGAAGACCTTTGTATTCCACCACCTAGCGGGGTGCCATATGGTAAAATTCTTCCTTGTTACTAAAGAATGCGTTTGCCTGTGTGGGATGCTAAATCTGTCAGTGGTATTTTATTCCTGACAATTTAGAATGCTGAGATAGTCTATAAACCTATGTACATATTTATGATATTGTCAGGATATAATTCACAGATTTGAAAATTTTAGATGAAAACAGCAAAGGAGAGAAGAAACAAGAAAGCATATTTTTTATGAAAAAATGCTTGAAAGAACAAGAAAAATATCTTCCCATGATCCATAGATTAGGGATGACTCAGAACATTCTCACAGTCACAGTCAGCTTCCACAAGACAAAAACTTCAAGGTAGCTCAAAGAACTGAATTCTTGCTTTTTCTAATCTATGTCAGAGAATATTGGTAGGGAGGAGTGGGTACTTGCTAACTTCACCAGGTACATGAATATTCCAGATTGTATATTTGTGATGTAGGGAATCGGCGGATTCTTTGAGAGCCTTCTCAGCAAGGAATATTTTCTTAGGAATGTCCTCAGATTTACAGAATTAAAAATAACAAGGAGGTCAAATACTCACTTGATAGTCTTTATCTCCCTTGCCTTTATGGCTAAAGAGGGGAGATGTGCACCTTTTAGGCACAGCCCTAGTTTGGTGCCTGCCGCTCCTTGGTTTTGCCTCGTTAGACTCTCAGTGACGAGTGTTGGGGTGCTTTTGCTTAGAAAAGTCCCCTTGTCCCAGCCCTGCAGGACAGGCATGCCAGTCTCTGCCAGGTCTGCTCGCCCTTGATCTTTGAAGGAGTCCTCAGGCCCCTCGAAGCATAAGGATATTTTGCAAGTTTCCAGAATCTGACCCAGAAATTAGGGCTCAATTTCTTGACTGTAGTAGAGGTGAAGACACGTAAGGACTAACCCTTGCTGTAAGCTTTATCAGATAGGTGCCGGGAGAAGTGAGCTGGGTCTTGTTATTCTTTGGGTGTTGGTGAAATAGCAGTGGAATTTGAACAAGGAAGAGGAGAAAATGGAATTTCATCTTTATGGTGTGGGGGTGATTTTCTCCTAGGGTTATCTCAAGTTAGGGTTGTTAAGGCAGCGCAGACTACCAAATGCTGTTTTTTCAATCAACTGAAATCACTTTGGGAGATATTTTTCTGCGACCCTGGAAAGATTTAGTTTTTTAAAAAGTACTCATGCAGATATATATACACACACATATATATATATATGTGTGTGTATATATATAATTTCCAATCCTTTTTTTAAGAGACAGTCTTTATTAGGGTCCGCACCTCCTTCCTTGATCTTGTTAGTGATGTTATTTTTGCTGTTAGCCGGGTTAGAGTTGGCCCTATGCAGGGTTTGATAATAAAAGATTGTTATAAGTTTTAAAAATAATAATAATAGTTTTCAAAGTTTCTGTTTGCTAAAGAAAAGATTTACAGAAAACCAAATATGCCCTGATTCCAAATTGATATCACCTATATGTTTATATTTTTCTCAGCAAAGGGGTAAATAGCCCATAAGAGTTAGCACTTCATGACCAGAGGTGGAAAATAGAAAAGGAAACATATTTCAAAAGAAAGGAACCTCAAGGAAGACAAGGGATTCAAAAAGTTGCATGTTTCAAAGAAAAAAAAAGTCCAACTGAATGAAAATCCACAAAATCTGAAATTCAGTAAAGAATTTTGTATGTGTTATAAAAGGATGAAAGTTCTTCTGGGTCTGAAAATATGGCACACTAAGGTAATATTTCAACCCATTCCTGTAGAATACTTGGAAATGCTTCATAAGTAAAAAAAAAACAGTGGGTGAATACCAACTAAGTTTGAAAGGAAGAAGAGAAATCAGCAGGTGCTGAAATGAAGAGGGATCACAAATACAGAGCTATAAATATGTAAGCTGATATTATAGCTTACATGAATGCCTATTTTAAAAAAATGACACACCACCTTCCCATAATTAACAGTTCTGATTTAAATTGCTCAATTTTGCAAAATTTGGACAAATGATAAAAGTAACTTATCTCTTCTTCCCTGTGTTGATCAACAAACAATTGTATACAAAGAACTGTAAAACAATGTAGGTATTTGGGTCACTGATACAAGACAATGGGACTTCATCACTTGGTGGAGGAATTGCTACTAGGTATAGAGTTGCCTGATATTTGGCTAATGTATTCAACAATATATGTTCTGAAAGTTGAGCTAATAACACTATTATGTTGGCTAATATCAAACAAGATTTTGAGATATTTACAAAAATAGTAATGTGGTATATAAAAATATCTGATTTCTAACGGTAACACCACAGCTCCTGCTAATACTACTGTGGTTTGCTGCCTACATTCATGATAGAGGAAATAGTACATTTCAGTTACAGCTTATTAAAATGAAGATGTAATTTTTTTTCCATAAAATTCCAGGCCTTTAATGCCTACCCATGGACCTCATGGATGTTATTGGATCACAGGTTAAGAAGTTTTGCTTTATGTGTATTATCACATTTAATCGCTACATGGTCCCTGTGAAATAAGGATTATTGTTGTTTAATGAGAAAACTGAGTGATAGACAGTTTGAATCTTTTCCCCCATATTGCATGACAGGTAAATTGTGAAGCTAGGATTCTAACAGAGGTAAACTGACTCCCAACATATTTGCTTTCATTTTTTAAATTTTAAGCTAAAGTTTTATGCATTGCATGCATTATTACATTTATATAGGTCTATATCTATCTGGCCAATTTTATTGTCAATCAATTCACAAGTCACATCTATAATGCTTTCATTGCACTTTTATAATATATTTAATATTTGTTAGGACAATTTCTCTGTCAATAGCCTACAATATTTTAATATCCATATTAATTATCTAAATTTAAGAGACAATGTTAAAATTCGGGTTTATTTAAGTATACTCTCTATCTTTTTTTTTTTTGAGACGGAGTCTCGCTCTGTCGCCTAGGCTGGAGTGCAGTGGAGGGATCTCGGCTCACTGCAACCTCCGCCCTTCCAGGTTTAAACAATTGTCTGCCTCAGCCTCTGGAGTAGCTGGGATGGCAGGCACGTGCAACCACACCCTGCTCATTTTATTTTTTGTATTTTTAGTAGAGACGGGATTTCACCATCTTAGCCAGGCTGATCTTGAACTCCTGACCTCTTGATCCACCTGCTTCAGCCTCCCAAGGTGTTGGGATTACAGGTGTGAGCCACCGCGCCCGGCCTATTTAAGTATACTCTCACAGACACTAAAATTTATTTTTTTGAGGTACAGGAAATGAGTTTTACCAATGTATAGGATATCACAACAATGAAGTCATAGAACATTACCATCCCCTTACAAAGTTTTCTTATCTTTGTAGTCACTTCCATTCCCTTTAACCTTTAAAAAAAAAAATTAGAAGTAAACATTAAGCCAGAGAAGATGGGAAGAATTTTTTACCAGACCAAATAAATAAATAAGTATAGACCATAATGGAAGATTGAAAAGTTGTTTTATATTTTTATTTTCTGTATAAAAAAGCCTCTTTTAAACAAGTTTTGAAAAATAAGTTTAGATAAATTGAAGCAGTGTTATGTAAACACAATAACAGACCACTAAAACAGATTGTATAATATTAAGATTACATTTAAGATTTGAGAGGGATTGTGATGAGTGAGGGTTAGAAACAGAATTGTGCAGAAAGAAGAGCAAAATGGGGATAATGACATTCCCTTTAGCGAGGGGTATCAAGTGTATGACAAAGTGTGCACTTGACTTTCATCTATTAACAAGCAGAGGGAGTAATAAGGTAACATGTGACTCTGAATCCGGTTCTGGCTGCCAAGTATATATTTCTTGAAGTGAAAATTTTTAAAAAAAGAAAACTTGTAAGAAATCAGATTGTCTTTGTGTTAACCAATAGGGATATCTGTTATAGTCAGCTATAGTTCCCAGATTTTAGAAACATAATTTAATAAAAATTGAAAAAGTATAGCTTGGTTTCATAGCCTCAAATTTTCAAAAAGAAGACTCGAATTAATTCAAAAGCACAGCATCAAGATTGTGTAGAATTATTTTCAACTTTCTCTATCAGCAATATCAAAATGAACTTTCACAAAAGGGTAAAATAAAACCAATATTGTGGCAATGATAGCTTACCCGGCTCACTGTATTTTATTTCTCTCATTTCTGTAACACCAAACTCCTGTAATTTGTTTCTAAATAATCCTAATTTACTTTGTCTCTATTATGTCTTAAAAGCTAGTGCACTCAACTTTTTCCTCTCCACTGAGTGAGTTTTCTTATACTAAATTTCTCCTTGAAAGATCACATTTGTTACCTTAACTCTACCTGTATGTTCTTATGTTTTCAAAACTCAGCATTAACCAGGATCTCTCTTGAGAAAATCAAACATGTATATCTACTGTACTTCTGAACCTCTCCACTTTATGTCTCAGGGGTTTCTTAAATTCAAGATATCTAAAATGGGACTCATGATTTCCCTTCTAAATTCCACATGTTAATTTATAGTTCCACCAACAATTCAGACAGCTAGTGAGAAGTCTCAGATATTTTGTTTATAAGGACCTTACCTTTATCTGTATACATAATCTACAAGTCTTGCCAATTTTATTTAATTATTATGCATCAAATCTGGGCAACCACTTATTTCTGGGTCCAACCTTCCAATTTAGACCTTCATTCCTCTTTGGCCTAGGATGTTTGAATGTACTTCTGATATTTGTCTTCTATACTCTTCAAATTCATTCTCCACTTTACCAATTGATTGATTTATCTGAAACATAGACCTGATATTACTCATTTGGTTAAAATCCTCCAAAACTTCCAACTTACCTAAAAACCTAAAATTTTTAATGTGCATATGATGATTTGCATGGCCTCATTCCATCTGCTTTTTAGTTTTGCCTCCTCCCATATACCTTGCACTTTGGCAATAACAACTATTTAGAAAGCACTAAACACATCATACTAAGCCATGATTACATGTCTTTATCCAAACTCTTCCATCTGCCTTAAATAGACATACTCATGCCATTCTCTATTCCCCTGCTAATCAACACCCTGTCTTTTAATACTCAGCACCACATGTCACTTCCTCCAGAGTGTCTTCTAACACCTCTCCTTTGTAAGGTTAACTACAATTAATCTATTTTTCATGGTACCCTAAACAACCCTTTAATGATGTTTTGAATATTGCAATAAAATACTACTTTAATAAAATACTACTTTATGTCCCTATCTCTTTTACTCCTTTCTCCTAACGACAGAGATTCCTTAAAAGCATTTGCATTTGTCTTTGAATTAACACAGCCTGATATTTACCTGATGCCTAATAGACCTCAACAAATGATGGCAGAAATGAAATGGGAAAAGAAATAGAAGCTTACATGGGTTGCCTTGTAAAGGGATTAAAAATATGCCTACACATGAAATATTTTATTTTATTTGGATATTCAAATGCCTCTTGTACCTTTTCAATGAATGATCATGAATGTTATTCTGTCTATTCATATATCATGAAGAGATTCCAGCTAAAGTAGAGGTAATCCTAACTCCACTAGTCCATGACTCTAATTATACTATGCCTCCATTAGAGCCTAAGTTTCAGTCCCTAAGACTTAGGCACTAATCGAATTATAACTACTAAATAATAATGTGTGTGTGAAGATACAGAAAAATTATGAACATTAATTTGTGTTTGGCATTTTAATTCTTGAAATCTCTGATTTGATTCTTCTCTAAAACTATTGCCTCTTGTTTAATGCCTCATACATCTTTACTACCATTAAAGATGGTGTGCAGGCTAGACAAAGGGGACAGAATTCAACTTATACACTCAATCAGTTTACCCAAATTAATCTACCCAAAAAAGGAACATAAGCGATTTTTTAATGTATACATCTATTTAAAAACAAAACTATGAGAGCTATAGTTTGATTGTTGTTTTTGGTTTGTATGTTTGTTTGTTTTTCAATTATCCGAGACTTCCAAACTTAGCTATCTAGTTTTTGACCCTGATTCTCTTCTGGAGAGTGCCACGATTTTCTCTTTAGCACTCTTCCTCTCCTGGTTAGACTTTTTAAGCACTCACCAAAGAAACTTGTGATTAATGACAGTTAGAACTTATTGGACTTGAAGGACAAATGCTTGCTTCACCAGTTAAGGGAACGAGCTAATCAAAATGAAGAAGTGCAGGGCAAGGAAGAACAGGGAGAGAAACGAATGCAGTGAATCCGTATGGATTCGCTTGAAGTGATGAGCTGAACTGTTAACTTTTCATTTACTGCATCACAAACTTGACTCAACCTTTGTCTGTATTAAGAATAATGGAGCAGTTCTTATAAAAGAGTGTAAAACTTCTCAAATTAAGCCTCCCCCCTCTTATTTTTATAGCTTTTGGTTGGTATTATTCCAGCTTTTTCACAGTAAATGTTTCACAATATCTTTCATAGATTGAAAAAGTTTTCCACCTCCACAGTTACAAATCCTGCTATAACAAACCGAACTGGCTGTCTCTTCAGGGACTGTGCTTCATACTTCAGCACGAAATTGAGACTGAACTTTTTATTTGCTGAAAAAGTGACACAATTTTCTTTTATATAGTGTTGTCTCATTCTTTGCTTTTACAATGACCTCAGAGGAGTGGGTACCTCAAATATTTCAGTGCTAGATTGTGTGTGAACTAGAGATGAATCAGTCTTGAAAAGGAGGTAGAAATCCTTTTTGGTGGAAGGGCGCCAGGTAACATCTCAGAGTTTGTCATGTTGATATTTGCTATGTGTTTCATCAAAAAATTGCACTGTTGATAGAAACTCAGGCATCTAGGAATGCAATGTAGCTGGCTATATGTTCTTTATTCTAACTAATCTCAGCAGAGCAAAAGAGGTTTAGAAAAACAAGGATGAAAGCTACCATTGCCTGAAAATGTTTGTATGTGTATAATAGTACTTACAAAGTGGAAAAACAAACTATGTACTTTCTACTTCCTGTGAGAAAAAAATCTAATCACAAAATTATGCCTACACTGCAGAAAAATTTATGTGAGGATATGATATATTAGGACATGATGTAAAGGGGGCTTTACAGTACTTGAAAATTTAAAATACCCTCCGAGTTTTTTTTTTTTTTTTAACATTTGATTCTCCAGGAAGGATTGATTTGCATATTTCTTTAAAATATCTCTGCTTATATGTCCTAGTCTATCTGGTAAAACATCACATGGACCAAGCTGAATGACAGCTAAAAACATGCGATAGTTAAAAAATAGATAAAGTAGGGCCAGGCACAGTGGCTCACTCCTGTAATCCCAGCACTTTGGGAGGCCAAGGCGGGCAGATCACGAGGTCAGGAGATCGTGACCATCCTGGCTAACATGGTGAAACCTCGTCTCTACTAAAAAAAAAAAAAAAAAAAAAAAAAAAACAAAGAAATTAGCCAGGCGTGGTGGCATGTGCCTGTAGTCCCAGCTACTCAGGAGGCTGAGGCAGGAGAATTGCTTGAACTCAGGAAGCAGAAGTTGCCGTGAGACAAGATCAAGCCGCTGCACTCCAGCCTGGGTGACAGAGCGAGACTCCTTCTCAAAAAATATATATAACTCTATACATATATATAACTCTATATATATAACAATATAACTATATATATATATAACTATATATGTAGTAATCTGGCCTTTATTATTTCTATGCTTTTCTTTGTCAAAAATACCCTTTACTTCCCTTAATAATCTTCTCAGAGAAAGCACTTGTTGTTCTATTTAGATGTCTCCAGGGGGCGATAAAGCAAGACATCAAATCTCCTCTGCAAATGACTCAAGGGCTCCAGTGCAGTAAGGGAATCAATGTTCCCAAAGCTGTTGGACATCAGATGTCTGTTTAGTTTGGCAGATGAAGTGGCTAGTACTTTTCCTTCAGTCAATTTACTGGAAGCCCCTCCCTTTCTTATTCCTTCCCCTCTTCTCATACACATAAGCTCCCTAGGGGTTCACAGTACTTTCAAACATTTTTTAAATGTTCATTTTGTTCTGTTATTAACAGAGCTTTTTATTCTAATATACAAGTGTTTCATAATTTCCCTTCTTAAAAAACAACTCTCATGTTTCAGGAGACTATTCTGTAGTATATCTCCTGGGATAAATTTTAATACTTAAGTGCAATCTTTGAAAACTACTTTGATATCTTATTATTAGTTTTATTCATATGACTTAACTTCCTTCTCATTAGTAAGGATTCAAGTTTTCTATCTCCTTGTTGAAATCATGTGATGTGTTTTCAGTGCAGTCCATTTTGTGGTCAATTCACACAATGTATACTCTAGAAATTTAGAATGGAAAAAAAATGTAGATTAGAAGCTCAAAGGGATGCAACTCTGAATCTGATTCTAAAATCTCATTGAAAAGACACAAGAAATAGAACAGCAAAAACAATGTTGGAAAGGAAAAATGAAGTGGGAGGAATGATGCTATCTGATTTTAGGACTTAACATAATGCTATAGTAATCAAGATATTGTGGTATTGTTGAAAGGATAGACACATAGATCAATGCAATGAAAAGAGTCAAGAAACAAACCTACACAAATATGTCCAATTGATTTCTGACAAAGGTGTAAAAGCTATTCAATAGAGAATGGTGAATTTTGTCAATAAATCATGTTAGAACAATTGGACAACCATATGCAACAAAAAAGAATCTCAACCTAAAGCTCTTTCCATATATTAAAAAAAAATTCTCAAAATTGGATCAGATCTAAATATAAAATGTAATACTTCAACCTTTTAGGAGAAAGCATAAGAAAATCATTATAATCTGTGATTAGGTAAAGAGCTCTTAAAGATGACACAAAAACACATCACATAAAAGAAAAGGAGTTGATAAATGGGTTTTATGAAAATTAAAAATGTTTCTTTCATTAAAGACCCTAGTAAGAAAATTAAAAAGACAAGCTATAGAATGCAAGAATATACTTTGAAAGCATACATCTAACCAGGAACTTGTAAGAAAATATATATACTCACTGTACTTTTTACTGGAAGGAAACAATTGACTAAAAAATGGGCAAAAGACTTGAACAGACACGTCACTAAAGAGGATATATGGATAGAAAATAAACGCATGAAAAGATGTTCAATGTAAGAACATCAATTTAATGTCATCGGGGACATGCAAATTATAACTGAAATGAAATTCCACTACTAGATTTATAAGAATAACTAAAGTAAAGAATACTAATAGTATGAAATGCTGATGAGAATGAAAAGCAATCAGAACTCTTATAATTTGCTGCTAGGAATGCAAAATGTTTTGAGTATATTTTTTACAAGGTAACTGATGATGTGCAGTCTTGTGTTTTTTCTCTTTTAGCTTAAACTGACATTTCAATTGTTTGTATTTTTTTTTTTTAATATGAGAAGAACTATTGCATTGACCTTCTTTATATAGCCTTTAGTACCTAATAAAGTATAATTCTTTAACTCATTATATATTTGCTGATATTATTTTTATTTCATGTAATTGGTAACAACTAATAATTTTAATGTCTCAGAACCAACATCATGAATTTGCTTTCTGACTGGATAAAAATATAAAACTTGTCTGTGTACTTAAATTTATAGTTGTTGGAGTCTGAAAATAAAAGGAGTTTGGTGTTTTTGGGTTGTCATTTTTTTCTTGCCTTACTAAAATAAGTGTCCTATGTAGCTAAATTAATTGCCTTGTAATCTTGAAGAATTCATCTTAAAATTAAATTGTGGGGTATAGATTACTTTTAAATCTACAGGAAGCTCTGCCTCAGGGTTCCCCAAGCTCCGGGCCATGGACCAGTACCAGCGCATAGCCTGTACAGCTTAGGAACCAAGCCACACAGCAGGAGGTGAGCAGTGGGCAAGTGAGCAAAGCTTCATCTGTATTACAGCCTCTCCCCATCACTGTCATTACCACCTGAGCTCCGCATCCTGTCAGATCAATGGCAGCATTAGACACTCATTGGAGCATGAACCCTATTGGGAATCGAGCATATGAGGGATCTAGGTTGCCTGCCTTTATGAGAATCTAATGCCTGATGATCTGTTGCTGTCTCCAGCGACCAGATGGGACCAGCTAGTTGCAGGAAAACAAGCTCAGGGGTCCCACTTACAGTGAACTGTGTAATTATTTCATTATATATTACAAGGTAACAATAATAGAAAGAAAGTACACAATAAATGTAATGCATTTAAATCCTGAAACAATCCCCCATCTTCAACCCAGAATGCGGAAAAGTTGCCTTCCACGAAACCAGTCCCAGTTGCTGCAAAGTTTGGAGAACCGCTGCTCTGCATGACCATGTTTTCCAAGGAGACCAGAAAGAAAAACATAGATTAAAAGATTGCATTGTTGTACATGAACTATGCAAAGATTAATATATCCTTTCATTTTGCTTTAATACTGCCTTTGTCTACACTTTAGATGACAGAATGGCATCAATGTTATGAGAGTTAATACGCAAGTTACTGCCTGAAGATACGCTCTTAAATGTTGCCCAGAGCAGAATTTCCTTTTGAAATCATCAGACTCCAGACTCAGGGTCATACAATAAGTACCATAAAGCGCCTTTGAGACCCTCCAATTATCAACAGACTTCCCTCGAACCATTCATCCCCATAGGTGATAGATTTCTTGTCCTTTTTCTGTTTTGCTTGGCTCTTGACTTTACAAATAATTTCCTGTTAACAGCTTTGTCTCCCACTTTGGAAATGATGTTTCCAGTGTCATCTGTGGCCTTGACTTCGGGCTTCCCTTCTTGACCTAAGAATGATATATATCCTTTCAGTTATTCTGTCTATAGCTTCTCTGAGTAGACATTTCAGCTGGTGTATTCTGGACCAGGAAGGCTACACTCTCAGCAAAACTTCTCAATCAGCTTTATTATTTAATTTGCTCTGAATATACTGTAGTATTTTATAATGCATGAAGAGTTTCCATTTCTATTATTCATTTATATTATTATCACTATTCATAATAACTAGCTAAGATTCTCAGAACAAAAATAATCATTTCTGTATAAAATATAAGAAAACTGAGGCTTAGAGAGGTAAAGCACCCTGACTACACTTACAGTAGTTTCCTGAAGGATTTAGAGCTCCTACTGAGGCCTGCTGATTCCACTTCCAATGATGTTTTCACAGATCCACACTAAATCTGATTTATCTCCTGGGAGAATTAAACCATAAACAAAAACAGCTGTTTCTTAAAGTTTCTTTTATTTCAACTTACAAATTCTAAAATTCCTAACAGTGGTCTTATGCACTTACTTTCTCGTTTTAAATATAAATATTGAATAGCTATAAACATGCCTTATACCCTGCTCTATACCCAAGCGATATATGACTAGGCCTACAAAAATCAGGTAGTAGTCTAATAGGAAAATTTAATACACTCAGGCTCTTATTTCTCTTCCATTGTTATTAATTTTGCATGAAATGTGCAAATAAATTAACTCTTAGTATCCACTGGTGGTAAGATATGCTGACGCACATGTTTTCTTAGTTTTATGGAGAAATAAAGAATCATCTAGCATAGAGAGGGTCAAGGAAAGAGGAAGAAAATAACTAAAGTTAAGAGCAGTGCCTAGTTTTCAGGAGAAATTATATATGCATTAATTTATACACAAATATACTTGACTCAAATTTTAAAATTATTCCTTTCTATCCTGTTTCATTTAGTAAACACGCTTATTAATCATCTATAATGATATAAGGCATAGTATATCATCTGTGAATGTTCCAAAGCTTCTGAACCTTAGTAAAGAAACACAGATTGAATCACACAATTGCCAAGGTGGCATTGCTATTTGAGTATTTGGCATACCGTGTATATAGTATAAAGAACATACACACAGTAAGTAAACATAAATGCTAGTTACTATGATAATTTCTAGCATCATGAAAGGAGGTTGATAATATCAGAGAGAGAAACAATTGAACTCACATTATGTATGCATAGTGGTTATAATGATGTGTATATCCTGCTCATTAAATAGCTCAAAGTTTTCTAATTTCTCTGTGTAATTCTGGCAATAAAAATCCTATTGAAAGAATTCTTAGATGTAATTCTTTTTTAATTTTTGTCCCCAGGTGAATTTTTATTTTTATTATTTATTGTTTAATATGAAAAAATATTTATCTCATCAAATGTATTATTGTTTGGCTGATAAATGTATTGAGAATTAATCCTGTTTTTTTGTGTGTTTTAACATTTTACTCAAGTTTCTTGTTAATGGACTCAAATATTTTTTGAAAGATACTTTTTTTGCTTCAGATTTGTATTCAATGCCATTAAGAGATTTGCTTGTGTTCTGAAGTGAATTCTCCCTTTTTGTAGTATATATATACACATATATATTTGCATAAATATAAACATGTAGAATTATAATCTATAGAGAGAAAATTGTTTTATATATAGAGAGAGTGAGAGATATGTAGAATTGTAGTTGAGGTATTGTTCATTGTCTTTTCTTTTGTATAGCTATCATGTGATTGTTGGATATAATAGATATAATAATTAGAATACTGGCAAAATAACAGACAACTTCTTACTCCTCAATGGGCCTAGTTTTGGTTCTTTATTAGGTTTGACGTTTTGAAACACAAACATATAAAGCCCAATCTCTTTCTTTAAGAAATCGTATTCTTTACCCTGTATTCTAAAATAGTTCAACCTATATTCAGATAGTATCTCTACTCTTTACAGCTTTCTGCTGGTAAGATTTCTGATTTCAAACATCTTAACAGTTCAGCATGTGTACTTTCTTTGGGGAACATTGTCTATCCCACCCCTAAGTTATGATTTTATTTTTCATATAGAAAAACCACTGACCTTAGTATTTTGCAAAGGCTTTCATATTATTTTCATTTGCTACAAAATTATTATACCTTTTAGAAATGAATATTTAAAATTTTGTCAAAAATGTCACGTCGAGAATTGAACAATAAAGTGGCAAGAGCAGTGGCACATTTCCAAAGACCTTGGTCTCTAGTAAATGTCTCAAGACAGGGAACAAGTACCTAGAACAAGGTCAGTTACACCACAGATATTCCATAAGTGCCTCTGGATAAATGAAAGGATGAGAAAATGAATAGCTATTTAAAGTGGACTTAAAGCAGGCTATATTCTACATCAGTGCAGGGTGTTCTTGATTACCTTTTGGCTCACTCAGATCTTAGAAAATATAAAAATCCTCAGTGAGTCATTTTTCATATTCAGCTAAGTAACTTAGTAATAATAATTATGTTAACACCTCCTTGCTGTAACTCCTATCTCAGAGCAACCTCATCCAAGGCAAAAAGGAATGGTAGGAACAGTGGAAGTGGTACAATTGCAACAATATCTTTCAAGTTCATTACGGTCCCAATCACCAGCACTTCCAGAGAATAAACTGTCAGCTTTCCCATCTAAGAATTAGTCTTTGCAGTTATATTGTTAGGTGAAGAGGTCGAAGCAACATCAATCTGTTCTCTACAATTTATTCAGTTAGACTGATACAGATAGGTAATTGAGAAAAATAGTCCATATATAAAACAACAGATGTTCTCAAGCAAGCTTAAATTTGTATACTAAGACAAAAACCTAAACACAACATTTTTGAGTCCTGCTTCTTTTTTTTTAATCTTACAAGTTAATAAATTAATGAGTAACTCATAAGTGGGGGTTTCTACATTGCCATCCATTCTTTTGCCCAAATCAGGAATTTGCAATCAACTTATGATGGCGTATCATTTTAATGCAAGGAGTTGATTGTGTCCTAAACTGTATATTTGGCATCTATGCAGTTCCTTCTTGGTGCTGTGTTGAAGCTATTCACTTTTCTTCCAAGTATTTGAAAACTATATGATGAGTTTCTTATCCAAATTATGCAAAAAATCACAGCCTTTTCTTTCTCTCATCTTATATATAGTTTTATATTAAACAGTGTTCTTTATTTTTAGTTCAAAACATTTTTATACTTGATAAGTCTTTAACTATTTTTTCCAGATACTACCTAAATATTTTAGTCAATTGTAGCCCTTATTATTTTACTTCCCAACTCATATTATTAAGAAATTGATATTTATTGAATACTTGTGGCTTTTCAGAGACTTTTATTTGATATTTCAATTTTGATGAATGTTTTTTATTATATACATGTTAATCTTATTAAAAAACTTGGAACTCCCACTTTTCAGTTCAAAGACTAATGACATTATCCTCATTTGTTCATTTAACCAAAATGCATCAAGTAATCCTTCATGCCAGGAATTATTCGAAGTCTTCAGTCCACAGTTGTAAGCATTACAGAAAATAAGCTTACATTTTAACACAGGAATACAAACAACAAAAAATAATAAAAACTTAAATAGGTGAGAAAACATTGGATTAGAATTAAGTGTAAGGGAGATAATTAAATTAAGATGCTGTGATTGAGAATGACGAGTAGATACTTCATACTCAATGGTCAGGGAAAACTTTTCTGAGGAGATAACATTGAAGCTGAGATCTAAATTTTTTAAAAATGGTTTGTGCTAATGCTGTAAGTTCTCCCTGTCTTTATATCACTTTTTTGGCATTGTCACTCACCTAGGATTTTATGATTAATGTTGTCATTTTTGTTATTATTCACTTTTCAAATTCACATATAATAAATTTTACTTTTTGATGTACCACCCTGTCAAATTTGATAAATGCTTACAGTCATATAAAACCATGACCACAATCAAACTGCAAAATAGTTCATCACCCCCCAAATAACCCCTGTTGCTGCATTTTATAGTAAACACCTCCCACCAGCCCAGCCCATAGCAAACACTAACGTGTTTTCTGTTCCTATTTTACTTTTCCAGAATGTCATTAGATAGAATCATATCATATAAAATTTTTCTCTCTACCTCCTGTCACTTAGCACATGCATTTGAGATTCATCCATGTTATGTGTATATTATTAATTAGGTCTTTCTATTGCTGACTGGTATTTCATTGCATGCATATGTCACTATTTATTCATTAACCAATGAAGGATGTTTAGGTTTTCCCAGTTTTTGACAGTAATAAATAAGACCATTATAAACCTTTCCATACAGGTTTTTGTATGAACCTAAGTCTTTATTCATCTTGGTTAAATAATGTGAGTAGGATTACTGAGTCATAGGCTTATGTTTAACTTTATAAGAAATTTCTAATTTCTTTTTAAAAATGGTATATCACGTTTATTCTTGCAAGCAACCTATGAGAGTCTCAGTAGTTCTGCAACTTTGAAAGCCCTTGGAATTGTCAGATACTTGTTTTAGCCATCCTAAATTATTACTCATTCTAATAGGTGTGTAACTGTATCTCATGGTGTCAGTTAGTATTTCCCCAATGACTACTGATTTTGAGACTCTTATTATGCATATTTATCATCCATATATCTTTGGTGAAATACCTGTCAAATCCTTTGCTCACTTTCTATTTGGTTGTTTATTTTCTTAAAATTAGTCTTATTAAGGGTGGGTGCAGTGGCTCACGCCTGTAATCCCAGCACTTTAGGAGACCGAGGTGGGCACATCAGTTGAGCCTAGGAATTCTAGACCAGCCTGGGAAACACAGTGAAACCCCATCTCTAGAGAAAGTACAAAAAAAAATAGCTGGGCATGGTGGCACACGCCTATAGTCCCAGATACTTGAGAGGCTGAGGTAGGAGGATCACCTGAGCCGGGGAAGTTGAGGCTGCAGTGAGCCAAAATGGTACCAGTGTACTCCAGACTGGGTAACAATGTGAGACTCTGTCTCAAAAATATATATATTCATATTAAGTATTTCATTCTTTTTATATTGCAAATACAAGTCTCTTATTAGTTATGTGTTTTGCACGTATTAACCCAGTCTGTGGTTTCTTTCTTTTCTTAACATTGTGTTTGCAGAACAAATACTCTTGTTTTTATAAAATAAAATTTATCAAAATTTCTTGTGTTCTTTTGGTGTCATATTTAAAAAATATCTTTAACAAGACCATCTATTGAGAAAAGAGGGTTCACATACTCTTCAATAAACTACTTATTTTTACAAAGTGTTAAAGTCCAAGTGCCTATCTGGGAGGGAAATTTTCATCTTTGTAGATGATTGTTAGAAAAATGCTCTACCTATATTTTCATATCTCAAGTGAAGCTAAGACAGCCAACCACTTGTCAGAAATTAGGTTTACTGTAAGGGAGAAAGAATTGTAAAATTGGTATATTCGTTGAAAAGTAAAGTACACCAACCTTTTCATTCAAATATAATAAATGTATCTAAGTAAACTATTTAAAACACTTCAACAGATGCAGAAAAAAAGCCTTCCTAGAGCTTTCTTTATCTGAGTAAAAGTAGAAACTTATGGGAAATAAGGCTGCTATAAATTGCACCTCAGGGTAGATCTAACCCCAGAAGGGACAATGTAAATAAAACCTACCTCAAACCCATTCTCCAGGGGAGTTTTATGGACCTGAAGGAAACAGAAAAAAAATTCATAACTATGTAGACAAAATTATCACAAACTTTATCTCCTGTTTTTTTCTCCTGAAAGCCCATTTATCTTTCCAAAAGGTCATTTATTTTCCTTAGGTGCCTTTCTCTCTCTCCCTTTCACCTATTAAAATTGTATTATATATAAGCTCCAAATTCGAATTACTTCTTTTGAGTTACTCATCATTGAGTTCTTCCATGCATATGGGTGCTGCAAGCACAAATAAATTCTACTGTTTTCTGCTGTGTATAATATGGGCTAAATGTATTGATTGGGGGTTGGAGGCTATCTAGAAGAATGTCAGCAAACTGTTTCCATACGGTAGAGCAGGCGGAAGAACACGTATGTACACATGCATATTCAGAAAGAACAACAGTAAAAAAGCCCTATGCTGGTCAAAAATATTCTAATAAACTCAATAAGCATACAATAAAAATAATACGAGTAAAAAGATAATAGAGCATAAAAATTATTTACATAGCATGTACATTGTATTAAGTATTGTAAATAATCTAGAGAGGATTTAAAGTATACGGGAGTATATCTATAGGTTACATGTAAATAATATGCCATTTTAAATCAGGGAATTGAGCATTCATGGATTCTGTTTTAGTGAGAGTGATCCTGGAGACAATTATCTCCAGGGATACTGAGGGACAACTGTATAGTTTTTCCACCATCCACGCAGATGTAAATAACCACAAGATCATAAATAGTATTAAAATGTAGTGGAATAATTAGAAAGTAATGACTTGAGATTTATTGCATATTTTTATTATGATATGTGGAAGTATGGATTTATTTTGTAGATTTTTTGAAAAATGATATGTGCATTTAAAACCTGTCTTGCAAAATTCCTAAAAATTTAATAGTTGACTTTTAATAGACCATAGAAGGCAGCTCTAGCACACCACTGGTCTTATGCCTTTGGAAGGTTCCCAGAGTGGAAAATAAAGCCTGAGAGTGCAACAAAGCTGAGCTTATTCTAACTCCATATCTTGGTTAGCCATAAAGAGGAAAAAATAACTATAAAACAATGACAGATCTCCTTACTCTATCGGTAGTAAATTTCTGTATGTGGTACTGAACTCTTCATTGCCAGGCAAAATTCTATGTCAGTTCCAGCATCACACAAGACCAACGAAACCCCTGCTCTCATGGATTTCCATTTCAGTAACCCACTTTTGTTGCCCTGTGACACACTCCTTTTCATTTAATTTGTTGATTTAGAACCTGGAGCTTCTTCTTGGCTTCTTGGATAAAACCATGTTTATTCTTGGGATATACCTTATCTACTCTGATTTCTCTTTAAAGATGTACTCATTCTCCTTTACCGGTAATTCTCCATTTTTGTGGCCTTCTCACTACCTCCTTTCTTTTTTTTTTTTTTTTTTTTTTTTTTTGGTGGGTTTTTTTGAGACAGGGTCTCGCTCTGTCACCTAGGCTGGAGTGCGGTGGCGCGATCTCGGCTCACTGCAAGCTCCGCCTCCCGGGTTCACGCCATTCTCCTGCCTCAGCCTCCCAAGTAGCTGGGACTACAGGCGCCCGCCACCGCGCCCGGCTAGTTTTTGTATTTTTAGTAGAGACGGGGTTTCACCAAGTTAGCCAGGCTGGTTTCTATCTCCTGACCCTGTGATCCTCCCGCCTCGGCCTCCCAAAGTGCTGGGATTACAGGAGTGAGCCACCGCGCCCAGCCGTTTTTTTTTTTTGTTTGTGTGTTTTTTAATCATTAATTTGTTCTTATAATTTTGTTTTTGTTACTTAAAAAAAAGACTTCGTGAGAAAACGTTGACAAATGTATTTTCTGTTTAGAATGAATTAGAAAAGTTCTTTTTTTTTGACAGAGTTTTGCTATTGTTGCCCAGGTTGGAGTGCAATGGCGCGATCTCGGCTTATTGAAACCTCCGCTCCCCCGGTGCAAGCAATTCTCCTGCCTGAGCTTCCCGAGTAGCTGGGATTACAGGCATGTGCCACCATGCCTGTCTAATTTTGTAATTTTCTATTTGTTTGTTTGTTGGTTTTAAGACAGGGTTTCTCCATGTTGGTCAGGCTGGTCTCGAACTCCCGACCTCAGGTGTTCCACCAGCTTCGACCTCCCAAAGTGCTTGGATTACAGGCGTGAGCCACCACGGCCAGCCAGTTCAATCCATTTCTGAAAGTATCATGGAAGCCTGGAATATTTCTTCAGTGGTCCCTCAGATTAACACTAATTTTTTAAAATAAACATAAGATAAAAGAAATATAACATCAGAGCCAAAGGAAAATTGGGACCTCATTGAGTACAATTATTCCATAACCTCTCTATAATTGGTCAAAATACACATACATTTTTGTGACATACTTAGTTCTAAGATGTTACAAATTTCTACTAATGTCATAACAAATCCGATAAATATAAAAGTTGAGCAAACTGTCTTTGAGATCCATCCAGTTAGACATTTTTTCTGTCTTTAACCATTTTGTTGAATATATTCTTACATTTATATTTTATCATATGTTGCAAATTTATAGTTTTTATGTCTTTTTAAACCGGGTGAATGTTTATTGTATGGGAAATAACTCTACATGTTAAAACTTAAGTTTAACTTAGAAGCAATTTAGTTAATGCTGTTAAGTTTCAAGCATGTATTGATTTCATGTTTTCATCTCAGAATGTTGTGATGCATTAAATCTGCAATTACAATTAAAAAGGCACGAGTTTAATTCCTTTAATATGTAAAGTTGAAATGCTTTATTTAATCTACTTTAGGGTAGAAATTTAACTGGGATCCATCAAAGCACAAATTTTGTTTGATTATAAAGCTTATGTATTGACAATTAAGCATTAAAAATATTCACTCTTTTGCATCTCATTCTAAATGAAAACAGTGACTTTTGTAATGCATTGATCAAGGAAAGTCGGCTAAATTACATCTTTGAGTGATATTATTTTACACTGTCTTTCTGCTTTTAAATATCTTACTGTCTACTATCACCTTTAAATCACTGTTGATGATCATAGCACAGATCAGTTCTACATCCTTTAAGTTTCATCTGAAATGCTGAAGTTACCAGATCAAGATGGCAATGAGTAAATTGATACCCTGTTAGAGGTCTGTATTTGGTCCAATCGGCATATATATACATATATATACAACCACCCTATATAGGTTGTACATAGTACAAACTGTTTTAAAAGCTTTTCCTAGGTCTTTTTTCAAAAAGTTGTTTAAACGAATAAAACCAAGAGGAAAACAAAATATGCTATATAACTATTTATTGAGAGTATATATTTTTAGTTTGACTTCATATTATCAACACAGATATACTCTATGATTAGTTCATTTCTCTCCTTGCTACATTTTCTTTTTTATATAATTAGTTCTTTTCTTCTTGTGCTTTCTGAATATCGCTGCTGTATAGAGACACCTGCTGGGAAATAAATGAACAGAAGAAAATTCAAACCTGTGCTTAGAAATAAGAAAAAACTTCTCTCTTATACAGTTTAAGCAAGCTTTCCACTAATAACATATTTTGTATCAAAGCATACTTGCCTTTGAAACATGAAAATCTACCTATATCTGGAGCTTTGCTATTAATCTTAAAATCTCTACCTTGGCATGAGATTTCCAGAATCTACATATAGGTATGCTTGCGGTATAAAATAAGTATGTAATACAAGACAGTTGTAAATCTATTTCAACCAAGTCATTTCAGTGTTCACATGTATCTTTAAACATTTGTACACAGAATTATTTTTCAGAGTGATCAGGGCTTGTCTTATTCATATTTTTACATCTTAATTTTTATTTAAAACATTTGCTAAAGCAAGGCAAACTTTTATTATTATTGATTGGTTTAATGTAAATATTTGCATTAATGAAAATTGTCTTTTGAAAGTTTGTTTACATGATTATCTGTTTACATAAACTTTGTGTTCAATTTCAATCTAAGTTGCAAATGGCAGGATTTTATTATTTTTTACAGTTGAATAATTTCTCATTGTGTATATGTACTGTATTTTCTTTATCCATTCATCTGCTGGTAGATACTTAGGGTGATTCCATATGTTGGCTATTGTGAACAGTGTTGCAATAAACATGGGAATGCAGATATCTCTTTGATATACTAATTTTCTTTATTGTGGATATATACCCAGCAGTGGGATTGCTGAATTATATGGTAGTATTATTTTTAGCTTTGTAAGGAAGCTTCATACTATTCTCCATAGTGGCTACATGAATTTACTTTCCCACCAACAGTGTACAAGGATTCCCCTTTCTTCATATCCTGGCCAGCATCCATTATTACCTATCTCTTTGATAAAAGCTATTTTAACTAGTGTAAGATGATAGATCATTATAGTTTTGAGTTTCATTTCTCTTTTGAGTGAGTTTCTCAATTGTAAACCAGCAGGTCAAAACATCGAAAATTAAACGTAAAAATACATTTAATTGATAGTTTAATAACAAACCATCAATTAGGTATTTCAATTGTGTTCCAAACTCTAGGTCAAGCTTAACTTTTTCAGAATTACGTTGATTTCTCATGTATTATAATAAGATGGTAAGTCTTGAAGATGATATGAGCATATCTGAGTCCTTAAATAGTTTTAACAATTTCATTTATGTGCTTTGCTGAATGAATATCAAATAGTAGGGCAGGATTACAGGCAGGTCTTGGAGCACAGTTACTGCAGCAGTTCTCAAGCGATATTCACCATAATTCAGCTGAACATAGACCAGTCATGTGTGGAGAATGAATGAGAGCAGGATTTCCAAGCACCTGCTCTCTGCTCCCAAACAGATAGGAAAAATACATTATGTGGTGACAAACTGATATCAGGCCTCCAACCATGTGGCAAAGATGCTGACAATTGCTAAGAAGCCAACCAAAGATACTATGATTAGAGATGGAGTGAGCACTGCATAATTTCAGAGGAGAAGAAGAGAATTCACTTTGAGAAATTACAGTCGTGTAAGAAGAAAATTCACTTTATACTTAATATTAAGTGACTTTAAAAACTCAGATTGTCCTATTCAGATCAAATATATAAACCTATTCCAGGATCTCCAATAGCATCTTGAAAGAGAGAATAATTTATAGCGTGAGAACATAGACTCCGGAATCAAACAAAATCAAGTTCATTCCAGTGAACTTAGAGCCTCCAGTGCTAAGCAGCTGACACAAGGTCTTTAACCACTCTAAATAGAATTTTCCTTATTAACACAAAAGATATATTAATGGTACTATTGGGATGATTGATAGTAAATAAGATAATGCATATAAATTGCTTACTAGAATATTTGGTAAGGGTAAGCATTCAACTAATATTGACATTTTAATGCTGAGCATCAGCCACAGGAGAGATTTCATTAAATCATTGTACACATTAGTTCTACTACTTTTGTGGGATTATAATGTCATTATTATTTATATTCTTTGGAGAAAGAGAATATTATTTATATTCTTTGGAGAAACAGAATCTTAAATATTGGCTTTTTGGACATTATCAAATCAGTAGGAAAAATCAGACTGAGGGATATACCGCAAAAATACAAGTTTTAGCTAGACTGACATTACATACTTTATGTATTATTTTCTAATATTTCCAATAAAATTCAAAACAACATTAAGCCAATATACATACTATCAAAAAGAAAATCCTGCCTTAATTATGAATTATTTGAATTGTGTTTCTGTCTTGCCATTGATATCTAAATGACTCCTCTTGGGCCTATTCTCCTGGTCTACCCCCCAGATATTTATAATAATATTGCATGGCTAGTAATAGAAGTCCGACACAAAATATTCAAGGTAATTTTAGTTCAGATTTTAAAACAACTTGAGATGCACCATAATGTAAATCATAATATTATTGTTTTTTATAGGACTTGAGAGTGAAAAAGTAAGCTATTTATTTTGATAGCTGAGTAAAAAGAAGAGTGACAATTGAGCAATTACAAATTGGAGGCTCCACATAACATCGACAGTACTTATTATCTATTATTGTAAGGAAACAAAGACAGTTTTGCAGAGATTTTGGGTTTGTTTTTGCTTTGCATGTGATTGGAATATATGTTGGCTATAGAGAGAAGAGGAATTGGGTAAAATAGAAGAGCTTACTCTCAGAAATATTGACATTCTTGTTTTGTTTGATATTCTTCTTAGAAATAGTGAAAGAAAACATAAATAATGCATATGATTCACCAAGGCATTAATTTAAACTTTTCACAATATAATATCAATGATTATGTTTTAATGTTTCATAAACTCTTTACTATAAGTAATGGTATTATAAAGGTATCTTAAAGAAGATAGAAGATACATAGAAAGAAAGATACATACATATATACATAGAATATGTACACATAAAGATACAGATAAAATAAAAATAAATACATGCAGTGTTACCAGTTGGTATTGTTTGATGATGTGGGAAAGCAAAAGATGGTAAAAGATATGTGGACAAAAGTAAAGAAGGAAAACAAACCAGAATTTAAAAAATATAATAGGAAGATAACAGTTTGGGAAGTTTTACAGAAATATTACTTTTGACCAACCATTTTTCTTTAGAAGTGGAGGACAAATTATAAAATAATAATTTAGTGTTCTGCTTATATTACTTTAAGCACTTTTCCTGAGTTTGCCTTACAAAGTGAACCCAGATATAAGCAAGACTGAACTCATTATTGTACCCTGAAGACAGCATGAATGTAAATCAGCTAAAATATAAGACTCAGGGTAACTTTTGGGCTAGTAATAAAATTCATGGTGCTTAAATTGCTCACTTCTAATGCATATTTTACAAGTCTCAGAGGAAACCTCTGAAACTCATAGACTTCCCCTCTTTCCTCATTACTGTATTTGATTCACTTTCAAACTCTGTAGGATCCATTTAATACTGTGTATAGCACCAGAAGTTCCCATCTGAAATAATCCGAAGGTGCTACAGAGGAGTTGCTATTTATGAGTCAATTTTGGATTGCTGAATGGGAAAACTGAAGACAAATGTGTCCAAAAATCATCTAACACCAGAAAAAGCTTGGTCTTCTAACTTACACTGTAGTGCTTGCATTTACCTCATGGTCCCTTGATCTAATATAGTATAAATGCTTCTTTACCATCAGCACTTAAAGCTCTTTAAGAAGATTTTGCTGTGGTGTATAGGTTACATGCTCATTCTGATCTGTTTACATTTCCATTCCTTGCTCTCTGTTAGGCAATATGTTTTAGCTATTGTTGAGTGATGGCCTATGGCCGTGAAAAAGCACTAAGTTTACTGGCTGTCATGGGGATGAGAACATGATGTTCACTCAATTGCCATCACTCTTAAAATAGCTTATCAAACTAACCAGAAGAACCAGAGAAACACTCCATGGGGATACAGAA
Source organism: Macaca nemestrina (assembly GCF_043159975.1). Classification (NCBI taxonomy): domain Eukaryota; kingdom Metazoa; phylum Chordata; class Mammalia; order Primates; family Cercopithecidae; genus Macaca; species Macaca nemestrina. Next base: position 81,315,225 of record NC_092131.1, read on the forward strand.
GTATTAGGAAAAGTAACAAATCTTTAGGATTCTGCTCTAGAATCTTGCTTTCCTCAGAAAAGAACATCAACTTACCATTTTATTATTATATCCTACTTATTTCTATGATAAAAGACAGACTTCCATAATCTTTGAGTAATATCAGAATATAAATAAAGTGGAATTTAAATACATTCCTAATAAAAAAAATACACCTGTCTTACTTCATTCTGTGCTGCCAAAGGTATAGAATACTTGAGACTGTGTAATTCATAAAAAAACAGAAATGGATTCACTCACAATTGTAGAGTATGGGAAGTCCAAGAGCATAGCACTAGCATCTTGTGAGGGCCTTATTGCTGCATCATCCCATGGTGGAAGGAGGAAGAAGAAAAGAGCGGGGGAGCCAATCTCACTGTTATAACAATTTCACTCCTGCAATAAAGACTTCATTGCAATCATGAGGGCAGAACCCTCACAATCTAATCATCTCCTAAAGATACTACCTTAAGTTTCTAACGCACAAACCTTGGACGACACATTCAAGCCACAGGAAAAGTGTACGTAAACATTACATAGACAAGAAAACAACCATTTGGCTTTTTTTGTTGTTTGGTTGGTTGGTTGGTTGGTTTTTTGGTGGTGGTAGGGGATGGTGGCTGGGAATTATTTATTTCATTTTCAGGCTAAAAGAAAGATACATTGGCTGGGTATAGAATGATGCATTAATAAGTACTTTCTCTCACAACACTGAAGAAGTTACTTTCTCTGTCTTTTAGCTTTCACTGATGAGAACTCAGCTGCTATATTTTAAAGCTAATCTGTATTTCCTTCCCCATCCCACCCCATCTGTTATCTACCTGTAGTTTCACAACAGTATGTCTAGGTGTAGATTTCTCTTTATACAGCTCATGCTTGGGGTCCTCTAAACTTGTATATTTGTGCATTAGTGACTTTCATTAGCTCTATGACATTTTTAGATTTTAGGTAATCAGGTATTGTTTTGTGCCATATTTTTACTGTTGTCTCTTTCCACATTATTCATTAAATCTTTTCTCTCTATCCTCCGTGTTTTTTACCTTTTCTCATATTTTTTTCTTATTTTTGCTTCTCTGTGCTTCTTTCGAATAATTTCTTCTGATTTGCTGTCCAATTCACTAATTGTCTCTTTGTCTGTGTCCAATCTGCTATTAAACATGTCCATTGGGTTTTTAATTTTTATTACTGTGTTTTCAGGTCATATATTATAGCTTACTATTCTACAAATACTTTCAAATTTAATTTTGTCCACTTTAAATATACAACTATTGTTAGTTTATAATCGGTGTCTGATTATTTCAGAATTTGAAGATGTATGCATCTATTTCTGTTGTCTGCTTCTTTTGCTTATTTTTAACTCCTTATGCCATTTTGCTATGTGTATTTATTATTTTAATATATTATTTTTCTCGGGAATTTATTCATGAAAATTCCTTAAGGTCAAAGATGAACTGTATTTTTCTAGGAATGACTTATGTTGCTTCTGCTGAGGACCTAGGAAGACCATGTTTCTGGGATCATTTAAACTGAATTTCTAGTTTAAGAATTTTGAGTACATTAGGGGAATGCTAACTTGACTACATTTGAAAAATACAAGGTTTGGGATTACAGTTTGTAAGATGTACTGTTCTACTTCAATGTCAGGGAGCCAGGTTTGTTTAGTGTCATCTTTGTTATGAGAGTATAGTCTTTTAGGGCCTCAGTTTCGGGGTAATGTGTAGCCTGTTAGACTTTGACCTTTAAGCTTTGATTCCTGTAATCTTTGAACAGAATTACAATCAAAAGCTGAAGTCAGTTTCATTAGATCCAGCAAATCTTCAGTGGTCTTTTTAGTTCAATAGAACTAATAAGTTCCTGTTTTTTTTAGAGTACTGCCTGGTAATTTTTGACACTGTCTCTGTGGTTTGAAAAAATAAAATCTTGAAATATTTTACCTATTTTTAGTTGTGTTGATGGAAAGATGTGTCCAAATCATCTAGCTTGTTAAATACAGGCATAAAGACCAACACTTTTTTTCTGCTCCACTACTATTGAGGGTCAATATATTTTAATTAAGTTTTCTTTGCAACAAACTCAAATTGCAAGTTTTGTGAGAGATACAGTAGAACAGTAAAAACTACAGTATAAGAATAGTGATAACTTTTATATAGAAACATGAAAAAACAAGCATATATAAGAGTTGTTTTGTGTGTGTGTTTTAATTTTTGCATGTGGTGAACATTGACTTAAACTGTGCAGAAATGATTTAAGTTAGACTTCACAAAAGATTTTAGCTTGAGGAAATAGGAGCAGTGTTAGGGAAAATCTACTTTACCAAAGTTGTTAGGTATGTTACCATGCAACAATAATAGCTATTACTTACTGAGTAGACTTTGGAGGTCAGACCATTTAAATGGATTGTTTTACATCATCTTCACAACCGTCTTATAACTATGTCCCTTTCACCTACGATAAAGTAGGTCCAGAAATATTAGAAAATTATTCAGACCCATCACTAATGACGGAACTGAGATTCAATTTCAGGAAAGCTTATTCTAAACCCCACCGGACTCTTATCCAAGGAAAATATATGGTAGTCTAGATGCGCTCAAGCACATGCTATCCACAACAATAAATCAGATAATATTTTAAAGTCCTTCTAGCCTTATGAAAGCATATACAGGTGTAGAAATATAATTGGAAATTTATTAATAACTTATGTTTCAAAAAACATAAACACACACACTACCTTGTCTTTGTTATCTTCACAGTATCAGGATCATAAATTCTTATTTTCCTTACGTGAGATATATACCTGGAGTTTTCATTTATTATAGACCCATTTTTTTAACCCTATTGTAATCGAACAAGAATCTCACTATTTTAGATCTTGTACATAGGTTTAAAATAAAAAAATGGAAAAAATAATCAAAGACAAGACCAATGTTAGTGACAGGATTTATTTAATCCACATGAATGCTAAATGAATTGTCTCTGATTAACGTGGTAAAGTAAATGAGCTAAGGTGTTAATATTGACTTGTTTTGTTAAAAGGGCATTCCAAATATATCTATAATCCTCTTAAATAAAACAAAATTCTAACTACTTATTTTTTTTTCCTGTAACATTGTCTTTTGGTGTTCCATTTAACCCAATGAGGTCATTGACTAATAATATTATTTCAGTATTTCCAATGACAGCAATTAATCTGTAAACCTAATAAATATCTCATGCAGTCAAATTTTTACCTCCAGTCTGAATTTCAGAACATCCAGAATATTTTTAAATGAAATTAGTTTATTTACTGCAAAGCCTATTAAAAATAATAAATGTAGTCCATTAAATGATTGATGTATAGCATTACTGTTATGTGAAGCTTGATTGATATAATTAGGATTTCCCCAAAGAATCTATATCATGAGTAAGATTATTTCAAAAACATTAAAGAAATATGAAAAAAATGAGGCACAGGTTGGTATGGGAAGGGAGGAGTTGGCCTGTTTATAATGCAGCAACCTAAAACCACTAGAAGATAGGTTAGATAAATGTAATTTCCTACTTTCAATCTGGGAAGAATTTAGCAGAAATAATTCCTCAGATAAGACAACACCATCCAAATATGAGAAACTAACAAAAAATGTCGAAAAAGAAAAGTTTTCCATTCTGACTAGGCTTTGTAGATTGAAAATTAAATCACATATTCTAAATATTCACTATAGACTATATACTATTATATATTCACTATGTAATATATATTCACTATATAATATACTATTATATATTCACTATAGACTATAGACTATTCAACCATTTGTGACTCAAACAAGAAATCGTCAGTCTCTGGTCTTGAGCTCAGTTGGGATCATAATCTCTATATTACTTAGAAATGGCTTGATTTTTGCCTTATGAACAGGGAAAACATGAGCCATTTTTTCTCTTTTGCTTAAAACCACGTATCAGTTTGATATGTGCCCTAGAAAGGAGAAAATTGGTGTATATTCTTCTTCCACAACAACTACATGGGAAACAACAGTAGGCCTGAGAATCTTAACCCTACTGTAACCACAAGCTTAAATGAATCAAACAAGCTGTTTTAAGATACTGTGACTGGTTGATTCAAGATTCAGATGACTGAAAGAGTTCACCAAATTTACATTCCTTGTGTTCAGAATGCTTGACATAGTTATTCAAACCTATCCAAGCCATTATTAAATGACATGAAAGGTGTTTACTGCTTCAAAAGGCAGCCTACCAGAATATTGCTTTTTTCTCCTCTGAGCTACACAATCCTTTAAGTGATTTTCTATAAATGCTACATCTTTTCTAATAAGAAGCAATCCTGTGATCTTGGAGAAACCTCACACATTGTGACAAATCTTCGGACCTCTGGGCTGTTTATCCAATGCTGAACTTATACTGTTTTCTTCTCTATATCTCTGTTTCCCCTTAAATAGCTCATTTTTGTTCAAAACATAAGTAAAAATCTACATTCTGCAAATTACATTTAAAAAAGCCTTAAAAAGAGACATAGTCAACCTCATTAGAAAGCTACAATCAGGAATACTTTGAGTAAATTTATCCCATTAGGTCTTAGTGAACACCCACAGATGGAGATAAAGCTACCTATGCCAACATACCCCACAGCTCTTCTCCAGAATAATTCCATTTTGTTTTCTTCCCTAAAAACTCATTACATTTAAACAACAATAAAGAAGGTGATTTGGGATGGATTGTAGTGTATTAATGCAATAAGTATTTATGAGGACTCAGTAGAAGGCATTGTGCTATATACTATGAAGGAAAGCAAAGAAGTATAATACTCCTACCACATCAGTTCTTAGGAAATCTCTGGTTTCTTAATCTCTACTTATTTTTTCAGTCCATTAGTCATCTCTTGGCCTTCTTCCAAGTCTGGACATGAATACTTTTGCCTTTTGCTTTAAATGCATACTCACACTAGCCCCCTTCATTTCTCTCTTTCCCTGTCTCCACAGGGCTGTTCACCATCTTTACCTTAATTTCCAAGCCCGCAATCACATAAGCAACTTTCTCCTAGAAACTATGTATATGCACAACTTTACAAAGAATGTAGTCAGAGTAGTCTTTCTTTTTACCTCGCTTTCATTCAAAATTCCTTACCTAGTGACATATTTCCATTGCTTGGGTTTCATTTGTTTCTCCACTGACCAATTTGTTGGATTCATCTTCTTCAGTCTACTCATATCAATTATTCCTCATTAAATCTATTTCTCATCTTTTCATCAGAGCTTTCTTCTTTTTTTGAACAAAAAGCATATAAATGTCACATACGTAAGCGTTTGTCCATTTGTCCCATGCTTACATTCATTGACAGCGCCACATTTTCTAATGAAGAGTAGCATTTATTTCTTCTAGCTCTTTAACACAAAGTCAATACCTTGTTCCAGCTGGATATCCAGAGCTCTCTTAAGTTTCCTCAGACATTTCCTCCCAAGTAAATGTATATTTATCCTTTGAGGTTAGCCCAAATATCTTCTCCTTGGAGAAATTATTTAGAGCTCCCTGCTCATCCCGTCTCCAGAAGAACTAATCACTTCCTCTTCTGTAATTCTATAATGTGTTGTTCGTTATGCTGAGTTATTATTTTAGTATTAGTTGTGTGTATACCTTTACTTCACTAAATTATGAAATATTTGTGAGAATGGATACTGTCTCTATCATCCTTCCTACCTCAGTCATCTCTTGCATAAGGCATGACACACAATAGGTGCTCAATATAGTTTGCTACAATGGGGAACTGGTTCTGGCCCTCAAAACACTCAGTATATAACATACTTATGGTAAATTACATAGAATGATAATATAGGAATTGAGAAAAAGATCATCTTAGGGTGATCTAAGGAAGTCAAAATGTGCTTGAAGAGAATTCCAAACTTATATCCTGGGGAATATCTTGTATTGTGCAGAAAGAACAGATTGAACAAAAGGTCAAACCTGAAAAGGCATAATGCTTACTAAAGGAACATTGAACATCTAATCTAGCTGGACTGTAGTAATAGGTAAAAAGATAAGGTTTAAAAAATAGAATGAAGGCTGAAACACTTTGCATCAATCAGAAATAGTGTGGATGCAGGTGCCACTGCCCCCCCCAAAAAAGAGAGAAAGAATATATTTCTCTCACTTATAAATGAAATCCAAAGATAAGTGGTTCACAGCTGAGCCAGTCCTTCTTCTTGGGGTCATTTGTTCTCCATGACCCCAAGTGCATGCCTTCCACCTTCTGGTCCAAGTAGCAATTTGAACTCCAATCATTTTTTATTTCAGTGTGCAAAAATGAGAAAGAAATGAAGGTGTTACATCTTTTTCATATCAAGACATGTACTGGAAATTTCAAATAACTGATCAGAATTTAGTACCAAGGCCATACCCAGCTTGCAAATGAAACAAAAACCTTTATTTTTCTCATGGGTAGCCATGTTTCTTCCTCTCTTCTCCCCAAAATAGGATTTTCTCTTCTTATTTAAGGTTTTAAGAGACAAGTTGAGGCATTTGCATTTTAATGGAGAAAACAATTCAGGTAAACTCATAAAAAAAGATATTTTCACAAATCGACAGTTTTAGGAACTTTATCAATAAGTGTTGATTTGTGTATTTAATGTTTCAGACAGAAATTAAGCATTCACTTTCTATTTGCCTAGTAATTGTTCATCACAGCTATTTGTCTTTATAAAACAAAAATGCTCATCATAATATTCAATTAAAAGGAAGAAAGGAAATCTGCCAAATTTAGTTCTTATCTCTGTGATTATGTGAGTAAGAATTTTTTTGCCCAGTTCCATGTGAATGGTCATTTCAGTAAATGACACTGTAATGCAGACATTGAAACACAAGGAAAGAATGACTCCATACTTCTGTTTGCTGATTGATGTGGTTCTGTTGAATATAAATAAGCAAAATAATTTCTTTCAAAATGGCTGTGAGCCATCATCCCTCATTAATCTCTGCAAGGCTTTCCTTGCCTACATCATAAACCAAATAGCAGAAGGTACTAACACAAAGCTCCCAAGCTAGCCTGGCAGTGAAATTCATTTCTCCCATGCTCAAATATTGAATTAGGAAATATTTCAGACATGATACTTCAAAAACATATAAATACTTTGCCCTAAGTATGAGAATAAGATATAAATATTTTAATTTATTATAATATATAAATACATATTTAGATATTCCTTTAAATATTTGTTCTTTCATACTTTATACAATTGAAAATATCAAATAATTACAGAATATTTAGGAATTACTTACTACAGGACATATAATGATATTTTGATATATACATTATTTGTATATACAATTCTAATTGTGGATAAATGTAAGTATATCATTACCAAAGATAAAATAATAAGACATATTAACAACTCAGTTTCTTTTTTAAGTAAGGTCCAATTAATTAGCTTCAGACACATCTCTTGGCATTGTAATATATATATATATATATATATATATACGAAAAATCAGCGATGAATAAATAAATGAAAACATTCATTATCAAAACTGAGATGACAAAAAGTATTCAAAATTTGAAATGATATTTTACTAAGTCTAAGGAGCTGCTGAGAAAAACCAAATGTCCAGCTCATGCTTACAAAACTAAATAACATTAGTAACATAAGAGAAGGTAGGAATAGTTCTTTTCTTTTGCATGTTATAAATATCCCCTCAATATATTTTTGGTTGTTTCAAATAGAAAACTAAATAGCGATTCCTTCCTCTACTATGAGGGGAAAATTTTATGAAGTGATTAGATCATTGTTCTCAGGCCTCTTGGCTTCATATATTTTTATCTATTCAAAGACTAAAACTTCAAGAAAGGAGCAATAAGAAGGTAGGGTAGACATAGGCATACTAATTATCTTACACTTTCTCTCTAGAGTAAAACACTTTAGGTAGAGGCAAGGAATAAGAAGATTCTTAGAAGTATATATTGGGGCTTATGCTTCACACACGGCTAGCCCAAGGATTATTGGTTTATCATAAAAGTGTACAGCAGAATAAATAAAGCAAAATATATATATACCCTGACATAAAATACTCTGAGATTAAGACTGACAATGCTTACTACATACTTCAAATAAAACATATGAAAATTAAATAAAAGATGCATATTTTGGAAAAGAAAATTAAGTTGTAAATCAAGAGAAAATTTGGAGAAGAAACTTCATTAGAAATGAAAGTTTGGACTCACTTTCCTCCAATTCTTCTCCAACTATCAATAAAATATGAGCCAAGTATTTTTATTTTTAATCATTAGTGTGCAAGGCCAAAGAACAGGAAAGATGATAAACAGCAACAGAAGTTCCCAAAGTAAAATGCAGAAAAACACAAGAGGTAACTTGTTGTTCTGAGAAACTTGGTCTTAAGATGCCAATGAAGAAAACTGGTTTTGATGGCATCAGATATTTGTGAAAGTCAGCCTGACAAACAAGATTATTTGAAAATCCATTTTAAAAGATGTTGAATGACCAGAGTTCCTCAATCAATGTGTGGTATTTATGTTTTCCCCCTCAGGAAGAAGGCAGAAGATTTATTCTCTAAAGAGACTCAACTAGAGGCCTTCTGCACTATTAGGTATCCAGCAAAGTTAAAGGTAATGGGACCATACGGAGAACAAGAAATTTGACTCTTTACACGGAATTCTGATATATCCAGTAGTCTCCTCTTTTCACTTCTTAAATGCACACAGCAAGGTTTATATTCTCCCATGCAGGATACTAAAATGTTTTCTGAAAAATGTGACCAAAGGAAGATATGCAAATTATAATTAAAATAATGGAGATTTCCCAATGAATCAACCTGGTGTCTCCCTACACCGAAGGCTAGCATTGGTCAACTCTATCTATGTACACAGAGATTTAAATTAGATATCCAGGAAAAGATAATGAAATAAAAGACAGAGACAATGTAAATATACAAGTAAAAAACACAATTAGAGTAAACAGATTAGGCAGTAAAATTATCTACCTCCACGTAATAAAAACTATTATTAATATTTTCAGAAATATGAAAAAGGATATCACATCCATTTTACAAAAGGAATCTATTTCAAAAAAGCATGAAAAAAATAGAAAACATTTATGAGAAATTAGAAAAACATAGCAGAAAGAAAAAACTTAGCAGAATTGTATCATAAATTTGAAGACATTTTGTTGACTTTGTAGACAGAAAGATTCACTGAATAAATGCCCAAAACAAGCAGTGAAACTAGACTAGTGATAATTACATCTCCATTATATTTAGAGCAAAAAGTCGATTCAAAAAGCTTTAAAGAGAAAAAGGAATGTTAAAAAGATTAAGAGAATGATGCTATTAGACTTTGCAACAACAACCCTGCCTTCTAGCTTAGTAGAAGACTTAATTTCCAACGTGGAATTCTTGATCTAAACAAATTACCAAGAAAGTGGCTGAATAAAGACAACATGATCAGTCCAAGATCTTATAAATTTACTTCCAATGCACCATTACTTAGAAAGCCACTGGAGAATGTTCTCACAAAAATAAAAGAACAAACCAAAATTAGAAAGATACAGGAAAGATACAGGAAAAACAAGACTGTTTATCAGAGGAGACCCCGAAGGATTACAACCATGAAGCAAACCTAAAAAATAAAATAAAATAAATAGACCAATCAGACCAGACACAGGGGCTCTGGCCTGTAATCCCAGCACTTTGGAAGGCCAAGGTAAGAGGATTGCTTGAGGCCAGGAGTTTAAAATCAGCCTGAGCAACGTAGCAAAACTGCATCCCTACAAAACATTTTTTTTTTTTTAATTAATTGGGCTCGGTGGTAGGCACCCATGTTTCCAGCTGCTCGGGAGGCTGGGGCAGGACGATCACTTGAGCCCAGGGATTTGAGACTGCGGTGAGCTATGATCCCACCACTACACTCCAGACTGGGTGACAGAACAAAACCCTGTCTCAAAAACATAAATCAAAAAATAGTAGTAATTTAAAAGAGACCAACAACATTGGTATATATCAGAAGTTTCTAGGAAAGTTTTAAGTAGTTAAAATTGATAGAATCCCTGAACGTTTTTAATATGGTAAGTAAATATTTACACTATTTGGGGAGAGGTTATGGATAAATTGGTGATAAATACATACTTAAAAGTAAACAAATAAGCATATAAATTAAAAAGATGATGTATGTTGCAGGACGACAAAAACAGTCTTGCAAGAAAGTAAAAAGAAAATTAATTATAGTACTTTACACGGCAAAGGTGTAAATGGAGTTTGTAAAGTCACAATAAACACTTAATACTGGAATAATGGTATTAGAATATTACAATAATGAGAAGGAAGGAAGATGGGAATTGCATGTGTTTTGCTTAGAGTGAGGAATGAAGAGAATTATATCAACATTTTTAAGAGTAAATAGATCATCTCTCAGCCTAATGTATCCAAATATCAGCAAATTATTTAGAGCTTGTTTTGAGACACAGTTAAGAAAACTGAAATAAATTGCCTATTAAAATGGAACATATACAAGGTGGGGGTATTGTAACAAAATTTAAAAAGCCTAAACATTGGGAAAAATAGACAGAATTTTTAAAAATACTCTGACAAAAGACAATATAATAATACTCAAATAAATATTTAGTACAAAAATATGTGATACAAGCATTTTATGCCCAGTCAAGTAATTCCTTTTTTACGAGTAAAGGCAGTTTTTAGAGGCATGCTCATGTAGGCAAGTGCTTATAAAATAAATCATGTACCTTTTTCTTGCAAAAACTGAAAGATTATCCCTGTCAGCTAACTGAGAGTTTAATCAAAAGAAGTAGCAATTCTTCTGGCTAAGGTGAAGTAACAGGGAGTAATTTTTTTCCTCCTGCATCGCACAACATAAAAAAAAAAAAGGACAGAAGAGCTAAAACAGTGATTTTCAAGACACTGGATATCAGGTAACAGAGGCCAGTGATCCCTGAGAGACAGAACCCAAATGTGATGTGCCCTTTGATTGACCAAACTTACTACCTTGAGAGAGCATTCACACATAACAAAGAGGGGTGGAAACCTATACCTGTAGATTTCCTTAGTTGAGGAGATATAACTAACATCCAGGCCAACCAAGGCAGATAGAATTCACAGGAAGAAATGCTAGAGAGGAGAGATCTGCACAGAGAATCTTTGAGCTCTGCACTGGGTGGGTACTTCTTACATATTCAGCAGAACACTAATCACTGGATACATGGTAGGAAACTATGTGAAGATAGCCAAGACAAGAACCAGCCAAAACGATTGGAAGTAACACTGCCCAGCACTTACACAGGGCCAGAAATAATGTCTGCTTCTACCAGCCACACTGGAAAATCCTATAAATTGTACGTCATTGGATGGACTCTACAGCGAGCCTTGCCTCCATAGTGAAAAATAACTGGGTATAAACTAAACACTGTTCTTCTCCTGCCTAATAAATCTTAAAAGGAAGACATAAAAGGGAAAATTATTTACAAGCAACTTAACTGCAGTACAGAACAAAGCTCAAAAATACTGGGAAGAAAACAAGATCTGTCATTCTAAAAGTAAAAATTACAATAGCAGGTATCCAGTCAACAATTACCAGGCATACCAAATGATAGGAAAAGACATTATGAGGAGATAAACCAACCAATCAAAACAGACTCAAACAGAAACAAATGTTAGAATTAGAAGGTAAGAATATCAAAAGTTTTTATAACTACATTATATATAATCTAAAAGTTAAACTGAGATATGGAAGACAGAATAGAATACTAAACTCAAGCATTCAAGATGGAAATAGTAAAAATTAGAGCAGATATAAATAAAGAATAGAAAAAAATAGAGAAAATCAATGAAATTATAAATTAGTCTTTTGAAAAAATAAAAAAATACCAACTTTTAGCTAGATTGACTCAGAAATAAAGAGAAATTAAAATAACTAGAATTACAAATGAAAAGGGACATTACTATGAATTTTATAGAAATGAAAAGGATTATAAGGAAGCACTATGAACAACCACATGCCAACAAACTGGGTTATGCAGATCATATGACAAATTTCTAGAAATGTACTATCAAGACTGAATCATGAAAACATAGAAAATCTGAACAGAACAAAATAGTAAGGGTGTTGGATCAGTAATACAAAACATCCAAAGGGAAAAAAGAAAAAAAACAAACAAACATATCCAGGACTAGGTGACATCAATGGTGAATTCTATCAAACATTTACAAACTTAACACAAATCTTTCTCAAACTCTTCCAAAAACCCTGAAGAAGAGGAACACTAACTCATTCTATAAGGCCAGCATTACCCAATGATGTGAAAGCCAGACAAAGACACTACAAAAAAAGAAAACTATGGACTAATAAGGCTTATGAATATTGATACAAAAAATCTCAATAAAATGCTACTTCTTAGGATCTGATTGTGCCCCTCCAAAATTCATATTATGAAATCTAATTCATAATATTTTGGTACAAAAAGGTGAGGCCTTTGGTAGGTGACAAGATCATGAGGTGAGAACCCTTGTGATCGGCATTAGTGCTCCAAGTCTGAGGAAGTTTGTTTGCCCCTTTGCCTTTTCACCATATGAGGGCCCAGCAAGAAGGCACGTTCTTTGGGAAACAGGCCCTCAGCAGACATCATATCTCTGGTGTCTTGATCTTAGACTGCCCTACTTCCGGAACTGTGAGCAATAAATTTCTGCTGTTTATAAATTACCCTAAGGTGTTTTTTTTTGTTTGTTTGTTTTTGTTTTTTGTTTTTTGTTTTTTTTAACAGCAGCTGAATGAACTGACACTGGTACTGAGAAGTGAGGTTCTGTTGTAACAAATTCCTAAAAATGTGAAAGTAGCTTTGGATTGAGTAATGCGGAGAGGCTGGAAGAATTTGGAAGTTTATTCTAGAAAAAAGTGCTTACATTTCTGTGACTGGAACATGAAGGACAATCTGATGAAGACTCGGAAGAAGTCATAGAAAAAGTTTCAATCTTCTTAGAGATTTCCAAAAAGGTCTTGAACAGTATGTAGGTAGAAATATGGATGGTAAAGACCATTTTGATGAAATTCCTGATGTAAATGAGGAATATGTTACTGAAAACCAGAGGAAAGGTAATCTTTGTTGTAAAGTTGCAAAGAATTTGGCTGAATTATGCTCATATCCTAGTGTTTTGTGGAAGATAGAACCTCTGAGTGATAAAGCTGAATATTTGGCAGAAAAAAATATCTAAGTACATTATTCTGGGTACAGCATGGCTTCTGTTGACTGCATATGGTAATCTGGGAAAAGAAACAAAATAAATATAAAATTTATAACTGACAGAAAAACAGAACTTAAAGATTTGGAAAATCATCAGGCTGCCCCTATTATAAAGAATGAAAGGCATGTTTGAAAAAGAATACCAAGGATGCAGCGAAGGAAACAGCTGATGGAGATTAGTATGGATAGAAGGAAACCAGATGCTATTCATCAAGTCAGTGGAATAATGAACTTAACGGCATTTCAGAGATCTTCCAAGCTGCTCCACCCATCACAGACCCAGAAAGCCAGGGCCTTGGAGACAGAAATATTTCAAGGCTTCACTCCCCACCTTCTGGTACATCTCTCCTCGGCTGCTTCAGCCATTGTTCAGTGGGTCCAGATTGCAGCTTGGGCCACCCCTCTGGAAGGCAAAAACTGTAAATCTTGGTAGTGTCCATGCAGTACCGTCCTCACAGGTGTGCTGAGTACATGAGCTATGGGGACATGGCTACCTCTACCTACATATCAAAGAATGCCTCAGAGTACCTCACAGCCTAGGCATAGAGTTGCCACGGGGGTGGAACCACCACAGAAAGCTCCCACCAGGGCAGTGCCTAGTGGAATCACAAGAGCAAGGCTGCCATGTATCAAATGGAGACATGGAGGTGGGGCTGCCCTGAGAGCCCAGAACTGTAAAGCCATTGGCGTGAAACTCCATTCTGGGAGATCCACAGGCACATGACTCCAACACTTGAGAGTTGTTATACGGGCCGTGGCCAGCAAACCCATGGAGGTAGTGTTGATCTGAGACTTGGGAACCCAATATTCTCCCCAGTGTGTCCAGAAAATAAAACATGGAGTCAAAATAATTGTTCTTAACACTTAAGTTTTAATGTTGTTTACCCTATTGGATTTTTAGATTTGGTTGGAACTTATTACCCCTTTCTTTCTTTCTATTTCTCCCTTATGGAATGGGAATATCTGTCCTATGGCTATCCCATCATAACATTTTGACAGTACATAACTTGTCTGATTTCATAGGCTCACAGCTGGAGGGGTATACGCCTCAGAATGAAATATACTTGATTCACAATCTTACCTGATTTGTATAATATTTAGATGAGACTCGACTTTAGACTTTTGAGTCGATGCTAGAACAACTCAAAAGTTCAACAGTTCTTGGACCTCCCAGACTCTGGAACTGTGAGCAATAAACTGCTGTTATTTATAAATTGCCCAGTCTGAAGCATTTTGTTAGAGCAGCCTCAACTAGAATAATACACTACCAAATTGAACTCAATATCTATATTAAAAGGATTATCCACCAAGTGGACGTTTTTCCTGAAATGCAAGGATGGTTCCACATGTGAAAATCAATTATTATGATCTACTACAGTAATGGAATGAAGGAAAACACATATGATCATCTCAATTGATATATAAAAACCATTTGACATAATTCAACACTTTTTCATTATTAAAAAATTCAGTAAGGCAGAAAAGAAAACTACCAAAACATAACAAAAGCACATACATATATATCTATATATTAATACATATAGATATATATGTATATAAAACCACAGACAACGTTATGCTCAATGCTGAAACACTTAAAGCTTTTCTTCTAAGATCAAGAACAAGACACGGATGCTTGCTGTTGACATTTCTATTTAAAATAGTATCAAAATTATCTATTTAAAATAGTATCAGAGAAAAAATTAGGCAAGAAAAAGAACTAAAATGCCACCAAATAGAGAAAAGGGGAAGAAGTAAAATTTTCTGTTTGCGGGTGACATGATCTTGTATGTAAAAAACCCTAAAGACTACACACACACACACACACGCACACACAACTAGTAGAACAAATAAACACATTTAGTAAAGTTTCAGGATATAAAATTAATATATAAAATCAGTTACATTTCTACACAATCACAATGAACAATCTAAAAGGGAAACTTAGAGAATATTCTATTTACAATAGCATCTGAAAGAATAAAATACTTAGAAGTAAACCTGAAGAAGAAAGTTAAAGATGTGTATACTGAAAACTACAAAACAATGTTGAAAGAAATTAAAGATGCAAATAAATGGAAAAAATGTTCATATATTGGAAGACTTACTATCGTTAAGATGTCAATATACCCAAAGCAATCTACTGATTCATTGAAACCCCTATAAAAGTCCCAGTGACATATTTAATAGAAACAGAAAAATTCATCCTAAAATTAATATGGTATATGAGGTACCAAAAATTGCAAAAAAAAAAAAAAATTGTAGGTTTGTAGGTCTTCATTGCCTGATTCTTTTAAACCTTACTAAAAGTATACAGTAATGAAAATAATAAAAATAAAAATAAAAATATATAGTAATCAAAAGATTATGGTACAGACATACAGGCAGACATACAGACCATTGGAATAGAATTAAAAGCCCAGAAATAAACCCTCCTAGGTATGGTCAAATGATTTTCAACAAGGATGCTTAGACCTTGCAATGGGAAAAGGACAATCTTTTCAACAAATGGTGCTCGAGTGAGCACAGTGGCTCACGCCTATAATCTCAGCACTTTGGGAGGCCCAGGCAGGCAGATCACCTGAGGCCAGGAGTTCGAGACTAGCCTGGCCAACAGGACAAAACCCTGTCTCTCCTAAAAATACAAAAAAAATTAGCCAAACGTGGTGGTGGGTGCCTGTAATCCCAGCTACTTGGGAGGCTGAGGCAGGAGAATTGTTTGAATCCAGGAGGCAGAGGCTGCAGTGAGCTGAGTTCACGCCATTGAACTCCAGCCTGGGCGAGAAGAGTGAAACTGTCTCAAAATAAATAAATAAATTTAAAAAATGGTGTTGGGAAAATTGGAGATCCATGTATTAAAAAAATGAAGTTGGACTCTTATATACAAAAATTGACTCAAAATAGATCAAAGATATAAATGTAAAAGTTAAAACTACAAACCTTTTCAAAAAAAAATAACAAAAGAGCTTCATGACATTTGATTTGGCAATGATTTATTAAATATGGCACCAGAAGCACAAACAACAAAAGAAAAAAGAGGTAAGCTGGACATTATGAAAATTCAAAAATTTTATGTATCAAAGAATAGCAACAGAGTGATAAGGCAATTCATGAAATGAAAAGAAACATTTTTAAATCTTATGTCTGATAAGGAATTGATATCCATAATATATAAGGAACACCTACCACTCAACAACAGAGGCAAACAACCTGATTTTTAAAAATAGGCTAAGAATTTGAACAAATCTTTCTCCAAAGAAGATGTGCAAATGGCCAATAAACATATAAAAAGATGCTCAATATCATTAGTCATTAGATAAATGCAAATCAAAACCACAATGAAATACTACTTCACACCCATTAGGATGGCTATTATAAAAATAAATAAATACATGACTAAAAAACACAAATGTTTGTGAGGATGCGGATAAATTGAAACTTTTGAACATTGCTGGTTAGAAAGTAAAATGGTGCTCCTTCTTTAGAAAATAGTATGATGATTCATCAAAAGCTTAAATACAGAATTACTATATAATCCAGCAATTCTACTCCTGAGTATATAACCAAAAGAAATGAAAGCAAGGATGCAAACAGATATTTGCATACCCACATTCATAGCAGCATTACTCACAATAGCTACAATGTGGAAGCAACACAAGTACCCACTGAAGAATGAATGAACAAACAAAATATGATACATACATACACAGGAACATAATTCAGTTGTGAAAAGGAAATAAAATTTTGACACATGCTGCTGTCTTCCAGGAATGAATCTGGAAGACATTACGCCAAGTGAAATAAAATTCACTTAAACAACTTAAGGACAAATATTGTATGATTCCACTTATATGAGATTTCTAGAGTAGTCATTACTGAAAATAGAACAGTGGTTACCAGGGAATAAATAAATGTAGGGCAGAATGGGAAGTTAGTGTTTGATAGTAACAGAATTTCAGTAGAGGAAAATAAAAAAGTTGTAGAGATAGATTGTGTTTATGGTTATGCAACAAGTGTGAATGTATTTAATGCCACAGATCTTTACACTTAAGATTATTAAAATGGTTATTTTTATATTGTACATATTTTACCATAATAAAAAAAGAGAAAAATCTTAAATGCAGCCAAAGAAACGTACAGAGGAAAAAAGAGATGGCAACATCTTTCTTGCTAAAACAATGCCAGCAAAAAGAGCAACCTCTCAAAATAGTGAAAAAATTATACACTCAATAAAGAATGCATTTCAAAAAATGAAGGTGAAAAAATAATATTTCAGGCATATGAAAGGTAAAAGAATTCACCTGAAACGAGCCTGCATGCTAAAGAAATCCTTCAGGCTGAAGGAAAATGATAGTAAAGAAAAATATGAATCTACATAAAGGAATAAAAAGCACTGAAAATGGTAACTGCATGGGTAAATATAAAATAATTTTATTATTATTTATACCTCTTTGAAATGTAACTTTAAAAAATAACATGTGATATGAATCTCCTATAATATGTAAAAGCGAAATATATGACAGTAGTACCATAAAGGTCAGGAAGTAAGAAATGGAAGTTTACTCTTGTAAAGGTCTTATACTTCATGTGAAGTGATATAATGTCAGTTGAAGCTAGATAGTGATGTAGTAATAGTATGCACTATAAACTCTAAAGCAACCACTAAAATTACAAGTCATGTGTAATAAGCCAACAAAAAATATTAAATTAAATCCTAAAAATTTCTCAGTTCAAAAGAGAAAAGAGAACAAAGTAAAAATGGGACAATTATAAAAATGGTAAGATCATGATCTTAAGGTTAACCATATAAAAATTCCTATTAAATATAAATGGGCTAAAGATCCAATAAACAGCAGAGATTGTCAGACTAGATAGCAAAGCAAAACCCAACTCTATATTGCCTACCGTATATATCACCTATCAAATTCTGTATTGCCTATCACTTTAAGTATAGACAAATAAGTTAAAACTTAATGTTTTTTATATATATACACACACACTATATATATATGTATATATACACACACACTATATATATATATATATATATCTCTTGTGTATTACCTTACTAGGGTTTTCATCACAAAGTGCCACAAACCTGACGGCCTTAACTAGAGAAATTTATTTTGGAGGATACAAGTTTGAAATCAAGATGTCAGCAGGGTTGAATCCTTCTGATGCCTCACTCCTTGGCTTGTAACAGCCATCTTCTCCCTGTGTCTTCACATGGTCTTCCTTCTGCACCTATCTGTATCAAATTTCCAATTCCTCCTGCAAGTGAGAGTCCAGGTGAAGTTAACAAAGGTTATCTAATTTAGTATTTTTTCCATGAAATATTATCTGCCATAGATGATGCTAAATTTTTTTTAAAACTAGCTCCAACTGATTCAGTTTAAACTGTGTTTTTGTGCTGAATCCAAGTCAAGAAGATGCTCAAGACTTATACTTAAACTTATAATTGGTATCTAATTAATTTTATTTTTAAAAAGGGTAATTGTTTTATTTATGACTAGGTGACAACTACTTTTAAAAATAGAAGGTAATTTAGATATATTAGTACTGTTATATTTCAATGCATAATTTCACAATAGATATGTATTATAAAATAAGACTAATATTGGATAAAATAAGGAATTTTAATGATCAATACACTGTGTGGTTAAGAAATATTCTTTCCTTTCAGTGAAATGTGAGTATTATCTTAGCCTGTCCCCAGCTGCCATAACAAAATACCTTAGGCTGGATAATTTATAAACAACAAAATTTTGTTGCTCACAGCTCAAGGCACCAGCATATTTAGTGTCTAAGACGACGGTTTCTCATAGATGGCACCTTCTAGCTGTGTCTACAGATGGTAAAAGAGGTAAACAAACCTCCTTAGGCTTCTAAGGGCGCTAATCCCATTCATGAGGGCTGAGACCTAATGACCTCTCAAAAGCTTCACCTCTTAATACTATTGCATTGGATATTAGTTTTCAACATATGAACTTTGGGGGAACAGAAATATTCAGGCCATAGCAAGTATTGAATAACTGAGCATGTTGGTGTTTTATTGTCTTGTCATTCTTCTGTTTTTCCTTTTTGTTTTGTGTTAGAGAGTAGTGGATGCTTAATCTAAGAAAAGGGGAGAGATGATTTTTGTTTTTACATGCTTGCAACTAAGAAATTGCAACTTATAATCCCAAATACGATGATCTGCAATAAGTTCTTGCTCAAATCATTTTATTTTTCTATGGCTCAATTATTTCTTCTCTAAGAACTCAAAAAAGTTATATTCTAAATAATCTTTTAGAATGTAAAATAACAAATACATTCATATATTTGACAATATAATATGCTATGATATTCTGAATTTTTTAAAGTAGTAACACCCCAATCAATATTAGTATGTTTACATTACATTGCACTTGCTACTCTGATCATAGAAGCACATTGAGAGATTTTGTTGGTTCTTCAGAATTGTTCCATCTACTTGATGTTAAACCAAAGACACAAAAGAATTAAATTCTGTGCCTCAGAGTCTTAAGTGCACAAGGGATTCAAAGGAGGAGTAGAGAGACTAAGAGAATTAGAATGGGAAGAGATACTTCTCAGAGGGATAGCCTTGAAAGTGCTCTTGGAGGATGAAAGGACACAGCCAGGTGAGAGGGATAGAGCTGTAAAGTTTCAAACTCACTGATCGAGTTTCAAAGAGAAATATTCTAAGAATTTAGAAATATTTACTGCCAGAAAGTAGGTGACCACGAACCTGGATAGGCAGAATGTAGAATATTAGGGTATTAAGATTCAATTTTGGAAAAATGAAATAAAACCAAAACCACCTATTGAATATGTAAAATAGTGTGTGAAAAAGCACAAGTACAGATAATATAAGAGGTAAAATATAGGCAGTGAAGTGTATTTAAATGTATAAGTTTGTGTTTGCTAACATGAAATAAAAGTGATAAATATTTATAGAGGCTGCCTCTTATTTTATAAAATCTCTCCACAGGAGAAGAAAAACATGAATTTAATTATGGAAAACAATCATTGAAAATAGTATGAGAAAATGGCTGCTTTGTCTGGAAGGCTTGGGAAAAGTTACACTAAACTATTTCTAAGCCGAAAGAAAATTAATACAGAATATTTCTTCATGAGAACTCAAATATCCAGTAGGAAACTGTAACTGCACCAGACCAATCTGGCTCAACATTTAAGTAACAAAGTAAGTCTTTTTTCAGTTGCCATGGACTCCCAGGTAAAAGGTCACATAACCTGATCATTTTTATTTATGACTAAGTGAATAAAGTCAGATGAGCAAAGCATGCAACCAGTGGAGGAACCCAGGTGCTGAGACTGAGGTGCTGGGACTGATTTTAAAAGTGAACACTGTATGGCAGGATCCAGAATCCAATCAGATAAAGCTCTGGTGTCACTACTGGATTCTGGATCCTAAAGTTTTCAAGTGACACCAGGGCTTTATGTGACTGGGTTCTAGATCTTGCCTGATTATCTAATCAGATCATGCCTCATTACCCTACAGATATAAAATCTGATCCAGACCCCGGCTCAGAGAGACAGAAATGAGAATTTCCTTCTGTTTCCTTGCTAGTCAGCTCTCCATGAACCTTTTCTTTTCTCAAAAGCCTTTGTCATGGTGTTGGCCTCCATGTGCATGAGGAAGCAAGCCCATTGATTGCTCTATAACAAAATCAACAGGAGAAAGCTCCTCATTCCTGCTCTTGGGTCCAGGAAAGTAAGAAGCAAAAAGTCTCGTTAGACACCCTTTCATGGTTTCCTTTGAGCTATGAATTAAACAGAAACAACAAATAATGTATTATTGTAAAGGGAAATAACCCATTTGTTTAAGAAGGAGTCTTAAAGTTTATATTTGTTTCTCTATAATATAAGGAACGTAAGGTGAAAAAACTTACATTTCAAAGTCATGGTTACTTTGAGATAAAAAAATGAAAAAGTTGTATTCTTAAAAATAAAACTTTAAAACCATAACTTTCACATGTGTTTTTGAAAATTTGAATCAATATGGAACAGTCTTTGGACATGAAGTTGTTTTGTATTGTTTTGTTTGTTCTCAGCTAAAAGCCATAAATGTATTTCATTCATTTGGGGAGGGCAGCTTAAAATTATGAATAATGTCGTTCAGTAATATCTTTAATATGTATATACATGTGTTTGTGTGTGTGTGTGTGTGTGTATTTTTTTTTCAAGATGGAGTCTCGCCCTGTCACCCAGGCTGAAGTGCAATGGTGCAATCTTGAGTCACTGCAACCTCCGTCTCCCAAGTTCAAGCGATTCTCTTGCCTCAGCCTCCCGAGGAGCTGGGATTACAGGTGCACACCACCATGTCCAGCTAATTTTTCATATCTTTAGTAGATACAGGGTTTCATCATGTTGGCCAGGCTGGTCTCGAACTCCTGACCTCATGATCCACCGACCTCGACCTCCGAAAGTGCTGGGATTATAGGCGTGAGCCCCCACGCTCAGCCATCTTTAATATTTTGATGTCAAATTGAAGCATATTTTGACTGATGAAGTCTTTGTCAAAATAATCAAATTATGTAACTCAGGATTAAAAGGTAGAGAAGGAAAGAGAGTGAGAGGGAGAGAAAGACAGAACAAGGAAATTGTCAAGTTTGTTATGAGCCAATGCAAAGAAATTGTTAAGTTCTTGTGAAACAAAAGAAATACTACAGAGTCATAATTTGATTTCTAAAGGCATATCAAGGATATCACATCTGAAATGTACATGACAGTGGAGCAGCAAGGACAAAACTATGGATAATATTTTACCTGGCACTCTACATCAGTCACAGTAGTAGTCACATGAGGTACCAAGCATTTCTATTTTACCCAGTCACACCTTGACTCTCTCTAAGACAGAGTAGCAAACTGAACCATATTAAAAATAAATGATTTCCAGGATACCAGTCCTAGACATTTTTTGAGAAAGACTTAGGAAGTAGAGAAATTATTGTAGTGTACCTGATTGGTTAAGAACAAACATTTAGCTATGCATAAAATATTTCTGTAAAACATATACAATGTGAACTCTGTCAATCTTTGAAGAATTATGTTGCAAGTTGTTTTACACAATGAGGGGATTGGAGAAGAATGGAGAGAGAGAGAGAGAGAGAGAGAGAGAGAGAAACTGTTTTTGACCCTGAGGGCAAGTAGATAGATCATATAAGTTTAATATCTCTATATTCAGGCAGAACTCCATGTGTGATTACTTGTTGAACTTTACAGAAAGGTGTCTCTAATAGACCCAGCAATACTATACCAGGGCTGGAAAAGATATCAGCAAACATTTAACTTCCCCTTCTTTTTGTACGCAAGTCTGCTCTTAAATTAACAAAAGAAGACAGTTCTGCAATCCTTTTTAAAAGTTATTGGGAAAAAAATTCTTTGGCCATTCTTTGCCATTTCAAATTAAATAAAATATATTTAGACATGTACTCGCTATGAAAAGTTAACAAGGTCATTGAGAAGAGGACAGGGATCTGAAGAAGTGTATATTTTATGTATGCAACACCTGGAAGTCAAGTGTGTGCTGAATGTTTTCAGTATGATTAAATAGTTAGTACAGTGAGAGTTAAGTAAAAATAGTTTGAGTTCACCTATTTCCATGCAAAAGTAATCTTATCAACTTAATTGTAGAGTACTTTATTCTGCATTGTAAGAATTTGAGGCATATTTTTAAATAAATGGATAAATGAGTGATAAACAGCATCAGAGATGGAAATGCATCTCTCATCTTTATATAACTTACCCTATTTCTTTATGAAATCCTTTATGAAATCAATACTATATGTGTTAGGGTAGGTATATGTGTAGTTAGACCCTAAGTTGTCTTTTTTTAATAAAATGCAAAGATTCATGAAACTAATTCTAGATATTCAAACGCTGTTGTAGGCTGGGAGTGATGGCTCACGCCTGTAATCCCAGCACTTTGGTAGTCTGAGGCAGACAGATCACTTGAGGTTAGGAGTTCAAGACCCATCTGGCCAACATGGTTAAACCCTGTCTCTACTAAAAACGCAAAAATTAGCTGGGCATGGTGGCATGTTCCAGTAATCCCAGTTACTTGGGATGCTGAGGCATGAGAATCACTTGAACCCAGCAGGTGGAGGTTGCAGTGAGCTGAGATTGTGCCACTGCAAAAAAGCTGGTGTAAATTTGAAGGCTCTAAAAGCAGATATGTCATAATTATTAGTCCTATGACAAGTCGATACGTTATATCATTTTGCAACACAGACTATGGAATTGCTAAGACCTGGGTTCCAGTTCAAGACCAACAATTATCAGCCATGAGTCAACAGACAAATAACATTCTCTGACAATCAACTTGCTCAGCTATAATATTGGTACTATAACTAATTTATAGTCCTTTTTTTAAAGTATAAAATACAGTGTTCTTAAATATTATAGCTATTAATCTGTGGTATTAACCCATAACCCGTATTTCATGTTTGAGACACTTCCATCTATGATGTACATGCATCATCTCCTCCATTCTTTCCTCCACACATTTGTGAGATGCCCTAATTGAGTACTTGACAGTTAGTGCACCTTTAAGTAATGATAACAGTTATTGTGTGGAGGAATAGACACGAGCTTACAAAGAGATTTTGATTACACAATGAACAACTTAGAAATACCTTGGGAAAAAAAGTAGAAAGCAGATATGAAGCAACTGAGCTGAAGTCAATACACTAACACTGCTCTCATTGTTTAGCTGTGTAATGACAATTAACATGCTTAAAATATGATTATAAATATGCATATTGGATCTAATTATCAGCCACATAATCATCTGTAGCATATGGAACAGGTCATGAAGAAAACCAAAAAGATGATTACAGGGCTAAGGAATAGTTCATATAAAAAGGTTCAGTAGAGCTGTTTTTGTTTTGTTTTCTCTTGTGTTTGGTAACAGAGAAACTAGGATGCAGAATGACTTGATTGACACAAAAGCTGTATGTCTAATTTGTCACTCTTCATACAGACTAAAGAATTTTTATTCAGGATGATGGAATGGAAATTCTTCCTAAAGTTGATAATGCATATTTTTTAAAGGCTATAATCTTTTTGAGGGTAGGAAGAGGATCTTATTAATTTTGCATTCTTGTACCTGGTGTACACTAAGTGTTTAAAATGTGTTTATGGAGGGGAAAAGGAGAGAGTTAGGGACAGAGAGAAAAGAGAGAGAAATCCCTTCCTGATGCTTGGCTAGAGAATAGGGATAAATTTGTCCAACTCAGTCTAACTATTGGTTGAAAATGTAACTACTCATGTGAATTGCCTGATATGCTTCTTTAAAGTACAGATTACCAGAATAAAATCCACAGAATTAGGAATCTGAGTAGTTCTTAAAAGAAAGATTCACAGGTGTTTCTAATATTCCAGATTTGTACCCATTAGATTAGGTAATAACATTACTGGGTGAGAGTTCCAAATTCCAAATTCATTTGGAGGATGAGATGGTCCTCACCTCAGATCTTTGGTCATGTGATAGGAGCAAAGAAGTTGGAGTTTTGACAGACATAGTGACTAAGACACTTCTACAGTATATGTCTGTCATACTGGAGTTAAAGAAATTTCAAAATCCTCAAGAAGAAATCATGTTCAGTAAAATGTATAGCTTGACTGGCCTCATCCCTTTTTTCTTACTAGAAGAAGAAAGCTATGAGAAAGAGAAATGAAGCTTTCTCTCTCTGTGAGTCTGTGAGTCTTCCAAGTTAAGAGTTCATACTGAGCTCTTAACTTGCAACTTAACTGGGCTTACGACGTCAGAGGTACCTGTACTAAGCGGAACAATCAAACCTTTTTAAAAATCTTCAGCCCTTTCCACATCTTGAAGAGCAAACTCTTGTTTCTCTATAGCAATATGAGGTACCTCTTGGATCATCAAATATAAAGACCCATCAGGGTCATGCCAACTTGCTAACACTGGATATGCATTAGCAATTTCAATATAGTGTATCAAAATATATCTATATAAATGTTAAATAAGACCAGGTATTTGTATTCTACCCCCATAAGCTACTCAAAATGAAGAGTGTTGCATCATGAGAAGGGGGAAAAGCAATGTTGCTAGGATTGCTTTTTTTTTCACCAACATGTGATTAGTGACATTTCTGCAGAGACATCTCAGGGGTGTAGAGTACACTTGGCCTAGCAGATAGGATGCCTTTTTACCATTTTTCTCTCTCCAATAGACAGAAAGTTTAGATTAGTGAAGGTGTAGTCTTCTTAGATAAAATACTTGCAGTACTTAGTCCGGTGGCATTCATAATTCTGAATTTAGTCTGCTCTCTAAAGTTCCTCAGAGAAGATCAAAATTAGGTAGACTACTATCAAACACTTTGTCATTCAGCACAACACTAACCAATCTGACATTTATAATGTTTAATGTGGAATGTTTCAGTAAACAGAAATTGTATTTAAACTAATACACTCTGCTATATAAGCATCACTTTCTTCTAAAATATTTAACATCACATACACCACCATTACCAACACTATTTTAATTTCCTAAGCCAGAGTTATCTCAAAAAGTCCAGGAAAAAAGAACCACTTCCCTAAATTGATGGCATATTGATGGCATATATATATATATATATAATATATATATATGTATGTATATATATATGATTCTAAGTAGCTTCTACCTAAAGATATTTGACATGCTTAGTATGCTTTCCCCAGAGGATTTAGTAAAAATGAAATTAACTGCAGATACTAATTTATGAAATATCAAATTCATATGTATGTTGCATTTGATTCATTTATATAAGTTTCACATTTTTTTTTTCATGGCAGCTACCGAATGAAATATGTGATACCGTAGTTTGAATCTAGACTCTGCTACTGACTTACATAAATGTCTCGGGCAAGTTGCTTAATTGCTCTGAACTTCAGTTTGTTTGTGTATAAAATGTCAATAATGTCATTCTACATCATGAGGTTGTTTTGAAAAGCAAACAAAATAAGGTTTATAAAATTAGCTCAAGTAATACAGGGCATATAGTATGCAATACATTTTCCATACTTTGTTTTATATGCCAAGTGGGTACTTGACAAGTAATGCTTGTACTTGTATGTCCTGGGCTAGCATAAATTTATTTTCCATTTCTGAGCATTTATTTAACTGAATGTCTTCTATGAAATTCAGGTTCTGAAGACGTACAGTCTGGATCTTGAGATAGAATTGTTGCATCTGTCTTCTTATCAATTAAAACAACCAAATTAGTTTAACAATGCTCTTATCAGAATCCTGAAACAACATTCATGAAGGATGAGCTTTAAAATGCCATAAGAGTATAGAAAGGACTTGCAAAATACCTTATTAGGGTGGTAGTTGTCCATAGAATAACACAGTAGATGATAGAGAGAAATGGAGATGGGCAATCTAGTTGTTTTCAAAATTTGAAATATTTTCTGGAAAATACTGCAGGGAAATTAATAAAAGGAATACCTAGATGTAAAAATGTATGAGTCCTAATAATCTAGGTACCTAAAGAGCAAACAATAACAGTCTGTATTCACTTATAAATCCTCACTGCCAGCTGAAAACTCTCAGAATAACTATGTGAGCATAATGGAGAAAAAAATATCTGGATGTTAGTGCAATTAGCTGTGTTCTTTACTATTAAAAAAATGCCCAGATGAGTTGTTATTAAATTGATCCACACCAATAGGAAAACTATCAAGTCATATATATTAAGAGAGCCTGGCCTTGCTTCACTCTTAATAAACGTTTTGGCCATCAACTTGAATATAAGTTAAGAAGTAATAACAGCAATAATAATGGTATTTATTAACTCTCAGCTATGTGCCACAGCACTTTGCAAAGTGTCTTTTCTGTATTATCTCTATGTTTCTGATAACCACTCTATGAAATAGGTACAATTATCCTTATTTCTTACAGATAAGGAATTTATGCTCAGAGAGGTTTAGTAACAAATTCCAAATCTTAACAATTAGTTATGCTATTGTTAGGTTTGGAATCCAGGTTCATCTTACAATAATGTCACTTGAGTAATAGTCTACACTGCCTTCTCTCTCTCTCTCTCTCTCTCTGTCTCTCTCTCTCTCTCTATATATATATATATAACACACACACACTCTAATATATGTATGCTCTCTCTATATATATGTGTGTGTGTATATATATATAAGTGTGTGTGTGTGTGTGTGTGTGTGTGTGTATGCTTAACTAAACTTGCAGATGTCAAATCAGGCAGGTGAATAAATACCTTGATAGCTTGGTATGGAAGATGGTGCTGCACCTCACCAAGAATCAGTAATTGCCCTATCCTACATCTATGCTCCAAACTTCAACTACACAACTCAAGAAAAGGACAGAGGTGATGTAGTGGCAAGGGCTCAGTCTGTGTATATGAATGTATATATAAAAATATGTGCATGCATGCTTATGTGCTGGACAGAATTAGTTGCTTTGGAAGAACATGAGTCTCCTCTTTCTGAAAGGATTCAAATCTAGGCTGGATGAAAGTCAGGAACTGTGGCTAGAATTTAAGCACCAGATGGATGTATAGACTGAACATTTAAGTGTATTTCCAACCCTAATATTCTTCTGTCATGCTACATTCAAGTGTTCAAATAAAAAACAATCCAATGTGGTTAGGAGAAGAGATATAGGGAAATGTATATTTTTAGTATCTTTAACTTGTAGTGAATAGTTGGAAAATCCATCAGAAGTGCAAAATCATATCTTGACTGACAAGTCTCACCCAGTGCACACCCCAGGCAATATTTTCATGTCACTGAGAAGCAAACTGGCCCACCCAGAAGAGAGTCTTACTAATCTTGATGCCTAGAAGCTTGAAGCCTCACTGGAGAAGTGAGCAGTCAAAGGGAGCTTGTCACCACTGATTAGTTGAAAACAAAGAAAAAAAGAAGAGAAATAAAGGAAGATATTTATTTTGCCAAGATGGATAAGATCCACCAGCTGAGCTGTACAGCTGGAGGGTAAAGGTAAGTAACCATAATCGGCAATAGTCACTTCTAGCTGGAGTTGAAAACAGTCTGTCGTATAAAAGCAGGCAAAGGGGAGCACCTTTCTCTTCCCTGAAGGGATTTCTGGCTAAAGGAATACTGTCAGTCGCCTTCTGGGGTCCCTCCCCCGAACATATGTGGACTCTGATTGTAGGCAGCCAACCTGGGCTTCTCTCCAGTCAGGGGCATATGGTGAGGTCACAATGGCTGAAGGGGATGAGACAGAAGACGATTGATTTCAGAGCCAGAGACAGTAATCCCATCAAATGCAGGTGCACAGAAATTATATCAGAACAGCTCTTTGCATTTCTTGCTACATTTCCAGTAGTTTCCCATTCCGTTGCTCAGTGCCTTGTCAGCACACCTAGAATTGAGGGTGTGATAAGAGAGGAGCTGAAAAATAAGCCTGAAATATTTTCAAATACGACTAAGAATTTTGCAGAACGCAATAATTGTTTTAAACAGAACAGCAGTTTATGGTTATCAAGGCACCAAGGAATAGCACTGCCAAGAATTTACTGAGCAGTAGGGCTTCTCTGACAGGAACTGCGCAGCAATGTTCTCCCAGCAGCCTGACGTCATTCTGCATTGGTTGGGGTGAGATTGGGCAGAGTGTGGCTGAGGCTGACAGGAAAGAGATTATGCAGGTATGTGAAAGTAAGGGTACATAATTTGCACACAGTTCCTCATGGAGTCCGGAATTAATGGTTCAGATGAAGGTTGCAGCTTTCTTGTGGCACGGAATTCAGCATATACAATACGTTTTATACCAGGAAGTAATATATTGCAACTTTGATCCAATTCATCACCCACCTAAATCCATTAGGAAACAAATGAAACAGTCTAAATAAAGAGCCTAGACTAATTGAGGTTAGGATTTCCAGAACAGAAAGAGTTGAGACTCTAATTAAAGAAGCCTCCTAACCCCACACGTGGAGCAAAGGAGCTGAAACAGAAAGGACATGAATTCCTTCTGTTGTGCACGACAATAGCACCATCTGACAAGTCAAACATCTGTCCAAATGACCAAACATATGCACATCCCAGTTTAAAATGACAAGACATACACACTTAATTTAGAGGTATCTGAAGTATTATGCGAGCCTAAGGGAAATCCAGAGAGACTGGGATAGAGGAAAAACTGGTGCCAAAGCTTTGGGATTCACCTTGAATAACAAACAAAAATATCTTGGATTTTTGCATTCCTGAAGTAAACAATAAATATCAATATTAGAAAAACAACAAATGTGAAACTCATCCCCTGATACTTATCAGGAGACTTAGCCTCAATATTATTGCTCTCCATGATCTAGTGTTCAAAAAAGAAGTACTGATTGTTTTCAACTCAATGCATTTGTTCAAATCCAAGCAGAATCTACATATTTTTTTGTTTGTTTGTTTCAATGGCTAACCAGCCAGGTACACTAATTGTTCTCTGCTCGTAAATCGAAATTAGAATTAGGAACAAAAGCCAAAGTAGTATAGTTTACGAAAACCCACCGATGTTTACAGTCATTAGATGGCACAAAAGAACCTATGGTTTATTATGAAATGTCACCCGCCAGAAGCTAACATTTAGACTAAGTCTTATATCACTGTCCTGGCCAAACTATGACAAAGCGAAGAAATTGCTTAAGCAAAAACAAGGACAATAAAACAAAGGTTTTCTAAATTACTGTTGCCCGTGTCATTAAATTTCATATTGTGCATGGAATATAAATACATCACTTTGTTCTGCATGACAAGCAGAAGTGAGCATTCATACATTACTCAGCCACTTAATTAAGTGCCTGGGATATTTGCAGTTAGCAGAAACTAATAAGGGAATCACATTTAAATTCAAATCACTCCTCAGGGTAGCTGTCTGCAACATAAGCAAGGCTTACTGGGTAGATGTTCCACTAAATGCTCAGCTAAAAGCTTAGATTCACTGTATTTGTGAATAAAGAATAATTCTACTTGTGATTAAAGGTGAGAGTAAAATAAACAATTCTGTTAGGAATATTTGAGTGACGTTTTATTTCCCCTGTTTTAAATAACCATGTCGTCTATTACTTTGTCTCCCAGAACAAGGGTATGATTTAGGGCTTTGCTAGCTTAGAGCAGGAGGTTCCATAAAAAAACAAATGACGAGGCTGACCCTTTCCATGGCAGCCTTTCAACAGACCTGACAGTAACAGTCCCTGCACCACAGACAGTAAACAACAAAATTATAAAGTCTCCATTGAGAAAAAAGGCAAACAGGAAACAAAGTGATGGAGGGTCACAAGAGGCAAAGAATGGGGAGGAGAGAGGAGGGATTCACATATTTGTAGCAAGAAGCCAATAACTCAGTATTCCCAACTCTGAGGAATTGCTTGTCCTCTAGCCATTGCCCAAGACTGGGTTTATTTTTAGCCATTCTTCTTTATAAATTTTAACTTCTCTGGACTAAAACAGTCCCATATGGTTTCAAATCTGCCCTTGATTCCAAACAGCCCCCACACCGAGCTTCTTCAAAATTTCAAAGCCATCTGGTCACCGTTGGTACAAATGACCTCTCAATATCCCTCCTCACACAAAGTATGGTTTTTCTCAGCTTCAGGAAACTGGGCTCCCAGGGCCCCACACAATTACAATTACTACGGGCAGAGGTACACAAAAGACCCCATCACTTCAAGAAAAAAACATGCTCTAATCCAAGGTACTTACAGAAAAGTGAGTAGAATAGCTTAGATGCAGATTGTACACCTTTGTTCCTTTACTGAGAGAAATTACATAATTTCACCTGACACCATGCATCATTTTGCTACCGAAAAAATAAACTCCTAAATTCCAGATTGCAATCCCAACTTGAAATAAATTAAACTCTAATATTTTAACACTACATTTAGACTGAACATAATATTTTTGGTTATATTGAAATTTGGCATCTTCTGCAAGTCATAAAATCTTTGAAGCATAAATTCTGATCATCACAATAGGTACTGTCACACAGCATCACCTCAGATATTGTCAAGGTACCATCTGGCATTAGTTATACAGCAGTGGATAGAAAAGGTGTAGGCCTAGCACCCAATTCTTAAAAGTGTGGGAATCAGTACTCATACCAGCATCAAGAACCAGCATAAAACAGCTCCTATGTAGAGTATACATGCAGAAAAAAATGCTTGAGGATTTATATAGGGAACCATTATCCTAGTTGTATCTGGAGAGAAGACAGGGAGATTTAATTTTTAATTATATATCCTTTTATACAATTTGAATTTATTGCCATGTGCACGCATTGGTTTTGTTAGACGTAGTAAACAATAAAAATTAAGTTTGCCCACAGCTTTTCAATTTTTCCCCGGTAATTTCTCTCAAATACCTCAATCTGAAAATACATTTCACTATTCAAACACATCCACTGAAATCTATCCTACCATTTTAAATAACAGCCTTCTCAGTTCAGAAGTATAATCTCCCCCTCAATGTTCCAAATGAGGTGCCTTGATAGATATGCCCTACTTAGATTCATCTGAGTCCTGATGGAAGTGTTGAGGATGATCTCTTATCCAGATAACATATTTGATTCTTCAGTGGAACTATTTTAGACACTTGAAAATTTAGGATAGATGTTAAGAAGTTGAAGAGTCTAGTATTGTAAGCTAGCTATTATAACAAGTAATGCCAAAGATCTGAGAAGATTCATATGCAACAAAAGTTTATTTAGTCCTAATGTCACACATCAGTGTGAGACTACTTAGAGGCTCTACTGTACAAAATTAGGGTCCAGTTTCCTTCCATTGTGACTGTGTAGCTTGGACATATTATTCTAGGTCCAAGAGTCCTCCAGACTCAGCCAGCAAATTAATAAGGAGAGAGCAAGAAGCATAGTGTGAGAGGTTTTACGAACCAAGCCTGGAATTGGCATGTATCACTTCTAACTACATTTCATTGGCATCACCCCTTCCCATGAGACACCCTATCTGCAAGGACAGAATTTAAATATTTTCTTAAGAAGGAAAGTTTGGTGAACACCATAGTAAATCAGATCCTTTCAATTTCTTCATTCTCTCCATGCACCCCGACCTTTGCCATGTGACTTTGCAGTACTTCTCAGGAGAGTGAGCAATATCTCTTTCCCCACCTCACTGATATTGGCTTTGGCCATAAAATTTGCTTTGTCAGTGGCAAATTAGCAGAATTGACAATAGCAAACGTTTAAAATGTCCTGAGCAAGTTTCACCTTCCCTTGCAATTTGTTCCCTTAACCTTGAAAAGAACATGCCTCAGGAAGGAAGAAAGTCATGAAGTAGACCAAAACTTGTGCAGATATGAGTTTGAAGCCACATCCAGTGAACCCACATTCTGAGACAGAGCCACTCAGTGTAAACCATCCTAGATCAGCTAAACCACAGGTGGCTTGCTGGCCTGGTAGGTGAGAATCAGTTTGCTGCTGTAAGATGCAGAATAGAGGGAGAGAGACACAATTTGTTAAATATCATTACTGTAGTAGTAGCTAACTGATTCGGACACATAATAGTCTCTGCTTCAGCCGGCATCTGTGAGCAATTATAATTTTAAAGGACCTCACTGTATATCGTTTTTAAAAGAATATTTCACCTGCATAGGAATACTTCTGGATAAATATTGAGAAAATTGTGAAATCTCTTAATTAAATCAGGTATAGCAAAACGAGTTAACACCATGAACTGTAACCTGGATAACATGTTGTTGTTTTACCACATTTTCCAAGTATTCTCTTAAATAATATGTTCTTAAATGCCATAAAGTGCTCATTTAAAAACTGAATATATCTTTGAGAGGTTAACAATTCTCCAAAAGTCATTTGCAAAATACTGAGAAACACAGCATCTATTCAACTACTATAACTGTAGATGATCATCCAAAGACTCATTTCTTTGTGTCTATAAATTTTTTAGATTTCTTCCCTTGATGCCTGCATTACAACATTTATTTCACAGCTGGTTTGAAATTTTAACAATGGATGATCAGAAGCAGAGATGTTTTTTACACCAATCATGAACTAGATAATATTAGGCATTTAAAATATACTGCCCCATAAAATCCTCAAAATATTTCCATTCATTATTTATACTTGTCCCCATTTACAGATGAAGAATCTGATCCTTTTAATTTTTCCTAAATTTTTAATGTTATATTCTGCTAATGTGTTATAAAGTTGAAGGGCTCAGCTTAAAACTGAAGGAATCTTTCTCTAAAGTCCACATTTCATCCACTATACCAGATTGTCTCCCCAATTAATGTAAATGCAGAAACTTTAGTTAATAAAACACTGGCTAAAAGTAAGTTTAGGGATGACTAAGAAAAATACATTACTGACAATACAGATATTTGTAACTTGGCTTCATTTTCTAGATCTTGCAATAAAATTTAACAGTAATGTTTAGCCCACCTAAGATAAAATAATTAATAAATGTAGTTTAACAGAATAAGGAAGAGATTCATTTGTAGAATTAAAAATCAACTGATTTCAAGTCCTTAAATCACTACAACTTTTTATAAACAAATATAAGAAAATCCCCCCCTCCAAAAAAAATCTCCTAATCTTCTTCTAAAACATTTGGGAAAAAAAGAGAAACATATATGATACAATTTTGAAAAAAAAAGTTTCCAATTTTAGAAACTATTAAGTTTAGTGAGTGCAAAGTACCTATTTAGCCAATGTAACACAGCACAAATAGCAAGAGACCTTCTGTGTCTGAAGTTTGGTCAGAAAGAGCCACCATCTCTCTTAACCTCCCACGTATTTACCTTTGTAATCAAAAAAAGTCAAAATAAACCGAGTAAAGACGAGTTTTGTTTTAATTCTTCTGTAAGTCAAATACATTAAAATAAGTAAACACAGAAGAACGAGCTCCCACAGGGATTGAGGAATAATAGCATAGTAAGTGACTTGCAACGGGAACACATTCAACACTTCATGAGCTCACTGGAATTCGTGACACCTGCTCCACCTATTGAGTCAGCCTTGTGGTGGGTGGGTGCTGGAAAGGGAAAAGTGGGTGACAAAGGCAATTTCCATGGACCAAAATAGGTTCTGGCACATTTAGCTCCTAAGATTTTTTCTATTTAACTTTCTGAGGAAATTTTGGAAGAAAAAATGTTTACCAAAGTTTTCTTTTAATAAAAAATACTTTTACAAAGATTGAGATATAATCCTAGTTTCCATTGCAACATAACTTCAAAATACAAAGGTATTCTGATTTTCAATTACAGCCAGTACATCAGATTAACTTTTCCCCCAAGATGAGCTTTCTACTTTTTAGTAAAAAATCGTCATCCAGGTGACAAATCAGCTTTAAACAGGGCTTAAATCAGCACAGAATTTGAAATAAGCTCTTTCCTGCCAAAAGTGCAAAGACATCTGTTATCTCTTCTCTAATTCTTCCCATTAAAATTGCAACAGCAGAACAAATTTTTAGCATCATATCTCACTCAATCATTAATCTATGGATGAAAATTATTAAAATTAAAAAAATCAGATATACTTATTCCCAAAAGTTTCATTCTTTGAGACCTTTGTTTAAGATAAAGTTAAATACATGCATTTCTATTATGGCACTTATTTTAAGGCTCACCTTGGCTATTATTTCTCTCACTTGCCACGTTAATTACTCTTAATTTCCACTTTTTTGTTAGTTTAAATGTATAATAAATATACAACTAAATCTCTCCTTAATAAATGCCACTTTTATTATATATATATATAAAATAATTGACTTAAGTCTTTCAAAAATAATCAGGTTTAATTTATATCTTAAAGTTTGTCACTGAAAATCCTCTATTAGCTAAAAATCTCTAGATATATTAACTAATGTCATTGTATGCATATGAAAATATTTTAAATTTTATGTTAATACAAAATCATTATTTTATTATTTCTTGTTCTGTGTTATGTAGCTGATAAATAGTCATCGTTGAAAATATGTAAAACAAAAATACATGAAGGAATTTAATCTGTCATTCAACATCTAAATATGCCTTTTACTGGAATATGTTAAAAATATATACAATATAATTTATATTTATATTTGCATAAAAGGTTTCTGTAAATTTGAGGTGACACCTTATATCATTTTATAAATTTTTCCGACTTTGTTTTCTTTTATTTCCCTAGTTAATAATCTGTTAAATCTCCAAGTAGAGCACCTAATATTTAGGATACTCATCCCTATAGATGCCTCTCACTCCCTTTTTATAAACGTGAAATATTAGCATCTTACAATTTATTTTATAGAATGATCTGTTTTCAAGTTCAGAGATTTCTTTTAAAATTGCATTAATTCAAAGATAGTTCTCAATTTAATTGACTTTTAATGTACTTCACCTGCACAACTTACTTCTCATCGAGCTGTGTGTTTTTTTTTTGTTGTTGTTTTTTTTTTAATACGTTAAGTTCTAAGGTACATGTGCACAACGTGCAGGTTGTTACATATGTATACATGTGCCATGTTGGTGTGCTGCACCCATTAACTCGTCATTTACATTAGGTATATCTCCTAATGCTATCCTTCCCCTCTACCCCCTCCCCACAATGGGACCCGGTGTGTGATGCTCCCCTTCTCGTGTCCAAGTGATCACATTGTTCAATTCCCACCTATGAGTGGGAACATGCAGTATTTGGTTTTCTGTTCTTGCGATAGTTTGCTGAGGATGATGGTTTCCAGCTGCATCCATGTCCCTACAAAGGACACGAACTCATCCTTTTTTATGACTGCATAATATTCCATGGTGTATATGTGCCACATTTTCTTGATCCAATCTGTCACTGATGGACATTTGGGTTGATTCCAAGCCTTTGCTATTGTGAATAGTGCCGCAATAAACACACGTGTGCATGTGTCTTTATAGAAGCATGACTTATAATCCTTTGGGTATATTCCCAGTAATGGGATGGCTGGGTCAAATGGTATTTCTGGTTCTAGATCCTTGAGGAATCGCCACACCATTTTCCACAATGTTTGAACTAGTTTACAGTCCCACCAACAGTGTAAATGTGTTCTTATTTCTCCACATCCTCTCCAGCACCTGTTGTTTCCTGATTTTTTAATGATTGCCATTCTAACTGGTGTGAGATGGTATCTCATTGTGGTTTTGATTTGCATTTCTCTGATGGCCAGTGATGATGAGCATTTTTTCATGTGTCTGTTGGCTGTACGAATGTCTTCTTTTGAGAAGTGTCTGTTCATATCTTTTGCCCACTTTTAGAAGGGTTTTTTTTTTTCTTGTAAATTTGATTTAGTTCTTTATAGGTTCTAGATATAACCCTTTGTCAGATGAGTAGATTGCAAAACTTTTCTCCCATTCTATAGGTTGCCTGTTCACTCTGATGGTAGTTTCTTTTGCTGTGCAGAAGCTCTTTAGTTTAATGAGATCCCATTTGTCAATTTTGGCTTTTGTTGCCATTGCTCTTGTTTTAGACATGAAGTCTTTGCCCATGCCTATGTCCTGAATAGTATTACCTAGGTTTTCTCCTAGGGTTTTTATGGTTTTAGACTAACATTTAAGTCTCTAATCCATCTTGAATTAATTTTCGTATAAGGAGTAAGGAAAGGATCCAGTTTAAGCTTTCTACTTATGGCTAGCCAATTTTCCCAGCACCATTTATTAAACAGGGAATCCTTTCCCCATTTCTTGTTTCTCTCAGGTATGTCAAAGATCAGATGGCTGTAGATGTGTGGTATTATATCTGAGGGCTCTGTTCTGTTCCATTGGTCTATATCTCTGTTTTGGTACCAGTACCATGCTGTTTTGGTTACCATAGCCTTGTAGTATAGTTTGAAGTCAGGTAGCGTGATGCCTCCAGCATTGTTCTTTTGGCTTAGAGAAAGAAGGAAAGATCTAAAATTGACACCTTACATCACAATTAAAGGAACCAGAGAAGCAAGAGCAAACACATTCAAAAGCTAGCAGAAGGCAAGAAATAACTAAGATCAGGGCAGAACTGAAGGAGATAGAGACACAAAAAACCCTCCAAAAAAATCAATGAATCCAGGAGCTAGTTTTTTGAAAAGATCAACAAAATTGATAGATTGCTAGCAAGACTAATAAAGAAGAAAAGAGAGAAGAATCAAATAGACGCAATAAAAAATGATAAAGGGGATATCACCACCGACCCCACAGAAATACAAACTACCATCAGAGAATACTATGAACACCTCTACGCAAATAAACTAGAAAACCTAGAAGAAATGGATAATTTCCTGGACACTTACACTCTCCCAAGACTAAACCAGGAAGAAGTTGAATCCCTGAATAGACCAATAGCAGGCTCGGAAATTGAGGCAATAATTAATAGCCTACCAACCAAAAAAAGTCCAGGACCAGATGGATTCACAGCCGAATTCTAGCAGAGGTACAAGGAGGAGTTGGTACCATTCCTTCTGAAACTATTCCAATCAATAGAAAAAGAGGGAATCCTCCCTAACTCATTTTACAAGGCCAACATCATCCTGATACCAAAGCCTGACAGAGATACAACAAAAAAAAGAGAATTTTAGACGAATATCCCTGATGAACATCGATGAAAAGTCCTCAATAAAATACTGGCAAACTGAATCCATCAAAAAGCTTATCCACCATGATCAAGTGGGCTTCATCCCTGGGATGCAAGGCTGGTTCAACATATACAAATCAATAAACGTAATCCAGCATATAAACAGAACCAAAGAAGAAAACCACATGATTATCTCAATAGATGCAGAAAAGGCCTTTGACAAAATTCAACAGCCCTTCATGCCAAAAACTCTCAATAAATTTGGTATTGATGAAACGTATCTCAAAATAATAAGAGCTATTTATGACAACCCCACAGCCAATATCACAGTGAATGGGCAAAAACTGGAAGCATTCCCTTTGAAAACTGGCACAAGACCAGGATGCCCTCTCTCACCACTCCTATTCAACATAGTGTTGGAAGTTCTGGCTAGGGCAATCAGGTAAGAGAAAGAAATAAAGGGTATTCAGTTAGGAAAAGAAGAAGTCAAATTGTCCCTGTTTGCAGATGACATGACTGTATATTTAGAAAACCCCATTGTCTCAGCCCAAAATCTCCTTAAGCTGATAAGCAACTTCAGCAAAGTCTCAGGATACAAAATCAATGTGCAAAAGTCACTAGCATTCTTATACACCAGTAACAGACAAACAGAAAGCCAAATCATGAGTGAACTCCCATTCACAGTAGCTTCAAAGAGATTAAAATACTTAGGAATCCAACTTACAAGGGATGTAAAGGACCTCTTCAAGGAGAACTACAAACCACTGCTCAGTGAAATAAAAGAGGACACAAACAAATGGAAGAACATACTATGCTCATGGATAGGAAGAATCAATATTGTGAAAATGGTCATACTGCCCAAGGTAATTTATAGACTCAATGCCATCCCCATTAAGCTACCAATGACTTTCTTCACAGAATTGGAAAAAACTGCTTTAAAGTTCATATGGAACCAAAAAAGAACCCGCATTGCCAAGACAATCCTAAGCCAAAAGAGGTGTGATTTTTATAACTTTATTTGAAGAAGATGTGAGTAATCATGGAATGTGCTTCTTTGGTCCCCAAACACAGATACAGAGTTCTGAGATCTGAGGAAACTCTTTGGATGTTAATCCAATATCTTCGATATGAGAAATCGGAAATCAGCATGATTATGTTTTACTTTTTATGTTAACCTATTTTTTTAGTCTGATCTAGGTGGTTGAAAAACATTTTAAACATATTTTTAAATGTAAAATAAAAATCTAGCGCAGGTATAAATA
Organism: Macaca nemestrina; assembly: GCF_043159975.1. Taxonomy (NCBI): domain Eukaryota; kingdom Metazoa; phylum Chordata; class Mammalia; order Primates; family Cercopithecidae; genus Macaca; species Macaca nemestrina. Next base: position 81,354,272 of record NC_092131.1, read on the forward strand.
TGTTTTCTCAGGTGGATTTTCACTTATGTTCAGTAAACTTTTTCAATCTAAAGTTTTAAGTCTTTTGAGGTTTAGAATTGATCATTAATCCTTCATCAGTTCTGTGTTGTCACTCAAAACTTTTTAAAAAAATATACTTAAATAATATATGTTGTGTCTGCTCTCCACATCACTTCTTTTCCCTTTCAGTTAGAAGAAACTTTCTCCAGTTTTTCATCTTCATGGATTTAACTTTTCACCATTGTCGTGGTGGTTGTTACTCATTGTTCCTTTGTTTTTTTGTTTTGAGACGGAGTCTCGCTCTGTCGCCCAGGCTGGAGTGCAGTGGCCGGATCTCAGTTCACTGCAAGCTCCGCCTCCCGGGTTCACGCCCTTCTCCTGCCTCAGCCTCCCCAGTAGCTGGGACTACAGGTGACCTCCACCTCGCCCGTCTAGTTTTTTGTATTTTTTAGTAGAGACAGGGTTTCACCGTGTTAGCCGGGATGGTCTCGATCGCCTGACCTCGTGATCCGCTCGCCTCGGCCTCCCAAAGTGCTGGGATTCCAGGTGTGAGCCACTGCGCCCGGCCTCAATTGCTCCATTGCTTTAATATAATCACTTTGATTCCGTTTTATGCACTGTGCACTCTTATCTCATGTTGTTTCTTTCTTTTTTTAACTCCTTACAAACACAAATTAAAACAAAATTGTAATTGTTTATTCTGTTTCTTCAGTAAGTTTATTTTATAGAAAAAAAAATTGCCATGATTTTTTATTTGTTGGTTTGTTTGTTTGTTTGAAACAGAGTCCCTCTGCCGCCCAGGCTGGATGGAGTTCAGGGGCCGGATCCCCGCTCACTGCAGCCTCCGCCTTCCAGGCTCAAACAATTCTCCCACCTCAGACTCTGGAGTAGCTGGGACTACAGGCGTGCGCCACCGCTCCCGGCTAATTTTTGTATTTTTAGTAGAGACAGGGTTTCGCCAGGGTGCCCAGGCCGGTCTCGAACTCCTCACCTTAAGTGACCCACTTCGGCCCACCAAACTGCTGGGATTACAGGCCTGAGCCACTGCTCTGGGCCGATTGCCATGATTTTTAAGAGTTGTTCCCATTATAGTGATAAACCGAGAAAGCAGAAAGTAAAAATGCATGTTCACGTGCCCACAGACCTCAAAGGCCCCAAAGAGGAAAGTGAATCATTAAGACTGACCACAGTATCAACCACTGTGCTATTACTCATCTCTTCCTGGGATGATTTTTTTCTATCACTTATCTACTTAATTTGTGATTATATAAACTCTGGTTTCAACACATAGCTATAGCTGTGAAGATAGATTGACAGCTTGTTCCATTAGAAGCGCTTAGTAAATATGAATGATTATGATGATGACGTGCTGCAGAAATCGTGATTTCAGAACACCATTGTACAACTCTCAACCTCACATAGAAGCTTAAAAATACTAAATGATACTGACCTTGCTTACTTTACTTGGGAAAACCAACAATTTTCTTTTCAAATATCCAGTAAAAGAAAACATTTGAGTTCATCTGATAGCTGCTATAGAACACAAAACAATGAAAACTTACAATCTAGAATAGTAAATCTGAGCTTTCAGGAGAGAAGAATCATTTGACCTATTTACAAATTAGAACATGCAGTCAGTATGTATTTATAAAATTAATTTATATAAGTGATTTCAAAACATGTGATCTTAGATCATAAGCCCTCTTTATTTAGCTGAAATAATCATAATAAAAAGTTGTTGGCAGCAAAACTTGTAATAAATATTTCTGAATGGAGATTTAATTAATTATAACAGCAATGCTTGAACAATCATTGCCAAAATAAATAAATGCCACCAAGAACACAGGCCTTCCATGCAATTTGCATTGCATTAACAGATCTCATTTTTATCATCAGCAACTTTTTACTAAGAAGCCATTGTGAACAAAATATTAGCAGTGCTCTCCTTGCTACAGATATGATCAACTGTATTTTCTCAGGTGAGTGGGAACAAGGAAGTGGATCATGGGGAAGAGGAAACAAGATATGAGTCTTTTGGCCTCTCTTTCAGCTTCATTTACAACAATTGCAAGTATTAAGAGTCCAACAACAATTTTATTTGTTTGAGGTTACTGATTTGCCCATCCTTCAAACTTAGAAAAAAAAAATCACATTTTTTCCCAGTATTATGAGAATCTTTGAGAGTTCTGCTATAGAAACATACACGTCGCTGTCAAGATATAGCTACTCAGTCTCTTGTATTATTGCCTAACTAAATTATTGCCTAATAAAATAAAATAAGGCCAGATATCCTAACTCTATTTATATATTCATTTAACTCATGTGTTATATTTTAAGCTTATCATCTTAACGGTTTTTCTCTTGTGCTTTACAAGAGCCTGGTATCATTTCAGTTGTAACACTCCACCCTGAGTATAGAAATCTTACAAGAGACAAACACATGCTTCCCTAATGAGACTACCAACAAACTCCAGTCTGTTTCTGCTATACTCTTTTGGATATGTCTCACTATAATGCTTCATTTAGTAGGTCCAGTTGTTATATTATACAATTCATATTAATCCTTCTTAATATGGTTTTGGCCATCAAATGGCACCTAGGTAAGCCATTGATAAATATTTGTATTTAAGCTTAAATAAAATAGTTCTGTAATAAAAGCCAGATAAGACACCACTGGGCTGTAAAAAGAGCATTTTTAACCCTGGCCCTTATTGTTTAAATAACAGCTTAAACTAAAAGGCAAGGAATCATGGATATACAATATAATGTATATCTGAATAAATGAGAACCTTTAGAGTTATACAACAACTACAGGCTATTTTCTGCCACGAAAATTCAGGTAGAGACACTAAAGAAAGGTCTCTTGTGTCTGCAAAACTCATCTGGGAAGCTTCTTAGGAAACACGAGGTAGGACTTCATGCGAATGAGAAATAAACTTCCATTGTGTTTAAAAAAAAAAAAAATCAGGAAAGCCTCTTAAAACTCCTGCTTCAGACTACAACCACAAACACTGAGTCTTTTTAGAAGAATGTTTTACAGTAAGCATTAGTCTATTTTCTGGTAAGGAGAGACAGTCCTCCATACTTCCAGCATTTCTTGCACTGTATGAATTTATGAAATAGCAAACAGCATTGGTAAACATTAAACTATATTAATAGAATTTATGAAACCTCTATTGATAAGTAAATGCCTATAGAGATGACACTTAAAGGTGTTACGCTGTCTCTGATAGATAATTTAGCATCATACTGAGGAGTGACAAAAACAAGCTTAAAATAGTATGGGATGCTAAGAGACAATTTGTATCAGAGGCTAACCAAATAAGGAACCAGGTTCCCATATACTCGTGTCTCAGCTACACTTGGACAGGGACTTCAACAACATTCTTGTAATGAAAGCCTAGTAATCAACATTAGTATCAACATGTAGACTATTTCATACAATGTGCTCAGCTATTTCCACCCGATTTTTTGTTTTATTTATAAATAACATGTTTAATAGAACCTTTTCAAGTACTTATGGTTTAAATTTGATTCTGCTTCCTAACTACTGAGATTGAACTCTTCGGAGGAATTCTTCTTCTAAATGAAATTAGTAATGGATAGAGGTTCTGCCTCACCAACCCAACATGTATTTTTGTCATATACCTTTGCAACTATGTCCTCGGCCTTAGCTGCACAAAGGCTATTCTTGCTGAATGATAGAGAGTTTACAAAAGTATGTAGAATGTCCACTGGGAATTAGTCCAAGACCTAGATCTAGAATACTAGATACCAAAATAAAATGAGTATTATTAGATTACAAAATGACCCAATTTTTTTCTGTCTTCATTTCTCAGTGGGATTTAATGGAATCATTGTAAGCAACCATAACAAAGTAGAAAAGAGACCAGGGAACCACACATATCTGCTCATTTCTCTCTGAAATTTCCATTTCTTTTGAGTCCCATTGCTTTACTTAATTAATGTTTTATGATTCATCATTCTCAACTATTTGTCCATAGCAAATACAAAATTTGTTCTTATTTGCATCCATCCTGTAACTCTGTCAGTAAAATAGCCTTCTTGTTATCTTTTCTCCCACATCAAAACCATTCCACAGATCATTTTGAAATTTTTTCTTTCTCGTCATCTTGACCTTCATATTCCCATTGCTGAGAATACCACTGTTACACAATAAAAGCTACAGAGACACTGAAGATATAGGAATGCAATTTTACCAAAACCATTCATAATGGTTTTGGTAAAATTAGAAATCAATTATTTGTATTTTGTTCAATAGACAATAGCTATAAATAATCTGAAAGGAATAAAGTAGAATAAATTAATGTTTTCCTATGAAGGATATGTGTGGGTATTCTAGTACCTGATCCTCATAAATCCACCAAGCAACATTTAGCTAACTTGCAAATTTCCATATACATTTAATGCACTAGTAACAAAATGAGATCAACAATAGTACCAAGAGTTTCTACAAACCAACAATCAGTAATGAAAGTGTCTACAGAGGAACTATTTTACTTTTTGAACATAAAATGATCAATCCAAAAGGTATGTTTTGGTGAATTAGGTAAGAGTATTAGGTAACAATTGGTTCCATTATCTTTTGGTTAGAATACAATTATCAAAATGTAGAAACGATTTTGATTGAAAATATACCCTTGATTTTATGTAAAAAGATTATTTCTATGTCATATATTGTAGTTAATTGTGTTAGTAAAATAATTGCACCAAAGTGGATGTTCTCGAGTCATTTATGTAAAATGTAAGAGACACAGTATTATATTCAATAGCAATAATGGAATGTATATTACGGAATCTTTAAAAATGAGCCATCAGCAAATTAGCAGGTATATCCTGGCAATAGTACTTGCATAGTGACAAAATTGCTGTATTTTCTAGGGGAAGAACTGGGTAGTAAATTTAATACTAGACCAAAGTTCATTTAACAAGGGGACTTTTCACAAGAATCTACCATTGTGAGAAAAATAAAAATAAAAGCAAATAAAGTAAAACACCTGAAACTACACAGAAGCCCTCCACTATGTTACCAAGACACCAGTTACAGAAATCCAAGAGTGTTTAAATCCTGCCTCTGGCAATGTTATATATAACATGTGTAAATTGTATTCTCGAGCCTTGAATTGAAAAATTTGCTTCTCTTCAGCTCTTCTTGTGGGCTGAGAAAATAAAAGTCTGCAGGAAAAAAAAAAGTATGACATGAACAATAAACATAATAGATTTTTGGACTTTCCATCCCTACATTTTGTACTCTGAGGTTCCTTTGTGTTGCCAAAGAGAATAGAATTTTCCCAAAGCAATACTGGTAGTTGAGGCAATATTCCACAAATAAAGAAGTTCATTCGAATTAGGAAGGAGCTACTTCCAGTTGACAGTTCACTCAGCTCCATAGCCGTGTTTATACCCAGTTTAGCCATCATCCATCACATTTCTGTTCCCTAGAGGTACAACACAGGAAGTTCTTTGTTTCTTAGCAGACACTTTCCAGATAGCCAACAGAGGTCTCTCAGAGCTTTTCCAAAAGAGATTGGGTAAGGAAGCACAGGTAATTGCAGACCAGAACAAGGAACAGCATAAGAGAAAAAGCGCTCTTAGCATAGCACTGGGCTCTTAATAGACATTCAAAAAAATATATTAAATTAATTAATTTTTAAAAATTCCATATCTTACACATTCTATAATCAGAGTCACTGAATTAGGAGTTTTTCATCTCCCTTTGTCCTTAACAATCTGCAAGAAGACATTCAAATTTAGAAACTAGACAGACCCACACCCATCTACATGCAAATCAGCATTTGTGTGCAACCCCAGGCATTTGGAAAATGTTAATATTTACAACTATCAGTTTCAATTTAATAGTATAACGTATTATATTGCAAAGTGTTTTAAAATAAGGGAGTGCGCATATTCACAAATACTCTGTCTTGAATTTTGGACCTGATTTTTGAAAGTAGTATCGAGAGTTCCCTTTCCTTCACACTCCACAACCTACTTCAAATTTTTCAGAGAAGTCCCTGGAAAACAACAAGGGCACAAAATATAACCATCTTAGAACACAATCCTACTACTAGGGCAATGAACTTTTTCATCAAAAGAGTGCAGAATCCCAGCACTTCGGGAGGCCGAGGCAGGCGATTCATGACGTCAGGAGATCAAGACCATCCCGGCCAACATGATGAAACCTCATCTCTACTGAAAATACAAACATTAGCCAGGCATGGTGGCAGGTACTTGTAATCCCAGCTACTCGAGAAGCTGAGGCAGGAGAATTGCTTGAACCCGGGAGGTGGAGTTTGCAGTGAGCTGAGATCATGCCATAGCACTCTAGCCTGGTGATACTGTGAGACTCCATCTCAAAAAAAAAAAAAAGTGCAGAAGATACGACTTCCTGTAATTTCCCCATTAGTAACAGAAAAGAAGACAGAGTCTGGAATTACCTAGCTTTCCCCTTGAGATATTTCTTGAGTCTAAAGAACCTAGGGAAATAAAAAGGAGATGACATTTACTGAGTGTATATTACAAACAAAACACAGCACTTTATGGCTTATATATTATATATTTAATCTTTGCACTAGTCCTGTGAGGTAGGTGGTACTTATCCCATCTTACCAATGATGAAACTGACACTCAGAAAGGTTAGGTAACATTTCAAGATTACACTGTTAGCAAAAAGAGGTCCCTGTCTGACTCAGTGGCAGCCTTTGCTGAACTGTCTGCTGAAGTAGACTGGCTCTCGAGCAAGAGCCATCTGCTTGGGCTTATTCTGGCTTCTGGGGTTTATGAAAAGAGAAACCGAGGTTCTTCTTCAGAACTCTGTCTTGAAAAAATCACTTTTTAAATCCATTTCAAAATTATCAATTAAAAAGACGGAACAGAAGGGGACTTTGAAAGAGAGAAGCCAGAGAAAGGGAAAGGAAAGGGGTCTTTAACTCAAAGGATGCCTGCCTTGGTAAATATAAAGAAAAAAAAAAAAAAACGGAGCATGGAAACCCCCTTTGTCTCTGAAGGACTCCAGCAGTCAAAACAAAAATGTGGCCTAAAGCTCTAGGGCTTCAACAAGGGAAAATTGAAGATGAACCAGTTTTCTCACTGCTCATATTCCTCAGCTGATTGATAATTTAGTGATTACAATATCTAGATTGCTCTAATAAAATAGGGCTTAAATCGTTGTAGAAATCAAAGCTATTAGGTTGAACCATGTGAAAATGTCATCTTTGTCGATCAAAAATGGTTGAATAATGACAGTTCAGTGTGGTTCAACCTAACATATTAGGTTGTTAACACCAATCCAAACATAGGAGAAGACCAAAATAATGAGAATTCAAACATGCCAATAACTCTGGATCATGTAAAATACAAGTTTTGACCCACACAGTTTCTCTGACCAAAGTTGATATGCCAGCTTGCAGGTAGAACATTCCCAAAAGACAGTAGTCCAGAGCTCTGAAATATTACTAAGGAAACAGTCTTTTACCATAACAGCAGTTTCGCCTATGGCAAAGCAAAACACATGCAAACAAAAGTTCTACTTCTCCCATGCCAGGGGCAGTTTTTCAGACTGAGATAGCTGGTCTGTGCTTACCTATTCTCATAGCTATGGAGAAGCTTTAGCTGGGACCTCAGTGTAAATTATAGTCAGCCAATACTTGTGTGGAAGTATCAATTTAAGTTTTAAAGAACAACCTTTGAGGTTTAGCATAACTAAGCCTGAATTAACATGTTTGCTACAAGGGCTGAGGCAAGCTGCTGGCTACGCTGGCCAATTCCAGTGTACAACCAACCCCCTTAGGTTTTCTACCACATGTTTAAAAGGCCTGTTCTCTATGGCAAAGGCAGAATATATCCTGTAGGCTCCCTATGCAGCAAGAGGCTAAAATAGCATTTAAATTTGATCCTTGGAACCAAGGGGGAAATACAAAGCTGTCCAATTTCAGAAGAGTTGGAATGAAATTCAGCTGGTATCACTGTCATGCTTAGGAGAAGGAAAAGGCAGACAAGCCCAAGAGGAGATAGTCACAACAAACAAGAACTCTGGATCTCTGAAATGAGAAGCTACTGCCAAGTCCTCTCATCTAACAGTGCACAGTGTTGTGAACTCCTGGGGAAACTCAGACTCTCCACAGATGGGCATTTGTGGCATATGTTTTCCCTTCACAGTACACTGTAAACGGATATTTTCCTTTCTGCTTTGCTTCTTTGTCTAAAATTTAAGAGCACATTTAATTGTGCTATGCACTTTCCTAGACATTAGGTCTAGATCCCAGATATTGGTGGACTAAGAGGAGAAGACCCCTAAGAAATTGTTTTAGGAAGAACCACATCACTTTGGAAATGGTGAGTGAACAAGAAGTCCAATAGAGAACAATTCTAATAAGGGTAACACATCTCAAATATGCAGAAGTTAGGCAACTAAGGCACCGTTTAGTGAACTAACATGGGTTTAATTTATAAGTATGTAAGTGAATTTAGAAGAATATACCTTTATAAGAAAGTAAGATTTTTGCTTTCTCGTTAAAGGGGTATACTCTTTAGTGCTAGTCTTCACATTTCTGACTCGTGCATCCCTCCCCACCTCAACTCTTAGATTATTTCCCTTTGCCTTACTTAATTGAAAAACTTCCCTTAAGGGATAAGTATCTACATATTACCTTAAATGTAACCTGCCATTTTTCACAAGCAGCTTCTTTAGAATGGCCCCATGATTTTTGTGTGTGTGTTATTATGATTAGAAAACTAAAGCAAAATGGAGACTTGGTTGATAAAGTTATTGAGTGAAGAAACTCCAAGATTGTATCTCAGATATTCCTAAAATAAATAACAACCCTTTTCCCCATTATGATTGAAATCGTACACATTGTAATCCGATTTTTTCAGCATAAATGTTTTCAAAATAAAGGAAGTCAGGTGGATAAAACAAAGGCGAAAGTATTCTGATGCCTTCTATGTTCAGCTCTATCTATGCCAAGCTGTTCTTTGATAATTCTATTACCAGATTCTCTTATACAAAGAGGCTTAACTGAAACCTGTATGTGTTATACAATTAAATTATGTGTGACTAAAAAGAAATAAAATGTTTTCCTTTTCTAAAATGCAGTTAATAAAAATTGATTTTCCCAATTTTGTCCATACTCACTTTTTAATCAAATGCTCTTATTAAGTCATTTCTTAGACACTGCAGTGTACGTATGAGGTTTTTTTTTTTTTTTTTTTTCCCGGTAATATACCTTTTTGTCCATCTCTTGTTAAAGAACACAGATTTCTCTTCAGGAAACTGGAGTACATTATGTTTTTATTCCCAATCTTCCCCCTCTCTATATTTATATCTTCTGCAGTTCTTTCAACAGTAGCAGATTATACTTCCCTACGTCATTGATTGGCTGTGTTATTTGCTTTGATCAATGGGAGCATGAGCAGACATGACATGGAGGCTTCAAATGTACTTGAACCAGTGCCTCCAGCGTTCTTTAGCCATTGCTATGAACAGAAGATATCCCTGGTGGCACACAGTCCCTAGAATGATGAGAGACATGTGGAGATGAACTAAAACAACACCTCGCCTGTAGCCAAGCCAGGGCGAGTTCAGCTAAGATCAGTCAAACCCCAGCAAACCCACGGAAATATGAGCAAGCAATAATTGCTTATTGTTTTATGAGGATAATAGTTTGTCGTCTATTATTCAATATCATTGGCACCATATCTGAGTGATAACAGAAACAAATTCTTACCCTTATGAATTCTAGTGAGACTTTCAGTAAAGATTCTTCTTCCACTAAAAAGAGATGGGCAGGCCGGGCGCGGTGGCTCAAGCCTGTAATCCCAGTACTTTGGGAGGCCGAGGCGGGTGGATCACGAAGTAAGGAGATCGAGACCATCCTGGCTAACATGGTGAAACCCCGTCTCTACTAAAAATACAAAAAACTAGCCGGGCGTGGTGGCGGGCGCCTGTAGTCCCAGCTACTCGGAGGCTGAGGCAGGAGAATGGCGTAAACCCGGGAGGCGGAGCTTGCAGTGAGCCGATATCGCGCCACTGCACTCCAGCCTGGGTGACACAGCGAGACTCCATCTCAAAAAAAAAAAAAAGAGATGGGCATATGACAAAAGTTAGGTCAATCTGACTCTCTCTCCTAAGAATTCCAATCAACCTGAGTAACAAAGACAGAAAACAGTTGAAGCTATTTCATCCCGGAAATTCTGCAGAGATTATGCAATACTTCTTAAAATCCAAATTCCTAAAACAGCCAAGAATCTTGACTTTTCCAAGACTTCAGATTTTTCTTTATTCTGTTGAGCTAATACACATTAGTTAAATTCATTCATTTGTTCTTAAGTTAGTGACTAATTTTCTGTTGCTGGTAACTCAAAAACCTTAATGATATAAGGACTTCATTTTTCAATCTCTAAATAAATTCATTGAATAGCAAAATATCTTATCATTATTTGCATTTTTCAGGACCGATCAAAATTCACAATGAGAAGGGAGTTGCCTACTACAATGGGAATTTCTCCAAACAAGTTAAAAAAACAAAGACTTCAACATCAGGTAACTTACTTGAATATTTTATTTGACATAAGAAAATGAATAAGACCTGATGATGACTCTTTTTGTTTTAGAACATTAATAAAAGTATTTCCACCAACAAACATTTCATAGATGTTATTCTTATTTTATTACAGAAGCTATACATAATAAAATCAAAGAACCCTCTTGAAATGGCATGTAACATGCCAAATATAAATTGAGTCAGAATTAGTATAAACTTATTTTAAATAACTCATGAAAATGCAAATATTTATTTTAAATGATGATATAATTCCCATTTCCAGCATATGATGATCAAAATAATCTGAAAACTCAGCTGCTACCAACCAGCTACAAATGGGAATAAAATTTTATTGCATATTTTAACTGCATAGCCAATATTTAAATTATACTTGTGAGATATCCTCAGAAACCAAAACTGGAAAAGGAACGAAAAGTAGGGGAGAACTACAGGGCTGATAATTTTGCTGGGGTGGAGTGGGCTACAGTTAATTCCTCTCCTTAACAAAGGATCTTGGATTTTAATGCCAAGCTGTAGCTAATACTCTGTGTCTGAGAAAGGAATGGATTATTGGTGATAGCCTCCCACAAAGCTGAGACCCTCACCCTCAGTGAAAGGGTAGACACGTGTAGGTAAATATGGACGATAAGTAAACTTATGCTTTTCCCTGAAATTTATGTGAATAAAGAACTGATCTGAGAATCCGAAATAGTGCTGAACTTAACATGGATTTGAAGTTCAAATCAAAATATCAAACTATATGGTGCTTAAAGTGCAAAATTAATATTAAAACACAGCACCAGTTTGATTACAATACCTTTAGCACATGGCATAAGCCAATGCAGACACCTAAAATGAACAATACTAATGATAAATAGCAACAGTGACACAATTATAGCAGAGACTTACAATGCTAAGAAAAAACTAAGAACAAAGTTAGTCAATGAATATAAACTTTTAATTAAAAGACTTACTAGAAAAGGACAACTTGCAAATATATTTCATATATATATTTCCATTAGAGAAATTGAATTGGTCTACACCAGTGTTTCTCAACTTTGTCACCATTGGTGATTTGGACTAATAATTATTTGTTTTCAGAAGCTGTCGTATACATTGTGGGATATTGAGCAGCGTATCTGGTCCCTATTCACTAGATGCCTATAGCAAACTCAGAGTTTCCATAATTTTGTCTCCAATTCTCAAGGATGACTGAGGGGTTCAAGACTTCAGTGAAGGCAGTAACTGCAGATGTGGTGGAGATAGCAAGAGAACTGAATTACAAGTGGAGCCTAAAGATGGGACTGAATTGCTGCAATCTAATGGTCAAACATAAATGGATGAAGAGTTGCTTCTTTTGGATGAGCAGTGAAAGGTGCTTCTTGAGAAGGAATCTACTCTTGGTGAAGATGCTGTGAAAATTGTTGCAATGACAGGAAAGGATTTAGAATATGCCACAAACTTAGTTGGTAAATCAGCAGCAGGGTTTGAGAGGATTGACTCCGGTTTTGAAAAAAGTTCTACTGCGAGTAAAATGCTTTCAAACAGCATTTCATGCTACAGAGAAATATTTCGCGAATGGTAGAGTCCATTCACATGGTAAACTTCATTGTTGTGTTATTTTAAGAAATGACCACAGCCACTCCATCCTTCAGCAGTCACTACCCTGATTAGTCAGCAACCATCAACATTGAGGTAGGATCATCCACCAGCGAAAAGATTACAACTTGCAAAAGGCTCAGATGATTATTAGCACTTTTTCATATGTGCATTATTTTTTCAGATATGTTCTTGCACACTTAGACTATAGTACAGTGTAATCATAACTTTTATATGCACTGGGAAGCCAAAAAACTCATATGACTCACTTTACTGTGATATTTGGTCTACTGTGGTGGTCTGGTACCAAACTCGCAGTATCTCTGAGGTGTGCCTGTACAAGTTCTCCAAAACCACAAATTAACAAATAATCTCCTCCTTTAAAAACTTGTCCCTGAGACTCAAGAGAGAATTTATTTTATGCAATGGGTCTTACGTTAATGTGAAAATTACATAAGGGAAAAATGACAAGTAGGTGTGACTTCTTAAAATGGAAGAAAAGTTCTTAATATTAGAAAACTAATTCTTTCAACACTTACACACTGCTAGTGGGAATGTAAATTAGTTCAGGCACTACAGAAAGTAGTATGGAGATTTCTCAAAGAACTTAGAACAAAAGTACCATTCGACCAGCTATCCCATTACTCAGTATATAACAAAGGAATATAAATCGTTCTACCATAAAGACACATGCACACATATGTTCATTGCAGCACATTCACAATAGGAAAGGCACAGACTCAACCTAGATGCCCATCAATGGTGGACTGGATAAAGAAAATATGGTACATATTCACTATGCCATACTATGCAGCCATACAAAAAATGAAATCATGTCATTTGCAGCAACATAGATGCAGCTGTTGATTATCATCCTAAGCAAATTAACGTGGGAACAGAAACCAGATCCCTCAGGTTCTCACTTATAAGTGGTAACGAAACAATGAGTACATGTGACACAAATAAGGGAACAATAAACAATGGGGGCTACTTGAGGATAGAGGGTGGGAGGAAGGCGAAAGTCAAAAAACTACCTATCAGGTACTATGCTCACTACCTGAGTGATGAAATCACCAGACCCCAGTGACATGTAATTTACACTAGTGACATGCAGTTTGACAACCTGTACCCCTAAAACTAAAATAACATTTGAAAAATTACCTAATTATTTCAGTGTACAAAAGAGTACCTCACAACTGAATTGAGAGCATCCTAGGAATTCAAGAAAGAACATTAGAAAAGAATATGGTTTTAATTTATCATTTTGATACTGCTACAGATGCATACAGAAGCATGCATGAATCTAATGGACATAATATTGAGCAAAGAAGTCATAAACACATAAGTAAATATGGTATCCCATTTGTTATGAATTTCAAAAACAGACAAAACTAGCATACAGTGTTAGAAGGGTAGTTATTCTTGGCAGATGCAGGGAGTGGATAGAGAAAGAGAAAGGGCATGTGATATTTTATTGTTCTCTGCCCTTATGCTTATTAGGTCTTTCCTTACCTGTGAAGTGCTATTGTTTGCATAGGTATAAGGCTATAAATTTACCCCTGAGTTCTGTTTTATCTACATCTCATAAGTTTTATGATGCTATGTCATCATTTGTATTCAGTTCAAAATACTTTACATTTCTGAATTTAAGTTCTCTTTGACTCACGAATTATTTACAAGTATATTGTATGATTTCCAGGGAGTTTTTCTAGTTGTCTTCTTGTTATTTATTCCAGTAATATGATCATGGTCATATAACATCATCTGTGTTATCTTAACCTTTTCAAATTCGTTGAGATTTTTTTTGTGGCAGCAAGTGGACAATTTTTGGTAAATGTTTCATGTGTGCTTGAAAAAAATGTGAATTCTGTCATTATTCGTTGACACTTTTTATATGTTTGTCAATCAAGATAAATTTGTTAATTGTGTTGCTCAGCATGCTATATGCTTGATATTTTTTGCCTTATTAGCCATTGAGAAAGATATGTTAACATCTTCCAATATAATAGTAGACTTGCTAATTTATCCTCTCAGTTTTGTCGATTTGTGTTTTGTAAATTTTGAAAGTATGTTTTTGATAATGTACAGATTTAAGACTGTGATATTTTCTGTTGGATTAGCCCCTATATTGTTATGACTATCTCTCCTTGGCTCTGCCAATTTTTGCTTTTAAGATTGTCTGATAGCATTTCTGGGCCTGCTTAATTTTCTTTAGGATTTTTGTGATACTTTTTTTTTTTTTTTTTTTTTGCATTTGGTTATTTTAACTTCTCTGTGTTCTTATATTAAGGATGTTTATCTTAATGCAAATTAAAACCACGATGAGATACCATCTCATGCCAGTCAGAATGGTGACTATTAAAAAATCAAGAAATAACAGATGCTGGCAAGGCTGCAGAGAAAAAGGAACAGTTTTACACTGTCGGTAGGAATGTAAAGTAGTTTAACCATTGTGGAAGACAGTGTGGTGATTCCCCAAAGATCAAAGTTCTAGAAACAGAAATATTATTTCACCTAGCAATTCCCTTACTATGTATATAACCAAAGGAATATAAATCATTCTATTATAAAGATACATGCTCATGTTACATTCAGTGCATCACTATTCCCAACAGCAAAGACATGGTATCAACCCAAATACCCATCAATAGTAGATTGGATAAAGAAAGTGTGGTACACATACACCATGGAATACTACACCGCCATAGGAACGAGATCATGTCCTTTGCAGGGACGTGGATGGAGCTGGAAGCAGTTATCCTCAGCAAACTAATGCAGGAACTGAAAAGCCAACACCACATGTTCTCACTTATAAGTGGGAGCTGAACGATAAGAACACATGGACACATGTTGAGGAACAACACAAACTGGGGCCTGTCTGGGCAGAGAGTGGGGAGGAAGAGCATCAGGAAGAATAGCTAACTGATGCTGGGCTTAATACCTAGGCAATGGGTTATCTGTGCAACAAATCACTATGGCACACGTTTACCTATGTATCAAACCTACACATCCTGCACATGTACCCCGGAACTTAAAATAAAAGTTGATTAAAAAAAAGAATGTTTCTCTTATAAGAATACTACAATCATTGTGTTTTTTAAAAAATCCAACCTGAACAGTCTTTATTCAGACTATGTCATCCATCTACATAAAATATAATTACAGTTGGCCTATATCTACACACTTATTATTTGTTATGTGTTTAGTTCAACTACTTTATGTTTCCTTTTGCTTTCTTAACTTCTTTTGGATAAGATCAAATATTTCTACTTGTTCTTTTGTTTCTTTCAAGTAGTGTGATTATTTGTTTTTGTTTTGTTTTGATTTTTACTATTCTTATAGTGGTTATGCTAGATATCACAACACAAATCATTGGTTTATAATCTAATAATATTTATATTCCTACTACTTTCTTGATACTACCTGGAAACATAGAACTTGTAAATTACATTGACCTTTCTTACCTTTTATATTATTAGAATCATACTTTTTAGTTCCACATATAATTTAACCCGCAGGGTATTATTATTATTTTTTTATAGTCTGTAGAATTTAATATTTGCCTGTATGTTTCTCTTGCCTTGTGTTTTTGGTTCTCTTATACGGCACTTCCACATTTCCATCTAGATCATCTCTCCCTTGAAAAGTGTGCCTATTAGTGTTGGTCTGCTAATAATAAATTGCCTGTTTTGTTTGTTTCAAAATTTATTTTACTGTATTTATTGAGTAACATATTTTGGGATAGAAACCTTAGTTGAGAGTTTTTTCTAGAAATATCATTTAATTTTTTTCTGATTTGAATAATTCTGCTAAGATATCAGCTATCAGTCTAGTGTTCCTTCGAAAGCCACGTGTGCTTTTTTGTTTGTTTTTCTGAATGTTTCTTTCTTCTGTGCCTTTGATGCTCAACAATTTTACTATGATGGCTCTTGGTATGATTTTCTTTGTATTTGTCCTGCCTGGGATTTGCTAAGTTTTTGGAATAGGTTAATATATCTCACCAAATCTTGAAAATTCTTTATTGTTTGTTCTCTGAATATTGCCTGTGACAGAGAAAGAGACTAATCTCTCTTTCCGGAATTCCAATTATAATTATATTAAGGTTTTTAATATGCCCATGTGTCTCTTATGCTATTCTTTTTTTATTTTGCTTTTCATTCTGTTTTCTCTGCATTCAGTATTTTCTTTTGACTCATCTTTGAATTAATTCATCCTGCCTTTTACTTTGTGCAATTGACTATTAAACTCATCTCTTGAGTTCTTCAATTCTATATAATATTTTTAAAATTATGAGTTACTTAATTTTTATATCTAATTGATTGCTATTTTTATTGAAATTATCATTTACACCGATTTTTGTTCATATATTTCTCAATTTTTAATATTTCCATCACAATTAGCTTAAAAGTCTTTGCCAACTTTTATATCTAGATCATATGTAAGTCTGCTTCTAGCATCTAAATTTTATTTTTATTATTAATAAAATGCAAATCTTCCTCCTATTTCCCCAGTTTCTCAGGAAAGAAGCTGAACTCCACCGAGGAGAGAATTACATAGCACTGATCATTCAGAGAAAAGTAATCTGAAAGCATTTATAGCCATTAATAAGCAAATTTTAATTCATCTCATCATAGCTGGATAAAATGTACTATTTTGTAACTTTAAAAGAATGGTTAAGATATATGATGAAATCTATTAAATGCCTTTCAGACATGTACAATAATCCTATTAACTTTGAACTTAGAAATTCTATTAGGGTTGTCAAATAATTGATACTTACTACCACAAGGATTCAAATGGAACCCCAGTGATGTTGCATCAATAGTGTATGTTCCCACATGAATAAGAGCAAATTCTTGTCAGTAAAGATGCTCTAGTTTAGGTATTATTAGAGCTCCATGTGTATTGTAAAACCTACACACAATTTATCACGTTGAAAGGTATAGATTTCATATAGTTCATGGAATGCACAGGTGACAAAGATAAACAACAATAAATTTCACAAAATGCAAGTAAAATGACTGTATATGACTCAGATATGTCTCCCTTTTGAGACAAATGGCATATTTGTAAAAGGTAAAAATTTCTAGTGCACAAATAGATTTTTAAGAATTTTGATCAGTATTGCCTATTTAATTGCTTCATTTGTTATTTTAAAAAAGTAATAGTAGGCTCCAATTTACCCAAAACAAGTACTTGGTTTACAGGGTGACACCAATTCACTTCAAAGCAATTCTGATCATACACAATTTATCCATGTAGAATGATATTCTAAATATCCAATTCTATATATATTGTAGTAAAAGCCACAAACTTGGTGAACAAAACTATCTGTGAGAAGATCTTGGTATACAGCCATTTGGAATCACAAAGTACTTTGTTTGAAATAGATGGAGAAATTAAAATATGGACTAAAAATGGTAACTGATACAGAAAATGTCTAGATGCTAATAAAATGCTTATGTTTATTCAGACTCAAACAAAGCAAATATTGGTCACCTTATTTTCAAATATATAATCCACAATTGTGGGAGAACCTGGAGAAGTAAAGACTGGATATGAGAGACAGAGGTTCAGAGAAAGAGTGACTAACAAAACAGTCTGGTAAGCCAAGTACTTCTAAGAATAAGTGGGCCCACCAAGGGGAAAGTTATAGGGAAATGTACGAGAACTTGTGTATTTTGTATAGCTATCACCTCCGTGAGTCCACAGCTATACATGTGGTAGTAGCCATGGACCCATCCTGTTAGTCAATAATAGATGAAAAGACCTGCTCAGTTAGCAGGAGAAAGAAAAGACAAACTACAACTTATCGGCCCCCCTGTGTCTGTCTGCAGGGACATCTAACCACAGAATGACCTTTGGAGAGTTTCACATCCATCTTCAGAGAGTTTAACCTCCACCTTCCCAACTTTGCATAAGTTCCTTTTTTTGCCACCTCTTAACCAGACTCATAAGCAGAAGGGGATTCTGGAAATGTAGCTCCCAGATTAATCAAGAAGCAAAATACACCAAAGTACCTATCAAAGTTAAGTGCTTCTGTCTTACATAAAATTACAAACATATTCTCATTTATAATTTATATTATTGCTTCAAATAAAATTAAGCAATAATTCATTACAGTTTTATTTTTAACAAAGAAACAAAGGATAGGATATAGCCCTTCCACTGATGTAAATTTCAAAATTTACAAATTTTAGACCCTCTTCCAAAATAAAAATACTGCCACTTACCATGTGATAGAAAAGCAATTTTTTTATCTGTATTTATGTTACCCTGAGAAAATCAAAGTTAATTTTAGTTCAATTATTAGTTTTGTAACTTCTTTCTTACTCTAGAAATTAATTTGTTATATATCATTAATCAATAATACATAAATAGGAGAGTCTGTATTTCGTAATGTTTAGCATGTAAGTACAAGATATTAACTTAGCCTCTTGGAGAAAATCTTGTTGAATTTTAGAACTACCTTATGACTTTGATTGACCTTAACTCTTTTTTACTTCTTCGACAAAACACATCTAACTGAATTGTTTGTATTGAAATTCACAGAAAGTAATAAGCTAAAATACTTTAATTCCAGAAAATGTGTCAATTTGAAAGATCTCATCAGGCACATTTGAGACGTTGTTGCTGCACACACTTGTACCCTTTTTGTTCACATTTGTTTGTGTTCAAGGGAAGGAAAGGAGGAAAACCCATATACCTTGTTGCTCTGTGAATTCTCCAGCCTGCAAGTGTCTGAGAAGCTGCCAGGACCTTTTATTTGTTTTGTAATCTTTAAGCTCTTTAAAAGGACCTTGACATTCTGCTTACCTTCTTCATTTCAGCTACCTATTAAGCATCAGCGTTTAATGATTTTCTAACTATAACTGTAAAATTGCTTTGCTCATCCTTCTGATGTCACAGCCTTTATAACACAATTCTTCTCCTTCTTTATTTGCTCTAGGGTGACATTGAGAGTACGAATATCAGAATCCTTTTTTGTTTTCTATTCCATTCCCTGGACACATAGCACTCCTTCCAGAATCCTTATGTTCCCTCAAATTCGCAAAACTGCCCCCTGACTGTAAGTCATTACCCACAAAAAAAGTCATTTGGTGAGCTGATTTTCTCTCTCATGCACAGCGCATACAAAGCACCTCATTATATCTTGGTATGGCCTAGTAAACTGCAGAGACGTGGTGGCCACTGAGGAGCCTCTGCACTTCACAGTCTCTGATGAAGAAAGAGCCTCTGCAGTTTCTTCATCCTTTCACGTGCACTTCTTTAAGGAAAATAATCTCTAAGATGAAGAAGTCTTGCAGGCAACTGAAATTGAACTCCCTTTCTCCCCATACCCTCACTCCTATCACTCACTTTGTCAGTCCCCTTCTGCAGTCATCCAACACCCCCTTCCTGAAATTACTCTCACACAGATTTCTTACTCATTCATTGAACCTCTAAAGGAAATTGTTTGTATCTAGTAAGCTCTTTTCATATATTTCTCATCCTCCCTGGGAAAAGATTTTATTGATCCATGAATGTCATGACATTTCCAAGATGATGGCAGTTACAGAATTTTTATCATGAGCAAGGCTTGGTTTGGGACAAGACAGAAGACAGATGGGGAACTGGTGATGTCACATATGATGTACCACAGAATATGGGGGTATCAGAGAGCACATGTGCATATGTCAGCAAGGTTCAGTAAGAGATCAACAGCTGAAAATAAAACTGAGCTAACAATGAAGCAGTGAGGAAACAGGATATTTATTCTTAAGAGAAAATTAAAACAACCATTAAAATTTCAGGTGGAACTTTGGGTTTGGAACTGACATTTTATGTCAATAGGCAATAATCATGGTGGAGTGTGTTTCCATAATGCATGTAAGTAATTTGTACATGGATAATTATTTTGCATTATTACTCAACGAGAGACCTATTATTTTTCCATGCAATAAGAAAACAGCATATTTGTAAGTAAGGCCAGTGGAATTGTATATTAAATTTTGAGAAAGAGATATTCATATAGGACAGTTTGGTGCCTGTGGTAAATGAGGAAAGAGAGAGGAAAGAAGAGTGAGGTTCTGGGAGACTGGAAGTTAACTCAAGATATTGGAAGGGGATTGAAAAATTGGGGACTATAAAACCAGTAAAACATAAGAAGGGAAACTTGCTTTTATAAAGAATGAGTATTTTTTTTGTTTTGATTTCCATGAAGTACATGAAAATAAAATTATTCTTGACTGTAGTTCACTCAAAGGTTTATTGACCTTAGCTTTACAGCATTTGGATAAAGAGCTTATAAAATGCCTATCATACACAGGCCTGAGAAGCAAGAATTCTGCCTAGGGTAATAACTCAGGTGTCTGCCATTGACAAAAGTTGGCTGCTAGATTTCTTTGCAATGCAGTTTAGTTAAGTGATTCTGCAAATTATCTGCTCCTGCTATGTCTATCAGTAAGGCATTCTCAAACAAGTGTAATTTTCAGTGAATAAGCAGTCTTGGCAATCAAGTATAAAAGAAAAAAGCAGGAGGAGAGGGGAGGGCAGAAGCAAAGAATGCCACTCTAATCAATTCTGCCTTGGAGCGGAGACTCCTACCTAAATAACATGAGAGTTAATCAGCATTTTGTGTGCGGTATATAGAAAAAAAAATTGTCAATTTTTTATTGCAGTACAGATATCAAAGTAATGTTTCCATTACTGATTGACTTCAGACAGTGAATATGTTCCATCACAATGTAGCCACCACAGCTATTTCATTTAACGCTATTTTTATTTTGAAATAAAAGAACATACCTTATGAGATACCATAACAAAATATCATTTTAATATTCAGCCTTCTCAGTTTTTTTTTTTCCTTTCAAGTTTTAATTCTAAGGAGCACTTCCTTGTGAAACAACCAAGAATTGTCTTGAGACAGGAATACTCCAGAATTAGTTTTTGGGAGAGTGTCAAAATCTCATTCTAATAGTAGGTAGCTATGAGAGAATTGTTCATGTCATCCTACAAATATACAGTGAGCATAGATTATATTCTAGACAATATTATATTGTTTTGTCATATATGGAGATGACTAAGGCTGGCTTCTAGACTTCAAGAGATGATAATATAGTTGGCCTTGTCCTAGGACCTTTAGAATTGCTCTGCCTTCTTTTTAGTCCATCATTATGTGTACAGATAATTTACCCGGCAAATTATAAGACACCGGAACAGGTATTTTCCATTGAATTTTCACAAGTGTGATGAAAAAAATTCCCTGACATAAGTATCAAAGTATAAATATGAGCTTCAAAAAGTCATATTGCAAAACTGCAAGTGAATTATTTCTAGGAAATTTACACCTGCAAAAAGGATACTTACTGTCCAAGTGGCAGCTCTTTAGTAAACTCTACACATTTGATTTCTTAGAGTTATTTATTAATCCAAATCCAGCTTTCTTACCAACCCCCAGGCTGAACAATTTTAGCTGGGAAGAGACGTGGCCAACTTTCTAGGGCTGACTTTGATCCAGTAGAACATGGCTTTTACAAGCATTTACTTTACCAACTGGGAACTCAGTCCCCTTCCCTGTGAAAAACGCCCAGGCAAGTCCAAGGTAAAATTTCAGCTCTCATCTACTAGAATGAAAAAGGAAGAGATGGTCAACATAATCAGCCCAATCCAGCAATTTCTAGAGCAAGATATCCACCCTTTGAACTTTTATGTGTTTCAACATCCCAGGGACTCCCATTGTTCAGACTGCCTGTGTGTGGGGTGGTAAGGGTGGAGGGACTGCCTGGTTCATTTAAGCACATGTTGACCAGACACCTATGCAGAGCAGAATTTTTCTTACATCAGAAACAAAAACTTTAGTAATTCTAGTTTAAATGTGATTGAGCAGAATCAGAGATGCAGTTTATTCTCTCCTAATTTTTCTCTATTTATAGCCTCACTTAGTGACAGGTCTGTTGCACAGGAGTGGGCTCTTACTCAACACATCTGCTCCCCATGTGTTGCTGAGTCACACATACTTTTTTCATTACCAAAAGTAACAAATATTTATTTTCTCCTTGACAGTCCCACAGAGTTGTTGCAACAGAGGGAAAAACAAGTGGGATTCCATTCAACTTGGCTCATATAAAGATCCTTATTGGTGCTTGTGTCTCCACTACTAAGAGGCTTGTGGAAACCTTGGAACATGTACAAAGTAGAGCAATGGAAATGACTGGGAAAGAGGATCTATGAGAAAGACTGAAAGAATTGATATGGGTGTAGAAATAAAATTGTATGGAATTACAGATACACTGTTTCAGGTAAAAAAAAAAAAAAAAAAGATAGAGAATAGCCTACAGCTGAGTTTCCTCTAAAGCAAGTTTTATCAATCTGAGACAGGCTTCAGGGAACTTTTGAACCCCTCTGTCACATATTATATCCACATAAATCTTTAATTTTTGTATCAGCCTCAGATGTAATCATGCAATGTTATCTTAAGGTAATGACATAAATTATGTTTTTCTCACGATGATGTCAGAGGGCAGAGGTGAAAAACTAGGCTCTTCCACTCTTTGTGATTTTGTATTAGTAATTCTTTAATTTGCCTATTGCAGCTCTGGACTTACACATCAAACCACGTCTGACCTAGAGGACAAGGAGTGAAAATGAATAGTCTAGCCCACATCATTTCTCTGAATCAGTTTTATAATTGAACTGCATTTTAAACCTTATCTTTAGTCTTCTCACAAGTCTTATAAATGAATGTCACCCTGATTTGATTGACTGATCTTCGTTTCACACCCTTCATAAAGTAGCCCAAAATAGCTGCTGGAAAACACTACAAACCTGCTGAGTTTTAGCAGTCGTCAACTTCATATTGTCAGAATTTCTTGTGGGTGAGTTATAATTAGGTTTATTTATTAACTATAAAAGCTCCTGAAAGAAAATATCACAAATCATGCCATAGCCATCTTATCGTGTCACTGCTTCTTTCTTAGGAAAGACAACATCTTATCCACTGTCATTAAGGATCATTGCTTAGAAAGGAATTTTAGGAACTAAAAAGATTGACTTCATACTGTGACAGTGAATTTGCCTTTTCTTTAAACTGGCTTATTTGCTATCTTAATTGCATATGTGTGAAATCACAAACATTCACAAAATAGGCTCTACAAAGACATATTTGCTAGTATAATGATCGCTTTGCTTATATAATCTGGGAATGGACTTAGCATCATTACACACATTTTGAAAGAAAAAAAAAATCCTTCTATCAAGGTGGCCTAAATCAAAAAGAATGTTAGCTGACTTGAACATCAGCTGCTGCTTCGTGACCTTGATTGCGTTTAGATCACCTACATTCCCCCTGCTTCAGAAGAACCCACATTATGCTAATGACCCTACTTCCCAAAATATCTAACCCTCTCACATCTAGTTAAGCTAGTGCTATTCCAAAAACATAGATCACCCAAATGCTCAGGTGCTTACAGAAAATTCACCCTTTCTAATAAGTCATTTTGGCTTGCCACTGCAAGTGTTCATGCATAAAACATACAAGCTGAACTCAAGAATTCCTGTAAAAATATATGCCCCAGAATATTTTTCACGACTTAAAAATCATGTATTTTAAATTGAACATCCAATGTAATGTGGGAGCATAGCAGTTTTTAAGATGTAGTTAAATACTTTAAAGAATTATTTTTCTACCTGTGGCTTAGCTAATGCAATCTGTGTTACTTAACTTTCCAAAAGCTATTAAGTAAAAATGTAAAATTTCTTTCACTTTTACATCTAAAACTCAACTTTCTGCTCAAATGTAAACTGTCTGTGGGGATAGGAAATGCAATCTCAAAATGTAATCTGTTTTCTAGTCTTAAAAATCATCTGACAGCTCTCCAAATGCAAAGTACACACACATTTCAAAAGTTAACCTTCAGGAAGTATAAATAGAATAGAGAAGCACCTTGCTGTCTCATTGTGTGTTCAAATAGCGTAAATTGATTCAAAATCTATTAAGATAAATCTTTCAAAACTAATACTCTGTGGTTCGAAGGTTACTGAGATAGTATCCCTTCATACCTTGACATGTTTTATCATATCTCAAAAGTATCTTAAGGGGTCACATACTATCTGATGTTTATGTAGGTTATAGGCCCATTCCATTCATAGGCAACCCAAGCTATTTCTTGTCAGACAGAAACTGATAAAACTTCAATAGTATTCAAGAACCTTTTCCAGCAAAGTAACTATCCCATTGCCATAGAGTAGCATTAAAAAAAATGGTAGTCCAATGTATTATGAATGCCTATTTTCATAAACAGGCTTTTAGGTGAATGTGTAAGCACATAGTACTATGTCTGAAAGCTAGCTACTAAGAAAGAAACATTTATCTCTTATAAGAGTGTCTTTAAGTATACATCAATTCAAGAAAAATGATATGGCAGAAAAGTAGTTGTGAAATGAATGTGAGCAATAAAGGCAACCAATAGGAATAACTCAGGTTGAAAATATTTGTCTCAAGAATAGGATTTTGGCAGAATCCCCAGATTATAATTTCAACTCTCTATTCAAATTTGCAATCATAAAGAAATCCAAAAATGATAACATATTGTCTTTTTTTCCCTAATGAAACAGCCATATATTTGAGACATATTTTTGTCTGAAATTAAATAAGATTCTGATAGACCTGGGAAAACATGTGGACAAACAATTTGACTATTTTTAACATTGTTGTCTCTCATGAAATTAAGTTGATAATAAAACCTGTGGACTGTGCCTTCATGGAGAGGGTAGACAGCATTTACTGGGAAGACCATTGCCACTGATATTTTTGAAATGCCTCAGAAACTTAGAAACAAAAACATTATTAAAATCTCTTCTCCAGGAAGTTTTGTTCTCATTCGTTAGAATAATTCACCATTAAACCTTTTTTTTTTTTTTTTTTTTTTTTTTTTTTTTTTTTTTTTTGAGACGGAGTCTCACTGTGTCTCCCAGGCTGGAGTGCAGTGGCGTAATCTCGGCTCACTGCAAGCTCCGCCTCCCGGGTTCACGCCATTCTGCCGCCTCAGCCTCCCAAGTAGCTGAGACTACAGGTGCCCGCCACCACACCCGGCTAGTTTTTTGTATTTTTAGTAGAGACGGGGTTTCACCATGTTAGCCAGGATAGTCTCGATCTCCTGACCTCGTGATCCACCCGCCTCGGCCTCCCAAAGTGCTGGGATTACAGGCTTGAGCCACCGCGCCCGGCCTTAAACCTTATTCCATTATTCTTGTCCTTAAACATTATCCACTCCTTCTTCTGGCGAAAGGCAAATGCTGCTCAGACAGGAATTCTTGAAGCCTGGTGTTCACATGGATAGGGGAATGTGTCTAGCCAACCATGTAAGTAAGGACCCTGCAGTGAGCCACAGCATAGACTGAAGAGATCAATTTCTTGTCTTCAAAAAACACATATTCTTGATGTTCACTGCAGATGTCAGAAGCAAACTTCAGGGAGAGTGAGACTAAAACGATCTTCTAAGGAAAGATAAGAAATATTTTGTTAACAATCATGTGAGATTGGAAAGTAGCACTCCTAGAAAAAGAATTTCATGCTATCATATACCATCTGTTTAAAATAATGAAACCATTTTAGAAGTGAGAAATGTCAAGAAATATCTTTTATTTGACTATTGTAAGTAATCAAAAAATTGTTTATGTCCAAATTACTAAGCAATATTGTATACACCTGGAGTCAGAGTATTATACACTGCTACACTATACCAGGTCTATAGGTAATGCATTCATATATTACATGCCTATCCAGTTAATGGTTTACAATTTCTTTTATGTAGTATTATTTTGAAATGTATTTAGGTATCGAAATGAAATGTTTTCAAAAGAAAGATCCGCTAAGCAAAAGAGAAAACTCCTATAGCAGGAGTTCCATTTGAGCTCCTTCCCTACTTGTCAGGGAAAACTAACAACAAATATATAAGTAAATAAACATTTAGCAAAAAAATGATAAAATCCACTGACCTTCTGGTAATCTTTTATTTAAGAGTATGAGGTTAAACAAACAAGAGAATATGAAGGAGGAAAATAAGATGGAGGAGAACAAAGTTTTCAGAAGTGCTTAATAGAACTATTGTATGCCAAATATCTGCTCTATGGGAAAAGCAAATTTCACAATATTTTTATCAATTCTGTATTCACACATCTGATCAAGGTAACATCTTAAAATGGGTAGATGAAACAATGACATGAAAAAACCAAAAGAGAACCCAAAGATAAGTTGATATAAATGTCAATGTAATTCATCTAAAAATCTCATTTGTGTTGAGACTCTAATTCAGCAAGAAGTGTTAACTCTAGTTAAAAACAAATTAATCAAGTCTAGTATCACAGATTAGTAAATCAAGGCCCACCCAAGGTCATACAGTTAATATGTGGCAGAATTGGGATTTTATTATGCAGTACTAGAATTAGAAATCAATTAAAGTCCTTTGATAAAGATTGAGACTTTGTAAGCATCTTCCAGTTTGGTATAGAAATGGGTTAAACAATAAATGTTGATTAAGAAAAATACCTAGAAACCTCAGAAATACTACTTAAACTTCAAGGAAGATGAGTGCTGATTTATCCCACAATCTCTAACCAGATATCCCCTTTTAATTCCTATAACCTAAGATTTCATTTTTTCTTTCCATGAGATATTGCTTCCAGGGGAGTTTAAAAAGAAGGAAAGAACCTTTCAGATTACTAATTCTAAGCATGTAATATGCCCTCATGATAATTACACTTCTCTCCACTTTCTCCACTGCATTTCACTTGAATAGAGCTGGAACTAGATCTATAAGCAATCATAGTATATCCAATGAGAGATTCTTTATTGTTATTTTAATTAATTTTGTCACCCAGGCTGGAGTGCAGAGGTGTGATCATAGCTCATTATAACCTCAGAGTCCTGGGCTCAAGCCATCGTCCCACCTGGACCTCCCAAAGAGAGATTCTATTTTTAAATCTAGGATTAGGCATATCTACCCCTGGGTAGCTTTATGGTGAGTTGACCGGAAAAGTAAATTTCCTTTTTTTTTTTTTTTTTTAAGGTTCTACCATTTTTTGAAACTAAATACATGTAACATAACAATTGAAGTAACAGTGAGGTAGGGGGAAAATATAGTGGCATTCTTTATTTTTATTTGTTAAATGAGGCAATCTGATTCACAAGAGGAAAATGTAAGGTCTTTATGAAATGCAGCAGTAGTACTCAAGGTAATTTGGATTTTTATATTAGATATCACAGATGTTAAGTGCATGCCCAATAGGTAATAATCTATTTAGGGAATAAACAACTTCAGTCTGTTTTAAAAGTATTTATATGTTTTATTTTATGACTAAATATTATCATTGAGCTAAAATAATTTATACAGCTACAAACATGAAAACATTAACTGTGGATGTAATTCAAGCAAGTGCAAGTATCACCTGTCAGTTGGCTGTTATGAAAACAAATTATAATTAAAACAAACTTAAATTAATTCAATTTCTCTAAAATTCTTTGCAAATACAGTACAGCTATTTGAGAAATGAAAACTAATTTGACTTCCATTACTCATAATTAGCATTCGTTAATAAGGCAAGAACTTTTAAACAAGCTATAGCATCTCTGCCTCCAAGAGTAGAAGGACTGACTTTTATTACATTTAAAACATAATTGGTAGCTTAGATAACTTACCTAAAGCAATCCAGCATTATGAAATTTTGAAAAGAACTTAGCTGCTCTGGGCTGTAATCGTCCTGAGGAAAAACTGTCTACTTTCTGTTCCGAAATAGCCCACCCAAAGACTATCAAAAACTACTAACTGAAATGTTGTGATAATTTGAAGGCTTTCTTCTCTTCTTTTTGTGTAAAAATCAACATGTAATAGACAAGGAAAGTTTAGTCGGCTCTTTCAATTTTGCAGGTACGTGAAACATTCTTGTATACCTTCAGAGAATGAGGCTAGATGAGAAAAGGGTCATTTTATACCTAAGACGTGGTTAGAATTTAATTTCCTTTTAAAATTTATTTTGAGCAAAGGAAGCTTTACTTAAACACACTGTGTGATTCCACTGGATTGTCACAGACTTCCCTCATCTGTCCAATTGTTCTGCTCACAGCATTCAGGAAACCCTGCTCGCCATCTCTCTTGTTCAGTTATGTCATTCTTCCTCTCTCTTCTTGTTCAAAGGCTCTTGAAATCTCTTTTCTTAATACAGATTTCTATGACGAAGAAATACAAAAGAAAGAAAGCTAATCTTTCTGCCCCTAATTTTTTTCTCACTAGCACATTTCTACTATACAGCAAAACCACTCCTGGATTAGTGCTTGTACTTTAGCACTTTCCTATCAGTGCTTGCATAAAATGAGCTATAAATGCTTCATCCAAAATAGATGGTGACTTTTTAGGCTTTATATAACCACGTTCTTTTATATGTTAATCCATAAAAGTTCTCTTCATTTGAGATACCTTGAGATCAAGGACATTATCATTTTGAAATAATTCTGTGGATCCCATAGAAAATGTTCATGTGGCATAAAAAACAGCATGCTATAGAATTTGCACTAAATCTGCTCAGCACAATATCCAAAAGTTTGCAGAGAATTGGAGCTAAATTGGGTGAGCTGGTGATTATACTTGCTTTAAACCAACAGCAGAGATTCACTAGCCAAACGAAGCGAATGCCTCATGTTGTTAATGCATAGTTTTAAACAACAAAACTACAACAAATACACTTATCAAGTTCTATGTCAGTAAATTATAAAATCTAGAAGTTGAGAAGGAAGTCAAATATGTTGATTCTCACACTGACCAGAATATAAAATATAGAATGAGAGGGTTTGAAAAAAGAAAAAAAAAAAAGGAAATAAGAATGATTTTTAGGCTTTTCAGGGGCCATCCCACAATATTCTGTTAGATTTCAAAAAGCAGATATAATTAATTGCCCACAGACATTCATTTAATCAGGTGTTTTTCATCAAATGTCTCCCTAGAATTTAAAGCTGATTGCCGTCCTAAAATGCTATGATATGTACCACAGGCTCTGAAAGATCCATCTGGTATATGTAAGTCAATATGCATTTTGGAAGGCTCAAGGCATCTTCAAAAGTCAAAACCAACAATCTACTATCTGCAGTTTACAAACTAAATCGTACTGGTATTTTTGCCTGCATTAGCCAATTTACCCTTCATTATAATGTAAACTAATAACTAGAGCCAATAGCTAGTTATTTCCCATTTTACAAATATAAATTGGGTCCAGAAAGGATAAGTAATTTGTCCAAAATTATATTTCCTAAGAATAGCAGGACGGGGATGTGAATTCAGAACCTGAGAATTTAGTCATTTTGCTCATCTGAATCTCACAAAGCTCTTGAACAAAACCTTATTCAACATGATTGGCACTAGAAGTTGATCATTTACTCTAAGAAATCAGTTAAGGTAAGAAATTATCTTAAACAATTTACAGGACAGACAGACATGGAGAAAGAAATGGATATATTAACAGATTTATTTGTAGATATTTTCATATATGGCCAAACTTTTTCTTTGGTGGGTATCCTATTTTGTGCTCCCCACAAAGTACACGCTGAGATAAGTATAAAGCGCAAGTGACTCGTTTGAAAGTGGTCCCAGAAAGCACAACAAATAAAATAGGGAAGATGATTTAGAGAAGGGAAGAAAAGTCATCAAGGTATAGGTTTAGCTGTGAAAAGTAAAATTCAATCTCACTTGAAATTCTCTGAGGAACTGTGTGGTATTTCAAAACTATCCTAAAAATAATAACAAAAAGAAATTTTAAAAAGATAGAAAGCTGGCTGTATATTTATTCATTGATTTCCATGCCTCATTGAATCAGAGTTTTACTCGGGAGCATTAAACCCCTAGCACTTTAGGTGGCCTTGGCGCTGGACTGAGCAAGCTTCTGTATCTCTAAGAGAAATGATCAGGCAGAGAGTCAAAGGAATGCAGGTGTGTGGCATGTCATGCTATAAAACTGCTGGGCACGGTCTCCTGAAAGTGCAGGTGAACACAGAAAAGCTGTGGATGGAGCATGAAGTGTCCACAGCGTCTGCTACTACTATGAGCAGCAGAGGAGAGTTCCTGGTTGGAATTTCTCATCATTTTTCTTGCTTAACCCACAGCTCTTCCCTATTTTTGATAAATATAATTTTATGTTCCCTTAAAATGAAGTAAGAAATTAAAGATACTTGGAAAGAAAAGTGTAGGATCCTTTAGGTGATTTATTTTTTCATACTTTTATAAACTTTCCCAAACCTTTACAACCGTTTTACCCTCAACAAATTCTACAGAATGCTTTTCGGAAATGTTCTATAATAAATCTTCCTAACAACTTAAACAACAACTTTATTTCATTCTGCAATATTTCAACTGTATACAAAATAATTCCTTCAAAATAGATATGACTCTTGGTAAATACACAATTTAGCTGGTTGGGTGGCTAAGGTAGATGAATCATCAAGATTTCTGCTTGCCTTGGACATCAGGTGCTATGTTTACCAATGAAGTTAAGACCATGGGCTAACCTTGTGGGGATTTTTTAAGTGGAAATTGCCACTGTTGCTGGTATTTACTGCTGCTGGGAATCTTACTCTCAGTCCCAGAAAAGGCTCATCATTATTTACATTTTACAAAATAAAATGCAAAGAAAAAATGATTCACTGTGTGGTCTAAAAAGGCCACACTATTGCCATGTACACTTACACCCAAGTCACCAGAAGGCACACCCATGGCTAATTGATGAGGCAAGTCACCCATTCATCTAAACAGTGAGGCAATGTGATTAGAAAAACGTTAGATAATTAAATAAATAATTAAATATATTGATGTCATTAATCCATGTAATCACAGCCTTAAATAATGACTGAAATATATTACTTTTGTAAGAATCAATCACAAATCCTAGCCAAAAACATAAAGTGGGCAAGCATGTCAGCCTTGCTGTCTTCTCCTTTCTTGATACTTCACTCATGTTTAGGCACTTTTGGCCCTTTGTCTGTCCCGCCTCAAATACTCCTCCTTCCATCATATGGAATAATTGCTAGGAAGCAGGCACTCATTTCAGGACTTCATTTCTAGGTTCCATTTGCATCAAAATGGGGTTGTATGACTAGTTTTTAATGGGATAAAATGGCTGGAAGCAAAGTATATTATTTAATGGTCCAGATATTTGAAAAATGAGCATGCCTTCTCCCTTCTCTTTTACTATCTATTGGCTGCATATCAAAGCCTAGTGTGTCCTGGAAGATAACATGACTTCTGGCAGCCTGGTCTCTGAATGTCTGAATGAATTGATCGTGACTCTTTTCTAGCCCCAGTCTCTGAACTGGAACTACCTTAGACTGTTTAGCTACAGAGAAAAAGAAGGATTTCTGGAGTCTAGGTTTGAAACAATGCTGTGTGCTTCCCCAAACCATGTCATTTTCCTGGTCATACAAGAAGACTATAATGCCTAGCCTCTCCTATTTTTATATTGGGTAGATATTTCTGCATTCTGGCTAATGGAATTTGTGTATAATTGACATATACTATTTCCAGACTCAGCCAGAAAGCTTCTTCCACAATCCTGCATTCTCACTACTAGTCTCCTGCAGTCTCCTGGAGCTGCATGCTGAAGATGGAAGGCTAGGTCTTGAATTGATTAGGTGGGGCAGCTTACATTGACTGGGACATGACTCATGACAGGCATCAGAGTGTTCATTGAACACATTTGGTAAAGCATCACCTATAGCCTGTTCCTGCAGAACTTGATCTAAGGGAAGAGAGTAGAAAACAAAGCCATTAATGTATATGTTGGTTGCTTCTGTTGTGTTTGGTAATATGTTGCAAGAAAGAGATAGACTAAGAATAAAGTGGCTAAGTTTGCAAGCAGAAATAAATGAGAATGAGAACCTACAATTTTTGAGCCTTGCTAACCCCTTCTAGATCCCAAAGTGTAATAAATAAAATTGAGGAAAGTCTCTGACCCATTGAAACTTTTCAGTTGAACAGAGTGACTCAGCTTTGTGCCCAAATTCAGTTGAGGGATCCATCCTTCCTAAAATTCCTGATAGCCTCAATAGAGCTGGCATTAAGCATAGAGTCAGAGACTTGAATGAGGAATTAAAAGAATGAGTATCTTTGTGAACTACATCCCAGAAAGAACTTTAGGTGTGGCTACTAGGCCATATAAATGACAAGAAAGATAGATTAGAAGATACTGTTTGTGACAAAACTATTATTTTAAAATAAGAAATAATGAGCTTAGTCTAAAACATTGGAGGATTTGGGGGTAGTGTTAACCATTAGCAGACTAAGAGGCAGTCTGCAAAACTTGTGCAGTCCTCACAGAAGGCAGAGCCAGGCACCCCCTAGGAGAGTTTCTTGCAGAGAGTGGAATTAGCATCTAATCAATAAACTTCTCCCTCTTACAAAGTACATAGTCTTTACAATGTTCATCAAGCAAGTTTTAGAATTTTTCTATGCCAGCTTCTGTTACATGGAGCCCATTTCTTACCTTTTCACATGACAATGTTGTCATGCTATTGGGTTTTAGGGATAGAACCAGATAAAAAGTCTTTTCAGGTTATAGGATGCTGACCCAATGAAAAAAACAACACATTGTCAGTAGATTCTAGACTTTGAGTTGGAGGCAGTGACTGAATGAATTTTGTCCACCTCAATGAGAGTTCATTAATGTTTTCTATGTGTAGAAGTAAGAGTGAAGTAGTTATTTCACATTGGAAGTACAGACTTTGGCAGAGAAAATGCTATGTGTTCACCAAAAGCAACTTTCTTGACTTTCAAGAAGAGTACATTTTTCATACATTATGTTGATTAGTTTGAGGTTCTATGATTGAATCCTGGCCATCCGAGTATTCCTGTGAGTAAAAGTGATGTATGCCAGTTTCACACATGGTCAAAAAAACATCTGTATGATAATCTATTCTCTTTTTTCCCTTTTGCAGAGATGTTAGAAGCCAGTTCTTGAGAATGGTAGGACCACCTGGTGGACATAACCTGGGTCGGTGAATGACTGCATGGAGCAGAGTCCTATCTGTCAAGACATCAGATTATGATGTAAGCAATAAACATGTATCTTGTTAACTCATTAGATTTGGGAATCGATTGGTACAACAGTGTATTAGTTTCCTAGGACTGACATTATAAATGACCACAAACTCAGTGGCTTAAAAAAAACAGAAATTTATCCTATCACAGATCTGGAGGCCAGAAATATGAAAGCAAGGGGTTTGGCAGGGTCATGTTCCTTCCAAAGAGGGACACTCTAGGGAAGGGTCCTTCCTTGCCTCTTTCAGTTTCTGGCGGCTGCTAGAAATTCTTGGCATTTGTTGGCTTGCAGATGCATCAGTCCTATCTCTTCCTCCTTTTTCACATTGACTTCTCCCCTGTTTCTGTGTGTGCATCTCAAATATTCCTCTGCTTTTCTAGAACACACTTGTCATTGGACACTTTTTCCAACGACACTTGCCATTGGATTTAGGCTCCCCCAATTCAACACACTAGGAGCATTTAGCTTATTCAGTCCATTGAGCTCTCAAGCTATTCTACACAACTTTTTTCTCAGAAAAATAACTCTCCAAAACAGAAGTCAATGTTTCACAAATTGTAGTAACCAAAATGATTTTAGATGCTATACATGTGAATATTAATAACTACATTTGTCATTTTAAGGTTCATTCCTAATTATATAAAGTTTCACATTTAAATAGATGTATTATAAAAGACAAAAATGTTAAATAATTGAAAAAAGAACTTCTATCTATTGGTAAGCAGTAGAGAAGCTTCCTGAAAGTAAAGGGGCTTTCCTGTATCCTTAAAATCATGATGTTGGGAGGCTGATGACACTGAAGAAGATGAAAGGTGGTCTCTGATACTAGGAATTAAATATTGAGGAACACGACAATTGCCCAGGCAGCCTCCAAGTTTGGACAAATTATATCAAGGAGTGACTGGCTTTGTGAAAAACTGCAAAGCTTCCAACTACATGCTCATTTTGGAAAGATCAGTAGGTCACACTCTTCCTTCAGAGTGTGTCCGTAAAAGATAACTTCTTCAGTCACTGAATATCAATGATCATAGAAATTAAAACACAGAAATAAGTACATATCAGAAGTCGCAATACTGAAGAACCACACTGAGCATGATGTTGGATCAAATGCAAAGCTTTGTGTGCACACACACACACACACAAATTTAGACTAACAGGACTTGTGTTCCTTATGCTGGCCCATCAAAATAAGAGAAAAAAAGACAACAACATAAATTAAGAAGTTATTTGACAGAGGATTCTTTGACTCAATAGTAATTAATTTAGTAATTAATTACTGAATTGTAATTAATTATATTTAATTAAACAATAAATTAAAAGCCATTTGAACACAGACATGACAACTAGTTTCATAAAAATCCTCTCCAAAAGAAAATGTTCAAGGACTTTATCATAGTCTCTATTATACTTAGCATTTTTGGCAGCATATTCACCATGGATATCTCACCAGACATGAATCCTATCAAAATTTATGTAAATTAATATCAATTTTAAATTGAATGTAATTTGAACAAATATATTTTTTGGCTTATTGTAAAGATATGAAATTAAGGCATCAAATAGCAGCACTAAGTCTCATTCTTATAAATAGCTTATGGCCCAAATCTTCCTAAAGTCAATAGAAAGGAAAGACAATTAGCACGTTACTGATATTAATGTTCATTCTGTTCTTATTTCCAAAGCTATTTTATTTGCTAATTACACTTTGATTAATGGTTCAGTCTAGGTTTGTAATATCTCCCTTTTAAATGCATTAAATACCAAAAATATGCTAATTTGAGAATAGGATTATCAACTGAAAAATAGTAGTGGGTTTACTACATCTTCTCATCTATTTTGACCATTAAAAAATAAATCTCTCTTCACGCTGCTCTGGACATTAACTGCAAGTCAGATATATATTAAATGAGTTTCCTCTCATCTTATTTCCCATTTTATTTTAGTACATAATTTACTTTCTTTGACAGTATTTTAAAAAATCAACCTGGTTAATAATAAGATTGCAATTTGGTGGCTTCTAGACAATAACTTTACATTTTCTCTGTTATTCTCTCTGGTTAAAATTTAAAACCTTGTTAAAACAAATATTTTAATTCAGTCAGGCTTGGGTGGGGCCAGTCATTATACATTTCTAATACTCTCCTTTTTGGTGACAGTGCTGCTGGTCTGTGGACCAGACTTTGAATAGCAAATTGCAGTCACATCAGGTAAATGTTCAATTTTCATTTTATTAAATTTATACTGACTTCAATGACTATAAAGCCGTATACTATTAACCTAAAATGACAATATTCAAAAAGAAAAAAATCACACAAAGGGAAGTACACACAGAAATAGGATAATTTTAAATGTGTTAAACCCCTTTTATACTCTTTAAATATGTTTTGCATATTGTAACTGTGCAACAAGCTAGTTCAGTAGTCAACACTTCTCAACTCTACTAGCAATTCACAAACTATGCTAACACTCAACCACAAGGTTTCCTTGTATCTTGCTCATTTATTGATTTTCCATATTTTCAGTGTCCACACGTAATCTTGGCAGCCTAGCAAGACCTGATCTCTGATTTCACAGCCATATGCCACTTAAGTAATAGCAGAGTTTGCTTGCACACATGGAAACATGAGCATTCTTAAAAGTATCTCTCTTGGGGTCTCACCAAAAGGGGCCAATTTTTCGATATCATTGTTCAAACCTAACTTGGATGAATATCCACCTGATCTCCTGTAGTGTATTCATTTATCTTTGCCACAATGTTATCCATAAAGATCACCTATTGAATAAATGACTTATCAAAAAAAGGAACTTATTGGACACTAGTCTAACAATTCACCTGAAGAAATTATTTATTTGTTTGTTTGTTTGTTTGTTTATTTATTTATTTATTGAGACAGAGTCTCACTCTTGTCGCCCAGGCTGGAGTGCAATGGCGTGATCTCGGTTCACTGCAACCTCCGCCTCCTGGGCTCAAGCGATTCTCCTGCCTCAACCTCCCAAGCAGCTGGGATTACGGGCACCTACCACCACGCCCAGCTAATTTTTGTATTTTTAGTAGAGACAGGGTTTCGCCATGTTGGTCAGGCTGGTCTCGAACTCCTGACCTCAGGTGATCCACCTGCCTCAGCCTCCCAAATTGCTGGGATTACAGGCGTGAGCCACCGTGCCCAGCTGAAATTATGTTATTTATAAAAATTCAAAATTTTATTCATTGTTACCTGCATGTACATGTACAGACACACACATATAAAACAGGTTTATAGATAGAGAACTTAAAGAGCCCAATGAGAAAATTAAACTGTTAATAACAGAAATGTTGAAAAGAAGCATTGAACAACCCTGGCATTTTCTACATAATATGTTCTTGTACCTGATAATAATATTAATAATATGCTTACTTGGAGACAGTATGGCATAACAGTTACAAATATGTGTACTGAAATCAGAGGGCCTTAGTTTGAGTCCCAGTTCTTTTGTTCTA
Source organism: Macaca nemestrina (assembly GCF_043159975.1). Classification (NCBI taxonomy): domain Eukaryota; kingdom Metazoa; phylum Chordata; class Mammalia; order Primates; family Cercopithecidae; genus Macaca; species Macaca nemestrina. The sequence continues at coordinate 81,390,965 of NC_092131.1, forward strand.
TAATCATGTGAATTTAGGATGCTTTACTTAACCATTCTGAGTCTCAGTTTCTTTACAATAGCTTCTGCTTTAAAAAATTACATTAACTTTTGTTGCATAGCAGAATCACTAAATCACACAGGCATAGATGAAGAAGCATTATTTTCTCACTCATCATTGTGTGAGTTTGCAGGTTAGCTGGGGGTATCTATCTTGTAGATTAAGTCCAGATCAGTTCCATATGTAGCCTTCTGGGACGTATGGAAGGACAGTGATTACCTGGAGACATGTTTTTCTCATAATACAGTTCGCAAGCTTCCAGGGGATTGAAGAGTGAAATGTACCGTTTTTTAGTGACTCAAGTTCGATACAACAATGTCATTTCAGCTCACATTTTATTGGCCAAACCAAGTCATATGCCAAGCCCAACATCAAGGAGATGTGGAAGGAAACTCCTCCTCATGAGGTAGTAAGGGGAAATCGTTAGGGTGGTAAGGCAGTAATCATTATCTAAACAATAATCTAACCTTTACCAATGTCTTGTGAGGGATTTAAACTGCACTTCAAATGCTTAGATAGGGATGTATAGTAAGTATTCCATGAATGCTTAGAGAAGAGAGATATTTAGTGTAACTATGAGTCAGAACCTGGTTTGGTTGTTCACCAGCCGTTTCCCTTTTGTTCTTGTGCACATAGCTTGATTGCATTTCCCAGTTTCTCTTTTATTTAGATGCAGCCATTTATTTGAGTTCTGGCCAATGGAAAGTGAACAGACATGATATACTGGACTCAGTCTGGCTCACAAAAATCCCCCTACCAATCTCCCATGCTCTCTCTTTCTCATCTGCAGGCTTGAAACAGAGGTCCTAGTGGAAGACCCGGAGGCTCCAGTTCAGAGTGTCCAGCTAGATTTTTGTGATGATGGAAATGTTTTACAACTTTACACATCAATAAAATAGTTAGTAGGCAAATGATGCTACTGAATACTTCAAATGTGGCTTCTGCAGCTGAGAAGCTGAAATTTTCATTTTAATTAATATCTTCATATGGTTAATGGCTACCATGTTGTACTGGGCAGTTCTGAGGAAGGCAAAGACACTAGATAGATGGAGTCTGAAATGTTGCATGCCAATCATTTAATTGAACTGTGATATGAGCTAGAAATGAAATTCTACTTTGCTAAATTACTGAGATTTGGAGGTTGTTTCACGGAACTGTTAGACTACGCCAACTAATAAGGGGGCTGTAAGTAACAGAATTACGTGTTCAGGCTTTAGCATGAGACAGAAAAAGGTTTCGATCCTGGCTCCACATTTAGTAACTACGTAGCATTGGGCCAGTTACTTAGCTATCTCCTTTGCCTATTAAAAGAAAATATTACCAGAACCTACCTAATATGGTTATGTGGGGATTAAATAACACGTTGCTCTTACAATAACATATGAAGCATAGTAAAAGCCTAAAAATAGCAGTTACAATTGTTGCTAAATAGTTGAATAGCTGAAAATATACAATTCACAAGGGTCACCCCCAATCTCTCCTTACCTTAATGAAATATTTACGATAGTTTTGTATGTGAGAACAAGGATTGAGGCAAGTCATCACTTTAGTCAAATAGATTTGGACAGGATGCATTATAGCAGTATAAAACCACATTTTAGTATTAAGCCTGGGACTTTAATAAACTGCATGGAAACAGAGAAATAAAAAGAATCCAATCTATGTTATAAAAATGATTAAAGGGAGGGAATGCCTTAAAGAGGCATGCTAATTAATAATAATAAAATTTAAAACCATAGTTGAAAACATACTCAAAAGGAAATAATGTAGCATGAAAATTCTAAAGAGATGTGTTTGGTAGAAGAATAGTTTTCTGCTAACCCCACCAAGCTACCTTGACTATGATTTGTTTGGGATCCTCATGATTAGGGAAAACACAAGTGTGTGTGGATGTCCATGCAGGTGCTGAGAGAAGAAAGAGTGGGTATGGAGAGCGAGTGGGTAGTAGAACCCTTACCCTAAATAAAAAGCAAATTATTGTGGAAGTATAAAATTTTCATAATAATTTAACAAATTACCACCAGGGCAATGTCATATGCATTTTAAAGCAACATTTATCATCAGTTTAGAAATGCCTTATTTCATCTAATTAAAACAGAGCTTAATACATTTTATGATGGAAATTGATACCAGGAAATGATACAATTTAAAATCATATTTATTATGTTTTAAAGCAAGTGACTTATTTTAGGATGGAATAGATCAACTCATTCCAAGTGATAACTTTCTCGGGTTTCAGCTACATTGTTAAAACTTGAAAAATTATCAGGAATTTCTCTCTCATGATGATATTTAATTTGAGTAAGGCCTTTCACATTTGGTCTGATTGGCATATAAATCAAGAACAAATATTTCTTAAATGCTTATTTAAAGTACTCATTTGCCAATTTTTGAAATATAACTCAAATGTTATGGAAATGAAAATTAATGTTCTACCCATATATTTCCTAGAACTTCTTACTTTAGGGCAATTTTTGTTTGCTGATTTGTTTTGTTTTTTTTGAGCCCATTTTTCCATATCAGAAAAAATAATTTTAGATTATCATCTCCCTTAGATCATCTCATCTAGTCCAATGGCTTTAAATACAACCAATAAGTCAATGACTTCCAAACCTCTATCTCTATCTCCCTCCTTGACTGTTTAAGTCCACTTTTCTAGGATAACAAATAAATAGAACATAGTGGATTTCAGCAACATGTGTTTCTTGTGCGCAGCACTCCAGTGCTACAACTCCAATGGCCTTGACTCAAACAGCTCAGTGTCATGTGTCTTCTCATCTCAGATACCAGGCTTAAGGATCAGAGAATCACTGGAACTTACCACTTTCATGGTGGAGGGCAAGAAAAAGGGGCCAAACTAAAACATGCAAGCCAATTTAAAGCTTTTTCTTACACACAGCAAATGTCAAGTTTGCTCATATTCTATTACCCAAAGCCATTCGTGTGGGCTAGGAAGCACGTTCTGTATATAAATGTGGCAAGGGAGGGAAGGGGACAAATACTCGTGAACAAATAATGCCAGCTACAGCACTACGCTTTTTCTGAACTCAAGGTTCATATGGACATTAGAGCTGCTTGATAACTCCACCTGCATGTTTACCAAACATTTTGCCCTTACCATGTCCAAAATTGAAACTTTGATTTCCAGTGCCCCCTCGAAGCTGCAATTCACTGACCTGTCTTTCCTAGCGCAGTAAATTTCATTATTATCCAGTCTATGTTCCCAAGCACTATACCCTAGCAGTGTATCCTATCAGTAAAGGCTAGTATTTACCGAGTCAAATCTGGGCACTGGATTGCTTATTATACTGGAGGAAAGTCGTGTTTTTATATAATTTTAAACCTTTGTATTATGAAAACTTTCAATTATATATAAAGTAGACGGAATAGTATAATGAATTCTATGTGCCCAACTTTAATGACTATCAAATTCATGGCTAATCGTGTTTCACTAAACCTCATTCACTTTACCTCCCCAACAGCTTTTTAAACAAATTCCAGATATCACATCATTTCATCATTGGTATTATACTATAAAAAGAGTAATATTTTTAAATCATCAAACAAATCACCATATGCTCCTGGTACCCTGCAATAGGTTCCCTTTGCTGCTGGAATAAAGTCTAATTTCTCTGATACCCATAGTATCAGCCCACACCTACCTCTCTAAACCCTTTTCTCTCATGCTGCTATCACCTTCATCCAATAAGCCCTGAAACACTGAAATTTCTGGTCATCTAGTGTTCCTTTTGCCACCAAAGCTCTGCCACGCAATCTTCACATGGTTATATTCATTTTTATTATTTAGGAACAAGCTTAAATGCTGACGTCTCAGAAGGACATTCATTGACGATCAGTCTTAATGATCAATATGATTCATGGCTATTTTTTAGCTTATTATCTGCTGTCTGTTCACTCCACTAGAATCTGAACATCTTGAGAGAGAGTTAGTGTTTTTTACTATCACATCTTTATGTCTAGAACAGTGCTCTTTTGTTAGCATGTATTTAATAGATATCTATTATATGAATATTTTTGTTTGTACAGGTTGGTGAACTTCTACTACTTGGATCATAATCCTCAGTATTTTCATTTAAAGAGTTAAATCCATTTCACTAAGTTACGTGATTTCTAGAACTTACTATATATTCTTGCCTAAGAATTGGAATTACAGAAGACAAGCACAGAAATAGGGGAATGCTGTCTTGCCATGTTAAGATTAAATGCATTGATATGCTTGTGTTTCATTCAAGTGAAGGATAAGGGGTGTGAGCTGGATTTGGGAATGCACAAGGCACTGAAGAGCAGTGAAAGGTAGATCCAAAATTCCTCCTGGGACATAATTTAAGACAGCTTGAAAGTAAAAATGAAAGATCAAAATGGTCTCAATTCTTATTTCTGCTATTGTGACTTCTAGACATAAAAGTTCTAACACATCCAATGATTTTGTATGAATTTTTTGTTAGCTTATTTCTCAACATAAAACCACTGAGAGTCATCATCTCTATCTAATTTTTGACCACATTTAAAGCAAATGGACAAGCAATAAAATAAAATATGCAAGCAATAAGCAGAAGGGAGCATACAAGGATAGCTTATCAGTAAAGATTGCATCACCAAGATCAGATCTGTGGGTGCTGTTGTGGGGATGGTTAGTAAACGTTGTTAACATTCCCATTATCTCCCTCCAAATAATGCATAATGTGACAGTTTCTACAAATGCAGCCACTGTCACCACTTCCAGCCAGATTACTGCCCCTAAGCTCCTTGTCAAGAGAAATTTAGGAGTTACCAATGTTTAAAAGTATTTTAAACCAAAAATTTATTACCTAGGGAGATTTTGTTTGTGAATAAAGTTTCTTTCTACCACTTCAAGTGGATAAGAAGACAGAAAGAAAATAAATTGTGCTTGACATTAAAACTAGAGAAGCTAGAGAGAACCGGGACATCCCTTGCAGATAACTTCAGCGTAAGTCAAAGGAAAACAAGGAGAAAACTTGTAAAGCTGAGGCAATTTACCAGTTTCCTTATCTTGCTGTTTTGTGTTTTACATATATAACAATGAATTACTAAGGCAAATGTCATGTTAGGAAGAGAACACAATCATCATGATAGGAAGACCCATGTATCTGGTACAATAATTTCAAACTCAATTATGAAAAAATGTAGTTTTTATTTTCTACAACTGAGTCTAATTTAACCCTAACTCCATTCTGCTCAGGAGAACAGAAACATAATTTGCCACTTCAAAGCAGTCTAGAGGATTCCTCTTCCCTTTCCCTTTCTTCCTTGTATTGTATATAAATGCCAAGGTCACTGAGGTGAAATGTGACATGAGATGAAAGGTGGCATCTCGTCCTTCATCACTACATGCCTATCGTGACATGGAGGACTAAATATATATCCTCCATCTACTTTCTGGAATTAATACCTTCATGATTATGTCAATTGAGGTGTACAGTTCTCATGTGGTCTTTTATATTATTCAGGCCACGTATACTACTGCAACTCTCCTCCAAGTTGACTGGCAAAGCTATGCCAACCTTATCCAGAAAAACTATCTGTCTATACTGTAAGTCTTTTTGGTGCATGCAGAACTGATTTAGCCATTTCATTTTATCCTCTACTGCCAAGAAGGAACATAGAACGTCAGCAGCACAGATTTTATCTAACTGCAGATCTCTAAAATTATTAAGGGATTCCACTTTGTCCCCATCAGTTTAGAGTTAACTCAAGTAAGAGAGGAGAGAGTAAGAAACCCATACCAGTCTCTGGATTGCTAAACTCCTTCCTTCAGATGTCATGATCTTTCTCCAGTCTCTGTTCTAGTGTAGTTTGGGAAAGAACTCCTTGTGTGTGATCATGTTTGTTTGCTTGTTTTTCTCAAATCTTATTCTCTATTACCTGAGAACCACTTCAAATGTAAAAGGCAAGAATTTTAGGTCTATGCCTTTGTTCTGATGTTTTCCTGAGACTGCCCTCCCCTAAAATAATGAATGCTTTCTTGTGTTGCTGCCTGGAATAAGGAAGGAAAGTACCTAGTGACACAAGGAGATGTAATGTTTAATACTTTAACGCTTTGCAATACTAGTCATCAATAATAAGTTTTCCAAACTTAATCATTTAACTAATGACATCTTAGTATTAGCCTTTATGTTACATGTCTATAAAACGTCTTATAAAGATGTAGTTTGAATTTGCTTCATGTTATATTCTCCTTTTGTTTATTTAGGAAAATAACATCTACTAATTTAAAATTTGTCACATCCAAAATTTGTGCTATAATAGTATAGTGGTAAATGATGGTGTATCAGGATTCTCTCTTAACTATTACTGATATGTTTAATTTACAGAATGGAAAGAGTTTAAGAGCTTAAAGAAGTAATCTTGTTATTTCTTTCAAGATATATCAGTAATATTTATTCATGAATAACCACTTGTTCTAAAATTTAAATGAAACTGAAAATTATTCAGAATATTGTAGCTGAGGCAATTATCAAAGCTGTTTTATACCAATTACGATTTTTATAGACAAGCTAGCACAGGCTATTGTGCTCCTTGCCATATAGAATTCAAAAACTGACGATGAAATTATTTTGCAAATTTGTAATAAGAGTAATCCAGAACATGAGCATTTAGAATTTTGTTGATTTATAATTTTCAAGGTCACTTTCAGTCTCAAGCTCATTATGCTCACTAGCAACTCCATGAAATATGCACAATGATGTATTTTTATTTAAATGATAAGCAATTAGATTCAGAAGAGGTAAAATATTTACTTGAGGTCATGAGTCACAGATATTCAAAAGTAGGGGTAGCACTACATGATCTGAAAAATAACCCAATAGTTTTTCTACTTATTATCCCCCTTGAAATTATGTTTGAAAATCGGGATGAACGTTTTAACTGTATTTAGAGATGGGTTCTTTATATTAGCAGCACAATGTAATTAAGCATTCTTATGAAAGTTATGACGGGCCTCACAGATTGTAATTTGTAAGGCTTCGATAGATTGTCTTATTTTCTGAGTTATGTGTTATGCCAGAATATTTTAAACAAAATATAGTTTGCTCTAATAATTCTTCCACAGTCTTATTTACATTACTAAAATGCTTACTAATGCATTTTTTGATATTTTGCACAGATAAACATATACCTAGTTCTTTCCTGAAATACCAGAAATTGCAAGCTTGTCAAATTGTGATTAATGAGGATTTACTGGATATCAACATATGAGTCTTCGGTAAATAATGTTTATTCTTTTTAACTGAGTTGCATTATTCAACAACGAAGAACAGAGGAATGATAAATAACATGCTAACATGATAGAGATTTGAGTGAATGTTTTGTCTTCACAGATCTTCAACGATTTGAACAAATTCAGAATTCATTACAGCAGTTTTTCACATAAAACTAAAGAAAAAAAAAGATCAGTTCAATTTCTATGAGCCAGATATTGGAATTACTTGAAACAGGCTCGCGGTAGCTGTTCTCTGGGGAGAATAGTTGTTAACTCAATAGAATCAAGTCCTGAGATGGAGGGGGAGAAAAACAAACCAATCAAGGCTAATGGTTCCTGATGAACCCAGATTAAACACAGAGATTGGTCTGGTTTAAATATACTCAAGGGAACAGTCCTTCAGATAAGAGTATCAATTTTCACTCTGGGTCAATAGGATGAAGAGTGTGTGGTTAAAAATCAGATATTGCAAATGTATACAGCTTGAGTCAGGATGCCTGTTGGGGGGAAAAGAACACTTGGCAATCAGAAAAAAACCTGAAAGTACATGAAGAATTATAATGAGTATAGTCAAATAAAAAATATTAAATTTAACAAGATAATTTTTAAAATACTTAAAAATAAACATGCAGAAATCAGTAACTCGTATATATATATATATCAATATCTTAGAAAATTAAAAAGAACTGTAATTATGAACAACATAAACATACTTATGCATAATATTTAGGATTAAAGTGAAGAAAACTTCAGCAGTATTGAATAATATAAGCACTTAAATAAAGAGATATTACCATACGTAAGTTTAAATATTGTAAAGATTTAAGACATTTCTACAGATTAATTTTTAGATTTAAAGCAAATCTAATCAAAATCCCAACTTTTTACTTATAAAATAATACAAAAATTTAATTTATCAAAGCACGTATTGAAAAAAGGCAAATAAGAGATTTTACCATAAGGATGTTCAATGCAGCATCGTTTAAAACAGAGAAAGATGTAATTGTTTACATAATAAATTACACTGCATCTGAAGGTTATGATTTTGTAGGCAAGTTGTTTTTTAACAATAATTTTTTAGATAAGTTACAAAAATGGTATGTATGTTATAATGATTTTTATTTTGAAAATACTCTGGAAATATAGTTATATATATTTTTACATACAGGGAAAAAAAAAAAGTTTGAAACTCTCACTGCTCTTACCTAGGGGCAGATAAATCTCCCAAGACGGGAATGAAGAGGGCGATTCCACGATCTTATTTGAGGAACCCTCCTTGAGCAAACTCCACCTTTCATAACTCCCCACCTGCACGCCCACCCCGCCCCATGTGTTGCTGTGTTCGTGTTTTTCTCCTCAATCTGATTCTTGATAATTTTTTCAAGGGAATAATTATAATTTTTTCTCACTGCTTTTATCCACATGTTTATGTATATGTATGCATTTCTTCATTTTATAATACCTTCCATTGCTAAGGTTTTGAAGCTGAAAAGGAAAGCTACAGTATGCATTTATTCTGTAATCTTGAAACAAAACTGGAGACATTTTGGCAATGGCAGTCAAGACTGCCTTATCTCTGCGTTTGCGGTGTTCATGCTTGGGTGATGGAATTATGAATGCTTTTCATTTTCTTTGAGTAAATCCATGCTATCCAAATTGTTCATTCTTGGCATATATTGTTTTACAATCCTAAAATCTATACTATTTGTTTCTGTTTTTAATATCCCTCACAATATCTGGTAAAACGAAGAAAAATTAAAAGTATTTTTGAAATACTTTCATTTTTATTGTCTTGGATCACTTAGAGAAAGAAGGTGGACATTTTTCTAGTAAGAAATACACTTAAACAAGTTTGAATTAAACTCAAGTATTTAAGACTGACTTACCGTTCACCTGAATTCCATTTGATCAACCCTTTTATGTATCCTAGTTTAATATATGTAGAGGACATGTTTTCGACTCTCTAAAAAAAATTTCCACAGAGATTGTGTTAAGTGCACATGGTATTAGAGGATAACCTCTTTGAGAATAAACACTGTGCTAAATGCATTTTTGTATCCTTCCTTGTGGCTAGCACAGGGCCTTACACAAGTACACAATGAAACACACAAGTAGTTAAGACTGACTTAAGATCCACTTCAACCCCATTTTATCAATCATATCCTAGTTTGATATGTTTAGAGGATATGTTTTCAATTATCTAAAAATATTTTAAAGATGTCTGAAAATATTCTATATCATTATGTTGAAAATAATAAATTTGGGATATACGTTGCTCTTATTTATTATAAACTCTCTGGTTTATTATCTTAAAAAAAAAACTCTGTGAGGATATACATATGCTTCCATGAATCATTATATGCTTGAGATCTAACTGATCCCATTATTTGACTTTTTACTTTTAGGAATATTCTCCTATCATTATTTCAGAAAGGAGAATGACCTTGACCTTATAAGCACAGGGAATCAAGTAGAACTGACTAGCATGTAGTGCTACTGTCTTTTTACGTGTTGAAAAGATACGCACTTTTTTTAGTCCCCAAAAGGGGTCAAAATAAATGTGGCAAGCTGGTTATTGGTCTCAGATTAGAGTCATATCTTCCCAAGGGGCATTCAAACTAGACCGTTAAGAAAAATGGGTTACTGGGACAAAAATTATCATAAGATGATATACACCTACATAGGATTCCAAGGGACTTCTGTGTTTTATTAGGGCTCTGAAAATATGCAATATGAATGAACTCTATTTATTTTGTTGAACTGAGTTTACTAAAAAAATTAAAAGTTTGTGTCTGCTGAAAATATGTACATTCTACATAGGGTTCCAGCAAGTATGAGGAAAAAAAAAAAAATCTAATTTGACTGGACCGCTGGTTGATTTCCTAAAGTCCCATTGCTTCCGATTTCTCAGTGATGACATACTTTCCTGCAGTCAATATGCATTTCTTAATTTGTTTGCAGGAAAGTTGGCCTCTTTTGCCTTCTCAAATCACACTTTGTAATCAATGACTATGTTCTAAATGGAATTCAGAAATGTCTTTAGAAATCGAGGGCAGTTTCAATAAATTATTTTTAGCCTGCTCTCCTTCTAGGAACTTATTACTACCATAGCATAGCAGTGATTTTTCTTTCCTTACATCTGCAAACCAACACACATTCTACTACAATAGTCCAGGATTTACAGAGCAGCCACATACTCCGAATAGATTTTGTTCAATAAAATCTATTCCCAATTCACTCTTGGAAACATGCCATATTTACATGATTCTTGTAATATTTCAAAACATAGAAATTAACAATTCAGTCACTTGGCCTATTAAATAAATTTTCAATATCTGCATGTGCAACAAAGTCTTACTTTTTAGGAAACTAAGAAACTTCTAACACTATTAAAACATCCAGGATGAGTAAGATACTCAGACTTGGGATTTGAAGTCAAAATTAAATTACAGTAATAAGTAATAATTACACCTTAGAGTAAGCTATTTCATTTATATTTGAGTGATGGCTGTTCCAAAAAATATCTTTCTCAGAGACTGGTTAGTTCATGACACTATCATTTTATTTGAAGTACTATATATTCATACCATTTCAGTTAGCACTGGTGAGGTAAACCTCAGAAGCAGATGACCTGTGCAAGATCATCTGAGTATACATTTCTGAACTTGAATATTGCATCTTAAGAAGGCATTGTCCTTGATTTGTCTATTCTACAAAAATTTTTACCTATAAACAACAATAAATGCCAAAACCTTAAGGAGATTCTACATTAATGTTTAGCAAAAATACATTCAAATAGTTAATCCATTTGGACAAAATACACGAGTAAAGAAACAATCAAAGCCAAAAGCAGAGTAAAGATACTACCGGAACTGTTATTAAAGTTGTGGTTCAAGGCTATCGATAAGGTCACTTAACGTAGGTCATAGAGTTCACTAAGACTGAGACAAAGCTACAGAGCAGGTGCTGATGACGTATATTTATGGTTCATTCACTCACTGACAAACCCAATGCTATCTATGAACCATTGCTCACTGTGGGACTGTTCCTAGTCAAGGGATACAGCAGCGAAAAACATAGACAAAGTCCTTCTCATGCTGTCATGGCTCTTCCATTTTAGATGAAGCCAAAGAGAAGGAGGAGCTCCTCAACAGATAGAGAGAGAGAGAGAGAGAGAGAGAGAGAGAGATAGTTTAACTTAAGGTAGTGATAAGTGTTATGAGCAAAAGCAATGTATCACATTCTCAAACGACCATATTGTACCACATCTCTTGAAAATATACTTTAAAACGGCTTCAGTATAACATTGTTAGAATTTAAAAAACATCAAGAAAACAACTTTTCAGGGGATAATTCATATACATACTTATACAAGTAACTTCTCTGAACTTACTAGTAGCAGGATTAGTGTAAGACCTAGCATTTTCTTAATTCTAGGCTTGTGCTTAGATGTATGCCTTAGCTTTCAGCTTTCATTAGCCATAGGTTACATTTAACTTTAAAGATTATAGTATTACCTCAAGAAGAGTATTAGAATAAAATTCAGTAAATGAGGATTCTAGAGATTCAAGAGATCATGAGCAAATTCTAATCTCTTTGTGTTGGTTTCTTCCAACTAACAAATGTGGATAAGCTTTTTCAAATAAATATAGAGGAGTTTTGAGAATTTCTATCCGATTCAATTCCTAATATTCCAGCTATTGTGACAAGCATGGGGGTGCATCAAGGAAGACAAACACTAAATAATTCATTATACATATTAGAAAAGTGGAGACCTACCCATTTTTTTAGAGAAGATAAGCCACAATAAAATTTGAGCATACACTTGAAGAATGAGCAAATATTAATGCATATACTAAGTAGCATATTTGAATTCTTTGAGGTTCCCTGGAAGAATGGCAATCAGTATTTGTCTAACAACAGTAGCGAAAGTCACACTATCATAATATCATATCAGAAGATATAGAACAATCCCCAAATCTCAAATAAATAATATATATGAAAATAAATGAAGTCTTGGTAGTTAATATGCTCCTCACTAAATTCCTGAATAAAATGTGGCCCAACCTATTAAAACTTTAGGGCATGGCTAAATCTTACAGGTATTTTCAGAACGAGTTATTAACCTTCTCCCTGTTTCCTCCTTAGTTTCTCATTTTTTATATTCTTCATTCTCTCCTTTCATTACAAACAATCACACTAGTTACTAAACAGCATAGTCAAGATAAAGTGGCCCCTGAAATTATTCATCTTGCGCTGAAGTCATAACAGAGTGAATAAGTTGTAAGCAGTTGTCTCTCCAGAAGCCATCTAGTTATAAGAGAAAAGGTGAAATACTAATTTCTCTATGAACTTTGTTTTTAAAAACAAATTTTTATAAATTGCATAAAGTTGATCATTACAGTAAAAAATGCCCTTTAATTTGACTTAAATATCAAGTTTTTGAGATGAATCCTTCTACACATATTATAGTGACAGAACAAAGAAATAAGATTTCCAGGGCTCACAATAGCTACATCAATTTTCCATTAAAAGCTTCAGAATTTAGCTGATCTCATTTAGTAATAACCTAATTAGTGAAGGTAAGGAAATAATAACATGCATCAATCTATTATCTTTTTTATATAAATTATATAATGAAATTAATTTACAGCCATAAGAATACAGGTTATAAATGACTCTGATAATGTAACACACTAGAAACCCAATTGAACCTATAAGTACATATTTCTTCACTGAAATTGCTTAAAATCCATTCATCAAATTGTTTCATCTAAATTCATTTCCCACCGGTAAGGAGAAAAGGGGATAGAAGAAGAAAGATGAGAGAGGTAGGAATGAAGGAATTCCTGGTGTTATAGCCCTGTGCCAAATTTTAAGCTTTTCAAATACCTAACAGAAAAGATAAACCATCTAGTATGTTGTCATACTAAACACAACAAATGATGGCTCTTGTCCCCAGTTTCAATTAAATGCTAAGAAATATAATTCATGACCTTATTTGTTTTGTTTGTTTTCCTACAAGAGCTCCAAAGAGCCATTTCAAAATGATCGTTCTTTTTAAAGGTTGGCGTTGTTCCTCTTATCACCCTTATTTGCATTTATATTTTAGAATAAGAATTTTATGATACAAAATCCTCAATATGCACCTGATGGCCTTTTGAATTCTCCCCAATAAACACTGGCATATCTACACACACACACACACACACACACACACACACACACACAAAGTTCATCAGGCCATATGCCACAATTATTTTACCTTCTCAAGACTAATCTTTTTTTGTCATAAAGTCACTGGATTATTGTTTCTATATATTCTGAAATGACATCTACTGCATACCTCCTTAAATATTTTACTTTATATAGAAGTAGAGAGCAGAAGAGGAGGAATAGGAGAAGCACTGTGAAACTCTAAGTCAAAGACGGGTGTTTTGTTGTTGTTGTTTTGGTTGGTATAACATTTAATAGGTACAGGAAAATGAAAAATCTCTCCTTCAATAGAACATCCTACATAAGTAGCCACAGTGAACCTCTCCCTGATGACCCCTCAAGAAAGAACAATTGCCAAGTGTCTGTACATAGGCCAAAGGGACTATCTCAACATTCAAATTATTTGAAATATGCATTATTTTAACATTCATGTAAAATTTTAATTTTGCTTCCTTAAAACAATACCAACTTATTTTCACTTATTAAAAATTCCTGGTCAGGCACTGTGGCTCATGTCTGTAATCCCAGCACTTTGGGAGACTGAGGCGGGTGGATCACCTGAGGTCAGGAGTTTGAGAGCAGCCAGCTAACACGGTGAAACCCCATCTCTACTAAAAATACAAAAATTAGCCAGGAGTGGTGGCGGATGCCTATAATCCCAGGTACTCGGGAGGCTGAGGCAGGAGGATTGCTTGAACCCAGGGAGTTGGAGGTTGCAGTGAGCCGAGATCACGCCATTGCACCCCAGCCTGGGCGACAAGAGCAAAACTCCTTTTTAAAAATAAAAAAAATTCCAAACCTTCTGGTAATATTTCAGCCCCACACCACCATATGCTCCCAGAGGGATCCATAACCAACCATGAGATGCATAAACAAAGGTGACCTTCTGGATGAGGTACACTGGCTTATAGAAAATTATTAAATGCATGCTATAATTGACCTTAAGAGGTTATATAATCGAACCACAGTTTCTAGGTATCATTATATTTGGTCTAAACATAACAATCTAATTTCTGTTTGAAAATTTCCAGAAGGGGAGGTAACATATCTTAGCATATTTTAAATTATAGTGCTCAACAAAGTATTCAAATCTAAAAATTCTCTTTCTCAGTGAAAAGTCATCTATTCCTTTCCACCCTAGGTTGCAATGAAGGACAGCTATTAACTATTACTACATCATCATTATTATCTTTTAACATTAGAAGCTCAAGAAAGTTACATTTTGTTAAGAAAAAGCTGATTTTTACTCAGAACTGTGCAAGAGCTGTGAAATGATAATAGCAGTAAAAATAGCAATAGATTTGAAACTCCATCTACAATACCTCTGCAAGCTCAGGGGGACAGAGAAACTAAGGCATTGCCTCTGCAAGCTCAGGGGGACAGAGAAACTAAGGCATTGCCCCATCCAAGGTCATGCAGAATTTAAAAAAAAAAAAAAAAAGAGTCAATAGGAAGCCAATCCAGGAGTTTCAGTCTCCTGTTCTTACTGCTTCAATAGTCTCACCATCATTAAAGTTCTTTTTCATTCAGGTTAGACAGAGCCCTATGGGATTCATTCCCCCTTGTGTGTGTTGCTTGGCTGAGCCATACATTTCTATTGGCCCTATTGATTAGGCATCTGCTTCCTCTGTGAGGATAGTTTGCTCTTGTGGAACTGTGTTTAGCAGCTGTTACAGTTCAGATGAGTGTTGACAGGATGAAAATTAAATTAACACCCAATAACATTTTAACACCTGGTCCAACAACTGCAATATCATTGAATTTCACCTTTTCAAAATTGCTTCGGGAGTTAATTCATCCTTACTTTGACTTTGACCTGAGGAGACATTCCTGTAATTTTGCCACAAAAGACTCTCTCCTGACTGTTCATTTATAATTTCCATGAACCTCCCTCTGATCCATGTTTAGGGACTACATGGCCAGTTTTTGGAAAATACACAGAATAAATATCTTATTGGAAGATGTGCCACCCTCTTGATCACAGCTAAAGAATGAGCACAAACAAAAACATTAACCGAAAAGAATGTGTTTCACTGTAGCATAAGCCAGACTGATGGGCAAGTAACCATCTTACCAGAGAAAATGAACTCAGAAAGAATGCAGGTTTCACACACTTGTGACTTTCTCAGTCTTGATTGGCTTGTGAATAATGTTGGAAGGAGGATGTAAAGCACTGTCTTGAAGCCAGTGGACTCTGAAGTCAGTCGGCCTGGTTGAAAACTTCACCTTGGCTGCTCCCTAAGCATATGACATTGTATAAAATATTTCAATCCTTAAGCCTCACTTTCTTCATAAAATGCAACTAACAATGGTGTCTATTATGCAGGATTATTTTGATGATTATACAATCCATGTAAAACTCTTAAAGTGCTAGTGCCCGACAAGGTCCTAAGTCAGCCTAAGGTACCATATTATCTCACAGTCTCCCTGAACTGAAAGGGAGCTTTGAGATCATTTATCTTGCCCTCTCATTTTACATTAAGCAAGCACAAAGGGGTTCAGCAATTTCTCAAGGATGTTTATTTTGTAGTTAGAGCTGAGAAACAAACCCAGGTTTCCTCATCAGAACTTTTATTTTCTTTTTATAAGACTGCCAACTTCTATTTTAATACGCTATTCATTTAGAAAACATTCTGTGTCCGTGCTATGTAATTTATCCACTTAAGCTCCTTTTGTATTTCTCTTTCTCCTCTGGGAGGCGGAAATGGTGTTATTTGCTATTGGCCAGAGCTATTAAGAGGCATAGGTAATAAAAATATTATACTATCATTTGCTGTTTAGAATTCCTATCAGATGCTAGGTGCCCTGACAAAGATAAATATAACACAGTACCTAACTTACAAGAAAGCAAGGAAAAAATGGTATCACACCACCACATAAAAAATACAGTCTATTAACAATTATTAGAAAATGATAATCCATTTTGTGGATTTTCCAGGATCATTATGTCTTTTCTTGTTTTTGTTGCCTTCAATTTTATTGCTAATTATATCTGTACTGAAGGAGGACTAGCAGAAGAGAGAACAGCATTTTTTAATTTGGGTAGCGTTGCACATATTAACAATGATTTTGGCAAATGTTTTGTATTTCTAAGATTGATATTTTAGGCTGTAATGAGATTTTAGGATTAACTGTAAATTGTATTTATCTATTTTTCCCACCTGCCCTTTCCCCAACAAAAAGTGATACAGACTCAAGAGTTTTTCTTTTTGTTTTATGATAGATTATCCACCCCCAACTTTTTTTCTTTTCATCCTAAACGTATGGTAGTGATAAAATAGGCACAATTTGCAAAATACAATTTGGCGGTGATAATTACTTTCACACATGATACTTTAAAAAAATAATTTTAATTATTTTAAATAAAACATCCCAATCCTTTATTATTAAACTTGCAAAATTCAATGTAAGCATTAGTTTCTCAGAAAAATGACATTTTGTAAAATGAGGTATAATTTCATGAAAAAAAAAATGACAGATGGGAGGGGCAGGTGTGAAGATTTTAACTATTCTAACCAGCTAGTATGAGAAAAGCAGTTCTCCAGAAGTACAAATCAAATGGTGGAAAGTATTGAATGTTTTCAAAATGTTATATAATTGCTTAATTGCCTCACTCTCCTAAATGGTTCCCTGTGTCCCCTCAGGCAAATAAAGCCTTCATTACCCTAACTGTAGAAGGGATCTAATTACCCTGGGGAGAATATGCATATAATTTGAAATATATAAGCATTAATGATATAATAATGTGCTCAGCAACACATATATCACTGATTCCATCTATATTTCCCAGATAAAGGTATATGTATCTGGAGAAAGGTGTATTTTTCACTAAAAATAATGAGACCAGTAACAGTTTAAAAATATTTTTAGCTATCTAAGCATGCATTTAAAACAGGAAGAAAAGTTATGGTTCTCAAATTCTCATAGATATGATAGTGTATTTTATCAATCCTTTGCAGAACCAATTACTAAGCATCTAAAAATACTCCTACTAAAACTAATACATTCACACTATGATCAGGATTAATATTTTAATGTTGTATGAAGAATGAGAAAAGATAATCTTCACAGACCTAAAATATGTTTGAGCAGTTTTAAGAGCCTTGGCAACCAGTGACACTTTGCTTTGGGATATTTTAATTATACTTTACTATAGTAAGATATGGTCAACTAGGGAAAAAATATTGTTTTCCTAGGAGAAAGAGAAGCCAAAAAAAAAAAAAAGTGGAATAGAAATCAGGAAAACTTCTCATCTATGTCATTGCCAATATATAGTTATCAAGTAATAATTCATAAAATCATAGAACTAGAAGAAATCTTAGTATTCCATTCAGTCCACACTCATGCCTCCTGGAAGTCAGTAGAAAATAAGAAAAAAAAAGGGAAAAACAACTATAGACTTTTGAATAAAAAACAGCAGCTCAGCCAGGCATGGTGGCTCATGTCTGTAATCCTAGCACTTTGGGAGGTCAAGGTGGGTGGATCACCTGAGGTAGGGAGTTTGAGAGCAGCCTGGCCAACACAGTGAAACCTTGTCTCTACTAAAAATACAAAAATTAGCTGTGTGTGGTGATGTGTGCCTGAAATGCCAGCTACTTGGGAGGCTGAGTCAGGAGAATCACTTGAACCTGGGAGGTGGAGGCTGAAGGAAGCTGAGATCATGCCACTGCACTCCAGCCTAGGCGACAGAGTGAAACTCTATCTCATACAAAACAAAACAAAAAACAAAACAAAATTAAAAAAATCCAGCCACTCATCAGCCTCTGATACTATTTAAAAATATTCATGATAATGTTGGCAACCAAAGCAGGTAGAGCTCCTTTTTACCACTTCATCAGACATAAAATTAACAGTAATAATAATTAATTAATTAATTAATTAAAATACCAGAGAAACACAACCCAGAATATTGGGGATCATCTGATAGGAACACTTTATTTTACAGATAAGATGACCATCCCTGTAAATTATGGCATGTGTTCTCCATGGCTACACAGATAGAAAAAACAAGATGCAAATGGAGGGACATTACCTGGCAGGCCAACATACGTTTTAGGACACCAAGCTAGTATTCAAGCTTGCTCTATTATTAGTTATTAGTTAACACTTAAGTGGTAGCAGAAACTAACAGGAGTCTGAAATTCTAGAACTTTTAGTTTATTTGCCAAAGGGAATCGCGATCTCAGCCTCTAGGGCATCTCAGATAAATAGCATGGAAGTCATTTATTTTGATGTCTACCAGCCTGTCTTCCAGCACTCTAAGCTGCTACAGGTGACTGCTAATAACTATATCCAAATAAAAAAATGTTTGGAAGGGAAAGTTCAAATGTATAGATTTGGTACCAATATATATTAGCAGGAAAATTACATATATACACACACACACACACACACACACACACACACATATATATATATATCTCTGGTGGAAAATTAATCAAATAATCAAAATATTATTTATTACAGATATAT
Source organism: Macaca nemestrina (assembly GCF_043159975.1). Taxonomy (NCBI): domain Eukaryota; kingdom Metazoa; phylum Chordata; class Mammalia; order Primates; family Cercopithecidae; genus Macaca; species Macaca nemestrina. Next base: position 81,409,932 of record NC_092131.1, read on the forward strand.
ATTGCTAATGTACTATTTGACATAACCTATGGTCATTATTGAAATTCTTTAGATATGTTCTTTGGGTATTCTATAAGAAGGTTAAGATTCATAATCTTTGCCACCATCTCAATAGATTTTTTATGTATTTTTCTGATTTTACTTTTAATACAAACCACTATTAAGACAAGAAACAAGCCAACAAACAAATACGTTTCCCATGGTAACTGGAACTCATCCTCTCTACCACAGATCACCAAGAAAGCAAGGTGTATTCCATCTGCATGAGAATGGATGGAAGGCTAGAAATAGGCTAGAAATACCAAGAATATAATGTTCTGACCTAAGAACTCTGAGGTGAGAATGTTCTTCAAAACAGTCTTGACAGATACACATAATCAAGATGGCATGTTGCTGTGGCATACCATACCCACATCCATGTGAAACACAACATATAAAAGGGAAAAAAAAATGGAGAAAGACAGAGTCATTCTTTGGCTGATCTCTTATACATTGCATCACCACCAAATGTTAAGTAAACAAGAAAGCAAATTTTAACCGGGGGCGGGGGGGATGTCCTTTATCTAGAGATTTTTATTTAAAGTTTTATTACAAACTGGAAAAAGAAATGTAATTATATTTGCTTTCAGAGATGGATCAGGCTTAATACATTTATACAAATGTAGCCTTCCTAAGAAAATAGATATTTAAGCTTTGGTTCCTGGGAGTTCCTAAAACTGAGGATGAAGTGAAATTGCCTTTGGAGTCAGTTAGACACCCAGAATGAACTTCAAGATGAACTAAGGGAATAGGAAGAAAAAACAAATATAACCTATCACTGAAATTATATTCTTTACATAACTATAACCTTGTTATCTAATGAAAAATTTTATGAATTGAAATCTATTTGATTTATTTTAGTGATTATACTTAAAATATACAATTAGTCAAAACATTTCCCATCTGAGCTATTAGTATTTTGTAGAAAGAATGAGTTTCCAAATATTTAAAAAACAATCACATTCTTAATAAGCTCACAAATTATCGTTAATTATTGCAAAAAGTTAATAGATAAATGTGGGCTAGTAACTTACTTTTACAGAAATAACAAAAGTAAGCTCAGATAGTCTCCATACTATAATAAAGGCTCTTCCATAATTGAAACACAAATGCTTTTACTTACAAACACATGCAGTTAATGTTGATTAGGGATTTTGGGTGTATTTAATCTGTAGTGAGGGCTGACACATTTAAGACTTGACCTGGACAGGACACAAAATGTTCAACAGCACAATTCCATGACTGAAACAAAGATGGAGTTTCATCATTCAAGGAGAACGCTCATAGATTTAGCCACTATTGATATGTACCTAGAGTTTGACTCTTTTCTCAAAGCTCTCTAAGTAGTCCATTTCTAAATTGCCTTCTAATATGATCTCATCTTAGAATCTACATGACTTTGTATTTAAAAATTCTTACTGAAATAACTTCACTTCTCTATATTTATTCAATTCATCTCACTCTTATTCTCAGGTGAGGTGATAATACCATGTTCACAGTCTTCAAAAAAATTTATTTACTTTTTTGAGACAAAGTCTCACTCTGTTGCATAGGCTGAAGTGAAGTGGCATGACCACGGCTCGCTGCAACCTCCACTTCCCAGTCAAGCGATTCTCCTGCCTCAGCCTCCCTAGTAGTTGGAATTACAGGCACCCACCACCATGTCCAGCTAATTTTTGTATTTTTAGTAGACATGGGGTTTCACCAATTATAATTTTTAAAGTATTTATTTAGGTCATCTGAAAAGCAGACAGCAAGATGGGAATAGACTTTCAAGATATTTTTTCAGTTGGAAACAACTGCAAAGGATAAAGGGGAGGAAGCAGGATGAGGCAGAGAAATTCTTCAGACTGCAATGCAGATCTGATGTTTTTGACAAGAAAGGGAAAGAAAGAGAGTGGGGCAGGTAGTGTCTCAGACTTCAATGCAGCTCTGAGAAAATCTCAGCCAGAAGGATAGGAGTTCCCAAACCAAACTTTCCTACTAGAGAAGTCCAATGTCTCATCAGAATGGGCCGCCATCAGAGGCTTTCAATAGCAGAGCTCAATGGTGCATTTCTATGTCTGCCTTGGTAGTTTTGAACTCTTCCTGCATATCTATGAGAATTGTAACCTGGAATATGTAGACACTTTGCAAATGCCCAAAAGTTAGGCAAGAATCTGTCTATCAACTTACCTTCCAATTGGAGATAGGAATTCTATTAGTGTCACAGTGACAAAGCACTCAAACCGACACAATTGCCTTCTAACAAACACTGTAATTAGAATAATACAGCTTTCGTTCACATGGGAAATTAGAAAACAACCCGCAGGACTTTATTCTCTATTTCTATGGATGTCTCTTTATTTTTCTCATGATTGATCAAATATATATTGGAATAAGTTTTTCAGTAAGGGTAACATACTTCTTCAGAATATGCATATGTAAGAACTCCTTTTTATTGCCTTTGCAGATACACACCAACTTGACTGAGAGGAGATAAAGGAATTGCAATTTAGTCAATGATACTGTTCCATAAGATGAGGCACATTTTTCTCCCATTCCCCCACCGCCACCTGCACAATTCTTAACAGACCAAGGTAGAACTGCCGCTATTGCCAAGTCTGAAGGGATGTGGAGTTTGAGGATGAGACACTCCAAAGTCACTGAGGAACAAACAGAGAAATGAACTCAACTACATAGAAACTGGTAGTTACTTTAACTTGTTTTATCATACGTCATTTTACTCTCTTATTTGGAGAGGTTAGGAGGATAAAACTCATGCAACATAGACTCCTTTGGAAACTGGGTTTCTAGATGTGAATTAGCTGCCTTCACATGGCATTTTGGGGCAGTGGTGGCTGGCAAGCAAGTTTTGACAGGAAGGTTTTCGCCTCAGACAGGCTGAACATTCTGATCCCTTGTCATCTACCATCAGCATATATGATGGCAGCGGAAGTAGCCCTGGGAATAGCAGGGTTTTGTGATCTTATAGCAAAAAGTCTAATGGTAATCTGCTTGCAATGTTTTTGTAAAAAAGTAATTTCCTGTAGAAAGCCTCTTTCTGCATGGTTTTGGTTTTTCTGAACAGAAACCTGAACTAACACAATGATCGTGCTATAGAACTATGTGTGTGATAGGGAGGTAAATGGATGGAGATCATAAGGTGGAAAGCTATAGAATAACTGCACTTGCATCAAGATGGAAAAGTACCATGGAAAGGTCATGATGCTGCTTATTGAAGACTAAGAATCTTCCAAAAGAAAGGAAACCTAGTTAGTAAATTATGGGATAAGAATATCCTGGAATGAAATACAGAGATGATGCGCATGTAAAATGGTTAATTTGCTGTGAAGTCAAGTAGTTCCTGAATGGATTAAACATAATTCAGATATTATCCAGAAATTTCACTCCTAGGATATATCCAATAGAAATGGAAACATAGGTTCATACACAAACTTGTACACAAATGTTTATAGCAGTTATTTATAATAGCCAAAAGATGGAAACAACCCAAATGTTCATCAATGTACAAATAGATAAATAAATGTGGTATATCCATACAATGGTATATTACTTGACCATAAAAAATGAAGTGTTGATATATGCTACAAGATCGATGTGCCTTGAAAACATTATGCTAAGTGAAATAAGCCAGTTTTAAAAGTCCATATATGATATGACTCTATTCATAGAAAAGTCCACAATAGAAAGATCTATGGAGACAGTGGTTGTTTCAAGCTGAAGAAGGAAAAAGGAGTAAGGGTTTGATAGTTAAAAGGTTATGGGACTTCTTTTTGAGGTGATGGAATAGTAGAAAAGTCTTTCCAGACACAAGAAACAGAGTAAGTCCATAAAAAGAAGTCAGTAATTTTATTTTTGCTTCATTGCTGCTACTTTTTATAGGGTGTTGTATTTAAAACACAGCGTGTATAAAACACTGCTACCCCTTCACAAACTGACAGTTTTGTTTGCTTAATCAAACTTGAAATCAACATGAAGTCCTCTCTTAAATCTTCCTTTTCATGTTGAAATTGCACTTACTCTCTTACTGTTTGTGTATTTTGATTTAGAGTTGTGATCTAGTGTATTAATTCTCTATTACTGTGTAACAAATTATCACAAATTTAGTAGTTGAAGATGACATCTCTTTATTATCTCACAGTTCATTAGTTCAAAAGGCTGGGCTCACATGGCTGGATTTTCTGCTCAGGGCCTCACAAGGCCAAAATCAAAGTATCAGCCAATCTGTAGGCTGTAGGGAAGAATCTACTGTTAAACTCACTCAGGTTGCTGGTAGAATTCAGTTCCTTGCCACTGTAGGATTGCGGTTCCTTGCTGGCTATTGGATGGGAGTTACCCGAGGCTCCTAAAGGCAATTGTTTGGTCCTAGCATGTGGCTCCTTCCATTATTAAACCATGAACACAACAGCATGCAACATCTTTCTTATGCTTTGAATCTCTCTGATTTTCTTTCTGCCACCAGCTAGAGAAAAATGACTCTCTGCTATTAAAAGGTTCATGTGATCAGGTTAGGCCCACCAAAATAGTCTCCCTTTTGATTAGCTCAAAGTCAACTGTTCAATAACTTTAGTTACATCCGAAAAACCACTTTTAAAGTGTAAGATAACAGAACCAGGGCATACTATTTTGTTAGATATAAAAATCAAACGGTTAAGGCAGGAAATCTTGTGGGGAGTCCATCTTAGAATTTGATCTGCTAAACCTGGTTTAGATGAAAGGATTTCTATGAACAAGTAAACTTTAGAAGTACTGTCTAAGAAATGATAAGTAGGGTTTTCTTCTCTCTGCAGGATATCTCCACATTTTTAAATGGTTTCTGTACATTATTATTTTCCAAGAAGATAAAAATCTGTGTTAATTTTTTAAAATTATATGTCATGAGTCATTATATCAATGTAGTACATATGACTATCATTGTTCATAGGAAAATTAAACTGAGTAAAACAATATTAGAATCAACCACAATAGGTTAAAGGTATTTTTGTGAATGATTTTATACTCATCATCCATATATGTATGGTTTATAATGTATCAGGTAATGTTCTAAGAATTTTACCAAAAGCAACATATTTTAATTTAGTAATAATCTTTGACGATAAAGAAACAGAGGCAGAGAACCTTGCCAAATGTGAGACAGGTAGCAAATGTTAGAGCCAAGATATAAACCAAGGTTCCACCTGGGTTTGTAGAATCTAACTACTATAGGGAAATGTTCTTAAGCACCACTCTAGTGCTAACAGTTTTGTTCTTTTTTTTTACAGCTTTTATATCAAATATATTTAATAAGTAAACTCCTATGTTTCCTAAACGTAGATTACAGTAAAATCCTTTGTTGATTCCATGCTGTAGTTCATTTTGTATCTTGAGAAACATCATTTAGAGATGCTTTTGTTTGTATGTGTAATATAAAAACAAGGTGAATGGAAAGCTACACGGCCATAAAAATTAACAAAATCTTGTCCTTTGCAGCAACATGGATGCAGCTGGAAGCTGTTATCCTAAGTGAATTAATGCAGGAACAGAAAACCAAATACCACATGTTCTCACTTAAAAGTGGGCACTAAACATTGAGTACACTTGTACACAAAGAAGGTAGCAGAAGATGCACCAGGACCTACTTGAGGGTTGAGGATGGGAGGAGGCTGAGGATCAGAAACTACCTATCATGTGTTATGCTCATAATCTGGGTAATGAAATAAACTGTACACCAAACCTCCGCAACACACAATTTATCTATGTAACAAACCTGCACATGTGCCCCCTAAACCTAAAATAAAAGTTGGAAAAAAAAAGACCAGCAAGGTGGATCTTATGCAGATGGTTCTAAATCAATTTCAGTAAATTAAAAACTTAAATTGTGTAACTTCAAGTGCTGCAAAATAGTTTAAAACTCTATTTAAATAGTCCCTATTTTAAAATGCTTCTTGATTTTTGATGGGGTTACATCCTGAGAAGCCCATCATAAACTGAAAATATCATGAGTAGAAAATGCATTTAATATACCTCACCTACTGAACATCATAGCTTAGCTTAGCGTACATTACTATGCTTAGAACACTACATTAGCCCATAGATGGGCAAAATCATCTGGCAACACAGTACACCATAGGGTACTGGCGTTTGCCCTCATGATTGCCTGGCTGACTGGGAACTGCGGCTTGCTGTCTCTGCCCAACATCAAGAGACAGTATTGTACCACACATTCACAGCCCAAGAAAACATCAAAATTCAAAATTCAAAGTCCAATTTCCATTGAACGTGTATAGCTTTCACATCATTGTAAAGTAAAAGAATTGTACGCTGAACCATCATAAGTCAGGGACTGACTGTATTTCAATATTATTTAGGAGAATTAAGAGTAAGACAATTTTCAATTATTAGTTAGGTTTATAAGACAGTCCAGGAATTCATTGAAGTAAAAAAAAGAAAAAAAAAAAAAAAAACACCTCACTTTCCAGAGCTCGATTATACCATGGAGGCAAGAGTAAATGGCATTAAATCAATAGCCTAATATATCAAGCAGCTAGTAGAAGCAATGAACTGGATTACTGAGAACACTGTGGAAGAATCTTAAAAACGTATTGTGGAGTTAAAAAAAAAAAAGGAAACGGAAAAATACCTAACTAAATCACAATGCCATTTAGATAAAGAGAAAAGGGGATCATCACACATACAGACAAATAAAGATGTCACTGTATTTTTTCTAAAACACATGCATATCTACAACATCATGGGTGCATCGAAGATTAAAAAATGTCTACAATATTAAAGGCACCACCAGCAGTGATTTGTAAACGGTCTCATGCCGTCTGCCCACATGCTGCTTCCACGAAGCCTTGCCAAGTCCTGGCTCCATCTTGGAAACTGTCTGACCTTCACGCCCAGGGGAACTTTGGCTGTTTTCTCTTGCCCCCACCTTCTGTCCTTGACCTGCATACTCACTTCTATTGATTATTTAATTCATTAATTAGATGTAAGATTAGCTCTTGCACCACTCTGCTTCGCTGACGTGTATGTCTTTGGAAAGTCTTCCAAGTAAACGGTAGTTCATATTATTTTTAATTTGTTATCTGTGGTGTCAGTAATCATTTCTTCTAGAAGTTAGGCATCACATCTTTGGTCAGGAAAGTGACTTTCTATGGTAACATGGTTTCTATAGGAACATCAGTTTAAACTGTACCTTTCAAAGCATCTTTTTCTGAATACAAATTGTCATAAAAACAATGCATATCCATAGATTTTTGAGGGCTAAAAAATAAAATTTATGTATATGTTATGTAAAGTTTATGTATTTGTTAATCTTTCTCTGCTTATTTTATCAGGATACAGACTGAGGATATTTATGAGGGTTCACATCATATGTCTGTATCTTTGCGAAGCATTTTTATTAATAATGACTTAAAAATTCCCTGAATGTATTTTAGGAGTCAGTTGTACAAACAATTATATGCAAATAGTTTAGCTAAAATAACCTAATTATAAAAGAAAATTTTCCTACCTCAAAAGCAAAGATAAAACAGTCATGACAACATATATTATTTCTGTCATTCATTTACTATAATAGTCAAAAAATAACAACACTTCAAATTCTTGCTATGCCAAATTTTGATGAGATTACTCTATTTTTCTTGACAGAAGATGTATGAAAAATTCTTATTGAACTTATAGCTAAGTGAAAATCCAAAAAAAATAGCTGGATATGTCAGCCAATGAGGTTGACATCACTCATTGTGAATGTTCAAGTTTAGTAATAAATCCTCACTTCAATGCACAAAATATTACTCACTGCAATGGGACTCACTTCCTTAGCTTCCAGTTTAGGTCATACATGTGTAAGCTTCTTGCTAACATTTTAATTTAACATTAAGAAATGTCTTCCAGATGTTATTAAGAAAATGTAATGGTATAGAAAAATGAAAGTTTGAACAATAAATATTCGCTTTGATGAATAAATGGAAAACATAAATTTAAGAATACTTAAAATCTACAAAAAAATTTACTTGTCCGTGCAGACAGATGCGCAATAGGTTACCTTGCAAAACTGAGTTGCTTACTGGTGGCCCCAGCCTCTATCATGCTACGATAACCCATATAAGTATATATCATTGCCTAGATATCAGTATAGTCTCCACATAACAAAAAAATGTTTGTGGATAATACCATCAAGACAGTTACATTTCTCGAGTTCAAGTAAAGTCTTATGAATAATATTTCAAAAATAAATATAATTTGTTTTTCCAGGAAATAGATGTGCCAAGTCTGCTATTTTGCAGGACCTTGGATTAATATTCATTTCAGTTGATAAGCTTCAGAAACAAATTATGTTTTCATCAATACTTTCCTTAATTAACTCTCATACATATTGTCTGTGTATTCAGATGGATTCTGCAGTGCTATCCTGTAAATTGACCAAAGAGAACAATTGATTGAGACTCTCAAAACAAGCTTCCTTGAGACAAAGGAATTTATAGACCAAGAAGTCAAAAAGGCCTAAAATATTTCAGGTATTTTAGCACAGATTCAAATCAAAAGCTCGCAATAATTCCAAAAGAATTACTGGGATTCATCAAGGAATGTATTTTTGTACATACCTCCAGCATCATTTACAGCCTTTACAGCTAAATTTCAGTAAAGATTTATCTACCCCAGCTTTCTCTCCTTTTTCTTGTTATTTGCTCTTTGTTCCTTTGTAATTCTTGCCACAAAATTTAACCTGTTCTCTTAAAGTTTAACAATAACATAGTCATCAACTCAAATATATACATATATATATATATATATATATATATTTTTTTTTTTTTTCTCCTCCATGACCTGAGAGCTACTATGGAAGATTCCCCTTCCAATTATGGTTGCCTGACCCTGTCACTTTCTGTTCTCCTCTGACTTCTGAAGCCATTTCTTCTCTGTCTTTTCTCTTGGCTTCTTTTCCTCAATCTATGAGTCTTTACCCCTATTCCCGTATCTCCTCTTTATTTTGTTATTGTTGTTCTTCTCCAGCTCTCTCTCACCAAATATTAAATATTTTGTGGCTTTAAATATTATTTCCCACCTGGTTCAGTGGCTCACACCTGTAATCCCAGCACTTTGGGAGACTGAGGCAGGTGGATCACCCGAGTCCAAGAGTTCGAGACCAGCCTGGCCAGCCTGGCCAACATGGCGAAACCCCATCTCTACTAAAAATACAAAAAATTAACCGGGCATGGTGGCAGGTGTCTGCAATCCCAGCTACTCAGGAGGCTGAGGCAGGAGAATCTCTTGAACCCAGGAAGCAGAGATTGCAGTGAGCTGAGATAGCAACACTGCACTCCAGCCTGGGCAACAAGAGTGAAACTCTGTCTCAAAAAAAAAAAAAAAAAGTTGGGGGGGATTTCTTTATGGCCCACCACCAAGTTTACATCCATCACTTTACTCCTTCATTCTTATTTTCTCATTTCTAATTACCTATTTGCTTAATCTATTTTGAGACTATAACAGAATCTCAAAGGCCACATTCACAAAGTTGAACTTCCCAAATTCCTAGTTAAAATGAATTATCCTATTTAATTCCCTACTTCAGTTAATGGCTTGGATGTTTTCTCTACTCATCCAAGCTTTCCACTTAAAAGAGTTTTTAGAGTTTGATTTTTTTTTCTTTTTTTTTTTTTTTTGTTTGTTTCACTCTCACCCAGGCTAGAGTGTGATGGTGCAATTATAGCTCACTGCAGCCTCAAAAGTCCTGGACTCAAGGGATACTACTGCCTCAGCCTCCCAAGTAGCTGGGACCATGGGTGCACACTACAGTGCCTGGCTAAGTTTTTATTTTTGGGTAGAGATGGGGTTTCACTATGGTGCCCAGCTGGTCTCGAACTCCTGGGTTCAAGTTATCATCTCATCTAAGCCTCGCAAAATGTTGGGATAGGCCGGGCGCGGTGGCTCAAGCCTGTAATCCCAGCACTTTGTGAGGCCGAGACGGGCGGATCACGAGGTCAGGAGATCGAGACCATCCTGGCTAACCCGGTGAAACCCCGTCTCTAGTAAAAAAATACAAAAAAATAGCCGGGCGAGGTGGCGAGCGTCTGTAGTCCCAGCTACTCGGGAGGCTGAGGCAGGAGAATGGCGTGAACCCGGGAGGCGGAGCTTGCAGTGAGCCGAGATCCGGCCACTGCACTCCAGGCTGGGCGACAGAGCGAGACTCCGTCTCAAAAAAAAAAAAAAAAAAAAAAATGTTGGGATTACAGGCTTGAGCCACCATACCCAGCCTTTTACTTCTTTTTTTTTTTTTTAAACTTCATAGACCTTGCCTCCATCAATATAATCAGTTGGGAGACCATGTTGATTTTCCAACTGCAGTATTTAACATCTACCCCATGTACCACATTTCACGGATACTGCCGTCATTATCTCCGTCCTGTTATACTATATTAGGTTTTGTCAACATTGGTATAAATATTTCACTTTATTATAGTAAAAACCTTTTCAAGTCTATTCTTGGTCCTGGCTTTTTCCTTTTGAACACATAACTTAAACAGTTTAATCTTCTCTTAATTTACAATATCTTAAAGATGATACGAAAACATTTAAATGGGCCAGGCATGGTGGCTCACGCTTGTAATCCCAGCAACTCTGGAGGCTGGGGTTGGAGGATCAGGAGTTCAAGGTTGCAGTGAGCTACATGCACACCACTGTCCTCCAGCCTGGGCAAAAGGATGAGACCCCCATCTCTAAAAAGAAGAAGAAGAAGAAGAAGAAGAAGGAGGAGGAGGAGGAGAAGGAGGAGGAGAAGGAGGAGGAGAAGGAGGAGGAGAAGGAGGAGAAGGAGGAGAAGGAGGAGAAGGAGGAGGAGGAGGAGGAGGAGGAGGAGGAGAGGAAAAAAAAACTTTAAAATGGAACTATGATTGTCATCTCTAGGAGCAATACATGCAAAACTAGATGTAGTTTACGATTAAAAATGTCTTTCATTTGTTCAGCCATTTAATCATCAAATATTTGTTGAGTACTCCCTATGTATCAGGTACTGTTTTAGGCACTGGGAATATACTACTAAGCAAAATAGACAACCTGCTTGAAATAATTATCCTTATACTCTAGGGGTAGTGAGGGAGTAAACAAAAAATAAGTAATGGAAAGATTTCCTACAACACTCTGTGTTCCACCATAGTCCAATATAGATAGGAGAGAGATAGGGTCCAAAATGACAAATGCCACAGGGCCTAGAGAGAAACTGATTTCTTGTTAACAGCAGGAATCATATAGGCCACACACTGCATGAGAAAAACACTTCTTTAGTTTCAGCATTACACAGCATAACACAGTAGAACACAAGTTAAAATAATAGCCACAGCTATAGAACAGAGCCTGTACTTCACGTGCAAGCTTAGTGCAATTACAAAGTGAAAGACTGGTAATTCTCAGCTGCTAGTGTGCAAGTTACCATCCTAGCGCTGGCATTAAATTATCATCTAGTGCAACGCCACACTCTACTAGAATAACTTTTCCTTTGATCACACCTATTTGATAATTTCCCCAATTTTTTAGTGAGTATACCAGTCAGGTTTCTCCAGAGAAACAGGACCAATAGAAAATATATAGATGTATAGATATATAACTTAATTATAAGGAATTTGCTGATGCAGTTTTGAAGGTTGACAAGTCCCAATATCTGCAATAGGCAAGGTGGAGACCCAGGAGAGCCGATGGTGTAGTCCCAGGTTCAAGACCTAAGAAAAACCTGACGTTCCAGCTCAAACGCTGTTAGAAGGAGTTCCCCCTTACTCATAGAAGGGCCGACATTTTGTTCTAGTCACACCTTCAGCTGATTAGATAATGCTGCTGACATTAGGAGGGCAATCTGCTTTACTCAGTCCACCTATTCCAATGCTAATCACGTCCAGAAACATCCTCACAGACACACCCAGAATAATGTTTGATGAAGTACATGAGAACCCAATGGTCTCCTTCTCTCTTTTTTTCTCTTTCTTCTTTCTCTATGTATACATGTATGTATATATGTATGTATGTATGTATGTATGTATCTAATATCTATCATTCTGACCAAAACTGTGGATTCAGACATTATCAATTAATGCTATTGTCTTTGTAAACCATGTATTAATAAAACACCTTATCCCACTGTTAATATTCAATAATGAGACAAAGTAGACAACAATCTGCAATTGTCCAGAATGAACAGCAGAAGTAAATTATGCCTCCTATATTGACTTCCAAGGCTGCTTTTCTAGCTAATTGATACATTTTCTTATATATCATTTTGTTAGTGGTGGCAGAGATCAGAGTTACCACGAGTTACTAGCAACATATCCATGCAGGTCCACAGCCACTTCAATTCTTGACTCCTCAGAAGAAAGAATTCGACTGAGTGGCATAAAGCAGAAAAAGAGACTGAGGCAAGTTTCAGAGCAGGAGTGAAAGTTTGTTAAAAAGTTTTAGAATAGTAAGGAAAGGAAAGAAAAGAGGAAAGTGCAACTTGGAAGAGGGCCAAGAGGGCAGCTCGAGAAACCAAGTGACTTGGGGTTTTATACGTTGGCCTGTTTCTGGGATCTTGCCTTACTTCTCCCAACTCCTGAGACCTTATTGGGAAGCTGCTGATCAATTTCAGGTGTTTTCTATCTATCAGGAGACTGCATTTCCCTGATGCTGGCTACAACCAATTATTACTTTAGAGAAATGGTTAACAACTGCTTGACCATCACCTGATGGTCAACACTCCTGGTGTGTTTTGGCCGGGTGTCCTCTCCTGCTCCGCTCATACCTAACTAGCTACTTCCTCTAACAGTTTTATTTATTCTTTAATCCACCTTTTGAAAACAAAACTCAACCCCTTTTAAACTAACCCATACCATGCTGCTTGCTAGATTAGTCTTTCTAAAGCACCGTCCCACCTTATCACTCTGTGTGCAAAGACCTTTAATTTTTCTCAACTGGTTTCAGCATGGTCTACATTATATATGTTTTATAACCTACTGCAAAACCTTGATGTATACTATTAACTAGTCAGGGTGACATATTTGCTGTTCCTCATTCAAATATTGCTCATTCTATTCCTTTTTTTCTATGACATAACTCTCAATCCCCAAATTGTACTCACTCAAAATCCGTCCTACTCTTAGGACTTAATTAAAATGTTATTTCTTCTATGAAATAACATGAATTGTTCCCTATTCAAAACTATCTTACTTTACATAAAACAATTTCTCTATACTCTGCACATGCAGCCATCTCTCTTTGAATCAACTTCCTAATGTTGGATACCCTAGTGTTGAATCCCTGATAAATCCTCTTCTTTATCTGCACTCACTTCTTTGGTGAGTTCGTCCAACCTAATGGCCTTAAATATCTACTTGCAATGTCTCATAAAGTTGATTTATGCTACCCAGCCTTCTCTTCTTTGTTCCAGACCTATGGTACCAACTGCATACTTGATTATCGGGGAAACCAGCCCCAATATTTCAACGTAAGTTCTTTCTATTTTCCCTAAGTGTCAGTTCGTCTGAGAAATAAAGAGAAAGAGTACAAAGAGAGGAATTTTACAGCTGGGCCTCCAGGGGTGACCTCACATGTCGGTAGGACTGTGATTTCTTCTGTGCCATAAAATCAGCAAGTTTTACAGGGGGAGGGGGTGTACAAACAGGGAGTAGGTCATAAAGACCACATGCTTCAAAGGGCAATAAAGATCCCAAGACAAAGGCAAAATTAGAATTACTGATGAGGGTCTATGTCCCTCTGTACAAGTGTTATCTCAATAAACATCTTAACAGAAAACAGCTTGAGAGCAGAGAACTGGTCTGACCAAAATTTACCAGGCTGGAATTTCCCAATCCTAGTTGGCCTGAGGGTACTGCAGGAGACCAGGGAGTATTTCAGTCCTTATCTCAGCCACATAAGACAGACACTCCCAGAGTGGTCGTTTATAGACCTATCACCAGGAATGCATTCCTTCCCCAGGATATTCCTTGCTGGGAAAGGAATTCAGCGATATCTCTCTTACTTGCACATCCATTTATAGACTCTCAGCAAGAAGAAAAATATGGCTCGATTCTGCCCAACCCCGCTGGCAGTCAGACCTTATGGTTATCTTCCCTTGTTCCCCGAAAATTGCCGTTACTTTGTTCTTTTTCAAGGTGCACTGATTTCATATTGTTCAAACACACATGTTTTAGAGTCAGTTTGTACAATAGTGGTCCTGAGATGACATACATTCTCAGCTTATGAAGATAACAGGATTAAGAGATTAAAGCAAAGACAGGCATAAGAAATTATAAGAGTATTATTAGGGAAGTGGTAAATGTACATGAAATCTTCACAATTTATGTTCAGAGATTGCAGTAAAGACAAGCATAAGAGATTACAAAAGTATTAATTTGGGGAACTGATAAATGTCCATGAAATTTTCACGATTTATATTCTTCTGCTGTGGTTTCAGCTGGTCCCTCCATTTGGGGTCCCTGACTTCCTGCAACACTTGCTATCTCCTTCAGAATGTTTAATAAACCTTTCAAACATAATCTGTCCAAAACTGAACTCCTAATCTTCCATCCACAAATGCTCTTTCCTCTCTCAAGTGATAATATCATCCTTGCAGTTACTCAGGCCAAAAACTTGCAGTAACCTCTTATCTGCCTTTCTTTCCCTCACAAACCCTGTCCAATCCATCAGAAAATCTTTTTGACTCTACCTTCAAACTTTATCCAGGATCAAACTGCTTCTCAGTAATTCCACTACTATCACTTGGTTTTATCCACCATTATCTGCTTGTGTGGATTTTTGCAAAATCCTTCTAACTACTTGCTAAGATTCTATTCTTGCCATTTGTCATACAGCAGCCAATAGTCTGCAAAGGCATATGTGATCAGCCATTCCCATTGTCTCTTCCATCTCATGGTTTTCCCTTTCTGTCTGATTCATTCTACTCAAGCCACACTTGTCTCCTTGATATTCCTCCCATACACCAAGTTAAGTTCCATTACAGGCATTTCCAGTGACTAGTTTTTATCTGCCTGGAATGTCCTTCAAAATATCCTCATAGCTAATTTCCTCATCTCAAGTCTTTGCATAAATGCCACCTTCTCTGTGAGGTCTATTCTGACCATCCTATTTAAAAATGTATCTTTATCTATCCTATACACTTGATCAGCTCTATCTGTTTTATTTTTTAACCATGGTATTAATGGCCTTCTAATATGCTATATAATTTACTTTTGTGTATTTTTTGCATCTCTCTCTACTAGAATATAAGATCTACAAGAGCAGGTATTTTGATGGATTTTGATCACAAATATATTTCAAATTCTTACACTGGTGTTAAATAAATTTTCCTTTTTTAAAATTATTTTATGGAATACACACTGTAGTACTATTGTTTGTGTATAGCTTATTTCCTTTCTCAGTTTTTGGACTCCATGAGGAGAATATCAGTGTCTGATTCATTTTTGTTAACCGCATCTGCATTCACAGTATTCAGTATCTTGCTTTGCACATGAGAGGTAAGTCATAGCACAATTTTAGTACAAAAAAATACAAATTCAAACAAATTAACTGTTTGTAAATGGTGTAAATTAATTTTGGGTGCATAATTATTTCACAGAAATGAAATAAAATTTTTCTGTATACTTTCCATATTTAATAAACAACTAATACCAGGAAACTGGAATGCTATTGGGAAGTGAGACAGGATCTCCTGTCTACATCTTTGTGGAGCCAGATATTTCATCTCTAGTTGTTTGCACAGTTTTGTTTTTTCATTTATGTCTGTCTCTCCACCCCTTCTCTTTGCTCTCTAATCCATCTCCACACAGTATTTCACTGCTTCTTCATATTTATGTAACAAAAGATGGCTATCCATAGCTTCCTAGTTTAACTCCTCCTCAAGTAACACTTGAACCATTTCAGTTTTAGGGGCTTTGGCCTAGATATAATGACAACCATAAAAATTTAACCCATCAAATTTTATTCAAGTCTTTTCCTAACCATTTAAATGGCCCTCACTATAGGCCTAAATCTCCTACTTAAAAAAAAACCTGCCTAGTTCAGCAGACTGCCAATGGACATCCAAACTCATTCAAGCAATAAAAGGAATCTTGACTAGGTTGAAGGATTCACTCTAATTAAATCAATTCCTTTGTCCCATTCATCATTCATTCTCTCTAAATAGCTATGCCAATTTATTTTGCCTTACTATAAGATTTATAACCTTGTGTTTATAGTGGAAAAGAAATGGAAAGGCAAGGTGAAAAGAAAGTTTCAAGCTCAACAAAGAAAAAGTATTTTGCCCAGTTTTCACTTACAGCAATGTAAAATCTTTAGGCAAGATATCCTGAGTTATATATATATAATTTAAATTACATATAATGTATTTAAATATATATAAATATATTTAAATATATAATATATTTAAATTATATATAATTATTTATTTAATAATATATATATACTTAATCACTATGATTTAAATATTCTCCCTTTTTTCTCCCCTAAATGTTCATCTTCTTGTTATTACCACTGGTTGTCAAGAGATACTAGATCTTGGCTTTCTACAAAAAAAGCTGGGGAAAAAACATCCCACAATATTTAACAAAAACCACAACAGAATTTTAAGAAACAGATTTTGTCTTTTTGATATTTTTCTTTTTCCTTTTCACTTGCTTCTAAATGAAAAATAACAACCAGAGATACTGGCTGAGAAAGAATATGATGAATGTCACTGCTCATCGGGGTTTCACCTAGACCACTGTCTTCTTTCTCCAGTCTATCCCACACCGATAGAGTTTAAAAACACAAATTCTTTGACACTCCTACCATTGTGAGATGAGGTTCACAGCACTTCTCCTTTAATCTGGGCAGGTTCATAACTGTTTGTACCACTAGAATATACTATGTGGCTTCCACAACTAGGTCATAAAAATATCTATGCAGTCTTTCACCTTCCTTACTGGTACACTTGCTCTTGGAGCCCTAAACAACAGTGTAAAACTGCCAACCTGGGGTAGAGTCGTATAGATTCCCCCATCAACATTCCTAACTGTGTAAATTATTTTGTCATCTACTCTACCTGCTAGAGATGTGAATAAAGAAATCATTTTTAAAGGGTATCCTCCAGCCCTGTTTCAGCCTTAACTGTTTTAAATTGTCTCCAGTAATGGAGTCATTCCATGAGCATAGTAAAATGATTATAGCTTTGTAGACCTGACTTGTGCAGTAGTTTGTTACACAGAAGTAGATAACTGGCCCACATTTCAAAGCTTTAGTTGTTTCTTTTGATTCCTGAACAACATCTTCATTAACAAAACATTGACAGCCAGTTATCATATGTAAAGGATGTGATGAACTTTACAGTAAGGTGTTAATAGGTGATAACCCAACATAAGCATCTGAGCCTCCAGCTTCCTCATTATTAAATCAGGAGTATGTGCTATATAGTCTCCTAGACTCCTTTCACTTTGGATCTTTGTAGGACTCATGAGATGTGCCTTAACTTAGAGAATAAAGCATCAGTGGTAGCACTTGTGGGTGCATAATTTAATTTTCAAATATTTAGCTTAGAATCTCTCAAATATATCATTAGGTTGTCATTCTCATCAGTTTGTTCCGACACTAACTCTAGTCTAGAGACTGTCAATTCAACATTTTTTTTATGGGAGCAGTATACCTCTACATCTCTTCCCTAATTAACTCTTAAATAAGATGTGTGATTTTTGATGAACAATCCAGGTACTTTTCTTCTCCACAGTAATTCAGAGAAGCAGTTCTCTCAGGACCATACTAGTGCCATTAGTGTCTGTAATATTGGGCCAGAAATATTTCTAGCTATTTCCTCTGGAAGGCAAATAAAAATGACTGGGAAGTTTCCCAAGGATCAGATTTACTCAAGCAGTATTTTGTCCCAAAGCATTCTTTTGTTCATCACTAGAAATGGCATTATATCACCATTAATTCCTATATTAATTTTTATATTAAAGAAGACGCATTTCTGAATACTTCTAAAAATTTAACTTTAAAATAGATTTTGCTTTAAATACAGGTGCTTCTTTTCCCCCTCTTAAATGTTAGTGCAGTGAAGAAATTACTCTCGTTTTTCTTTCTTTCTTAAACAAGCATTCCTAGTTATTTGTTCATTTAGTTATTGTTACATAGCTAAATATTTTTTTTCTTCAGATTTTAAAATCTCTCTTTCCTAGTGGTAGACCACTGACCCTTAGCGAAAGAAACGAAAGCACTGAATTTTGGTCATTAGCAATAGAAAAGATTGGATCTTTTCACAATCTCTGAATGGAAAGAGATTGTGACAGTTAACCAAGTTATACTACCCATTAAAGCTTAAAATCTGCTTTTCTGAAAATCCTGAGGTAACCCTCACACCACAGATTGCATGTGTTGTTCTTTTAAAAGTGGAGAATGACATTAAAATAACTATGAAAATATTTTTGACTGAGAACATATTGAAACTTATCATTATCCAACTCTGGTGCTTTGACTAAAATGTAAAACACATTTGCTGAAGCATTGAAGTTCTCATTAAGTAGCCCTAGCTTAGTCAAAGCACAATTGTTGACCTTCTGTGCTGAAGGCATGTGCTGTTCCATACAGATAGAGGCTTTCCTACCACACTCCTCTTGATGGTTCATAACGGAGTGGCATGTGCATATCAGGAGAAGAACAGACCCTAATTTGAAATATTAAGTAGCATAGGCACATAAAAGGGCTTCATTAAAATATTAAAAGTTTGTTAAACCCATAAGAGCTAAGAGATATGTTTCTATGAGAGGAAAATTCCAACCTCAGGCTCCCTCCATATGTTAATTTCTGACATTTGTTAATAAGAACATTAACTTAGAAACTCATTTTATCCAGTAGCTGCTAAAGTGCTACTAGACTACCGGAGGATTAGTTCACACTTTACTTTTGGCAGAGCACAACAGAACAGTACCATATACAATCATTGCATCCCTGAAAGTGCCAAACTACAAACTTAAGGCTCATTTTGTCATTGTGAGCTAAACGGAGGATTGGCGGGGAGTGTCCTCATTACAACAATTTTCACCAAGTCGTTGATAGCCTCATCAAGGTTTTGATATTATAACTATGTCAATGGACAGTTGATGTTCATATTTTCAACCAAAATTGGGGAAGCACTTACCATCAGAAAGTGCCTAAAACAGAGCACTCTGAGTCTCCAATTTTGACTTTTTTTTTCTTTTTGAGATGGAGTCTTGCTCTGTCACTCAGGCTGGAGTACAGTGGTGCAATCTTGGTTCACCACAATCTCCGCCTCCTGGGTTCCAACAATTTTCCTGCCTCAGCCTCCTGAGGAGCTGGGACTACAGGTACATGCCACCATGTCCACCTAATTTTTCAGTAGAGATGGGGTTTCATCATATTGATCAGGCTGATCTTGAACTCCTGACCTTGTGATTTGCCTGCCTCGGCCTCCCAAAGTCCTGGGATTACTGGTGTGAGCTACCACAACTGGTTGACTTTTAAAAATATAAAACAACCTATCTAGAGACTAATTTTATATTAGCCATTAAATGAACTTAGTAATTTCTATATTTAAAAAGATGCATTTCTAAATACTTTTAAAAATTTAACTTTAAAGTAAATATTGTTTTAAATACAGGGCTTTTTTCCCCTCTTAAAAGTTAGCATCATGAAGAAATTACTCTCATTTTTTAAGTAACAGGTATCAAAAAAATGGTAATATTTATACATACCTAATCTTCAGATATTGTTATCTTAACAATTTAAAAGTCATATTACATCCTGGAATCCATCATAGTGCTTGAAAAGCACCTGAGACATAATTCAAGGGCTATTTGTTTAATATATAAATTTTTTAAGCACTTTACTCCTGCTGAGTACACTTTAATAGTATGAGGATAAACATGGAGGGAATAGCAAGGATTGCTCCAGTAACTAGGCTAGGAAGGACTTTGTGGATTTACAAAAAGAAAGAAAAAGTTCACAAATTGGTAACAAAGTAATATGTGAAAATTAACATATTCATTTTGCTAGGGCTGTCACACACACACACACACACACACAAAATACTACACAATGGTGGCTTAAGGAACAGAAATTTATTTGGTTACAGTTTTGAAGAAGTGTATGATCAAGGTATTTTTCTGATGCCTCTCTCCTTGGCTTCCAGATGGCCACTGTCTCCCTGTGTCCTCATACATTCTTTCCTCTATTCCTGTACAGAGTTTTGGTGTTTCCCTGAATGTCCAAATTTCTTCTTTTTGTAAAGACAACAGTCAGATTGGATTAGGTCCCCACTAAAGATCTCATTTTAATGCAATGACATCTCTAAGAGCCTTATCTCCAATACAATCACATCCTGAGATACTGGGAGTTAGAATTTGAACATATAAACTGGGGAGACACATTTCAGCCCACAACAACTAGTTTCTCATCTTCAAGGGCACAGAAACCCACAAAGTTAAAAATGGAATTTTGAAAAAACTTAGGTTTTATTTATTTGGAAATATATTAGGGAGAGACCTTGAGGTCTTTAGATATTCAGAAACTATAACACATTTGCAAACAGTACAAGAAAATTGTGTAATCAATAAAAGTAGGCTTTGTATCAACTGCAAAAACAACAAATTAATGTCATGGTATTATACCATAAACATAAAGGGTCACTCTGCTGGAAAAAAGTTGTTTCACAACCTACTTTAGAGAAGAGAAGGGGAAGGTATGAACTGAACAATAACCAATTGCTATATATGGCTACATATGAAATCTAACTCCCAGAAGATAGATGTGGGAACTTGGGAGGAAAGGCAAAGTCAAATGCTAATAACTAGCCTAAGGCTTACCAACCCTTACAAACCAACAGGGCTTTCTTGCTGGACCCTAGTTTCTACTCTCTAGAATGACCATATGTTCCAATTTGCCAAGGACTATCCCAGGTTATATCTGTTGTTTCTCAGTCGTATGTCTGTTTAGCATCCCCATGAAAATCAAAAGTATCCCAGTTTGTATGATGTGGCCCCTTCTGCCACAACATGTGTATAAACCCACACAAATAGCAAGTATTTGAGATTCGGAAGACCTGGTCTCCCATCCTCAATAGATATCATCCCCTCCCCATACTTACGCATTCAACCTCTTTCCTTTTTGACCAGTGAAGAGAAGTTGAAAGATCTCAAATTCTGTTTTATCTATCTTTGATGTATTAGTCTGCTCTCTCAGACTGGGTTATTTATAAGAAAAGAGATTTATATTGGTTCATGATTCTATAGGCTGTACAGAAAGCACAACACTGGTATCTGCTTCTGGGGAGGCCTCTGGAAGCTTACAATCATGGCAGAATGCAAAGAGGGAGCAGGGACATCACATGGCAAAAGCAGAAGCAAAAGAGAGAGAGATGGGAGAGGTGCCACACACTTTTAAAGGACAAGATCTCTCAAGAGCTCTCTCACTCTTGCCAGGACAGCACCAAGGGGATGGTACTAAACCATTCATGAGAAATTCCCCTCCGTGATCCAATTGCCTCTCACCAGGCTCCCAACTCCAACATTGGGGATTATCTTCCACCATGAAATTTGGGTGGGAACACAGATCCAAGTCATAGCACTTGATAATACAACCTAGGTTCTGAAGAGAAAGAAGAAGAGTTCCTGTAATATTTTTCGAATTCTCACATTTAATCTCAACAGTCATCAAGGTATAATAGAAAGAAGTCTGGACTAGAAATAATATTAGAATTCTGATCCCCACTTGGTTGTTAGTCCTGAGACTTTGTACACATTATTTAAACTGTTTAAGCCTCACTTTCCTCATTCATATCAAAGGAATAGGGTGGATAGGGGAGCATGATATCCATCCTACCTATTTCAGTGTCCTAAAGAATCAAATGAAATACTGGCTAAACACTTTTAAAATCCTTTAAGCATCATATGAATGGTAGTTGTTATTATTCTTATAATCAGAGAGATAAATAGACAGCATAATAATTAAATGTGTTTACTTAAAGGCCTTATCCACATTAGAAGTGCCCTCTAGGAGCCATAGCTTCTCACTTCCAGACCACCTTTTTCTCATTATTGTACTTTCACCATGAGGATTCATATGAGTAAGGTGAAAGCAGAAAAGCTGAATTAAGGATTGTGTATCTGAATATACTACAGAATTAAGGATGAATGATTGAAAAACCTACAAGTTCAGAGAGGAGGAAAGGTGAAGTGAGATAAAACTGTAAAAGTACTTCATAAGCTTCCCAGTCAAGTCTTCAAGGGCATTGGAACATGTAAGTGGTGATGTGTTAGTAACCTATGTTTTTTATACTTTTATTATGGGGAAAGGGAAGTTGGGGAATGAGAAGAGGGAGAATAATAAAAAAGAAAGTAAACTATAAAAATAGCAATGAATAGACTTTTAGCCTTTGCTTTGCCCATTTTGACTTTTGTTAAAAGAGGACACAGAGAACACAGGAAAAAGAGACTCAAGATGTGGGACTATTTTCATCAACATAGACCTGGATGTATGAAAGATTACCTTGACTTCTTTGTTTTTAGTGTGTTTATGTGTTTCTTCAAGAAAAAAAAAAACATATATATAAAAGTATATGGTTTTATCCCTAGAAAGACTGTTGCCTAATACTCAATTGGGTAAAAAGATAAAATAATACATGGTCAATCTGGAACAAAAAGGACTTACCAACCTATATTCTAGCACAATACTCCCCACTTTTCACTAGCCATCCCATTGTCATCTTCTTTTTTATCTATTATAAAATTCTCACCATTCCCATATCCAGAATTTAGTGTGTATTTAGGCACATTAACCTGGGGATATATCTAACTATGGATACAATGTATGTGCTCCAGTTTCCAAAAAGTAATTTTATGCTCAGAGAGACCAAGGTCAAAGTGGTTGAAAAGACATGTGGGGTTAATTCTTGCAATCATTAGAAATCAGTTCAAAATATTTCTTAAACAAATACCCAAATCATAATTGCCCTTAAGTTTGAATATGTACTGTGACATAGTCTATGCTCTTCTGACAGAAGGTTTTGTTTTGTTTTAACAAAACTACCGCATAATCTGTATTGAATTAGTTTGCTACTTGATGTATTCAAAAACATTAAAATTTGGCAATGACTCTTCTCTTGATGATGACTCTTGGCTATGACCATGGCTAGTTGAGGGAAGAAGAGTAGAGAATTAGGATTGTTTGCAGAACATGCCCATAATGAAGCAATTTCATCTTTTTTCTTACTGTATCAGTTATCTGTTGCCATCATAAGGCTATAAAACAACAGAAAGCCTCAATGACCTATAGCAGTAAACATTCATTTAGCTCACAAGTCCGCAAGTTGATGATTGAGGCTGAACTCAGTCACATAGTTTTTCTAGTCTCAGGTGAGAGCACCCGCGTATCTGGGGTTCTGCAGTCCTAGATTGGGGCCTCATACATCCGGACTGCCTGGGTATTGGCTAGAGTAAATCAGCTCTGCTTCACTCACCTCTCACCAGCAATCTATACTTGTATTCTCATGGCAAAAGCAGAGGAATGAAAGTTGGAAAAAAAAAAAAAAGAATAAATAAGTAAATGGTTTCAAGCAAAAAAGGAGAAGGCAGAACTGTCACTGCCTATTTCTCCCTATCCACACCAAACTATTTCAGCTGCCTAAATGTTTCTCATGTTTCTTGACTCAACATTTTTATCAATGATTTCCTCTTTCTTCACCACATCATTACTGATATCTTATTCTCCTGTATTCTTTACTCTGTATACTCTATAACTGATTCTCTATATCCTATAACTGATGTTTTCAAACCTCCTCATGCATTATACCTGCTAACTTCCCATTGACCAAACCAAATTTCATGGTTGAAGGTAGAATCCAGGGAGCAGAGAAATAAACCCCACCTTTTAATGAGAGTAACTACAAAGCCACATGGCAAAGAGATCCCTTTGTAAGGAGGGATGAAGAATTTGGGCTATCCCTGCAGTTTATGGTAGATATACCATCAACCATTCTTAGATAAAAAATTTCTCAGGGCTTTAGGGACATTTCTACATGCTTTCATTAGAATATCAATATCTATATCTGTATCTATATCTATCTATCTATCTATCTATCTATCTATCTATCTATCTACCTACCTACCTATCTATCTATCTATATGCAGTTCCCAGTCATCTTCCCTGGGCCACCTCCCCACCCACCCTGAAATCTATTTCAGCTGCCTATGTGTTTCTCAGGTTTCTTAACATTTTCATCACTGATTTCATCACCCTTTATCACGTTACCACCAATATATATTTCCTTCTGTTTTCTTTATTCTCTCTACTCTATAACTGATTCCATCATGTGCCAGGTCAAATGAGCCAGAAAAATAGGAAGGTCTCTTCCTGCTTACCCTCTCTTTACATTTTCCAATGGATCATGTCCCATGACTGCTACCTCTGTAATATTTGCTTATGTATTTTTCTTTTCCGTTTCCACTGTCACAATACTGATTCATGCTTTACCTTTTATAACTACTGAAATATTTTACTTCTCTTTCTATTCTAACCTGATCCAGAATAACCTTTCTAAAATGAACATTGTCATGGGATATCCTAGCTTACCATCTTCAATGGTGCCCCATTGCCTGTAGGACATAGAATGTGAGGACCTTCGTGATTTAGCTCCTTCTTACAGTACCCCTAAATTATGATAATACTAATCTGGAATAATTTAGTGTTGTTTCAATAAGCCTGGCTGATTCTACTTATTTGATTTGAGTGTCTCATATATATAATATATATATACACATATACATTATATATATATTACATACACACATAAACACACATACATGCAGAGACACACACACAACTGAGGTAGGGAAATCAATAAAAACATAGACTTTGGAATAGGGAGGATCCGAGTTTGAATCCTGGCTACATCACTAACTAGCTATTTAAATTTGGGCAAGTGAACTAAACTCTTTTAGTATAGTCCTTTGGTCTAAATGTTGGTTTACATATTTGTGTAAAAATGCACAACTGTAAAAATACACAAATACATCGGGTATGTATCCATCAAGTCTCAGTTCAAGGACCATCATCTATCTGAAACCCTTTCTAAATGACCTAGAGTACCTTTCTCACTCTGTATTTTATGCCTCCACTACATTCTGTGTAGACCTTTATCATAACAGCTGTAGTGCATTAACGCACTTATTGCTTTACATCTGTCTTTGGTTTTATAGACTATGGTTTTATAGACTATTCTTACCTTATTAAGATGACTTCTTATTCATCTTTCTAACCCCAGAATCTAGCATACAACAGATTTGGTGTCTGAATAAACTCAGAGACAGGTGGTAGGTACAGTTTCCAGGTGAAAAGGAAACATTACACATATACCCAGTATACATGTTATATATTCTCTTGATATTAAATAAAACAGACTGAAGAAAATAAACTAAGCTTGAATCTTCCTCTACTCTCTTAAACGATATCCCAGGCAATTTGCCACTTACTCCTTTTCAATCAGTGATTACTTCCTAGAGCTCCCTCCAGATGTGTAAAATGACTGGTAAGTCAGTCTTATAGAACCTGCCAGAGTCAGCTCTCCAGATGGTACTAAATGTGTCAATAATGAAAATATGCCAGTGTTAATGCTGTCCTTCATTTCCATATACCTGATGAGGCAAAAGAATGAGAGAATGTCAACTTTTACAATAGATGGGCCAAGTACTGGAACAAGAAGATTTTTGCCTTCAGGAGTACCAATAAATCATTAAAAATTTTATTCTACCTCAAGAGATAACTCCCCAACGATATTCTTAATAATGAGGACTTACACACAAGAGAAGCTAAGAAATTTAAAGACCCAATATACATATTAAATGTATATTAATTTCAATAACCTGCGTACATTCATTTAAGTGGTACACATGCAGACACCATTCAAGGCCTCCAGGTAAGAGTAGCCAGATTCTAACCAAAGCAGAAGAAGGAAGATCTTGTGGCATCAGAATTTCACCTCTTTAAGGGTTCTTTTTCCCTCCTACTATGAAATAATAAACATATATTCAGTTATCACTTTTTACAGTCATAATATACCACCTGAGAATGCCTAACAATGAATTGCATAGTGGAGAGCTGACCATAACCCTGAGTTTCTTCCATACCCATTGTCTTCTGCTGGCCAGAAGTTGCCAGTTGGCCAGCAGAGTAAATGGTGTCTTCACTTGAGTATTCTGAACTTAAAAGGTCATATTAAAATTGATAGTGACTATCCAAACCAATTAGAGAAGGATTAGATAGTGGAAGGATTTAAAAGATTTGCAGAAATAAATAAATAAGAGCCATGAGAAAGTGCACACCATGAATAAGAAGAAGCCAGGAGGTAAAAATAGAAAAGCAAAAAGTAGCCACAAGTAAAAGCAGAGAAACAAGTGGAACAATCGAGTGATTAGTAAAGGCAACAATGGGCATTTGCCTACAATGAGACAACTGAAAATTTCTGGGGAGACACAAAGAACTCCTTGAGGACCCGGGATTTGATTACTGAAGCAGCTTCTTGTACTTTCCCTCTTCTCCTGTAAACCTACAATGAACTCCCATGATAAGTGGAAATCTAAACATGTTTACTTCTTATTTGGAAGTAACTTAATAATGCAATGGGAAAGTGTAAAGAAAATGTATGTGTTTCTGCTGGGCAGCATTTACAAGTCAATTTTTCTTTAGAATCTAACCAGGATAACAGCTCGGAACTTTTAACCTTCAGAACCATATTAATCTGTTCCAACTCTTTCATCTTACTGCTAATATTTTGTTAAGTATAACTTTTCCCCCATCATGAGTCAATATTTTAAAACAGTACTTAGCGTAAGAGAAAAAATGTCACTTAATAAGATAATATCATCTCTCTCAGGTACGTTAAAGTTCCCTCTTAGTTCATTAATGTAAATCAAAATAAGTACATTAAGCTACTAGTCATAAAAAAGTTCAAACCAAAACACAAATGAAATAAGATGATTCTCTAACATACTTTTCCCAACCAGTATTTGATCTGTAACTCTCAAGACTTCAACTGATTAATATTTTCTGCCTTAAAAATGCCCATGATGGAAGCCAAAATGTTTTAAGAAGTTCTTCTTTCACTTCTCCTAGATTAACTCCTATACGGGGTTGAAAAGATATCCCTTGACCACTAGCTATGGACAGAACCACTTCTGCCATATATACAGTTGGTCAAAGTAGTCACAAAGCCTGCTCAGAGTCAAGGAATAGAGAAATAAACTCTATGTCTTGATGAGAGAGTGGCAATGTCACACTGCAGAAGAGTACATAGGATGGGAGATCTCTGGTCATCTTTGGATAATACAATCTGTCAGCCTCCAAAGTTAAAAGTGTGAGCACAGATATATTTTACAAAGTATCTTCTGCATTTTTTTCTATTTTTATAGTATTTTCACAATACTTGGCATGCAGCGGATATTTTTACACAAGTTTTATTTTTCAAGCAAGTTTTGAAATATTTCTAGTACTGCCACACAGTGTACAAAAAGTAGAGGTGCTATTTTTTTCGGGGGTGGGGGTTAGATACAGACAAGAAGATGCTACCTATAAAATGTGGTATAAATTTTCAACTGCAGTAAGGTTATTGTTTGCCTTATGTTTTCTTTGATGAAAGTGGCCAGGAAGACTTCCATCCTGAAAATTTCACCTTCTAAAAGCCCCATTTGTTGAGTACTATTTCCATGATTACATAACTAGATTTGATCTCTGGGTGTGGACTATGCATGTACTTAACCTGAGGTTGATTTGTCTCTCCTCTAAGGATGCATAAAAATTAGTTTTTAAAGGTTCCAATAAACTTTCATCAGCTAAGTTTGTATTAAAGGAAAAAAGCAAAAAACCAAAACAGCCTTCAGTATTCCAGATAAAGAACCTCCTTTTGATTGTTGCCAGGGAGACCTCATCTGAAGCCTCCCTCTGTGCTGGACATGCATTGGCTCATATTCATCACTATTGACAGTCTCATATGTGTCACTGTCCAGCAAAAATCCTATCTGTTGCTATTAATAAGTACCCTTTGCCACATTGATTAGGTGCTTATCTGAGCTTTATGGACAACAACCTCCCTGCTTGTCTCAGAAGTCTCATATTAGTCAGAATGGTACCCCTAACTCTTTACTCCCTATTTTCATGACTTTAGGTACACACAGCTTTGACCTTAGATATTTTCTTTGTACCTCTGTCTTAGCACTCAAATCGAGACATTCTCTTGAACCTTGTTACAGTGTTAACTCTCAGACAACCACACACTGCTTTGTGCATTTCATATCTGGCACTTTCTGGAAGTCGTTTGGGTGTGGCTACTCTGCCTAAACTATAGATGGTAGAAATCTCCAAGCTAAAGTGTGGGGCTTCTAAATAACATGCACACAATAAATTTTAAAAGGATGCACTCAAATATCCCATTTTTAACATGACTTAACTCCATTTCTTGATAACAATAACAATAATTAAGTGGAACTGGAAAACTATTAGATCTAGTCCAGTAAATCAGTGGTATGACACACAAAGTAGATATTAGGAGGGAAAGGAGAAGCTTGTTCCCAGCTTAGCTGTAAACCATGCTCAAAGATTCAGATGCTACTGTAACTCCCTAGAGAGCCAATGGGTTGACCTCACCAGGAATTTATTTCATTGACATGTCCACCTTGAAAGCAGTTTATCCAAAAGAATGAGGCATGCAAGCTCAATTTGAGAATGATACCAATTTAGAAAGAGGAGGCAGTTATCAATAGGTGCTTTATGTGAGTTTCATGGCCTCACATTTGTATTGTAGGAAAATTGACTTCCAGAGAAAATGAAAGCTGTTTTCACCAAAATCTCCATGAGATATTGCGACCATGAAGTCCAATATGAAGTGGCTACTCTGGTTGCTTGTATCTGGGACATATATATCCAAGCACACCACAAAGGTGGGAGAAAGGGCTTCTCTTCCCCTAAGCATAGAGCCGAACGGCCACATGGCGATTCCTCAGCTTCAACAATAACTTTAGTTTTGGTGCAGCAAAGCAGCTTCAGTTCAATAGAATATTGACATTACTCAGTTTCAGTGATTTTTATCCAGAGACTATGACAATATCAGCAGCCTTAGAGTTCCTTTGAAGGATTGTGTGGACATTGATTATTTTAGCAGCATACATTACTTGAGAAGTATGGACCAACAATGAGAGCAAAAAGGAAAATTTTAAAAGTTACACAGAGGTCCCAAAATAATTGGTGGAACTTTGAGAGGGGCTACAATTTCCACAGTAGAAATTAAAGAAGATACAGAAAACTATTGTTTGTCATTTTTGAGCTTAGTCTATATAGGTTTTTTCATATAAATTTAAAAAAAAAAAACAAGATATGAATTAAGATGTAGAATTGAGAAAAGCCCCAGCAGAACATGGGGATGAATGTTAAACATTGGCTTCTCTAACCCTACAACTTTGCAATCTATTCCCTGCCTACCTTTTCATCTTTCCTTATTTTGTTTATACACATGAAGGATATTGGATGATGGAGCCACTGACCTGTGCCTCTCCACAAAATAGATCCATTATATGCATATAAAAAAAGAGTACGCATAAAAACAAACACCATGCTTGAAATTAGAAGAAAACATTTCAGTAGTACATTCAGTTAAACTTGCTCTTCTTATTTAGGATGCTATTATAGCTTCTTTGCTAGAATGTTGATTTCTAGAATTGTTCGCTGCTAGCAACTCACCATAAAATTCAAGAAGTGTGTCATAAAAGATCTCATCAAATATAACAGTTAATCAGATTCTTTTAATTCTCTGCATACATTTTCTCAAAATAACACATAGTATCCTTAAGAAAATGAGTTCTAAAATATGATCAAAGCAAAAATAACCTGTTTCTGATGGAAGCCCAAAGTGTCTAGCAAATACCTTTCTAATTCATATAAACAGAGACAAATAGGTTAATTTTGTTTATTGTTTTATTTTTAACAGCTCTCAGCCAGGATCTCATTTACACTTTTTTTTTTTTTTTTTTTTTTTTTTTACTATAACTCTCTTTTAAAAGGGTATTTCCTCAAGACAAAGAAACTTCCTGGCATAATTGGCATGAGCATGTTATGTGAAATTGAATTATGTTAGCCAGCATTTCTCTAATTACCATTTTTTCATGGGCATCTATTATTCAACAATAATATTAGAAAAATAATTAATACCTTCAGGACAAGGACCTGAACTTTATGCAAATATAGATTAGAAAAGTCCAAATTATTTTTTAATGAGCTATATGTATTATGTCTCCCTATCTAGAGTTCATCTGGACCATGGCATTAAATAAGCTGAGTTAATTAAGCGTATTATAACTATTCCTGGCTTCTGCCATTATTAGTATGAATCTGCCAGCTCAGAGGCACTCAGCAAACATGAAAATACTTTTTCAACAGCCCTCTCCAAAACACCTTGAAATATTTCAATCCTGTCCATACTCTTGGGATAATTCTAGAAGCTCAAACCTATTGGACCCATTTTGAAATCCATTACTTTTCTATTTATATCAATATGAATTTCAGGAATAGAGGAGGCTTTCTTTGTAGATGTTGATTTATATTAATAAGAGCTACAGCCAAACAATTGCTCTCAAGCACATGCACACACGAAGGTAGGATATCTCTTGCTGCAGAGATACTGGCTCAGGCAGCAGATTAAATGAATAGATTTGCTTCATATTTGAGTGTGCTAAATTGAATACAAGTCATAATAGAAAATCTCAACATGCAAATGAAATCAGAAGAGCTTTTCTAATTTTCAGGAAGTGAATGACAGAATCGCCCTTTCAGTTTAAAAAAAAAAAAATCTTCAGACCACTCATTAATAGCTGATCACATGTTAGCACTAGCCAAACTAATTGAATTGAAACCTACTCAGAGGTTGTGTTAGTTAGAAGAGTGAACCCTGTTGGAGCAAGTCCTTCTAAAATCCACCCAAAATTTGAAAGAATTATTACTTATATAAGATAATCCTATGGATAGAGAGGAGCAGTGCCATGAATATCAAGAGAAAAGCAATAGACATTCATTTTCTATTAGGAACTCAGCAGGGAAAGGAAAAAAAGCAAAGTCAAGATGAATTTTCCATGGGGTGGGTTCAAATTCTATCATAAACCCTGAGGCCATATTTCAACAGCTGTGGCAAAATTTTTTATAGGACAATGATTTGACATTTGAAGAGTTATCTTTCCAGTCTCTTTCATGTAATTCTGTGATGAAACAACAAACTCAGGCGTCCTGGAGAAGACCGGGAATATCAAAAACCAATAGATTGTGGATTCAGACAAACCAGACTTTAAGTACAAGCATAGCCATACACTACATGAGCTACCTTGGAAAATCAGTTAACTTTTCTCAGCCTTAGTTCTTTCTACAGAAAGAGAATTCACTACACAAACAGAGCCATCAAAGGGCATGTACCCAGCAAATATTTTGAAACATAACAGGCATTTAGTAATTATTTGTTCACTCATCTCCCTTTCTTCAGATATTATCTTCACTCTATTTTTATGCTATTGGCTACTGTTCAAAAACTTGAGTCGCTTTGTGTGATTTTGCCTTCAGTCTTGTATATTCTACTTTTATCTCAAGGTGTTCATCAGTTTGACCCATATAATATATCTTTTGAAATACCTCAAGACCTTCTGTCCCCATAACCTCACTCCATTCTTCCTCTAGGGTTGAAGGAAGAACAGAACAATAGTCAAATGGAATTAATAAGAATAGGCTATTGTACCAGAAGATGGAATTTCTGTTGGGAAGAATAAATGAATCATAATGACAGCTAGACCCAGGCAAACACATTCCTGTCTCTCGTGAAATACTCCTCCCCTTAGAATTCCTTGTGGCTAATAGGTTTCTTTTCTTCTTGGAAGAGAAACACCCACAACTCTGGAGGAAGAGTTCAGGAAAAAGGAACTAAGAGACAGGATAGTGAGGCCCACACATTATTTAGGGCAAGGTAGCCCTCATGACACATATGAAGTACAGGTTTGTTCTCTGGAGGGATGGACACATAAGCATTTCAGAGCCAAATCAGTAATTATTCTTTTTCCTTTTGTGAAATGATATCTGTGTACATGGGACTCAAGTTGAGATGGTCAAGGGGGGCTGCAACTGCTGTATGAGACAAGTAGAAATCTCAAAGATTTGATCCTGTCCGCATGCTATCACTACCCTTCTAATAGTTAAATGAATGTAGCCTGGTTTTCTTGAGTTTCATACAAAACAGTTTACAATATTATAAAATATGATTTTATAACTTTACTATAAAGATTTAGTACCTCATAAAGAAATTTTGAACTTCTTTTCCAAAAATGAATATAAAATATTTGTTCATATCATATACAAGAACTCTCTTAGGTTACATATTCAGATAACTATTTATAGACACTAATTTTTGATGGATCACTATGGTCAGCTACATAATAACACCTCAAAATATTTACATCCTAATCTCTGGAATGTTTGGATGTTTTCTTACATGGCTAAAGGAATGTTGCAGATGTGATTTAATTAAGGATCTCGAGGAGGGGCAATTACTTACCTTATATCATGGACCATAATGTAACCCTCAGTGACCTTATACGGAGGAGACAGAGGGAGTTTATTACAGGAGATGATGTGAGGGTGCTGCTGACTTTGCAGATGAAAGAAGGGGACCTGGGTTGAGGCATGCATCTCTAGAAATGGAAAAGGTAAAGGATCACATTTTCCCAGAGAACCTCCCTAAGGAAAGTGGCCTTGCCAATACCTTCATTTTGTCCCAAAGAAACCCACTTTGAGATTCTGGTCTCCAAATCTATAAAAGAATACATTTCTGTTTCAAGTGACTAAATCTGTGGTAATTTGTTACAGCAACCATGGGAAGCCAATAAAGTCAGAAATGTTCTAACCAAATAGCAACTGAGGATTAAATAATTTATAATTTGAGTATGTGAACAGAAACTAAAGCTTTTCCCAAAACCTCCAAACTTGATTAGGTACTTTCACAGCATAGCATAATCCTCTCTCACTGCATCTCTCACATACACTGAAACTTAATTATTTAGTCATCTCTCTTTTCCAAAAACCAGAAAGTCCATGAGAGCCTGGTTTCATATCTGCCTTACTCATCTCTGTATCCCTAAAGTCGAGCATAGAAGCTGACACATAGCAGAATCAATAAACATTTGTTGAAACAATAAATATGTGAATGAGAAAATGAATGAATAAATAAATTGTTTAAGAATGGTGCCAAGCAAGCAGAAGCAAAGCAAGGCAACACAGGCAAAAGAGCATTACCTCACACATGTAAACTGTTGTCAGTATAGGAAAGAAAGCCAATGGATTCAGGGGATTTTTTTCATGCTCTTCTTGATCATCTTTTGCTAAGTTTCAAGAAACAAAGCACAAAAAGGCAGCCAAATGAAATCAAAGTTTTGTATTATCTATAAACTTTTAAAGAGACCTTAAATTATCATAAAATGTAAGCATTTATAGATGATCGTAGGATCAAACATTTAAATATTTGAAAGATTTCTAATTCATTTTACAAATTGTATTTTAAATGTATTTCATTGTACTATATAATGGAAATACTATTATTATACTGTTGTATTGTGTTATTATATGGTCTAAACAATGATTCTTAGTAACAAATTACAAATACAGTACTTTTACCATTTTACACAAGCCAATAATCAATAGTCAAATTCAACAGGGAAGTTGTATCTTTAAACTCCAAATGTTTTACGTACCCCAAATGGTTGTGTTTCCTGTCTCTACACAGGAAAGACAAAGAACATTCACTAAAGTTTAATTCTCCTTGACAATCAGCACTTCTCTAAAACACACTCAAAGACATAGAAATGGGAGGTTCTACTTTGACAGCACCTAAACCACCTGTGGTGTGGGTTATTTGTCCAGTGACTTGCTCCTCGCAATTACTAATATTGCTCAGTAAGGTGGCTAAGTTTTTCCCGCTTTCTAATATATGTAAAAACCTTGTTTGTAAAAGTTTTTACTATCAATAAATGCATTTCAATCATAGCCAGTCTATGTATCCCAAGCTAAACGCTTTCTTCAAACAGAAGTGCATATCCTGGAATCTTTTGCACCTGTTAATTTGAAAGCAAAATTTGGATCCGAAACCTTTTTTTATTTTTATCTAAGCACTTCTTTACAGCTGTTCAAACTAGCATGATAATATGAAAATCACATATCATTTATTCAGAAGGGAAATTAACTTTTATAATAACATACATTTCAGAAATTTCCCATGTAGATAAACATTGTGTTTTTTTCCCCCAAATTTAAATTTTCTTTACAAAGATTTGTTCTGTGTCATCGAATTCTTGTTTCTCTAGTTTGAGAGCTATATATGAATATGCAAATAAACTAGAGCAGTAGTAATTCATTGAAAAGCAATACTAATACTAATATTAATGCCATTCATATCTTACAAAGAACTTCTCAGAGTTAATATATAATGTATAGTATTATATGCAAGTAATTCTCATTTGCATATAATATAGAAAAGTATGCCTGCCTTAGTATAACTAAAGCTGAATTTGAAAATATTTCCAGCACAAAATCCATTTTTAAGTATTGGTGATCATTAAAAAGTCAGGAAACAATAGATGCTGGAGAGGATGTGGAGAAATAGGAATGCTTTTACACTGTTGGTGGGAGTGTAAGCTAGTTCAACCATTGTGGAAGATAGTGTGGCGATTCTTCAAGGATCTTGAACCAGAAATACCATTTGACCCAGTAATTCCATTACTGGGTATATACCCAAAGGATTATAAGTCATTCTGTTATAAAGATACAACCACACATATGTTTATTGCAGCACTGTTCACAATGGCAAAGATGATGAAGCAACCCAAATGCCCATCAGTGTAGACTGGATAAACAAAATGTGGCACATATATACCATGGAATACTATGCAGCCATAAAAAAGGATAAGTTCATGTCCTTTGCAGGGATATGGATGAAGCTGGAAGCCATCATTCTCAGCAAACTAACACAGGAACAGAAAACCAAACACCCATGTTCTCACTCATAAGTGGGAGTTGAACAATGAGAACACATGGACACAGGGAGGGGAACATCACACATCGGGGCCTATCGGGGGGTGTGGGATTATTGGAGGAATAGCATTAGGAGAAATACCTAATGTAGATGATGGGTTGATGGGTGCAACAAACCACCACAACACATGTATACGTATGTAACAAACCTGCACGTTCTGCACATGTATCTCAGAACTTAAAGTATAATAAAAAATAAATAAATAAAATAGAATAAAATAAAATAAATAAAGATTGTTAGCTATTAACAAATGACTCTCTAAAGAACAACACACATTTTGATTAGGAGCAAGGAAATGTGGCAAAGATTGTAAAAATTCCCGTCAGATTTTAACATTAATACATTAGTCAGGCTAAGAGTTATATCAGTAAAGGATGAGTGATGAGAAAGCTTCAAGTATACCAACAGATTCTGGGCTAAAGTACAGAACTGTCACGAACAAGATCTGACAATGAAAAGCAAAGAAAAAAAAATCACAGAATGGTACCCTCGACTTGACTCGCCATCTGCTAGAATATTTGTATTAAGATCTTGATTTCTGGATTTGAAAGATCACCCAGGCTGGGCATGGTGGCTCACACCTGTAATCCCAGAACACTGAGAGGTCAAGGTGAGGAGGTCACTTGAGCTCAGGAGTTCGAGACTAGCTTGGGCAATAGGGCAAAACCCCATCTCTACAAAAAATACAAAAATTACCCGGACGTGGTGGTGTGTGTCTGTAGTCCCAGCTACTTGGGAGGCTGAGGCAGGAGAATTGCTGGAGCCCAGGAAGTCGAAGTTACAGTGAGCCATGTTCGTGCCACCGCACTCCAGCCTGGGCAACAGAGTGAGATCTCCAGCTCTAAGAAAAAAAAAAAAAATCCTCAATTTTCTTCTCACTCTAATACATCATGGTAATAATGACCTGAATTATATTTCTGTTAAGGCCATCTTTTAACAGGAAGATAGATGAGAAAAGAATTCACATTAACACAGCAGTACTTATAAAATTTAAAAAGTGATTATGAACAACCTTCTTATTTGCTTTAGAGATAAAAGAAGAAATACAATTCAATTTGGAGTTGATAAGAAATTGTAAAAAAGCAATCACTTGTTTTGAACATGGACTCTGTAAACTAACGTATTTGAGCTGCTGAATACTTCACATGCCAGATTTTAGTGGTCTTTAGTCTCAGGTTGGCACCTCTAATGTTTACACAAACTGTTTGGAAAGGAAATTTGCAAAACAAAGAAAGATCAAAGTACATTTAAATATGTGGATGAGGCTGAAGTATCTATCAGTGGAAAAGATCTCCAAGATGGAAACTGTGATCTTTAAAAGACAGTTTCTGTTTGTCAGCAGAACCCAAACAAAACATCATTTTGTTCCAAAAGATGAAACCAAGCCATTTTTACAACTAGACTTGGACTATGGGCTTCCTAATTAATTTATGACTTCTAGCTCTGTATGGTAACGTTTCTAATCCATTTCTTGAAAAAGAATAACACCCCACAATGAAAAGTTGAATTTATTAAGAGGCCAACATTAGGAATGGGCGGAGACTTAGAATTCATGTAATAAAACTGTCTCATGTTACAGGCATGGAAACAAAGGCGTAGGGAGGTAAAGTGACTTGCCAAAAAGATGACACAACCTTTCCTCTAAAAGGAGGAAAAAGACTCCTCATCTCCATACCCACTGTCAAGTCCTCTTTCCCCCAATATTAAAGCACAACAAAGAGCAACTGAATGTGAGTGAATGATTTACCGTACATCCTGCTTGCGTTTTGGCAGCATTTCACTACTTTTTGAAGCCATAGTGTTCTGAGTTACTAAAGATTGACACTACTATTTCAGTGAAGTTTATTGTTCACATGAAACCATTACAAAGTAGAATAAGAGACAGAACAAATTTGATTTTGAAGTTGACTTTTTGTGCTTAGAGCATGTGATGAGGGAAAATGTTCTGACAGTTCAAGCTTACTCAAGCTTAATGACAGATCTAAATTGGAGCTTGGAGATAAAAGAAATTCTTTAGTGATGCCTCAGTTGTCATTGATTGCTATGAGCAATTTTAAAGCTATTCAAGATGAGAATTGCCAGCTTGGTTCTGAAAGGGGAGAAAGTAGTACATAAGATTAGAGGCTGGTACAAATGCTATCTTGGTTTAAAAAGAGAGAGGACAGTTTAGTATCACACGCATAGGTGACAATCGTGACTACACATAGACATTTACCAGCAGGAAATGACTCAATGAATGTTTAGGGTAGTGTAAGCACCAGCTGTGCTGAGGAAGATGAAAATGAAAAGCAGCTTCCCTTATAAGGATCACCAGCAGCAACATGGCTGGGGAGGGAGGGGGAAGAAAGTGGTTGCTAAAGCTGAGAGCTAATAAAAAATAATCATAAACTATCTTCATAAATTACAGGATATGGTCCTTCTGCTTGCTGAAAATCATGGAATTAAAAAGATGTAGAGTCCATTCTGAGACATTCAATTTCATCAAATGGAAAGTGAAAGCATCTCCAATTCTATATATACACACCGAAGCCTTCATGCCCCATTTACATTATTCGTATCGAATCCCGTAATAAGTTTCTGCCTATTGGGTCCGAATAAATGGTGGTTATCAAAATGTTCTATTTTTAACTGATCTTTTAAGTTGCTTTCTCTTTAGTATTTTTCCTGATAAAATATCCTAATTCCTTACGACTGTTAATTAATTGATGTGCTTTCCCGTAAATAATAGTATCATTCATTTAAAGGTAGGAGCCAGAAACAGAAAAATTCAGCAATCTTTAAGGGCTTTTTTTTTTTTTTTTTTGACAAAAAAAGTTCTATCTACAAGTCAGACAGACAGAGGGTCCCGGGAAAAAATATGGCCCCAGTAGAGATTTTCCACTGGAGTACACAGCTCTCACCTGTTTGTTATCCCCTAAATATACTGTGCATATTCACACTCAGTGCCTTTTTAAAAAATGAAGCTGTTCTTCTATATAAAAATGGTTTTTCCAAGATTATTCACCTAGCGTATATAACTCATTCTCTACTTCTTACCTCCAACATCACTTTAGTGACCGAAAATCACATGTCAGAGAGAAATAAATATTCTGCCTTTGTATTTCCACAGCACACACCTCCAACATAGCAATAGCACATACAATCCGTTTATTCCTTCACTATAAGAACTGCCCTATAGAATATTATTTGTCTCTGTATCTGTCACAGGAGTTAATATATTGACTTTTACAGAGCAAGTACTACAGAATATTTGTTCAATAAATGAATAAAAGTGGACTTTATCAATAGGATTGTTTATTTCTTTGTTTTCAATGGGAATTACAATAAAATATAAAATCCAGCTACAGACAACCTTGCTGGTGAATTTTTCTTTCACATATATCACAGAAATGTATATTTTACCCTAATATATCCTATACAAATATTTCATTATGTCTATTTTCCATCTAAGTATTTATTGTTAACAAAGAAATTGCATAGGAATTTATGAGTGTGTTTGTATTATAAGATAAATAACATTTCTCTTTTTGTTTTGCAGCAATATAGAAGAACTCACTAAAAATAGTATTTTCTGTTGACCTAGACTAGGATTGATAAACATAGAAATGGAAAAATGATTTTATGGAAATGACAGAATCCACCTCCTTTCAGAATCATACCTGCGTTAGGGAAGACGGGAAGTGAATCACAGGAATTCCTGTGTCGTCTCGCTGACATCTTCACCTGCAATATCATAGCTTTCAGTTACTGTGGTGAGATTCAGCCACATTATCTGTACTACACCATACTGTCTGCCAAAGTATTTCCTTACACAATTCTTTTATAGGAAATAAAAACTACTCTAATCTATTTATTTTTGTCATATGGGTGGACCTGGGCAGAAAAATCCAGATAGTTTTGGTAAAGTGAGCTGGAAAAACCCAATGTAAATTTCCTAATAAACAAAAGCAAATATTTTACAGTGTAAATTATGCCACATCAGGGAAATCTCATCGTCCACAAATGTTGCAAATTACTAATAAGATATCCAATCCCAGCAGTCTGGGTATATCCAGTTGTTATATGTTTGTTTTTCACTAGAAATGATCCTACCAGCAAAATGCTGTTGTTTTCTAAATTCTTGTTCATTTTGGCAATGTGCTCTAATAAGAGAAGGGAAAAAAATTCATTGAAATAACCTCCCATGAGGGTGCTTGTTATCTCTGAAGGTATATATAATGTCATTGTCTTTATAAGAGCAGAAATAGTTCTGACCTTCTCAAGAATGTATACAATCGCCGGGAGTGGTCGCTCACGCCTGTAATCCCAGCACTTTGGGAGGCCAAGGCGGGTGGATCATGAGGTCAGGGGTTTAAGACCTGCCTGGCCAACATGGTGGAACTCAGTCTCTATGAAAAATACAAAAACTTAGCCAGGTGTGGTGGCTCAGGCCTATAGTCCCGGCTACTCAGGAGGCTGAGGCAGGAGAGTTGTTTGAACGCGGGAGGTGGAGGTTGCAATGAGCTGAGATCTCACCCCTGCACAGAGACAGAGCGAGACTCCATCTCAAAAAAGAAAAAAAAAAAAAAAAGAATGTATACCATCAATCTAAAAATGGGATAGTTACACTTACTTAACATGCCTTATTTTTATCCAAATAAATGTGAAAAGAATCTAACATAATATTTGAAATTCTACCATAGGACATTATATTAGAAAAAAGTAATAGTAGTCTTTTTATAATGTTTGTTCACATCACAAAATTACTGAGAAGGAAAGCATTTCTAAAGTTACATTAGAACATTGTAATTCATGTTTGTGTTGGAATGATGGTTACCAGAATCTGGGAAGGGTAGTGGAGGAGTGGAAGCGGGGATGGTCATGGGGTACAAAAATATAGTTGGATAGAAAGAAAAAGACTTAGTATTTGTTAGCGCATCAGGGTGACTACGGCCAGCAATAATTTATTGTACATTTTAAAATAACTATAAGACCATAATTAAATTGTAACACAAAGAAAGGGTAAGTGCTTAAGGTGATGGATACCCCCTTTATTCTGACGTGATTATTGCACATTGTATGCTTGTATCAAAATATCTCATGTGGCCAGGTGCAGTGGCTCACGCCTGTAATCCCAGCACTTCGGGAGGCGAAGGCAGGTGGATCACAAGGTCAGGAGTTCGAGACCAGTCAGGCCAACATGGTGAAACCCTGTTTCTACTAAAAATACAAAAATTAGCCTGGCATGGTGGCGGATGCATGTAATCCCGGCTACTTGGGAGGCTGACGCAGAGAATTGCTTGAACCTGGGAGGCAGAGTTTGCAGTAAGCAGAAATCACACCACTGCACTCCAGCCTGGGCAACAGAGTAAGACTCCATCCAAAAAAAAAAAAAAAAATCTCATGTACCCCACAAATATATACACCTACTATGTACTCATAAAAGTTAAAAATTATAAAAATTATTAAAAATAAAAAACAAATTCTTCTCTTTTCTAATAGTCCTCTAAAATTATTTCAAGAATGATATTGATGCTGTAACAAAATTATGCAAAAATTGATAAAGTAAAACTGCAATTTGGGTCTTGTAATAATAAATTTGCCTGTGGTTTTTCTTATATAATGTAGTGGAATCTTCTAGTACCCAAGCCACTGCAGAAGAGCAAGTTACCTAGCTTTTGAGAAAAACAAAACAATTATTCTTACAAACCACAGGAAACTTAGTAAATTAAAAGAGAAATTATGAATAGTATTGAGAAGCATGAAAGAGACAATGCAATCTATTAATTTATGTTCAGAAAAAAACATCAGCTCTATACATAACTAATTATTGATAATAATAATAATTTTTCAAAATTTTCCTTTTCTGATACATTTCTGGCCACTACTTAACATTCCAGTTTGTGCCCTTGCCTACCTTACCATACAACAGACTCTTAATTTTGTATTGATTTAATGAATTATTGATTTAGTCTGTTTTTCTTCCATTAGTCTGAATATTTTGGAACTGATGCTGTATTTTCACTTACCCTGAAATTAACTAATAAAAAAGTCTGAATTATAACATTTTAATGCATCAAAATTGTTCTTTTAACAAATGTTCTTTTAACTTTGAAGAAATAGCAATTATATTCTCAAAGTCTTTGTTTCACTAACGCTGAGGAAATGAGGCTTTATTTTTAACAGGAAAACACTGTTGATTTATGGGGGCACATTTTTGGTTATTTTTATTTTTATTTTTATTTTTTGCCCTTGTTAATTAAAAAACAGGAAAAAGGATGGGCACGGTGGCTCACGGTGGGAGGTCGAGGCAGGCAGATCATCTGAAGTCAGGAGTTCGAGACCAGCCTAGCCAACATGGTGAAATCCCATCTCTACTAAAAAAAATTAAAAAATTAGCCAGGAGTGGCAGTTCACACCTGTAATCCCAGCCACTCAGGAGGCTGAGGCAGGAGAATGGTTTGAACTAGGGAGGTGGAGGTTGCAAGTGAGTCTAGATCGCGCCACTGCACTCCAGCCTGGGCAACAGAGTGAGATTCCTTCTCAAAAAAAAAAAGGAAACATATATATTGAAGTAGTGTATTTGCTCTTACAATAGGTATATTTCTTGTTTTTTAAAATCCGATTCATCATTCAGGCAAATTATTATGTAATCTTATGTTTCCCTCTAAATTATATTAATACATGCATTCTCATGTGTAAAAAAAAAAAAAAAAAAAGAAAAAAGAAAATCTGATTATTATACTTTCAAAGGCCAGGCCTATATGCCCCTCAAC
Organism: Macaca nemestrina; assembly: GCF_043159975.1. Classification (NCBI taxonomy): domain Eukaryota; kingdom Metazoa; phylum Chordata; class Mammalia; order Primates; family Cercopithecidae; genus Macaca; species Macaca nemestrina. The sequence goes on from NC_092131.1 coordinate 81,451,836, forward strand.
CTTTTCAACAATAATGTTTGTTTGTTTAATCTAAAACAATGAAACAGCTAAGGTTTGAAAACAGAGAAAGCCTCTATCAAACCTAGAAAGACTGGATTAATAACTGTAATTATATGATAATCTAATATGAAATTGAATTTTTAATTTTGATAACTTTTAATCTTTAGTTCACATAACAAGTAGTACTCAAGATTCAAGGATATATGAAGGTATGGTTGAAGAGATTGTTCTAGGTGGAAGAAGGCACTGTAAATAACAATTACCAAGATGCTGTTGTGAATGCCTTTTTACTGTTCATTATAGCAAACTGCTATAGAATTTTCACTATATTCTGGGGAGCATCACGAAAGAGATTCTGGCGTCTGTGATCTTTTGCTGGGTCAGTAGTGATCCATCAAATATGTACCCCTAGGGAGATACATATTCCTTGATGTGAAAGTTAGAAAATACTTCAACTCTATTACTTTCTGTATTTTTTTACATTTTAAAAATGGAGCTCGACTTTTCTTCCTAGCACACTATAGGACATGCCTGAAACTAATGGACTTCAGACTCATCTAGACGAAATAATGCAGTCATCTATTTTAATCTGTAGTGTTTGTGGGGTCATGTCCTTCTTCACATTCCTAATATTTTTATTTATAATATCTCTTTTTTCCCCTTTGATCAGTTTTTCAAATGTTTACCTATTTTATTAGTATTTTTGGCAGATGTGTTTTAATTGTATTAATAATTTTCTTTGTTTGCTTCTTTGTATATTTTTACTTATTTTCTCAATGTCTAACATTATATTTACTCTTCATTTCTTTTACATTATTTGGATTTATTCTGTGTTTCTTTCCATTAATTTTGTGGTTGAATGCCCAGCTCATTTATCTCAGTCCCTCTGGTGTAATGACATCACATCAGGAAACTTTTAAGCCAATATCTTTCTCTCTATGTAACATTTGGTTATATGTTGTAAATATTGAGGTGTGGTAAATTCAATTCCAAATATTCAGCAATTTTTTTATTATTATCTTTTTTATTCATCTTTTCTTTTTAAAAATAATTTTAATATTTATTGTAGATTCAGAGGTTACATATGCGGGCTTGTTACCTCGGTATTTGCGTGATGCTGAGGTTTGGGGTATGATCGATCCTGTCACCCAGGTAGTGAGCACAGCACTTAATATTTAGTTTTTCAACCATGCCCTCTTCCTTCTCTTCCCACTCTGGTAGTCTCCAGTATTGTTGGCTTCTGCATATTCATGATCACTCAATTTTTAGCTCCTACATATAAGTAAAAACATGCAGTATTTGGTTTCCTACTCCTACATTAATTTATTTAGGATAATGGCCTCCACCTATATCCATAGTTTTTCAGATGTATAGTTTGTGAATATTTTCTCCCATTCTGTATGTTGTTCATTTACTCTGTTGATAGTTTCTTTTGTTGTGCAGTAACTCTTTAGTTTAATTAGATTCCCGTTCATCAATTTTTGTTTTTGTTGCAATTGCTTTTGAGGACTTAGTCATGATTTTTTTCCTAAGGCCCACATCCAGAGGTGTTTCCCAGGTTTTTCTCTAGGATTCTTATAGTTTGAGGTCTTATATTTAAATCTTTAATTCATCTTGAGTTAGTTTTTGTACATAGTGAAAAATAGGTGTCCAGTTTTATTCTTCTCCATATGGCCAGCCAGTTATCCCAGTACCTTTTACTGAATAGGGAGTCCTTTCCCCATTTGACTTTGTCAAAGATCAGATGACTGTAGGTAGGCAGCTTTATATTGGGGGTTCTCTATTGTTTTCCATTGTCTATGTGTCTGTTTTTGTACCAGTATGTACCAGTATGCTCTTTTGGTTGTGGTAGCCTTTTCATATAGCTTGAAGTCAGGTAGATGATAATCTAGCAATTATCCCATCCCGCACTTACACTTCAACACATGCAAGTTGCTGACAGATATATGTTTCTGGTCCCACACTTCCTTACTCATTTTCTTGTCCAAGCTAGTTATGTATTTTCCACATTTCTGAAGATAGGTCTCTTGAATTGTGCTTTGTCTTAGCTATGTCTACATATTTCTTGGACACAGAAAACATTTGAAATTCTGGCTTCCTCGGACATGCCCCTCTGGGTTATACCAAGTGTCCATCTCTATTAACTCCTCATCAAAGGAAAAATGAGAAGACCACATCTATTATGGCAATTTGTTGGTGTATAGCAGAGGAACAAGGCAAAGACCGTGTTGGTGCACATGCGCACACACATACACACACACACACACACACACACACACACACCCCTCAATATATAAGTAAGTCTCTCCTCACTAAGTCTCCTTACTGTATCTACTCCCACTCTGCTTTTCTCAGAGCAATGGAAGTCTTATTTAATCTGGAAAGAAAGTAGGCAGGAAGGAAACTTTTTCTGACTTATTTTGTATTTTTTTTTTTTTTAATGTATTGTTTCTGAGGCTGGGCGTGGTGGCTTAAACCCATAATCCCAACACTTTGGCAGGGCTAGGCAGGTGGATCCCTTGAGCCCAGAAGTTCGAGACCAGCCTGGGCAAAATGGTGAAACCCCATCTCTACTAAAAATACAAAAAATTAGCTGGGTGTGGTGGTGTGTAACTATAGTCCCAGCTACTCAGGAGGCCGAAGTGGGAGGATCACCTGAGCCCAGGAAGTGGAGCTGGAGGTTGCAGTGAGCGGTGATTGCACCACTGCACTCCCACGTGGGCAACAGTGAGACCCTGTCTTCCCCAAATATATATATTTCATGGGGTGAACTTTATGCCCAGCATTCTTCAGGGCTTAAGCTTTTGAAGGTAAGTACCATTTTCTTTTTTTCTTTTTTTTTTTTTTTTTGTTTTTGAGACAGAGTTTCACCCTTGTTGCCCAGGCTGGAGTGCAATGGCGCAATCTCGGCTCACCGCAACCTCCACCTCACAGGTTCAAGCGATTCTCCTGCCTAAACCTCCCAAGTAGCTGGGATTACAGGCATGCGCCAGAATGCCCGGCTAATTTTGTATTTTTACTAGAGACAGGGTGTCTCCATGTTGGTTGAGCTTGTCTCAAACTCCCTACCTCAGGTGATCCGCCTACCTCGGCCTCCCAAAGTGCTGGGATTACAGGCGTGAGCCACCGCACCCGGCCATTTTCTTTTTTCTTAAAAGAGGCTTCAGGTGTACAAAACCTGTGAAGACTCCTTGAGGAAGTAATTGCCTCATCAACCTCAAGGTATGAGAGGGAGCGTAATTCTGAGTAATAGAAAATCCTAGAAGTAACATAGAAGCTAATATATCACAAAATATGATTCTGACACATATGGTAAGAGACCAGCACTAATGCTTTTTATTTGTGTTAAAGAAAAATTGTAAGAATTAAGACATACTTTATCCCAATTCTAATCTTCATTTCAGGATATCTCTGACCAGTGAATTATTTTCAGAACTAGACAAGCTTTAAGGAGGTTATATACTGTTATGTAAAGGGCCTTCAAAGCTCTGAAGGTTGTAAATATTTTTTTTAATTCAATAAGAATAAAAATAAAGTTTTATTTCCAAACACAAAATTTTGTTTTTACAAGGGAAACATACAAGGTCCATACGTTAGAATACTAAAGTATTTCCAGACAACCAAGTAGAAAATAAAAACAATCACTTCTTTGTGGCTCTTCTTTGATAAGAATTTTTCCAGGATTTTAAGTAGAAATCAATCAAGTTTGGCAATATTAGGCCTCCACATCCACAAGACTGACATAATCAATGTTACCCTAAAACTCTGTAAAATACAATCCATTTTCAGCACATTAGCATATTTTCTGGAAGCAATATGAGGTTGAGAAAGAGACAATATTTTTAGTAAACAGTGGCAATCAAACATTAAGAATAACTGCAAAACAAAGGGAAAAAATATCTACCTCTAGGGTGAAATAAAAACTTTAACATAAGTTGTTTTTTCCTTCTGTGTAGGAAAAAAAGACTATAAGTAATTTTTAAATTTTGCATTAAATGTATTAGAACCTAGTTTTAAAACTGGGAATGTTTAAAAATATGTACCACAAAGAAACAACATTAATTTAAAAATCAAAAATTCACAACCATTTAAAAGTACCTTGTATTTCGAGGCTCTTAAAACTGTTTGATTTTAAATTTTGTTATAAAATATAAGCTCTATGAGGACATACACCTTCTCTAAGTTTTTCCCCACTGAATTTTCACGGCTAAGAACATTAAATAAAATATGAAAATCACTGCATAAATCCCCATAGAATGAATTAAAATGTGTGATTTTAATGACCACATATTTGTGACACAATGAAGGTATTTTGTCCTTAGTATTTCATAAGGGAGATGCTAAGTGATATTTTTCAAATAGCACACGGTTATTTAGTATCAGACAAAAATGTTATTAAGTTTTACATCAGTGTAATGTTCTTTCCCAATAGCAGAACAAGATTTATGAGGCTACTAAAGGGTTACATATGTACATCATTGAATAAATCAAAACTGCTATTTTAATTCCATACAGAACGTGAAGTTTTGTCAGATTCAGAGAAAAAGCTTTGGTTTGTTTTCCTTTAAATCTGTATCTATTGAAGTATAACTAACATTTGTTCCTGAGCAGTTTGTCCATCAATTTATTCATCCATCCATTCGTTCATCCTTTTTATCTTAATGATATCACTCAGCGCTAAAATAAAGGAACCATACAAATAAAGCTGATGGAGTCTGAACTATCACAATAAGTAACCCAACTTACTTTGTGCTTAAAGAGTACTATGACTTTGTTATGCCTTTGAGCTTTTTACAGCAAGAAATTATTTTGTCACATTCGCTTTGTTGTAGGGAGGGCCAATAAAATCTCAACAATCTGATGATCCCCTAAACTTTCACCGTTCTCCATCATGTTTCAAGCAACTCCCTTTTACTTCACCAGGAGAGTTTGATTAGGTCATTCCCTCCATTTACACTGCAGGGTTTCATTCATTCCTGGGATAAGAGGAGAATGAACACTTTAAGAAGAATCTAGCCAAGCCATATGGGTTTCTCTGTGAGCTCAGGATTGTGAAAGAAATTAAAGGCATATTGAATGAGAAAAAGTTAAAGGAAACTGGAGGTATTTAGCAGTGAGAAAACTCTAAGACCAGGCAAGGTCATGGTCTTCAAACATTTGAAAGGTTGTAAGGTTCCAAAAAGGAATATTTGTACCAGGGATAGAAGTAGTACTGGTGGCAGGAAGGTTAAGAGTACAGATTGCAGTTCAATATAAGGAAGTAAGAGCTATTCAAATAGAGATTTGGTTATGCAATTCAGCCCATGTGGAAATCTTCACTATTTATTTGTCACTGGACTTATCCAAGTGTAGGTTAGAAAACCTCTTGATGGGGTTGATGTAAGCCAATTCAATCATTACATTAAGGTTTAGCTTTCATGACCTTTAAAGTCCATTCCAACGCTGAGATTCACCGAGGCTCAGAAACCCACTCCACTGGGAGTGCTGCCTGCCAAATTAGTCTTTGCATGAAAGGCACAAAATGATGTCAATTGTTGCAGCTGCAGTGAGTCAGCTGGAAACTGCCTGACAAAGGCAAAGTTCAACCTAGTTACTAAACCCCAACTAATTTTAAATGATTTTAGCTTCTTAGATGGTTCCAGAATTACACACTCAATTAATGCTGTTGATTTCAGCCAAGTCTCCACAAAAATAAGTGAAAGCAAGGCAATTATTTGGATAAGTCAAAGCAAAGAAACTAAATCTTTCTATTTTAACTCTATTTTCAGTGGTTCTGAAAACTCAGACCAAAAGTATATCATGATTCATGATATAGAGGATTGAATTGGAAAATAGAAGTCCAAATCCCTGCCATATTTCACTGTATTTACAAGAGAGGAAGTTTCAGAGTGAGGCTGATTAAGTTTGAATACTGGCTTAACCATCATTAGTTATGAGACCTTGCAGGAGCTACGATATCTCTGAATCAGTAATCTCATCTACATTAACAACTGCAACTATCATTATTGGAAGCCTGCTATGTGCCTGTCACTGGACTAGAGTTTCAAATGCACACTTATCTTTACAATATTTCTATGAGATGAGCATGTTAATTACGTTTTAGAAATGAAGAAAATGACTTTCAAAGAGATAAAGTCACTTCCCCAAACCTCACAGTTAGTAGGAATCTTATGAGAGTGAACAGCACTTTTTAACATTTCATTGTCAATTTTAGCCAGTGAAATGTAAAAGTGTCCTGTAGATCTTACAGGAAGATTTATTTGAGAGAGGAGACGTGTTTGTCTTATGCCCTGCCTCTGTCCTGCTGTCCAGAAGTTGTCTGTGATGGCTAGAGCTGAAGTCACTGGCTAGCTCTGGTAAGACATCTAGGGATAAGGAAGAAACACACTGAAAATAATCTGGGTTCCTGTGATTTTGAGCAACCACCATGTGTGTCTAAACCAGCTCATAATAAAGTTCAACACAATAGGGAAATGCACTTCTTTCATTTTAAGCATTGTAAAACATTGCTGATACGGGTTTTAGTATAAGGATGCTGACCTTAGTTATCCTAAGTGATATACCACATATCCAAATAAACCATGTTTCTGGAGCAGAGGCTCATGCTGGGGCGTAATATGAGAGATGTTTGATTAAACAATATGCAGATAACAACTACAGAAACCGAAAAGCTATCTAGCAGCCTAAAATTTCTGTAAGTTATTAAGTAGCCAACCATGGTAAGTTTTGGGGCAGATTTAACTAAGCAGCAGCATATATACAAAATAAGTTGGAGTTGAGGACAGAAGCTTGTCTTAATAAGCTGTAACATTGGCAAACCAATTCTTCCTATGATATTCCTCTAGAATCCGGTAATAATAAAAACCAGTCATCAATTGATACTGGAAGCCAATAATCTCATCTTTTGTTTGATTCATTTACTTAAATAATTGTGCCATATTCTCCAATGCACCATGCCTGCTATATATGCACAAGTCCTCAGATTGATTTAGAGATACAGAACATGAAAAGCATAATTCCTGTCCTCTAGTGAAAGAGACATAAAATTAAACAAATAAACAAACAAATACACAGAAATGAATGATGTGATAGAAATACGCACAAGATGCTTTGGAAGCCCAGAGGAGAAACAGTCCCTTCCCAGATTAGAGGGAGGGATGGGGATTAAAGACTTCTCAAAAGAGGTGACAGTTGACCTGAGTCCTCAGCAATACATAGAATTTAACCAGGCATATAAACAGCAGAAGGGTACCCTAGTCAAAGTTAAAAGTCCATACAAATGCAAAGCATTGACAGCTTGACATATTTGAGCTGGTGTACACACATTAATATGAAATAGAGGAAAAGAGGATATGAAGAAAGGGCTGGATAACCAAGGCTCATTATACTAGCCAGAGGAGCTTAAATTTTATCCTTGAAACATTTAAGGTATTTCATGAGCACTTAAATGATCAAACGTGCTTGCTGAGATTACTCTGGGAAGAGTTTGGAGGACAAAATTGCATTACAGATATAAATTGAAGGGCACATTAGAGATATTTAAAACAACTAAGAAGAGTCTACCAAATTTAGCAGTCCAAAGGCCATTTGGTTTCAAGAGTGAGAGAATTTCAGGGGTGTGTGAAAGCCAACCCAAGGCTGACAAGAGTAGAGGATTGAATGAGCAATGAAGTGCCGAGGAGTGGAGACTAACTCTTATGGTCATGTGCTGTATAAAGATGTTTTGGTCAATGATGCACTCCATATATGATGGTGGTTCCATAAGATTCAATGGAGCTGAAAAATTTGTATCACCTAGTATTTACCATACTACACTTTTTATCATTATTTTACAGTGTACTTCATGTATATATACACACATATACATACACACACACACACACACACATATATACACACACATTAACTGTAACACAGCCTCAGGCAGATCCTTCAGGAGGTATTCTAGAAGAAGGCATTGTTATCATAGGAGATGACAGCTCCATGGATGTTATTGTCCCTGAAGACCTTCCAGTGGGACAAAACATAGAGGTGAAAGACAGTGATATCGATGAGCCAGACACTGTGTAAGCCTAGGCTAATATGTGTGTATGTTTTTAACAAAAACATTTTAAAAATGTAAAAATACGTTAAAAAGCTTATAGAATAACGATATAAAGAAAGAATATTTGTGTACAGCTGTACAATGTGTTTGTGTTTTACGCTGAGTTTTATTACAAATGTTTTAAAAAATTAAAGTTTATGAAGTAAAAAAGTTACATCAGCTAAGGTTAATTTATTATTAGAAAATAAAAATAGTTTTAATACATTTAGTATAGCCTAAGTGTACCGTGTTTATAAAATCTACAGTAGTGTACAATAATGTCCTAGGCCTTCACATGCACTCACCACTCTCTAATTCACCCAGAGCAACTTCCAGTCCTACAAGCTCCATTCATGGTTTCTTATACATTTTTTAATGGTAAAATGATAAACATTTTTTAATGGTAAAATGGTAAGTGTGTCATTTTTAAAAACTTTTTTTAAATTTTAACTTTTTTCTTAATTGGTATTTTTTTGAGACAGGATCTCACTCTGTCACCCAGGCTGGAGTGCAGTGGCGCAATCACAGCTCACTGCAGCTGCCACCTCCCAAGCTCAGGTGATCCTCATCAGCTTCCTGAGTAGCTGGGACTCCAGATGCATGCCACCATACCCAGTTCCTTTCTTTTATTGTTGTTGTTGTTGTTGTTTTTGTAGAGACAGGGTTTCATATGTTGCCCAGGCAAGTCTCTAACTTCTGGGCTCAACTGATATGCCCACCTTGGCCTCCCAAAGTGCTGGGATTACAGGCTTGAGCCACCATGCCTGGGATAAATCTTTCATACTGTATTTTCTACACGTTTTCTATGTTTAGACATGTGTAGATACATAAATATGTACATTGTGCCACAGTTGCCTACAGTATTCAGTACAGCAACATCCTGTATAGGTTTGTAGTCTAGGAGCAATAGGCTATATCACATAGTGTAGCTGTGCAGTAGGCTATATTGTCTAGGTCAGCTGTCCCCAAACTTTTCAGCACCAGGAACCAGTTTCGTGGAAGACAATTTTTCCATGCACGCAGTGGGGGCAGAGGAGAGGGTAGTGATGGTGTCAGGATGATTTAAGCACATTACATTTATTGTGAACTTTATTTTCTGTTATTTTCACTTTGTAATATACGATGAAATAATTATACAACTCACCATAATGTAGAATCAGTGGGAGCCCAAAGTTTGTTTTCCTGCAACTAGATGGTCCCATTTGGGAGTGATGGGAGACAGTAACAGACCATCAGGCATTAGGCTCTCATAAGGAGCACACAACCTAGATCTCTCGAATGCGCAGTTCACAATAGCGGTCGTGCTCCTATGAGAATCTAATGCCGCCATTGGTCTGACAGGAGGCAGAGCTCAGGCAGTAATGCGAGCAATGAGAAGTGACTGCAAATACAGACTAAGCTTGGTTCACTGTCCACTGCTCACCTTCTGCTCTGTGGCCTGGTTCCTAACGGGCCACGGAAGTGGCCCAGGGGTTGGGGACGCCTGGTCTAAGTTTTTGTAAGTACACTGTGTGATGTTGACACAATGACAAAATCGCCTAATGTTGCATTTCTCAGAAAGTTACCAGCGCGATGCATGATCGTAGTTTTCCATCAAAGCAAAGCTGCTTGAATTGAGACAATATCCAAAAACATGTCTCAGGAAGAAAAGTAAAAGGAGTGTGTCTTTTTCCAAAACTAGAGAGAACTGAAAATGTTTATATTGTGGTGGGGGCAGGAAAGTCTGTAGAAGGATGAGAATAATCATTGAAAGCAAGACCATGAGCACTTAAGGGAAATGGATCCTACACAAAATATGCAGTACAGAATACAGTCAGGCAATAGAATTGTTCATGAAAAGGGACCCCAGGCATGAGTGAAGTATTCAGGTTTAAAGAAATTGGAGAACTTCATTATTTGCTTCCCTATCCCAGATGTAAGCCAATTGGGAGAGTCAACAAGAAAAAAAAAATGACAGTCAGCAGAAGGTTTGAACAGCCATATCATCTGTGAGATGCTTTATACTTGATCCAAGAACCAGAACAAAGAAATGTATTCTTTTCTTCCCCATACTTATTATCTTATTTGTCCTTTTCTATGCAAATAGAGGTTGGGATAGAAATAAAAAACCCTTAAAGACATTTTTATTCATCGTTAGGTAGACTCAGACAAAACAACTTGCTGAATGAAACTATAGACAGTGTTTTAAATGTTAAAATCCAACCTACAAGAAAGAAGGGGGAAGGAAATTCAGAAAGAAACTGCTAGTATTATTCAGAAATGCAAAGACAATATTGTCAGATTAACAGTAGGAAAATTGGAAATGATTCTGAGAGATTAACACCTGGGGGGAAAGGTCTCAGGATTAAACTCCAGAGATTAGAAACAGGATTCTCAAAACGCAGTTTTGACAATGGTGAAGACTAGAGTGGTTTTCATCGTTGTATCCCCCATACGTGATGCTGTTACAGCACACAGCACTCACAAATGACTACTATTTGTGTATTATTATGAAGTGTGTAACATGAGCCTCATACCTTCAGTATGTTTAATCACATTCTTAGTATGGCTAAGTATGGACTATCAGTTCTGTAACACTTAGTTTTCTTTTTAAAAACGTACTTTGTAATTGACAAATTACAATTATATATGTTTATGGTATAGAACATGACGTTTTAGAGTATATGTACATTAGGGAATAGCTAAATCCAGTTAATTAATATATGCATTACCTCTTATACATATTCTTGGTGATAAGAACACTTAAAATCTGTTGTCAGCTGTTTCCAAGAGTACAATATATTATTACTAACAGTAGTCACCAGGTTGTACATTAGATCTCTTGAGTTTATTCTTCCTATCTGCACTTTTGTATCTTTTGACCAACATGTTCTCAACCTCCCACCCTCACCCCAGCTCCTGGTACCACCAATCTACTCTCTACATCTATGAATTCAATTTTTTAGATACCACATATGTGACATTCTGTGTTATTGGTCTTACTTGGCCTGGCTTATTTCACTCAATATAATGTATTCCACGTTCATCTACGTTGTTACAAATGACAAGATTTCCTTCTTTTTAAAGGCTGAATCATATTTTATTATGTATCAATCCCAGACGGTCTTCATTCATCCAATGATGTACACTAGGATTGAGTATATATCTTGGCTATTGTGAATAACGCTACAATGAATATGAGAGTACGGGTATCTCTACAACATACTGATTTTAATTCCTTTGGATTCCCAGTAGTGGAATTGCTGAATAATATAGTGGTTCTGTTTTTAAATTTTTTGAGGAACTTTCATACTATTTTCCATAATGGCTGTACTAATTTACATTTCCACCACCAATGAGCTAGGGTTCCCTCTCCTCCACATCCTCACCAGTGCTTATTATCGTCCATATTTTTGATAATGGCCATTCTAACAGGTTTGAGGTAATATCTCATTGTGGCTTTAATTTGCATTTCTGTAATGATTGGTGATGTTGAGCATTTTTCATACATCTATGGCCCATCTGAGTGCCTTCTTTTGAGAAATTTTTCAGCTTCTTTGCCCATTTTTCAATCAGGTTATTTGTTTTCTTGCTATTGAGTTTGATACGGTTTGGCTCTGTGTCCCCACCCAAGTTTCTTCTCGAATTGTAATCCCCATGTGTCTAGGGAGAAACCTGTAATCCCCAAGGGTTGAGGGAGAAAGGTAATTGGATTATCGGGGCGGTTCCCCATGCCGTACTCCTGAAAGTGAATGAGTTCTCACAAGATCTGATTGTTTTATAGGTGTTTGGAAGCTCTTCCTTTGCTCTTTTCTCTCCTTCCACCTTTTGAAGAAGGTGCTTGCTTCCTCTTCGCCTTCCAGCATGATTGTAAACTTCCTGAGGCCTCCCCAGCCTTGTGTATCTGTGAGTCAATTAAAGCTCTTTCCTTTATAAACTACCCAGTCCTGGGTATTTCTTTATAATTGCAGTGTGAGAACGAACTAATGTAGAGTCCTTTGAGTTCCTTATGTACTTTGGATATTAACCCCTTATCAAATGCACAATTTGCAGATATTTCCTCCTACTCCATAGATTATTTCTCCATTCTGTTGGTTGTTGTGCAGAAGCTTTTTAGTTTGAAACAATCCTACTTGTCTATTTTTGCCTTTGTTGCCAGTACTTTTAGGGTCATATCCAAAAAATTCATGCCCAGGCCAATGTCATTTACGGTTTTGTATGAGTTTTAGGATTATCTCTTCTGTGAAAAATGTCATAGGAATTTTTACAGGGATTGCATCGAATCTGTAGATCACTTCAGGTAGTATGGACTATTTTAACAGTATTAATTGTTCCAACCCATGAATATGGGATATATTTTTAATTATTTGTGTCTTCAATTTCTTTCTTCAATATTTTATTGCTTTCAGAGTACAAGTCTTTCACCTCCTTGGTTAAATTTACTTGTAAGTATTTTTTTTTGTAGCTATTGTAAATAATATTGTTTTCTTGATTTCTTTTTGTAGTTCTTGGTTGTTGCGAAGAAACATTAATGATTTTTGTATCCTGCAAATTTGCTGAATTATTTTATTTGTTCTTACAGTTTTTTACTGGAGTCTTTTGGATTTTCTATACATAAATAATGTCATCTGCAAACAGTGACCGTTTAACTTCATCCTTTCCAATTTGGAAGTCTTTTTTTTCTTTCTCTAGTCTAATTACTCTGGCTAGGATGTCCAGTATGAATATTAACTAGTATGTTGAATAGAAGTGATGACAGTGGGCATCTTTGTCTTATTCCTGATCTTAGAGGAAAAGCTTTCAACTTTTCACCTTGAGTATAATGTCAGCTGTGGGTTTGTCATATGTGACCTTGATTGTGTTGCAGTACAATCCTTCTATATCAAATATATTGAGTTATTATTATGAAAGAATGTTGAATTTTGTCAAATGCTTTTTCTTCACCTATTGTGATGGTCATATGGTTTTAGTCTTTCAAATGCGGTATATTACATTTATAGATCTGTGTATGTTAAACTATCCTTTCATTTCTGGAGTAAATCCCATTTGATCTTGGTGAATGGTCCTTTTAATGTGCTGTTTGATTTGGTTTGCTAATCTTTTGTTGAGGATTTTTGTATCTGTGTTCATTGAGAATACTGATCTCCAAAATTCTTGTCTTGAAGTGTCTTTGCCTGGCTTTGGTATCAAAATAACACTGGCTTTGTAAGATGAGCTTGGGTGTATTTCCTCTTCTTCGGTTGTTTTGAAGAGTTTGAAATGGTTGGGATTAGTTTTCCTTTAAATGTGTGATAGAATTCAGCTGTGAAGCTGTAAAATCCTGGACTTTTTTTTTAATGAGAGAATATTACTTATTCAGTCTCCTTACTCTTTATTCATATGCTAAGATTTTCCATTTCTTTATAATTCAGTCTTGGTAGGTTGTCTGTGTCTAGGAATTTATCTATTTCTCCTAGGTCATCCAGTTGGTTGGCATATAATTGCTTTTAGTATTTGCTTATGATCCTTTATATTTCTGTAGTGTGACACTTTCTAGTGTCTACAGCTTCTGAAGGTGCTGGAGATACAACAGATGGTTAGATTCTCCAAGAGAGTGTTCATTTATTTATTTATTCATTTGAAAATTATTTAGTAAGCTCTACTACAAATTAGGCATGGTATTAGAACTAGAAATCCAGAACTCAATCAAGTTGCACTGTTTGTTTTCTATCTATCATACAGTTGTACCACAATTTCTAGCTATGAAGGGAAAGCCTGAAACAGCTTCTCTAAGATGGCAGAAATTGAGTGAGATCTCACAATAATATAAATTGTTTACAGCAGTGTTTCTTAAATCTAAATGTGCATGCACTTGGGAATAATGTTAAAATGTGGACTCTGATTCAATAGGTCCAGGGTGTTTCATGAACCATACTTTGAGTATCAAAAATTCATAGCAATTTAATATAGGTGGTATTAACTAGAAAACACATTTGAAGTTTTGTTTCTATAGTTTTTCTCTTCATATATTTTGCCTTTTTGCTACATTTTCATAGTGTTTTTGTTTGTTTTCTAGTGCAGTCAATAATTGCTGTCTCAGTTGGAAAGAGTATACTTTGAATATATTCTTCAAACAAAAATATGCCATAGGTCACTGGTTACTATGGATATTAAAGTATGTTTTAATATTGTTGGGCTCTAAACACTGCATAGCTTAGTTCCTTCAGGAAAAAAATGCTCAATGATATATTTTCTCTTTTTATTAAAGCATTATATTTTTAAGATTGGAGGGAGCACATAAATGCTGTCTTATTTTCTCTTGATAATCAAATTGTTCTACTTTTTTCAGTACTTAATTAGAATAATCTCAATTTTCACTGGAATAATAAATTTGTCACTAATATTCTGTGTGAACTTGACTAGAAAGCTAGAGAAAAATTCTTTTTCTTATCTGAGTTATATATGTGTGTGTATACACACATATATAATATAATTGTGGTACAACTGTATGATAGATAGAAAACAATATATATATTATATATATATATATTTTTTTTTTTTCTTTTTTTTGAGATGGAGTGTCGCACTTGTCACCCAGGCTGGAGTGCAATGGTGCAATCTTGGGTCACTGCAACCTCCGCCTCCCAGGTTTAAGCAATTCTCCTGTCTCAGCCTCCTGAGTAGCTGGGATTACAGACACCCACCACTGTGCCTGGCTAATTTTTGGTATTTTTTAGTAGAGACAGGGTTTCACCACGTTGGTCAGGCTGGTCTCAAACTCCTGACCTTAGGTGATCCACCCGCTTTGGCCTCCCAAAGTGCTAGGATTACAGGTGTGAACCACCATGCCATTCCTAATTTTTAAAATCTACCAAAAGACTACATACAATTGTCACCCTATTTTGCATATTGAAAAACAAAGCAAAATCCCAGGAACTATTATTGCCCAACCAACCATTGATACTCTGAATATAACAATCCTCATCGTTAAAATGGGGGTATAGTAGTCTGCTTAATTCCCTGCACCTATAGCTCTCTAAGTCTAAACTAGAATTACTAACATTCCCATGAATATTTAGTTGCCTCACCCCCATTTTTTAGGGCAAGGTCTAGTGTAAGAAGCTTTGGGTCAGTATTTATCATTAAACCCTCCTGACTGTTGGCCTCTCTTAATTTTAATAGCTGATTCACTGGTTGTGAGATGATTTAGTCTGTATTTGGTATTTTAAGACACTAAGACATTGGATTTCCTAATCTTTAGCTTGACTGTCCCTTGGAAAAATATGTAATATCTTCTCCTAGATGAATATCAAAAAGCAGATGCTAGATCATCAGTTATAATCTATTCTCTTTCCTACTGCACTGACACCCTTGATTTGAACTTAAATCAGAGTATTGGCTAATCCTCAAAATCTGCCTATATTTTCCTCCATAAACTAAATTTATCAATTTAGATTTAATTTTAATAAATACTTGTGTTTAAATTTCCCATATTCCTGGTATAAACTCTTTATCTAATACTATGGACATACCTAGATTTCTAATCTTAAATGTTCCAACATATTCCCTTCCCTTTGTTGTCACATCTATCTTTTCCCTCCATCACTCCATTTCTGATTTTGATACTAAGGCCATTTCTTTTCATCCTAAAAAAAAAGTAGAGTGCCTACTGTGCTCTAGAAACTGTCTTACATGTAGTAATACACAAGAAATTACTCATCTGCACAAAGCTTATTTTTCAAATGCTGTGATTCTAATATGTACCTATATAAATTTAAAAAACTGTGAACTGTATTCCAACGGTATTTCATTCATTATTTCTGATATATATTTTTATATTTTTACAAAATACATGTTTCTAAAAACGCTACAATTTTAACCATCTATTTTACTTACATAAAATATTCCATAATAATTCTTTTAGAATCCTAGATTGCAGTTTTAGAAAAAAAAAATAGAAAATACCTAATTCAACACCCTTACCCAAATTCAGAATACACTTTCCAGAGTCTGTGTACATCGTCTAGTTTCTGCTCAGATATACAAGAAATGGGATTTTTTTTTTTTTTTTTTTTTTTTCTGGGACAGAATTTTGCTCTGTCACCGAGGCTGGAGTGCAGTGGTGCAATCTTGGCTCACTGCAACCTCCGCCTCCCAGGTTCAAGCGATTCTCCTGCATCGGCCTCCTGAGTAGCAGGGATTATAGGCACCCACCACCATGCCCGGCTAATGAGTTTCTTATTTCATAAGGTGAGCTCACATTGTTGTTTCTCTAATTGGTACCATTTCTGCTCTTTCCTCAACAAAGAAAAATATTATCATAAGGTAACCTCCAAATATTAGAATTCCACCATCCCGTGTCACCTTAATTCTTTCTTCTCTAAGTTAAACAACTCAAATTTGTGGCAGAGTTTTATAGATCCTTCACCACTTTGATCCCTGTTCTCTGTATATACTGTAATTTTGCAATGTTTCTCTAAAGATATGACACTCCGAATAGAACAAGATCACCCTAGTGGACCAGCACAAAACACCACAAACACTCCTGAGACCTGGATAACCTAAAATTGTAAGGTAAGGGTGTCAATCTTCAGTTTGTGGTGAGCTAAGGGAAACTAAATCTCCTTCCACTTGAAATACAAGCCAGATATTTCTATATCTTAAACTAAATCAACCAATTGCTTATGCCTAAATGGAGTAAATTATATTTGCCCATGTTAATTTTTTGTTAGTTTCAATACAACATTCTAGTTCTGGTTATGAAAACACATGACTCAATCAACTATGCTATTAACTATCCCTTCCAATTTTTTTCCATCTGAAAGTATGATAAGCTTGTCATATATGACTTCACCCAAATAATTGATAACATTTTTCAACACTATGAAGGCAGAAGACAGAGCCTTGTGGCATTCCCAGATGGCAGCAAGCCATTAATCTTTCTTTCTTTTTTTCTATTTTTCTCCTTTGTAAGTATTTTCTTATGAAACTCATACTTGCTTGCTATAAAAATTTAAACAATACAGGAATGGATATATTAGAAACAGAATAGTCCTATTACAATCCTACTTTCCAAAAGTAACATTTTTCAATGTTTTGTTACATATTTATCTATATAGATGTATTTGCCTATTTCTATTATAATTGTATGTATTCATATTTTTCAAAAGTGGGCTTACATGGTAAATATTGTTCTACAAATGCTTTTATTTAAATTATCATTAGCCTATTTGCCTCTGTGTTCGAACATTTCAAGCTATTTTATTCTGTTCTGGTTACATTCTATACCATCATAGAGTTTTACCACAATTTATTTAATCTTTTTCTGGTGAACCTACTTTACTTACAATTTTTGCTGTTATAAAATATAGTTACATATATTTATATATATATATATACTACCACACACAAATTTATTAGGCAATATTGGCAGTATTTCTGTAGGATTAATTCCTTGAAGTAGAATTGTTGAATCAAAAATTATGCATATTTTCAGGTTTAATGCATACTGCCAAATTGCCCTCCAAAAAATAATATGGAATTATACCTCAACCAATGTTAATGACTATGTCCATTTGTTTATATCTTTGTCAAAAAAATGATCGATCTTTTAGTTTGTGCCACTATGACAGATAAAAGCTTTTCTTAATTTATGTACCTTTTGTGTTTTTTTGAATTTCTGTTTTAATGTTTTCTGTTTTAATCTAGCAAATTATAGCTCGGTTTCATAGCTAGGTATGAAAGCTTAAGGGACCCTAGAAATAATTAATTCTTTGAACTGAGATGGATGGCACCAACCCAGTCTCAACTCTTATGACTATATACATCCCAAGAGAAGACTGACAAGATTCCAATATTAAAGGCATAAATACATGAAGAAAACTGATGTTCCTTAACTCTCATCCTCTTTAAGTTGGAACTCCATCATTTTGTATGTAAAATGGATGAAGTGAAGGCATATATTTTTGCAAAATGGTAAACAAAATATATTCTCTCGGCTACAATTTGGTTTTATTATAATGTGTGAATATGGAATGCTTTCTATTTGAACAAGAAAATGGTAAGTGTTTTTTTTTTTTACTTTCACATAATAAAGCATCATTTTCTTATTATATATTTAATGTATTAATTTCCCCATTTAATTAAATATCCAAAATATCTATTACTCCCCAGTGATCTCAAGCAGTAGTTTTTTTTAAATCATACAGCTCCTAAAAGAAACTATTAATTTCTAAGAAGCTAATATAAAGCAGTTATTCTCAAATCTAGATAATCACAGTATCCTTTGAGGACCTTTAAAACAACAGCAACAACAATGACATCTCTGGAGCACATCACTAAAAATTCTAATGCACTGGAAGTAGTAGGAGGCATTAAGTCTATACTTGTAAAAAGTATTTTCAGGTGATTCTGATAATGTTTTTAAATATTATACATGTTTTTACCCATTTCTATAGAATTTATACTGTAGACTCTTAGACCACCAAGTTTAGATTATCTGGAAAGATAATTTTAAATGCGTATGATAACTAGGCTATAGTCCAGATACACTGACTCAAACATTTAGAAGGACCTGGAAATTTCAGTCTTAATTCCCATCCCACTAAGTTTCAGTAATATTTACTTCAATACTGAGTCTCTACAATAGCATCATTGAAGTAGAAATGCAGGAAGATTGATTATGAAACTGCCTTTGCAAAAATTATATCGGAGAGAAAATATGGCAGTGGGGGAGATTTGATTCAACCAACCCCCACTCTTGCCTTTAGGTTTCAAGCTGCCTTAATTATTCTTAGACTTAGGCCAAGCTAACTTTGGAAGACATTTAAGTTATAGTTTAAATGATAATAGCCCTTGTCCAAAACTAAACTGCCTTTGTAAAGCTAATGAAAGACCACCCGGCTAGGGGGAAGAGAGGAGCCTGAATTCTGCTAAGGTATAGACTGGTCACAAGACAGGCAACTTCTCCAGTTACTCCTGCAGATAACATCACTATTGTACATTGGCCTTTTGAAATATCTTTTCAAGTTTTTTGCATGTCTGACACTGATGGCTCCACCTGGGCCCACCAAGCCACTCCTGTGGCCCCACCAATGAGCTACTCAGCTCAAGAGGACAGCTTTGACCTGCTATGATTTAATCTCTCCTGCAGCCTATCAGCAGCAAGGACCCACTGCCTAGGCAGCCCCACTCCTTTTCCCAAAATGCTTCTGAAAAATCCCTCACCTGCAAGCCTTCTTGATTTTTATTTTGACTAGGTATTGCAGCTTCAATCTTGCTCTATGCCTCTTAATGTGTTCTCTGATGCTGGAAAATTAGAATTTTAGCTACACATTTCTCAACTGAGTTGAGGCACCTATGCACTGTGTTTTAGCTGTACCATTCACTATATTTTAACCACATACTCTCACGCCAACCTACAACTCTTGTGTATCTACTAAAGACCACCAGTATCGGAAATAAATAAATAAATAAAATAAGAGGCGCATGTAGAAGTAAATATCATATTTTTTCTCCATAGGTCTATTTTAAATGTGTGTGTGTGTGTGTGTGTGTGTTTAAATACAGGGTCTTGCTATTTTACCCAGGTTGGTATTGAATTCCTGGGCTCAAGTAGTCCTCCCACCTCAGCCTCTCAAGTAGCTGAGATTACACGCACAGCCACCATGCCTAGCTAAAGGTTTTTAATTTTAAAATATATTATAAAAATCAGAAATGTATACATAAGTAAATTATAAAAGCAATTTTAACCAACCCAGGTTTTAGAAATAGAATATTGTCAGTATTTTAAAGCCTTCTGTTTGACCTTTCTTGTTACATTTCCCTCTCTTCCCACAAGAGATAATCGTTATTATGCTTTCTATGAATAATTTATTATTGTTTTCCTATGTATGAATCCCTAAACAATAAAGTTTAATTTTTCTGTTTTCTCAGTAATATAAAATTTAAATCATACTGAATATACCCTTTTGACTTTCTTCTTTTCCTCAGTAGTTTTTATATGTTCATTCATATTAGGGAGTGGATCATATAGTGTTCTATTTTATGAATTACCAAAATGTTAAATTTTACTACTAATGCAAATTTGAGTTGTTTCTAGTTTGGACTATTGTTTTTAAAAAATGCTATAAACATGTGTTGTAGACATACAAGTTTTCCTCTAGAGTATACAACTTGAAGTGGGTTTGCTAAGTCATAGGATATACACATCTTTAATTTTTCTTGATAATGACTAACCTGTTTTCCAGATTTCTAGATAATGACTAACCTGTTTTCCAGAGTCATTGCACCAGCTTACAATACACCGACAAAGTATGCATGTTCCCATTGCCTTACATTTGTACCAGCACTTGGTATTTCTGATTATTTAATTTTGGTCAATCTAATACATGTGTTAGGGTAGCTCATTGTAATTTAAAGTTACATGTGTCTGATTACTAATGAGGTTGAGAATGGTTTGAGTTTTGTTGTGTGTCCCAGTAAAATTTTATTTACAAAAATAGAGGCTCCTAAATTTGGGTGGTAAAAGTCATGTGAGAAGTGTCTAAATTAGAGAATTTTGTTTATATGTTTATCAACTCTGGATTTCATCTCTTGTCACTTAACGTCTTTTGAAAATTCTCTGGGAGTCTTGAGTTCCACCTCAATTTTTTCCTCAGCAGTTTATCTGAAAATAAAAAAATGTTATTGATGTTGGCTTTCAGGTTTCTGTAGCCATTCAATATCACCTCCAAAATTTTATAGAAGAGCTGCAATTCTAAGAGGTACCTTGTGTTCCCCAATCTTACTAACATGTCTGATTTCACATCACATACAGGATCTTCTAGAAATAATCAGGAGTCGCCTTCCAAGTGAACAGCCTCTTTTAATCCTACCACATTTTATTACATCCCTCCTTCTGAAGAAGACATACTAGGGTTTGAAACAGTCTATAGAGTAAATGTCTTGGAGACTGATGGGGCCATGAAAATAATTCATCATATATCCTCAAATTCTCATTTTAGAGACAAATAAATAAAGACTCAGAAACATAGAGAGAACCAAATTTTCAATGTAATTTAATGATCTTTTCCATAATTCTAGATAAAATTGAGAGATTATTTTTCTAACTATGAAAAGAACACATATTGATGTAGGAAATTTAAGCCATAAGATACAAAGAAGAAAATAAAATTCCCTCGCTACCCTACTAACTGAAAGTAACCAGTGTATATTTTCTTTGAACCAGCTTGTAAACACTCTCTTGCTCTCTTTCTCTCTCTTCAATATATTTCTTTAAAAATTACTTTTAATTTTTGTGGGTATATAGTTGGTATATATATTTATGGAGTACATGAGATATTTTGATACAGGCATACAATATATAATAACCACAACAGGGTAAATGGAGTATCCATCCCCTCAAGCGTTTATCTTTTCTTTGAGTTACAAACTATCCAATTATACTCTTTTAGTTATTATTGTTGACTGTAGTCACTCCATTGTGCTTTCAAACACTATATCTCATTCATTCTTTTTTGTACCTATTAACCATCGGCACTTTACCCTCTCCCCACAACTACCCTTCACAGCCTCTGGTAATCATCATACCACCCTCCATCTCCATGAGTTCAGTTGTTTTAATTTTTAGCTCCTCCAAATAAGTGAGTACACACAAAGTTTGTCTTTCTGTGTCTTGCTTATTTTATTTAACATAATGACATCCAGTTCCATCCATGTTGTTGCAAATGACAGGCTCTTATTTTTTTATGACCAAATAATACTCCATTATATATACGTTCCACATTTTCTTTATCTGTTTGTCTGTTGATGGACACTTAGGTTGTTTCTAAATTTTGACTATTGTGAATAGTGCTGTAATAAACATTGGGAGTGCAAATATCTCTTTGATATACTGATTTCCTTCCTTTTGGATATATACGTAGCAGTGGTATTGTTGGATCATCTAGTAGTTTTATTTTTAGTTTTGTGAGGAACCTCCAAACCGTTCTTCATAGTGGTTGGACTAGTTTCTATTGCCACCAACAGTGTACCGTGTTCCCTTTTCTCTACATCTTCACTGGCATTTGTTATTGCCTGTCCTTTGCATAAAAGCAATTTTAACTGTAATGAAATGATATATCATTGTAGTTTTCATTTGCATTTCTCTGATGATCAGTGATGTTGAGCACCTTTTCTTGTATCTGTTTGGTATTTGCATGTCTTCTTTTGAAAAATGTCTATTCAGATCTTTTTCTAATTCTTAAATTGGATTATCAGATTTTTCCTTTAGAGTTGTTTAAGTTATTTATATATTCTAATTATTAATTCCTTGTCAGACAGATAGTTGGCAAATATTTTCTCCCATTCTGTGTGTTGTCTCTTTACTTTGTTGATTGTTTCCTTTGCTGTGCAGAAACTTTTGACTTGATGTGACCTCATTTGTCCATTTTTGCTTTGATTGCCTGTGCTTGTAGGGTATTACTCAAGAAATCTTTGCTCAGTCCAATGTCCTAGTGAGTGTCCCCAATGTTTTCTTTAAGTAGTTTCAGAATTTGAGGTCTTAGATGTAAGTCTTCAATCCATTTTGATTTGATTTTTGTATATGACAGGAAATAGAGGTTGAGTTTCATTCTTCTGCGTATGAATATCCAGTTTTCCCAGCACTATTTATTGAAGAGATAGTCCTTCCCTCAACGTATATTCTTGGCACCCTTGTTGAAAATGAGTTCACAATAGATCTATGGATTTGTTTCTGGTTTCTCTATTCTATTTTATTGGTCTATGTGCTTATTTTTATGGCAATACTGTGCTGTTTTGGTTACTATAGCTCTCCAGTATAATTTGAAGTCAGGTGATTTGTTTCTGCAGTTTTGTTCTTTTTGCTCAGGATAGCTTTGGCCATTATCTGTCTTTTTTGGTTTCATATAAATTTTAGGATTGTTTTATATTTCTGTGAAGATTGTTATTTGGAATTTTGATAAGGACTGCATTGCATCTGTTGATTGCTTCGGGTAGTGTGGACATTTTAACAATATTGGTTCTTCCAACCCATGAATGTGTAATATCTTTCCATTTTTCTGTGTCTTCTTACAATTATTTCATCAATGATTTACAGTTTTCATGGTAGAGATCTTTTCTTTCTTTTGTTAAGTTAATTTATAAGTGTTTGATTTTATTTGTGACTGTTTTAAATGGGATTACTTTTCTGATTTCTTTTTCAGGTTTTTCACTGATGGCATATAGAAATGTTACTGATTTTCATATGTTGATTTTATGCATCTTTACTGAATTTGTTTTATCAGTTCTAATAATTTTTTGGTGTAGTCTTTAGGATTTTTCAAATGTAAGATCATATCGTCAGCAAACAAGGATAATTTGACTTCCTTCTATCCAATTTGGATGCTCTTTATTTCTCTCTTTTGTGTGATTGCTCTAGCTAGAAATTCTCCCCTAAATTTTTTATTTGTCATTTAGCTTAATTCTTTATTATAAACAATATTATAATGAATATTTTTGGCGTGTATTATCCCATGTTTATTTGACGTTTTTCTTATTATAAATTCCTGGAAAATAGGATATCACATTTATGTTTTACTAGTTTACATTTGTTAACAAACTTTCTCCTTGAAAGTACCAATTTAGTCTGAATGCTGGTTTCCTCATGTCTTTGCTGACATTGAATATTGTCAATCTTTTTAATATTTCGTAGATTGACAAAAACGTGAAGAATCATTGTTGTGTGTATGTGTTTTTGAATGCCAGTTATGTTGACATGTTGTCACATGTTTAATAGCTTTTTACATTTCCCTTTAGAATTGCTTGTCCATGTCCTTTGTCAATTTGTAATTGGAATGTTTGTTTTATCTTATTGATTTTGAAATTTTTGTGTATATTAAGATCATTAACATTTTTATCATATGTGGTGCAGATGACCTCCAGTTTTTAATCTCTTAACTTCGTTTTGTTTTATTAAACTAAGATTTTAAGAAAATGTTTTGTTTGGTATATTGATCATAATAAAAATGATTAGAAATATATAAACAAAAATGCTAATGATCCATATTTGTGTGATAATGTCATAAGTGACAGTGGTAGACAGTGTATTATTGTCTTGTCTGCCCAGCATGCAAATATTCAGTATGGCAAGCAATTTCCTCCCACCTCTACAGTGTGTGAAAATATGTCTCTCTCAACATGATTTAGCAGCTAGAGTTAGGCATGTGCGTCAACACAGCAACTTAGTAGCTGCTACGGAAGAAAAAGAAAACTGGGGGAGTGGCACAAAGATAAAGGGCCAAATAGGGGATCTGTGAAGCAGCTACCAAGAGTTGACAGTCTAATAGCATGATGTAAATCAAATATTCAAAGATGTAGGAAAGCAGCGTATCAACTAATTGTCCAGTGGCATCAGGGTCAGAAATGTCACATGACCAGAGACAATTATGCCAAAAGTGATACCCTAAGCAAACATCTCTTATAACAAAATCTTAGCTGTGCAGAGTATTTTGCACAATGAGGATCCTGCTCAGTCTTGGTTCTCATCCTCCCTGTTGATTATGTAAGCCACCTGATACCCCTGTCTGTCTGCACTTCCACTTCTGGCTTTGTTCCATGACTTTCTTTACTTTTACTTATTTCTAAGCCTTCTATAATCAGATGATAGATGATATAACAGACCATATGATTGTTAGTTTTTAAATTAATACATAAAGCAATACAAAATGTATTCTTTTATTACCTCTGTCTTTAATTTGTATGGCAAAATTTCAGGTATAATTTTCAGACACGTATTTGCCAAATTTGCTTCAGGAAGTTATATTTAAACAAGCAAACAAATCTGGACTCACATATGCCTTAAGAATTTTGTAATATACATAGCAATGTTCTTTTCATTTTAAAATAAAATATGTGGTTAACTGAATAATTTTTAATTTATATAATCTGTTGATAAAGCAACATGGAAACGTTATTTAAAATAGGTGTCATTCACCACATGTACATGTTGAAAGCTGCAAGGGCATGCTTTGATTATACTGGGAAAAAAAGCATTTCTTGATTATACTGGAAAGATAAATTTATTGAAAGTAAATTTTCCTGTATAATACTATCAACTACCAAATGTCACAAATTTTGAAGAAAGAAGAAAATGAGTGATTCTTCAATTAAAAACCCCACATGAAGCAAAATAATCTGCAAGTTTAATTTGACACTTATAGACATCTGGAGAAACATTTGGTAAATTTAGAGAAGTTCCACTGGATGTTTCAGAACTCCTTACTGCAAATTTCTCTCATTAAAACCAAAGGCAAACCATTATTTAAAGTGACATCATTTTTCTCTGAGTAATTAAAACTAAAATCCAACTTTTAATAACATTTAACTGTACTTTACTTTTTAATAACCATTATCTCTTGGTAGGTACAAAATTTCAGAAAGTTATACCAGCTATACATAAAGGCAAATTGACTTTACTTATTAACATCTTAATTACCCTGCCCAGTTAATCTTAGAGTTCACTGTGTGATTTGCTTTGGCTGATGGAAGGTGAACAGATGTGAAGTATGCCATGACCGAACAGAAACTTTGAGCACTCGAATGGTTGGGCTCACTTAGCAGCTCTTTTATTTATTCCATGAGAGCTGCATGGCCCAAATAGAGACTGCTCCTTCCACCTGAATCCTCAAATGAAAAAAGACTCATAGAAAAAGAGTAGACTTGGATTATCTCTGTTTAGCTGTGGCCTACAGATGACATGTAATGAGAGAAACCACATAACTTTGTTGTCATAAGCAATTCAGATTTAAGAGATACTCGCCATGCATCATAACCTAATGCAAGCTGACTAATACAAGTGGTATTGGTCCTCATTGTAGCCCAGTCGACATCTTCAGATGAGAAAATTCTGCATATTCTATATTACTTATTTAAAAAATAATAGTAATGAGAGATAAAGTGTATGCATCTTAACCCCAATACACCCAGAAGAATTTCTGTTATTTATCTGAATTAGAACAGGTTAAATCACACATTACTCTGACTTAGGGTAGGAATATGGAATGAGATACTTACCGTAGTCTACATATTCCACTACTGTAGTCCAGGGTGGAAGCAATTGCTCTAACACTGCAAGTATTACTCAATGGAAATTAAGGACTTTTGGAAACTGAGAAAAGAGAAATAGATGATTAGAAGACAGTTAACAATTATTTGTTACACCATGAAAAAAGACAATTTTTAGTGCTCCCTTATAAATATTCTTGTAACTTTTAAAGAAAATGGGTGCATAGTTTATATTTGCAAATGTTTAAAATGTGGGTAGAAATATAACTTAGGGGTCAAGTCATATTAGTGGTTAAGATCTATTAGATTAGAGGTTAAAATTTTAACCACTAGAAGGTTACATGATTAGTTTGATACAGAAGTCACTAAAATATTTTGTAACTAGTGAGGAAGGTTGTGGAATAAATCTAGATATTTGTACACATATTTGAATCTGTGGTACATTTCAGATTAATTAATGTAGATAGTTAACAGAGACCATTTCATTACTTTCATCTTCAAAATGCGTTGTCCTATCTGAAAATTAAATACACGCATACATTGTACAATATGTCCATTTCACTTTGTTTACCAATGTTAGTCAGAACAAGTGTGTGTATATTTTTTCTGTCTTTAAATTCAGTAGCATTTGTGTGAATTTTTAACCATATTAACTGTTCAAATGAACATGGATACATGTAGAATCAGAAGAGGTGGGTGACAAAATGTATTACATAAAACAGTAAGGAACCAAAGGTGCCTCAGGAATGGACAAATGATAAATAAGATAGAGTATCGTTAAGGATGGAAGGGATACAAATGCAGGCAGCAACAGTGAAAGCTGGCATAAAAGTAAGTGCCTCAGTCCCCTAAAAGGATTAAAAGCTCAGAATAATAAATTTCATTGGAAGATTTTGAAAGTTACTTTTCCTTATAATAAATCACATCAAATTATTTCTTTTCTTTCTATAGAGAGATAATAAAAAATTTTAAAGGAAAAAATGGAGTCAAACCAATGACATAGTTGTCTTATTTATTCCTAAGAGCCCACACTTGTGAAGAAATCTATAGGCAGACAAATAGAAATCTATAGGTAGACCAAAAAAAAAGGATGTCATTTACATAGTCTTTCAGGATATCTGTTATTCTAACTTTACTACATAGGAAAAAATTGAAGCAGAATTTGATTGATTGTGAAAATGCCTTTTCTTCCTTCAAAAAATACCTCTTCAGTGGATGCATGTATTATTAGTGAAAATGAGCTCAGTTGCATCACCTACTGTGAACGTACAGCTGTATCAATCAATGCTGCTTTTTTTTTTTTCTTTCAGCAAAGCAAAAGAAAAATTTTTAGACAGGAAATGGAAAGGGAAGTCAAGTAATTGTGTTGTATTTTTTTCCCCATTTGGGAGTGAAGTGAGCTCCCAGAAATAAAACCGCTTCAGCAGGCAATAGATCCCCATTGTTATGGCTGATGTTCTGATGATTTTAGGAGAGTACCATGCTATTAATTAAGCTTGCATCTTGTGATTTCCTAAAGTCTGCTGTCATAACTGGAACTATAACCAGGAGTCATGGATGATGCCTGTTTGATGATGACATGCCCTTGGAGTCCCAGCTACTCAGGAGGTTAGAGTTCAAGACTAATCTGGGAAACATAGAAAGACCCCATCTTTAAAAACAAAACAAAGCAAAAAATAAAAACAAAGCAAAACAACCTTCATTTCTCTTTCCCTGTGTCTTGTTTACCATCTTTCCTTTGTTCTTTTTGTCATTTAAAGAGAAAAAATAATTTGTGCAGGACTTTACCTTTGGGCAGGTGGATTTTCACTTGGGACTAGGGTGCCATGTTGCACAACATTAAGGGTTATTCATCAAAATGTAGCAAAAGCCTGGATAAAAATGTTTTGAAGTTCCTGGAGTTCCATAGGGCACTGTTCACCTAGAAAACAATGTTAATGCGGTCCCCTGGGGTTTAGGGACACAATAGTATTACATGAAGCCTCCCCCCAAACCTTGGGCTCCAGTGAAAAACAGACGCTGTAAGAAAATAGCTTCACCATCACCACTGAAAGGACCAACAGTCTGAGATAAGGACAGAAGTCACTGCCAACATTTTACATCCATGATATGGCATTATGCTTCCTTCCCTTTTTGACCCTGTGGCTATTTGGTTGGGAAAATAATAAATAAAGGAGTTATATATGAAAGAAAGAAATAGGTCATTCAATTTCTAGATAATGGTAAATTTATAGGTCATATTGAAGAGTGAAGAGATCTTAGATAGCTGAAGAAATGAAAATTGTAGGTGAGAAAAAATGGCCATTTTGTGTTGTAGCTTCAATTTACAAATGAGTAAACCAAAGCCTAAACAAGATTTTAGGTGCCTAACTCAATTCCATCAGGAAAGCTCTACTTATTTATGTTTTATTTTAAAAGGCTGTCTTGTAAAGTTTCTTCTGCATAAAGGATTACCAGTGCCCAGCACAAACACTGTCTTTCATCCAAGCTAAGGCATACCTTGTCTCATAAAAAGCAATTGTAAAGGAGGTACTTTAGGCAGAAAGATGGTAATCCTAGGAATGGAGAAAAAGGCAAGTAAAAAATGAAGAATGGTCATATAAAACAATAATATGTTTTGTAGTTAAATATTAAAATTAAAGTATATAAATCAATAACATGTAAATCTAGAAAGGGGCATTAAGTGCAAATAAAATGTTCTACAGTTCTAACATTATCTGAGAGGAAGACAAAAGTATTGAGTAGGTTTGGATTTAGTGAATTAAGTATGCAAATTTTGATTTCTAGTGTTATCACCAAAAGAATAGAAAAAGTGTATTTTTAACTGAGCAGAGAGGAAATAAATTCTTTAGCTATTTCTTCTGCTATATATTTTCATATTTCTAAGCAGTCTGTTTATATGGCTGCTTGATCAATTTTAGACACTATCAATTATTTGCCTTTTATGTGAGCTAACCACTTTTAACACCATGACCACACCATTTTCTTTTCTTCTGTCCTTCCCAATATAGTTATATCATGGCTCTGAGGTAAACCAGTATTCAGCTTTAATAGTGTCATGACTATATAAATAATGTTACTTGCTAAAACAAGTTTATTGCAAATGTATTTCCTTTCTTGTGTAACATTTTGCCATTTTTTCTGGAATAATAATGGCCTCATTTTTTCTTTTTCATCCATCACGTATCTCTAATTCTTCATAGAAGTTCCTTTGGAATGAGAACTAGGGAGGAGGATAAGTAAGGCTGAATATTAAAATATTTAACAACCAGTAACTTACATATATGCCAACTAATCCAATAGTCTCTGTCCATAAACAATCAGTAAGACTGCTCCAGGATACACCCACCAAACATCAGCTCTGGGGACGGGAATTTAGTAGGAAAGAGTGAAACCTTGAAATGCTATTTGACCATTTAAACAATATGTATAAATTATATCTGTATTAGGCCATTCTCTCATTGCTATAAAGAAATACCTGAGACTAGGTAATTTTCAAAGAAAAGAGGTTTCATTGGCTTATAGTTCTGCAGGCTGTACAGGAATCATGATGCTGGTTTCTGTTAGGCTTTCTGGGGAGGCCTCAGGAAACTTACAATCATGGCAGCAGATGAAGAAGGAACAGGCACATCACACAGCCCAAGCAGAAGCAAGAGAGAGAGGGGAGGTGCTACACACTTTTATATGACCAGATCTCATAACTCAGTCACTGTGAGGATGGCACTAAGGGGATGATACTAAACCATTCTTGAGCAATCTGTCCCCATGATCCAATTACCTCCCACTTCTAACACTGGGGATTACAAATGGATGAGAGATCCAAATCCTATCAATGTCAAATAAAAATTAAAATTAATTTAAAATACAAATATATTTGCTTATATTTACTCCTTTATTCCCAGCTGATCAACTTGATGCTAAATAATTCATTATGTGAAATATCCACAAAATAAAATGCAAGTAGGTATTTGAAGCAAAAGTCTATAGCAGGGGAAAATGTGTCTGGTGTGTAAGAGGACTGCTTAACAACCAAAGCACTTACTTTCTAACGAATAAATATTTTTGCCACTGTTTAGAGCCAGAAGCTGAATAATATACATCAAATTCTTCAAAGCAAAATGAATTGAATTAAAAAGATAAAGCAGATTTCCTCTTGAGGAAACCGTGAAGCAATTGCACCCTATTAGGTGTTAATTTTCAACAGGTATTGCTTAAATGTAATGTAGCATCATCCTTGTATTTAATAAGATCTCTGAGTTGTGTGTCTTGGTGCCGAATTTTATACTGATTCATTTAAATTGGATGAAGTTACTACACCTCCCCCAACACAAATAGAGATAGACATGCCATTTAGTAACTGTAAGGGGCACCACATTAATTATCATTCTTAATTTCCCTGCAGAAATCATTTCTGTCAATAATTCTATTTCAACTAAGATGAATGGGAGAAAAGGGCATTAGGTTTAAGCAGCAGGCTGCTGACAAACTGATTTT
This sequence comes from Macaca nemestrina, assembly GCF_043159975.1. Taxonomy (NCBI): domain Eukaryota; kingdom Metazoa; phylum Chordata; class Mammalia; order Primates; family Cercopithecidae; genus Macaca; species Macaca nemestrina. The sequence goes on from NC_092131.1 coordinate 81,482,413, forward strand.
GGGACTACAGCCGAGATTAGATCATGAAAGTATGAAAGAGTTGAAATGTGTCATATACACCACCTATTTTATGGTGTACAAATATACAAAAAACAGAGACAAATAATCTTTCTTAATGTTGAATTTTTGTTAAAATACAGAGTACCTACTAATACAAAAACTTTTGTAGGCTCTCAGTATGGAAGACTTTTCTTTTAAATGGATTATCAAATAAAAGTCTTCCTCTTATATTTTGGAGTTCAAGGACAAAAGTCTGAAGCAAAATCTAGGAATAATTCAAAAATAAAAATATATAACTGAACATTTAAAAACAGTATGAAATTTGCTATAGAGAAGATATTAAAACTGTGAATATCAGGCAATGCACAGAAATAAATTAACAATGTGTGTGTGAGAGTTACAAAGTAATACAAAACTATTAAACATTAAGTGATTTTATTCAATTCAATAAATATTTAAGAGAGGACTTGGAGATAGTAGAAAATGGCATGGTCTGTCCTTGTGAAAAATATAATCTTAAAGTAGAAATAGAGGCATAGGGAAATTTATAATAACTGAACAATTCGAGATCTGTGGTTAATTTTGCCTGGGACTGGATTGAGGGTGGCTATTTAAGAAAAACCTATTTGAAATATATGTAAGTGATTATTAAATAAATACAGAAAAAAATGGACTTAAGGCAGATGGAACAGCAAGAAAGCATGAAAGTACACAAAGCATAAAAAGTGTGAGGTGGTTAGAATTTATAGCAACATATTTTGTCTAAAAAGAGCACTTATTGGGAGAAGCTAATAGAAGTCTAACACATTTGCTGTTTCCTGCATTTATCTAATTTCTCAAACAATTAGATAAATAGCCTGTTCTATTGGAATTATGGCTCCAGCTCATGTTTATTTGTGCTCTCCATTTTGTAAGTAATCAGAATTTGTACTCCAAATAGAAATTACTTTACCTAATGTGTACAGCAATATTCTTTCCATAACTGTAATCACGTGCACCCACCAGCAGACTCTAAAGCACTATCTCAAAACACAGGCACATCCTATCAGAAGCCTTTACAGGTTTGAGCATATATTTTCTTCCTATTTCTGTCTTGGCCACCTTATGCCATATTTTCAACATAGGATATGAACCAAGAAAATCTAAATTTGAAACTTAGTTATTTTTCTCCCACATCAACCAAGAAATAATGATGGTCCTCAGCATATCAAAATGCTATTTCAGAGATTTTAAGAGCTACAGAAATTTAATCCATTAAAATAAGTTGTGGGAAGGCCTGGGGTGCTATTCAGCATAGATAAAATAAAGAAATATTATATTTTCACATAATTTTTATCCCCTTAGAAAAAGCATATCCTTTTTCAATGAATAATATTATACATAAAAGTCTTACATAACACCTGTTTGCAATTATAACTTTGTCATCTTCTTTACCCTCAAGATATTATGACTTGACGGAATGCAGCTAATTTTTATAATTCACATCATAATTCTCTCAATGTTTTACCTACATTGCCCATCAATTTTAAATGTGAATAAAAATTTAAGGGAGTCTTTTGTACTATGTATTTTAGCTATTGCTTGGATAAAGGGAACTCAGGTGACTCTCAACTTTTCAGAGCAGAATTTTCAATCTTTGATTTTGTGACCTTGTTCTCATAAATAAGACCTCCACAAATCTCATATTTATAATTATATTGACTGTGATAATATTAACACTCCTGATTTTGAATGATGGAAACTGTCGCTCCTTCAGCATTTACAATTATAAGGCTTTCAGAGACTTTCATGTTCTTTAAATGTTTTCAATACTAGCAACCCCAAAACTGAACAACAAGTATAACTTAACAGCCCTGGTGTCAGGAGGGCCTTACAAAATAACCACATTTGCATTTAGGCTAGTTCTGAGGGGGATATGTGCCAGTATTTACCTTCCTTGCGCTAAGAATTTCCAGCAGTTGAAGTAAAAATGAATATAACTTGACAACCCTTAAAGTCAAAGCATATAGATGTTCCTGCCTTCCAAATAAATTGCAAGCATGAACATTTTAAACAAAATTTTAAAAGGTGGAAATGTTTCTAGTATTTAATGTGGAATGAGATCATCAACTATGCATCCAGATTGTCAAATATTTGCCAAAACTTCATAGACTTTTGAAAAACTGGTTTCATATAAGGCAAGTGATGGATACGTCAACTTCTATTAATTTATGAGCTGAATTTTTCCAAATTATTCCTTATTATAAATATTTTCACTGAAAAATTATAAGGAAAAAGAGAACATTCTTATTGGTTGTATTGACTCATTGCCTGGGTGTTTGTTTCAGCAAAGGAATAAACAAAATAGGCTTTGGAAAATAACTTATCTATTACCATACATCTATGAAAATTAGTTTATATCTAAACAATCATGCTTTCATTTGAAATCATATGAAACTTAGGAACATAAAAACTTTTGTGAAAACCTCATCAAAGTCCATTAGGAAAGCTAACATCAGTCATGATGCTTAGGAACTTCATACCATAATCAATATACAAGAAGATGTGATATTCAAAGAACATTTTTAATGATATATTCTCAGGACATTTTTTAAACTTTTCTTTTACATTCAGGGGCACATGTGCAGGTTTATTACATAGGTAAACTTGCATCATGGGGCTTTGTTGTGCAGATTATTTTGTCACCCAAATATTAAGCCTATTACCCATTATTTTTCCTGATCCTCTCCCTCCTCCTACCCTCAACCCTTCAATAGGCCTCAATGTGTGTTGTTCGCCTCTATGTGTCCATGTGTAATCATAATTTAGCTCCCACTTATATGTGAGAATATGGTGCATTTGGTTTTCTTCTCCTGCATTAGTTTGCTAAGAATAATGGCCTCCAGCTCCATCCATGTTCCTGCAAAGAACATAATCTTAATCATTTTTTATGGCTGCGTAGTATTCCATTGTATATGTACCATATTTTCTTTATCGAGTCTATCACTGATGGGCATTTAGGTTGATTCTATGTCTTTGCTATTGCAAATAGTATTACAATGAACATACATATGCAGGTGTCTTTATAACAGAAAAATTTATATTGATTTTGGTAGGTACCCACTAATGGGATTGCTGGGTTGAATGGTATTTCTGTTTTTAGGTCTTTGAAGAATTACCACACTGTCTTACACAGTGGCTAACTAATTTACACTCTGACCAACAGTGTGTAAGCATTCCTTTTTCATTGCAATCTCTTTGACTTTTTAATAGTAGCCATTCTGACTGGTGTGAAATGGTACTCACTATGGTTTTGATTTGCATTTCTCTAATAATCAGTGATGTAGAGCTTTTTTTCATATGATTGTTGACTGCAAGTATGTCTTCTTTTGAAAAGTGCTTGTTCACATCCATTGTCTTAGGATAATTTAATTGGTCTTCTGTCACAGAAAGAAATTAAACTCCACTTAAAAGTCAACTTTAATATGTTTCTTTAAAAAAATGGTGGAAAATCACTTCAAAATTTTGAAATTTATTTCCAGATGCTAAGTCCAGGAAACTGCATGGTTGTATTAGAAAAGACATAAAGTATTAACAGAAAACAATGAGAAATAATGGACATCATAACTAATCTGAATGATCAAGAAAAATACTATAAAATTAACTAATGTTATAAAAGGAGTCAAGGAATCCTGATATTCTAAACTTTTTTTTTTTGTATTTTTAGTTGAGACAGGGTTTCACCGTGTTAGCCAGGTTGATCTTGATCTCCTGACCTCATGATCCGCCCTCCTTGGCCTCCCAAAGTGCTGTGATTACAGGCATATGCCACGACGCCTGGCCTAAACTGTTTCTTAGGTATAAACCAGCAATCAGAAGAGAGGTTCAGGGTCATTTTTATATGGTTATTTTACTGGAGTTCACAATAGAAGTGACTATTATGCTCTGCTGCATTAGCACAGAGATTATAATAGGCACCTTGCCCTCAAGGAAATTATCATCCATGCTTTTCTCTTCATTTCCACATGGCAAGAGCTAAAAACTGTCATATATCTAAGATAAACTCTACACTATAATGTTGTAGTAGACTGGCATTTTTATTTCTCAATCCAAATGGAGTTATTTCCATTAATAGGAAGAGGAGACAAGGAAAAAGAGAAAGGAGAAAAGCTTTACCTCTGATAATATAATTATGCTACCAAGTTTTATGTGAAACTTGTTTATAATAATGTTTGCTTTCATTGAATTTTCCAAACATTTCCCAAATATAAGTCACAAAAGTAGTTAGCAAAGGAAATATTCAAATTTGTTTTTTAAAGAGCTATTTTATGAATATACAATATTGTCAAGCTGTTCAAAAAAATGTTCCTGCACAATTTAAAGTTTAAGTACTTTGAAATATCTTTTATCACCCTTAACTTTAGCATTAGAGAAAATAGGAAACCACTAACTTATCTACCATCACTTAGCAACTTAAATAATTTAAGATTAGATCATTAACAAATATATTTAGGAAAAACAATTTGAATTCTTCTAAAGAAGTAGTATTTGAAAAAAGCATGTTATCTGAAATTCTTAATGACTTTAGGCTAATTAAAAAAACAAAATTCTTATAATAATAACACAAGGATTTCTCCTATTTGAAAATGTGTTAACTTTCCATTGTGTTTTACATTATTTAAAAGTCACTTTACTATAATTGCACACAATATTTTGTCCATTTTTCTGTGTCATGGACCCACAGACAAACGATCAAAATTAAATCATAGAGGGATTATAATTACTAAACTGAAAATGATCTCTGAAATTGGAGCTAAATATTCTCTAGCTAATGAAGCACATGGGCAGCTGTAAATTAACCAGTAATTCAAAATGTGTCAAAAGTATTTGGTAATATTGAACCTTAGCTAACACCACACATCAAATTTCTGTCATCCTGTCATAGCAAAGCCACCTAAATCTTTAGTTCTCCCTCTGGTTCAGTACTGAACTTACTAAACAACACTTAAGACACAGTTTAACATACATATTAAAATTATGTTGAGTGAAATAAGCAAAGTACAGAGAGATAAACTGCATGATCTCCTGATATGGTTAGGCTTTGTACCCCCATCCAATTTTCATCTTGAATTATAACTGTCATATTCCCAATGTGCCAAGGGAGACACCAGGTGGAGGTAATTGAATCATAGGAGTGGTTTCCCCCATGCTGTTCTCATGATAGTGAGTGAGTTCTCATGAGATCTGATGGTTTTATAAGGGAAGGGGCTCTTCCCACTTCACTTGGTACTGCTCCTTCCTGCCACCCTATAAAGAAGGTGCCTTGCTTCCCCTTTGCCTTCCACCATGATTGTAAGTTTCCTAAGGCCTCCCCAGCCATGCTGAACTGGGAGTCACTTAAACCTCTTTCCTTTATAAATTACTCAATCTCAGGCAGTTTTTTATAGCATTATGAAAACAGACTAATATATCTCTATATGTAGAATCTTAAAAAGTTGATCTCATAGAAACAGAGAGTAGAATGGTGATTATGGGGAGCTAGGGTAGTTGGGGTGAAGTAAGGGGTTCGAGAGATATTGTTCCAAGTATACAGATTTTAGTTAGACAGAAGGAATAAGTCCAAGGGATATATTGTACAACATGGTGACTACAGGTAATAGATTTTATTCTTGAAATACACTAAGAGAGTGGATGTTTAGTGTTCTCACTACAAAATAACTATGTGAGGTAACACATATTAATTTGCTAATTTCGTTATTCCACATTATATATATATTTCAAAGCATCATGTTGTACATGATAAATACATAAAATTTTATCTTTCAATTTGGAAATTAAGTTTTAATTAATTTAATGTTTAAAAAACCCTTTAGGGTCTAATACAGTTATTCCATGGGAAATATAAACTGTTTTATTTAGGTTTTTGTTTCCTATTAAGAGAGACAGATATAACTTGACATTTAGAAATATAATTTATTGTGCCCAAATTCATCATACCCATCAAAATACAACTGGGGAAAGAGATGATGTTGGAGCACTTTAGGAGGCCGAGGTGGCTGAATCACCTGAGGCCAGGAGTTTGAGACCATCCTCGGCAACATGGAAAAACCCCATCTCTACTGAAAATACAAAAATTAGCTGGGCAAGGTGGCGCATGCCTATAGTCCCAGATACTTGGGCGGCTGAGGCACGAGAATTGCTTGAACCTGGGGGCATAAGTTGCAGTGAGCCAAGATTGTGCCACTGCACTGCAGCCTGATGACATAGTGAGACACTGAAGAAAGAAAGAAAGAAAGAAAGAAAGAAAGAAAGAAAGAAAGAAAGAAAGAAAGAAAGAAAGAAAGAAAGAAAGAAAGAAAGAAGAGAGAGAGAGAGAGATAGAGAGAGAGAAGAGAAGAAGAGAGAAGAAAGAGAGAAAGAGAGAAAGAGAGAAAGAGAGAAAGAAAGAAAGAAAGAAAGAAAGAAAGAAAGAAAGAAAGAAAGAAAGAAAGAAAGAAAGAAAGAAAGAAAGAAAGAAAGAAAGAAAGAAAGAAAAGAAAGGAAGAAAGAAGAGAGAGAAAGAGAGAGAGAAAGAGGGAGCGAGGGAGGGAAGAAGGAAGGAAGGAAGGAAGGAAGGAAGGAAGGAAGGAAGGAAGGAAGGAAGGAAGGAAGGAAGGAAGGAAGGAGGGAAGGAAGGAAAAGAAAGAGAGAGAGAAAGGGAGGGAGGGGGGGAGGGAGGGAGGGAAGGAAGGGAAATGGTGTTGGATGCTCTATGTGTCTCCTAAAATTACTTCCATAGTTTAAGAAGTACAAACATGGCCAGTATAAGGAAACATTCAGTTTTGTTTTTCTGATCAAACTTTGCTTCTAAGTAAAGAGAGATCAAATTAAATGGTGGTGTTAGTGAATCATGCCAATGTTCTTGAAAGAGGGGACTCAGTGTGACTTTCAGATCTAAACTGAACTGTGGTGGACAAGAAATGGAAAAGGGATCTAGACCTTAGAACTTATTCTCTAATTTATTTTATTTTCCAAACTCAACTATTTTATTTTCAACTACCATTGGGTCGTGCCACACACAAAACACATTTTTATTCAACCCTAAAGCTTGCAGATTCTTTTGAAACAAAGGAATTGAAAACCCATTAAAGGTATTTATTTCTCATTCACTCTTCCACCGGTCCCCTGATCCAGCTTATTCTGCCTTCTGATCTACCTTATACATGACTAATAGTATTATATGATGCTCCTCCAATACTGTTTTTATACTGTTATTACCCTGGCTCCTTATAATATTAGTCAAATGTCCTTACCTTTCCAGCCTTTGAGTATGATATAAATTACATTTTGGTTTAATAATCCCCAGCAGAATGTCCCAATTACTTATGTCCCTTCAGAAAGCCTTGTTTCTACTCAGGAATATTTCCGAGTGTTTTATCGTACTCTGGAATATTTCAATCTCTCCAGTGTCTCCACCAGGTGGCCCCACTGCCTCCACTGCTGCTATTGACCCTCCTAAGACTAGGCCTCCATTTTGCACAGCTGTCCTCAACTGGGGCCACGCTAGACCACTGCTCTGGCATCGAAGGATTCGTCAGAATGATCCCTAAATGTTTATTGGTTTTCTTAGCACTGGCCTGGCATAAGCTATACACCCATTTTTATTTCCTATGGTTCAGCAGAGATGAAACTATATATTTAAGATACATAGTTTTTACTAAAGATTTGGGTAAAATGAAGGTAAAGTGCAAACAGAGAAGTATTTACAAGGACTACTGGATGTCACTACTCTCAGAGCACATAGGCTAAGAGACTTCCTCAGTAATTCTCATCAGGCCTTCTCGCCATCCATTTCCAATGCTTTCAGAATGAGATAAAAACCAAATTACTCCCAACCAGTGGGAATACTTTGACTATGCACAGTTCCTAGTCCAGAATAAAACAGGATATAACAAGAAAACTTGTATTTGTTTTCCCCCAACAGGGTGTAACACATATCCTTAGACCTTATTTCTGTTTCAGGAGACCATCTTAGATGATAGGGAGACTGTGTATTCTTTTCAACCAAAGCGCTTCTACCTGTCACAGAAGCATGTTCTAATTTTATTTCAAGAAGATAATTACACTGGAATACAGAACCTAACATCAACAAATTCTGTATTATTCAGTCTTGAGAAACATATTGCCAGCTGTGAACATCAACAACTCAAACTGTGTATAGCTATGCCAAGAGATCTGTTCCATGACAGTTCTTCCATAGTGGGAGTTTTAGAAATTGCACATGAAACTACCAATATGGTTACAATGCATACCAAGAAAGCTATACTTAATTTCCTAGTCTGCAACATCTGCACTCAGGTAACTTCAGCCACCCCGAAGACTATTGCTTTTTGTATCCATAACTACAAGGGTCTTGGTAATTTTGCTAGTATCTTTGGAGTAGGTTTTACTGGCTGCTATATCCATGAAGAGCAGGTGGACGGGGAGAAGGATTAGTCTCGATGGGCAAATTTTATACTAGGTTATCCATTGCATGATATAACTTCTAAACTTAGCATCTTTAAGCTAATCTTCAAGACCATATAAAAGTTTTCTATCACATAATTCATCGATATGTAAGTATTTCTTTACATGCTGGCTAAAAATCATCTCCATGATCCAATATAGCTTACTGATTGCCACATCAATCCTTCTGCCTGGAATCTAACCTTACGAGTTAGATACAAGAATGTAAGTCTGTGTTCTTCACTTCCTTCATAGCCAAGTGCAGCCAATGTTTATGGGTTGCCTTCTCAGCGCCAATTTTCCCCTTTCCCCTTCCTATTAGCATCTTGTTTGCATTTGAGATATAGAAGCTTCTGAGGAATTTACTTCTCTCTCAAAGTCAGGGATGGGGCATATGCACTCCATACCCACTAGCCACAGTAATTCATTCAGAGATTCTCCCAGGATAACTCAGCCTCTGGAGAGTGAGAAGAGTGTTTGAAGTTTGGAATTCTGTAATCATTGTTGTTTCCAGAAGAGAGGTGCCTGAATATGATGCCAACATGCTGAGGGCAATAGACCCAAAAGGATACAAACAAATGGAGCCAGATCCTTGATGACATTTTGTATCCCAGGATCAATTCTTTTCAGAAGCCAGATCTACCTTTGAACTTTCTTGTTACAGGAGCCAATGAATTCCCTTTAGTTTGGTATCCAAGTGGGACTTTCTGTTTCTTGCAACGGAGAGTATATTATCTAATACTCATAGTGTAAACTTCATCTTCTTTGGGAAGACTTTTTTCCTTGAAACCACCTGACTTTTTCTGTCCTACTTATTTTTACCTTGGCTGTTAAGCTGCAGTCTACTAGGGTAATCTGCAATAATCCATAGTAATAGCAAATTAAATGACCAAAAATCAGTTTTAGTATTTAAAATGTTCCTAATTAGATTATAAGCTTCAAAAGGCATAAAAAAAATCTTCTCTTGAATTTTTTTTCTCTCAAGAACCACATACAAATGTGGTTCTTGAATTTTTAATTCAGAAAATTTTAATTCAGAAAATGTTGACCAACGCCAATAAATGAGGTGAACAGCAAAAACAGTAGAATTTTGTTTCACAGATAATGACTTAGTAACATAAATCTCATGGTTAATAGATATTTAACACACCTGAAATTGCACTTAAGCGATATTGAACTTGCCTGGTCACTTGTTCATTTTCTTCTTTAATTGATGTTAAAAATCATAAACATTTCATGTTTGATAGCATTTTTCCAACTGTATATTCAATTTTATTATTTTACCTCAATATTTCAGTGACAACTTGCTTTACTATGGCATATATAAAATGAAGAGGATAAGTCCAAGTACAAAAAATTCAACTTTTAATTTTACCATCTATCTTCACAAATTACAAATATAGAAAAGGACAATAGCAGCGAAATACATGCAGTGCTTATAGAAAATTTTATATACAATTGTCTAAAACTGGTATGTCAACTGAAACAGCAAAAAAACACCTGCTAGATTAGTTCAATATTTCAACAGCTTTATTCCCTACATAGACAAAACACAAAGTGACTGAGAGTGGTGATCCATGGGCCTAAAGTCCAGTGGTTACAGAGTGTTTTTCTAATTCTCTTAATATTCCTTCTTGAATTTTTTGCAATAATCGAATTGCTAGTTTGTCTAAATATAGTGGCGTTTGTGTCCTAGATCAGAAATCAAACATACTCAAGTTTTGGAAAAGCTAAAAATCATTTGTTCTGCAAGCAATCAAATCTCTTTTAAAGACAAGGTTTTGTTCAGGCAAGATCTGAACAACTGCCCTTCAGACACTACTGTTTCTGGTCCATGGCTTCCTGATAGATTATTCTCCACCTCTGTGTCTTTCTGGTTGGTTTTGTTTCAGCCTGCTATGCTAATCTCTGTTACTAAAAAGCATGAAAACTTGAGTATAATACTTCTGGAGGCTCCTGAGTGTGTTTGTAAGGGATCACAGGATAGTCTAAGATTTGATTCCAGATATCATAAGCTGATAATTTTGCTGGTGATAAAACTATTCATTAAACAGTTACAGAGCAATGAATGTTTTTCGCAAGGCATCATTTAGCTTTTCTTCAGAACTGCAAATCCTCATTACAGAGAATGAATGTAATTAATAGCTTAAAATTCATAGCAGGCTCTCAAATGCTGTGCTGAATTAATAGTTTAGATTTACACACTTTTCTTTCTAGATTTTATGTTGAATTGAATCCCAAAGTTAGCCATTTTATTTTCCTAATTAGCCTCAATTCAAAAAATGTTAATTGAATACCTATATTGTACCCTGTACTATGCACACCTTTAGAGACACAATGTTAATCAATAAAGGAGGTTTCTGTTCTCAGGGAGCTTACTGCCTAGCACATATCAATACTTCAGATATATAAGGAAAGTAATTTGAATGTAATTTGAGAAATGGCATGGGAAGTTCAATATGCTGTGGAAGAACATAAAAGGGTTGAACATATTACCCCTGTTTGGTAGAATCACAAAAGATATCCCAGCAAAACTATGTCTAAGTGAAAACTTCAGGTTAAGTAGGATTCAGGTGGCTAGACTGAGGAGAGAGACAGAGTTGAAAGAATGCTGCAAGAAGAGAGAACAGCGGCCAGGCGCGGCGGCTCAAGCCTGTAATCCAAGCACTTTGGGAGGCCGAGACGGGCGGATCACGAGGTCAGGAGATCCAGACCATCCTGGCTAACAAGGTGAAACCCCGTCTAACTACAAAAAAACTAGCCGGGCGAGGTGGCGGGCGCCTGTAGTCCCAGCTACTCTGGAGGCTGAGGCAGGAGAATGGTGTGAACCCAGGAGGCGGAGCTTGCAGTGAGCTGAGATTCAGCCACTGCACTCCAGCCTGGGCGATAGAGCGAGACTCCGTCACACACACACACACACACACACACACACACACACACACACAAAGAAGAAGAGAGAAGAGCATTTGTGAAGGACTAAAGCAGGACCATTAGGCAATAACGATTTGATATTTTGTTTAGTTTTGTGTTAAAACAAAACTGAGTGCACAGAAATACAAAAGTGAATGTTCTAACTTTCGAATTTTCAACATTCTTCTCAATAAGCTAGAGCATTCAGGTCAGAGCTATAGGAAAACAAAATGAAATGTTGGATGTGGGCATCTCCCAAAGTTGCATTTGAAACAACTCTCTGTGTGGGTTCTTTGGGTTAATTGTTGTAATAATTTAATATCAACAAAAGGAAAAAAAATGACTTCATTAACTTCCATTTGTCCCATATCAAAGATTTAAATCCCATTATTTGCATGGGTCATACTCAGATTAACCTAATCTTACTGTGTGGTACGTGTTCACTGGCAGTGCACAGGCATTCAGGTAACAAGGAAATAGAAGAAAATTAATATTTAAGTGCTTACTACATGCCATTGTGTTTTATATATGCAATTTTATTTAATTTCAGTGAGGAAGGTTTTATTATTTGTATTATATGGATGAGGCTACTGAAGCTTGTGAAGTTATTATTTGTTTAATTAAACACAAAATTTGTCCTACAATATCTTAAAATATGAACACATTGGAGCAACAATGATGAATTTGAGTATCTAAGTTGATCCATTTGTTTTGCTACTTTCACAATAAACCACATATTTGAAGTTCTTATGATAGAGTCATTGATTAGGAAGGTTGTAGTTCACAAGTGTGTATTTTAGATTTGGGCTTGCACTTGACTTCAACATAAAATTGTACAACTGTGTACAATGTCACAGCCTTATGTGTCACACTTAATAAAAGACCACAACCTGTGCATGCATTTGTATTTATTTATTTTATACATGTTCTCTAAAAATAAAACAGCCAGTTACAAAACAACTGAACACACAGCCAATGAGTTTATGACATCATACCTTATAATTGATTATGCTCTCTTTGAAAATAATTTAATTTGTGTAACTTTTATGTTTATGACTAAGATACGAGGTGTCATAGGTACTGTTTTACCAAATGGCTAACAAGTTGATCCAACAGTACTTATTCAGCATTTTATTCTTTCATCTGACTTGAGAGATCAATATTATTATATAGTTAGGTTGTCTACATACATGGTTCTATTTCATGTCCTATTATTTTCACTAACCTGCTTGTTCTGTTGAATACTGTTAAACTATTAATGGTTTTGTTTTGTTTTGTTTTGTTTTGTTTGAGATGGAGTATCACTCTGCCATCCAGGCTGGAGTACAGTGATGTGATTTCAGCTCATTGCAACTTCCACCTCCCTGGTTCAAGTGATTCTCCTGCCTCAGCCTCTCGAGTAGCTGAGATTACAGGTGTGTGCCACCACACCTGGCTAATATTTGTATTTTTAGTAGAGATGGAGTTTCACCATATTGGCCAGGCTGACCTCGAACCCCTGACCTCAAGTGATCTGCCCACTTCAGCCTCCCAAAGTGCTGGGATTACAGGCATGAGCCACCACACCCAGCCATAAGTATGAATGTTAATACCCTTATTTTTCAAAGCTTCTTTAGTTATTCTTCAAAATACTCTTCAGTTATTCCTTAATTATTCTTCTAAATATATATTATAATCATTTTATCAAGTTTTGCCTATAAAATTATATTTAAATGTTGGCTAAATTTACAAGAAAATTTTAAGCTGTTTAACTTCGGTGAAAATAAAAATAAGGCAGAAATGGCCCTATTGATTATGGATTTCCCTCTGCAATATATTGGTTTTTTTTGTTTTTTTTGTTTTTTTGCTTTTGGAAAAGAAATACAAAAAGTTATATTGCCTATGGAAATTTTAGGAAGTATAATGTTCTGGCTCAAAATATATTATAAATCAATGACAAATTTTACCAGGCAGTACAACTTAGCCAAGAAAAACATGGTTTGAATTATTGAACTATGGTCCTTAAGTAAAATAAAAATAAATGAGTAAATATTTAGACCTGTATTAGTCTAAATTACCTATTGTCACATACTTGAGAGTGGGTAATTTATGAAGCAAAGAGGTTTAATTGACTCACAATTCAGCAGACTGTACAGGAAGCATGGTTGTGAGGCCTTAGGAAACTTATAATCACAGCAGAAGGCAAAGGAGAAGCAAGCACATCTTACCATGACAGAGCAGGAGAGAGAGAGAGAACCAAGGGGGATGTGCCACAAACTTTTAAACCAACAGATCTCATGAGAACTCACTCACTGTCATGAAAATAGCAAGGGGGAAATATACTCCCATGATCCAAGTACCTCCCACCAGGCCCCTTTTCCAATTTGACATGAGATTTGATGGGGGACACAAATCCAAACCATATCAAGACCCTACTCCTCTGACTGATTGCAATGAAAGATAAATCTTCCTTTTCTGGTGGAAGAAACTTGAGGGAAGTTTACTCAATTTAATGAATATCTTTTCCTTAAATGCCTCGTGTTAATTTCAGTGAACTAGGCATGCATGGGTGAGGAAGAATTAGAATAGGATTTTAGAAATTTGTTGTTACAGTAAGGTTTTGTAAATACCTGGAATGCCTTTAAACTTAGTTTTGTAAAAATTAGTATTTATCTTAATATGAGGGTTCTCAAGGTTTCCTCCAAAGTTTAATTCCAGTGATATCATGAATAAAGCATGTTTATCAGATTTTCTTTTTTTTTTTTTTTTTTTTTTTTTTTTTTTTTTTTTTATTGAGACGGAGTCTTGCTCTGCGCCCCAGGCTGGAGTGCAGTGGCGTGATCTCGGCTCACTGCAAGCTCCGCCCCCCCGGGTTCACGCCATTCTCCTGCCTCAGCCTCCCGAGTAACTGGGACTACAGGCGCCCGCCACCTCGCCGGGCTAATTTTCTTGTATTTTTAGTAGAGACGGGGTTTCACCGTGTTAGCCAGGATGGTCTCGATCTCCTGACCTCGTGATCCGCCCGTCTCGGCCTCCCAAAGTGCTTGGATTACAGGCTTGAGCCACCGCGCCCGGCCATTTATCAGATTTTCTAATTATTTATTTTTGGTATATAAAAATGATAATGATTTTGTATGTTGATTTTATTTAAAAAAATTTAATATAACTCACGCATTAGGTCCAGTAGAATTTCAGAAAGCAACAAGCAGAAAACAACAATCCTATTTAAAAAATGGACAAAGAACACGAGCAGATATTTCTCAAAAGAAGACATACATGTGGCCAACAAGCATGTGAAAAAAATGCTCAACATCACTAATCATCAGAGAAATGCAAATCAAAACTACAATAAGATACTGTCTCACAAAAAATAACAGATGTTGGCAAGGTTGCAGAGAAGAGGGAACGCTTGTACACTGTTGGTGGGGATGTGTATTATTTCAGCTACTGTAGATAGCAGTTGGGAGATTTATCAAAAAACTTAAAACAGATGCAGCAGTTTCCATTATTGGATATATACCCAAAGGAATATAAATTGTTCTACCATAAAGACAAATGCATACATATGTTCATTGCAGCACTTTTTACAATAGCAGAGACATGAAATCAACTGAGATGCCCATCAACAGTGGACTAGATAAAGAAAATGTGTACATGTACATATACACCATGGCATTCTACACAGCCATAAAAAAGAAAGAAATCACGTTCATAGCAGCAACATGAATGCCGCTGGAGGCTATTATCCTAAGTGAATTGACGTAGGAACAGAAAACCAAATATCACATGTTCTCACTTTTAAATGTGAGCTAAATGTTGAGTACACGTGGACACAAAGAAGGGAACAATAGACACTTGGGCCTACTTGAGTGTGGAGGGTGGGAGTAGCATGAGGATGGATAAACTACCTCTTGGATATTATGCTCACTACCTGGGTGATGAAATCACTTGTACACTAGGCCCCAGTGACAAGCAATTTACCCATGTTACAAACCTACACATGAACCCCTTGAACCTAAAATAAAAGCTGGAAGGACATAAAAAAGAATTTCAGTTGATCCTCTTGGGTTTCTCAGGTAGGTACTTATTATCTACAAACCAACAATGACTTGGGCAATATTTATTTCAAAATCTATACATTTTAAAATTTTGTTTTAAAGCATTAGCTACATCTTCCAAAAAATAATGAATAATAATGACAGTAATCAGCTTTGTCTTTAGCATAGCACTTGCCAAAGTTATTTCAGCAAAATTTTAGTTCCATGTTAATATGATATTATCATGTGGAAGAATATTCTATGACCATACAGGAAAGCAAGACTCACTAGTGAAAAAAGGCCCAGGAGTTTTAATATGATAAATGCTTATTATGAATTTCCTAGAGTCTAATATTTTGTGTAGTTTATCCTCAAATTATTTGACAACTTTAGATGATTAATTCATACTAAATTGAATTTATATTGTAAGTTGCTTGAAAACAGGTATGAGTTGATTTTATTTTCAAATGATTACCTCTCACAAAATCATGTTTTTCTCTGTGGATTTGAGAAACCATTTATAATAAAATATTTACATTTCTTATTCAGCATATTTGACTTGTATTATAGGTGTTTCATTGTCTTTAACAAAGGCATTTTTTCTATATGTATACTATAGAGTTTCTGGTTTTGATTTCTTTTATTTAAGTTTTACACATTAATCCTTTGTCAGATTACTTTATAAGAACTCTTATTCATATTTCAGTGATCCTTTGATTTAAACTGCAGCCAAGATAAAATAGCATCACCCATTTGATGTTATTACTACTAATACACATTCCCTTTTTAATAGTTTATGCTTGTTTAAAATATTTATATGTTTAATTACTTTGTTTTTCAAGCATCTCCTGTAAACAGCATGTGGTCATATTTTTTTAAATGTTTGACTTGAACAATCATTATGTATTTTAATGAAGACATTAATCTCATTCATATTATAATTCATATATTTTATCTTATTTCAGTCAACTTTTTCTGAATAGACTACATTTTTTCTACTTTTACATTCTCCCGTGTGTTAAATATAAATTATATCTTGTTTTTAATTTTATTGATGATTACTTGGAATGGTAAATAACATTTTAAAAATGATTATCAGAATCAAGTGTTAATTGGTATTTATTGAAACCTGCATTTCTTGTTTTTACTTATTTTTTCATCTAACCCCTTAGAAGGCAATAAGCTGCTTTTTTGAAAATAAATTTCACATACTAAATCCTAAAATTTTTGTCTTTGCATCAAATTTTATGACCATATATGTACATATTTTAAAAATTTAATGAGTGTCTATATACCATGAAATGTAATGATTTATAATCTAAATATTCATGGCTCAAACATAAATTACTATAACACATGATTCAATGATAAAAAATCAAGGAGATGGAAGAAAATGAAACATTAAGAAACAAGTATATATTCTATTTTGATTTAATTGTGTTGTATTTTTATAATTATTTTAGGTTACATTATTAATGTCAACTTCATATGGACTTTGTGTTCTCTCTTTATATTTTTCACCTTTTCCTCTTTTTTTCCTTCCTTCTCATCTTCTTTTTTCCCTTCTTTTTTTTTTTTTCTTCTTTCTCCTCTTCTTTTTCTTCCAGGCACATCTTTTATTTTTTCATCTTCGCCTCACCTTCTTTCACTTTCACCCACAATCTGAGACTATCCACACAGTCATCTGACTGCTTAAAGACTTTCCTTAAATAAACCTATACTCAAAGGTACCTATATTTCTAATTTAACTCTTTTGCTGCAACCACAAAGCTTGATATTAGACTCCATCATACAGAGCAGCTATATGAGTGGTGGGAAGGCAATGAGAAGATGTTGCTTCATTCATGTGTCATCTTAGCAGATAGTCCAATGTCCTGAGGTGAAAAGCAGCATTGCAGGAGTCGCAAGGTTTCATGATGTTCCTGACTTTGCTAGCAGTGCTCTACCAGGACAGGAACAAGAATTTTTATACACACCACTGAATCTCTAACACCTACCCTATACTAACACAACTATAAAGTTAAAATGTATAAGGAATAGTCTAAATTAAAGCAATGGCGAACATAACCAAAAACATTCAAATTATTCTATGTAATAATTTGTTCTTCTAAAATTAAAACAAGGCAGATATGAAATGTATTGTCCTGCTTTTTTTAAAAAAAAATGTGTTCTACGTGATAATTCAAGTCTTCCTCCACTCTTTCTCTTCAAACTCTGTTACACCTTTATTCCCACAGTACAGCAAGGTCTTCATTTGATGGAGATGCATTATTTATATGCTGAGTTCACTTCCTCTGTTCTTTACTCATTAGCCAGTGACAATTGAACTCATACTGCACTGTCTTTTTCATGAGGTCAAATCAACATTTTAATATATTGAAAAACTTAAGAAACTAAAGTTTTTATGCCGTGGAAATGTCTTTTAATTGCAAATTTACTTTGCAAAAGGAATTATGTGTTACAACAGGCCAAATAATTCAGCAACAATATACATGAAATTATTGTTTTAATCTTGATATTAAGACATGCCATCCCTACAGGCAGTACAGTAATATTAAATTCAGTGTCATTTTAGGTGATAATTGACATCTACAAAATCATAAATATGCACGCAAATCTAGGAATTGAAATAATAATCCAGACTGTGATTACATTAATTTGTATTTTTATCAGCAAAATTTTTTTTAAATCCACATTTAAAATTCTTATAGAGTACTCCCATACCATAAAACTGCATTCTATTCTCTAAAGACAGTTTGAGAAACAGTGAATTATACCATGCTCAGGAATATAGGAGGGAGAGGCATAAATGATTTTGATGTGAGAATGACCTAGAAGTAGGCAGGCTATAGCTGAAATATCAATGAATTTTGTTGAAAATTTTGTCTCTCAGCGAGTTGATGAAGCAATGAGGACAACTGTTTCTCTGGACTTAACTTTGACCAAAAGAAAAAACTGGTTCATGAAATTCAAGTGACAGGAACCTTGGGAGAAAGTCAAGTTGTCATCTTAGTGCTTGAAATAGCAAAGAAAGGAAACACTCGGCGCAGTCTGACAGATACTTAGGACTTTAGAAAAGCAGATTTCAAAAATTTCAGAGAGTAGATGTGAGTGATTCTACCACCTTAGACTTATAAAAAAATTAGAGGTTTTGAAAAAGAAATTCTGATAAGAAAATTATAAATGAATTCAATGAGGTAGAAACAAGAGAGAAAAGTACATGAAAGAAACTATCATAGCTAGGCCGGGCGCGGTGGCTCAAGCCTGTAATCCCAGCACTTTGGGAGTCCTAGACAGGCGGATCACGAGGTCAGGAGATCGAGATCATCCTGGCTACCACGGTGAAACCCCGTCTCTACTAAAAAATACAAAAAAATTAGCCGGGTGAGGTGGCGGGCGCCTGTAGTCCCAGCTACTCGGGAGTCTGAGGCAGGAGAATGGCGTGAACCCAGGAGGCGGAGCTTGCAGTGAGCCGAGATCGCGCCACTGCACTTCAGGCTGGGTGACAGAGCGAGACTCCGTCTCAAAAAAAAAAAAAAAAAAAAAAAAAAAGGAACTATCATAGCTATATACACATTCCTGCACTGTAATAGTGAGAAAGGAAAAACATTTCTACGTTTCTGTTTTGGTTTTGAGATGATGTCTACCTCGGTCACCTAGGCTGGAGTGCAGTGGCTCAATCTTGGCTCACTGCAAGCTCTGCCTCTCAGGTTCAAGCAATTCTCCTGCCTCAGCCTCCTGAGTAGCTACGATTACAGGTGTGTACCACCACGCCCGGCTAATTTTTGTGTTTTTAGTAGAGACGATCTTCACCATATTGTCCAGGCTGGTCTCAAACTCCTGACCTCAGTTGATTCACTCACCTCAACCTCCCAAAATGTTGGGATTATAGGTGTGAGCAAGATTCTTATATTTTGAACATCTTTTATGTGGAAACAAGATGCTTGGTTGTTCCCATAGTTGATGCTATGACAGGTGTTTCTGTAACTATTTTATTGAAGAGAAAACTGAGGTTAGGCTCAAGGAGATTAAGGAGTCTCCAGAAATATAAAGTTCAGCATAGAGCTATTAAGATAATTGAAGATAATAAAAATGTATCACCCATGTTCAAGGCACCTTTTCAAAAAGATAATTAATTATAGTGGTTGAAGCTGATAATTTCATATTAACCAAAATAGTAGGCAAGTATAGATACTTAATCCTCAATTCATCTATGGTGAAAACTTTTCTTCATACTACTAAAGATAAACCAAGTTCAAAGAAAAGATATCTAGATGACTCTACCTATTATAAGAGGTAAATATGTTTAGGAATAGACAATTTGTATTCTATTTTAGCAAAAGCATCCATCAAAATGCCCTGCCTTGGTCCCCTTCTCACCAATGGGAATCTTGACAAAAATCCCTAACCAATCAACTAACAACTAGTAACTAAGCAGATTCATTCTCTATATAATCTTAACTCAAAACCTCAGAAAGAGTAGCTAGTCAGATGATGGTAAGCAACAGAAGTGAAGAGTCACTTTCGGTTATGCAAGGATCAGCATCGTAACTCTAAGCTATTTGCACAGTGAAGTCATGGAGGACTCATGACCATGAGTAGCCAAAGTATCCAAGTATTCTGGGAGCATAAAGACCATGAGGAATGTGTATAAAGAAAAGTATAGATGAGAAGCCAGATCTCCCTAGAAAGACACAAAGCAGTTTCAGATACCGGCTTCCAATTCTAGGCCTCACATGTGTAGGTTGCCCTGTGTTTCTTGTCCTTGGATGTCTGAATGATACATTGTATGTGATGTATACCTACTGGGTTGTCTGTACATCATCTCTAGTTCTGAAAGCTCCACTCTACAGTTTACTTCCTCTTGAAAATGGGACAGTCATATTCATACAGCATTATTCCATTTCCTTGACAACATTAGTTAATCCAGACATTGAAACCTCAGCCAAGTGAATCAAAAATCCTTTCTGCATAGAATATGAAATAAGAGATTTCAGCTTATAGGCCACTTTCTGAAATAGAGTGGTTGTAAATTTCAGAGTTATTCATATTAGTCATTATCTACTATTTTAACTAGAAAACATAAATTTTCTCTGTACAAATGAATATGGATGAGAAAAAAAGATGATGTGAAAAGGAGAGGAGAGACAACAGATTAAGAGAACTTACTGAGCTCCCTTCAAGTGGACTGATGTGTGGTTGATTTCTAAAATACATTCCTGCCTTTGGGTTCCATGAGGCAGCTCCTATTTCTTATATAATTACAGCATCAATGTAAGCAGCATGTGGATAATTGTAGTGAATGGAAAGAGTGCTAGAAAATGGTATACAGATCAATATATTTTCTGCTTCTCTCATGTAAAATTTAAATGGACATACCACAATTATATATCATGGAGCAATCTATCAATTCCCAGCAAAATTCCAAGACATATAATTAAACAGATGGCTCATGAACACCTAGAAAAGGAAGAAGCAATCACTGAGAGCCACTTTGAGTTCACTAAGAATAAATTATACCAAATTAATTAAATTATTTAGACATAGTGAATCTGCATTTCAATGAGGCACTTAATGCAGTGTTTTGTTGGTGTCTTTGTGAACAAGATAGATGTACAGAGGATTTTTGTAAATTATGTGGATATGTGTTAGTTGAACAATTATTGTCAAATGATGATGATTAAATGGCTCATTTTTGAATCTGTGAATTGAATTGTGAGCCTTATTCACAATTTAGTTTAAAAATAGATGTAGACATAGAAAGGATGTGTATCAATTTGGAGAGGTAGTCAAATATCGGATGACAGAATCATGATGAAAAAAATCAATTTTTTTTTGTCATGAAGTTTGAAACAGTAGATCAAATTGAGCAAGAAGGAATTCTGGAAGATAAATATAAAGTCTAACACCTAAATTTAAAAGTCAACCACAGATACAGGATGGCAGAGATTGTGAATAGGAAAGAAATGTTCATGCCCTTGGATAAATGGGACCCTACCTTGTAGCTCCATATTCGCATCTCCTAACGCAATTCCTGACACAACATAAAAGCTTACATTAGATAATTTTTAATTAATAAGAGATTTAACATGAGCCAACAAATATATATTGCATTTTCATAGAACAGTATTTAGCAAGGGAGTCAACAATGTCCCTGTAGCTTGCATCGATAAGACTGTATTTGGAGCACTGTGTCTGCTCCAGATATTAATATCAATTAGGTGGAACACTGATGGGGTGTAGTGGTTCCAGAACTAATAGGAGGGTGAAAAACGGGACTCCTGTATTTGTCATAGTTCTCCAGAGCAAAAGAATCAGGATATGTGTGTGTGTGTCTCTGTGTGGATGACTGTGTTTATGTGTGACTGTGTGTATGTCTGGTATATGTGTGCATATATACACATATATGTGAGTCAATTCCTTCAAATTTCTCTCTACCCTAGAGAGAGAGAGAGAGGAGACAGGGAGAGTTGAGGGAACCGACTCACACAATTACAGAAACTGGAGATCCAGAGAAGAGTTGATGTTGAAATTCAAGTCCAAAGGCAGTCTGTTGGCAGAATTCCCTCTTCTTTGGGAAAGGTCAATCTTTTTCTTAAGGTCCTCAACTGATTAAATAAGACTTTCCCACCTTATGAAGGGTAACCTACTCTACTCAAAGTCTGCTGATTTAAATGTTAATCTTATTTAAAATTACTTTCACAGAAATATCTAGACTAATGTTTGATCAAATATCTGCCCACAGTGACCCAGAAAAGTTGACAAATAAAATTAGCCATCACAACTCCATTGCTATATGATAAATGGTTAAGGAGAGGACAGAGATTTAACTTGGAAAAAACAAAAGTTAGGGAAATAAATGACACCTGTTTCAAAATTTTTCAAATTTTGAAATAAAGAAAATATTAGACTTTGTCCCTGTAACTCTAAAGTGTTACCTTAAGATACAGGGTGAAAATTACAAGTGAATCCAGTGGATAATATTTTTAACATTTAAACTATACTATCTGATTCAGAAGGTATACATATAGCAAGAAATACGTGACAAGGTCTCGATCCTCAAGAAAATTTATAGTTTAGGCCGGGCGCGGTGGCTCACGCCTGTAATCCCAGCACTTTGGGAGGCCGAGGCGGGCGGATCACAAGGTCAGGAGATCGAGACCACGGTGAAACCCCGTCTCTACTAAAAATTACAAAAAATTAGCCGGGCGCGGTTGTGGGCGCCTGTAGTCCCAGCTACTCGGGAGGCTGAGGCAGGAGAATGGCGTGAACCCGGGAGGCGGAGCTTGCAGTGAGCCGAGATCGCGCCACTGCACTCCAGCCTGGGCTGGGCGACAGAGCGAGACTCCGTCTCAAAAAAAAAAAAAAAAAAAAAAAAAAAAAAAAAAAAAAGAAGATTTATAGTTTAGTTGCAAAGACAAAAGGCACATATAAAGTAAAACTAATTCATTCATTGAATAAACATTTTTAATGATCTACCATATACCAGGCACTTTTCTATACATTAGCAATGCAATAGCAAACAGCAAAATTCCCCTGCCCTCATGAAGCTAGTGAAAGATACAGAAAACAAACAAAATGTGTATTTGTAACATACAGTATGATAAAAGTGATAACTGTTAATGAAACAGGAGAGTCTGGCTCTTGGCTAAAAACCTATGTGTGACTTCGGGTCCAACCAGAGGAAATTATCAAGGCTTTGTTTGCCATGTCTCATATGGGAAAGCTGTTATACCCACATCCGACTTGCTGCAACCAGAGCATTACATCTCTGAAGGGAGTTCCAGTCACAGTTTCAGACCCCCTTAGCCAGCCATGCTTTATGCATACCCAAATCCCTAGCTCAGAAACCTTCATTTCAAGGCCTCTATGGAAGGCTTTCTCCAGAGTTCTCTGTCTAAAACTCCTTGTGGAGTGCGAGGATCACGAGTCTCAAAGATCCTTTTCACTCTGACTCAATGCTGCTCGACTTACAATGCTGTTATGTCTTGATAAACCCATTCTAACTAGAAAATAAAAGGAAAAAATATTATAACTGGAAAATGCACTTAATGCTCCAATAAACTCACCTTAAATTAAAAAAATCATAAGCTGTACCAACATAAGTCAAGGACCATCTGTTCTCAATACATTTCCCACTCCTGGTCCTTTTCTTTCCTTTTCCCCATAGTTCCCATGTCCATTAAACTACAGGAAACTTTGTTCTAGGTTTCCTTGGCAGTGAGACAATCTTTACATCCGTGTTCATCCTCCTGACCTTCAACCTCTGTGTCTTTCCGTGGGGGAAAATGGAAAGAAGTGGGATGGAGGGGGAGTCTACACTTTCTCTAATTTATTCTTTCACTTATACTCCAGCAGCAAGTGATCCAAAGGTCTAATACTTTCATTTTTGGTTTGTTGTCCTAGTTGACTAGTCTGAAAGCTGGTACCTAGTTCAGCTGATCTGGGATGGAGACAAAATTAAGCAAGAAAAGAAGAAAAGTAGGGACAGAAGAGGTGGGGTTACCATAAGGTGGTCAGGGACCTAAGAAGTTGATACCCAAGTAAACGCCTGAAGGAGGCGAAAGAGAAAACCTTGTGGCTGTCTAGGAAAGACATTGCAGGTGGGAGAATAGCAACAACAAAGGCTCTGAGGATGCAGGGCTTTCTAGGCACTGGGAAGATGTTCAGTATGCAACATGTAGGCTAGCAGAGGCCTGGCTTCCATGGTTCTTTCGGTCTAGATGGAGAAGAAGATAGATAGAAGACAGTGACAAGTGCTATGACAGAATAAATATAAGTATGCTTTGGAGGTACAAAGGAGATGTGCCCAATGATCAGGGAGTGTGCATGAGATGACTAATCAAAAACAAGAAGAATAAGAAACAAGAAAAAATGTCACAAAGGATTCCATGATGAAGAAAAAAGAGTCATCAGGTAGGGACGTTGTGCTGCACATCTCTAGGGGACCCCACTCACATCACAGTGTTAGACTCATGCAGTGCACAGCTGTGAGGCCCTATATGACAGTCCATAAATCAGAAGCTAAAATGAATATGCTGCCGTTAGGGAACCAACAATGTTCAACAGCACTGGAGTATAGAGTGAATCAGGCAGTGTAATGGGGAAATCAAGATGTAAGTACAGAGTTGTACAAATTGTTCAAAGTCTAAAAATATTTTAAACAGGAGATTTGTATGACAAAAACTGGTTCTTATGATGGATTAGTGATTGTGGGGCAGCAAGAAAAAACAGTTCTGATACTATTGTAAAAGATGTATTTTCTTGGCTTATGCTAGGGTCTCAAAAACTGGGTTAAAAAAAAAGCAAATGAAGATAGGTAGAAGCAAAAAGGGCTGGGAGTTAATGGAATTAGACATGGATGAGATCAGTTAAGGACGATCTCTATATTTTGATTTGGACACCTGGTACACTGAGGTGGTCCCACTCCAAACAGAAAGCAAAAGAGGACAATTGGGTATTGTACACAAGATAATCCGAAGTTCCACCAACAAATTCAAGTAGAAAAGTAAATGGGATGAAATGTTAATAGGTAGTCCACAAAAGAAGGGTTTTCTGGTCAGATATACCTGAGAAAACTATGTATTCTATCCTCTCATGAAGATTCATTCAGTTATTTATTCATTCAACCTCCATTTTATAGTTTCTGCTTTGTGCTATTTTAATCTGTGTTTTACTCTGGAATGTAGAAGTAAAAAAGAAAAACATGCCTTCAAGAACCTTACATTCTATGCGGAATACGTGAACAAATAATTGTTTGAACTATAATTGGGAAAATGTTGTGAATGAGTAGCAGAAGGTGCTAGGAGTGTGTAAAACTAGACTAATCTAGCCTGACGAGCTCCTGTGTGATTCTCACATTGGTGTTTTCAAATCCTGCTACTCTAGTGAGCCCTATCAGAATTATGTAAATAAGAGTTTCCAAGAGTTGTCAGGTGTTTTTAAGCATGGAAGTCTTTTTATTTCCCCCCACGAAATGTCTATTACTTGTAAAGAGCAAATCTTGGAATGTAGTTTGGAAAACTCTCAGAAAAGGGACGAGGGAAAGTTTAATAAGTAGTTGAGTCTTCATCGTCAGCGTGTAGTTTTCACCCTTCTGCAAAGAAAGACCAGCAGGATCAAAGGTGTGGATGCAGGACACACAGGGAGCACAGGAAGGTGAGTGGCTCGATGAGAGAAGAAACAGACTGAGTTAAAGCAACTCTGGTCAACTGGGCACTAAAAGAGAAACTATAGGAGTTACTTGGATTGAGTCACTTGACCACCCAAATTGCCTCCATTTCCTATTTCACATATTAAAAATGATAATATTCATTTTTCTCTTTTCTTCCTATCCTAGAGACACAGAAAGGCTGTCATAGCTGTGTTTAACGAATGGAAGAATGAATGAACTCTGATCTCTTTGGTATGTGTAATGAATAAAATATTTTTTGCATTAATAATGAAATACAGTTATTTAACATTTAACTGGCACAGATTGAGATTTTATTTCTGATGTCTGGAACTGCACTTTGAGGCATCAAAAAACTTTAAATCAGTTGTATTTTCAGGCAGTGTATATATATATATATTCTATATATTATATATAATATATATATATGATGGATATATATATGATGGATATATATATATGATGGATATATACACACACACACACACACACACACACACACACACACACATATATATATATATATATATATATATATATATATTTGTTTTTTGTTTTTTTTCAGTATGATTGTGAGGCAGGGAAACTAGAGCCAGAAATATGCCCTGGGAGGACACAGGATTTAGTGTGCCTTCTCAAATCCTCTCGCTCTCCTTGTTTTTCTTTTCCTCCCAAATATATTCTACCAAATTCTTGGTCAAAATTTTTACAATTTATGTGCAAGCAGTTTTAGAAACTGAACATTCATGGGTTGATTAAATAAACTAGAGCAAATTGGTGCAATTAGATAATATGCAATGATTAAATATAAATATTGCATTTAATAGCATAAGAAGATGTTCCAAATATGTTGTAAGCAAAAAGAACAAATTTAGTTTAAGTTCCAATTTTCTGTTTAAAAAATATGCAACTGTGTAGCCGAGTATGCTACCTTCTGGATAGTTTTAAAAACAGGATTTTATTTTTCCATTTTTTTTGTTTAAGTATATTTTCAAATTTTCCTATTACTAATTTAAATAAAATTATTGAATAATTAAGTTAAACATTTCAGAGGCATTTGGTCAAACATATATT
This sequence comes from Macaca nemestrina, assembly GCF_043159975.1. Classification (NCBI taxonomy): domain Eukaryota; kingdom Metazoa; phylum Chordata; class Mammalia; order Primates; family Cercopithecidae; genus Macaca; species Macaca nemestrina. Next base: position 81,509,047 of record NC_092131.1, read on the forward strand.
TTAAGGGGCTACATATGAGTTTTTACTAATAATAGTTGCATTGGATTTACAAGCAAATTTGAGGGTTTTTTCATTTTTAGCTTTATATATGTAACAGCTTTTCTGACATTTGTCAAATATTCTGTTAAATAATCATTCCATGCTTGCCTTTCTGAACACTCTACTCTCACTACTTCTTCCACTACACACTAGCAAAGAACAAGCAGTGGTGGCAACAACTACCTAGATTCCAGTGGTCCTAGTAATTAAGTTTATCATGAATATTCGCTTGCAGGTTGTGCATTCTGAAAGTAATGGCCTTAGTGGAGGATCTGGTGAAGAGCCCTGAGGATGAAGCCCAGTTTTTTTGTGAACATCAGGCATGTTACACAGGCTATTGTAAAAGAAGGTTATTGAATGGAGCCTTTTTGGATAACTAGTCTTTTTTTTTTTTTTCCAAATTATACTTTATTCTACGTAAAATAATTCTTGCATGAGAAAATGTGACCTTAAAGTGCCAAACTAATTTTCATGGGTCTATAAAGTCTCGTATCTTTACAGTAACATTCCAAAAAATGTTTAATAAACACTGTCTATGTACCAGAGACAAAGTGTGTGTGTGTTATGTATGTGGTGGGGGATGAAGTGAAGAATACAATTAGTAATAACATTATTTCTGCTTTAGAAGTGTTTAACAAAATAGAAAGGAAGAGGATCACAATATAAGGTGGAACAAACTAATTTAACACTTTGAGTACTGATGGTCTCTCGGTGACAGGGAAGAAAGTAAGAAAAACATATTCCAACTTAATTAGGACCAATAGCATAATAAGTGCATGAAAGTACATGGTATACTGAGAAAATGGCTAAAGTTAAGCTTAATGAAAGAATATGCATTCAGAAGTAATCTGAACAAGCATACAGAGATCCGTTATAGTAGCCTATGAATGTCATTTTAGGTAATTTGGCTGTATTTTGTAGGCCACAGGCAGTTGTCATTTTTTTCTTTATTTAAAAAAAGTGATATGCACTCTGACCTACATTTTAAGTAGCTAATTCTGGACCCTGTGTAAAAGGTAGTATAGTATATTGAAAGTCTGAATACAGAGATACCAATTAGAAAACTACAAGAATATTCGGGGTATGAGGTAATGTCATTGCGTGCTCTACAGGAGGAAGAAAAAAATTAAATGATAGACTGGTGAAGCACCATCATGCAGGTAGAACAAATAGAATGTAGTCATTTAACAGTTGCAAGGATGATGGCAATGAATGACTTAAGGATAACTACTTCTTTTCATGAGTGACTGGAAAGATGAAGTATTAACTATACTGGATTGCATTCAATTTGGCTTTAAGATATGCAACTTATTGGGAATTAGAATTCAAATTTCAAGAAACACATGCAGAGTTGCCAGTTATTGCTCAGAAGTAAGGGCATGATATTTCTGAGGGGAAAGAAAGACATTAAACAATAAAAAGACCAAGACCAGAAAGGGATAGATTTTATATGTAAGGATTAATCAACCCCCCCCCCCAGAAAACTGTGATATGTAAGGGGTGAAAAGGTAATAAACTCAATGGTGAAATTGACAAGGATCCACATTAAAAGCAAGAGTAGCAAAATATAGCTTTTTTACCTCTTTGGTCAGAGTTAAAGAAATAAGATCAAACTAACTAGAGAACAATGTCAGAGAATCATTGGAACAGAAAGATTAAAGAATGAAGAGTGTCCAATAACTATCAAATACAGCAGAAAATTTGGGGAAAATGAGAACTAAGAATAACTAGACATGGCAAAAAATACATTACTGATGACCTCTGATTTGGTAGTTTCAATAAAGTGTAGGAGACAGAAGCCCTAAAGAAACATATAAATGGATGGTAAAGAAACGGAGACAGCAATGTAAAATAGTCTTCCAAAAAATTTAGTAAACTTAAGAAAAGATATGAGGTGAGGGAAGCAGGGCATGATAAAAGAGTTTTGTTTTATTTGTTTACATTTGAAATATGAGTGCTGACTTAAGAAAATCTGGTGAATATAAAGAAAGATATTAATTGAGTAATAAATTATGGGACTACAATTATGAAACTGAGAATAATAATGAATGCAATCAATAATAAGAATGAATTCAATTAAGGATAGAATGGCTAGCTTTGGAAACCAGAAGCACTTTTTCTTCAAAGACAGGACAAATTGAGTGGAAGTCAAGACACAAATCAGTTTATTAGAAGGGAGGAAAGTTAAGAGTAGTATGTTGACTTGTTTCTTTACTTCCAAAGCACAGACCAACCCTATAGCTTAAGGTAATATGTGGATTTAATTATTCTATATCCTATTAGTGGTTCATATAAGAATTTCAAAACTTCGGAAAACTTTGGATAGAATTCTATCTGACATAGCTGGACAGGTAAGGGTACAACTCACAGACTTAGAGTTGCAGATAAACCCCAAGAAAAACAATCACAGCCACTGCAACTAGGTTTTCTTAAGAAATATATTTGTATTAAAAGAATAAAGTAAATCTGTTTAGTGCCTGAAAAATTCAACTTCTACACGTGGCTTATGGAATTATACAACATTATACTACAGCTTTCATGTAAACCTAATTTTACACCACAACTGCCTTGGGAAAAGATGCAATGAGTGCCACAAACAGCTTGCGAAATACTTCATAGTCTTTCCATTCAGAACAGGGCACGACTGGCCCGATTGAGGTCATTATGCCTGAACTCAAGATCCAGCTCTGCCATTTGGGATGTCACCATAAGTAAGTTACTAAACTTTTATGCTAATATTTTCTTCAAAGGAAACTATCTGATAGTTTTTCTGTGAAGATTACACAGCTAGTGCATATCCACTTCATAAAAATGACCATTGTTCTCCTCTAGCTGTCCTACTCCTTTTCCACCTTCTCCTCTTCTTTCTCCTCCTTCCCTCCTTCCTTACATCCTTTTTCTCCTTCTCCTTTTCCTTCTCCTCTTCCTCCTTTCCCTTCCTCAATGCCACCTCCTTGCTCCTCTCCTCTTCTCCTCCTCCTCTTCATTCCCTTCTCCTTCTTTCTTTCTCATCTTCTTTCTGTTACTTCACTAACTTTCTTATTTAATTCCTTTAACAAACATTTATTGTGTCAAATACTATAAAACTCTATTATGCCCAGGATTTACATTGATGAACAAAATCTAGATGATTCCTGAGAGCTTCGAGTTGGTGAGTTAGTTAAGAAGACATTTTTATTTTTATTTATTTATTTATTTATTTATTTATTTATTTATTTAGAGACAGATCTCACTCTGTCCCAGGCTGGAGTGCAATGTCTCAATCTTGGCTCACTGCAATCTCTGCCTCCCCAGTTCAAGCAATTCTCGTGTCTCAGCCTTCCAAGTAGCTGGGACTACAGGCAGGCACCACCACACTCCGCTACTTTTTGTATTTTTAGTAGAAACAGGGTTGTGCCATGTTGGTCTGTCTGGTCTCAAACCCCTGACCTCCTCGGGTCGATCTGCCTGCCGCGGTCTCCCAAAGTGCTGGGATTACATGCGTGAGCCACCACACCAGGCCCAGAAGACAATTCTTTACTGAACAAATAAAAATATAAATAAATATAGGATTACAAATTGTGATAAGTTCATTGAAGAAAATAATATGGAACAAGAAAAGCGAATAATACAAATAAAGATTCCAATGTGAGGGCAAGGGAAGGACTTTCTGAAGAACTGATGGTTAAGTAGAGGTCTAAAACTCTTAAATTTTGAAAGCATAAATATTACTTGATTTTCCAAAAACTTAATCCAAAATTTATTTCAACCAGTTAATATTTTAAGTGCATTGCCTTACATTATACTCCTATCAGAATTTCTGTAACTAAAGCAGAAAAATCTTTGCTTAGAGCTTAAGATTATTTCTGTGATAAAACAAACTAACCAATTAAAACATAGTACGTTCCATTTAAAAAGTTAACAAAAAATAGCATAGCCCTTTAAATTAGTATTACATGTTTTAACCAGATGTAATCAAAGTAGTTTTTGTGGAAGATACAATCTGAAGCTACCTTAGCCAAATATATAAATGTAAGGAAAAAAAAGACTCAATGAGAAGGAAAAGGACAATTATAGTTAATTTGTACAATATCTGTCATGTAGATATTGCAGTAATGTCTGAAATGTCAGGAAAAGGATTTTAGCTCTCCATGCCAATATATTTTGGGAGGTTTACTTATTATATAATCCACAAGCCGAGTGAAAACCCAAATATCAAATCATTCAACGTTTCAGGTTTTAAATGAAGCACAGAAAATAAAAGAAAGCAAGTTTGGGCTAAGCTAGTGGTCAAAATCAGCAAGTAAGTAGGATGTGAGTCACATAGTTAAGTCAAGAGGGTTGATTTCCTTGTACTTCAATGACGTTGCCAAGAGGCAAGAGATAGAAGAAAGAAAGAAATAGCCATGTTTCAGTCTTGCAGATTAGAGCATAGAAGAAGAACTTTAGGGTCTGAATCAACTTGGTGGATGTATTCCTGCCCTATGGCTTGAAATATGAAAGTAAATGCCAAATCCACTGGCCTCACCTATAGGCCTAGGTAATATATATCATATTCTGTATATATAAAATCTCTTGAGAGTGAATTTGCCTTTACAAACCTTTTTATTTTGATTGTTTCTAACAACTAATATAATTTCATAGAAAAGATGGGATGGAAAAAGTTTTGTTAGGTATGTTACAGCTAACAGTTGAATTATCCACAGCAAAGAAAAATAAGCAGTCAATTAATCAATCACATATGATTATTTATGTATGATTGCCATATATAGTTTAAGCAAGATATATATATTAGTTGCAAGGAGAGTACATAAAAATATTCAATATATTTGATTCACTACTGTAAAAAGAAAAATACATATGAATTCAGTGTACTGGGAAACTAAATCAAATATATTTAAAAACAGGCATAAGTTTCTGTAATGAAGGTAGACATTCACTGGAAAGTGAAATGATTATCTCAAATCATATATATGTCAAGTAGATGGACAGCAAATTTGCTGTTTTTCATTAGCTTGTGACATTAACTTGAATTCTGTGTTCATATGTGATGTGTACTTTTCTACATTATCACAATTAATCAGTTGATGATTGCCATATAAAAGAATTTTAGAAGTTTCTACCTCTACTCACTATACTTCTTGGCTCTTACTTATTTTAAAATTATGACATTGTTTCTTTGGGAAATTTGAAATTACAATTTATAGCTTTAAATGATTTCTATGTAACCAATGAAAATGTCACTATAAGAAATTAAACTGGTAAGAGTTACTTTGGACTTACTCAATTTTAAAAAACATTAAGGCAATAATTTTTGCTTTTGCTAAGTGATATGAGAAACAATGGTCTAAAATATTTAATAGATTTAAACTCTCTTAGTTTGAACCTGATAGAGACCACATAAAATCAGACAGGACAAACAAGTTTTCAGGGAAATTAAACTAAATTCAGGATTATAACATTTCTACGTTGAAATTTTGTCCACAGTGATATTACATACATACTGACTTCTCTTTAAGGTGAACATCAATAAATTGATTGACCCAAGAGATAAATATTGATTTTAGCAAGCCCAAGGTCTACATTTATATCAGACAATTCTTCTTGATATTTCCTAGGATGCAAAGTCAATAAATAAATTGTTATATTTATATTCTGAATAATTTCTCAAGTCTGCAGGAAAGTTAGATTTTTCAGTCTATTATGGAGAGGTGCTGATCAAGTTATGTCTATAGTCTGTGAATGTTTTCCGAAAATGTACAAATGACATATCTCATATTTGTTGCACTAACATTTACTCACTTTAATAACACTGAGCATTATTTTAATTCAGGCTATATTTTTATACTCATCTCTCAATTTACTAGATTTATTTTTGTATGTGTCCAATATATTCAGGCTACAAATGTGCCCAAAATCTATGGTCATTGCATTTAGCCCAGAAAAAGAAAATAAGAATTTAGTTATTAAATGAAATATTCTGTTCTGACTGTTTACCGGTAAGTAAAATAAGTACACAGACGTTTGAATGAATTGTTTTTATCTTAAATGAACAAAGGCTCCTTTCTCCACTAAGTGTATTGCTTTGTTCTCCTTTTCACCTAGGTTTCTTGGCTTCAGTCTACTCCTAAGAGGCTGACAGTAGTACTTGGTACATGCTCTTGAGCTTTAAACAGGAATCACGGCATCTGCTTAAGAATAAACTCAGATCCTTGAGGAATCGCCATACTGTTTTCCATAATGGTTGAACTAGTTTACAATCCCACCAAGTAGAAGTACCATATGACCCAGCCATCCCAGTACTGGGTATATACCCAAAGGATTTTAAATCTTGCAGCTATAAAGACACATGCACACGTATGTTTATTGCAGCACTATTCACAATAGCAAAGACTTGGAATCAACACAAATGTACATCAGTGACAGACTGGATTAAGAAAATGTGGCACATATACACCATGGAATACTATGCAGCCATAAAAAAGGATGAGTTTGTGTCCTTTGTAGGGACATGGATGCAGCTGGAAACCATCATTCTCAGCAAACTATCACAAGAACAGAAAACCAAACACCGCATGTTCTCACCCATAGGTGGGAACTGAACAATGAGATCACTTGGACTCGGGAAGGGGAACATCATACACCGGGGCCTGTCATGGGGAGGCAGAGGGGGAGGGATTGCATTGGGAGTTATACCTGATGTAAATGACGAGTTGATGGGTGCTGACGAGTTGATGGGTGCAGCACGCCAACATGGCACAAGTATACATATGTAACAAACCTGCACGTTATGCACATGTACCCTAGAACTTAAAGTATAATAATTAAAAAAAAATAAATAAACTCAGAATTCTGATAATGGTAGTCTTAATTTCTAAATCAAACATTTATTACTATCAATGGCGAGTTAGTATAGAAAGTTAACCTAACGTGCATTTTGAATAGTGCCTCAAAATATTGTTATCTTTTTGTTTCCATATTGAGTCTTTTTTCCAAGGAAAGCAACAAGGCCTAGGAGAGAGAGAATTTCTTTCTCTACCTCCTAGGAGACTATGGTGGTATAATATAGTGGTATAATTGAGGATAAATGAAGTTATGATAAGTGTACCACATCCTTCTGGAGTATCATTTTTACCAAATGGTAAGCATATTCGTTTGCTAGGGCTACCATAACAAAGCACCACAGACAAGGTGGCTTAAACAACAGAAATTCATTTACTTGCATTTCTAGGGCTGAAATTCCTAGATCAAGATGTTGACAGGGTTAGTTTCTTTTGATAGCATCCTTCCTTGGCTTGGAGATAGTGGCCTTTTTCCAGTATCTTCACATGGTCTTTCCTCTGTATGCCTATCTGTATCCTGGCTTCTTTTTTTTTTTTTTTTTTTTTTTTTTTTTTGAGACTGAGTCTCACTCTATTGCCCAGGCTGGAGTGCAGTGGCACAATCTCAGCTCACTGCAAACTCCGCCTCCCAGGTTTGAGCAATTCTCCTGCCTCAGCCTCCTGAGTAGCTGGGATTATAGGCACCTGCCACCATCCCGGCTAATTTCTGCATTTTTAGTAGAGACAGGGTTTCATTGTGTTGGCCAGGCTGGTCTCGAACTCCTGACCTCGAATGATCTGCCCGCCTCAGCCTCCCAAATTGCAGGGATTACAAGCGTGAGTCACCATACCCGGCCCTAGCTCCTCTTTTTATAATGAAACCACTAATATTGAACTAGGGTCCACCTCAGGGACCTCATCTAAACTTAATTGCCTCCTTAAAGACCTCATCTCCAAACACAGTCACATTCTGAGGTCCTGTGGGTTAATACTTTGTCATGTGAATGGGAGTGTGGGACATAGTAAAGCCTCAGCAATAGATAAGAAGAATACTTGGTTTTATTTAAAATTAGTATGGAAATATTATGAATAGAATGTAAATTTTACGTGATTTGAAGATATACAAGTGACTCTAGAACATATTTGTCTGTAATTTCCTTCTTCAGACCATACTTCTGGAATTCCAGGGTACAGTGTTCTCTGCTCTGAGGATATTTAGGTGAAGCACTAGTAATGGAACAATAATGAGATTTAAAATTTAAAATTCTGTCTTCAAGCCCTGACTTTATCACTTGCTCATCTCATATTGTGGCAAATTATGTGTGATATCTATTCCTCAGTTTTCCCTCTTGTAAATATGAATAATAACAATACTTAAGCTCATAGAGGTAGTATAATTCAATGAGATAATATAAAAATAATGAGTATATGTAATTACTTGTATAATCATTAGTTTTCCTTTCAGAGGCAGTTCTATGTCTTGGTTTGAAAATAAAATTTTGAAATATGGCCTTCGCCTAACAGACAACAAATGGGCACTTGCTAAGATAGTAAAAACTGTAGGCATACAGTTTTTAATATTTAACATATAAATGTTAAATATTATAAAAAGATATTCAAATATGAAAACGAACACAATAGAGAACCAAAACCCATTACATTATTTTAGAGAATTTTATGTCATCCTTGCTTTTAATTTTCTACAAAGATACAGGTAGATATAGATACACACATATACATTTTATGCAAGCATATGTGTAGGTAGGTAGGTAGGTAGGTAGGTAGGTAGGTAGGTAGGTAGGTAGATAGATGGAAGCTTGGGAGCCCCTATAATAAATTTGTTATTTCCCAATAACGAGTGTAAGGATAAAAAGGCTAACATGAATTAAACATTTACTGAGTTAATACACAGAAAGCCCTTAGAAAAGTGACTATCACCTAGTGATTAATGAATGAATGTTTGTTATTAGTAGTATCAGTCACCATGCTAACCACTTTACATGTGCTATTTCATTGTATTCTCACAATAACCTTATGAGATAAGCACTGTTATTATCCTCATTTTATAGGTGAGGATGTTGGGGCTTAGAGAGGTACACTCTACTGGTAAATGACAGAGCCATGTTTCAAAACAAGGTCTTTGCAATTTCAGGACCCAAATTCTTAAGACTATGCTATACTCCCTTTCCCACATTTCATCATTGGTACTGATATGCTCAGTAAACTTTCCCTCACTTAGTTTCAAATTACTTCTGCTTTCAATGATGCTTCTCTATTCCCACTTAATTTAGTTAGGTGACTATCTATTCCAAAAGGTCACTTCCAGAATATATTAAATTGTGCCAGGACAAAGGAAATCCTGCACCTATTCCTCCTCTCCTTTCTATTCTCTTTTGGTTTAAATTTAATAAAAATTGTGTTTTTCTGTGAGAAATATAATTATATTTGCAAATGTAACCAAGTATGATTGTCTTCTCTTATCAAAATGGTACAACTCTGATGAGCAAAAAAACAGAAAACACAAACAGGGGGAAAGATGACTATCGCAGAACTACAGTTCTGGCAGCAATAATACAGATGAGAGATCAGATGAGGGATGACTTATAGTATTTTCCTAGCTCTCAACTCAGTATGTTTTCCACAACAGCAAGGTGCTTAGAGAATGTGAATAACTATACAGATCAAATATATCTTTGATAGGGCTCAAAATTCTGAAAAAAAATAAATTTAAAGTTGCTTAATTGTTGTTCATAAAACCAATACAGTATCATGAGCTCTGAATTCTATCAATTTTCAATATTTATTTTTTCTGATTACTTACATTGCCTGCTCATACTTCAGTATGCATAAATATTTCGGAATCTTAAGTGTAAAGAGCATATAACAGATTCCCTAGATCTTTCTTGGGAAGACATTAATGAAAAATAGTATATCAGTTGAATACAATTTGTCACTCTTCACCCCAAACCCTCTCTGGCAGATTCCCATGAGAAAACTGTCTTGCCACATTTTTATATTTTTTTGTTTAATCTGCTCACCTAACCTTTTGAGAACTTAATTAAGTACTTCTAAAGATACTAGCATATACTTCATAGAAATTGAATTTTCCATTAAAAGTTACGAAAACAAATGGATAAGAGCTAGCATAGTTGTAAAGAAAGACAAAGTGAAGATGTCAGCTAAAGGGAGATAAAAGATGGAAAGAAAATTATTGTGTCATCAAAACGATAATGAAGTTTAAAAGAACTAAAAAAGATGAGACATTCTGCAGGATGTATAAAACAGTTTGACTAGAGCCAATAAAAAAGATAGAAACTTTGGTGAAGGGAATGTCACTAATTAGATATTGTTAAAGCTGAAATGAACTTTTTTTATGCTTTTATAGGCTAACAAATAAAAAATATACTTAAACAAGCTATATCTGGTTTTTCCACAGATCAGGGTACAGATTGTGTGACATTATCTCTACAGGAACACAACCTGATCATGTGGTGCTATGACACCATGAGGCAATGTGAAAATGCATTTTGGAAAAGATCTTGAACTTGTATGCCATAGACAGAAGGAAGCAAATGCATTTTTGAATCCTTGGAAAGGATGAAACTGCTAGGACATATGCCTTTGAAAGGAATCCACAAAAAGAAAAACACACAAAAACAATTATATCCCAACCATCACAACGTAAGCTTAATCTTATTATCAGCAGAAATTAAAAATAACAATGTCATAAATATATTATCTTTCAAAATACTATAACATCAAATATGTGCAATAACCAGTATTGGTGAGATATGCTTTCAGAATCAGTTCTTCAAAGGTACAAATATTGCCAGTATTTAGTGTGGTGAAGGATGTGAGGAAACAGCTAGTTGGTGGTATGCAAAATATTGACAACATTGTGGAAAACATGACATCTTGAGTCAAAGAAGTATGCCTTGACCCAGCAATTCTGTCCCTAGAAGTTTATTCAAAGTAGAGATTAGAATAAGGATGTAAAGATATATTCATCCTATTCATGCTATTGCCTGCAGCTCTGTTTGTAAATGTGTGTGTGTGTGTGTGTGTGTGTGTGTGTGTGTGTGTGTGTGTGTTCCCCAGAGGGTAAAATTTTGTTTTATTTTTCTTTCTTCTTTATTGTATCTTTTAGTATCATTTGTATTTTCTACAATGAGCCTATATTTACCTTTCTAAACAGATAAACTAAAAAAAAAAGAAACCAGAGATTGTATTCAGTACATGGAATCAAGAAGCAGAGATATGAAATGACTCACTCTAAGTCTCACATTAGTTAGCAACAGAACTAGTAGTAAAGCAAACGTTACCGTTGCTGTCACAACCAGTATCCAAGGGATGAAAGAAAGGATTGGGTTTGTCTCCCATTTATATGCAGGATTACACTGAGCTGGTAACACTCTTCCATTTAAAGAACTGCTAAGAAAAACCAGTTGAAAAACAGAGTAAAACAACCATGACATAAATCCCAAAGATCTTTACGAATCCAACTTTGAATTTTTGTATGATTAGAGAGTTCAATCTTTGTACCTATTATATTTGCAAAACCCCATATAGCAAAATGTCAGCAAAGGAACCTCAAATAATGTAATATATTGTATGTTGTCAACAAAAATAAAAAATCATAGAACACCAGAATTTATAATTCATCCCTGGAAGATACCTTTGTTTCATCTTGTCCATTTTAAAGATGAAGAAACCGATGCCCAAGATTAATTTGTTCAAGCTCTCAATAAAATTTAGCACCTTGTTAAATTGTAATTGAAGTATTTTAGCATTAAAAGGAGTATAGAAAGCTTTATGTCTACCAGTTATGAATTTTATTCAATTATAAATATTTATTTGGCGTCTGAAGCAGGAACTTAGCACGTCTTAGCAGTCTGCTAAGTTCCTGCTTCAGACGCCAAATAAATATTGTTTATTGGTGGCACTCTGTCCTTTTATAGACAGTCCCTTCTTAACTTAAAACTGTCTCTACCTCCATATCTGCATTACAGAACCCAAATGATCTGACTTGTTGTCTGAGTTCAAAATGCAGACACTGAATTCTAAAAGAAAGTAGTATATTAATGTCATATTACCTCCAAGACTTTTACCTGTGAGAAGTTAGATGATCATGGCATGCAAGCAAAATAATATGACAATCACCTATATTAATGAGTTGAGACTTATAATTAAATAAAACAAATTTAATTAAAACTAAAATAAAGTATGAGTAATACTGCCTGATATTTAGGCATAATAGGGGTAAGAGGAGTATTAAAAACAAATCTTTTTATTCTCAGCTTTTCTTTTTGATAGCTCAGTTACTCTAATCTTGCCCAGATGTCACGGGATTTAACTCATCTAGTGGGCTCAGTGACAGTGGTACCAATACCAGAGTTTTTTTGTTTTTGTTTTTGTTTTTGTTTTTTTCTGCCAGGGTTGTGCTTCAGTTGAATATTAAGCCTAGGGAAGCAGAGAATCAGGCTAATGGTAATCTCAGGAAGAAAAAGACCAAATAGGTTGAGAAAAAAAAATCATTTGTTGTTCATCCATTAAAGTAGGTAAGACTTAACAGTCCTTCAAGAAATCCATAAACTAGAGAACTCCTGCAACACGGTCTCCCAATTTTTCTAGATATTCCTTGAAATGAGTAAGCCTCTTGGATCATGTATGAATTAGCATGAGATGCTATAGCAAAATACTATAGATTGGCTTAAGCAACAGATATTTATTTCTCACAGTCCTGGAGACTGGGAAGTCCAAAATCAAGGTGACTGAAGATTCAGTTCCTGATGAGGAAAAGCAGAGAAAAGTTACTCCCCTGGATGGGAAAGGACTGACAAGGCAAGCAGTGCTTACTTTTAAAGCAAACATTACCTATGAAAGAAATCATCACATAGTATAATTCAAGAGAAAACAGGGAGGCTCCCACCTCCCACTGTTTCCACCACACAAATTCAAATAATCATTAAGCTGAAATAAAATTATGGGATAGATTAAGGGGGTGGTATATGGAGAGGTTACAAAACATGTGAGGACTAAACTCTGATTTTTATCTTGCCCATATTTGTATCTGAAGGGTCTGGGAAGTCATGCCATAAAAATCATAAATTCATTTCAGATGGGTTTTATTTAACCCTGTGTATCAAAATTTACTTTCCAATCTGACTCTAGCATAACATTACGAGACAAAGAAGAAAATCAAAATACTTTACCCCAAAACATGTTTCTTTTCCACATTTTGAAATATTTGAAATGGCCCTGCAGTGGCCCTCCTGTTCTTTGTGGCGGAGAATTTGCATCTGTAAACAATCTCTATTAACATAGCTAGATCTCTTTCTTCCAGACCCTCCCAATCCTAAAGAGATTAACTAAGATCTAAATAAGAAATATTTGTCATCTATTGTCTCTAAGGGCAGCCACTATAAGACTTCAAAAAACTTTGGCCTCCACAGTCTTTTATCTTAACCTGAACATTCTCCTTTTATTGATCCCGGGTCTTCAAACAAACTCAACCAATTGTCAACCAGAAAAATGTTTAAATTCACCTGTAGCCTAGAAGCCCCCACTTTGGGTTGTCGTGCCTTTCTAAACCAAACCAATATATTTATTAAATGTATTTGATTGATGTCTCGTGCCTCTCTAAAATGTATAAAACCAAGCTGCGCTCTGACCACCTTGGGCACATGTTCTCAAGGATGTCGTATGGACTGTGTCATGGGCCATGGTCACTCATATTTGGCTCAGAGTAAGTCTCTTCAAATATTTTACAGAGTTTAACTCTTCGTCGACACACGTCGACATAGGTTAATAGGCAGAACTGGGCTCCAAGCTCGGCGGGACTCGTCAGCCTGCTTTCGAGCACAAACCCTGCACATGTCTTTCTTTATTTAGCTAAACTTCTAATATTCAGCTAAACTTCACTGAGAGAATTTTGATGAAAGGTGCTGAGGAAAGAAAAGGTAATTTTTAATTGGAGACACTACAGAGATAGAAGGGCATACATATAAGACACTGAACAGCTAAAGGCAACAAGAAGGCATTTATGAGAAGAGAAAATTGCAGATGACCAGAAAGGAATAGTAAAAGAAGAGACAACCGTGGGTGAAAGGGTTCAGATTTTACTGACGACTAGCCTGGCCCTCTTCCTATTTTAAATGAAGCACAGCACTCAACAAACACTTCTCAAGAACTCAGGACCCACTAACTTTGACGTGCATTATGGTGCACAAAACCAGCAACAGAGAGACAAGGAGAAACTGGACCGGGAATCAGGAGACCTCAACATGATTTGTTGACTTGGGGAGGTAATCGTGTCTCTCTGAGGCCTAGTCCCCAGGTTGTACTCTCTCAGGCAGAATTTTTCAACCATGACACTATTTACATTTTGAATCATATCATTCTTTGCTAAAGTGGCTCCTGTGCATTGCAGGGTGTTTAGCAGCCTCCCTGGCCTCAACCCCTTCAGTAGTGATGAGCTAGAATGTCTTCAAATACTGTCAAATGTCCCATGGAGAGCAAAATCTCCCCCTGTTTAGAACCACTCTTCTGTTATCTGTAAATCTTAAATTCTGTAATTTTATCTTTTTAATATGCCAGAGTAACACATAAAGAAGCAGTAAAGGGCACAATATTTGAAGTCAGTGTTTTGGGGGTGAAATCTCTCTTTACCACTGGGAAATTACTTTGGGTAACTTAACTCATTTTTGAAATGAGACTGGTAATGCCTACTTCATAGTGTTTATGAAGGGATTAATGTATGTGATGTGTCAAGAACAGCATCTTTCTCATAGTATGCAATGTTTGGTGTACATAGAAGACCCTTTGATTTGCTTCCCCAAGTGGTTCTTTGGGGATGCATAGAAGACATTTTTGACTTACTTTCCCAAGCTAACTGTAATATTAAATCTGAGTACATATGTACCATTATACATGACTATCCTGTGGAGGAAATGGTGGCTACATTGTAAAACAGGAACTGGATTTATGCATTCATCTCTACATCTCCAAAACCTCAGCATAACACCTGGCATACAGTGGGCATTCAATAAACAGGTGCTGAGGAACGGATCAACTGATGGAAGAATGATGTTGCACACTGATAATTAAGTGGTCTGCTTAAGATTCCAAAATGTCTAAAAGTGGGTAAAGACTTACGTACATTTCTGATGCTATTCTTTATGACAAAAGATAGAGAAATTATGTTAAAAATACTATAACCATATGCTTGAGAATTTTACAGAATAACATTACTGATATAAGAAGTAGTTATAAAAACTAACAACTCTATAGCCATATTTCTTGCAACACCAGGAAATCAATAGAAACAAACAATAATTTGTTTGCATCTGTGGTCTGTGTCCCACTCTCCACTGATGACACTGGATGCTTAAGCTTCATTGGAGTTGTTCCAACTCTCTCTCTTTCTCTAACAGCTCTACAAAGGAAAATGGAAAAGCTGAGAAAATAAACTTACGGAATATAATTCTCCCAGCAATAAGGATTTTTATTGTCAATCTAAAAACAGCTGACACTGCCTGAAAGTAGGGCCATAAAAATAAAATACAGCAGACACCCTCCATTTGCCTATACTTGAAGGAAATGAGAAGCTCTCACAATTGTTATGGCAACTAACATTACTACATTTGGTAGTTTTTAACAAAGGAAAAGGGGAGACAAACTCTGCTGAGCCTTAAGATACCTCCTTGCTTTTCATGTTGAAGCAGTTTAATTCAAGGACTTATACATGACAAATAAATCTTCATAATGAAAATGTAGTTCATCTTGTTCCTATTTCTTACTTGAGTATCATTTTCAGCTCCTCATAGGACTAGAAAAGCAACTCTTGCCCTAAGATGGCTGGATTCATTTTATTTTCTACTTTCAAAACTAAAATTACTTAGAGTCAAAACTTTGACTTCCTCTCCTATTGGTCTCCCTGTATATTCCAAATATTCACTAGTCTTCCCAAGATTTCTAGTCTTCCTCCTGCTGAAAGGAACCTTTCTTCCTACTTCCCTGAAAAATACAGTCTGTCAGGAGTTAAGTGCCTCAGTTTGCTTCTTAAAAATATATGTTCATGTGTTCTCATTGTTCAACTCCCACTTATGAGTGAGAACATGCAGTGTTTGATTTTCTAAAACTGGTGATCAGCAGCTTCTGAATAAAAGTCAGAAGTTGGATGAGTGGGCTCAAGCATGCATACCAAGAGGCAAAATCATGGAGTTTAACTGGTGTATGACCTCTAGGAACACTCAACTGGTAAAGGAAAAATGCCTCAAGTGAGCATGTGCACAACTTCAGTAAGCACGCTGAACATGCAGCCCCTCCAAAGTGTTGGCAGGCCACTGTGCATGTGGACAGCCCACTCCAAGGGAAGAATCAGCGGAGAAGGGGTGCAACCCCCAAAAGCAAGCCATCCTATAAAACCCTGAGTCAAAGTTCAAATCACACATGTGAATCAGGTGGCCCACTTGGCCCTCTTTCAAGTATATTTTCTTTTGTTCCTGCTCTAAAACTTTTTGATAAACTTTCACTCCTGCTATAAAAAAAAAAAAAATCTTCATTTCAGACCTTCTCAGATTAGCTAAATTTTCTCTCATCTGCTTCTCGGGGATAATAATACATCAAGTCTTCCCTTTCCTGCCCAAATGACCATCATCTCCTTTTCAATAAACTCTTTTCTTCCAAATGCAAATCTACTCAAATCTTTCTGAGCATAAAAACTTGTACCCTGCATGTCCCTCTAGCTTCCCTCTGGCAATTTCTCTATCCTGGAGTTCCTTAGGAGTTATCATCTGGAAAGAATAATTGTTATTCTCTTTCAATGCCTCAGTTCCAGCATGACTCTTCCCATTCTAATGAAGCCTCTACTCCCGTTCACTGAAGTCATTGTTGGGAAGATCAGTAACGATCTCCAATTTTCCAAAATGTTGGTTATTCATGTGACAAATGCAAAACAATTAACTTGCAGGTATTATCAGGCATTCTCCCTCCCCAACCAAAGGTTTTCAATTTTGACCTCTTTGTTTCTCTTACTTTTCATTTGAAGAGAGTTCTAGATTTTATGATGTAAGGTCAGGGAGAAAGAGACAGAGTGTAAGATGAAAGGCAAAGAGCTACAGATGGTGAAGGAAATTTGAGAGGATGTTTCAAAAAAGAGCAGATATACTGAGAGAAGTGGACAAGAAGCTCAGAAATTTTGGTGTGGTTATAAATTCCCTCCATAATATTAGACAAATAAATGGAATACTGGGTTGTTCTGAAAACTTTTTATTGCTTTAAGATGTGTTATTTTTATTATGACATTTATCAAATAGTAGACAATTGTTACGCTTAGCTTACCTGACTTCTCATCATTTTACATGGAGAATTGAATCTTCCTGCTTGAAAGGTTTAATTTGTATACTTCTGTAACTTTCTTGACCTCATCTTACATCTCTGGCATTCTTATTCATACCACGCATAAACTTTCTTCTTTCCTATCCAAGGAAGTCCATGATTGGAGACTTCATTTCACCAAAGCCATCCTCACCTTGCACTGAGAGGATACTTGTTATGGGCTGAATCACATCCTCCTGAAATTTATATGTTGAAGTCCTAACCCTTCAGTATCTCAAAATGTGACTATATTTGGAGATAAGGTTCTTCAAGGATGTGATTATGTTAAAATATGGTCCTTAGGATGGGCCTTAATGCAGTCTAATTTCCTCCTTATGGAAGAAGAAATTCACACACAGAGACACAAGGAGTGTGGATACACAGGAAAAAAAAGGCCACATGAGGACAGAGCAAGAAGGTGACCATCTGCAAGCCAATGAGAGGGTCCTCAGAATAAAATAAAACCTGCCAAGACCTTGATCTTGGACTTCTAGCCTCTAAAACTGTGAGAAATTTCTGTTGTAGTCTGTGGTATTTTGTCATAGCAGCTCTAGCAAACTGATACAATGCTTATTTTGTGTGTGTGAGTGTGTTAGACCAAACACAGATTAAGTTCTGATTGAAGTCTGGTTTTAATTCTATATTATGAAACAGAATCATAGGATATAAAAGCTGGAAATTTTTTAGGGATCATTTAGTAGAGTAAAGTTTTTTGTTTTCATTGTTGCAAAGGTCACTAAATTCATTTGTAAAATTTATGAAAGTCAGAGCCCCTTAGTCGACAATATGAATATGAGCACATATATATATATTTACGCATATATTTTATTTCGTTATGAACTGACTTTTTCACTTAAGCAATTTTTTTTTACTTTATGAATAAATAATTCTTCTCATTTTTCAGGCAAAAACTAACGACTGCTTTCTGAAATAAAATGGAAAGAAATTGCATTGTAGAAACAAAAAGAAAAATAATTCTCCTCAATATGAAATTTCAAAGAAGCTGATTTAAAAGTTTTAGTTTTCTTTGACATGGCACAGAGAATGTATCTTGGATGCTCAATGGATTTCTGATTTTGCTGTTGCCTGGCAGCAAGAAATAGTGAAAAATCTAGCTCCCTGAATAAGATGACATTGTCATATTATACAGAATTAAAATTCGCATTACCCTCTTTGCCCCTCAAAGATAGAGATCTGTGAAGAAAACACACACACACACAACACATTCTCTAGGACCCTTCTGATAAATTCTACTCACATCACTTTCCCCAGTCAGTAAGGTCATCTTTGCCAAGTACTGCATCACTGATCCTGTCTATTTCAGCTTGAAAATAAAATAAATCCATATTTCAAAGTTGAGGTCATCAGAGCAGTGGTAACTTCCAAACACGTTTTTTCAGTACTTTGATATATCCAAAGATTTCTGCCAATGGATAAAATGACAAAACTGTCACTCTCAACTCCAGGCTCTAGAAGAACTTCTGAAATTTAAAAGGGTATATGTTCCACAGCTCCTATCCTACTCTTGCAGAAATAAAAAGGACCAAAAGAACTCCTTGTTTTCAAAAGCATTTACAGGCAAATGGCAGGACCTTAAATCAGAAGATAATGCCTTATTCATTGGACCAAAATATCTACCAAGTAAACCAACCCTTGAATGTACTTCTCCCTGTGAGGTTCTTCTGTGAATGAACTTTCTCATTCTCTCAAAAGTGAAACTTCTACTTAAAATTGAATCAAGCACTTAAAGAGGTGGCAAACTTCTTGGGACTTAAAAAAATTTTTTTGTTGTTATGCTTGAATTGATGACAAAACTTCTCGAAAAGAAAATGATTCAAAAACCTGGCTTGGAGGAAATTGATATCATTCATAACAGTAAACAATATTGTTTTTAAAACTTCTGGCTGGATCCATGACGCTGGTGTATCTTCATGTCAATGGCCATGAGAAGTCATATTGGTGTGACTTCACCAAAGCAGAAGAAGCAGAAGACCCAGGTGGATAGTCAAAACTGTTTATGCCTCACTAGGGCATAATTATCTTAGGGGTTCTTTGTTTGTTTTTGCTTTTTTTTTTTTTTTTTTTAAGGGTTTTGGTTTCTTTGTTTTGTTTTTGTTTTTGTTTTTCAGATGGAATCTCACTCTGTCACCCAGGCTGAAGTGCCATGGCACGATCTCTGCTCACTGCAACCTCTGCCTTCCAGGTTCAAGCTATTATCCTGCCTCAGCATCCCAAGTAGCTGGGATTACAGGCATGTGCCACTATATGCAGCTAATTTTTGCGTTTTTAGTAGGGACAGGGTTTCACCATGTTGGCGAGGCTGGTCTCAAACTTCTGGCCTCAAGTGATCCACCCACCTGGCCCTACCAATGTGTTGGGATTACAGGCATGAGCCCCCACACCCGGCCTTGTAGGGTTTTTGTTTATTTGGTTGGTTGGTTGGTTTGGTTTTGCTTTTGTTTTCCCTAGACAAAGATTTACTCAGTGAAAAAAATTTTCACCATTTTGAAAGTATTTATGGCCATTGACATTTCTAAAAGTGACTCATACATTATAACATTCCTTTGATAGTTTTGTTGTGAACAGAAATCAAGAAAACTGAGGTTTGACATCACAGACAAATAATAGTAGTGTCACCTAATTGTATACAGGAAAGAATATGACATAGTTGTAAAATCCTGCTACTTCAGGATATTAGAAGAAATGTTAGCAATTCTAATATGTGTAATATAATTTTTGAAAAACATTGTTTCCCCTGTAATCCCAGCACTTTGGGAGGCCGAGGCGGGCGGATCACAAGGTCAGGAGATCGAGACCACAGTGAAACCCCGTCTCTACTAAAAATACAAAAAAAAATTAGCCGGGCGCGGTGGCGGGCGCCTGTAGTCCCAGCTACTCAGGAGGCTGAGGCAGGAGAATGGCGGGAACCCGGGAGGCGGAGCTTGCAGTGAGCCGAGATTGCGCCACTGCACTCCAGCCTGGGCAACAGCGTGAGACTCCGTCTCAAAAAAAAAAAAAAAAAGAAAAAGAAAAACATTGTTTCCAATTTGTTCTGCGGCTACAATCACAAACTAGTGAAATACTTTCCATAGAATAAGCCTGTACAAAGTGTTAACAATTTTATGTGGCCTCATGTGCTTAACAATGTCATAGTAAAAACTTATATATACACACACACACACAGACACACATACATAGTGTGTATATATATACACATACATAGTGTATATATACACACACATACACATAGTATATATATACACACATACATAGTGTGTATATATACACACACACACTATATAAAGCCACAAACCTCACCCCAATGTAAAAGAATCATCAGGATAGCAAGCACATCACATGTGCTCATTAACCACCTCTTCTCAATCATCATGCAGTATTGGCCATTTTTCCCCACTGGTTCAGGCTTCTTGCAGTGATGAGCAGCAATGGTGTGACACTGTTGTTTATACCTATCCACATTGTTTTGCCATTGCCCACACTGTGTGTGAAGGCTGCCAGCATGTGCCAAGGTGTCTCTTTCCAACCCCAAGAGAACAGATATCTGCATCAGTAGAGGTTTTCTGCTCCTGCCAAAGCTTCTGGAGCTACTTACTATGGAAGCTATTGGCTCAGCCAGCAAATGCCAAAAGCAATCCAGGCCAGAGTTGTTTTCTCTGCTGAGGCATATACATTTCTTGCACCCTTGCTCTGAGTGACACATGTGCTGTCAGTACTCTCTGGAGTGCATAGTAGATACATTCTTTCAGTTTTCTTGAACCTCTAGGACTCAGACATAAATAGAGGTTAGGATTAAAGAACTATCTCACTAATACATTGTGATATATACAAAATTTGACCATACACATGTGCCTCACGCTCTACACATCTGTTTCTCTCTGTACAATCTCTTGATGCACCTGCCTAGTCCTACGGGTAACACAGGTAGACTCAAGCAAGATATCATACTATGTTATTAACCCGGTTTGGGGCTTATTTCCAGGTAGACACACACCACTCACTGCTCATTGCTTTCAGTTTAACACCATTAGGAAAATATTCCATGAGCAGCTAAACCTTACTGAGCTTTAGACAAATGCTAAAGCTATCCTCCATAAATTGACATTAAACAATAGGAAATTAGGTCACTATATTTGCCACTCACATTCACACACACACATATACACAATTACCAAGTTATTTGTTCTCACAATACCTACAATTGACCTAATCCATGTTTTTAAATTGCCTTAACCACAATCATTACAGAAAACCATTTTACTTCCTAAAGCATTATTTCAAGAAAAGACATCACCAGCTACTCAGTTAGGAAATTAAAATCCTAGGAGCCATCTTATTTTCTTCACCTTCCTTATTCATCATACCTAATAGATTATGTCAACACTTTCTTTGAATTATCTCTCAGCTCTATTCTCTTCTGTCTTTTACATTTCATCCTCACCTTCAGCACTACTTGTTTGGCTATTGCAATGGCCAGCTAGATCTTCCTGTCTCTCTCACCACACTCTTTCTTTCCACTTTCCATACTGTTGCCACAAAGTTTTACTTTAGTCATTTTTGTCCCTACCTTGGACAGTACCTGGTACATAGTAGCAACATAGTAATTGTTATCCACTAGGTAAATATGCAACAAGAAATGCTCAGCTAATGCAGACACTTTCATGAACCAGTTTGAATTCATTTGTCTTTAGTACACATCCCATTCTTTGCCCATCTACAACTTTCTGATATTAAGTTGCCAGATCAGCCATGACTGCTCTTTCCCCTGTGAGCTGGAAATACTTCTAATGTAACCAGAAGCTTCCAGGTTTCAAATGTGATATCTTAAGAGAAGTTTGGATGTAGGGACTGAGCTGGGATATCTGCTCTGCTCTAATCCTGCAGAGGCATGTCCTGAATAAGCACCGTGATTCAAAAAAGAAAGCAACTTGCCCAATACCATGATCCTCAAACTATGCAAACCAGCTGCCATTCAGGATGGAGATAAAGCTCTAAGGCAGCAGGATCCTTTCATTCATTTATCTGTTACAACCTAGTAGAAAGGAAGCAGGGCAGTGCCATAGAGATTCCTAGAGTAAGATGAAATTTAAACTTATTGTACTCATTATTTACTTTACTCTTATGATGCTTATTGAGGTATAATCCTGCATAGAAATATAGAAACTGTATGTTCTTTCTGGCTGTCTTGTCAGGATATTACATTATCTGTAGGAATGACAAATTAGAGTTATTTTTAAAATTTTATGCTGCCGAATCACACTTTGAAAATATTTTGTAATGAGGCAGTTTTGTTAGCTAGTTGAGCTGGAGTTGAATGGCTACTTGAATCACTAGAAACTAGAAACCATGCTAACAGCTAGGAATTACTAATGTAAAGAACACCTATGCTCTCAATGACTAGCATCCATTTGATTCCATTGACAAGCAGAAGTTTTCACGTTATAAGTGGAAAAGGAGAGAGGAACTTCGGCTGGAGTCAGGGCATCAGGAGCAGGAGGAGGAGGAACCAGGGGATTACATGGGGGTTCTACCCCCAACCTATTATTTGGGATTATTTTAGTACTTCTATGGATAGAGAGATTGAGGTGGGATCTGAAAATATCTTCAAGTTTGGGGTACAAGTAAAGCTGCTTTAGATCTAGGAGACAGAGTGGGGCATAAAGTAGGTAAGAAAGTCATTCCCTATATTCCACATGGACCCATGAATTACTCAGGTGTCTTGAGAATTAGAAGTTTGAAAGCAATTAAAACAATGACTTTGACCTTTACACTGATTCTCATGATGGGTATAAACAACAGTGAAGCCTCCAGAAGCAACTCGGTACAAATCAGAAGTGAACAAGCAAAAATTGAAGTAGAAAAGAACGTGAAGTATACTGTCGTGAATTCATCTAATAGTTGGCTTGGGGCCCATGATGGACTCCCTCTGAGGGAATCTCATAAATTATCAGGAGACACTTTGAGGATGCTATTTGTAGGCAGTCGTCCAATGGGAAAGCATCCCATTACACTTTGAGTATAAAAAGAAAGTGCTGTCTTCCTTAGAGTCACAAGCTATAAGGCCTAGAATATTTGGGTTATGCATATGGGACAATGTACACTCAGGATTTAGCATAAAAGAATCACAGAATCCTAAGCATAAACATAATTGGAATGAGTTAGAAGACAAGGAAGACATTGTCGCCAAACTGCTTGAAAACAATTTAAACTTGGGTTGTTTTTATATAAAAGCATATGTATTTGTGTGTGTGTATGAGTGTTTATGTGCAAGAATAATAAAGTAATATGTCATGAACTAGTAATAATGAATAATACAATGTATTGCACCTAAAGTTAAAATGAAAAAATAATCAAAAGATGACTTGAGGCCCATTAGCATAATTGAAATTTCATTGTTTGCTTTCATATTATAGAGTTATTCCATTATAAATGTAAGTATTGCTTTCATGATAGGGATGAATTCCATAGAAGTATATATTAAATGAAATGTGTGACCTAGGAGATGGGACAAATAAAGTAGGCAAGGAAGCCATTCCCCATACTCCACAGAGAGCCATGAATTGCTTGGGTGTTTTGAAAATTTGGAGTTTGAAAGCAATGAAAACAGCAACTGATCTTTATATGATGAATATAAACATCAGTGAAGCCCCCATACTCAGTAAAAATCAGAAATGAACGAATAAAAATGAAGTAGATGAGAACAAGAAGGATGCTGTGTTGTGAATTCATCTGATAGCTGGCTTAGGACCCATGAGAGACTCCCTCTGAGAGAATCTTACTTTAACAATGCATGGTAGAAATGTTGGAGTTGAAAATGAAAATAAGGTACATGTCCAAAAGTATTCAAATTAGAGTTTTTAGCAGCATTTATTGTTTGGCTCTTTTTTCCTATGCCTCTTTTTACATATATTAGTTAAAATGTCTTCTGTTTCTTCAGAAATTTTTCATAGTTATATTGCCCTTTGAACAATATTAGTGAAAAGTTGCATTATGGTTTTTTATATAAGTGTGGTAAGTTTCAGCACAGAAAGAGGTAAATAAATCAATGGGGAAAGACCTGAGGCTCCCGGATTCAGAGCTTCTATCTGGTAGGTACCAGCAAAGGCAGATAATTTCTCAGTTATTCTAATCAAATTATATTATTCCCCCACATAATGTCCCTGTTCACACACATACACACTATCATAGCCACTGCTATTGCCTCCACATTGTAAAATGCCACTGTGACATTTCCTGTGCAAGGGAAGGCTGCACAAATGCTCAGAATAGGGCAGTATAGGGCTTCATGTACCTCACAGGTCACTTCAGGAGAATCTTCTGGATAAGCACCAGTAACCTAAAATGGCCCTTGGAGTGGCAAGAAGTAGTTTTTGAGAGCTTGGTCTTCCTGCCAGCGACTTGAGTCAAGTTTTGGCAACATCTTCCAAGGGCTTAGAAACCTCTAAGAAAATCCTCCCTGGCACTTGCCAGCTTTGCTTACAATGCATCAACAAGCACCTGGGCATCAATTCACTGTGTTTTGGGGAGATTTATGTTCCTTTCTCCCCCTGGATGATCATTAAATGTGACTTCACTTTGGCTACAAATTTATTTTCTTCCATGTGCCAGCCCTAAATGAATTATTGATTTTATTAACCTATTATTTAAAACAAACATTTATATTTGCACAACAAAGATATATTTCTAAGATGTAGGATTAAAATTCATGCTCATTGAGAATAAATGCACATAGTACATTATGCTATGACATAATGACATAGTACAGGAAAAAAAAACTTGAGAAATGACATAATCTATGTAACAGTTCTGCATACTATCAGATCTGATACTATCAAAAAGGACATGGTTTTATTTTTTCAAAAAATGACAAGTTATGTGTCTTTAATTTTACCTCTTTTTGAAAAACATATTAAATTTGCAGAAAGGTTGCAAGAATTGCCCGTTTTGATTCACCTAGAAGCCCTATTCGAGTTTT
Source organism: Macaca nemestrina (assembly GCF_043159975.1). Classification (NCBI taxonomy): domain Eukaryota; kingdom Metazoa; phylum Chordata; class Mammalia; order Primates; family Cercopithecidae; genus Macaca; species Macaca nemestrina. Next base: position 81,534,256 of record NC_092131.1, read on the forward strand.
AGTGACTGTTCCAGTAATGTCCTCTACAAAATGATCCAATACAGGGTCACATGTTGTATCTAGTTGTCATGCGTATTTAGTCTCTCCTTCAATCCAGGAGTGCTGGAGTAAACTGCTTCCCTGAGAATTTGCCTTTCTCATGAGGGTTCCAACCTCTGTCATGCCGCTATCTTTTGTATACGTTCTTCCTGTGAATCAAAACTTCACACAGAGTCACTTCCTTATTCAACCTTTGACCCCTACCCCCAGCTACCATCAGAACTCAGACATGCTTCATGGGTTTTGATTGAATTATTTGCATTTTGCTATCTTCTTGTAAAGGGTGTTGAGCTGTGATCTGGCTAGCAGTTAAACTACTGGCAGATTCCCCTTGATCCTGCAGAGTTGGTTTTATGCTTTGTTAAAGAGGGTCCATTGTCGCTTAAAGCTTGGTCCTATCGTATTTTCTAGCGGTTATTTCTAAATATGGCCTTTCTGGGTATCAGCTAATTGTCTCAAGTGTGTAAGGCCTTGTCATTCTGCCTGGTCCTGAATACTAAAATCTCCTGCACTGCCTAACCTCGGGTATTTCCCTTTAGCTATCAGCCCTGGAGCAGGTGCTGTCAGCTAGGCCTCACAGTCCTGCCCTGTGCAAGACACCATGAAACATCTACACTGCCTATAGTCCAATCCTAGAAAACAAATGCGCCATATATTTTGTCCAGTTTTGTAGTTGTTCACAGTGGGAGTGTAATTTTGCCACATGTTATTCTGTGTTGGCTAAAAGCAGAATCAAGTATGTATTTAAAGCTAAAATTAATACATGAAAATACAGTCAGATACATTGAACATAAATTAAATTGAAGTACACATATTTGGAATTTTAAAAAGGGTCTTAGTAAATGAATGTGAAAATGCTTTTAAAAATATTAAGCACATTTGATTGACTGCAGCAATACTTTATTTAGCATAGCTACATAGTTATGATTCTTCATCGCACTGATCAGCCAGTATGGCAGAATAAATGAATACTTAGCCACTTTATTGCACTTTCTTCCATTTCCGTTACACTTTCTAATTTCTTTATTTTGTTTACTCCACAAAAGTCCCTTTTAGTGCGATTACATCCTATTATCTGAAGACACTTTCATTATTTTGCAAAGAATAAGCAGTCATGGGTACTGCATGGGTTGCATTAAAATGCCAGCTTTACTGAGTGGAGTGAGTAAGTTCTCAGGTTAAGGTAAATCATATGCAAGTCCTAGTAAAATCCACCATTAAAACAATGGTAAAGAATGCAGAAACATAAAGTCATCAACCATCAAACCTTAACTGTATTGACTTGAATAAATGGCATTGTAGATAAAATACAATTCTGTAAGTACCATGCCATGTTAACTGGGACAGCACTAATTCATTTAGCCCCGCCATTTCTAAGAATGCATTTACACCACTAAGTTCAGCACAACTGAATAATTATTAATATACATCTTACTCTGGAAAATATCATCTTTAAATTCCATTTGGCCGGGCGCGGTGGCTCAAGCCTGTAATCCCAGCACTTTGGGAGGCCGAGGTGGGTGGATCACGAGGTCAGGAGATCGAGACCATCCTGGCTAACACCTGAAACCCCGTCTCTACTAAAAAAATACAAAAATTAGCCGGGAGCGGTGGCGGGCGCCTGTAGTCCCAGCTACTCGGGAGGCTGAGGCAGGAGAATGGCGTGAACCTGGGAGGTGGAGCTTGCAGTGAGCTGAGATCCGGCCACTGCACTCCAGCCTGGGGGACAGAGCGAGACTCCGTCTCAAAAAAAAAAAAAAAAAAAAAAAAAATTCCATTAGACTTTTACTTCAAGTGTTCCAAAGAAAGGTAGAATAAATTACGGAAATTGATAATGATATTAAATGGTTATATATATAAATGCATAATTGGTTCATTTTTAAACATCAGTTTTATCACATATCATGGTTGAAATGGATTTGCAGGCTTACCATTGGAAGACAGTGTCAAGGATTGGAAGAATAAAGGTTGGAAGATTGCCCTAATTTAGTTAGAGGTGAGATGTGAGGTGTGTTTGCCCTTTTACATGCATGACCCCTAAGGTTTTCATTAATGAAAGAAGAAACCTCCATCTATGACTCTGATTATCCACATACAACAGAGAACAGAATGCATTATCGCAGGAAGCTCACTTTTGTCATGTAGCCACTTAAGACTCTCAATTACTTCTAAGTTTTCAGTAAGATGAAAGATAAAAACCACTGTTCCTTCAGGAGATACAGATCGTACTAAATAGTTTTCACTGGAAATGAGTTTAGCACAGAAGTCTGTGTCACTCAGCAGTGTAGGATGTAAGCAACATGCAAAGGACTCTCCTCAGAAACCATGGAGGATATCTCCATAGTTAGGAATTAAATTCAGCAGTAGTTAATGAAAATCCTACAAGGGCAGCTTACCCAAATAGGGAATTATTTTTTTCATGTAATCGAAGTACATAAAAAGGAAATCAAGGGCGGATTCAACTATTCAAGAAAGTGTTTATGTCTTGGAGTCTTTTCTCCTGTCCAAAGATGGCTACCCCATCTCCAAGGGTGTCTATCTTCTGGGCAGGAAAGTTGAAGAATAAAGGGCAAAAGACAAAGGCCAAAGAAGCAAGCAGGACTGTCCCCTTTAAGTAGCCCCTTCTCCCTTAAACAGCAACTTCTGAGTGTATCTCATTGACCAGAATTGTGTCAAGACTGTTTCTTCCCCACCTAGGAAGAATAGACCAGGTTAATCAATTAGAGAGTTTGAATATGTGATCTATGGACCTAGGTACACAAGGCAAAATTGCAGGCCAACTTGTGGCCATACTAAGAACGAGGGAATTTATAAAATTTTGTCTCAGGAGCAAAGAGAACTTACCCTGTGATCCCAGGCTACTGATAGTAAGACAGACCCCAAGAATAAGAATGGAGGATTTGACTCTAAAAAAAAAATAACCAATCCAAAAGAAAAGACATATAAATACTAACATTTTTTTGGTTTTTCCAATGAGAAAGTCTACCTGTCACTCAATCAACCTATATTGCCCTCTAATGACAAGCCTCCGCCACACACACAATTTCCAAAAAGATTTTTAATATCTCACACTTAAAACTCTCAGCCTGTATCAAAACATCTCATGTGGCCTGTAAATATGTATACCTACTATGCACTGACAAAAATTAAAAATTTTTAAACAGGCAAAATCTGTCAGGTTAGGATCATTACATATTCAAGGAAAGCCCCTAATAGGAAAGACAGACTAAAACCAACAAAAGGCAAAAGAAAGTTTAGGAAGAAATAAACTTCAAAAATATAAGCAATTAATGACATTAGAAAGATCATGCAACATTGAATCAATGAAATAATGTCAAAGGGATATGATAAAGAAAATATAAGAGGTCAATAAACAAAACAGTTGTTAGAAATTAACACTGTCATAGTAAAAAATTTAAAAATTCAGAGGAAGAGGTAGAAAATAAAATCAAGCTAATCTCATGGAAAATTGAACAAAAAGTCAAAGAAATGGAAAATAAGAAATAAAGTGTAAGAAAATCAAGTCAGTTTAGGAGATCCAACCTCCCTCTCATGAAAGTTCCACAAAGTGAGAAGAGACAAAAAAAAGAGAAAAGAGTTTTTGAAGAAGCAATATAAGAAAATAGTTTAGAAATGAAGAAACAATTTCCACATTGGAAAATAAGCAGACTGAAAAGAAGAGATAATGAAAAAAGATACAGCAAGCACAATGTTGTAAATATTCAAAACAGAACACACGGAAGATATCAAAAGCTTACGGAGATTACATAAGAGGATACAGATTTCAGAACAAAATCACTCTCTGCAGCAGGGATATGGAAGACTGAAGACATTGAAAAATGCCTTCAAAAGTCTGAGGCAAAATTACTTCCAACCTATAATTTGTTATGTAGCCAAAATACTGCATCAAATGAAAAGAAAAATTAAAGCATGTTTACTCATGTAAGATCTAAAAATGTTCATTTTCATTGGCTTACTAGTTTTTAAGAAACTACCAGAAGCTGAACTTAAAGAGATTGAAATAATAAAGAGAAAAAGCATAGAGTCCAGGAGAAAGGGGATCCAAACCAGGTATTAGGCAAAGGGAATCCCATGTTAGCTGGTAAGTGAAAATCCTAGGATAACAGTTGTGCAGCAGGCCTAGAAAGCAACAGCCCAACTTGGAGTAAGAGGAGGAGTAAGCTGACAGAGTTCTAGAAAGAAGTAGTAGTAAAATAATTGATGTATTTAACCTGGGTGAAGGAATGCTTTACTATATTGGCTAGTATGTTAGCTAATATAGAGTTGAATGAATTAGACATGTCAAATATCAAGCAAAAGAATAAAAGAAAGAAATATGTGGCAAACCGACTATATGGTGACCCCTGTGATCTTCAACTCCTGCTATTTTATCATTTCCCCATTTTAAGTTTGGATGGAGTCTGGTACCTGTTTCTCACCAATAGAATACAGCAAAGATGACAAGATGTCTTACACTTCTAGCAGACTTGCTCTCCCTTTCCTTCTGGCTTGAAAGAAGTAATAGGACAGAAATAGAAACAAAAAACAGCAATAGACTACATAAACTTTAGAAAAAACAAAGTTGTACTAGAGCACATATAAGTCACTATGTAGCTCAGCAATGAACAGTATTTATGGTCCTAACAATGTAAATTCTGAATGTTAACTCTACAAAAATTCCAAATTGAGAATGAGGGGGAAAGTATGTGTCTTAAATAATGGTGATGGTGACTTGAGTCTACTGATGTGGTAAAATGCTGTAGAACTGTAAACCAAAAGCAAACAGACAGACAAATAGAAAAAAAGAGTGAGTGTAAATACCGGTGAAATCCAAGTAATGCCTGTACCTAACTAATAGTATTGTATAATACTCAGTTTTCTGATTTTGACTATATACTATGGTTATGTAACATATTACTATTGGGAGAAGCTGGGTGAAGAATACACAAGAACTCTAATTTTTGCAACTCTTGGGAGTCTTAAACTATTTTGAAATAAAAACTTATTTTTTAAATTTTAAAAAGTATGTGTTTTGTATAAGGAAGGTTTATAAGAGGACCAACACATCATCTTCATAGTAGTAGTATTAACAAAATCCATTTCTGGAATTCCATACACTGTGCCTTTTCCAAATACTAAGATGCTGTTATTTCATAGATTCATCAGCAGTTTTATTCACTCTTCTCAGTTTTCTGATCAGTGCTTCCTCTTTCCCTCCTCCCTGACTTCCCCCCTACCAACCCTGACACTACCTCAGCCATTCCAGTTCTTTTTGCTGTTAAGCTCCTGCAACTCCCCTAACTCCTCCCATTTTCCTTTACTTAAAAGACTGTGCATGGACATGCTGGGTGAAGCCCTCTGAAGTGAACTAATCTCCCCAGTGGGAAGGAAGGGATTTAGACCACAGGTAACACCAACCCTCCTGCGTTATCTGAAAGAGAAATCAAGACTGCTGCTATTTAGAGCTACTGTAAAAGGCAGTGGGCTTTCTCTGAGATGATGACCTTCAAAGTTCCACTCAGAGCAGCTCAACATAGTTGCAAGATTCTGAGACTCTCTCCAAAACACCAGTAACATCAGAAGTAATTCTTAGGATATCTTTGGAGAGAGAGCTGACATCAAAGAAAGTCATTGGGAATAAAGAACAGAGGATACATATTTATGAATTTTTATATTTAAAATATTTTACTTTCACTGATTTGTAAGTCTGAACACTGTCATCAGTTTTATTTTTTCAAAGTGTGTTCAGAATTCAAGAAAGGAAATATTAGGCAACATACATATTGAAATGCCAATATTGTAATTTTGCTTATGTAGTAAAATTAAGACTCAGTACAAAACCAACTGACAATATCTAAAATTTTATAATAAATAAAGAAGAAGAATAACACACTATTTTGTTTGGAGATAAGTGCCAGAAAGTTTTGAAAATTGTCTTTATTCTACAGGTTGTTGATGTTATATTTCTATATAATATGAAACCATGCCATTCTTTCTATATGTATTATAAAGTTATGATAATTATAAAAGTGTGACACTGCCCAAGTAGTCAATAAACAGATCTATATAGCACTATGAAAATTCAAATTTGTTTTACAAATGAGGTTTTCAATAAAGCAGACCTCTGAAAGGAGGAAGGAAAGAAGTTAAATGATTGGCATACCTGGGCAGGTCATGTTATATACAGATAACCTTAGGTCTCATCTGTAAAACTAAGACCAGATCCTCTCAGAGTGGATAATGTCACAGAATTATAGGCCACTGGAGCAGGAGGGTGGAATAGGACTTCCCAGCACAAATGAGTTGAAAATTTTATGTCTACACAATATGTGCAAATGTGCACAGGAATGTTTATAGCAGTTTTTTTGATAATTGACAAAACTCGGAAGCAATCCAGATGTCCTTTAGTAGACAAATGGATAAATAAACGGTGATATATCCAGACAATAGAATATCATTCAGCACTAAAATGAAATGATCTATTTGGCCATGAAAAAACTTAAAGGGACGTTAAATGCAGATTACTATGAAATTATATGGGATATATACTGTGGGGTTTTGATAGCGGGCAAGATTGGGCATACGTGGGGGGAAAAATATAGGGAATCTCTATTTTCCACTCAATTTTGCTGCAAACCTAAAACTGCTCTAGAAAAAAAATAGTTCATATTTTGTAAGGTACCTGAGTTCAGAAAATGTAAGTTTTTATTCACTAAAAATATAGAAGCACGTTTAAATTTAAAAATTAAATTCAGCTATGATATGGTTTCGCTGTGTCCCCACCCTAAATCTCATCTTGAATTATAATCCAAATTGTAATCCCCATGTGTTGGGGGAGAGACCTCATGGGAGGTGATTAGATAATGGCAGCAATTCCCCCGTGCTGTTCTCAACGTAATCAGTGAGTTCTCACGAGATCTGATGGTTTTATAAGGGTCTTTTCCTCTCTTTGCTCTGCGCTTCTCTCACCTGTCACTGTATGAAGAAGGATGTGTTTGCTTCCCTTTCCTCCGTGATTGTAAGTTTCCTAAAGTCTCCCCAGCCATGTGGAATTATGAGTCAATTAAACCTTTTTCTTTTATAAATTACCTAGTCTTGGAGCAGTTCTTTACAGCAGCATGAAAACAGACTAATACAAGCTATCATACAGAGTAGTTTTGGATTTTTTAGGATAAACAGTTTTTTAAATAACACCATATTTAGAATCCCCAAAATATTAGGCTTTTAATTTATTCTTTGCTATGTTCAGTGTTATAACAAACAACTCCTTAAATGAATTTTATGAGACATAGGTTATTTTGAATAGAGATAATTGCTTCAATGTATTTTTTAGATTAGTTCAATTCCAAAAATTCCATAATAGTGACCCTAAAGAAGCTATATTTGGGATATTGTCAACACCATTATTTATTTAAATCAATTCCTGAAAAGCACAGATCTTAAAATTAAGCCAACCAGATCACTTAGAAGCTTTTTAATTAAATGTCAAAATCTTGGAATGTTGAAGAAACACAGGCACACGTAATACCAGGAAGAAATCTCTTTGAACAGTATTTTAGTTCAAACACTTTCAATTTCAAATGACAAAATCCCAACTCAAACTAGCCTAAAGAAAATAAAAAGGGGGTCTATACAGTTTAGTGGAAAGAATAGGGCTGGATCTAGGTTCTTCCTCTTTCTTCTTCCCTGAGCTCTGCACCTTATTGCTTTCTTTCTCCCTCCCTCCTTCTCTCCCTTATTTTGCTCGCCTCATCTTTGTTTATCTACATGTTTTTATGTTATTATTTTTTTCTTTTTGATGATTTGATTCTTGCAAACAGTGGGAGATAAGCATGGCCTGTAGTTGACTTGGAAGGCACAAATCCTGGCTTAGACGAACCAGAGGAAGGAGAGAGCATTTATCTCCCAGAGGCTCTAAATGAAATCTCAATGAAGTTTTCTAATTGATCCAACTCACATCATGTGCCCATCTCTAGGCCAAAATCATTCAGGAGCCATCATAGCCTCTTTTAGCACAGAGAGGAAAACTCCACTGAATGGGGAGAGCAGAGATGGAGAAAAGGGGTGAAAATAAAAATTGGAGAGATGGCTTAATTAATATATTTAATTTGTTAATTTAATGAACTTAATGAATTGATTTAATAGAAAAAGATCTTGTTTTTAAAACCAAACTCCCAGGAGTAAAATTATGTTTTATTATAAAACAAAAATACGATTATATTTTATTAGGAAATTCAGAAAAGTTATCTGAAATCTGATAATGAAGAGGTAGAGTACATTGGCTAATAATACTGAACACTTCAGGAAATATTTTCTTGAAAACGAAATGTGACTGAAATTGTTCTTTATCATTAGCCATATTCCCCTGTCAGGTAAGGTTCATTTTGTACTGATCTGTTTATTTTTTTAAGAATTTTTCATTTTGAGGATATAATCAGTCTCTAGAGCTTTGATTGACTGGTTTATATGACAAGTGACCATGGGTTAGTTTTCAGAGGATTAACAGTAAAATGTGTTTAAAATACTCTTCATGTAAAAAAAAAAAAAAAAAAAAAAAGCTTTTTTAAAAAAAATCTGAGATGAAACCTGAAGTGAAATATTAAATAGATACCATCTATTCCATGAATAATTTGGGTTTTAAAAAACTTTTTCTCCACAATTGGATGTCTCAGAGGTGTGGGAGTTTGCTCAAATTAATTGACATTTTAAATCTTGTGTTGACAATTCAAAATTCAACACTGTGGTACATATTTAGGTTTTAACAAAACCCTCGACATTCTTAGACTAGCCATTTTAGAACTGTTGTTTCCTGGAGTCTTTCATTCCATAGAAATATTGATTGCAACAGGCTTCTTCTGATTGTGTCTGTTCTTTTAAATTAGGTCCCACTCCACATTACAAGAGAAGTTGTAAGGTAGAATTAACCCTAAATTCAATTATTTCCTAAAGATTTGAAGAGCAGTGCTGTTTATAAATGTCTCCCAAATCCTAGTTTCTGACCCAGGAAAGCAAACGTGTAGATCTTGTCCTCAGTTCCAGTTTCCTCTCCTACCTCAGTCAAAATGTCAATCAAGTCAGCTGGCTCTGCAGTATCTCAGGTTCCAACTATGCCACCTCTAGTCCAGCTCACAAATAATCACCAGTCCCTCTACCTTGCTCCTGTTTTTCCTGTAATACTTTACTATTTACCTATTTACAGTTAATTTGGTTTGGCAAATAGGTTGGTGATGAACAGAGACATAGATTTTGGAAAGCTAATACTCCTCCTCACTGTGTAGAGAGTCTTACAATGTTGTAAGTCACAATGAAGTAAGAAGTAATACCAACTGCAAACAGCTAGGTAACACATACTGAGAGACTGACTTGACATATCTTGGTCATTCATAAACTGAATTGAATTCAACAGCTCTTGGGTCTGGGATTGTAAATAATGTCTGAAGCAGGATTTTTTCCAATATGGGAGAATCTATGTATCTATTTAATGTAAGCCCTTGACCTCTCTCTCTTAGACCTTCAGAGGTTTAATTTATTTCTGGACACCCGATTGCCATTGCTAAATGAATTCTATGCTCATCTGTCCCCTGTTCACTGTCTTTGGTAACCAGGATGCAACTCCTAGATTCTAGCCTGTATCTGCATTTCTATATTTTGACTTACTCTCTCTTTTAACCTAATTTCAACCTAAATATCTTCCTTATATCTGTTTTTATTTACTTTCATTCAGCATATGTGGGCCTCTGGGTTCTATTCCTAGATATGTTCCTTCTCTGGTGGCCTCTTGCAAAAAATATAATATTAAAATATGTTGCCTTTTCTGAGTATGCAATAACTAATGACAATAGGAAGACCAGAAGGAAGAAGGCATCCTTCTGTGAAACAGTCTTTGTAGAGAGTCTACAAACTATATAAACATAGCTAAAGAATGAAGAGTTGGCTGTATAAAGGGGTTGATAAGGTTTGGCTGTGTCCCCACCCAAATCTCACCTTGAATTCCCATATGTTGTGGGAGGGACCTAGTGGAAGGTAGTTGAATCATGGGGGCAGGTCTTTTCCCATGCTGTTCTCATGATTGTGAACAAGTCTCATGAGATCTGATGGTTTTAAACGTGGGAGTTTTACTACACAAGCTCTCTCTCTCCATTTGCCTGTTGCCATCCAGATAAGATGTGACTTGCTCCTCTTTGCCTTCTGCCATGATTGTGATGCCTCCCCAGCCATGTGGAACTGTAATTCCAATAAACCTCTTTCTTTTGTAAATTGCCCAGTCTAGGGTATGTCTTTATCAGCAGCATGAAAATGGACTAATACAGGCGTTGAGTAGTTCCACCTAATTATTCAGTTTGTTGATTATCTAAGACATTCTCATTTCTTCATTTATTCTACTGTCTACATTTTTGCCATTTTAGTAAATGAAAAATTAAAATTTCCTAATATCTAACATGAGACTTAGAATTTTTGAATTTCAGTGATTTGTGTACCATTGTCGATCAAGATTCAATTCTCCTTGAATAAATATTTAAAATGTAGATAATTTCAAAATATTTCAATATTTTTCATTCTAAACCTAAGACCTTCAGGGATATGAGGAGGAAAACATTTGTTGTCATTTTTAAAAGTGAACTAGGTGTCCTATTTATTGATGCTGTTAAGCTAAAATATTTCTTTAAGGTGGTTTTCTTCTTGATAATTTGCACAATACATTATCCAACCATTCAACTTTATCCACATATGTGTTATTGTTTCTGGATGTTGTTTTATGAAATATCTGCTTCAAAGACTATTTAAAATTCAGTGAAAAAAAATCTAAAAAATTTATCCTTTGCCATTTAGCACTTCACTGAAATAATAGGAATACACAGCATTTCAATAAAAATGAGGATTTTTTTACACTTATATTTAATCATATATCTTAAATCTCTTCTCGTATCTTGAATCAGTTCTTTCTTATAGCTAGAGCTATTTGAGTACTGCTGCTTTGTTAGGCAGCATTTTTTCCAGGCTTCCTTTTTCAGTTGCTTTCCAAAGGTGCAAAAATAATCCTGTCACAACAGAGAAGAAGAGCTTATAAAGATGCTTTAAAAACCTTATCACCAGGAAACAGTGCATAGTGTATTGTATAATATAGTGTCTTAAAATACTTCTGCTTACCTCCTCATTGATGCTGCTACAATATTTACATAACACTGCTAAGTAATTCTTCATTATGTAGGTTATTTATCCTTTCTTTTGGAGACTGTCTTCCCAACACACTTAATATTATCGAATTGAGTCATTGTTTTTATTTCTACCTACTGTTTAGCTGCAATGAATCTTTTCTCAGTTCTGGGACTGCATTGGTGGGTCAGGATTCATGTTTACTACTCCTTGGGGTAAGAAATGAAGAGTAGGAGGAGAACTGTGGCAGGACAGAGTCTGGCTAGCCATCAATGCAGGTTGTTTATGTCTTCAAGATGGGTTATTTCAGAACTAGAAAAAATAAAAAAAGGAAAAAATAAAATAAGGGAGCTGTTTTGGTTCAGACGAATGGATGTCCTGGGAGAAAAAAGTAAAAGTAGAAACTAATATTTCAGAAAATACTTCAGCAGAAAGACATTTTTAGTGCAAGATATCTCACAGGCTAGGAAAAATTATTTGATGCATTAAATATTTTCAAGATTTCTGTGTTGAATACATTTTTAAACCCTAGGCTAGATGTTTTTGTTAACATTTTATGTTAAAGAATTGATTCAAATAAGAAAAAAAAAAAACTATCTTTCTGTATAACTGAGGAGCACTTCAAGGCAAACAAACATGTAGCACAATTTACCTAGTTTCAACCTGAAGATCAATCCAGATGAACAGGGTCTTTGATTTCCCTCTTTAACACTTCAACACTGTCAAGTCAGATTTCCCATTTATCTTCTTGTATGGGTCTACCACTATAGCTCGGACCCTCAGGCTGAGGTCACTTAGCTTCCAACAAAGTTGTCGGCCCCACTTCACAAATAAGTCACCTCATCAAACAACCACCAACACTGTCGTGGCTCATACCCACACCCTAATCTCCTGGAGCTTAAACATACTGTTTCTCAAATACATCCCTCTTCCAGCAGCTAGGAAAATGAAACCTAGAGGTCACTTCCAAGCTATAATTTTCCATATGATTTCTACCAATTGCCCAAGAAATCCCAAGGGAAAACATTTACAGTTATAGAGTTGCTTAGCTGCCTTAGATTTGCTAGAAAGAAAAAAAAATCCTGGGTAATGTTTTTTGGGAGGGGTGTGTGTGTGTGTGTGTGAGTGTGGGTGAGTGTGTGTGTGTGAGTGTATGTGTGTGTGTGTGTATTTTCCTCAGCTGAAACAGAAAGCAACTAAAATTTTAGAGGTTCTATAAACCTGTAGATTTTTCTTTATGTACTAAACTTGGCTGTGTATACATAAAGTAGCCATATACTTTTTCTCTCACCAAGTAAAACAATAAAATTAGAAATCATTCTGTCAAATAAATGCAGTAATCCTTCCAAAACTAAACTTACCCTGTTATTTCAGGAGTAAATTAGACCTATTAATGTATCTAAATAGCTAAAAAGAGTTATGAACTAAGTAAAGCTTTGAATATATCTTGCTGGAGTATAAAACCCTCTCTTCTTTCTTATAATAGTAATAAACACATATTTATTGACTAACAAGTAGAAAACTGACACTAAACTATGGGCTTTTGCAAAGCTGACTCTCCATGACACTATTAGTTGGATTTTATCATCCCCTTATACTGAAGAGAAAAACAGCCTCGCAGAGAGCAGATGGCTTCCCAAGGTCGTTCCACCCATAAATGAGCTCGGATTCAGTTCTAACTCCAGCCCCAGTGTTATTTCCACTACTTGATGCTATGACTCTTCATTTGAAAATTTAATCATAAAGAATACTACATCATTAATCTACAAACATGTTTTCGTTCTACCCTGTAAAACTTGCTGAGTACAAAATGCTGTCCTCTGTTAAATTGCATAACCTTGGGCAGAGCTAGGGTAAAGTTTGATCTATAGAAAAAGGTCTGATTAAAAACCTAAATCAAAATAAGAACTAAGAATATGAAAAGTAAAAGTACATTTTCAAGCTCATGGTAAATTGTGTTTTCAGTAAGAATGTTTTTAGATAATTTTTGATGGGTATTTTTCAAATTACTTATTACAATAAAAATACTTGATTATTCTTAGTAACTGTACATAAGCATATTTTAAACCATTTGAAAGGATGAACATGTTTTAAAATTCTTAATGCTAATTTCTGCCTGATGTAGAGGGCTTATAACAGATGTATTAAGTACACTTGATGAACTTCCCAAGGATGAAACAATGAGTTCTTTCTTTAATGCTGAGTTTTAACTCTCACACAACATTAGTTTAAAAGTATATTAGTGAGATTTTTAAAAATCTAGAAGGCTTAATGTATGTGTGATTTTATTTTTTGTCCATATCTACGAGTATGTTGTCTCACATAAAATTGTATTACTAGAGATAAGAAGTCATTTTTATGATCCTGAAAATAGCAGTATACATAATACTAAGTATGTTTAATAGGTGTTTAGTAAGTGTGTTTAGTAGGTGCTGTATAATAATGTTGACTTAGTTCCACAATTTCTATGTAATATCTTAGTTTAACTTCTGGACCACAGAATGGCATGGCATTAGTGCTGTTTGGCAATGGGATAACTGTATGGCTACCATTCTGTTAAAAGTGTAACTAATGACAACTAATATTTCAGAGGTGCAGCTGTCTCATGTAGAGCTTCATAGTTTATGTGATTTAAAGAGTAATAGAAATAAATAAAATAAATTTTAGTCTTTCTTTTTCCCAGTTGGCTTTTGTTGACATTTTCTCTGCATTCAGCAACTTGCCATTGTTTACAAAGAAAGATGAAGATAAGATAAAGAAAGAGAAGGGGCCAAAAAGGCAAATTACTTATAGATTTAAAAAGAAAACAGGGCTAGTCATTTCTCTATCAATCGCTTTAATCACCAGGGAGATTATTTAATTATTACCCCCTCTTATTTTTCTCATTCTCATAACTCAATTATTGGCTACCTTAGCCTATCCAAGTTTCAGCCTTCTTAGCACATTGGTTTTTCACTCATTTTTAGGTTGGAAATCCTCTTCAGCATTTTTCTATGCAAGCAACTTGGTTCAGATAGTCTGTACTCTCCATAATCCCCCAAAATAGCTTTTGTGTGTATAAATTGCTTTATATAGCTTAATATTCTTACCAATACATGAGCTCATTTGATGCTCCAAGTTCAGAAAAATATTTAGAAATTTTATGTAACTTACACAAGTGACATTCTCTTAACCACAGTACTGACTCTAGGACTATCTTCCAATGGGGAAGAGGAACCCTGGTAGAACCATACGCACTGATATATACAGAAAAATAAAGAAAACTAAATTGGTGGGAACTGTGGGAAGACAAAAAGAAACAAATGTGCAAATGGCTTGGAATTAAGAAACATCTCTAAGGCTAAAAGCTGACTTCTGGGAAAAAAGTTTCTGTAGTAATTTGAAGGCTGTCCTACTCTCATGGATGAATCAATATCCAAATTTTCTGAGCATTGACTTCCTATCTGTATAATGGAAATAATAGTTGATATATCTAAGTCCTCTTCAATATGCCTACGTTTCTCTTCATCTCCCTGACACTGCTGAACAATATGGAATTCTATGCAGTTTGTCAATCTCATTCCTATCACATAAATAATGTTCTACACCATTTGGAACTTCCTAATTCCACTCCATTGGATAATAAGCCAAATCCAGTTCTATTTGATAACTATAACAAAAATCTGCATTATTGAGAAAATTACATAAACATAGAAAAAAATCACAAATTTGTTTTAACTTTTAATATAGCAAAACAAATCTGAGGTTATTTCCACAGAGAATATGATTTTTTCTTCTTGCTAAATTAAGAACAATCAGGATAGAAACATTCAGTAATAAACTTTTTATGTTGAAATTTATATATATATATATATATTTTTTTTTTTTTTTTTTTTTTTTTTTGAGACGGAGTCTCGCTCTGTCACCCAGGCTGGGGTGCAGTGGCCGGATCTCAGCTCACTGCAAGCTCCGCCTCCCGGGTACACGCCATTCTCCTGCCTCAGCCTCCCGAGTAGCTGGGACTACAGGCGCCGCCACCTCGCCCGGCTAAGTTTTTTTTTTTTTTTTTTTTGTATTTTTTTAGTAGAGACGGGGTTTCACCGTGTCAGCCAGGATGGTCTTGATCTCCTGACCTCGTGATCCGCCCGTCTCGGCCTCCCAAAGTGCTGGGATTACAGGCTTGAGCCACCGCGCCCGGCCGAAATTAATATTTTGATGATAAAGATCTCTCTCTCTCTCCCTTTCTCCCCCTCCTTCCCTCCCTCCCAATTTTTTCATGACAACACAGAAGCACAGAATTGAACTGATCATAATTTACATTTCAGGGTACAGTGGTGCCTACCTATAATCCCAGCTACTTGGGTGGCTGAGGCTGAGGCAGATCACCTGAACACAAGAGTTCCAGGCAGCAGTAAGCTACAATCCACAGAACTGTACTCCAGCCTAGATGACAGAGCAAGATCTAATTTCTAATAAACAAACAAACAAACAAACAAAAATTTTTTAAATTCACATTTCCCAGCTACAACCATCACTGGGTCATGAGAGGGACAAAATGTAGTTGAATTAATCTGTAAAAGAGAACATGTAGAAAAAAGAGAATAAAAGCATGTAACCAACAACAAATATTTAAACGTGACTAAGAATATAAGAATTACTTTTAAAAGACCAATAATCAATGCAGTGAGGCTTACCAAAAATGCTAAAGACAGGGAAAATAGAATTTTGAAGTTAGGATCAGAGAAAAAAAACAGGTTACTTCAGAGTTACATTTTTTGTAACATATGGCAAAGAAAAAGCCATACTACTCAAGTATTACTTTATTTTCGTCTTTACTGTCCAGGATAGCAGAAATAATGTTGGTAAAAGGAAACTGTGAGATTATAAGAAAGCAAATCTTTCCCAAAATTACTTCATATTTTTTTGTTCCTGATGAACTATATATACTCAGGTTACAAAAAGAAGTTTCAAATAAAATTTCTGTACCATTGAATTATTTCTTGAGAAATTGCAAGTAACAATAAAGACAACCAAAATGTTGAAGAAGGGAAAAATGTTTTTCAACTTAAAAGTCAAAGAATTCTATAATATACTGGAGAATTTGAAATTATTCCATAAAAGATTTATAAATATTTGAAATGTAGTTTATGACCAATTGGAAACAAATGATCAATAGGAATTAACATGGGTTCATTAAATGCAAATAATGTATGTTTTATTTTATGCCTTTGTTGGCAGACTTCGCCCATTTTTACGTCACGTGATTTCTAGACATATGACTCAATTTATGCAAATCATCAGATATACTCTTAGGTGATATACTCATGGCCAAAAAACAAATGATGAAATCTTACTATAAAGCTCAAGTGGTTTAAATGGTTGTGCTAAAAATATGTTATAAATATTACAATCCCGAAAGATATTTCTAGTGGAACAGAGTTTTGTCTTGTGCTGTGTTCTGATGAAATTTATTTAGGAAAAATATTGTACAAGACTTGCTTAACCAGAAGAAACAGAATGGTAAGTGGTGCCCATAAGAGTGTAGCCCAAACACCAAGTATAATTAACCAAAGTATAATTTATCAAAAGTTCCAGTTGTTATGCTAAAATTATGTGTGTGCTTGTGCTGAGGTCACAGTTCCCAAGGGCTGCTCTCAATCAACTGCTGAGCCTGGCAGGGATACCGAGGTAAGCCTGTTCCTTGGAGATGTGGGACTCCTCTGACAAGTGACTTAGTCTCAAGGGCTTTCTGATGGCCTTGCTAAAATTTCCTTCTAATGCTGTCTGGGCAGGTGTAGATCTCCAATCAGGTCTAAGGTAAAACCAACTCAGTTTGCCACTGAGGGCAGGCATGTAAATCACTGGTTTACACATCATGTTTGGCTATGAAGAAAATCAGGGTTGGAGCTTTGATTCTGGGCTTGAGAGTTTGATGTAATTCTTAGCTCTGCTCAACGGAAAATGAAAATAATAATATAAAGTGTACCTTCCTTAGAATTGAAGGGCATCAATAGATCCAAATGGGAAAGACAAAACTAGGAAATTGATGGAGATTTCAAAATGTTTGAAGTAATGTTAATCTAAAAGTAGTTCATATTTCTCCAAAGAACTACAGTCTGTAGGCACAACAGAGTAGAAACAACATAGAAATAGTTAAGCACTTCTTCCAAGAAAACACAGGGACCTGGGCACAGTAGCTCACACCTATAACCTCAATACTTTGGGAGGTCAAGGCAGAAGGATTGCTTGAGCCCAGGAATTCAAGACCAGCCTGGGAAACATAATGAGACCCTGTCTTTACAAGGAAAAAAAATCTAGGTGTGGTAGCATGTGCCTGTAGTCCCAGCTACTTGGGAGGCTGAGGCAGGAGGATCACTTAAGCCTAGGAGGTAGAGGCTGCAGTGAGCTATGGTTGTACCACTGTACTCCAGCTGGGGTGACAGAGTAAGATACTGTCTCTATAGAAAATAAATAAAAATTTAAAACAAGGAAGCACAGGAATGTCCAAACACAAACACATACCATTGAATTCAAGAAAAAAGCCTTCCTTTCTTTGTTTAGGAAATCTCCTTAAGGTTCCCCTCTATTTTCCTACTGCTCAGAGCTTAGAGGAGGATAGCTCCTTCTAGCCCTGGTTGTTCTTTTGGTGTAGGTTCATGGTGGCCCACCATCTGGACTGTAGAGGTATTTATCTTCTTATTTTTTAAATTAACTTTAAAGAGTTTGATTTTTCCCTACTTATACCTTTAGGAGAGACTAAAAGATGTTTCATTTTTCTCATGCACAGTTATCCCTAATAGGCCTGAACTGCCAGCTCTCCAGATGTATATGGATAGTCCTGAATGCAGTTTAGATCCTCAGGCTAGGAGTCAGATAATACAATGAAAGAGATATTCAAAGAACTGCTTAGCAGGCATTTGAAGATGCTACACTGGAACTCAGGAAAACTGTGTTTATGGGTAGAGATTTATTAAGAATCATCTGCATTAAAAGAATAACCACAGAATCAGAAGAGCCATATTTAATGAGGAAGGTAGTGTAGGGAGATTTATCAAGGAACCAAGACTGAATCTTAGAAAATGCCTATGTGGACTGGGTTTGAAAATCGAACATGGGCCTTCATAAAGCTCAGCTCTTAATTCTTTCCACAGGTCTCTGCTAGCTTGTTCTCCATTATCTTCTCACTGTGCAGCAGGTCTCACAGACTTAGCCTTCTCCAGTATCATTCCGTCTCTTGGGGTTCTGTTCTCAATTTTTTTTTTTTTTATAGAAATAGGATCTTGCTCTGTTGCCCAGGCTGCAGTAGTGTGATCATAGCTCACTGCAACCTCTAGCTCCTGTGCTTAAGCAATTCTTCCACATCTACCTCCCCAGTAGGAGGGACTATAGGAATGCACCTCCATGCCTGGCTTCTATGCTCATTTTCCTTAATTCTTCTGAAAATAAGTATATGGGCTCTTTTTATTTTCTTTTCAGGCTTTTACTGGTGGCAACTATGTAAATCACAGAAATACACATAACCATACACTTGCATGAATGCATACAATGGACATCAAAATAAAAAGAACAAGAAACTCTAGTCATTAAACACAGTTTTAAAAAATCTCTAATTCAATAGATGGGATAAATGGATGCCTTACTACTTTCATTTAGCCCTAGGCTTTCATTCTTCCTGGAGATAAGAGCCTATCACATCTTCTTGGCCTTCATTTCCTTCACCTCTCTATAGCAGATGCCATTTGAGAAGTCCTCTTATCAGCTAGCATAGTATGTTTCGAATTCTCTGTACATGACCCACATTAAGAAACATTGTATAACATTTCCCAGTAAACACATAGCTGAATGTGGGTGTATGAGTTTGAAATAATTCCTATTGTTGCTGAAGCAAATGATATTATTTTTTATTCTACTTCTTCATTTTGTTTTTTATTTTTTGTCAGTACAATATGTTGTATCTTGTGAACAAAAAAATCATTTCTCATAGTACTGGAGGCTGAGGAGTCCAAGATCAATTGACTGCAGACTCTGTGTCTAGTGAGGGTCTGCTTTCTGGTTTATAGATGGCACCTTCTTGCTGTGTCCTCATATGGTGAAAGGAGCAAGGCAGCTCTCTGGAGCCTCTTTCATAAGAACACTAATCCACTCATGACAGCTGTGGGCTTATTATCTAATCACTTACCAGTGGTGTCACCTACTTATAGCATCACCTTGGTGATTGGGTTTCCACATATGAATTTGGTGGGGGGACATAAACATACAGACCATAGCACCATCCCATCTAAAACCCAAACTTCTATAATGAGCACTTCTTATTCCTCTTCAACACTTGTTTTTCCTTAGCAGTTATCACTATCTAAATCTGTATATTTAAGATATCTCTCTTATTTACTATGTGTTTGTCTCTTCAGGAACATACATGCTAAGAGGACAGGTATAAAGAACAAGAGTGTTTTTGTGGGGGAAAGAAAACTTACAAGCAGAATAATAGCAAAGCAAACATTTTTCACATGCTCTTATTACATCACAAGTGTGGCTAGGCCAGGTAAGGCTGGAATGCATGGTCTAAAGCAGGCATGAGGCAGAGAGGACCCCTGCCCCTGTAACGCTCCACACCTTTATAGGGACAAGAAGAAAAAAACAATTTTGTATGTTAACAAGGGAAACTTCTGTTCAAGAAACTAGACTTCTAACTTTCTCTTAAAAACTGTGAGGAGTAATTGAAGATTTTAAGATGGAAAAAGACATGAGCAGACTTGCCTTTTACGAAGCATGCTTTATTATAGTGTGTAGAAATTGCTCAGAATAGCTAGTACTAGCAGTTCCTCTTGTCACTTTCTCTACCTTCTGAGAAATTGGCTATGGCCCTCTCTAGGTTAAGGAATCTGACTGGTCAAGACCTCAATAAATCTTAGGTAGTTCAGGAGAACACTTGACTTCTTTGGCTGTAAAGAATATGGGCTTGAGCGATGCCCTATACAGCCATTATATTCAAGGCGGGGAGAACAAGGATAACAATATGATGATTTTTTTCTACTTTATTCCCATTTTTTAAATTGTGGTAGACAAAAACTCCTTTTCACCTTATAACTCTAAATGTTTGTTAGCTGATATGATTTGATGTGCTTTTTATAATATTGTAATAATATATTATTTGTTTCTACAAGGAATCTAAAATATGAAAGAATAAACTTTGTTTCTATAAATTGGGAATTTTATTAAAATCTTAGAATTCTAAAATCTTTTCATTTCTAGGTAAGCACTATTAAATAGAGATACAATGTGAGACACAAATACATATGTAACTTAAAATATTCTTGCAGTACATTAAGAAAAATAAAAAGAAACATGAAATTTATTTAATACTATATTTCATGCACAGTAGCATATATAAAATAGTACCATTTCAACATATAATCAATATAAATATTAAATTAGATATTTTGCATTTTTTATTTTAAGTCTTCAAAATCTAGTATATGTTTTTCACTTGCAACACATCTGATTTCAGAATAGCCACACCTCAGGTGCTCAATACACTCACATGGTTGGTGGTTACCATATTGGGTAACATAATTCTAGATAGTTATCAAGTGAAAAACACTGAAAAAACAAGGGCAGAGAATGAATGTTTACTGAGTACTGTACCTACTTCCAGACAGACTGCACTAGCAATTTTGTACTGATTAAAAATTTAATCCTCATAAAAACATGTGAGGTAGTCCTTAAAATTCTCGTATTTCAGATTTCAGATTTTAAAAATTGCTACTTAGAGGATTAAGAAACTTGTCAAAGTCATCCAGCTAACAAGTCTATCTGGCTCCAAGGTATCTTTTTGTAGCCCTCTTTTCTACTTCAAATCAGGTGTCTTTACTATGTTTGTCATTATTAATAAGTTTAAACTATGATAAATATTACAAAATTCCTAAATTATTAACTAGGAAATTATTACGTAGGGAAAAGGTAAATAGGCTTGTTTTCTTTAGTGGTTTGAAAGAGATGCACATACTATCATTCTGTTATTAAAATTTTGGATACACTGATTTATAAATTTTATATAGATCATAAATGCAGGATCTCTAAAATGATATCTTAATCTGGTGCTTGTCAGTTTCTGTCCCTTATCAACTCATTCTCTTTACAAACAGTGAATGTCTTGGTCTTGGTTGTGAAGAGCATGTGAATAGGACATTGTCAGGGTCTGACATGACTGAAGATAATATGTTTGTTCTGATTTGCTGTGCATGAAAAATATTAATCCCACAACATGTAAACCTATATTTACAAGCCATTACAAATTGATGTTCTGCATATTTTGGTCACAGCTAATTCTGACATGGTTGAATGTGAAATTGGCCATGTAGTATTATGAAGATAAAAAAGAAATTATTGCATGTATTTTGTTATTTGGATTTGATATATACCACTAATCATAGAGCTTTCTATTTTGATAACCTGCTGTTGAGAACAAAGCAGTGTTTAAAGGCTCATGAAATGTTTTATGCACTATCTGATTGAAAAAACAAGAAAATAATCTCTTTAAACACTAGGGAAAAGTATAAAATTCCAGATACTATAATTGTGAAAGAATAGATTATAGGAAAGAAGCTATTTTTGAGGTAGGGAGTGATATGATTCTATAGTAAAATAGAAGCACAATGCAGGTAAAGGTAATTTCTTAAAAATAATTATCAAATAAGCAAAATGTCCAAAAGTTTTATCTATCTACATTTCCAGCAAAACTGAAATGCAACATGTCAAATTACATAGGAAATTAAAATAAATAAAAACCAAACAGAAAGACTTTTATTTTTGATAGCTTAGTAAATCTCTAATAAAAAATTTATATACTCTTGGCCGGGCGCGGTGGCTCAAGCCTGTAATCCCAGCACTTTGAGAGGCCAAGACGGGCGGATCACGAGGTCAGGAGATCGAAACCATCCTGGCTAACACAGTCAAACCCCGTCTCTACTAAAAAATCCAAAAAACTAGCCGGGCGAGGTGGCGGGCGCCTGTAGTTCCAGCTACTCGGGAGGCTGAGGCAGAAGAATGGCGTAAACCCGGGAGGCGGAGCTTGCAGTGAGCTGAGATCCGGCCACTGCCCTCCAGCCTGGGCGACGGAGCAAGACTCAATCTCAAAAAAAAAAAAAAAGAAAAAAAAAAGAAATTTATATACTCTTACTGATAATCTAAAGTTAACTGTTTCTTGAAAAAAACTACTGATTATCTTTACTTTGATTTCTTTTATTATATCTTTACTTTGATTTCTTTTATTATTTATAAAACTTTGATTATTTAAATATTTTTGATATATTGAGACTAACTTATCTGTAAACAGCACAGTTAATTGATAGAATTCAGGATTCAGTTTGAAGACCTGGATGTGAGATAATTTTGGGATGTATTCTGGTCTTTGTCATAAATATGAGACAATAGAGAAGCTGTCATAACTAAATGTTCATTTTGTATAAAATCTGTAATTTTTCAACTCAAATCTTAAGCTGACCTCAATGAAGAGATGAAAGTGTTAACTTTAGTACAACCACATTTTCTAAGTTTAAAATAGTTACTTAATGGAAAGTAATTACATGAGAACAATGACAGTGTTTCTATAAATTTTTAAATTATTGGTATGTATATCATAGTAGCCTCAACATCAACATTTAATTAATTTCTTTATTTAATTTGGTTTACCTTTAGAAGAGGTCTGAATTCACATAGAAAATTAGTTTCTAAATGTAATAGTTTTGAATGACATGCTTTGCAATCTCATGACACACTTTAATTTAACTGATCCACAAGCATGAAAGAGGATTTAGAGAAAACTATGATTTCAAAGTTGAATTCTTACAAGTTATAATATAATAGTTGTTAAAGGCATAAGGTTTGAAGACTGAACGACCTGCACCTAGAGCTCTGCCTCCCCCTTTTAATTGCTATTTGACCTTGACTTCTTTAAACTGTTTACTTGAGATGTAAATTAGTAATGCTAATTATATCTACCTCATAGGATATTAAGTGAGATAATATTTACAAATACCACTTGAATTAGCTTAGAGTATGGCATATAAATATAGCTGTGTTCATTTTGAAAAAGCACAGATAAACGGATTGAAACTTAAATCTTCATAATAAAATAGTCATTTGTGTTATATTTTAAAATTTGGAGAACTTATGCTGATTTTTAATGAATTATTTTCTAACAATTTTAAACCAAATTTCTTTTTCTGTTTGTGCCAAGTGATTTGCAAAGTAATGTTTCCTTATATCATATATCATATAAAAATAAGCAAATAGGGAACTCTAAACTATTTTTTCTCTTGTCCAGTTGAATTGTAAAGATTTCACATATGTCAGTCCATAAACTAATTGTCAAATAACTTGTATGCACATTCTTTTCTTAGCTTCATTTTCAGACAATGTACTAATTGTATTTTTGTAGTTGCCTGCTAATCTAATTTAATTGTTGCAATATAATAGAATGTCATTTAATAAGTGCATTTTCATCATCAGATTCAAATTGTGTTTGCATAAATTTTCGATAACATTAAGCTGTTTCATTTATTCTGAAAGAATTTGAAAGCCTATTTTTATGCTCACTTTGTTTTGTTTCATGATATAGTAACTTGGCAGAGATTGTAAAACTCTTTTTCAAAATTTCACTGCATAAACACATCAAAGATTTGAGTAATTTTTATTGCCATAAAAATGATCCCAACAAAAATAACTTGTCTTTATCTTTCTTGCCATATTTTGTCTTTAAATTTCTAGTGATTTTGTAGAATTTCTGGCAAAATATTTTACTCTATGTTTTTATTAATGCAGATAACATCAACTGAATAACCTTATTAACATAATACAACATCTTACATCATCTTAAACCAGATCAATCTTATCACAAGATTCTTTCCATGTTTTTCATATTTTACCAATAATTTTAGTTTTAAGAATAATTTTAAACATTTGAAAAACATAATCTTTATAAATGTGAATGTTGTGTAAGAATATAAAGCCTACAATACCACTATCATAGAAAACATAGAAGCATCCAAAATTTAAAAGAAATGCTAAAACTATTTTAATACTATGTGTATTGGCCTTTATTCTCCAGAGAAACATAACTAATAGAATGTATATACATAGACAGAGAAAGGGGTTTATTATAAAGAATTGGCCCAATTATAGAGACTGAGAAGTCCCTAGATCTGCAGGGTAAGTCACTAAACTAGAGATCCAGGACAGCCGATGGTGTAGTTCCAATCTGAAGTCTGACAGATTTGAGACCGAGGAAGAGCTGATGTTTCAGTTTAAGTCAGACCATCAACTGATTGACCCAGGCCCACCCTCAAAAGGGAGAGCGATCTGCTTTATTCATTCTACCAATTTAAATGTTAATCCCATCCAAAAACACCCTCACAGACACACCAGAATAGTGTTTGGCCAAATATACGAGTATCCTGTGGCTTAGTCAAGTTGACACATAAAATTAACCATTGTACCATGTTATACAGAGAATTTGTTATAACATGACTTGCCAATCCTTAACAAAATCTTACTCTATAATTTCAGCCTCCACCTTTAGATATGCCTGAACTTGCCTAGCATTAAATTCATTGCAAAACTATACCCAATGCTATGATAGCATTCTTTCTTTCTCAGCTTATAATTTTCATATGCGAGGGTTTGAATATTTTTGATAACAGTACAGCATTACATTAAAGTACAATGACTTAATAAGAAGTCGTACATATATATGTTGAGATGATAGGACAAAATTTTTTTGATATATGCCAAAAACGAGTTAACCTACAAAATATTTAAATTAGAAGGTCTCTGATCTTTTAAATATAACATATGATATCCTTCATATTTTGTGTTGCTCTATTTTATACATTTTTTTGGTTGTTGTTTTACTAAACTTTTACAGAATCTGAGTACTCTTTGTACTAATCCCTAGCAGCCACTTTTTGCTCATATTTACGGGTCAAAGATCATCCCTTGAGATAGTAGCCCTTTGAAAATCAACTCTGTAAAATTTTCTTTGAAATATCTACAAAATCATCTTAAAAGGAATAATTTTCCATAAAGTAATGAGAAACAAAGAATAGGCACATTCTAGATTCTGGGAGGAATTTATGCAATCTTCCATGGGCAATTTGGGATTAAGAATCAGTGCCTATTTGGGTTGCTCTTATTTTTACCTATTTCTCATGCTCATTCCTGTAGTTGAGTTTCTGAGTGTTTGGTAAAACTATTGTGTCAAATCAACTGTCATATGGGAGCCCTCCCTTCCCATTAACTTTTTGGCTTTATACCCTATGCCGGCAAGGAAACTGCCTCAGGATGTGTGCATTTTGCAATTTTAATGTCCTTCAAAAGTGCATCAACAGAAGCAGTTTTTTTTTTTTTTTTTGGTTGCAGGTCCTTCCAGAAGAAGATTGTAAATAATATTCTTGTCTGCCCACCACATTTTTGGCCTTTAACTTCTAACTGCAATCTGAGTGAAAATCAATAAGATCTCCAGCCTAGAAGGTCTCATTGCATTTTACTTAGAAACAAATTCGTTTGATATCTAAACCCAGTACAAAGATTAATCCTCGGATACCTTGCATGAATAGGTATGCAAAATTTCATATGTATGTACCTACAAACACATTTTCCTGGGTAAAATGTTTGTGCCTTTCATCTGAGTCTTGGCAATGTTCTTCATCCCAAATAGATTGAAGCCACTGACCCATTAGGAGGTTCCATGTTTTATAAATTGCCTTCTGTGTTAGGGTTCTTCAGGAGATATATAGATTATATACACATACACACACACACATATACATACCCATATATATATATATGCTTTCCTATTGATTCTGTTTTTCTGGAGAACCCTGACATATATACTATAAACACAGATAGATATATATACACACACACATACACATATATATGTATATATGGACATACACACACACATATATACACACACATACATATATACACACACATATATGTATAAACATACACAGAGTGAGAGATTTTATGCAATTGGCTCATGTGATTATGGGGGCTAGCAAGTCTGAAATTCACAGGGCAGGGCAGGCTGTTAGGCTAGAAGTTCCAGCAAGAGCTGATGTTGCAGTCTTGCATCCAAAGGCAATCTGGAGGTGCAATTCCTTTTTCTTCGGGAAACTTTGGTCATTTTTCTTAAGGCCTTCAACTAATGGGGTAAGGCCCAACCACATTATGGATGGTAAACTGCTTTACTTAGTCCACTTATTGAAATGATAATCACATTGAAGAAATGTCTTCATAGTAACATCTTAGACTGGTGTTTGACAAAAACATTGGATCCATAGCCTGGTCAAGTTAACAAAATTAAATATTACACTTTCTATATACCAGGGTACCCTTTGGGCACTCTCTTTTGCTACTAGAGAGGCCTGAATCATAGTAAGCATTCAATAAATATTAGCTTTGTATTTATAATTCAATCTGTTCATCAGCATCAGAGCAGAGAGCTGCCACCTACCATAACTAAGTCAAAAGTAGAATGGATTGCAATTTTTAACTAAGTACTTATCGAAATCTCTTTATTTCTGTGCAAGAAGGATATGATATATGCTGTATAACTGGTTTCCCAACATTCCTGGTTAACATCAATAAGGAGAGTCAAGTTAAGAGACGAGACATGAAAAGCAAAGACAAGAGTAACAACAAAAACCCCACACCTGTAGTGAAAAAGAGCAGTAGAAAGAAAAAATTAAAATCCAGAATTTAGAGGTAGATTATTGCCTTTCAAGTTACTGACTAATTTGCTTGCCAAAATGGAACAACATTGTAGAATCTTACAGATTCAGTTTTAAACTGGCTAATCACTGCTGTTTAACAATGTTTATTGTTCACTCTTTAGGAAAATAATTCTTAGAGTCAAAATGGAGGTTAGGCAGTATGGAGATTAGAGTTGAAATCTTTTTTCCTTCAGATGGAAATCTGTTGCCTTCAGAGGACCTGTCTCTGAGCCTGGAGGAAAATAGCTGCTGTCACAACTATTATGGATAGCGGTACTCTATACTCAGTGATGATGTGCTGATGGACACTTCTCACATAGAAGAATTGAACAATTGTTTATAGTTGAGAAGGGCCTCAAAGTTTATGATGTTCCAATCTCATCATTTAACAGATAAAATTATGAAGACCCAAGCAGACCCAGTGCCTTGCCATAATCACTCACCTGTAAGAGCTATTTCAAACCTTATCCATGCTTTTTACACTTCCCGTGGTTGCTCTTTACCATTCTCTGACTACTGAAAGATCATCTTTCAGCCTATTTCATCTTCCAAATTAACACCACTGTCTTTCTAACCTCAATTTAGCTCTTTCTTAATCTCATTTAAAAAATCTTCTCTTCTCCTTCAGGAGAAAACTCACCATTTACCTTGTCAAAACTAACCCCAATGTATGATCATTGTCTTTTCTTCTCTTTCCATTTAAGACCTGGATCTTCAAAATGAAACTGGAGGACACCAGCACCCAAAATACCTTTTGTTCACTTAAGGTTCTCTTTTCTGGTTTCCACTGTGATCTTACTGAATCAGAATTACTGGAATGAGGTCCAGAATCTGTATTTTTACCCAAATGCTCGAGATAATTAGGCTTTCCAAAGTTTAAGGAACACTGCTCTTGAAAAATTCCGTCAATAATTGCCTCTTTCTTTAACAGATCCAGAAACTTCTTCTTAATGAGCTCTGTTATTTGGCTCACATTTCCTCAATATTATCTATAAATTTTATTCAGATGTCACTTATAACCACCTAAATAGGTATTAAAATGGCCTCTTCCTAGCCCATATTCTTAGCCTCTCTTCAGCATGATAAAATAGTCATATCATATAGCACTGAACTTCTGAAATTTCAGTTATGAACACTTGGACAAAAAGAAAAAGAAAAAAAATACAAAAGTAATCAAGTAATTTATGTGCTATTCCAGTCATTAAACATGTACTCCAAAACGAACACAAGATGGGAGACCTGAATCCACCATCAGCTCAGTAGTCTCTCATAGTGTGAGCTACTTACTCACTGAATATGAGTGCAGTTTTGAACACGTTGTCTTTCACATTCAACATGGCCCCTATATAAAATTCAGCTATGCCCTACAGGACTCAAAGGAACGGGAGAAGGGAAGGTAAGAAAGGAGGAAAGAAGAGAAAAAAAGAGGGAGAAAAGGAAGATCTATTTCAGTTTGGGGAAGGAAAAGAAAACTAGTGTTGAATTTTTATTTTAAGAAACAACTGTGTATCAGTATGAAATCTGACCCCTTTCTGATAGATTTTGTAAAATAGTTTTGAATTTATACCATTTTTAACATATCATAAATCAAAATTTTAACTCAGGAATAAAATGGAAATTCACTCAAATTATTAACTATACTCTTTATTAAACAATTTCTTTAGCCTCAACAATTATACTCTCACTTAAACCTTATTTTTCCTTCTTATGTCTGCCTCACTGGTTCCTTAGGATAAAAGTAAAGGCATTTTAGCTCCCCTCTTCCTCCTGCCTTTACTTTCTCTGGCTTGTTCCACTAATGAATTCTTATTGTAGAACAGAACCATCATCTAGTTTCTGAGTTAAGTCCAGCCAAGGGAAGAATTCTTCCAGAAGCAAAACTCTGTCATTGAAGTAGATTTGAAATTGTCATACTTCCTAGTAATATAATCAAGTGGTCCAGTCACCAATGTTAAGATACCGTGTTTCTCCCCCAGATTTCCTTGTACTAGATCCATTAATTTGGGACTTAGGGAAAAACTGCTGGTGCTTATGTCACTTAGAAGTCTCTGTTCTCTCTGTTCTCTCCTATATAGACCCTATCCACAGGACTGAGTTTCTGCATTGACTTCTCACTCTTGTTGAGTGAGAGAGGCTGACTTGTTGGCCTATGCTGCTAAACACTATCAGCTTCTTTAAGTTTTATCAAATAGTGAAGCTGAGGAACTGACAAAGTGGGTAATGACAGGGACAGAAGTCTGGAAACAGGTCCAGTGGATCTGGGTGTACAGAATTATGGGAGATAAAACTAAAAGAAATGAAGGGTGGAAAAACTTTAAAGAAACTCATTTTGCAAGCATTTAGCCTTTCAGGCACTTTTACTTTCATAACTACTATCCAATATTAGACTGAACTTTAATAGTAACTTTTACAATTTATGGTATGCTCTGACTTTTATTCAGAAAAGCACACACATTTTTGTGTTTGAAAATGTCAAAGAATCACTATGAAATTAGTTCTAATCGGATCCTTGCCATTAGTGAAGTGTGAATTCAGCAGCATTCAGAGGAAATGGCTTTAGGAACATAAAAGTTAATCTATCATGCTAAAAGATCATTGAAAACACTATTTTATAAGCCAAATTGATGGCAGCTATATTAACCAAAATACATTTGCAAAGGAAATTTTTAAGAACTATATCTTTATTTCCATTAGATGAAAGTATGTGCATGTCTCCACTCATATATAAGCAGTTAAAATTATAGGATATTTTATAGTTGGAAAGGACTTAATTATGAAGTCCAACACTTTCATTTTATAGATGAAGGTACTAAGGCCTAGCAAAAGCAGACTAAATACACATCTAACACCTAGTTAGTGGCAATCCCAACTCCAAGCTCTTTTCCAGTGCTATTTCATTTCTACAACAATCTATTGAACACCTTCTCTGTGTACTGGATCAATGATAAATGGAAAGACCCAGTCTCAGCCTTGGGTTGTCACACTTCCCTTAATATTTAAGTAGCCAGCTTTCCTATTCTGTATATGTTTAAAAACATAGCCTTCTTTCTCACTTGTTGACATCTCCAGAGACTCATGGTTTTCCTACTGGCCTTTTGCTCCACTTTCCTTGATATATTCTTATGATGTTCCATTTTTTGTGACCAAGTTACCCTAAAAGGGAATACAAATAATTTATCTCAGATTTCCCAAAGTACCCAGAAATATAAGATCTTCATATTTAACTGAGTTTTCTAAAAATAACAATAACAATAATGGTATAGTGAATGGACATTAAATCAGAGCTGTAGCCTTTAGGATTTTTGGTTGTATGTGGTAGAAAAATAAATCTCTAACTACACAAAATCATTCATTCAACAAACAGTTATTGGTCCAAGAATTGGGAAATTCACAGTGAAAAAAATACTCAGAAACTTCTGCTGTCACACAGTTGTATTTTTCTTGGGGGAGATAGATAATAAAGAAGTCAATAAATACAAATATGCAGTGATCACAGAAGGGCACAAGATATAGTTTATCTTTTAGTTAGGGGAGTAAAGGAAAACTTCATGGAGAAGGTGCATTTAAAGAGAAATTTGAAGAAATTGTAGAAGTAAGTCATATAGACATCTGAAAGATGGGAGTTCTAAGCAGAGGAAACAGCACTGTCTCAGAACATGCTGGAAAAGTGTTGACTGGATTAAGCCTAGACTACTTTCAAACTAATTGCTATGTAGAGTATTATGAGATTACCTGATCATTTAGACTAATTTGCTATCACTGTTGGAGGAGGAAAGAAGGGTCATCTCATCTAAACCAAATGGTTGCCACATAATCAGGGAAGAGGGGAAGGGATATTGTAATGATAGACACAATGTCCAATATAAAGGAATGGAAAGGTCACGGGAAAGATAGCTGAATAGCAGCTCCAGTCTGCAGCTCCCAGCGAGATCAAAGCAGAGGGTGGACGATTTCTGTATTTCCAACTGAGGTACCCAGTTCATCTCACTGGGACTGGTTAGACAGTGGGTACCACCCACAAAGGACGAGCAAGAAGCAGGGTGGGGAGTCATCTCACCGGGGAAGCACAAGGAGTCGAGGAACTCCCTCCCCTAGCCAAGGGAAGCCATGAGGGACTGTGCCATAAGGAACAGTGCACTGTGGCCCAGATACCATGCTTTTCCCACAGTCTTCACAAGCCACACACCAGGAGATTCCCTTGGGTGCCTATACAACCAGGGCCCTGGGTTTCAAGCACAAAACTGGGTGGCCATTTGGGCAGACACTGAGCTAGCTGCAGGAGTTTTTTTCATACCCCAGTGGTGCCTGAAATGCCAGTGAGACAA
This sequence comes from Macaca nemestrina, assembly GCF_043159975.1. NCBI lineage: Eukaryota > Metazoa > Chordata > Mammalia > Primates > Cercopithecidae > Macaca > Macaca nemestrina. Next base: position 81,565,532 of record NC_092131.1, read on the forward strand.
AACCATTCACTTGCCTGGAAGAGGGGCTGAAGCCAGGGAGTCCAGTGGTCTAGTTCAGCGGATCCTACCCACACGTAGCCCAGCAAGCTAAGATTCACTGGCTTGAAATTCTCACTGCCAGCCCAGCAGTCTAAAGTCAACCTGGGATGCTCAAGTTTGGTGCAGGGAGGGGCATCCACCATTACTGAGGCTTGAGTAGGCAGTTTTCCCCTCATACTGTAAACAAAGCCGTCAGGAATTTCAAACAGGGCAGAGGCCACCGCAGTTTGGCAAAGCCAGACTGCCTGCATCTCTGAAAAAAGGGCAGCAGACTCAGTCAGGGACTTATAGATAAAACTCCCATCTTCCTGGGACAGAGCACCTGGGGGAAAGGGTGGTTGTGGGCACAGCTTCAGCAGACTTCAATGTTCCTGCCTGCTGACTCTGAAGAGAGCAGCAAATCTCGCAGCACAGCCTCAAGCTCTGCTAAGGGACAGACTGCCTCCTCAAGTTGGTCCCTGAACCCCATGCCTCCTGCCTGGGAGATGCCTCCCAGCAGGGGCCGACACACCCCTCATACAGGAGAGCTCTGGCTGGCATCTGGCAGGTGCCCCTCTGGGACGAAGCTTCCAGAGGAAGGAACAGGAAGCAATCTTTGCTGTTTTGCAGCCTCCACTGGTGATACCCAGGCAAACAGGGTCTGGAGCAAACTCTAACAGACCTGCAACAGAGGGGTCTGACTGCTAGAAGGAAAACTAACAAACAGAAAGGAATAGCATCAACATCAACAAAAAAGAACATCCACCCAGAAACCCCATCCAAAGGTCACAAACATCAAAGACCAAAGGTAGATAAATCCACAAAGATGCGGCAAAAGCAGCGGAAAAAGGCTGAAAATTCCAAAAACCAGAATGTCTCTTATCCAAAGAATCACAACTCCTCACCACAAGGGAACAAACTGGACAGGGAATGAGTCTGACAAATTCACAGAAGTAGGTTTCAGAAGGTAGGTAACAATAAACTCCTCTGAGCTAAAGAAGCATATTCTAACCCAATGAAAGGAAGCTAAGAACATTGATAAAAGGTTAGAGGAATTGCTAACTAGAATAATCAGTTTCAAGAAGAACACAACTTATCTGATAGAGCTGAAAAACACAGCATGAGAACTTCGTGAAGCATACACAAGTATCAATAGCCAAATTGATCAAGTGGAAAAATGGATATCAGAGATTGAAGAACAATTTAATGAAATAAAGTGTGAAGACAAGCTTGGAGAATAAAGAATAAAAAGGGACGAACAAAGCAGCCAAAAAATATGAGACTATGTGAAAAAAACCAAGCCTATGTTTGATTGGTGTACCTGAAAATGATGGGGAGAATGGAACCAAGTTGGAAAACACTCTTCAGGATATTATCCAGGAGGACGTCCCCAGCCTAGCAAGACAGGCCAACATTCAAAATCAGGAAATACAGAGAATACCACAAAAATAATCCTTGAGAAGAGCAACCCAAACACACATAATCGTCAGATACACCAAGGTTGAAATGAATGAAAAAATGTTAAGGGCAGTCAGAGAGAAAGGTCAGGTTACCCACAAAGGGAAGACCATCAGACTAACAGTGGATCTCTCTGGAGAAACCCTATAAGCTAGATGAGAGTAGGGGCCTATATTCAGCACCCTTAAAGAAGAGAATTTTCAACCCAGAATTTAGTATCCACCCAAACTAAGCTTCATAAGCGAAGGAGATATAAAATCCTTTACAGACAAGCAAATGCTGAGAGATTTTGTCACCACCAGGCCTGCCTTACAAGAGCTCTTGAAGGAAGTACTAAATATGGAAAGGAAAAACCAGCATCAGTCACTGCAAAAACATACCAAATTGTAAAGACCATCGATGTCATGAAGAAACTGCATCAAATAGTGGGCAAAATAACCAGCTAGCATCATAACGACAGGATTAAATTCACACATAACAATATGAACCTTAAATGTAAATGGGCTAAATGCAACAATTAAAAGATACAGACAGACAAATTGGATAGTCAGGACCCATCAGTGTGTTGTATTCAGGAGACCCATCTCATGTACAAAGACACAAATAGGCACAAAATAAAGGGATGGAGGAAGATCTACCAAGCAAATAGAAAGTTAAAAAAAAAAAAAAAAAAAAAAAGCAGGGATTGCAATCCTAGTGTCTGATAAAACAGACTTTAAACCAACAAAGATCAAAAAAGACAAAGAAGGGCATTACAAAAGGGTAAAGGGATCAACACAACAAGAAGAGCTAACTATCCTAAATATATAAGCACCCAATACAGGAACACCCAGATTCATAAAGCAATTTCTTAGAGACCTACAAAGAGACTTAGACTCCCACGCAATAATAATGGGAGACTGTAACACCCCACTGTCAATATTAGACAGATCAATGAGACAAAAAATTAACAAAGATATTCAGGATTTGAACTCAGCTCTGGACCAAGCAGACCTAATAGACATTTATAGAACTTTCCATCCCAAATCTACAGAATATACATTCTTCTCAGTACCACGTCAGACTTATTCTAAAATTGACCACATAATTGGAAGTAAAACACTCCTCAGAAAATGCAAAAGAATGGAAATCATAACAAGCAGTCTATCAGACCACAATGCAATCAAATTAGAACTCAGGATTAATAAACTCACTCAAAACTACACAACTACATGGAAACTGAACAACCTGCTACTGAACTACTACTGGGTAAATAACGAAATTAAGGCAGAAAGAAATAAGTTATTTGAAACCAATGAGAACAAAGACGCAAATACCAGAATCTCTGGGACACAGCTAAAGCAATGTTTAGAAGTAAATTTATAGCACTAAATGCCCACAGGAGAAAGCAGGAAAGATCTTTGAAAACAATGAGAACAAAGACACAACATACCAGAATCTCTGGGACACAGCTAAAGCAATGTTTAGAGGGAAATTTATAGCACTAAATGCCCACAGGGGAAAGCAAGAAAGATCTAAAATGGACACCCTAACATCACAATTAAAAGAACTAGAGAAGCAAGAGCAAACAAATTCAAAAGCTAGCAGAAGACAAGAAATAAACAAGATCAGAGCAGAACTGAAGGAGCTACCGACACAAAAAAACCCTTGAAAAAACTCAGTGAATTCAGGAGCTGGTTTTTTGAAAAAAAACCAACAAAATAGATAGACAGCTTGCCAGACTAAGAAAAAAGAAAAGAGAGAAGAATCAAATACACACGATAAAAAATGATGAAGGGGATATCACCACTGATCCCACAGAAATAAAAACTACCATCAGGGAATACTACAGACAACTCTACACAAATCAATTTTAAAAACCTAGAAGAAATGGATAAATTCCTGGACACATACATCCTCCCAAGACTAAACCAGGAAGAAGTCGAATCCCTGAACAGATAGATCAATAACAAGTTCTGAAATTGAGGCAGTGATTAATAGCCAACCAACCAAAAAAAAAAGCCCAGAACCAGAGAGATTCACAGCTAAATTTTACCAGAGGTACAAAAAGGAGGTGATACCATTCCTTCTGAAACTATTCCAAACAACAGAAAAAGAGGCACTCCTCCCTAACTCATTTTATGAAGCCAGCATCATTGTGATACCAAAATCTGGCAGAGACACAACAGAAAAAGAAAATTTCAGGCCAATATCCCTGATGAACATCAATGTGAAGATTCTCAATAGAATACTGGCAAACAGAATCCAGCAGCACATCAAAAAGCTTATCCATTGCAATCAAGTCAGCTTCATCCATGGGATGCAAGGCTGGTTCAATATATGCAAATAAATAAATGTAATCCATCACATAAACAGAACTAATGACAAAAACCACATGGTTATCTCAATAGATGCAGAAAAGGCCTTCCATAAAATTCAACACACCCTCATTCTAAAAACTCTCAATAAACTTGGTATCGATGGAACGTATCTTAAAATAATAAGGCTATTTATGACAAACCCACAGCCAATATCATACTGAATGGGAAAAAACAGGAAAGATTCTCTTTGAAAACCAGTACAAGACAAGGATGTCCTCTCTCACCACTCCTATTCAACACAGTATTGAAAGTTCTGGCCAGGGCAAACAGGCAAGAGAAAGCAATAAAGGATATTCAGATAGGAAGAGAGGAAGTTAAATTGTCTCTGTTTGCAGATGACAAGATTGTATATTTAGAAAACCCCATCATCTCAGCCCAAAATCCCCTTAAGCTGATAAGTAACTTCAGCAAAGTCTCAGGATACAAAATCAATGTGCAAAAATCACAAGCATTCCTATACACCAATAATAGACAAACAGAGAGCCAAAACATGGGTGAACTCTCATTCACAATTGCTGTAAAGAGAATAAAATACCTAGGAATACAACTTGAAGGACATCTTCAAGAAGAAATATAAACCACTGCTTAAGAAAATAAGAGAGAACACAAACAAATGGAAAAACATTCCATGCTCACAGATAGGGAGAATTGATATCATGAAACTGGCCATACTGCCGAAAGTAATTTATAGATTCAATGTTATCCCCATCAAGCTACCATTGACTTTTTTCACAGAATTAGAAAAAAACTACTTTAAATTTCATATGGAACCAAGAAACAGCCCATATAGCCAAGACAATCCTAAGCAAAAATAGCAAAGCTGGAGGCATCATGCTACCTCACTTCAAACTATACTACAAGGCTACAGTAACCAAAACAGCAGGGTACCAGTACCAAAACAGATACATAGACCAATGGAACAGAACAGAGGCCTCAGAAATAATGCCACACATCTACAACCATCTGAACTTTGACAACCCTGACACAAACAAGCAATGGGGAAAAGATTCCCTATTTAATAAATGGTGTTGGGAAAACTGGCTAGCCATATGCAGAAAACTGAAACTGGACCCCTTCCTTACACCTTACACAATAATTAACTCAAGATGGATTAAAGACTTAAACATAAAACTTAAAACCATAAAACCCCCCCTAGAAGAAAACCTAGGCAATATAATTCAAGACATAGGCATGGACAAAGACTTCATGACTGAAACAACAAAAGCAATGGCAACAAAAGCCAAAATTGACAAATGGGTTCTAATTAAACCAAAGAGCTTCGGTACAGCAAAAGAAACTATCATCAGAGTGAACAGGCAACCTACAGAATGGGGGAAAATTTTTACAATCTGTCCATCTGACAAAGGGCTAATATCCAGAATCTAAAAAGAAATTAAACGAATTTACAAGAAAAAAACAAACAGCCTCATCAAAAAGCATGCAAAGGGTATGAGCAAACACTTCTCAAAAGAAGACATTTATGCAGCCAACAAACATATGAAAAAAAAAAACACTCATCATCACTGGTCATTAGAGAAATGCAAACCAAAACCACAATGAGATACCATCTCATGCCAGTTAGAATGGTGATTATTAAAAAGTCAGGAAACAACAGATGCTGGAGAGGATGTGGAGAAATAGAAATGCTATTACACTGTTGGTGGGAGTGTAAATTAGTTCAACCATTGTGGAAGACAGTGTGGTGATTCCTCAAGGATCTAGATCCAGAAATACCATCTGACCTAGCAATCACATTACTGAGTATAAACCCAAAGGATTATAAATCATTCTACTATAAAGACACATGCACACATATGTTTATTGCAGCACTATTCACAATAGTAAACACTTGGAACCAACCCAAATGACCATCAGTGAAAGACTGGATAAATAAAATGTGGCATATATACACCATGGAATACTAAGCAGTCATACAAAATAATGAGTTCATGTCCTTTGTAGGGACATGGATGAAGCTGGAAACAATCATTCTCAGCAAACTAACACAGGAACAGAAAACCAAACACTGCATGCTCTCACTCATAAATGGAAGCTGAACAATGAGAACACATGGACACAGGGAAGGGAACATCACACGCCAGGGTCCTGTCAGGAGGTGGGGTGTAGGGGAGGGATAGTATTAGGAGAAATACCTAATGTAGATGATGGGTTGATGGGTGCAGCAAACCACCATGGCACATGCTTACCTATTTAACAAACCTGCACGTTCTGCACATGTATCCCAGAACTTAATGTATAATTAAAAAAATAAATGCATGGAAAAATGGAAAAGCAAATGACTTAAAATTAAATACTGGATGCAACTTTTTTTTTTTTTTTTTTTTTTTTTTTTTTTTTAATAGAAGGTCTCACTCTATCACCCAGCCTGGGGTGCAGTGACACAATTTCAATGATCTTTTAGTATGATAGATTAACTTTTATGTTTCTCACTGCAGTCTCTATCACCTGGACTCAATTGATCATCCCACCTCAGTCTCCGGAGTAGCTGGGACTACAGGTTTGTGCCATGACACCTGGCCAATGTTTTTCGCATTTTTTTGTAGAGATGTGGTTTTGCCATGTTGCCTGGGCTGGTCTCAAACTCCTGGACTCAAGCAAATCTTCTACCTTGGCCTCCCAAAATATTGGGATTACAGGTGTGAGCCACTGCACCCAACCTGGATGCAACTATTCTCACAAGCTTTTGGCAATTCCTATCTGGGAAATCCCCACTGACTGGTTTTACTATGAACGTTTCCCAACCAAAAAGTATTTCCACAGTGCATGACTTTCTGTTCCTTAAAACCTTTTTCAAATTTGTTTTTCATTCTAATTTGCAGACTCCTTAAACCACTTTATCCCATGTTGCCACCAGAAAGTAAAAATTCACATCACTTGTCACTTGACTGTACAGAGGAATGAAATTCAAGTCAGTTGTGCATATATACAAATTCATTAAGGTGGCCCATTAAATGAATATGTGTTCACTCCAGGTTTTAACCTTTTAACTGAATGGAAGAACTTACAGAGTTTTTGAAATTTTTTGCTGTTTTTCCTTAAATATGTATCAATTTTCATTCTTCCTCTATGAACCTCTGTGACAAGGAAGTATAATGAGTTTTTCTTTTCCTCTTTTTTTTTTTTTTTTTTTTTTTGAGACAGGGTCTCACTCTGTCACCCAGGCTGGAATATAGTGGCACAAACATAGCTTACTGCAGCCTCAACCTCAACCTCTTGGGCTCAAGTGATTTTCATACCTCAGCCTCCCAAGTAGCTGAGACTACAGGCGTGTAACACTATGCCCAGCTAACTTTTTTTTTTTTTTTTTTTTTTTTTTTGAGAGGTGAAGTCTTGCTATGTTGTGCAGGCTGAATTTGAACTGAACTCTTCCTCTGCCTTCTAAACTGCTGGGATTACAGGTGTGAACCACAGTGCCTGGCTAGAACTACACAAATTTTTTAAAGCAGATATGAATTGTCTTAGAAAACAGGAGCAGCAAGAGAGCCAGAATTATATATAATTATCTGAAATATTTTTGTTTTAAACAGACATTTTCTCTGTCCTACAATAATTATTCCGTGATTTGAGAACTTTAAAGAAGTTCTCAATATTACAGCATACAGACAGAATGCTGTAATAGCTAAGTAGAATGGGCACCTAATTCTGCCAAACATGGTTACAGAACAGTATTATGTTTATCTATAGATAATGCTGAAGCCACTGAAAGCTTCTAAGACACAAAATTATATTTTAGAATAACTCTAAAAGTTATGGATGAGCAGTTAGGAGGATGATGAATAAAACTAGATGCCATGTTGTCAATTTGAAAGCTACATCTATAGCCTACTATAAGAGAATAAGGAAATGGCCCAAAGCAGTGAAAGAATGGCTAGAAAGTGGCTCCCATTTAAACACATATAATTATCAAGTTGAATTATTATGGTCCTTTCCTAATATTTCCTATAAAACAAACCATAGCAATATGGGGTGACATCTTTGGAAGCATAAAGGTTGAGTGAACAACCTGCTATTTTTGCCACATTCTTTTGCATTTTGTTATTTTGTCAATATCTTTTTATCTTTTCCCATTAACACCACTTGAATTTTGCTTTGAGGGAAGTGGTCTTCTCTCATTATGTCCAATCTAGTTAGGAGATCAATCGAGAGGATTTGCTTCCCTTCATGTTCTTCAATTGAGATCAATAAGATATGTTTTATCTGAAATTTGTGACAGAGCAAGAAGTAAACAAGAAAGAAAAAGAAGACTGAGAGGGTTTGGACCTGTTTTATCCCATCAGCAGGACCTGATGAGATTCTTTTTTGTTGCTACCAGGATTCCAAAAGCTGCCCTGAGTTTTATTTTTTAGGTTTTTCTGGTTTCTTTTTAAGTAAGTTATCTTCTTATATCCTCCAAAAAATTATTTTTTTCCCTACATTGGCTAGGATGAGCTTCTGTTCCTTATAACAAAAGCAACTTAAATAATACAAAAGTATCATTAAAAATGAGCCAAGACATAACAGGATGAAAAACAGACCTCTTAATAATCAACCTAGAGGCTTTTCTACCATGTCATGCTACTTCTAAATATTGAACAAGAGATAATGTTCTTCAAACATGAGAAAGATAATGTCTAAAGGAAATGTGTTCTTCAACACTGTAATAATATAAAGAGGGGGCTGGGCGCGGTGGCTCAAGCCTGTAGTCCCAGCACTTTGGGAGGCCGAGACGGGCGGATCACAAGGTCAGGAGATCGAGACCATCCTGGCTAACATGGTGAAACCCCGTCTCTACTAAAAAATACAAAAAAAACTAGCCGGGTGAGGTGGCGGGTGCCTGTGGTCCCAGCTAATCGGGAGGCTGAGGCGGGAGAATGGCGTAAACCCGGGAGGCGGAGCTTGCAGTGAGCTGAGATCTGCCCACTGCACTCCAACCTGGGCGACAGAGCAAGACTCCGTCTCAAAATAATAATAATAATAATAATAATAATAATAATAATAATAATATAAAGAAGGATATAGTAGCAGGTTTAGAGCCCATAAAATATTGGTAAAGAACAAATTTGATGTTATATATGCTAGGACTTTGTGTTAGTATCACCTACCTTAGCCAGTTATGGAAATTATATGAAAATCCTGAACAAATCTAATGCAGTTGTTGGGGTCTAGTAGTGATGGATCATATGCCAAGTTCTTGGGCATCAAAACAGTCTGGGAATTTCTGAGCTCTCACTGTTGCTGAAAAAAAATCCATTTTGTGGTTTGTGCATGAATTAAAGAACCTTCAGTCAAGACATTAAATTGGAGCTTTTGCAAATAATAAAAAGCCTAGTTAGTTAAAATGTAAAATCATCTTCCAGGTTCAATGAGTGTGCAAGAATAAAATTTAATGGAACCGGCAAGCTTCTTTCTGCTTGGTTTGTTTGCCCTCAAGTTTAAGTGATGATCAGACTTTTCAGATTGCACCTTGATCTCTCTGGCTTCTGGAAGTGAAGGAATTCTTTAATTTATTTTTGCTAAGTAGAAAGCATTGCTTCATCCACAGTAAAAATCAAGCAGAAATGTGTAATACGGAAGCTATTCAGAAAGAAGAAAGATGGATTCAAAGAGAAACAAACCAACAGACTGAAAAATCCTGAATGCTGACACATATCAGTGGTGAAAACATTGGTAGATTGCCAGAAAGTATTTTTGCAGAAGATATTCAAATTTAGAAGAGCTAACTTTAGAATGAGGAAAGGCAGTTAACTAGAGAAAAAAAGCAAAAACAAAAGTGAATTAAAAAATGGAGTTAATTTTAAGAGGAGACATTGATAGTCCTTTTGTTTTAATGACAAAAAATACCAAAAAAAGTTAAAATATTTTTATTTGCTGAAGAATTACTGAAAATGAAAATCCATTGTAACTAAGCAACAACACTATGATTTCCCTGATTTAGTATGCTGTCATATAATCAACAAGAGAAAATAAGAATATTGTAAATAAAGTGTAATTTTACTGACCCTGGCCAAACAGATCTGAAAACTATAGGCCACATCCTCCATTGATCCATTCTCCAAAGTTCCACTGATGTAGAAAAGACACTAACAGTCTTAGCTGAAAACTGCTTATCTTCACAATTCAGGATGGCAGGACAGCAGATCAATATGTCTAGATGTGTTCTTTAAGTATGCAATTAATTTATTTGAGATATTTTTCATTAGTTGAGTTACAGAATAAATAATTTGACAAGGAGGTTTTGATTTAATTGTGAAACACCTGTAATAGAAGATAGCACTAAAAAGCAATGGAGTAATCTAACAGGCCAAAAAAGAGAAGACAAATGAAGCTTCCTTGATGACCAAATAAAAAAACATTTGAATTCCTATATATTGAGTTATTGTGCTCATAGATAACATTATTTTACTTTTTGCTTATCTGGATGACAATCTGTGCAGCAGAGGTACAATGGTATGTTATAAATATATCTTGTCAGTCTTCTACATTTCTTTTTTAAAAAACATTACTTTTATGAGCTATGGAAAGTTACTTTAATAACTGAACTACATAAAAGATAATAGATATATACCATATATTATAGATGCATTCAAAGTACAAGTAAAAGTTTGTATGATTAAATTAGTACATGAAATTAAATTCTACACCAGAGAGGATTAAAAAATGGTTAGCTTGAAAACCTGAATCGGCATGCATTTCTTTCTTTAGACATTCAGCCTTCTTGTGACTTATTTCTAAATGTATTGAAGCTTTGCTTCAACATAAAATATTTTGAATTGCTGATCTTTCTTCTTAGATAATTCCTCTATTTCCCAATAATCTCTAAGATTGCTTTATCATAGACATGAATTTCAATGCAATATTTAATAACTATCATCATCTGCATAGGCAGATGTCAACTATCAGGAAAAAAATGGGATGACTAGAATTGACCATCCTTCAACTTGTATATTCTTTTATGATATTAAATTTCTATAAGATATTGATGACCTATGTATCAAATTTATCTATGCTACATAAGAAAATCAGTTTATTAGGCAAGCAGGCTCAAAATGGGTTAGTTTCTCTGTAAGTTTTAGTCTTGTCATAGTGTGGACAGTGACATCTACTTAGAATACTATTATTTTAACATTTGTACCATTTTTGACATAGATGGAAAATGTGTGAAGAAAAGGAGCACAAGTTCCTAGAAATAATAGAGCTTTTTCCTGTTATAAGTAATTAGAATGACTACATCATTTTAATGACTCAAAACTGTATAAAGAAATGCCAGAGACAGTAAGAATTAAAGACATATAAACACTTCAACACTACCTTCATTTGTGAGCAGTTAGGGCTTGGCTTGATCATGACTTTATTGGTGAGGAGACTTCTGTTCAGGAATACTTTCTGGTCCATAATCATTCGAAACTTTGGATTTACATAGGAAAGCCTTTAAATATAAGGCTTTATCAGAGAAAAGGTATTCATGTATATATCCTATATATGGATATATGTAGATATGGGAGATATATTTTATATATATACACACACACACATATCTCCCATATGGATTCCTGGGCATTGATATTTTGATTACATATATATTTATTTTTTTGATTTTATATATATACACACACATACATACAATAAAAAGAAATATGTGTATGTAGTTGGCCTTCTGTAGCCATGGGTTCCACATCTGAAATTCAATCAACCATGGATGCAAAATCTATGGCTACAGAGGGTTGACTGGAAGGCACTTGAGATTCATGAATTTTGGAAAGTTTGAGGGTCTTAGAACCAATCCCCCATGAAAAGCCAGGGACAAGTGATGACTGCATCAGCATTGTTAACTCAAAACCCCATGGGAAACAACTTTATCAAATAAATACAGCATGTATCAGATGTTTCCTTTGCATTTAGTACTGTGTGATCTATTCCTTTCCAAAGTTATTAGATCAGCACCTTCCCCCCACCTCCTTCATTAATATTTTCTTCCCATACACTTGTAATACAGTTAGAGTCTCTTGTCCCAATCTGCATTCCATCCTGGGATCCTCTGACCTCCTAGATGATTTTTTAAAATATTTGCATACATTAAGTTTCACTCTTGTACTATAAAGTTCTGAGTACTGTAAGTTTTTGGCAAATGCATAACGTTATGTACCCATAAGTACAGCATCGCACAAGATGATTTCATCCCCTAAAAAAAGTACCCTATTTTTTTTTCACCTATTTGACCCTCCTTCCCTTTGACTGAACCCCAGGTAACCACCAAATCTTTTACTGTCTCTATAGGATTGCCCTTTTGCAGAATGTCATATAATTGGAATCAAAGTATGTATATTTTCAGCCTGTCTTTTTACAATTAGCAAACTGCATTTCAAGATGTTCCACATCTTTTCACATCTTGAGAGCTCTTTTATTTTACTACTGAAGAATATTCCAATGTATTGATGTAACACAATTTGTTTATCCATCCACCTATTGAAGTGTATCTTGGTTGCTTCCAGTTTTTGGTAATTATGAATAGTTAGTTTAAAAATTCATATGAATGTGTGTATATAAGTACACACATAGTTATATGTATATAAGTATTCATATCATTTGAGTAAATACCCAGGAGTTCAATTACTGTATATAGTAAGACTATGTTTAACTTTGTTTAAAAAATTGAACATTTAAATTAAAATATATTAAATATTGAAAATATTTTTTAATACTACCAAAATGTCTTTCAAAGTGGCTAGGTTGTTTTGATTTCTCTTTTTTAAAAAGTAATTTCAACTTTTATTTTAGATTCAGGAGGTACATGTGCAGGTTTGTTATACAGGTATACTGCATGATACTGAGGTTTGGGGTACAAATGATCTTATTACCCAGGTAGTCAGCTTAGTACCCAATATGCAGTTTTTCAACCCTTGCCTCCCTCCATTCCTCCTCCTTCTGGTAGTCCCCAGTGTCTATTGTTGCTAGCTTTATGTCCATTTGTACCCAGTGTTTGACTTCCACTTATAAATGAGAACATGTGGTATTTGTTTTTCTGCTCCTGCATTAATTTGCTTAGGATAATGGTCTCCAGCTGTATCCATGTTGTTGCAAAGGAAATGATTTCAGTCCTTTTTCTGGTTGCATAATATGCCATGATATATATGGCCCACATTTTCTTTATCCAATCTACCACTGAATGGGCATGTAGGTTAATTCCATATCTTTGCTGTTGTAAATAGTGCTTCAGTGAATTTGTGTTTTTGGTAGAACAATTTACATTCCTTTGGGTGTATACGCAGTAATGGGATTACTGGGTTGAATGTTAGCTCTGTTTTAAGTTCTTTGAGAAATCTTCAAACTGCTTTCTACAGTAACTGAACCAGTTTGCATTCCCACCAACATTGGGTATGTAACGTTTTCTTTCCTCCATAGCCTTGCCAGCACCTGTTCTTGTTTTTGTTTGTTTCTTTGTTTGTTTTGCTTTGTTTTTTACTTTTTGAAAATGGCCACTGTGGCTGATGAGAGATGGTATCTCATTGTGGTTTTGACTTGCATTTCTCTGATGACTAGTGATGTCGAGCATTGTTTCACATGTTTGTTGGTCATTTGTATGTCTTGTTGAGAAACGTCCGTTCTGTCCTTTGCTCACTTTTTAATGGGGTTGGTTTTAGCCTGTTGAATTATTTAAAGTTCCTTATGGATTCTGGATATTAGACCTTTGTCAGATGCATAGTTTGGAATATTTTCTCTCATTCTGTAGGCTGCCTGTCTACTCTGTTGATAGTTTCTTTTGCTGTGTATAAGCCCTTTAGTTTAATTAGGTCCCACTAGTTAATTTTCACTTGCTGTTTTTGAGGACTTAGTCATGACTTCCTTGCCAAGGCTAATGTTTAGAATGGTATTTCATTGGTTTTCTTCTAGAATTCTTATAGTTTGAGATCTTATATTTAAATCACAAATTCCTCTTGAGTTACTGTTTGTATACAGTAAAAGATAGAGGTCCAGTTTCATTCTTCTCCATGTGGCTAGCCAGTTATGCCACCAACATCTACTAAATAGGGAGTCCTTTCTCCATAGTTTATCTTCATCAACTTTGTCAAAGATCAGATAGTTGTAGGTATGCAGCTTTATTTCTGGATTTTCTGTTCCATTCCTGAATGCTGTATTGGTCACTATAGCCTTAGAGTATAGGTTGAAGTCAGGTTAACAATGAGAATTGTTGCTCTTCATTGTCATCAGAATTGTATTGTCAGTTTGAGGGATTTTAGTCAGTCTAATAGTTATAAAGTGGTGTTGCATTGTTGTTTTAATTTGGAATTCCCTTATAAGAAATAATTATGCACATCTTTCATATGCTTTTCATGTGTCTATATTCTTTGGTGAGGTGTCTAGATATTTTGCCCACTTTTTTGATGGGTTATATGTTTTCTTACTGTTGAGCTTTAAGATTTTTTTTATATTTTGGATACTAGTTCTTTAACTGACATGCAAGACAAAAGAAGCCACATCATAAAGTTCAGAGAGATAAGATTCACAAGGCAAAGAAGATCAGAAAATGGATCTAGCTAGGATATAGGGCTAGCAAACAGGGTTCCAAGGGAGAGAATGACAATAATAGAGATTTTTTTTCATGCCACTATGTATGACACTTGTTTAAAATTAAAAATATAAAACTAATAGGGACAAGGTTAAATTTTAAGTTTGAAAATCTTTCTCTTCAACCATGGATTGAGAAAAGAACATGAAATACACACAAAGGAACATTACAAAGCCATAAAAAAAATGAATTCATGTCCTTTGCAGCAACATGGATGTAACTGAAGGCCATTTTCCTAAGCAAACGAATGCAGGAACAGAAGAACAAATACCACATGTTCTCACTTATAAGTGAAAGCTAAGCATTGGGTACACATGTATATAAAGATGGCAACAGTAGCCACTGGGGACTACTAGAGGGGGTGGGGAGGATGGTGAACAAGGGTTGAAAAACTGTTAGGGAATCTGCTTATTACTTGAGTGATAGGGCCATTCATATCTCAAACCTCAGCTTCACACAATATACCCATGTAACAAACCTGCACATGTACCTTCTGAATCTAAAACAAAAGTTAAAGTTATTTTTAAAAAACAAAGAAAATCTTTCTAATCACTAAGTCTACCTTTTTTTTTTTTTTTTTTTTTTTTTTTTTGAGACGGAGTCTCGCTCTGTCCCCCAGGCTGGAGTGCAGTGGCACAATCTCGGCTCACTGCAAGCTCCGCCTCCTGGGTTCACACCATTCTCCTGCCTCAGCCTCCCGAGTAGCTGGGACTACAGGCGCCTGCCACCGCGCCCGGCTAGTGTTTTGTATTTTTTAGTAGAGACGGGGTTTCCCCGTGTTAGCCAGGATGGTCTCGATCTCCTGACCTCGTGATCTGCCCGTCTCAGCCTCCCAAAGTGCTGGGATTACAGGCTTGAGCCACGGCGCCCAGCCTAATTCTACCATTTTGCTCTTTTTGTCTAAATTCAAATTTGTTTAGGGGCTGTCATATAGGCACTAAAATTTATGTGGTACGTGTAAACTTAGAAACTGAATATGTAAACTTCATCTAAATCTATAAACCCTATTTCAAAATAAATTTACATAATATGTAAACAAACAAGTTTTCAATCAAAGTTTAATCAACTTATTATTAAATATTAATGTAAAACTGACATTCTCTCTAATTTATGTAACTGCTGATCAAGAAAACCTCTAATTTACTTGTGGTTTCAAACCTCATTTGCCTTCTTCAAGTAACTGGAAAATATTCTGTATACAAAAATTATAAAAGTCAACTTATGGAGTATAATTTATTTCAACTTAAGAAAGGGCATTTTAAACCAATTAAGCCTAAAATTATGTAGGTTCTTTTTAAAATGTATCCTAACCTTTTTAAAAAAACTTTCAAATACACTTAAATACTCTGATCATATTATGTGGCCAAAAAATGCTAACTTTTAAAATATTTAAATATGTCTAATTATTTTTTGACATAAGTATGCTGAGTTTTATGTCTTAGATACAACTACCACTTGAGATAAGGTAACCACATAATTTACCATCCAAAGAAGCACAGTTTTGTGAATAAAAGAAAACAATAGTGTGCGGTGGCTCACACTTGTAATCTCAGCACTTTGGGAGGCCAAGGTGGGTGGATCGCGAGGTCGGGAGATCGAGACCATTCTAGCTAACACGGTGAAACCCTGTCTCTACCAAAAATCAAAAAATTAGCTGGGTGTGGTGGTGGGTGCCTGTAGTCCCAGCTACTTGGGAGGCTGAAGCGGGAGAATGATGTGAACCTGGGAGGCGGAGCTTGCAGTGAGTCCAGATGGCACCACTGCACTCCAGCCTGGGTGACAGAATGAGACTCCATTTCCAAAAAAAAAAAAAAAAAGAAGACAATAGTAATAATAACGATAATAGAAATCATGAGATAATGGACATAAAGCAGTCTATCCTGGGCAAATCTGCACAAAGGGTTAAACCTAACCTTAATTCAAAAA
Organism: Macaca nemestrina; assembly: GCF_043159975.1. Classification (NCBI taxonomy): domain Eukaryota; kingdom Metazoa; phylum Chordata; class Mammalia; order Primates; family Cercopithecidae; genus Macaca; species Macaca nemestrina. The sequence continues at coordinate 81,581,858 of NC_092131.1, forward strand.
AGTAAGAGACAAACATTACCAAAAATATCCAAAAGGTTATGAAATCCCCAGCACCACTGATACAAATATAATAATATTTCTATTATGTATAGTAGATTCTTAATAATTCATTTACCAATGTACAGATCTTCACTTAGTTAAAAGTGACAACTTTATCTTACTCTGTTAATAAAGAGTCGGAAACTGAAAATAAGGCAGCTGACTTTTCTTATCTTATAGAACAATTTAGAAATATATTGAAAGTCTTTCAAAGGTTATCCTATTCCAAACTTATCCACCTAATAATTTCCCTGAAAAGCTACCATTAAAAATTAATTATTTAAGACCACATTTCTCAAAGTCTGCTCAAGGCATAACAGATTGTCAAATACTACTGGTTACAGCAGAATCTTAGGAAAATATCCTGTTTTGGAGCTAAGACCTTCTGATACAGACAAGCAAAATGTTTTTCTTTTTATGGAAAGTAAAAAGAGATGAATATACCTTAACTCCTTGCTTATTGTTCATAAGAAAGGGCAAGACAAAGTACCTGTTTTTAAAAAAAGATATGTATCTGCAAGAAGAAAGGAGAAAGAACAATGTCTAAAAGTTTTCTGCTTAAACCTCCTCTTTTTAAAAATCCTGACTTTGTTTTTTATATTTTTATAAAATTTGGGAGATAGTTTCCCAAATAGATGAAGATGCAAAAAGATAAAGGAATACTAAGTTTTATAATAAGTGCACAATAACCCGGGGATAGAAAGGTGGGGAATACATTACCAGTTAACAGTAAAAAGAGGAAGTAACTGCAGGGGCAATTTACCAAAAACTTTTGCTTAGCAAGGAGATTGCTGGGGAGATGTTTTTGTTAACTACTGCTGCATAATACACCACCTCAAAACTTAGTGGTTCAAAACAATTATTTTCTTGTTGTTTATGTTTCCGTGATTTGACCGAGTTCAGATGGGCGGTTCTGATCTGTGTGATGTCAGCAAGGTGGGTACAATCACCTGGGGGTTTAGTAGGGCTGAAAGTTCAAGATGGCTCATTCACATGGCTTCCAGCTGGTGCTGTCTATTGACAAGGGACTCAGCTAGCTTCATGGACCGGAGTGTTCTCTATATGGCCTTTCCATACAGATTTGGCTTTTCCACAGCCTGGTTACCAGATTCTAAGGGGCAGGAAGTACAAGCTCCCTGTTGTAGGTTGGATTCTCAGGAATATTCTGCAAAGTTTTATGTACAAGATGTTTATTAGGAATCACTACCCGAGGAAAAAAAGCAGAGCAGGATTAGGCAGAGAGAGAAGTCAAACTGTGATGTAGCTGTTAACGTGCATGCTTGTCACACATCAGGACAAAATGTTCAGACCTTTATATGCTCCCTTTGTCCTAAGAGTATGATCTCAGGTGAGCCAGGTCTCTACAGCTGAGGTACATGTTAAAGGAGTTCAAAACTGAAGGCTCTTTGCTGTCTTCATTCCTCACTGCTGCACAGCAAGTTCTTTCCTAAGGAGGGGATCTGAGCAGCATATTTTGTAACTACCACACTACCAATCCTCTTAAATTCTGGGCCTGTGAGTTCCAAAGCAGCAATTTTATCAGTTTCATAGCCATTTGACTGATCGGAGTTAGTGACAAGAGCAGCCCATAGTCTAGGAAAGGGGAGATAAACTCCATCTATTGCTACTAGGACTAACACACATGAGAAGGGGAAGAATTTGGAGAGGCATTCCGGATTCTGCCCTCTGGCAGTAACAATTCTCATACCAAGTACACTCACCATATCCCAAGATCCCCACACATTCCCATTCCATTATGGTATCAGTTCATATCCAACACTCCTGCCATCTATTGACAGAGCTGGACGCAGATGCAGGAGACGTTTCACATACCTCAGGAGCAATTGTGAACTAAAAAATGAAACACCACCAATAAAATAATTATCTGACCTGTACAATATACAAGACTGGAAAAGGGTCATGGTAGCCACAGTAGAAACCTCCAATCTCAAACAGTGAAACAGGAGTCCCATAGCAGTTATTAGTTCATAGTAATTCTGAGATCAAGCAGGACTTGTCACCATTTTCTTTGTTTAGGGACAGAAAATATTTCTTTATTAGGGTCAATTTCTGCTACATAAGAGTGGTTCCCCATAGCTCTGCCTTCTGAGTCATCCTTCTCTTTCCATAAGAAATGGAATGTGTTTGTAGTTAAATCATGTTCTCATAGGAGATTAATAACACATGAGGTCTTATTTCAATTTGAACTACTTCTGTCTCTTTTAGTCCAAGTTGTTAAAATTTCTTTAAAAATTTTTAACCTCCTGTCTATACTGTTATTTTAAAACAGACTCTTCAGGACACACTCCTCTCTACCTTGGCCTTAGAATCAGGGTTCTATGGGGACAATACCTTTACATTCTTAAAAATCCCTTTTGTGATTAAGAGGCACTCCCTTAAGATTGTGAGAAACTCTATTGTCTAGGTGAGAGGTCAAAGAAGGCAAGTCCTTAAGATTATTTAAAAGCCCTATTAGGTATATGACAGAGTCTAAGGGATAATCCCTTTGTCTTTCTGAGGACTGTGCAAAGGGTCTTCCAATTATCTGATCTTCACTTTCACTCTGAGGCTGTTTTTCTGGTACCACTCTGAATCTGATCTTTGTCTCCAGGTTTTTATTTATTCTGAAAATCTTTTGTGGGATGAAGGGGTTAGATAAAAGAATAATTTATGTTTCAACCTATAAATACTGGTTCAAATGTGTTTCTTCTAGATCAGAGGTGGGTAGACTTTAGCCCACAGATAAAATGCAGACTGTCACCTGCTTTGGTCAAAAAAGTTTTATTGGAACACAGCCATACCCATTCATTGTCTAGATTTATTTTATGCTATAACTGCAGACTTGGGTAGTTGCTAGAGACACCATACAGCTTGAAAAGCCTAAAATATTTGCTATCTGGTCCAATGCAGAAGACGTTTGCAGACCCATACTCTAGACACTAGTTGAAAACTGAACAGTTCCTTCTTTAGTTTATTTTACCCTATTAATGATCATAGATAACTAAAAGAAACCAGTTGGCACTTTCAACATTCTGTATAGAAATCTCATTAGCCAAATACAGAGATTCATTAGATATATTTTCTATCTTTTATATTGCTGCAAGTTAAAGCATTGTCAAACATTCTGCCACTCCATAATAGGGCAGAACAGAGTCACCTCTCCCTCAAGCTCCAATTACAATTTCCTTGCTATCTTACAGCTGCTATTAACTGTTTCTTTGAGGCTCCTTTGGCTGATAGCCACTGACTGGTCCCAAAGTCAATGTCACATATTTTAGGCTTTTGTTACAGCAGTGCCCCACCTATAGTTATCAATTTCTGTTATAGTTACCTATTGCTGCAAAAAAATCCCCACACTTAATGGCTTAAAATAACAATTGATTTATTGTCTATCATGACTTAAGGTTAACTTAGCTCAGATGGCATCTTCTACTCCACATGTCAGCTGGGGCTATAATCATCTGGAGGCTCAATTGACCGGAAATGCTTAATATGTAGGCTTTAGTTATTAATTGCTGTACAATATATTACTCCAGAACTTGGCAGCTTGAGAATACAAAAATTTATTATCTTGCAGATTTCGTGGATCCAGAATCGAAGAGAAGCTTAACTGGGTGGTTCTGTCTCAGGGTCTCTCCTATGGTTGAGTCAAGTTATCAGCTAAATTTGCAGTCATTTGAAGTAAGATAGACTCATTTCATGTATTTGTAAGTGGGCCTCAGTTCCTCCTCAGATAGACCTCTCCACAGGCCACCTGAGCGTTCTCAGAACATAACAGCTGGCTTCTCCCAGAGGGAGTGATCTGAGAGAGGGCTACCAAGATGGAAACCACAGTGCATTTGATAATGTAATCTTGAAAGTGACAATCATCACCTCTGTGGTATTCAAACAAACACTGACACAATGTGGAATAGAAATACACAGGGATGTGAATACCAGGAAGCAGCCTTTATTGGATGCCATATTGGAAGGTGGCTACCAAAATTACCCACTCATGGGGTTGTCAGTGCTTAACATACCTAGGATGCTTCTGTTCTCATCTTTGTGATTCCTCTGTCTGCCTTGGGCTTCTCACAGCATGCAGGCTGAGTTCTAGGAAGCAGCAAGTAGAATCAAAAGTTTTGACTATCTCTAACAGTTAAAAAGATGGTTTTTATAATCAGTCCCTTCATTTTTGGTCTGGCCAATTACAAGTACAGAAGTCCTTCAGAATCCTGCAAATTTAACTCTATATGGTTCAAAAGCTGGGAATTACACAAGCCTGGTAGACTACTCAAATTTCCATTCCTAGCTGAGAAGAGTTTAGGACATATATATAATGCTCTTGGTATGAATGCCCTAGACGTTTATGTTACTCAGATGGAGCAAACAGCTACGTTGTGTACTTTTTCTTTATGATTAGTAGTCTGCTTTGGGTTCAGATTCACATTCTAACTTCCTGTTAGCAAATCCTACTCAGTCTTCCAGTTTACCTAATCCTAATCTACTTCTCTTTTCTAGAAACATACCTATACCCGTGGGTTTGACTGAGGTCTAATTTGAACTCAGATGAACTTTGACATTAAATTTGGCCATTTTTTGGATACCACTACTAGAGTGCTTTCAGCGGTCACATTACTCTCCATGGATAGCATTGTTAACTCAACTCCTACCTGATACTGTCATGCTTCAGATGCTCTGTTCACCCACCTTGGAGTCACATCTCAAACCCCTCTTTTATTCAGGCCTGACTTAATCACCTGTCTTTAATGACCTGCCTTTGCGGAAAGCACTGTACTCAATCCTGCTCATTTAAAAAAATGGAAAACTGTTAATTTAGGTGTGCTGTTGGCAGGGACCATATTTTTTTCACGACCTTTGGAAAAACTAATGTTGTATGGAGGGTTACCTGTAATCTATAAAAGTTAACACCAAAAGCCAGCAGCATGGCATTTGACATTTGGTGCTAACATCCTAAGCAAGCTTACATTTTTTTTTCTCTGTTCAAAACACTCTTCCTATGGATTTGTATGCCCCTGGCATTTTTTTCATCATGTAAAAAGCACTATGAAAGTGTTTTCAGAGTTTGGTATATGTTTGAACTTTCAGCTTTCAAAAATCTATCTAATTACTATCATTTTTTATCTCTTCCATTAAGCTAAATGTTTCATGTCATCACTCAGAACCAACCCAGTAATGATCTAGATTGCCAATTCTCCCATTACTCATTCAAGAACACTCATTAGTCAGAAACTATGGTGTATTTTTAATATATTATTTCCAATAGTAGTATCATATTTTAATACAGAATATGGTACTATTTCAGATGCAAGGTGTTTTGTAAATATTAATCTTCAAATATACTGGTACTTCATAAACCTAAAAATGTAAATGGAGCTAATAAAACATTGCCCAACTTCTCACAAAAATCATCCAAAGCAAAATTAGGATATCACTGATTTCATCTCCATCTGTGACCCTGAACAACAAAATCAAACTTTTCTTAAGGAATTATATAGGCTACTCCACAAAATATTATTCAACCTATTTTATGGGCTGCTCTTTGTCAGGATTATTGTTGATGGATTTAAAAATAGTTTTATCTGTGAAAGATGGAATACACGGAGAAGAATATATAAAACATGTAAGGACAAGTTATGGTATATTACCATGAACACAGACATATCCATTATTTGGGTTAAGAAATAAAACTCTGCCTGTTAAAAGCCCTCTATTTCTTGAGTACATTTCTCTTTCTTCTCCACTACACAGAGATAGTGGAGAAGAGAACATCATGATCCTGAGTTTCATAGTAATCATTTCTTAAGTTTTCTTTATATTTTTACAACCTATGCATGGATTCTTATAATTTCCATCAACTCTTCACACTTTGCATTTAACATAAATTGTACTATTCTGACTTGCTTCTTACATTCAATAATATACTGAGAGATTCGTCTTTGCCGATGCATTTGGCTATGTTTCATTAATTTTCTCTGCTCTACAGGATTCTGTTGTATGAACATATTAGAGTTTATTCTTTTATAGTTTATGGATATTCCATTTTTTCCCTTTTTTTCCTGTTTCACTTTACTCAGTAATGCTAGAGCAGTGGGAATGGGCTTGGACAACCTCCACAATCTTAGTGGTTAAAACATCAAAAGTTTATTTGTTGCTCATGTTATGTTTTCATCTTAGATAGGGGGTTGAGTAGGGAGAGTCTCTCCTTCACATCATCCTCCCTAAGAATATGCTGCCAGTCACCACAAAAAGTGGAGAAACACCTCCTTCATCACTCATCGCTCTTAAAGTCTCCCACTTGAAAAGTATAGAGGTTACATAGTCACATTTAACTTTTAGGGTGTGGTAAACATTTTAGTGTAAGCCCAGAAAAGAAGAAGAAGAAATATCTGTGAATAGTCTAAACGTCTACTATGAGCTATTTTCTTTTTTAAATTAATTTCAACTTTCATTATAGATTAAAGGGTACATGTACAGGTTTGCATGATGCTGAGTCTTGGTGTCCCAACCATTCTATCACCCAGGCAGTAAACATAGTACATAACAGGGAGTTCTTCAGCCCACATCTGCTCCCTTCCTACCTCCCTCTGCTGTTTTGTAGTCCCCAGTGTCTACTGCTTTCATCTTTATGTTCAGGTGTATTCAATGTTTAGCTCCCACTTATAAGTGAGAACACATGGTATTTGGTTTTTCGTTCCTGCATTAATTTGCCTAGGATAATGGCCTTCAGCTCCATTCGTGTTGCAGCAAAGGACATGATTTCATTCCTGTTTATGGTGGCATAGTATTGCGTGGTCTATATGTACCACATATTCTTTCTCCAATCCACTGTTGATGGGCATCTGGGTTTATTCCACGTCTTTGTTGTGGTGAATACAGCTGCAACAAACATTTGAGTATATGTGACTTTTTGATAGAATGAATTATTTTCCTTTGATTATATACCCGTTAGATTGTTGGATCGAATGGTAGTTCTATTTTATTAATAAGTTATTTGAGAAATCTCCAAAATGCTTTCCACAGTGACTGAACTAGTTTGCATTCCCTCCAACAGTGTATAAGCATTCCCTTTTCTCCTCAGCCTCACCAACACGTTGTTTGTTGAATTTTTAGTAATTTTTAATAATCCAATTGGTGAGATGGTATCTCATTGTGGTTTTGATTTGCATTTATCTGATGATTAGTGATATTCAGCATTTCTTCATATGTTCATTGGCTGCTTGCATGTCTCCTTCTGAGAAGTGTCTGTTTATGTCCTTTTCCCATTTTTTAATTGGATATTTTGTGTTTTTGCTTGTTGATCTATTTAATTTTCTTGTAGATTCTGGATATTAGACATTTGTCAGATGCATAGCTTGGGCATATTTTCTGCCATTCTGTAGATTGTCTGTTTTACTCTGTTGGTAGTTTCTTTTGCTGTGCAGATGTTCTTTAGTTTAATTAGGTCCCACTCGTTTATTTTTTGTTTTTGTTGGAATTCCTTTTGGGACTTAGCCATAAATTATTTGCCCAAGCCTATGTTCAGAAGAGTATTTTCCTAGATTTTCTTCTAGGATTTTTATAGTTTGCAGTCTTATTTTAAATCTTTGACTCATCTTGAGTTAATTTTCATATATGACAAGAGGTAGGCGTCCAGTCTCATTCTGCATATAGCTAAACAGTTATCCCAGCACCATTTATTAAATATGGAGTCCTTTCCCCATTGCTGATTTATGTTGATTTTTTTCAAAGATCAGATTATGGTAAGTGCACAGGTTTATTTCTGGGTTCTTTATTCTGTTCCCCTGGTTTATGCGTCTCTTTTTATACCAGTGTAGTGCTGTTTTGATTTACTGTCGCCGCAGAGTATAGTTTGAAGTCAGGCAATGTGATGCATCTGGCTTTGTTGTTGTTGTTGCTGTTGCTTAGAATTGCTTTGACTATTTGAGCTCTTTTTTGGTTCCAAATGAATTTTAGAATAGATTTTTTTTTAATTCCATGAAAAATGATATTGGTATTTTGATAAGGATAGTGTTGAATCTACAAATTGCTTTGGGCAATATAGCCATTTTGACTCTCTTAATTATTCCAATCCACGAGCATGGGATATTTTTCCATTTATTTGTGTTGTCTCTGATTTGTTTCAACAGTATTCTGTAGTTCTCCTTATAAAGATCATTCATCTTTTTTGTCAGATGAATTCCTAGGTATTTCATTTTCTTTGTGGCTACTGTAAATGGGATTGCGTTCTTGATTTGGCCCTCAACTAGAACATTATTGGCACATAAAAATGTGAAAGATTTTTGTACATTTTTTGTATCCTGAACCTTCACTTAATTTATCAGCTCCAGGAAACTTTTTGGCAGAGACTTTTGGGTTTTCTAATTCTACAATCATATCTTTGAAAAAGAGAGAGAGCTTGACCTCTACTTTTCCTATTTGGATGTATTTTATTACTTTCTATTGCCTGATTGCTCTGGCTAAGACTTTCAGTTCTATGTTCAATAGGAGTGGTGAGAATGGGTATCTTTGTCTTGTCCCAGCTCTCAAAGGGAATGGTTCCAGCTTTTGCCCATTCAGTATGATGTTGGCTGTGGGTTTGTCATAGTTGGCTCTTACTATTTTGAGGTATGTTCCTTCAATACCTAATCTGTTGAGGGTTTTTGTCATGAAGGGATGTTACATTTTATTAAAGGCTTTTTCTGTATCTACTGTATCACTGTGGTGCCTAGGCTGGTTTCAAACTCCTGGCTTCAATTGATCTTTGTATGGTTTTTCTTTTGGGTTCTGCTTATGTGTTATATCACATTGACTGATTTGTGAATATGTTGAACCAACCTTGCATTCCAGAAATAAAGCCTACTTGATCCTAGTGAATTAGCTTTTTGATATGCTGCTAGACTCAGTTTGTTAGTATTTTGTTCAGGCTTTTTGCATCTATGTTCTTCAGGCTTTTTGCATCTATGTGCTTCAGGGATATCGGCCTTTTACACCCACCAGAGAGGATAAGAGTACCATTGCTTCGTATCCTGACAAATCTGTTATTATCAGAAATTTACATTGCTTTAATCTGATAGATATGAACTCTCTTACTATGACTTAAATTTAATTTTCCTGATTAATAATGAGGTTGAACATCTTTCCATATTATATGTAGTAATTCCATTACTTGAAAAATATTTTAAAACTTCATTCTGCTTCATCTACAAAAGTATAACAACTGTCTGAAAATAGTTGCTCATTCTATATGGACTATTAAACAACATACTAAAGGGTACTATAACTATTAGTTCAGCAAAAATGGTGACTTGGGTACATTTAATTTGAAGATATTGAGAAACACTGATCTAAAAATAGTAAAATAAGGGCTACACATCATGATATAGCTGGCTTCACTGTAAACGTTGCATATTTGATACTTCCCAAGCAGTTTGCATCTGTCTAAATTACAGTGAATGTATATCTGAAAGCTTCTGAATTCTTACATATTAAGGATGCAATTAATAGGTCATTAAAAAGTAGTAGGGATTCATTTAACAAATATTTTTCAGATATATATTCTGGCCATGTATTATGTTGAAAAATGAAATGAAATGATGACCTAGCCAGATACAAGCTCTGGTACCTTGGATTTTATAATCTAATAGTGGTAATACATTTAAATGTCTAGCATGTTTTCTGTGGAAGCACTCTTAATCTCTCTGAACTGTATTTACTGGCCAGACCAATGTTCATTTTTGAGGACACTTTTATCAGAATTAAGATGCAAGAAAGAAACAACCTTGTAAAATACCATAAGGTAAAATTTTGCACATCTGGTTGGGAACATTTCAATATTTTTCATGATCTCTAGCATCTCCACCAAATTCTCAAAACAAAATAAAACAGAACGATGAAACTCAGAAAATTAAATGTCTATGCCAAGTAGTCTACCCCAGAGGCTGGATAATATGTGTTATGAAATAAAATAAAAGATATTTTGGTGATCTCAGCCTTTTGGGAGGCCCAGAAGGATCAACTGAAGCCAGGAGTTTGAAACCAGCCTGGGCACCACAGTGAGACACCACCTCTCTCTCTCTATATATATATATAAAAAAAAAGAAAGAGAGAAAAGAAAATTACATTAACCAGGTATGGTGGTATGCCTGTGGTCCCCATTACTTGGAAAGCTGAAGTGAGAGGACCACTTGAGCCCAATAATTCGAGGCTCCAGTGGGCCATGACTGTGCCACTGCTCCAGTCAGCCAGAGTGAAAGAGCAAAAACTTTTCTCTAAAAAAATAAAATAATAAAAAAGATATTTCCAATTTTTAGGTAATGCAACTCCAGAAAGCTTGGAATCTCTACTCTAAGGTAGAGAATTTTATTTTCTTGTCTTACTGCAGCTGCTGTAGGACAAAGCTGCCATGGACAAAACATATTATTTTCTACCCTACCATTCACCTGAGACTTCATGGTGGAAAGAGTACAAGTATACATCACGATAATTTCCTGCTTCAATAGTTCCATATATCTCTTTCAGAATTAAATATATTTTAAGAAGGGAGGGAACAAACAGCAAAGAAATCTCTAGTTTAAGTAAACTGTTTATTAATCTTCTAAGTATTGTCATCTTTGGCTAGTTGGTAATTGAACAATAGTTTTTAAACTACTGTATGTGACTTCCTAGTACTTTGCAGAAGAGCCTCTGGGATTCTGCATACTTTGGATTTAAATTTTTGAGTTTTGAGTAAAAATACTTTTATCATTTCAAAGTCATGTTAAGAGTGTATGTCATAAACCTCATTTTAACATGTTAAAAGCAGGATGCAGTGGCTCACATCTGTAATCCCAGCACTTTGGGAGGCCCAGGCAAGAGGATCACTTGAGGCTCAAAGTTTGAGACCAGTCTGGGCAACATAGTGAGATCCCAGCTCTATAAAATTAAAAGAAAATTAGCTGGGTTTGGTAGTACACCTATAGTTCTAGCTAATTGGGAGGCTGAAGCTGCAATGAGATACGATAATGATTGCACTCTAGTCTGGGAGCCAGGGCAAGACTTAACCTCTAAGGGGAAAAAAAAAAGAAAGGTGGCTCACGCCTGTAATCCCAGCACTTTGGGAGGCCGAGACGGGCAGATCACGAGGTCAGGAGATGGAGACCATCCTGGCTAACACGGTGAAAGCCCGCCTCTACTAAAATACAAAAAAAATTAACCAGGCATGGTGGTGGGCGCCTGTAGTCCCAGCTACTTGGGAGGCTGAGGCAGGAGAATGGCGTGAACCCGGGAGGTGGAGCTTGCAGTGAGCTGAGATCGCGCCATTGCACTCCAGTCTGGGCGACAGAGCGAGACTCCGTCTCAAAAACAAAACAAAACAAAACAAACAAACAAAACAAAACAAAACAAAACAAAAAAAAGCAAAAAAAAAAAAAAGGATTTTGTAACTTCTTATTTTTATTGAAAAAGGGGGTTCTATTTAAACCATAACACATCTATCTAATTTAACTTTTATCTTCAGTGTTTGTTGAATGTCTAAATAGCTTTCTTTGTGTTAGGGTGAAATATTTGAGGAATTTTAACTATTAATAATGGTGCTTATTAAATATTCCATTTAATTGGTATTCAAATTTAAATGGAATACTTTCCTCTGTATTTTCTCCGCAAAAAATATATAACCCAATGCTTGTCCTTGTCTTTATTTGGACATTATACCAATCAAAGGTGGACATTTACTCACTTCAGAAAGCTTAAGGATCTAAAACTATAAAAATGTACAAATTCCAATAAACATACTTTTAAAACAGGATGCTAAATTTGGGTGACAAGGAATCCAAAGCCTTTTTTATTAATCCAGAGGAAAAATTTATTTTCATTCTATATTAACAGTCCTAACAAATGGGATAAACATATTCACTGAAATTGCAGGTAGACAACATAATGAGTGAAGTAACCCATTAGAAGTGTGAGTGGTAGGAATCAGTTCAAGGCCCAGAGCCTATGCCCTGACTAAACAGACAGCTGCTATTCAGCTTTGGCAAGCACTGCTACATGTGAATGTGGAACCAGAGTTCCTAGATTATGTGAATTTTCATAAGGGCACTGAAAACAATATTTTTTAAATATAAAATCTACCTATGTTTAAATATTAGCTCTCAAGATGGAGACAGTGCTGGTAAAATAAAACAAGGCAGCCAGCCTGTAACCTATCAACTGTATAAATCTAACTCCCTCAAAATTGCTTCTACCTCAAAATTGCCTTGGCAAAACAATTTGGATCAACAGAATGATACATTTTGGCCTCTATGTAATTGATTCTGGCTTTCAATTATTTCAAATAATTTTATTTTATATGTATCACAGGGACATATTAATATTTGTCTGCATTATGAAAGAATATATTCAATATCTAAATCTACATAAAGATTCCAGCATCACACATTATGTGTAAGTCACTTAAGTATTTACAAATTTTTTGATAAATATCTATTTCAATATACTTTATTCTTTCATTGACCGCCAATAATATATTAAAATTAATATATTATTGTAAGTTAGTATTCTCCCATAAAGCAATAGATTTCAACTTAACTCTTCAATTCCTCAGAAAAGAATTAGAGATAAAATTTCCTTGACTTCTTACCCATATTTCATAATATTTTCAAATTACTGTTATAGAAAGTCAGAACTATAAGTATTCTCAAAACGGTTTAATAAACTCCTTTATATTATAGATGAATAAGATCCCAAAAGGTGAAGTGCTTGTCCAATGTCACAGAGATAGTCAACAAAATGGCTGAGAATGCAAAGACCATAAAGTTAAGACATAGCATTTAATATTCCAAATTGAGTTACGAAAAGATTGAAATACATCTTTTCAGAAAGACCATGTTGGAAAATATACTATATAGAGAATGTTAAAATATATACAACTGGTATAGATACAGACATCCCTGAGTGAACTTTACTAGGAAGTCTTTAAAAGGGAGGTCTACTGAAATAACTTTTTAATTTAGGTCTATGAGGTCTGCTGAAATAACTTTGCCCTTATTTTCACTGGATATCTCCCAGTATTTTGGTTATTATTATATATATTGGTAGAGCAGTTTTCAAGTTGTTAACCTAAAACAAAAGAACTCTAGATGGGTACTGTTTGTGAGCATTTGGGGAATTTCAGAAAGGCCTGTGGTGGTAGACAGAACTAGTGTCCTTAACTTCAGTAGTAATTAAACTCAGAATCTGTCATTCATCTCAGCTTTGCAAATAAGCTGAGAAATTCAGAGATTTCTCATTGACAGAGAAATGGGAATTTACTGGGCAGTTCAATAGAAAAGGGGTTTTAGAAACTGTAAAAGATGAGAACTCTGCTTCTGGCTGTCAGAAGAGCTGACAGGATTCAGAAGGGTTCCAGCAGGGAATGATGGCATTTTCTGTCAGAATCACAGAGCTGCTTGAGAGACCAGGACTGGATATTAATGTAGCCAGTGTGAATTTGCTCCACATACTAAGTTGCATGCTTTGTGTTCTAAAAAAGACTCAAATCATATTTCGAATTCCCTCTCTTTAGAGTAGAAAAAAAAATTATACTTTTTGTATTTAATGAAGGGGACTCTTTTTCTCCCTAGAGATATCCAAGGATTTAGTGGAGTTGTAGTCAGTACCTGTTCAGAAATTGAATGTAAGGATGAGGATATGGGCTGGTCTTTACTTAATGGCAATTGTATCTTTACCATTAATCCTTATGCTACATGATGGTGTTATTGAGGCTAGTCTTCTACTATATGTTGGGCACTGGTCTACTGACAGGCTCATTAACTCCACCATGGTAACAGCACTTGCTGAATATATGCTCAGCCACAAACACCTATAGCACTGCTCTGTAGTTGCAATGCTAGGAGGCTGGTCTTTTCCAGCATGTAGGACTAGCTTCACAACCAATTAGTAAAAATAATTCAGACAAAGGATGAGCTAAGTAGGTGAGAGGTAAAAACGAGATCATGGGATCGGGGTGTGATGAAGGGTTGTGCTAACAAAATATGCAATCTTTGGGATTGGTTGAGGGAATATAGGACCATGTCTATGACTTACATAATTGGTTTAAAGTATACAAACTATATAGATTGAAACTGGGGTTGAGGAGGGAGAGCTGGAAATAAATTTGCAAATAAAACTGAGAGACTTATTACCTAGATGTGGGGATATCCCAAGTCTATCTCCAGCTAACAAAACTTGGATAGGCATGCTGCCTTGGCATATTTGAAGTAAGAAATAGGAAGCATGCCTTGGTGTTTCATAAACACGTATTAACTAAGCCAATTCATGGATACATTTTAGTTGTTAGTATATAGGAAAGAGATTAAATTTTAATTTTTCTGTGCTTTCCATTTTTTGTTAGTTTGTACCTAATTTCTATTTTAAAAATTCCTATCTTTCCTTAGTTTAAGAGGCAAAATGTTTTCTTAGACCAAAGGCCAGGCATAAGAGAAATGTGAGTTGTTGTGTAGTTTAGTATGGTGGGAGTAACTTTCATTTTGGCTTTGCATTTTAGAAAGAGCTAATAGAACACGGAGGTGAAAATGTAGAATGGAAAAGTTCGGAACACTTAAAATATTTATCCTTTGTCATCCCAGGCTTTTTCCTTATGTAGGGTAGCAGGACTTCTGGGGAACAGAGTATAAAGAGGGTATATAAAACTATATATCAGAATCCTCCTATGAGTGTCCAAGAATTTTTAGAGGCTCTGGAACATACCATTCATATAGACATGAATAACGTTATTCAAGATAAAAGAGAATCTTACTATCTTTTTTTCATCTTTATTCTCCATTTTTTGTCTTCCTCCCCTAGTACCAATAAAAACCTTTTCTAAATCTTAATTTAGAAATAGAGTATGCTAAAAGAGCAAAGAAAGAAGAAAATAAAAGGAAAATAAAAGAAATAGAGTATGCTAATATTCAAGTCATTAATAAGTTATAACTACTGTATACTAGACTCTGATACCTTCCATAACTCATAAGAATAGTTAACATTGTACTGGAACAACTGGATTTCCACATGCAAATAAATGAAATGGGATCTCTGCCTCATATCATATACAAAAATTAACTCGAAATAAATCAACGACCTAGCTATAAGATCTAAAATCATAAAACTGTTAGAAAGATACAGGAGTAAATCTTCATAACATTAAATTTGGCAATGGAATCTTAGATGTGATATGAAAAGCAAAACAAAAGAAAAATAAGTAGGACTATTAAAATTAATAACTTTTATATATCAAAGGATATCATCAAGAAAATGAAAAGACATTTAAATTTGGAGAAAATATTTGCAAATCCTATATCCAACAGGACACTAATATTCAGAACATGTAAAGAATACTCACATCTGAACAACAAAAAGTCAAAAGCCCAATTTAAAAATGGGCAAATAACTTGAATAGATATTTTTCAATGAAAATATACAAGTGGCCAATAAACACATAAACACATTTTAAAATGCTCAACATCATTAGTGACTAAGGAAATAAAAATCAAAATCCATAGAGATCCCACTTCACACCTACTACTATAGTTATAAAAACAAAAACAAAACAAAAACAAGTGTTAATGATGGATGGACAGAAATTGGAATTCTTGTACATTGTTGATAGGAATGTAAAATGATGCTGCTTCTGTGTAAAACAGTTTGTTCTTCAAAAAGTTAAACATAGGATTACCACATGACCCAGCATTTCCCCTGAGTATGTATATATCCCCCAAAATTGAAAATAGACATTTACAAAGATGTTTGCATACCAATGTTCCCTGTAATATTATTCATAATGGCTAAAGGGTAGAAACAACTCAAGTGTTCATCAACGTATATAAACAGTTAAACAAAAACATGATATTACCTATGATGGAAAGTTATTCAGCCATAATGAGAAATGAAGTTCTTCCATTTGCTACAACATGGATGAACCTTGCAAACATCATGCTAACTGAAACAAACAAGGCACAAATTTGCAAGTATTGGATGATTCCACTTGTATGAAATATCAAGAACTGGCAAATTTGTCTGCATGAAGGGAAAATGAGGAGTTATAACTTAAAGGGTAGATATTTTTATTAGAGGTGATAAAAGGTTTTGGAAATAGAAAGTGGTGAAGATTGCATAACATTGTGAATATAATAATGCCACTGAATTGTACACTTAAAAGTGGTTAAAATGGCAAATTTTATGGTATACATATTTTGTCACAATAAAAAGAGAATACCATAGCTAACATTTAGCAAACATTTAAAATATGCCAAGCTCAGTTATAAGCAAGCACTATTACATTAACCCATTTGATCTTCATAACCCTAATACATAATATTAGGATTACGCCTACTGCTATACCAAACAGCCCCCAAAATTTTAGTAGCTTAACATAGTAGATATTCCCCCTCCCCGCTTTGCATACTAGTCCAATGAAGGCATTTTTGGTCATAGGCAGCCTTCTTTCATATTATGGTTCAGGGACTAGTAGCCTTATTTATTGTTTACTACTTCCAGCTGATTGAAATATTATGAAGGGGAAAATATTATGAAGAAAATATTATGAAGAAGACACAATAATTTCTTTAAAACCATGAGCCTTTAGTAGTGTACAGCAATTCAACTTCCATTCTCTTAGTGAGAAATAGTCATGTGGTCATACCTGAATGCATGGGAAGCTCAGAAACTTAGTGCCTGACCAGGCAGCCATCCTTCATTACACTGTGCAAGGGAAAGTATAAATTTTGATAGATTGCTTATTTTCTGTAGCAAAGGCAGGTGACATTATTCTGATTTTACAGGTGAAAAAACTGAGCCACAAAGGGTGGACATCTTTCCCAAGGTCACATGGTAGGTAAGAGGACAATACACAAACCCAGATAATCTTATTTGACGGTGTATACTTAATTACTACACCCTACTACCTCATGCTACAAAAGCTTTTCTACGAAATGGTAATGGTATATAATACTGCTTCTCATCTTCATCTTTCTGACATCTCCCTAATTCATCCTTCTTCTTCAAATATGAAATGAGTGAAGAAATAATCTTTCAAGAATTTCCACAAATGCATTACTAACGCATCACGAGGATATATATTTTGTGTTCAATGAAAACATATTTATTGTATTTATCTGGCCATTCTACAATGATAGAAGAAAGAATACTACATACACATACACACACAAAATGCTTCTGTTTAGCTTTTAATTCCTGTCAAAATATTATTTAACGAAAAGTATTAATATTTTCTTTAATAAATTATGTGTTTTACATTAGGTGTAACCTTTATAAACATGTTAAATTCTTGTCCTAAATACTTGTATCACAGTATAATCTCTTTGTAGAGAATAAATTATTAGAGGATTCTGGAAAGATGGTGCAGCGTATTGGGGGGAGTTGCATTTTTTTTTTACTCAGGTAAAATTCAGATAACATGAAATTAGCTATTAACCTTTTTAAGGTATACCACAATTCATTGGTACTTTTTACATTCACAATGCTGTGTAACTGTTACCTCTATCCAGTTCTAAGGCATGTGGATCATTCCAAAAAGAAGACTTAAATCCATTAAGCAGTCATTTCCCATATGCCACTTCCCCAAGCCCCTAGAATCAGTCCTTCTGTCTTTATGGATTTATCTATTCTATATGTTTCATGTTAATGGAATCATGTATTATGTGACCTTTTGAATCTGACTTCACTTAACATAATAGTTTTGAGGTTCATTCATGTTGTAGCACGTGTAAGTTCTTAAGTCCTCTTTATGGTTCAATGATTTCGAAGTGGATGACTATCACATTTTGCTTATTCCCTCATTAGTTGATGGAGATTTTGGTTATTTCCACTTTTGGGCTATTGTAATACTGTTATATGAATTTATGTAAAAGTATTTGTTTGAAAACCTGCTTTAAATTATTTTGTGTGTATATCTAGGAATGGAATGGCTAAGTCATATGAGAATTCTATGTTTAACTTTTTAGGGAACTACCAAAGAGGATGGCTAGAATACACAGGGTAGCAATGTACTGAGAGAAAAGAGCTCCACAAAAAGAAAACTTTAGAAATCTGAACGAGTCCCTTTGAGTCTTCAGCTAAGTACTAATCAGCACATGCAATGGAGAAAACTACTTAAGGATTAGAGGTGACAGCACCTGGTGCTCACACAGATCTGGAAATTGTTCTTGTTCCCACCACCCACAGTGGAAAACCTCATAATTCATTATGCCTCAGCTGTAGTATTCAGAGGATATTCCCTCAGTTATACAGCAAAACTAGCCCATTATTAAATGGTGATCTGGTCCCACCTAATAAAGCTTAGAAGACCCCCAAATTCCACTTTCTAAAGAACCACATCCCTTGAGAAAGCTCAAGAATATTTATAGGAACACAGAAATATCCAGCATCTAACAAGATAAAATTCACAACAACTGGTATCTTATAAAAAATTACATGTAGAAAAGCAGGACAATTTGATCCATGTTAAAGAGAAAAAGGAAATAGCCAAAATCATACCAGAAATGACACATGGCAGAATCAATAAATAATGATAATTTTTTGTTTAACTGTCTTCCATGAGCTCAAGAAGGTGGAGGATTTATTGAACATATTAAGTAGATTCTTGGAAGGTATAGAAAAGACCCAAACTTAACTTTTCACATGAAAACTATATGTTTAATGTTTCTGAGATAGGTAGTGTATTCAATTTACTTGATCTTTATGAGTAGAAAATTCTAGGTCTAGTGAATACACAAATTTTGATAATTTGACTAGAATTATCAAAATAAAGTCATGGCTGCTGTATTAGTTCATTTTCATACTGCTATACAGAATTGCCCGAGACTGGGTAACTTATAAAGAAAACAGGTTTAGTTGACTCACAGTTCAGCGTAGTTGGGGAGGCCTCAAAAAACATACAATCATGGTGGAAGGTGAAGGGGAAGCAAGGCACCTTCTTCACAAGGCAGCAGGAAGGAGAAGTGCTGAGTGAAGGGGAGAAAAGCCCCTTATAAAACCATCAGATCGCGTGAGAACTCACAGTTACAAGAACAGCATGGGAAAAACAGTCCTCATTACTCAGTTGCCTCCACCTGGTCTCTCCCTTGACACATGGGGATTATGAGAGTGTGGGAATTACAATTCAAGATGACATTTTGGTGGAGACACAAAGGCAAACTGTATTAGCTCCTGTGAAATTCTGGACAAACCCTGAAAGTTTGTACCTGGAAGGAAGTATTTAAGGAGTTAGTTACCAAAGTGACTAGTTCCTCTTGAAAGCTGGAGACTCCAAGCACATTTGGGCCTGCAATTTCTCTCCACTCCCCCTCTATCTTCCTGACACTGAGTTTGCTTAGTCAGTGCCCACAATTGTGTAGTCCAGTTCCCTTACTATTACTCTGTTACTATGTATCTACATTAAAAAATAAAAATTAAAAATATGTGTATATATCTATTGGCTCTATTTCTCTGGTTTCTCTAGTTGAAACTTGATTGATGTATACCTAAAAAGATTTGAGACACACCAGGCAGTTGCAATACATGTATTTTATTAGGGGAGAGGTTTGAACAAAATGTAAAGTAACTTTATAAGACCGTCAAGGAAATTTAAATACAGATCAGATATTTGGTGATATTAAGGAGTTTTGTTAATTATTCTCCATCTAATAATAGTATTTTAGTTTTTCAAAAAAGTATATAATACTTTTGAAGAAAAATGATGTGACAGAATTTGCTTCAAAGTATCCTGAGGTAAGGGTTACAAAGGAAACAAGTTGGGTCAGTTGATAGTTTTGAATGTGGATATATGGTACCTTTTTGAATATATTCCAAATTTTCTATAATGAGAAGGTAAAATGAAAAACTAATTTTTTTTTACTAATTTTTCTACCGCTATTACAGAATTAGAACAGCTCAGTTTCTTTTAGTCTCCCTCATTCTATCATACAAATAAACACACATACACACACACACACACACACACACACCCTCTGTATATATACATATGCACATATACATTCACATGTAAATGGTATTTTTTAATAAGTAAGCTCAATTTGCTCTCAATTATATGAAATGATACATGGATACAATAATTTATAATTATATTATGTAAATTACACACTCACAACTTAGCATGGTTATGACTACATAGGGAAAACAAAAGATTAAATATTAAGGCAAAATCTAGGAGTGATTATGTTTTTCACATCCCAATAGTTTATGGTAATGCATTTTTTAAAATATACAAGGATGCCAGTTTGTTATTGTACTTATAAACACGAATAATCTTGTTATAACTTTTTATTATTTGACCTGTAATAAACATTTGAAATAGCAAACTACATTAGAAAGGAGCTTGACCAGAGGCATTAAAAGCTTATCAAGAAGTCAAGAAATACTATTGGTTATTTGAGTAGTAGGAAGTAAACAGATAAGAAATCTGAATAATCCATAATGCAAACTATTCCCTGATGCCATCTGTGTGTTTACTATTTATCATTTGAAGCTGTATTTCATAATATTTATAACATCTCATTTATTATTTCTTCAATTCACTGCATCTTCCTATATATAGTACTTTTCAATGAAGGAGCTATCCTATCAAAATGATTGTTTCCATGTTTACATGTGAAAAGATACATTAAAAAATTTATATTCTATCAATTCCTATGTCCATTTTTGATCTCTGGCCTTAGCTCTAGCTAAGAACATCATGAAAGGTAGAAGATGTGATGACGTACTAATTTATTACACCACAACGATGGCATAAGAGTGAACTGTGATAAATATTTCTACTATTTACACAAAGAGGAATTGCAACGTCAGGTACTCTTATGAATCCACAAGATCTTATGGTTAAAATGGAAAGGTCTACAACAAAAAGTCATAGCTCTTGAGTATTATTAGGGTGACCATATAATAATCTAAGTTAGGACAATTTTGAGGGTATTAACAATTGTTCTGGGACATCTGGCATAAGCCAGGACCATCTGGGGGCAATTGGACTTGGAGTCACTCTAGGCTTTATCAGAATACAGTATATATGGTATACAGCCCAAGTGATTTAAACTTGGTTGACAAAACATATAAATACTAGTGAATTATTGCTTTGTTAGTCTACTTTTGTAGTTCTTTTTAAAGATTTTTTTTTCTTATCCTTTTATATCTTAACCTCTTTATCTTTCATTGTTTTACTCCAGAAATTTTTCACATCCGAATGGTTTAAAAGATACAACTATCACATTTTGAATCGTGGTTCCAAGTAAATTTATTTTCAACTGTAGATTTTAATAAGTATTATTGTTTTTAAAATGCAAAATTAAAGACAATAAGTATATTGAATATATTCTTTATATTAATCTTGTTTTCCTTTGTATTTATTTTTCACTGTGCCTAATGGTGCATCTTCAAAATGTGTACTGCCAACTCTTTTAAAAATACATGGTAAGGTACATAGTATGTACTTTGATTTTGATAATATTCTTTGTTAGATTCTACAAATAGTAGAAAAAATACTATTTTTTTTTTCAAGAAAAAGAAACTGACATAGCATTTATCAAGTCTCCTGTTATATAGATGGGAAAATTAAAATTCAGAGAAGTTAAGCTACTGTAAGTCACAAAGTTAGTGTGTGGAAGAGTCACAACCAGATCATCAATTCAAGGTTCCCTTTTTAACTATTTTGAAATAATTTTAGACTTAAAAAGGAGTTGCAAATATAGTAGAAGTTCTCCTGTACCCTTCACCCAGCTTCCCCTAATGTTTACATAACCATTATACAATTATTATGAAGTAATATTAGTTCAGATTTATTGCCTTTAAGTCAAGTGTGTAAAGTATTAAATGATATGTTTCATAATATTTAGAAAAAGTGCTAGAAAAATTAATGATCCATTAGAAACCAGGGAAGCATATTCAGTGCCAAAGAATTTAGTATTCTTTCTAATCCTAACATATCTATTAGGATGACATGTTTACAAATGGAATATTAAGATTTGAGGACTTTGAGATAGTATAGAACACATTTATGTCTCTATATAAATTAGTGTGAGCTTTCATACTTTTATAAACATATCCACCAATAGAGAATTTATTATTATTATTGAGTACAGAAACATAAAAACTGTTTAATTTTTAACAAGTTAAAGTTCAATAAATAATTTTTCCATTAGTGAAATCTTAGAAAATTATTTCTAATCAATATGTATCCATATGTCTATTTAGAGAACTTGTTATAAAAGAATTGAGATAGGTCATGTATCTTTTGGATTATATTGCCTCCTATTTTCTTTGTGCTACATTAAACAGTAACAACAACAACAATAACAACAACAAAATCAGAATACTGATTCTTCATAACTTATATCTTAAAAAACTAAAAATTTGTTTGTGAAGAGCCCAGAGAAAACAAATTATTCAGGCTTTTTACACTCAGTGCTTGATTACAATATTTGAATTATAGAAATTATAAAGCCTTCTTTTTTTAGTACTTTCAGTTTTCCAAATTATTTCATTATCCTTACTATTTGATTCCTAAAAATACCTTGTATTAACAGTCTTCTTATTTTCTTTTTCCCTAAATTTAGGTCGATACTTCTAACAAACTGGTAGAGCCTCACTCATATGTCTATGCTCTATCATTTTCATGCCCACTGCCCTGATTTTCCATCACCGTGGGGATGTTCTGACACCAGGAAGTGGTAATGCCCCAGCGTTTCCAGCCTGTGTAGGGGCAGAGCAGACTCCAGTGGCCAGAGAAAGTGCTCAGAAAAAGATGCAGTGCTCGCAGTTGAAGACTGGCCAGCATGAACTGAGTTAAGGCCACTAGGAATAGATCTCGACCAATGGCTGAAGGGAGCTAGTATATATAAACCTCAGCTTTCTCACACTTCCAGTGGGATAGTTCTAGGGCTAGTGTTTTAAACTGGCTTCAAGAAAATCACAGTGAGATTAAAAACAATGACAACTTGCTTGGTAATTTAAACTTTTTTTTTTTTTTTTTTTTTTTTTTGCTTTCCTTCCTTTCCCTGCCTCACTTCCCATGTCCTACTGTTCTTCCTGAAATTATTTCCAAAATACACTACTTGCACTTGAATCTTTAAGTCAGGGTCTACTTCTGGTGAGACACAAATTCAGAAAATGTTTTCCCAAAGCATTCAAGAGACATTCAAGTAGTGGGAGTATTTATGTTTTGTATTATGTTTTGAGTAAGTAACAGGATCGATTGTAGGAAAAGCAGGAGCATGGAGACAAAGTGAGAGTAGGGTTATCTGTGGATATCAACTATCTGTCTTTTGTCTTGAAAGCCAATCATTGTTCCTGAAAATAGAAAATCTTATGTCTATGTTACTTAGTCTGAAACAGGAAGAAAAAAAACTCTCTCAATAAAAGACAATAAAGACCAGGGATTTTGTTCTTTA
Source organism: Macaca nemestrina (assembly GCF_043159975.1). NCBI lineage: Eukaryota > Metazoa > Chordata > Mammalia > Primates > Cercopithecidae > Macaca > Macaca nemestrina. The sequence goes on from NC_092131.1 coordinate 81,605,293, forward strand.
TCTTAATATCATTTTCTATCATGGTTGCTTATATTTGTAACTAACACAAGTTGTAGGCTGTCTTAAGGTGTTATAAATATTATTAAATTAGTAGAGCTGAATTGCTTTGTTAATTAAAAAATAAAATTGTATTTCTTTTGGGAGAAGTAAACGGTCAAATGCTTCTATTATATTTTTAAAAAGTATATTCTAACAGTTTATTTGTAGCATAAAAGGTATATCATACCAAATATTAATAAACTGAGATCTACTATACATTTTTATTTATTCAGTTTTATTAGCTGGTACAAAATGCAGAAAACAAAGGGTAAAATGTTTGTTATGTCCATTTAATCAGAATTATAGAGACATGCAATAAGAATGATGTAGAAGTATAATTAAAAAAATACTAAAAAATGGAAGGTTAATTAGAATGTATTCTCTGATAATCTTCATTGTCCAAATTACTAATAGTTCGTAGCTGACTGATACTTTGATGTCTGACTAGGTCTTGGGATAGTCTCTGTGATTCCTGGCATATCATACCTAAGTTACCATTCATCATCCCACCCACATTAAAAATTATATCTACCATTTGTGGGCCCCATGGAGCGATAGGTATAACTATTTAAACATTAAGTCTGAAGAAAGAAATAAGAGAAGGGTCAAATAAATACTACAATAATACAGTGTGACTTTTATGTAATAGCATGTATCTATAAAGCAATTTAACTTATAAGCTCTTTTTCAACTTAACTGATGCATGGCAATGACAAAGATTTTCTAAACTATGTTAGAAATATTTTATTTTTAGAGATTTGTTAAACTAAGGTTTTCCAATTCTAACTTCAGTCTTTCACCAGTTCAAAATTACATTCTACTGAATACTTTGCTCAGGCTTTAATGTAATATGTTTGAATTATCTGTCCTTCAACTATCTTTGTCCACTGTCGTTTACTATTTTAAAACAAATCTAGTGCTAAATATCAGCCCTTTTGTAATTTTTCATTTAAAAATGTCCTTACATAATTTTATACACTGAACACTTTGTACAACGTCTGGCATCAGCCTTTTACTATCTTGAATGCCACATACTCATCCCAAACCCTTTTTCCTCATCACAGTTCCATTTGTACCCAATTGTATATTTAATTCCTCTTTATTTTGGTCATGAAGGCTATATGGTGGTTTCCTATTACATTACACATCAGATGAAAATTTTGGACTTTGGTTAATAGACCTTTTCCAATATGCACTAACTTACCTGCTTTCCTTTTCTTTCAGCTCTCAGCATACCTTCTTCACTGATAGAGGCAAACGTTTTTTCCGTAGTCCAGATGAACTTTTAGTTCCAAACTAAACGCTATTCTCTTTCTCATTCAGTGGACTGATACCTCTCATTGCATAAAAAGCACCAGAAATCCCAATGCCTCCTAGATGATTCTTCCAATAAGGACGCTATGAGGAGCGTTAGTATTCCTTGCTATTGCCTATTTAATCTATCAGGAATTAAATTTTATTCTATTCACTTTGGTTATTGCTTTAGGTATGCATATATTCTTTGTTAGAATATCATAATTACAGTGAAGTTCCTTCTTATGCTAGCTTAGTATGAAAGCCATCTTTCTGGTTCAATTGTTGTAGTGGAAAGTATAGGGAACGAATATCTTCATTCTACAAATCTAGTGAATATGTTTATCCTTTTTACAGCTTAGAATACATTGCCACAGTCTCTCTCGTTTGACTCCCAAGAATGGTGGAAATTGGTTGGAGTCTCAGTCCCTGTTTTGAGTGGGAGGGAATCCGGAGCTCTAATGTATTGCAACATTTAAGAGAGCAGCCTTGCAGTCAGGAAGACCTGAGTTTGAAATTACTACAGTGTTTAGAGCTGTGTAACTTTGGGTAAATTTCTAATATCTTTAAACCTAAACTACCTCATAAAATGGGTACAGTAATAACTACGCGACATACTGCATGTAATTGACACAGCATGCAAAGTGGTTTGCCACGTGGTAAGCACTTAATAAATGGCAACACGTTAAGGGATTTGCCCAAGATACACTTGTAGAACAGCCTACAAGGACGGGAAACCAAGAAAGATTTCAGACTCCGAAGCCCATGCTTTTCTACCACCCTGCTTCCTAGAACACTGAGTTAATTAGACTACTAACTTGATGAATGACCTTGAGCAAAATACTTCACCGAGTCAGTTTACTCATCTGTAAAATGAGGGACTTGATTTAGATAATGCCTAATGTCCTTTCAGAGTCTATTCCAGCTGCATTAGATGTTTTATTCGGTGTTGTAGGGTTGACGTTCAGGTCCGTGATATGTCCAAGATCTGTATAATCATAAGCTGTGCACATGGCAATGAATTTTATTCCGACACTCGTATTTCTGTGTGCACACTCAGCTGTTGCCTGTCTTTAGTCTGCCTACCAGCGCCTTTTGAAGGGAAGACCCACACCTAGCTTTATTTATTTATATCCTGGCTTGTTCCCCAAAGGATTTATGGTGGCGAGTGACACTCTAAGTCCCCTAATGGTGCCACACAGTGCGATTATGAAATCCTCTTTGGATGAAACCATCCCGTAGAAAATCGCGGATGAGTGAGATGCTAACTAATTAATGTCTTTCACCCAACTCTTAAAAATAAAAACTAATGCACCTAGCTAGAAGTCCTGGAAGCATACAGTGCAGGCTCTCACTCCAGCTCTGACGCTGTCCCACCCGTTGTCAACGGTCACTCGAATGCCCTTCTTAGACCAGCCAAAATTATCGCCGCTCCAGTACCAGCTGGACCAAGATCCCACCCCGCCCCTTCGCAGCCCCTCATCACCCAGGCTTCCTGATTGGGAAGGGGCCCGAAGAACCTTGCTCACATTTCCATTTTATTGGCTGGCACGGCTGTCAGTAATCTCTCCTTCCCGCCTTCTAGCCTAGCGTGTTTCGTGGACCCCTTGGTTTCTGCGACAAGCCGCTTACGTTTGCCTGAGCCGTGTTGCCGGGGACCGGCGACCTTTCACCCCTACCTTCCCACAGGAGCGCCCCGGCCCCCGCTCCCTCCCCAACCGCCGGCGCGCGCCCTCACCGCGCACGCGCTCCCCTCGTGCGCGCACACGCCCGCGCACACACACTCCCTCACCCCCGCCCGCGGTGTTCCCCCTCACCCCCCAGCTGCCCCGTCGGCTGAAGCATCGGCGCTGGGAGGCGGCGGCGCTGCTGAGAGGCAGGGACCCGAGCGCGAAGTGTGTGGGAGTCTACGAACTCAACCCCTCTCTACCCTCCCCTCACAGCCACCCCCCTCCCTCCCCGCCAGCCCCCCCCAACAAGCGGGAGAAATAATGAGCGAGACCGGGCGGCAGCAGCAGCAGCGCCGAGCAGCCCAGGCAACGGCAGAACCGCTCCGGCAGCGGCGGCGGCGGCAGCACCAGCAGCGGGAGCGAGCGCAGCGCTAGCGCGGCGCGGGGACCGCCGCGCTCCTTCCCGGCTCCTGCCCTCCTCTGCCGCTCGCTCCTTTCTCGACATCCACCTCCTTCCCCTCCTCCTGCTCATTCACTCTTTCCCTCACTCTCCCCTCCTCCTCGGCTTCTCCCCGCGCCCCGCCAACCCTCGCGCTCTCCCACTCCCTCTGCCCGTCCTCCCCGGTCCCCTCCTCCCGCTCATTCACTCGCCCCTCTCCCTTCTCCACTCTCTCCCCCTCTCTCCTTTCTTCTTCTTCTTTCACCCTCCGTCTCTCACACCCCCTCCATTCCCCTGTCTCCTTTCTGACACTGCACTGCAGCTGCTCCTCAGCCCTGCCCCCTCCCCAGTGAGAACAAACCAGCAACATTGCTTTTTTTCTTAAAGAGATTTATATTGATCCGATTAAAAAAAAAAAACCTTAAGAAACCCCAAACGCAAAAAAAAAAAAAAAAAAAAAAGAAAAAAGAAAAAAAAAAGGAAAAAGAAAAAAAGAAAAAGAAAAGAAAAAGCCAAAACAAAAGGGAGAACCTTCTCCCGGTAGCAGCGGCAGGAACTGCAAACATGATGGCGGCAGCTCCCATCCAGCAGAACGGGACCCACACTGGGGTTCCCATAGACCTGGACCCGCCGGACTCGCGGAAAAGGCCGCTGGAAGCCCCCCCTGAAGCCGGCAGCACCAAGAGGACCAATACGGGCGGTGGGTATCGCTTCCACCTCCCCGCTGGCCCCATCCCCCGCCGCCCGCCCCTGCCTCCCTCCCTCTCGCCGTCCTCCCTCCCTCCCTCCCGCGGCCCGGACACCTCCAGCCCGAACCCGGCGGCTGCTGCGCCCCTGCCCCGCGCCCCCTCCCCTGCACCTGCCCCGCTCCTAGCTGTCCCCTACACATTTCCATTTCTGTGTTTATCATTCATCAAAATGGCGACCAGTTTTTCGGAATAGACCTATCTTTCCATTTAATCGGTCCAGAGGTTGACCATGTAAATATCCTAGACCTGGGCAAGACGGTCCATTCAGGAGGAGGAGGAGGATGACCCCGGAGTGAGGTGATGGCCGCCCGAAGATGCGCGCTGCGTTTAACAGTCTGATAAAATAAATAAATAAATGGCACTTGGGTAGCGGATTGCGAATGATTGGGGCGCCGGAGAGTTTTTCCTCTCTCCATCCTCTTGCTTTGGGCCACAAGTAGTATGCAAAATCTTGATGAGTGCATGCCCTTACCGCACTTAGATTGTCGGTGCAAATATTTCATTGATTTGTCTTCAGGGGGGTGCATACGAGGTTGGGGGTGTCTGGAACGGTGACTTGTTAGTTAACATCCTGCGCTTCCTTGGAAGATGAGTTTTAACGGGACCGATATCGCTTCTTCATTTGCACTGGAGTCATCTTAACAATGCACCCAATGCATCGAAGCAGAGGTGAATTTATCTCTAGCATATGCATTGTAGACGGATGGGGGTCTTTTGAGTGGCACACCGCAACATTTGGAACATTCATTCACATTAAGAAAGCTGGATTTACCGGGGTGTCTCCTGTATAAGACGTGATCAAGTTGATGGAAATTAAAGTTTGTGGAGTTGGCTTTATTTTCTAAAACATTTCATTTTATTTTTCCTGGTTCTTCGACTCCCTCTCCGTTTTAAAAGTTGTGATTATTTTGGGAAAGGAACATTATCTGTTTTGTCACTTTTAATAGTATTTAATATAAATGACTCCTAAGCTTTTTAGTATTGGCAAAATTCTTCTTAAGGTCCTTTAATTAATGAGCTTAAAGGAGCTCACGGTAGACTAAGAACTGCTAAAGAAATGCACTAGGATTAGTTAGATTTGCCAGTCCACCACACTGAGTTATTTTCTGGCAGTTATTGAAGACTTGGAATACACCCCACAGTTTGAGTGGATTATTTGGTAGGAGAATGGTTGTTTTGCGGACTTTAAGTAGGATATAGGCAATGGCTAATTGTAGTCCTTATGTGTCTGTTAATGACAAATAAATACAGCTCATCACTATTTACAGTCCTGGGCTTTTCTTCTTTTTCAATATGTTAAGTGAAGGTTCGTCATCTTATAAATCTCTGAAGTTTTGTTAAAGGGTCAGTTCATTTCATTTTGCCACAGATAGAATTGGAAGATTTCCATGTTTGGAATAACAACTGGAATTTAGTCACCAGTCTTTACAGTGCTGCAAAATAATAGAATATGTTTATATTTTAATTCCAAGCTTTGAAAGTATAAATCCTATAAAATGGGAAACATTTTGTACATATTTGTTTTTCAGTGTAATTGGCTTATTTTCATTCTCAAAACATGTTTAACTTCGTATTTCCTGCAGTTATATACCCAGTGCTTTAGTTGCTGTTTTTCTCTCTTGAGGGTGGAGAGGGGATACAAAGTTTGAAATACTGTGTTAACCGAGTATATTTCTTTGCATTTTTCAGAAGACGGCCAGTATTTTCTAAAGGTTCTCATACCTAGTTATGCTGCTGGATCTATAATTGGGAAGGGAGGACAGACAATTGTTCAGTTGCAAAAAGAAACTGGAGCCACCATCAAGCTGTCTAAGTCCAAAGATTTTTACCCAGGTAGGTGCAATGGTGAAGAGATTGTTTGATGAGCTCCCTACAGGAAGGAAAGATCTACATGTGTTGTATGCTGTCTTGAAAGAATTTTTAAACAATACTGGAGACTTTATTTAGATATTGCTTTATTGGAGTATGTTGTGGAAAAATTTTCAGATTATTTCTATTGTTGATTATGCCTTTTTCCTATAATTGTTGTAGTGTGTATGTGAATTAGACCAGTTGCAAGATGATTTGGGTATTTCTGAATAATTCTTACTAGCAAAAAAATTCAAAAATTTCAAGATAGAAACCTGGACATCTGGCATCAGGAAATAGGGTTCTTCTGAAGTTTTCAGACATCATTGTAATGACAATTAGCTTAGAGTGAATTCTGAAGAGGGGGTTAGGGAGGCTTCTTAAAGAATGGACCATTTACTTCTGAATCCATTATGTACCTCTTTCTGCTTCATTGCTTTGTTTGTTGGCCTTGGAGTGAAGTAAAGAGGACAAATGTTGCCTCTTCAGATTTTTTTAAATATTTCAGTTTTAATGCAATTGATATAAGTAAATTTATACTGTTATGCAAGAAGTAAAATAATGCTTCAGAATTCATGTTAACTTAAGAGCTAAATTTGATTAAATATGTTGACAGTGTAGTACAGTAACCTACTGGAATATGGGAAGTTTCCTGGGTGGTATAAATTTTTTGATTTTTACTTTCAAGTATGCCTTCTTAAGTGTTAAATAGTTCTGCATGTCCATCTTTTTCTTTTTCTTTTTTATATTTTGCTAATCACTGTATGTATTTTAGGTTTAAGAGAAAAGTCTCTGTAATTGAGTAGTACATTTCCTAGATAAAACATTATCAGCTGATTTGCTTTTATTTAAATCTAGCTTTCTGCGATTTTTTTTAAAGGTTATTTTATCTTTATGGCTATCAAAAACGTTAATTCAGTGCTGAGGGAACCAATACTGCTTTAATTTTTTTTCTTCCTGGTGGAAAAGAAAAGCTGATTTGCTTTCAGTGATCTAATTCAGTAAGAGTTCTTTAATACAGCAAAGACATCTGGCATGAATGTAAGCAGAACATTTGGAGGACTTCTTTTTCATAGCCAATCACTTGGTGTTAGAAACAGACCATTATACTGGATAAGAAGGTTTTAGAATGGTTGAAACTATCATTCAGTTTTATAAATTAAATGTAGTATTTTTTGTAAGCATTAAACTAAAATGTAATATATTAGACATGATGTTCCTCTAAAGTTTGTTTCCTGTGAGTGTAGTTTTGCAGATGGCTGTCCTTGTCTCTGAAACTTCCCTTATGTATTAAGAAAGTTTGCTAACATATTCCCATTCATATATTTAAAAGGTATATTAGGATAAAAGAAAATCAATATGGGATTGTGAAAACCCTTAGTACAAATAAAAGCACTCAAAAGAGCTTGATTGCAGAATTAATAATGTGATAGTTCTAGGAAAAGAGGTGCAATAGTAAATTAAATTCACTGTCAATAGATGAAAATGAAATAGCTTTTTTGCATTATACATGAGGTGGTATCAGATGTGCAGGGATGTTACAGAAAATTAGTGTTTATCAAGGATATTCCAAATAGTAAATTAAATGTCTTTTAATTTGAATATAGTTTATTTTCAGTGGGTTGGAAAGGGTGCACTGAGAATTAGATCTTTTGTTTTTAGTCCACTTAGTTGTACATTTTTTGCTTATTACATTGAAATTGAATATTTTATTTATAGTTCTGAGGCATGTTATTTGTATAGAGCAAGAATATCTGTTGGAAAAAAATGGAAAGCTGGAATGCGTTGAATAAAATTCGAGTGTGTAGTGACGTAACCTGATCAAATGTGAGTTGAAATGTCGGATAAAAGAAGGCTATACTTTGCCGGTAACAGGTGGAAACCAATCATACAGTGTGGAATCAATTTTAAGGATAAAATAAAGCCTTGTAGTTTATAAGAAGCTTAAAGAATTCTGAACAGTTTGTATTAAAATACAATTTTAACCAGATTATTACCTGTTTGGACAGATAATCTCTTTGCTTCAGATAGACTTTAATTTTAATAGTCTTTCTCTTCACACTTGACCACAAGTCTGCAGAATAATTTAAGATCCCGGTATTCTTCAACATAGCCTCTGAGCTCTTTTCAATTTCTCTTACTCAGATGTACGTAAGGGACACTTACCTTGCACATCTCAGATTAACTAAACTGTGATCTTATCACGAAGTTATAAAGAATTTCTTATAGGATTAATGAAATCATTTGGAATCCCATTTTTGTGTCTTTCATACATATATGAAGTTCTTAAAGCTATATATATGTATATTTATGACTGTCGTAATCTACTAGAATAAATATGCGTAGTGTTTATTTCATGAAGCCCTTTTCTGTTTCTTATTTGGTAAGAGAGCATATTTGGGGTAAAGTCTACTTTAGTTGTATAACCTAATGGATTTTCTCAAATTACCCAAGTTTTTAAACAATGTAATTGTGTTTGTAAGGTTTAGTTAAAATACTAGTGTGTTTTCAAAAACTTTCTTCAGGATGTATAACACCGAATACAGACACACTTTGGGGACATTTTAATACATGTTAACTCAAATGATAGGTGCTTTAAAAAATTATAGCCAATATAATTTCCTTGTATGCTTATTTGGTTTTCTTATTTCTTTAGAAAATATCTTAAGCAACCCTGCCTTTATGAGTAATTTTTAAAATTATAGTTGAAATGAAGAAAACATTTTTGTACATTAATTTGACAATTTGTACAGCTGGATATTGCATTGTGTTTTTCAATGTCATGTATTAAATAACAAACGAGAAAATTGTGTGATGAGGAATTGTAAAATGTATTCTTCAATTACTGCAATCAGATAAAATGATCTGCAAGTAGATCATTTTTGCTGTACTACATAATCCATTTATCTATTTCAAAATCAAATCTTACAGAGTACTGACTTAATTCTGGTGGTTTAGGAATATACCTTTTTTCCTTACATGATTAGAGCAAGCCAATTTGATTTACTTATATATCTTTTTATAATTAGTTTATAGCAAGTTACTTTGTAGTAAAAAACAGCTTTCTTGGTTTGAGGAATATATTATTGTATTCCTTTTCAGAATGATGATAGTTTATGTTTATTCTTTTATTTGGCATAATGATATGTTTGGGTTTTGTTAATAAACATACTGATTTTTATCTGTAGAAATTATTTAATGGATGGTTCAGGTAGGTAATCCGAAAAACTTACTGAGTGCATTATTGGTTGGAAATGATAACGGATGTATGCAATAAATATTTTCTTATATTCCTTAGATTTTAGAACATATCATAGTATACTTATTTTTATTCTATTATATGATATTCATTACATCAGTCAAACAGAATCCTTCATTATGGTGTTGGAATCTGTGTCTATTTTACACTGTTTTTGTATTTGTGGTTATAAAACTAGGATCACGTTTAATAAAAAATATTTCATTTTATGGTTCCTAATTTAAAATTTGAACTTATTATTTGTACATTCATTATATTTCAATTTTTCTTACTGTCCAAATTGGGTGGTGCTTTTTAAAAAAAACACAAACCATTATACGTTTTTTTAAATCATAAAAAAGCAGAATGTAAGTGAAATTTTTTATAGGGAAGGAAAGACCCAACATTGCTTTTATTTTGAAAAGGGGAAAATATAGTGGCCAAATCAAACTTTAGAACTAGAATTGTATAATTATGATAATTTTTTGCAAATCAGAGGATATAATGAATTTAAAACATTATTTCTGTTTACATCATTGAAGGAAGAGTGTTATGATATTGGTAGTACATATGAATGTGAATCTCTTACAGCTTCTAAAAGTTGCAGTCTGTACTTTGATCTTAGATGCAAAGAATATTGGACATTTATTGGTATATATGTTAAGGCAAAATTAGTGATAAATAGAACTATAACAAGTAGAGAAAATAAAACAGTGTAATTTCCAACATTGTTGGGTGGGTTTAATAGGATAGTTATCATTACACTAGGTCATACCTTTGATTTTAGTATCTTCAAAGAGTTGCTAAAGTGTTTTTCCTTGAATCTTAAAGTTGTAATGTTTATTTGACACACTACCTATTGTTAGGGTTACTTTTGTGTTTTATCTCTATATCTAGAGTTGAAGGAGAAACATAATCCTTTACTTAAACATTAGTATCTGAAAATTTGCTGTATTTTGGTTTAATTTTTAATACTTTATTTTCTTACTTTAAGCAATACGAAATCTTAACATAGGAAGGAACATTACTGGCATAGCACAATATCTATATTAACATTACAGTTTCCAAAAGATACAATTTTATTCTTATCTTGTATATGCAAATGTTTTGTGGGGTTTTTAGAAAGATAAATTAGCACTAAAATTTTTAGTTGTACATTTTATTTGATTCCTTTTTGTATCATTTTGATATTGATATAGTAAGTTATAAGACATCATTAATTTATAGTGTTGGTGTTTTCATGAATCATATACACAATGTCGCTTTGAAATTTGCTTTTTAATGCTTTCTGGGCTTTGGAAAAATAGCTCATTTAAAATTTGTGTCATTGTAATGAAATCTGTCTAACAACATTGTCTTGCAAATGCTTCCCCAAAGGATTTCAGGAATAGTTTAAACATAGTGAACACATTTGGTGATATAGTTCAATACTTATGTATTGAAGATGTTTCATACAGCAAGAGGAAAAATTATCTGTGTCTTGAAAATGCTAAGGAGTATGTGGTATTACTAAAAACCTGACCGACAACCATCAATTAAAAACTTATGTATTTTATAGTTGTATTATTTGGGGTTTTTTTTGCTCTGGCTTCAGACAATTAATTTTTTAAAAATATTATTAAATGACACAAATTACATTTATTGACTACATATTATGCCACTTGTTAACTAAATTTCAGCGCCTAATAAACATTTTTTACCATAGAACTTTTAACTACAGAGTCTTAGTTGTGTCCAGTTTAGTGGAGCTATATTTTAAAACACAACTTTTATGAGTAAGTGCTGCTTTTCAAAATAAAACTGGGGGGACGAAGGTGGGAGATTTGTGCTTGATTGCCATCTCATTTCCATCTTTGGATACAGCTTTAGCATAAAGTTAAACAACATCTGCAGAGATCTGACTGACAAACATCTCTCTGGGACTCATCATTGCAGCCTGCAGCAGGTGCATTCAGCTTTGCAGTCTTTTCCAAAAAGAGGTTAGTTTGTTTTAACATTTATCAGTAGACCAGTGGGAGCAAGTGACTAGAGAGAAGAGGTTAGTTGTCACTTGTTCAGTACTGGAATACTACAGGTAATTGGACTGGACTGGTGGGAGCTGCAACAGTGTATAATCTCACGTTGCACTGCAGCTGCTATGGAGCTTAATTATCCTGACCCTTAGAGACTGAAGTGTCATGGTATAAGACGCAACACGCAAGGAATGAAGTAGCGGATTTCAATACTTTCTGATACTTGGGTTGATGAAGTTTCCATTTTCCTCATCTTATTCTTTAAAGGTATGGCATCAGCTTTCCCATATCTTTAATATGGAAATATTTTCAACTGAATTGATTTTTCATGAGTCTGATAGGATATATATAAAACAAGGATAGGGTCTTTAGGTATAGAAATAAAAAGAAAATAACCTTAAGTGAGAAGCATTTACATTTCATGATTCCACCAGTACATATTTAAAACATGAGTGAGTGGAAATAAGTGGAAGTACTTGGTAGTTTTTTAAAAAATATTATCTCAGATTACCATTTATTTTTTATAGGAAGTTAAAAAAATGTAATGTTTAAGTTGTATCTTTTTAGAATATTGATGGCTTTGGCAAGTAAACTTTGCAGAGTAGTTTGAAGTGTTCCAACAAACAGGACAGGTGTAGCATATTAAAAATATTTTTTAAGATTTTGAACTTAATGAGTCCTATTGAAATATTTCCCACATTTAATTACAAGTAAATTAAAATTTAGTCAAAATCTCAAAAAATTGGTCTGTCATTTGTTTCCGTTGTTTTTAACTTTTCAATCTGTTTGAAGTATTGACTTTGAGTATGCATCTATGACATATGTAAGTTTCTTGTGTGTTCTAATAGTATTCCCAGTGAATATAGATATCACAGTCCTGTTCATTAATCAGCCCTTAAATAGGCAATATATTCAAAGGTAAAAATACATTTAAACAAAATCTGGCAAAATCTGTATTATCTCAAAATAATTTGGAATGTAAAAACCATTTGAAGTCTTTGTAAAACAGTTTTATAGCTTTGACTTTTCTACTAACTTTACTAATCTGAATTTTTTGGTATCCACTGAATATAATTTGTTACTTACCAAAGAGTAATTAAGTTTTGGAGTTTTCACAGATTTTTTTTCTAACATTTTTGGAAACTATGTATTTTTCCTGAAGGAGTATTTACCAGTATTGGTAATAACTGATTGATACTGAAGATACTACTTGAGAAGAAAATAAGTTTTACTTTAATTATGAATAGATGGTAATTATAGTAGTTAAAAGAAATAAGATTAAAGCTATGCTATCTAGAGGTCAAGAGATTCATTTCAGTACTTTAAAACATAAATTATTTTATTCTCAAAGTTTTTCATTTTTGACATGATTAACTATTTTTAATCAATTCTTATCAATATAAAAATACTTTAAAATTTCACATATATACTTTTGCTATAATTTTTAACTTTTTGTTTAATAAGACATTGAATAAGAATAAACATTTTAAGACTACAAGTAAAAAAGAGAATTATTTACACTGATAAACTTTTTGAGATGTTTTCAGTATTTTCCAAGTTTCACACCACTGTATGGATATCCTTTTCTATGACAAATCTTGATCATGACAACACCTACTATCTGCACTCCATCACTGATATTTTGCTGCTTCCTGCAGGGCCTGTCATAGCATTGTTGGCAGGAACAGATGAAAAATGAAATTAATGTCTTGAGGTTTTTAACAGCAAAATGATTAAGGTAAGATTATTTGGTCTGGAAAATAAAACATTTTTTGTCAATTTTTCAATGAATTTTATTCAATAGGTTATACTGAAAATTGATGTTATATTTTTATTTTTTGTTTCAAGACTTGTTTATGTCATAATGATGTTCAATATATTTCTAATTTCTGATGAACTGTATTGCAAACTCAGTAATTTAAAAATTTTAGATGGTAGTGTTTTTTTACCTTCCTTGTGAAACTGAGCATACTTTTCAAAGTTCTGTGGAAGAAATTTTCAGTTCATTTTAAAGATGTTTGAGAATAGTTATACTCTCATGGCTCCATAATTTTACTCACAGTGTAAGTTTTCAGAGAAGTTTGTTAATTAAATAGGATTTCAAATCTTGCATTTCTTCTAGGATACAATAAATGCTCACGCCCAGTTTACTTAGGTCGAAAAAAATCATTCTGATATTAAAGAAGATTGTCTTCATTTAAATTGTTAGTAATTTGCTGCTGTAGAAAATAGACTGGACTGAGATGAGACTGTATTTTAAGATCCAATCTGGGGGGAAGGGCAGAATAGAACCAATAGTAGTGCATTTCAGTAACACAGAATAGTAGGTAATGGGGTACCTGCTATTTAAAAACAAAAACAAAAACGTGGTTTTGTTTTCTTTTTATGTTGCTAAATATTTTAGAAGAACTGTAGCTTTTTAATTTTCGTTATATTAATTCTTGAAATACCTGGTTTTAAAGTGGTTAGTGTTGGAGGCAAGTAAGCTCTTACTGGGAGAGCTCATTTACATGCTTAGTCCTTAATTATTCTTTGGATAACCTGTGTTTTTATTTTTCTACAACTAATATATGATGATTTCTTTAAAAAGTGGTGAAGGTAATTTTTTTTTAAACTTGGTTTCATTCTTTAGTGTGAAGTAGGCCTGGAAGCTTTCTCTTGTTAATTATTTTGCATATTTATCAGATGCTTCCTATAAACCCTGGTGTAGGCAGCAATTTGGTAATCATTACTTAGAATTATTACAGGGTATCTTTTCTCCATTCAAGGAGTATAGGCATACTTTGCTTTACCCTGAGAAGTTTTGCTTTGCTATTTTCTCCTCAGATTTTTGTTTTGCTATTTTCTCCTTAGATTTTTGTTTTAATTTTTTTTTTTATATTGTAGCATCTCTGTTAAAGATTTAGCACAACACTTAGAAATAGCTGAGAGACTTTTTATTTAAAGGATTTGGAAAATCATAGAGTTGTGCAAATAGATCAAAGTGATGAAGTTCAGATGATCTCTTCTAAAACTTTGATTTAACAATTGAGAAAACCAAGGTACCAAGATATTAAGTGATTTACTTACGGTTTCTCTAATGCCAGTAATTGTCCTGTAGCTTTAAAATGTGTTTTCTGAATTTGTGGTGCAATTGTAGTAGGTACTTCATTCTCTTGTTTTGTTCTACTTTTTTTCCCCCTCCCTTTTGGATGTGTCTCTGAGGAAATAAGTCCTTACCTCCTCTCTCTCCTTGTCTTAAAATGAATATATATATATATTTTAAACAGTCACGATGGCCTCGTGGTTATTTTGCCATTATTATTATTATTTTAGTTCATGTGCTACACTGAAGGAACATAGGCAAGGTGCTCTTTGGTCATTAGCAAATTTCTTTTAGAAATTTAGGATATCATAGGTTATATTTCCTGGAACATGTAGCCTGGTCATTTTCTCTCTTCCCTTAATTATACTGTTTGAAAGTGGCAGTATTTTTAGGGTGATTAGGTTTCTGCAGCATTGTTATTTTTCTTCATTTGTACTTTTTTTTTTTTCTTCCTTTCACCATTCCTTAGCTATACTTCTAAATTTTAATTTTTGGTTAGAGTATTGGCTTTCATTTAAAAAGTAGGCTCTCTAAGTTAAATTTTGTTTTCAAGAATTATTTTAATAATATATGTATTTTCCATGTGTTTATGACTTTTATAGTAACACCCTTAAATATAGCGTATTTGGGTGAGTATTCATAACATTTGGTTCAATATATAAAATGTCATGATTAAAAAATAAGCATGAGGCTAATTGTAAGGCAACATAAGTAGAAATGTAGTTGTATTGTCCAGTACTTATTAATTTGAAAACATCACTGTTTTCTCTGTCTTAGCTGTTCATTTCATTAAGTTGATCTACTTAGTTAATTAGAATTCTGATACTATTTTCATTGTGTTATAGGCTTAAGGACTACTTTCTAATATAATCATAAAAGTACTTAGTGTGATTTTGAAGACTTTTCCTTCTACAGTGCTAAATTAAAACAAAAATTTTTTTGTGATAGTCTTTACTCACATCAATTGAGTAATTGGATTAAGGTCCACTGATGTGGGGGAGTTTATGGCATCCTTCTTGCCTGCTGTGTGTTTAACATACAGCCCAATTGTTTAACCGTAGGTGACACTGGAAATTTACATGAATGTATGAATGAATGACTGAATGAACAGTTTGAGATTTCTTCTGTGAAGTGCTCATGTAATACCAATACAGTGGATATAGAAGGCAGTCCATCTTTAGTTTTTCATTACACTTGTAGTTTACTTTAGTAATGATTTAAGAAATTTAAATGAACGAGAAATGCATAGGAGTGTTACGGTAGGTATTGGCTAGGTACAGTGGAGTATGACAGGGGAATTTTGTGTTCTGTTTAGCATGCTATCCTGCATGAAAGAAACTGAAATCCAGTATTATGGAGAGTTTGTTAAAGCCACCTCTGAAATGAAGACTACCTTTAAAATAACTTAAGCAACATGAGTTTAAGATTTAGTTATTAATAAAGTAATTAAAGGTATATATACTACAAGATTTTATAGCTGTATCACATTACACTTTATTTATGGCCACATGGCCATGTGTTCAACGAGGAACAAAGACCAATCATGATTTTTCTTGAGTACTAACCATCAAATTAAAGTGACATATTAGAAGTATGCTTACTAAATATTTTATTTGTAATATATTTTAATATCTTCTTTCCCAACTATAGTGGGGAAGTTAACATGTGACTTTGTTGGGGGTGGTTACATTGTTACATTTAGAAACTAGACAATTTGCTTTTCTAATTTGCCAAGAAAAAAGAAAAAAATACCAGCTGTATAGTAGAGGGGAACTTATTTGCTTATAGTTTGACCAACTTAAATATCAAGGTATTAGTATATGTCACTTTATTTGAAATCAAAATTTTAGGGAAGTTATTGAGTTTAGGATATTGTGGCATCTTTACATACTTTGTAAATACATGCAATTTAAAGAGATACATGAAATAAGAGTGTTTTTCTTGTATTAATACATTGTTTGATTTTTATCATAATAAACCAGTGAAACATCTAAGATTTAATAGATACACTCTTTCATGCCTTGTGATTAGTCTTCCACATTTTTGTAAATTTTATTTATATTTTGAAAAGTAGTGGAGAACAGTGGGTTAAAATAACTCTATCATAGTGTTTCTTTACTTGTCTGTTTCCCCGTGCCCTGCTTTGTCACAGATTTTTAGTTTTATGAACATGAGTGGGCTTTGTTGGGTTTAGAACTAAGTGTACAATGCCCTGAAATCTTAGGTGGATACCAGGTTATAAGTTTGATAACTGTATAATGGAGAATTATATCTAGAAGTTGAAATTATCTCTGTTAGTATCAGGGTCTTGGGAGGAGGGGTTAGACTTCAAAGAAAACTTCAAAGAGAAACTGACAGGGTTTGGGGGACTGAATTTTAATTTGCTTGTTGAACAAAGGTGTAAGATCATTTGAAGTGTATATAGACATAAAGGTATGCAGCAATTCTATTATATTCAGGGGTCTAAAGGTAGTTTGGTGTTGATTGGATAAAAGGTGGACATTGCTGTTCGTATGAGGGCAGTGGTGGTAGGAGGCACTACAGACATCTGTACAGGTAGAGACAATCTAGTGCATGTGAAAAAGAAGAAAAGCCTGGCGGAAAAAATTCATCCTGGGTATATTCATTAGCAAGAATATTTTTAAAATCTACATCTGCTGTGTCTGTAAAATGACTGACAGTGGTACTGTAGTTAAAAAATATACATTTGTGTAAATATAGTGACACTTACAGTCTGGCGGATGGATTGCCCAGTTGTCCAAAAGTATAGTTGAGTATTAGATTGGATTCTGACTTTCTGCTTAGGAAATTGAAATAGGATTTTATAAAGACCCAATTTACTTAGAAAGGAAAAGGCAAAGGGAAAGATGGGGCAACTAGAAATACAGAAAAGAGATGTTAAGAAATGTGAGTTGTGTTTAAGCAGTTATGTGCCAAGTATGGAAGAAAAAAAAGGTGGAGGGCACTTCATGAATGACAGGTATCTATGAAGAATGTTTTGCTATATGCAGGGAAAATCTTTAACCAGTTTGCTTTTGATTCATAGCAATTCAGATCATATACTAGAAAAAAAGTATCTTGTTTCTTAAATTCATTCAATATGTAGGCCTTTCTTGCTTTCTTGGCATATGAAAAGATATACTTATTTTTAATTTGATAAACATGAGTGATTTATACAATGTGTGTGTGTGAACTTAATGCTGTTCAAACACTAAAGTTAGGTATATTGTCAAAACATTGTTATGCTATGTCAGTGAAAATTAAAACTTACTATTTATTTGTTAGTGGATTCTCTGTTATGTAATTTTTTGCTGAATTTTGGTTGATTGTTGAGATAAAGCAGGATTTTTCATCATTTATAAATATTTCACATAAGAATGAATCTTAATTAATACCCTTATCAAATTGAGATGAATTTTTAAAAGACTGAAAAATACGGTACTGTTTTTTCATTTAGAAAATGAGATTAAAAATCTATCTTGCATTTTATACTGATTTGTGCAATTATTGGCTACTTGTGTAGAGAAACATTAAAAAATTGAGCAGCTGAAGTGACATTAAGCAACAGATGGGGATTTAAAATAAAAATATTCACTGTGTAATCTTTATTTAAGTGCTATTCATAATTTGGTAATACCAGTTGTATAACTCAAGGTTGAATTCAATATAAAAAAGGAAGCATAAGAAAAGTCCAGTTTCTTTAAAATTGATATCTATATTATGGTATGAATTCATGATTTGTTTTTAAAGTGAGAAATAATCTAGCTAAGTGTTGCACACTGGGTTTTTTTTTTTTTTTTTTTTTTTTTGCAGGTGAAATTCAATTCTTTTTGAGAAAAATTTTGAAGAAATTTTGAATTATTTCAAAATAGTATTTATTTGAATTTAACTATTTTACTATTTCTGCCTTTAAAATGATATTCTATTTTGTATTTTAGCTTCTCAACTGAAAATTTGAAACCATGGTTTCTTTACAGTAGTATTTTAAACTAATTGTTCTGAAGTGTATACCTGTTTGTTTAAGGAAAGGTATGTTCCCCTCAAAGCTTTATCACACTTTGAGTTATGCTGGTGTATTTGACATCTTGTTTAAAAACTAGAATGTCTCTGCATATGAAAACACAAACTGTGATAATGAGCTAGATATGCCATATGTGGCAGTTTAGGTTGGCATATATCTGAAATGGCATGTTTAATGTACTGTATTACTAGGATTAGTAATTTTACAGTGGAAGGCTGCTACTTTTATGATGTAGTCTCCTGCTGCTGGGCTTATAAGTCTGATGGACTCTTTACTCAAAATCTGTTTTCAACTTCTGTAAAAATCTTTTTACTATTGGAATTACCTACATAAGATCTGTCTGGCTGATTAACTTATTATCTGAAGTTTGTAAAGATTAGTGAGTATTAGAGAACATATATAGTTTGATAGGTTTATAAATGTAAATAATAATTATGTATATTTTGTTAAGGAATAATAATGCTAACATATTCAGTATTGCCAAAAATGGTTTAGTAAAGTACATAATTGAGAATTGTTCACAATATTTTTATTTTTAGAAAAAAGTGCATAGGAAAAGCTTTGAGGTCCTATGGAGTCTTGGCAGTGAAGCCATTAAAAAGCAAACTGCAATAAATAATGTTCTTTTATGACAGAATGCACAACTTTAAATTCATATTCCAGTTTTCATGGACATAATGTTCATTTTTTATTTTTTAAATTATGCTTTTATCCAAGGTTTTTACTGAAGCATCTTCCAATCAGTCAGCAGATTGCATTAAAAATAAGTAGAAACTGCAATGCAATGGGGATAATTTAGATAATTTAAATTTAAGTTATAAGTAATATAAAAAAGAATGTAAACATTTTTGACTACTTAAAATATGCAGAATAAGTACAGTTTCAGGTTTGGGAAATGTTTCAACTAACAGTTATCTAAATTCAATATCTTTTGCACACCCTGTGATTGGAAAAGCCAGACTCTGAATTTCATTATGTTTTCATTTAAACTGACTCTATCACAGTTAATAGAAAACGTGATTATCTTGTTTTTAAACTCTTTAGACTGTACAACTAAAAGTTACTTGTTGATCAGTTATGGCTTAAAGAGACCTTACATTTCTATAGGATTTTAATTCTTAAAACATCAATGTAGGCAGAATTTTTTGTCTTCATTTTACAGATGAGGAATATGAGATAGTGAAAGGTAAAATTATTCGTGATATGTCAAATTAATAATGAACCTGTTTATTTTCTGTTATTGTGTAACAACATTCTGTTATTTTTTATTTGCATCAGATTGCTTATACATTTGAGTTGAGAAATAGAGTATTCAAAATTTAGGTAAGATTTATCAAACTGCCACATTAGCCCATCACTGGGAGATAATGATATTTTTGATAGGTTATACATTTTTTTCAAATTCATATGTAAATTGAAAGGAAAACAGTAATAACTAAGCAACATGGAAACATACAAAAGTTATTTTTTCAGCTTACCAGACTTGTGTATATATATAGAACTTTGATATCTTTCTATTTTTCTATTGACATTAGATCATTAAGATAGTTTGAAATTGTCTACATGAAATGTAAACTTTGAGATTGCTTACGTGAAATGATTCAGTTGCCTTCGTTTAGCCCTGTGAGATTTTGTTTCTCACTTTTTAAATTATATGTAATGTGTACTTTCAAGATTTGTTGAATTATAGATTTAAGGTTAGAAAAGTCTGTTCAGATCACTGTGATATAGTACTCAGTATAGTAAAAAATTTTATGAGGAAAATATGCAATGGATATTATATAGTAGTTTATTAAGCAGTTATCACATCAGTTCAGTACTTCTTAATGCCTTCTGTGGAAGTACGACGAATACAAGACTTCTAGGGAACATGTGGTGTCAGACCAGAGTTTGAATCCCAGCTCTGCCACTTACTAGGTGTACTGTTTTAATCAGTCATTTAATGTTCTTGGACCTCCAGTTTTTGATCTGCATAATGTGGTATCTGTACCTCTTTAATAATTATAAGTTATTGGTCTAGGTACCAAAAAGGAAAACTGTAAAAGCATGTCACATAATATTTGGCATGTAATAAGCGTATTATGACCCTATCATTTTTCATCTCCTATTTATGCTTGTTTCATTTAATAATACTAAATTTATAGCAGAGATTTTAATGTAGAATAAATTACATTAATGTGGCCCCAGAAAGGAAAACATTTATATAAAGATTTTTAAAAATTGAAGTTTTTTTTTCATAATTGTTGTAAAAATACAGGTGATAGAATGCCAAAGCTGTGACCTATCCTCATCCCACACCTTTAAGGTAATTAATATGAATAATTTCTTATATATTTTTAAACATTCTATTTTAAAATAGCAGTTATTGTTTTTAGTGGTAATTATAAGTGATCATCATTTTTATAGATAAGAATGAGTTTTCCACAAACCACCTATGTTGATTAATGCATTTATGGAGCTTCTAAATACTGTAAGGTGTCTTTCCAGTCTCAGGTTTGTGGGTGTTTTTGTTGCATAGCCTAAATAAGTGTTCTGTGATACCCCTGAAGATATGCAGAGCTTTTTTTATTTGTTTATTTTTTGCCTATATAGCAGAGAAGAAAACTAGGGATGTGAATTTGTAATATTAAAGCACATTATAATAATCTCATGTGAAGCATATGGATTTGTTTTGTAACTCACTAAAATTACCTTAATCAGCCTCTGTCTTCATCCTTGTATATTCAAATACAAAACATTAAAAATTATTGATTAGAGTCTTAATTGGAATTCAACAGGAATAAATCAGGTGGCATATAGAATATTTAATACTGTCTTTCATGATATTTTTCAGGATACTAAGACTTATGAAATTTTTTTCTTATAAGCAAATATGAAATGAACCTAAATGTTTAATAATATAATAATATAGGTGATAATTCGTCAGGCTTATTTTTCAGTTTTTTTTTTTTTTTTTTTCTGTTACTAAGATTTTTTTAGCTGGTGCAGTTCAGTGGTGCACACCTTTCATCCCAGCTACTTGGGAGGCTGAAATGGTAGAATTGCTTGAGCCCAGGAGTTTGGAAATAGCCTGGGCAATATAGTGAGACCCTGTCTCTAAAAATAATTTCATTTTGCAGTATAATTATTTATGATAAGTAAATAAAAGTAATTTAATTTTTTTAAGTTTTAAAACATTGGCTCTGTCAAGGCTTTAAATATTTTAACTCATGTTCTTGCAACCTCCATAAAGGATCTAAGAAATTTTAGTGGCGTAATTCTAGTAAAGGTATCTGAAAGAGGCCATGGTTTATTCCTTTCCATTCCTTAGCAAGTATTTTCTGTGAGTCATTACACATATTCTTGATTGCCATTATGCTAAAATTGTTTTTTATTATTTGTTTGTATTTTGTCATAATTATTGTATAAACTTAATGCTGTATTCACATACTCACATAGTAAATTAAATATTACTAAATATTTAAGTTTCATGTAATACTATTGCAAGATTAACTGTAAGTATGATTTTGTTTTGCATGACTATGACCTGGAGGACAATAAATTTAATAAGATTATACTAATTCTTAGATTGCTTCGTGGAAAATATCTTTGTATTTGTCATAGTGTAAATTCAGTTTTATATTGAGAAGGGTACACTTTGAATATGTAAGAAAACGACGGCTGGGCGCCGTGGCTCACACCTGCAATCCCAGCGTTTGGGAGGCCGAGGCAGAC
This sequence comes from Macaca nemestrina, assembly GCF_043159975.1. Taxonomy (NCBI): domain Eukaryota; kingdom Metazoa; phylum Chordata; class Mammalia; order Primates; family Cercopithecidae; genus Macaca; species Macaca nemestrina. The sequence goes on from NC_092131.1 coordinate 81,627,401, forward strand.
GGATCACGAGGTCAACAGATTGAGACCATCCTGGCCAACATGGCGAAACTCCATCTCTACTTAAAATACAAAAATTGGCTGGGCATGGTGGCGCGTGCCTGTAGTCCCCGCTACTCGGGAGGCTGAGGCGGGAGAGTTACTTGAACCTGGGAGGCGGAGGTTGCAGTGAGCCGAGATCACTCCACTAAACTCCAGCCTGGCCATAGAGTGAGGCTCTGCCTCAAAAAAAAAAAAAAAAAAAAAAAAAAAAGAAAAAATAATAAGACCTGCTATGGAAAAAAAATAAATAAACTGAGAAACTTTGCTAAAGACCATTTAATTCCAGAATGATTAAATATTATAGACCTAATCTTTATGGTAATGGATTTATTCTTACACCTTTAGAATCTGTAGAGATGATGACAGTGAAGTCTGATTAGAGTGAGGGTTACATTATATGTTGTCAGTTTATAGACGATGAATCTGTATTAGTCTGGATTAGGAATGATTAAAGGTTATAACTGTCTTTATTAATATTAGGGTGTGGTTTTGGGTGTGAACTCTGACATTAACCCAGATTTCCTTCTCATTTGTAATATTTTTTACTTTTCTTTGGAATTAAAGCTACACAGTGTATGATGAAATTAAGTCCCAATTATAAAAGCTCTTTCATCATCATTACTGAGGAGCTTATTTTCTATGTCACTGAGAGAATTCTAAAAATTTCATAAGCTCCTACTACCAGATCTACCTACCTAAGTATATGAGTATCTGAATACTTTTACAATTTTGATAAACTGTCTATGTGCCTAGCAAAGGCCTATCTCTACTTTTTTTCTGTATTTCGTTCCATTTCATCTTTCTTACTTAGATATCATTTAGCAATTCTTTCTCCACTTGCCTGCATTACCAATTTCTTTCTCTACTGGAAATTATTTTTACCTACAAATACGCTGTTCTTTCTCCCACTTAAGAAAAAAAAAAGTGTGTTTCTTTTTATCTCACTTTCTGTTCCAGTAATTATGCCATTAATGGTAAAATTCTTCAAACTTGTTGCCCATACTTATGTTATCTCCAGTTCCTCTCTTTTCATTTCTCTTCTGAAGCTCTTCCAATTAGGGCTTTGACCCATCCTACCAGTGAATCTGCTCATGTTAAAGTCACTGGTAGCTTCTATACTTTTTATTCAATGGTCAGTTCTCAGTCCTCCTTTTTATATAACCATCAGCAGCGTTTGACACAGTGATCACTGTCTCCTTTTTGAAACATTTCATTTTGCTCCTGGTACACTTTTATCTCATTGGTTGCAGCCTTATATTTCCTTTGCTGTTTTTTTTTTTTCTCATTTCCTTGGACTTCATTTTTTCTGTCCATGCTTACTCCCTTGGTGATCCAATCCAGTATCATGGATTTAAATAACCATCTGCTCTTTGATGATTACCAAATGTTTGTGTCCATTCTGGACCTTTCATCTGAACTCTACACTAATGATGCAGCTGCCTGCTTTATATCACTTCTGTGTTTGATATGTATGTTAGAATTAAATATGATTTTAAATATTCTGATCTTTCTCTTGACTCCCTCAAATCAATTTCTCTCAGTCTTCTGCATCTTAATTGCAGCTTCGTCTTTTCAGGGTCTGAGGACAGAAATATTTGAGTCATCTTTACCTTCTCTCTTTCTGTTGAACTTCACATCCAATCTGTCGTGATTCTGATTATATTTAAGATACTTGCCTTAAAGGAAAACCAAATATTCAAGCCAAAAGAAGATAACAGAAACAAAAGTAAATGTTACCAAAAAATGCATTCTGCTATATTTAGTCAGGTAAAGAATTAACCTAAAGATGTGGTTGGCTGTGAATTCAGTATTAAAACTCTTTCTGGTGAGTGACAAAAAAAGTAGCCCGTCCTAGTTACTTGACTGACCAGATTAAGCTCACAAACTATTTACAGTTTCAAAGATAATTCATTGGGAAAGCTAGATTCATGTTTAATTTTGTGTTATAGGGAACCCTGTAGGAAATTTGTATTTAAGAAATATTGGTATCAATATATCCATTATAGCAACATAGTTATTTTTATACCTGGGAGAATTGAGTGTTAAAGAATAAGCATGAATATGTATCATGGAATGTTATTTAACCTTAAACAAGGAAATACTTTACTGACATTTACAACAGTATGAATGCACCTGGAGTATATTGTGCCAAATGAAATAAGCCAGAAACAGATAGATAGGTACTATGTGTTATTTGTATGTGGAATCTAGAAATATATAGAATACCTAGAACTGGAGAATAGAATAGTGGTTACCAGGGTGGGGAGAGGAAATGGGAAGAGTAGGTCAAAAGTAGCTACAAACATGCAGCTATGTAGGATGAATAAGTCCGGGATTTAATGTACAGTATGAAGATATAGTTAATATTGTATTATGTACTAAAATGTACTAAGAGAGTAGATTTTACATGCTCTTATCACACAAAAAAAGTAACTCTGGAAAATAATAGATAATTCACCTGACTGTAGTAATCATTCCACTATGTATATGCATGCCAAAACATCATGTTTTACACCTTAAGTATATACAGTAATTAAAAAAAGAAGCAAGAAGAGTAAGAAAGTTCTAAATAATACCTTTTCATCAGATTATATAAAAATAAAATCTGTCATTGTTAGAAGACACAGCTTAAAATGTGTACTATATCAGGTGGTGTGCGCGCGCACACACACACACACACACACATTGTGGATGATAAAATATATATTGAACCATTTAGAATATTGTGCTAAATCAATAATTCATCTATTTGAGGATTATACCTTAAGGAAATTATATATTTAAAAATGTATTATCAAAATGGTCATTGTTGACCTGTAAAATATTTTGAGATACTGTACATTTATGCCTGTCAACTGGGAGTTTCCTCATTTTAGTGTCCGTAAAAATTATTCTGGTTGATAGAGTTCATTTATCTCTTTTAATTTAAATGTCTTAGGCTTAACTCTGCTATTTAATGTTTTTTTTTCATTCTGTACTCAATTATTAAAAACATTTATTTTCCACATAAGCAGAAAAAATGAGTTGTTATAGAGTTAATATTTGAAATAATTATATAATAACAATTACGACTTTTTTTCTAATCATACATTTTATCACTGTGTCTTACTGGTAAATGATATTTGATCTCCGTAAATACTCTGCCAGAATAAGACAAAATAAATCTGTAGGCTTGTTGACATATGTGATACAGTAGAGGAGGTTTGTTTAATCACTGTTGTGAAAAAGGAAAACTGTAGTAGTTTTGGCTTCCTGGATTATAGGGACAAGAACATGTGTATACTTTTGATTTCATTTTTAACATTAAAATTTAATTATATGGCTTAATATTACAGCTTAAAATCTGTGACCTAAAACATTTTATTTTTCGTGGTTATTAATTACATATTTCTTTCTTAAATCATCCCTTAGTGTTCACTTATGGAAGATGATGTGGGTTTGCTAAAAGCTTTCTTATGTGTTATTTTGGAAATATCCACATTATATTTTTACATAACTGGTAGAGACAGATTTTGTGTAGATTTATCTCACTGCAGAGCCCCTTTTCACCACGTTTTATTATGAAGTGAAAAATTTCTTTGAAAGTACTTTTCCCCAGTTTGACTTGTTTATAAAGTTTGTCACATTGGGCTAAATTATGAATTGGCATTTAGTGAGTGTCAAGCAGTTTGAACTTTTATTTATCTTAAATTGAATTACATACATTTTAAAAGGACTTTCAAACTCTGCAGTTATTACATGTTAAAATCTATATTGATGATAAAACTCCTAAACAGTTGTATGTGTTTGCAGTTTTAAGATAAGAATTATTTACTTATAATTTACCTAGAAGATATCCCACAATATGATTTTTTCAACAAAAAAGGCAGTATAGGCTGGACTCAGTGGCTCACGCCTGTAATCCCAACACTTTGGGAGGCTGAGAGGCAGGAGGACTGTGGGAGACCAGGAGTTGGAGACCAGCCTGGGCAACAGAGTGAGACTCCGTCTCTACAAACAAATAATTTTTAAAATTAGTGGGCATAGTGGTGTGAGCCTGTATTCCTAGCTACCCTGGAGGCTGTCATAGGATGATCACATGAGCCCACGCGTTAAGGGTGCAGTGAGCTGTGATCTCACCGACAGAGCAAGACCCTGTCTCTAAAACAAAAAGGGTGGAGGGAGACAATATGAATGAGTAGTCCATTAACTTAAAACATTTGAAATTATTAAAGTAAGTGTTTTATGATAACACTTTAATTTTAAGCGACCACTCATTTATGCCTTTCTATTTAAAGCAGAAACCTAAAGCTATTTGTTAATAAAATATGGTTTTATGGTAAGATGTCATGGGAGAGAAGGATATATGGGGAAATTAACAGAATGAAATTATTTTAAATTAAGTATGAATGAGATTTCCAAGGTAGCTTTATAATATACACTAATAATTTCATTATTTTTTTTCCCAATTTTATGATACTCATTTCTATTTCTGAGAATCTTTAAAATTGTGTGATCTTGGCCGGGCGCGGTGGCTCACAGCTATAATCCCAGCACTTTGGGAGACCGAGGCAGGTGGATCATAAGATCAGGAGTTCAAGACCAGCCTGGCCAAGATGATGAAACCCTGTCTCTACTGAAAATACAAAAATTAGCCAGGCATGGTGGCAGGTGCCTGTAATCCCAGCTTCTTGGGAGGCTGAGGCAGGAGAATCACTTGAGCCCAGCGGGCAGAGGTTGCAGTGAGCCGAGATTGCGTGACTGCACTCCAGCCTGGGTAACAGAGCAAGGCTCTGTCTCAAAAAAAAAAAAAAAAAAAAAAAGTGTACTCTTTGTTTTCCTGAGCTGTTAGTATTTAAGATAAAATGGAAGATCTGATGTGGCTCAGCCTTATGTTTTTATTATCTTGCACTATGTGTGCTTTTGCTCTGGGGTTGCTGTGCATCCGTAGATAAAGACTAAAATCAGGCCAGTAGATTCTGCTACTCTAACATATCTTTTCAATTGAGCCACCTCTGTTGCTGTTATCCTTTTATTTCTGATTAGCTTTCCATTTTGTACCTCTTTAAACTTTTTTCATTTTTTTCAACCCAGAAACTCACCCCAACACATTTATACTCTGTAAATGTACTTGCCTTACAGTTTATTTAGGTCATCATTAAGGACCTCTCTCAACTTCCTTTTATACTTCAAATTACAATTTAATTTCACCTTTAATCCTTGTCTACATATATAGAATGAGAATTCTCTATTCTTCTTTTTAGGAATCATTTATCCTATCCCCCTTTATCTTTTTCATACTCTTATCTCATTCTTTTGGATCTTTTAAATTTTTTCATTAGATCTTTCTCTTTGGCTTTATAATATATTCAGTTCTTATTTTATACAAAATTACCAAAAACTAAAACCTTTCTTTGATTCTGGTAATAGCTGTGGTCACTTTCTCTCCCTTTTACATACCAACAACATTTTTTGAAAGGGTAGTCGACTGAGTTTCTTTTTTCTCAGCATTTTATTATTCCTGGTTATCCAACTCTTTCAGAGTTCATGGTATCTTTACTAGTTGCTTAATTAACTGAACTATCTTTTTCAGTCATGTAGCCATCATCCTCTTTTAATTTTCTAAAGCATTCAATATTAATAACTATTCTTCCTCCGTTGGCTTATTTGACATTGTATGATCCAGTTTCTCTCATTGTTTCTCTAACTAACTGTACTGTCTCAAACATTTTTATGAGTTTCTTTTGTTTCTTGAAATCATCACGTAAATGTTAGGGTTACATTTGATTCTGTCCTTGGCCCCGTAGATCCCTTTAGCTTTAATTACTCCCTTTATGTAGATGATACGTAAGTCATATATTCAGCTCGAAACTGTTTTGATCTTTTGTTTTATGTACACCTTGTTATATTTAATGTATATCAAAATAAATATGATTGTTTATACCTTACATAAAGTCTTTCTGTAAATTGCCTTACCCTAAAAGTACACATAGTATGTTCACATAATTTGGCATGTTACTTCTTCCACAGGTATTCGGTTATGTATCTGTATTAATGTTTTAAACATACAGACACACACACACACACACACACACACACACACACCACGATTCGCATATAAGGCTGAGATTTCAGCGTATGTAATCATCTAGGAAGTCTTTGCTGATCACCTCAGTCTGGTTGAGGGACCCTTCCCTTGTTCATGTGACACATCCTATATTTTTAATGCTTCTTGTAATTACAAATCTTTTCTAGCTCAATAGACTATAAGTGCTACAAAAATGATGAAGACCATGTCACCTTTATTGACATTGTACCCTTAATACTTTTATAGGGTCTTCCACATAGTAGATGCTCAATATGTATCTACTGCATATATGAATAACCGAGTAGATAAATAGAATGTCAAAAAATGTATTCTCTTAAATTTATAAACTTGCCTTTCCTTTTGTTTCCTGTTTCAGTTATTGGCACCAGTGATTTTCAAGTTGGAAAAATTGGTTAATTTTAATCTTTTTCTCTTTTTTGTTCTCTGTTTATTCTATAATTGTTGCCAATTGTTGTCTGTTTTACTCCCAACATGTACCTTGAATTAATCTTCCCCTTTATGTTCTTGATGTTTTCCCTAATGTGGGTTGTTTCACTTACAACTATACTTCGTATATACTCTACCAGAGTAGCAGAGAATAATATTGTGGTGTATTTCATAACATCCCATTCATTTTGATTATTAAACAAAAACAAGCCTTTAGTATAGGGTAATGTGATATATGAATCTCATATCTAATTTAAAGCTCTTCCCCATCTCAGCAATAGTCAGGCTTTGGGGCCTAACAACTTGAAACTTGGAAGCTGTTGTAGTCTATCCTTTCACAAGCTTCTTTATTTAGATTTAAGTAAGGATGTATAGATTCATTCTAAGATGTCTCTCTCCTCCCCCAGTTCTGATTTTAGGTTTAGGGACCAGATAGAAGGAAATGGGCAAAACTTTCTCTTTACTTAACTAGGCTTGTAATAATATTCTGTTGAGTTTTGATGCCTTCCTCTATGTGACAGTTGTCCGAATGCTAGCTCTCTCATAGGCTGCTTGCTTTACTCTGGGATGGACTCTGCTGAGGTCTCCTACTACACAGTTAAAACCTGATGTGAGATATTCTTAGTTAACTCTGTTGTAGGCCCTCTGTTCTAGCCACATGGGTAGACAGTTTCCTGGGGTTGCTGGAGCCTTGTCACTCTTTTGGACATCTTTTTTAAGGTAGGCCCATGTGGTTCATATCATATGGTGCTAGAGGTAACTGCGTCATTGTCATGTCATGTGTTTTTCGTGTTACTTCTCTTTATTGTTTTTTGTACTCACTTAGGAACAGAGCATCATTAAGTCTGATATCTGAGTATTAATATAAGCCCGAGTGAAAAGATAGTATCTTCTTGTGAGTACTCTCAGTATATAGGAATCATGCTCTTGGCTTGCAGCACCTTAGGGGAGGAATACTTCCAAAAGAGACTGGCTGGCCTCAATTTTTTTTCAGTTCTTTTTAGAACATGAGGATACTTATTTCCTCCTTGTTCTCTTTTCTGGGTCCTCGTTTCTAAATCCTAGGTAACAGGAAAAGTGTCATTACATATTTTATATATATATTTAATCCATATTACTTAATTCAAAATATTTTAATCCATATTATTTAACCTGTAAACCAAAATAACACATCACCAGTTATGGCTCTTCACCCGTCTTTATAAGTGAAGTCTGTGGGTTGATAGTAAAGAAGGAACAGACTTTGTGATTCTTGCAGCTGTGCATATATGTGGACAGTGGGTTAAACCAGAAAAAATACTTTTCTTTGACATATTAATAATATACGAAAGAAACATTTCATAGAATTTAGGAAAATTAAGCAGAGGGAAATATAAATGATATCCCTTAAACTTAATAAAGGTTGGTTTGGAATACTTTATTAGGGGTGAATTATCTGTGTAATATAAAATTTATGGAAGATTCTGCTTCAGCATATTACAGTATTATAGCAGTGCTTCATGAACTATTAAAAGATAACTCAGGAAATGATTGACCTACCAGAGTAGTTTATGTGTTGTTTTAGGAACAATTGCCTTTTGCAACTTTTATCTATTGGTTTTAAATATATGCATATATACATGTGTGTTTACATATACATATGTATACACATACACATATAGACACATACAAATGTGTTATATAGATGCTAGATAGCCCTTTTTGTTTTCTCCTTAATCTTTTCACGTGAGATATTCATATTGACAACTGTGATTTTGCCATTGATAGGGCTTTTAATACTATAACCACAGCAGTTGAGGATAGATTACTTTGTTCAGTGAAGTTTTTTTTAAATTTAATAGTTTATGTATACATTTTATTTACTTATTTATTTTCTGAGATGGAGTCTCACTCCGTCGCCCAGGCTGGAGTGCAGTGGCGTGATCATAGCTCACTGCAACCTCCGCCTCCTGGGTTCAAGCTGTTTTCCTGACTCAGCCTCTCGAGTAGCTGGGATGACAGGTGCCCACCACCACCCTGGCTAATTTTTGTATTTTTAGTAGAGACAGGGTTTTGCCATATTGGCCAGGCTGATCTCAAACGCCTGACCTCAGGTGATCTGCTTGCTTCTGCCTCCCCAAGTATTGGGATTACAGGCGTGAGCCACTGCATCCAGCCTTAGTATATACTTTTATTTGAGTAAGCAGATGGTTTCCTTCTATTAACTTTTGTAGCATTTACTTTTAGAGACTCCTTAAGGTAAAGAGCCAGAAATTGAAAATACAGAATTATCATCTAGCAAAAGCACCGACCCCTTGTTTAAGTATGCATTGAATCAGAACTTCAAAATTATTTAGGCTTTGTTTTATTTATGATAGTGAAAATGAAGATCATAATATAAACTAAGGAATAGTATGCTGTTGAAGAAGTAAAGATTTGAAAGAATCTAGCACTGATTCTTTTCAACTAGAAATTTGTTTTAAACTGTGCTCTCAAATTTATAGAAGTTGAAATTGGGTATGATTATTTGTCAGTAATGGCCCACTGTTGCTTCTTTGATTATGCCACTTTGAAGTTTTTGATAAATTGTATATATAGATCTAAGGATTACCTAATTACTTTCTGTGGTAAACAGAATTTTCTGGATAAAGAAAGCAAATAAGATTTCAAGAAACATGTAACTTAAAAAAATTACATTGGAAACTTTTCCTAAATGACATATCATTCACACTACTTCTTTGTTTTTGTTAATATTTTAATGGTCTGGTTTGTTGTCAGGAAATATTTAATAAGCCACACAAATGCATACTGTAAATCAGATTGTTAAATAATTCAGATTTGCTGCTCCTTTTTAATCAAAATGTGTTTTGAGGAGGAAAATGGGAAATAAATGAATTAAAATATATTATGATACTCTATATTCAAAATACAAGGTTCATTAATTTCAGTTATATTTTTTATATCTAGAAGTGCTGTTTGACCCTTTCTGGGATGTATTTTACTGTAAATGTTCAAACCTCTTATGAAATGTATTAAGAATACTGATTTTAAAATATTCCATCTGATGGTTCTGCTCTGTGTTGTTTCTGCTGGTTCTCACTCTTGCCACCTTGCTTCCTTGTGTGTTTGGTGAATGTTTGTTGTTAAGTTTTCTTAGCAGTTTACCTGAGGGAATTTTTTGAATCCTGAGTTAAAGGTGGTTTCCTTCAGAGTGACTTGGCTTTGCATTTAGTTGTCATTTATAGTTGGGAACAATTTGAAACTAAATTTTGGCTTGAGATTATTTTAACCATCATGTATGAATTCATGCTGAAAATCTGCTTGAAGGCAAACTTGTGGTTATGAGTTCCCAGATAATGTTTTCCTGCCTTCTAAGTGTATGTGAGGATCAGGGATCAGGGCATGTTTTACTCTCACAATGACAGCATAGCTGGTTGAGGTTAATATTTATTGGGGATTCTCATCAGGCTACCCACCTGGAACAGGAAGGTCAATAGACAAAAGATCAGATTACCTTGGTTTATCAAATGCCTTCAAGGTAAATGTCCCCTTACAAGCTCTAGTTACTCTTCCAGGTTCCTGCATTTATTTAGGTTTATTAGTTTCTGGTCAGCTAACAGATGCCATTGAAGAATGTGTTTTTAATATTTTTCTCTGACATAGTTTAGTTGTTTCAGGCAGGAGAATTGGCTGGGTTTCCTTGTGTATACTGTCAGACATAAAAGCATGTTAGGGTTTTTTGTTTGTTTACAAAATTTTCTTATTTCCCCCAGCTACCCTGGAAATATATACATCTATTATAACCATTTCAGAAACAGGTAAGCTGACCAAAATCATGCAACTGGTGAAAAGGTTTATCTGTACTCAAGTCCATCTGACTCCAGAGTCCATGCTGTACATTGTATAGCACTGCCTCTATGGGGTTTACATTCTTCACTCATAAATACTTGAGTTCCAGGGTAGTGCTCATTTTGTATATGAAAGATTGTGTATATAAAGAAATGGAATTCTAAGTTACTACCTGATAGGAATTTTGAGAAAGAAGATGAAATAGCAGTTACTACATTGTAAAGAGTAGTTAACAATATGTGTTAAAAACCTACTGTAAAACATTTTCTGTTTTACCTAAATCTCTCTTATTATCTTAATATATTGGCCTACCTTTTTCCAAGATCCCAGCAGTCCCAAGATTCCATTTTCATTATTACCTTTTCCTTGATTTTATCCTTTATCAGTCCTATTAGTATTTTTGTTTGTTTGGGAGGTATCACACAGTAAATATCAAGAAACTCTTCAGATGTTTATATACAGGCAGAAATGACCATAATATTGGGTAAGCTTTATAAAGGTACAGTAGTTCAGAGAGCTTTGTTGATAACCAAATGGAAAAACTGTTTTTTAAAAGCATAACTAGTTTATCTTGAGTAAGAAAAAAAGTTGCTTAAAATGTTTTCAGATCGTTAGCATATTGAGATGACTATTTCAGATTTAATGTATTTGAGAAAATGAAAAGTTAATGAAGCAGAAGACGAGAAATGAAACAGGTGCAGAAGAATAATCATATAAAAAATGGAGGTGATATTATTGTTCTCCAGATTGGGTTACTCTAACCACTGGCAAACTATTTAAATCAAGTAAGACATTTGGGTACAGTGACTCATGCCTATAATTCCAGCAATTTGAGAGGTTGAGGCAGGAGGATCGCTTGAGTCCAGGAGTTCGAGACCAGCCTGGGTAACATAGCAAGACCCTGCCTCTATGAAAAATACACAGAATTATTTGGGTGTGGTGATGCATGCTGGTAGTCCCAGCTACTTGGGAGGCTGAGGTAGGGGGATCATTTGAGCCCAGGAGGTCAAGGCTGCATTGAGCCAAGATTGTGCCACTGCATTCCAGCTTGGGTGACAGAGCAAAACCCTATCTCAAAAAAAAAAAAAAAAAAAAAAAAAAATTAAACAAGACACTTAAATATAGGATAATACATATAACAGAAACTATAAATTTTTCTGAAGGCAGTTTTTATGAATTACAATTAAATTTGATTATACTCTACATTATTTTTATAGGATTTAAAAATTTAAACCCAAAGTATGTGCTTTAATATATTGGTTTTTGGATTATAATTTAGCATCATTTTGTACAGTTTTTAGGGAAAGGTGAGTTTGATTGAAGGCAAGTGTTTTTATAGGAAATGAAAGTTATTTCTTCCATTTTTATGTGCTCATCCTATGTAAAAGGTATTTCTAAGTAGTTTTGAAGATATTAACTGTATTCCCAGCTTCTAGCTTTTTGCAGGGGAGGGGGAGAAAAATGCAATGTTTATTTAAGGATTGGTTTCTTAAGGAAGATTTTAAAAAGTAGCATTTAGCTTTTTTAAAAAGTGGGTAAATGCATTTATTTCTGCTGTGTTCTAACATAGTAACATGTTTTCCTTATTATGATGACTTCCGTTTTTCCACAATTTTTGTTGATGACAGAAACTGCCATTGTCAACAAGAAATGCCAAGTGAGAAAGAAGATTATGGTGGGTTCTGTTTCTTAGCATCTGTTATTTTACTTTTAGTTTCACAGTTTTGGCCATATTATGGGATTTATCGCCTTATTAGTTGAGAGGTAGGCTAATAGATGATAAGGAAGATGTAGTGAAATAATAATAATGATAATAATAATGGTTAACTAATGAACATTTACTATTTGCAAAGCCATATTCACCACACCATGTATTATATGTTAGTCTTTTCAAAAACTTTATGAAGAAGGATCTATTCTTAACTGAAGCACAAAAAGTTAAATCACTTTCCAAGGTACTCACTTATAATCATTGGAGCCAAACTACTATATATGTATATAAATATACTCTGTGTATGGTTGTTTTTTAATGGTACATATTATTTTGATGACAAATTAAAACTGGAATTTGAAGTTAGTGATAAGATAGTTCTGTTAATAGCCTTAAACAAGTATGACATTTGCTTAGAAATTGTGACTGGTGTTATGTATGATGTCTTTTAGTAACCTTAAAGAGTGCTTGAACTCTTTCATCATTGCATTTCTAAGATTTTGCTAAGCTGTTTTGTTATGCATTCCCTATGACATTTTATAGTATTTTATTTTACAACAACTCTGAAGGAATATTTCATCATTCATATAATTTTAGCATCCAAATTATATTTTCATCCCTTTGTTTACCATGAAACATACTTTTGCCTATCTTTCAATTGCATCACATTCTCTTTCTCCTCATTTAAATACCCTTAAAACGACCATAGATCGCTTTTCTAAATCATTATATGTTTTTCTATATGAAAGCCTATTTTGTAACTTATTTATTTAAGAACGCCATTCAGTTTGCATTCTCTTGCTTTTTTCTTTCGTCACATTTTCAGTACTAATCAAGTATTAAAGAAGATTAAAAAGAAAACTAATAAATGAGAGAATGTGGTGGTACTGATGTTAGCTTATCCATTTGTTGGTGATTTGCTTGTATTTTATGTAATTAGTTTGATTCCACACAGTATCATTTAGTCTATAGTATGGCACAGTACTCATGGCTAGATTACAAAAATAAGTGAAACTTGGTCCACCTTTTTCTTGTCTATCAAGTTTGTTGCCACTTTTTGGCTATCATATCACACCGAATTTTTGGTCTTTTTACGTGGAAGCCAAGAAATGACAGACTGGATACACACAAAAAAATGAAAAATGGTGAAAGAAACAAAACGAAAGAGAGTGGTGAACTGTAAAAGTAGGGAATACACTGGAACAGCATTGGGTACAAGAGAACAGAAAAGAGTCAGCTGAGGGACAAGAAAGAATGCCTTGGTGACTTTGAAGGATGGGATGGATGATTAACAGACCTCTAGGCACTGCGAGATACCAGAAATCTATTAAGTCATAGGATAGTTCCACAGGTCTCTTTTGGGGGCTGATGATAACTCAAATACCTACCCTAGATTACAAAAAGGGTAACATTTTGGTGTTACAAAAGTGCACAAGTATAAAAGTACAGTGAGTGTAGATAGGAAGTGAAGTGAAGCAGCTATTGTGTTTTTCTTTCTGAAACAAAGACCAGCTACAGAAGTGAATTCTCTCAGTATGGTCTTTTTCAAATTTACAGGACTCCTGTTGACTTCAATAGCTCTTAAGTTTTATCTTGTACTCTCTACACCTGTAGCTACTTTCCTACACAGTCTCATTACTGCTCATCACGGTGATGAACCAGATTCATCAAGATATGTTTGAATTGTATTCATTACATTTTAAGAAGTTAGGTATATGCGTGATACATTTTAGAAAGATTTCCATAAATGTATTTAAAATTTGGGTAGAGTACTTAAAGGTTTAATTGTATCTGTTTATCTCATAGAAACACTAAACCAAACTTACCAGTTGGACATATTTTTACAAATAAAAAAGTCCTTAACCATATTGTTTATATATTATATAGTAAAATAAGGTTGGTTATTGCCAATTTCAAAGGCTTTGAAGTGAGGCAGAACTGGGTTTGAATTTCTGTCTTGTCTCTTGCAAACTCTGTGAATTTTGTATAAGTTCCTTGATCTTTCTGTTTTACAATTTCCTGATTTAAAAATGGATATGTTAATTTGTCTATCGCAAGGAACCGTAACTGGTGATGGCGTATATAAAACCTTTAGCAGTACTGTATAATATTTAAAAACTCAGTCTCTGGAGCCAAACCTGCTCCTGAAGTTTGAATCCTTTTTCTGCCACTTAGTATCCACATGAATTCCAGCAAGCTACTTAACCTGTGCTTCCATTTTTTCATGTGTAAAGTAGGAATAATAACTGTACCCACCTCATGGGATTGTTGTGATTATTGAATTAATAAATATGTATAAAGCAATTGGAATAGTGCCTGATGCATTGTAAGTGCTATTATGCTGTTAGCTACCATTAGCTACCGGTTCGTCAAATCTGAAGTACCATGGTTTGTAAGATACACAATTTTTATGAAACGGTGAAGTTATGTACGTTAGGCCCTATGAGATCCTGAAGTGTTTTCCAAATAATTAAAGGCAATATGTTGTGTCAGTAGGTTTATAATACATATAGTAGAGCAAAACAGTAAGGACCATGGGTTCTGGAACTAAATTGCCAGGGTTAAAATTTCCGCACCCACTTAATTAACTTGTCTTCTGTACCTTGATTTTCTCATCTGTAAAATGATGAAAATAATAGTGCATACTTCACAGAGTTGAAGTTTATATGTAAGACTAGAAGAAACTAGTTCAGATACAACCTGAAAACCACTGGATGAAGGCTTTTTTAGGTTTAAAGTTATTTGAGTTTTTGGATATAAACAGACTAACTCTCTGAAAAAGCTCATAAAGCCCATACTTGGGCTTATGCTGGAGCTTATGCTGTTTCTTCAGTGCTAGATCCTCTATTTCCTGAATCCCATGCTTGCTTTTCTTTTCTGAATCCTTTGTTTTATAGAAATATATTTTTCAGATGCATCCTAATAAAGGAGTAATAGAAGCTTGCATACTTGAATATGTCATCATTCTCACATTTAATTGAATATAAGCTTATGTATATAATTGTAGGCTGAAAATAATTTTGCCTCAGAACTATGAAGGCATTCTGTTCTGTTCTCTCATTTTACTATTCTGTATCACTGATCATAGGGCTATGTTGATCTGGATTTGTCTTCTGATTTTCTTATTTTCATTCTCTTTTTTCATTTAAAAATTTTAAAATTGTAGTTATTCAGAGACTTACTAAAGTTTTTCTTTCATTGAATGTTTCATTTCGGTTATTTTAATTTTCTACCAGTTCTTACTGTTTCTCTGATTTTTTGCTTCCCATGCCCCCATTATTACTTTTTTTTTTTTTTAACGTGATGTATTTTTCTTATTTTGTGGTTGTAACCATCAATTCTAATGTCTGTGAAGATGTTAATTGTTTTGCCTTAAGGTTGCTTCTGCTCTTTGTATTGTATTTCCTCTGAGTTTCCTTCCCTCCTTCCCTCCTTCCCTCCTTCCCTCCTTCCCTCCTTCCCTCCTTCCTTCCTTCCTTCCCTCCCTCCCTCCCTCAGTTTTAGTCTCTTGTGTTGTAGACTTTTTGTCAAAGCTTTGGCTTAATGTGGTGCCACATATTTGGTTGAAAGCTGTGTGTCTGGTAGCGAGACTTGTTGCTTAGATAGCTTCATTAGTGTGATCACGGAAAAAGCTGGGGATGCTGTATGATGGTAACTATATGTCTGTTATCTGAGTTCTTAAACTTTCACTACTGGAATTTTCAGATATTCTTTCTGCATGGTATATATCTGCCTGCCAACATTTAGGAACCACTTCAGTCCAATTTAACCTTGTCCCTTGATTCCTTTCTGTTTTGCCTGGTAGTTGTAGTTCAGGAACATTTCTGGGTCAAGCTATCGAATATTCTGAACTTCCAGCGAGAAAAGGGAATATGTAAAGTAGGGTAGTAAACCTATATGCTGAAATTTTCTCTATGTAGATTTTTAGCGTTTCCCTTAGTATTCAGTGCTAATGTTATCACTGTCTTTCCAGGGTTTCATTAGGCAAATTATTTTGCTGTTGATATTAGCATTTTCTGTTACCTAGTTTTCAGCTGCCTCTCCGTGCAGAGTGTGTTCCTAGTTACTCTGCTTCAGTTTTTCCTTTTCCAAAATGATGTTGAATTTCTTGTTTGCTGTTGTTTCCCTTACCCTTCTCCTTGCCTTTCTGATTTTATACTATTTTGCCATTTTAGTGATGTTTCAGAAGGGAGTGGAGTTTAATATGTGTTCTCATCTGCTATACTTAGCAGCAAAAATAACAGCCAGCTAGCATTGTGGAGTGCCTTACTATATGCTAGACTTTTTTTAAGTGCTTTTGTATAGATTTTCATTTGACACTCAAACCAATCCCATTAGACGTATACTACTATTATCTTTATTATACAAATGAGGAAGCAGAACAAGTAACTCACCAATTTCACAGGGCTAGTAAGTGATAGAAAGATTTGAATCCAGGTACTGCTTTTGGAACCTGAGGTCTTGATACTTTTACTTTATTAATATGGACCAGAAGCCTACAATACATACTTCTTCAGACATCTAGAGCTACTTAAACTAATATGATACCTTAAAAATGACTTCTAATAAGGCAAGTCACTAGATTTTCATGTAACCAAAACAAAAACCTAGCAGCTTATAAATATGCAGCATATACAAATACATGGAAATTATAACTTATGGAGTGAAGAGTAATTTTTCTGGTAACAGAACAAAACTTTAATATAAACGTTTATCACTTAACATCATTCTCCTAAATATTTTTTTAAAAGAATTGGCATTTACTGACTGAACTAGGACGTAGTGTTCTAACACACTAGGATTGATTAAAATCAGAAAACTGATACATTTTAGTTGATATTTTTAGAATTTTTTTGTTTAAAAATTTGAGAGTAGGAGAAATATAGTATTTGTTTGGAAATATTAAACATTATAAGTAGACAAAACTTTTATTTATTTAAGAAAAATTCTAGCCAAATACTTGAAATTCAAAATATAAACTTAGTTATAATTTGTGTTCATTTCACCGGTTAAAAAAAAACTCTGGTCAGTACATTTAAAAAAAAAAATAATAGTCACCTCTATTTTGTGTAATTTTTCTATTCTCTTTCTTTAGTATAGATAGAAACCTATTGCCTTCCTGCTGAGGGTATAATTTCTGAATCTAGACGATGTGCTGTCAGCACAGTGAAGCAGGAAATTATTCTCCTGTGTCAGCTGCTGCTGTTAAAGAATAAAGAAGGTTTGTGGTAGGATGCATTTCTATTATCTCTACTCACGAATCTTATATGACATGCAAATAGATTTCAAAATCAAGAGAGTTCAAAGTGTTTAGTAAAAAAAGATAAAAAAATTCCAAGCGTATTTTAAAATGTTATGCTTTTTATGTTTCAGTGTTAGTAGTCCTCAAACTTATTCAGCTTATTCAAGTAATAGAGCAGGGATCCCCAACCCTGCTCTGGTCTGGTCTGTCGCCTGTTAAGAACTGGGCCACACAGCAGGAGGTGAGCTGTGGGGCCAGCAAGCGTTACCACCTGAGCTCCGCCTCCTGTCAGATCAGCAGTGGCGTTAGATTCTCACAGGACGGAAACCCTATCGTGAACTGAGCATGCAAAGGATCTAGGTTACTTGCTCCTTATGAGAATCCAATTAATGCCCAATGTTCTGAGGTAGAACAGTTTCATCCCGAAACTATACCCCACCCTGCACCGTGTTGTCTTCTGCTGTAATAGAGCATTTGGAAATTATATTCTTCGGAACACTGGACGTGTTAGTACATTAAATTTAACACTGGTTGAAGCAGCAGCAGTAATAATAATAATAGTTATATGAAATTTACTGTGAGCCAGAGATGGTTAAAACGACACGCTTTTCATATATCAGCTGAATTAGTTCACACAATAAATATATGAGGAAAAGATGGCACAAAGATGAATTTGCCCACATGGTGTGGGTGTATTCCTTTATATATGTGAATGAGTATGTCTGGTATGTATATATGTTTATGTGTGTAAGTATATATATTTCTAATATCTGTACAATTAGAGTCAGGGATGAGATTTCCTTACATTCCATCCCCAAAGTCTGTGCTTACAACTATCACGTTAGGCAAATATAATTTTATACAAAATCTGATAGATTCTATTATAGTATATGCAACTGGTGGGAGTTATCAAATATTGAAAATTAAATAAAATCTCAAAATGAGGCAATTTTATCCCTTAAGCTAATTTTTCTACTAATTGAGGAAGACTGCTGTTACTTGATTTTTATCCCCAAAAGCCTCAGGAAATTATAGAACACCACTTTGACAGTTTCTTTATGTGACATAGACAGAAAGCAAATTTATATTTTCTTATTCAATAAAACCTTCATTTTACTAAATTTTATATAATCACTGATTTCAGTAACACATTTCCACAACTTTGTGGCAGATCAAACTATAATCTTTTTCCTCTGAGAAAATTATTTAAAGACATGCATTATTAAATATGACAAATCATGTTATAGACATTTTTAAAGAGTACTAAAAAATTCATGTACCTTTCAGGCATCCTTAAAGTAGGGAGATAGTCTTAGAGTCATGATATAAGTTTGGTATATGATCTGTCTTGAAACATTATATTTTAGTTGATATATAGTAGATGTACATATTTTCAGTATATACATTAGGTACATGTTTACAAATTATACAAAATGTATTAAATTACAATAATTTATTACAATAATTTAATGCATACAATTTAATATATTACAATAATTTAATACATTTTGTATAATTTGTAAAGTTCATATCAGTGTAATCAGGATATCCATCTCCTTAAATATTTGTCTTTATGCTAGAAATATTTAAACTATTCTTTTGTAACTAGTTTGAAATATACAAAAGGTTATTAAAGTCACTCTACTGATCTGTCAACCACTATCAAACTGTATATTTGTACCCATTAAGCAACCTCTTTTTATCCCCCCACTCAACCCTTCCCAGCCTCTGATAACCAGTCTACTCTCTGTCTTCATGAGATCCACTGTTTTAGCTCTCACATATGAGTGAGAACATGCATTATTTGTTTTTTTCTGTGCTTGGCTTATTTCATTTACCATCATGACTACCAGTTCCATCCATGTTGCTGCAAATGACAGGATTTCATTCTTTGTTATTGTTGAATAAACTTCCACATATATGTGGTATAGAATCTATCTTGAATATCATTCATTGATATTTGGATTTGTAAATGTCAACAACAATTAATAATAAGAGGATCTCATATAAAAAAACTTGTCTACATCATTTTAGAATGGCATTAACCTTTACAGTTAGTCCATTTTAAAAAATGGTGGTTAAATAACATTCCCAGAGTTGTACTAACCAGTGTTCGATAAACGATGACAGTAAGAATAAATTCCACATTTGTTAGATTCCAAAAGGGACTTTAATGATACTCTTTAATGTGGCTACCAGTATATTTTATATTTTTCTAAAATTGATTACTATTTCTTTTTTTAGGAAAGATGCATTATAGCCACAGAAGCGACAAAGGAAAATTAAATAGGAACATTATATACAGTAGTGATTATACCAGGAGTATGGAGGAATCTACATACTTCAGAGAAATAATTGCTACTTTTTTTTTTAACTTGGAAAACTGCTTCTTTCTTGTTGAAAATTTATCTCAAAGTTAATATAAAATTATCTTCTCCCTATAAGTTTTCTTTTGCATCCAAGTGAGGTGCATGATATGTAGGCAAGGAGGGGAAATTATCCTTGTGTTCTTCTAACCAAAAGTGTTCTGTTTTACTTTGCTCAAATAATATTACCTTATTCCATCCTAATATAATTATGTAGGCTGGAGAATTTTAGAATGATATAAACACAGTTTGAATATTTTTAAAAATATAATCTTACATATCAATATTGTTACGTCCAATGCATTTTCTGGCTTTCTGAAATGAAAATAGCATTTTGTTAAATGTTGCAAAATGGCCTATCTAAACCATTTTTAAAAACAACCTTCCTATATAGAAATTATACTTTTATTGAGTTTTATGTCATAGTTTGTCATAGAGTATGTCATGGATTATTGACTATTACTGAAAAAACAATATTTTTGCACTTAAATTTTTTTTAATTTACTTCTATTTCCATGTAATTATCCTAAATCCTTTGCTTCCTGACCCTCTTAGTAGAAGAACTACTTTTTTAATTAATGGACTATTTTTTAGAGCGGTTTTCAGTTTACAGAAAAAATTTAGCAGAAAGTCCAAAGTGTTGCCATATATTTCTTTTTGTCCCAACTCCCTCTGCTCCTAACACAGTGTTTTTTTTTTTTTTTTTTTTTTTTTTTTTTTACTATTAACAACGTATTATTAACTACTTTGTTTAGCCATCCACCTGTGTTGAAGGACATCTTTGCTTCCAAGTTTGGACAATTAGTGTGGTACAGTTGTTACAGCTGATGAGCCAAAATGGAGATACTCTTATTAACTGAAGTCTATAATGTATCTTGGGATTCACTCATTATGTTGTACATTTTTATATGTTTTTACATATATATAATGACATGTACCCATGTCATTATATATTTGTAAAAAGAAAACCTCCCTGTTTTCTACCTGTTCATTCCCCCTTTTTTCCCTCCAAGGCACCCTTGGTAACCACTGTCATTTACTGTCTCTATAGTTTTGCCTTTTCCAGATCATCATTTAGTTGGAATCATACAGTAGGCAGCATTTTTAGATTGACCTTTTTTTTTTTTCATTTAAGGTTTAAGGTTCCTCTTTGTCTTTTTATGGCATGTTAGCTCACGTCTTTTAATCATGAGATAATATTCCATTGTATGGATGTATCACCATTTTTTTAATCCATCCACCTGTACTGTAGGACATCTTTGCTTCCATGTTTGAACAGTCATTAATAAAGCTGCTATAAACTTTTGTGTGCAGATTTTCCTGTAGGCATATGTTTTTGATTCATTTTTGTAAATACCAAGGAGCATGATTGCTGTATGGTATGTTAAAAGTATGCTTAGTTTTGTAAGAAACAGTTAATCTGTCTTTCAAAATGGCTGTAGTGGGCCAAGCATGGTGGCTCATGTCTGTAATCCCAGCAATTTGGGAGGCAGAGGTGGGCAGATAGCTTGAGCTCAGGAATCCAGGACT
Organism: Macaca nemestrina; assembly: GCF_043159975.1. Taxonomy (NCBI): domain Eukaryota; kingdom Metazoa; phylum Chordata; class Mammalia; order Primates; family Cercopithecidae; genus Macaca; species Macaca nemestrina. The sequence goes on from NC_092131.1 coordinate 81,648,631, forward strand.
AGCCTGGGCATCTTGGCAAAACCCTGTCTCTACAGAAAATACAAAAAACATAAAAAATTAGCCAGTCATGGTAGCATGTGCCTGTAGTACCCAATACTTGGGAGGCTGAGATGGGAGGATCGCTTGTGACCGGGCGGGATGTCGAGGCTGCAGTGAGCAGCCTGCACTCAAGCCTGGGCAACAAGGAGAGACTGTCACAAAAATCAAAATGGCTCTACTATTTTGTATTCCCACCAGTAATTTCCTTCTGTTGTTCCACAACCTCACTAGCATATGGTGATGTCGACATTTTGGATTTTAGCCATTCTAATAGGTGTGTAATGGTATCTTATTGTTGTTTTAATTTTCAGTTCCCTAAAGAGATAGTATGTCCTCACAAAATTGATGTGTTAAAATCCTAAATCTCAGTACCTCAGAATGTGACCTTATTTGGAGATGTAATCAAGTTAAGGAAAAGTTATAGCAGTAAGTTTGAATCCATTATGACTGGTATCCTTATAAAAGGAGAACTGTGTACAGAGATGGCATGCAGAGAGAATGTCATGGGAACATGGACTGCCATCTACAAGCCAAGGAGAGAGGCCTGGAAAGATACATCCTCAAAAGAAATCACCCCTGACAACACCTTATTGCCCCTTATAACCTCCAGTACTTAAGCCACCCAGTTTGTAGTGCTTTGTTATGACAGTCCTAATATACATAAGATATTGAGCATCTTTTCGTATGCTTTTTTAACATCATTTTATCTGTTTAGTGAGGTGTCTTTTCAGACCTTTTGTCCGTATTTTCTAATTGTTGAATTGTGAGTGCTTTTTTGATATTTTGGATAATAGTACTTTATGAGGTATGTGTTTTCCCCTCTCTGTGGCTTATCTTTTCATTCTCTTAATAGTGTTTTCCACAGAGCAGAAGTTTTAATTTTAATGAAGTCCAACTGATCAATTTTGTTCTTACATGGATCTGCTTTTGGTGTTGTATCTAAAACATCATTGTCAAGCACAAGGTCACCCTGATTTTATCCTATGTTGTCTTCTAGGAGTTGTATAGTTTTATCTTTGGTGTATTTTGAGTTAATTTTTGTGAAAGGTTTATGATTTGTATTTAGATTGGTTTTTTTTTTTAATTTTAGTTTTTGATATGTGGATATCCAGTTGTTCCAGCACTATTTGTTGAAACAAACTATCATTGCTCCTTAGTTACCTCTTCTCCTTAGTGAAATTACTTAATTACCTCCTCTCCTTATATGGGTTTGTTTCTGGGCTTTTTTTATTTCTGTTCCATTGATCAAGTTGTCTGTTATTTTACGAGTACCACCCTGTCTTGATTACTATTGTTTTATAAAGTTTTGATTTGGATAGTGTCAGTCTTCTAGCTTTGTTCTTCTCCTTTAATATTCTGGGCCTTTTGCTTTTTTTGTATAAAGCTTTAGAATCAGTTAATTGGTATCTGCAAAATAACTCACTGGGATTTTGATGGGTATTGCATTGCATCTATAGATCAAGTAGGGAAGATCTGACATCTTAACAACAGTGAATCTTCCTCTGAGTACATGGAATAGGTCATTTACTTAGATCATCTTTGATTTCTTTCATTGGAATATTGTGGTTCTTCTCACATAGATCATGAGCATATTTCATTAGTTTTATATTGAACTTTTTATCCTTTTTTGGTGTTAGAACAACTACTTTTTGCACAATTATAAGAAACATTGACATAAGTCTTAGAATGAGCCCCGATAATTGTGTGATAACAAATTATAGTAGCGGATTATTTATTCCTGGTTGACATAAGTGATAGCTGTTGTTGAATTAAATATTACTTATGCTAGAAAAGCTTAGAGGTATTTCATCACAACTTGATTTTTTTCAAGTTATGTAGGTTGATATTATTAAGTAACAGTGAATTAACGTGTTAGTTTGGATGAATTGAGTTTCCATGATTTTTCTTACACTTTTAAATTTACTTGTAACTGATATTTCTTTCTACATCCTGTGAGAAAGTAGAGTAGAAAAAAGGTATAAATTTAGAACTTAGTTTTGTAATTTTGACTCACACTTCATCTTCAGTGTGTTGTACCTCTGAGAAGGAATGACTGATGAAATGATAAAATATGTGTTGAATATACATGTCATAATTCAGGATGATAAGTAATTGTTAAATGAATGAGAATATTACATGAATAGTTATAAACATCAATGTAATAGAATTCTGTATTCTCAAAAGTGTGACATTTAAAAAGAGACAAGGCCATGCATAATTTAGTCATGTAAAATACTGATACCTTAATTTATCTAAAAGGAATTGCCTGATTTTTAAGAGAATGCCCATTAAATATTAATTTAACTCTTAAATGCCTGGAGAGAGCATGATTCCATTTTGTGGAAGATTCTGTTATTAAAGTATGAGTCAGAGCAAAATATTCTCTAAAATTGTATTTTAGGTTACTGCAACATGAATATTGAAAGTGTTCCTGTAAAACAAGAATCCATCTAAACTCTGTTTTCTTTCTGTTTTAGTCTTTCCTTCTGTAGAGCCTTTTTTATCTACAAGCTTCTAAGTTTGATGTCTTATTTAGGAGATATTATGTTTTAGCTTCTGTAAAACCTAGTATTTTGTACAAATGCACAAAATATATTCATGTTATTTAATTGCTTAATATTACTGTTTACAAATAGACAAATATTTCTGTAGCTTTTATACACAAGGAAAAACGCTAAGAAATTATCTACAAAATAGCCATAGTTAGGTAATTGCTGGTTGTTCATAAGAATAATAAATAAGAATATGATGATTTAGGTATTCAGCCTAGTATTCATAGAATGTTTTAGAGAAATGAATAGTCAAAATCACTACCTCGTTGGTACTAACCATTTTATAACACAGTATGAATTGGGATGGATAATTAAGTGGGAATGGGAACATGGAGTGGTTTTATTTTTCTCCAGTGTGACCTTTTTTGTTTACGATTAGTCAAATCATTCTTTTTTGTTTCTTTTACTTGTCTGAAGATGATGTCATAGATTCCTGGGCACTTTAATTTAATCTGACTTTAATGTAGTAAAGTCAGTTTAACTTGAATTTTAACCTCATAGCCAACTTATAACTCAATTTCTCTTCTTTCAGTCAATATAACTTGGACTTTTCTGGGAGATTATAGAGTGTTGGGAGAGGTTGAAGTCTAGTCATTCCCTTTGCTCAATCCAGTAAGTGGAGAATGATCTGTGTTTTTTTTGTTTGTTTTTTTTGTTTTGTTTTGTTTTTTTCCCCTCTCATATACCTATTTCTCCTCCTTTGTGCTGATGATGTAAGGGGAAAGGTAGAAAGAGAAAAGACTTTCTTATGTAAGTAGTACCTTTTGTTCCCTTTTTTCTGTTTCTGCTCCATTGCCTCACACTGACTAGTCCTTCTTTCCTTCCCTTCCCTCCTTCCCTCCCTTCTTCCCTCCCTCTCTCTCCCTCCCTCGCTCCCTTCCCTCCCTCCCTCGCTCCCTTCCCTCCCTCCCTCCCTCCCTCCCTCCCTCCCTCCCTCCCTCCCTCCCTCCCTCCCTCCCTCCCTCCCTCCTTCCTTCCTTCCTTCCTTCCTTCCTTCCTTCCTTCCTTCCTTCCTTCCTTCCTTCCTTCCTTCCTTCCTTCCTTCTTTTTCTTCCTTTTCTTTCTTTTTTTTCACCCAGGCTGGAGTGCAGTGGTACAGTCTTGGCTCAGCACAGCCTCTGCCTCCCAGTTTGAAGTAATTCACCTTCCTCAGCCTCCTAAGCAGCTGGGATTACAGGTGCACACCACCATGCCCAGCCAGTTTTTTTGTATTTGTAGTAGAGATGGGGTTTCACCATATAGGCCAGGCTGGTTTTGAACCGTGGCCTCAAGTGATCCGCCCACCTCGGCCCTACAAAGTGCTGGGATTAAAGCTTTGAGCCACCAGGCCGGGCCAAGTCCTCCTTCTACGAGGACAGGAGATGATTACTAGCTCTCTGATGGGGCACATGTACACAACTTTGGTGGGGAGTGTGGGGGTTGTTTTTGGAGTGTCATACCAACCATTTCTGAATTGTCTTTTTCTACTCTTTCTCCGTTTTTACCTCTCCAGTACATTCACAGCTTCTGGCTGCTTGAGTCCCCATCACCTGAAGGCTCAAGTCCAGCTGCTTTCACTTCACATTCACTACACTCTTTGCTTTTGCAGAGAGGGAATCCAATTATCTGTACCCTGTCTTCCAACTCCATGTCTTTTCTCCCTCTCTTCAAATAGGCACAGAGAAGGGAAGTGGGCATGGGATAATAAGCAAGTCTAACACACAAGCAGAGGTCCAACTGAGAGATGAGATACCAGTCTTCCCTTCTTACTAATCTTTTAGATGAACTCTCGCTTGATTTGGACTCTCAGCAACAGCCCTGTTCAGCTACATTAAGTCAGTGAAGCAAACTCTGATGATTGCCTCGTAATGGGGACAGGAGAAGGCACTTCTGGATAAGGAGGAACTAAGGAAGGTAAAGATGTTAAAGTTATGGAGGTGGAGTTGGCTCTCATTTGTTTAAGTCTGTCTTCCAAATATAAAATAGTTGATAGATGCCTTTGTTCTTAGCCTTGGGTTCTAATTGCCAGCCCCTGGGCAATGGGGAAAGTGCTACCTGATATCTCATTATATACATTTTACCAGTCTTGCCTAGTAGTTTTATTCCTCCTAGCTACAGTGAAGTTCATTCCACTACAGCTGCTGTTGTAACCCTTTTAAACAGGTTATATCATTCCCTCAGTCAAAATACTGTAGTGACTTTCTAAAACAGTAAAAACAAAAAACAAACCCAAAGTCCGTATTAAACCTTGGAAGGCCCTAGATGATCTGACAGCAGGTTAAGTTTTTGATCACATGTTCCTATCTCAGAGCTTTGCTATCACTCTACCATCTGCCTCTGTATGTGGTATTCTAAAACTCCAGAAAGTAGACTCACTTCATTTCATTCTTCATTTAAATAATGCTGCTTCCTTAGTGTTCTCTGAATACACTTAAAATAGTATATTTGTTCTCTTCCCATCACTTGCTTTATTTTTGGTTTATACACTAATTTTCATACATTACATTGTATATTTAATAGTTTATTATATCACTTATATTAACATGATTCTCAAGAGGACAGGACATTGACTTCTTTGTTCACCACTTTACCCAGTGCCTAAAATAGTCCTTGACCCATAGGAAACAATGGATTTTTTGTTGTTGAGTGAATAAATGAATCAATGAATTCTAGCTATTAGATTCAATCTTTAGAAAATATATTTAACTTATCCTTCATTATTTACTCTTCCAGTGTTCTACATAGTATAATTTTAATTTTTATCACTTTTATTATTTCTAACTGTATATTCCCATTATCATCACCCCAGTTGAATCATCCATACCTATAATTCATTTTCTATGCTGTTAGAATTATTTCTTACACAATATTTACTTAAATGCCACTGTTGGGGTAAAACATTCGAAGATTACTTAACATAATTGGTCCTGTGCCTATTCTCCTTCTCTTCATGGTTCTTACATGGACTCTATTCCACTCACATCCTTTTCATTGCAGTATTCTGAATGCTGAACTATGCTTCTCTTTACTTCTGTGCCTTTTTACATAAAACCTACTGCTATATATATATTTTTTACTGTGTGAATACATAAATGTAACTTCTATGAGAAGAGTAGAAAACACTCTTTACATTTGAAGTCGTTAGAAACCACCTGTATAGTTGTTGTATGCTATTGTTTTATATGTATTAACAAGTCTTTTTTCTCACTGAGTATCTTTAGGATTTGTTAAGAATTTACTTGTCATTTTATAAATGAGTATTTAAGTTACCACAATCTTGATGAGCATACACCATTTTGTAATACTGTTTTGTAATATTGTGAATTATTTTAAAGGTGAGGATAATCCCTTTCTTTTTGGAGGATATGTATGTATGAATGGTTATTATATCTTTATATCTACAGAAAAATACCTAAAAGGAGTAGAGAAAATGATTCATACAAATAAAAGTATTATGTGCATTACTTTTTTAAAAAATGTGATCCCCTGCTAGATTCTTCAAATTTAGATTTTTTGGTTTGTATATTGTTATATAAATAAAAGACTGATAAATGAAATGACATTATTTATATAAAGTTTAAGCAAAATGTTTACTATATCTGACTCTATTCCAAGTAAATACAGTGTGTGAGAAGGGACCAGTGTGTCTTTTTGAGAAATGCAGACTCCAGAGGTATGTGGCAGGATTCTAAAACTTATACTTAACATTTTTATTTTGAAAATAATGCAGAAATGTATAGTTTGTGATATTGATCTATTTTAGAAGACATGGCTAAATAAAAAATAATATTATGAAATTATGTAGCAGTAAACAAAGGTAGAATCCCATAGTTATTTGAGGTAGCTCTTTTGAACAATTATTGCTATTACTGGTAATAATAGGCCAGGTATTATATCATGTATCTGATATGCATTATTTCATTTTGTAGTTGGAATATCCATTCAAGTTACTATTATTCATTTTACATGAGAAGAAACAGCTGCTCATTTACACATTTAATTTAGAAGGATTACTTCTGCTTGTTCTGTTGGGTTTCTTGAGTATAATTTATTAAAGTTTCTTAAACTACATGAGAGGTTACAGAGCCCTTTAAAACCTAACAAAATGTTATGGCCCATTTCCCCTGAAAATGTGTGTATGGACTCACATATTTTTATTTTACTATGCAGTTGCCTAGAATTCCTAGAAATCTTAAATTTCGTTTGTGGACTCTAGATTGGGAATCTCTGTTCTATATCTTTTAAAATAAAGAGCCACGTCTTGTCACTTAAGGAAAATAATTTACATATTTACACTATGCTTTATTATAGAAAGAATTTAAGAAAGCTGAAAGAAAATTGTCAGCTATCTCTCTAACTCCACTGAGTATATGCCAAAGTAAATAAATTCTATTTAATTAGCAAGTGAGATTCAGAAAAGTTTGACATATGGTATGCTAATGGTCAGGTTTGTTGGACTTTGGCACAAAGCATCCTCAGTCTGTTTCAGAAAGAAACCTAGGTGCGAATATTTTGAATAATGTAAAGTTACCTCTTCAGAGTAGTATGTACATAGTAACTTTTGTGCCTCAAGCTAGGAGATGAGATAGTACCTTACAGCCTTGTGATTCAGTGATATTTCTCAGAGAATAATTATTGAATTTGATTTTCTGATTCCATCGAAGATAAATTATGTGGACAGGTTGTTGTAGTAAAAGCAGAATGTGGTAATAATTTTCTGTACTAATGAACTAAAGTGATCTTAAACTTGGTTGACTCATTGTTTATATGGGCTAAGGACGAAGACTGTGTTTAAGGTCTATCTTAATTTGATTTTGGAGAAGAAAAGTTGTATTTTTATAAGACATCAGTTGAGGACTAATTTCATAAAATTATTTTTAAAATATAAAGTCATTTGGAATTTCAGAATAACTTTTTAAAAATCCGTTTTAGATATTTTAATGTACTTGTGCTTCAGTTTTGATATCTTACCTATTTTGTTTTTTTCCCCCTTGAATTCTCATTGGAACCAAAAACATTAATTAGCTGAGCAGAGTAAAGAATCTTGTTGTATATGTTGGCCTGGTTTTAGGTAAATTTCTGTAGAAATAATGTTATAAATCAATATAAGTATTTGGGTTTTATTTTTTAACATACACATATGTTTTAACATTTGGTTTATAGTTATGTTGTGAATTGAGTAAGTGTATTTCTGCCTTACCTGCAATCATTCTTAGCATTCAATTTTTAAATGAATGATAGCCCATCTGCGTAGGTCTCTGTGACTGAGTGATGTATTGTTTTGCTGTGGCAAAGTTTTCAGACAGCCACTTTGTTCTTATATATTTTCATTTTCTATAGTACTTTTCATCCCTGTATATATGTACAGGAGTCACTTCACCCACCACCGAATTGCAGCCACTTCTGAGGTGGAACGCAGCAACTGTTTAACAGCGCACTTTCCCCTAGGTGCTGACAGCTGCAGAAGAAATTGTACATGATGCTGTACAGAAGGTATTTCTCCACTGTGCCATCTGCAGAGTGAAACTGACTAGGAGTACTACATAGACTGTAAGTTTCTTGTGTACCTGCCCTAGACTGGAAAACCCAATAAGAGAAAATAACAAATAACTGGGAAACATCATCTAAAAATGTATTGAGGTCAGTTAAACTTAGTGCTGCTCTCCTTGGCTCTAAATTTTATTTTAAGATCATCTGATTGGTATGAAATTAAATAACAAATAGATGGATGCACTCCTTTTTATTCTAAAAGCAAATGAAACTAAAATGCTTTTATCAATATTCTTCACTTTGAATGGAACTTAATCATATTGTTTTTAAATATTTTTAAGTAACCAAACCAATGTTATAAAATTTCAGAGCCATGTTGTTAAAATAGCAAAAAAAAAAAAAAAAAAAAAAAAAAAAAAAATTGTAATTCACCAGGAACGTCTTAATTAGCTTTGCTTCCAGTGTTTTATGTCTTGCTTTTAATACTTTCTTTTGGAGTTTTGCAGCAAAGCCAGTTTATGATGAACTAGTTTTGATTCTTAGGATTGGAAACACCAAATTTGACTTCTTTTTAATTTTTATTCTTAATTTTTCTGAGATGAGGTCTCGCTCTTTCACCCAGTGTGGAGTATGGTAATGTGATCATGACTCACTGCAGCCTCAACCTCCTGGGCTTAAGCGATCTTCCTGCCTCAGCCTCCCAAATATCAAAGATAGCCTCCCAGCTATCAAAGTAACTGGATGCTTGCACTATAGGCATGCACTACCACACCTGGCTTTTTCTTTTTTCTTTTTTTTTTCTTTTTAGTTTCTGTAGAGATAGGGTCTCACTGTTTGAGACTAGCCTGATCTGGAACTCCTGGCCTGAAGCGATCCTCCCACCTTGGTCTCCTGAAGTGCTGGGATTATAGGCGTGAGCCACTGTGCTCTGCCCATTTTTTTTTTTTTTTTTCTTTAACATTTGGGGAGGAAAGCAGGGGAGAGAAGAAACAGTAAATATTTGAACTTCCGCTTAATGTAGTTTTAGTCTCTCCCATTTAATTATTTAATGAGGTTTTCTTTTGTAAAAGCACTTTTATAAGAGTGCTATCTTTTGTAATAGTTTGGCATGTTTATGCCTTATAAAATAGAGAAAATATCATTAGAAACAGCTGGGTCTGTTGTTACACAATATGATACGGTATATTATATTTATTATTTTAGGGTTTCTTTAGTCAATAGTATGACATTTTATCTCTTTTTTGCTACATTTATAGACTGCTCTATGTAAAAAAAATTAGAATCTCAGACTTCACAGAGTCTTAATCTTATTCAATATAATGTCATTTGGTTTAGGTAACCAAATGTCATAAGTTAAATTATATTGTGCACATATCTATGTTTATAGATTCTTAGTCAAAACAGATAAAAAATAACTTCATTCCACAGTTTGTTTACTTGTAAAATGAGTTGGGTAGAAGAAATGATTTTCTAGGGACATTTAAAGTGTTTTATGTTTAATTCAGGGTTAGGAGTGTATGTATTTAGAATTGTACCTTACCAAGATATTTGGGCTTCAGTGACTTTGTTCTAATTAGAGTATTATTTGTGTTAATTAAATGCTGAGTGATAATGTTTTAGAATCAATAGAGGGGGTTGGGTTTCCTACAAAGATTTTCAATTATCTATCTAATTTTGTAGTGTAGATAACTCCACTGTTTTGAAATGTAATTTTTGGACAATGCAGCACAGTTCTTAATATCTTATTCATCATAGAAGCATAAAGTGAGTAAGAATAAAAGGCTTTACTTACACCAAGTGGAAATTTACTTAAAGGTTACCAAAAACTCATTGTAATGAGGCTTACCCCCTTGCATAGATTTAGTATTTCATTTAATAGTCAAAGCACTAAAGAAGTAAATATCAATACTTAAATATTTACAGTTTACACATAATGTACCTATGTATCTCTAGCCAAGAGAGTATTTTTATCAATATAGGAAATATTTGAATTGCTATAATTGATTCTTTGGCACTTTCTACAGTGTTATTGTAAGTATTACTTAATCCCATTCATTTTATTTACTGAAGTCATCATTATTTGACAGAATAGATTATATGTTTTATATATTAAATTTTGGTTGAAAAGGTACAAACTGTACCTGTTTTGTGTGTCCTAGTATCTATTTTTAAATTATACAAGTTATTTCTTATATTTTAGACTTTATGTGGATGATATAAGTTTGGCAACTTACTTGATTCAATATTTAGTCATATGAATCTTGTACTTTATTATACCCGTAGTGTATGGGATTTGAAAAAGAATCAGATGGGAACTTTTTATTGAATATACTTCTGTATTATTGAATTTAATGAAAATATACTGTTTGTGTAATCAAAAATAAACTCTTGGTGGTTCATTTAAATTATTTATTTGGAACATTTGTTTAGTTTTTTAGAGTTTATCACCATTTCATAAAATAGATACCTCTTATCTCTATTGGTGATTTTCAAAGGGCCTTCCTCATGCTTTGAAAGGCCAGAATTGTGAGCAGGATTATTACTTAATTAGTACTCACTTAATAATTTTGGAATTCAGAAATAAATTATAGGTTATGAATAAAGTTTAATGAAATATTTGTTTTCCATCTTTTCTCATTATAATTTTCTATTTGTAATAGGAAAAATGAAACAAATGCATAAGTTATATGAATTTATTTTATTTTATTTTATTTATTTATTTATTTTGAGATGGAGTCTCGCTCTATTGCCCAGGCTGGAGTGCAATGGAACGATCTCAGCTCACTGCAACTTCCGCCTCCCGGGGTCAAATGATTCTCCTTCCTCAGCCTCCTGAGTAGCTGAGACTACAGGTGCATGCCACCACACCTGGCTAATTTTTTGTATTTTTAGTAGAGACGGGGTTTCACCATGTTAGCCAGGATGGTCTCGATCTCCTGACCTCATGATCTGCCCGCCTCGGCCTCCCAAAGTGCTGGGATTACAGGCATGAGCCACTACGCCTGGCCAAGTTATATGAATTTTTAAGTACCTATGTATGAATGATATAGACTTACACCTCTTGTGATAATGTCCTGGCAACATCTAGCTTTCCATTAGAAGCTTTAAGAAGAGCTACTAGAACCAGCTGAAGAAATAGTGAAATTGGTGAGAAAATAGGAAACTATATGGCAGTATATTTTTCATTGCATAATTTATTCAATTTAAACTAATTTTAAAGAACATACATTTTAAAATAGAATTTTAGTCCATAATTTTTAATTCTCAGATGTTCTCAGTTTTACAAAATACTCTTTTAAATTAGGTACATATTTTTATATCCATCTCAAATAGATTATATTTTAAATTATTTTTCTTATCAGATTTATCTGAACAAATTTTATTTGTTAGACGAAACACCTTCAAATGTTTTACTGTAAGTAATAGGGAGATGATTTTTCAGTGTAGGATTAGGTGGACAATTCTTTTTACCCTAAGTCGTCAGTATTTGAGTTACTTCATTTGATAATCAAGCTTTAGTATTTCATACATCATTTCTTGTTATCCAAAATATAATTTATATTCACAGACTAATATATGGAATTTGAATTTAATTGTTTTAGAATTAAAAAATGAAAAATTTTTTTTCTAAATGGTTTCCAATAGATTAGTGGAGGTATAATACTCATATCTTTGCTTTTCTTATTTTATATATCAAATGATTTATGCTTATTTTTATAAATTTTGCAGTTATTTTTCAATACATTGAAAATTTTAAATGTATAAGTTTGCATAAAAGACTACTGATGCCAGAAACCTCATTATCTTTAATTAATCTTAACTGAATTAAGCATTTATTACTTTAAAATTTTTCTATAATTCTGAAATTTCTGTATGTCTTGTGGGTAAATGTGTGTGTGTATATATGTGTATATCATCTTTCTAATGTATTTTCTGAAGTGTGGTCTCGAATCCTGACTGCCACTTTGTAGGTATTAATCAAGTGTAAATTGCTTAACAACTTTAAGGTTGTTTTTTAAATCTGTTAATTGGGAATCATTTCACCTACCTCACAGGGTTGTTGTGAGGAAAAAACAATAAAACATATGTGAAAGAGTGCTTAGCATATGGATAGATGTGCAGTGTATGAAAATGAGTGTTACCAGATCTTCAGTGGCCCCCATTTTCCTCGGGATAAAATCCAAATTCTGTGTCATGGTGTGTGTTCTGGCTCGCCCTTATGTCTTCAGCCCCATTTCTTTCCTTGCAAACTGCACATATTGATTTATTGATACTATAGTCTTCATAGTTCCCAGGATATATCATGCTTTCTTTTTGACTTTTGTCAGAATGCACCATTCTTTTAAACTACTCACTTTGTCCCCTTTATCCCTAGGCTACTCTCCTCTGTATAACTCAGCCTCATCTCTCAGGCTTTGCTTTCTATTGCTTCTGCACTAAGATGTCTTCTGTCCCTTCTTCCTCACTTATATATTTTCTTGGATGATCCTTCTGCGTGATCCTATGGGCTGTGTTTATTCTTTTCAGCAATTATTGCATGTAACGTAACTGCCTTTGTACTTGTCTGTTTCCTCTACTAGATGTAAACTTGGAGAGGGTGGAGCTTGTCTTATTTGCCATTTTCCTCCACTACTTAAGAGTTTCTGTAACTCAGGAAATATTTGAACATTTTATAAATAGATGTGTTTCCCCTAAACAAATTCGCAACATAAGTAATATGAGTACTACTCCTTAAATAAAGCAATTTGGATTCTATATTTATAAAATGTATTTCCGGTCCCACAATAATCATAACAAAATGATGGCCATATAATTGGTCTCCTTTGCCCACCATTTATCACTCTAATGGGTTTATTAGAAAGACTCAGGGTGCAAGCAAAGTTACTTTATTCTCTCTAGTCACTTTACACACAATTCCATTCTGAATATTATGTTTTCTACCCCTTGATAAAATTCTGTTTAAGTGTTGTTATTTCCATATCTTCTCTATTCTTGCTTTTCTGCTGCTGCTTGCTTTTTTTCTTCTCAATTTTTTTCTTTCATTCTTTCACTCCTCCTTTTCTCACTCTGGCATTTTAAAATAGACTAAATTTTCAAGTAATGAAGAAAATGTTTGATACAGTTTTAAATTCTCCTCCAATGTAAAATGTCTTTTCTACATCAACCTTGCTCAAAGAGGGTTTAAAAACCTGAATAAGGAAGGAAATAGGTTGGTCAGCTAGTAGGCTTTTGCATTATTATTATTATTGTTATTATTATTATTATTTTTACCTCATCTTTTCACCCTCCTCACTGTGCATCACCTCGATTTTCTGAAGTTTGGGGATTAGAAGCAGGGAAGAACTAATTGGTAGTAAAGATATGTTGGAAGTCTTAATGGGTTCTTCTCTTGCTTTTCTGGATTCATCAAAGACTTCTAGTATTTGGAGATAACCCAACTATAATTCCTTGATGCAGTGGACACCTTCTTTGTCTGTTTTTGACTACCTTCCTTAGTTTCTGACTTTCTGGTTTATCTCTGTCCTATTTGTTTTGGAGTTATCTTGTTTTTTGTTTTTTGTTTTCATAGTCCTTTAGGTAAATTCCTTTAAAAATAGATTAGCGCTAGTTCCTTTCCTAGGGATTATCTGTCCCATGGGAAAACATATTTCTTTACTCCACCAACCTACCGAAGTACTGGCCAATTCTAAAATAGTAGCCCAGACTGAGGACAGGAGTCTTTAATTAGTTACCGGTCCTTGAGTGCCCAATTCTGAGTGCGTCATTGTGCTACTTCCTTCTCAATCAATCTATAGGCTCCCTTCCCTCAGTATATGTTTGTAGTTTTTATTTGAATGGTGAGCTAAATATAGCCTGAGCAATTTTTGGCCACAGTCTTACCAACTGTTGCCTAGATGATCTGTCACCTCATTTCTAGTACATTGAACTTGTTCTCAACTTTGGATCATCGGCTGAAAGTGAGATAACAAGAAAATTCTCGTTTTAATATCCTGTTACACTACCATTGTGGCATTGTGGCCGTAATAGGAAGCTTGCTTTTCTATGAATGTCCCTCCATTTCTATAATTCCATGCCTTGTCTTATGCTGTTCTGATTTTGGGATGTCTTTTCTACCTTTTTTTTTCTGGGGTATTCTACCCAGTCTTCAATGTCCAAGTTAGGTAAAGTCTTTATTAGTCTTGGCAGATAGAATAAATATTTCTCTCTAGTGTGTTCTCATTAATACTTTGTTTCATGTGTTATATTACTTGTAGATATGTCTGTCTCTCTGACCAGATTATGAGACAGATTTTGAGACAACAACTGACTTATTTATTGATGAACTCCTTATTGGTTAGCTCCTGTTATGTGTTTAGGATATTATTTGCTTAATTAATTAATCTCTTCTGAACACTCAGATTGAAGTTTGTAAAATTGTTAAGTAATTAATGCTTCTATCTCCTTATTTATTTTTCTCCTTGTTCCAAAAAATGTTTGAGGGAGCAACTGTTAGTTTTTATGCCTTTTATCATATTTTTTGCTTTTTGAATTTTTAATTTTTATGGATACCTAATAATTGTACATAAGTATGGGGAATATGTGAAATTTTGATACATTCGTAAAATGCATAACAATCAAATCAGGGCAATTGGGACATCCATCACCTCAAGCACTTATTTCTTTGTGTTAGGAGCATTCCAATTCCACTCTTCTAGTTATTTTGAAATATATGATTATTATTTTTTAACTCAATCATATTTATTCTTAGGTAAATTTATTTTAGGTTTTAGTTCTGGTTTGGGCTAAATTAATTTTCTCCCATTTTCCTCTGACTTCTTTATTTTTCTTTCTCTTTAAACTTCAGTCTCTGTAACTAACTATGATAAATAAAGATAACTAGATAATTCAAGCAGCTTCAAGTTCCAAGTAAAAATAAATAATTAATTTAATTTAATAGCTGTAATGATCTGTCACCTCATTACTACTTTTTTTTTTTTTTTTTTTTTTTTGGCCATTACAAAATTTTCTGTTTCCTTTTTAAATTCTTCAGGGTTTCAGATTCCATCTTTAGATACAGTCAGAAATGATGAAAAGACAAGTTATTGGTCATAAAAAGGGTTGGTTGTAAAATAATAATATTCCTATAACAGAAAATTAAATTGTTATATTTATTGGGAGTAAAGTTCTGTTTCATTCAGACATTATCCTGTTATTTTTAGTGATTACCCTAAATAAATTGTCTCAATTTGAAATGCAGTACCAAATTTCTGCCATTCCTCAAGAGGATAATAATTCAGTCTTTATTGCTGAAAGTCAAAAGTAGAATTATTTAATACATATAGTCAGGCAAATTAGTAAAAATTAGATAACCAAGAAATCCAAAAATCATTTTAAGTAGAGAAAATTGAAAAATTCCCTCTATTTAAAACTTTTCTTTTACCTGGAAAGTTCCAGATGAGTACAGCCAGTACACTAAGAAAAGAGAATACATTTTGTCCCTTCAAATCACATTGCTAAAGGCTGAAAGATGATAAATCAACTTGCCATATAATAGCCCAGTGATCTTTTTTCTTCCTTATTTTCATGTTGTTGGAAATATGAAGTTTTTAATAGCTATGTTTACCTTACCTACTAACTTGCACCAATATGACTGGTGACATTTTAATATTTAATTTTGATAATTTTATCTGTTAGCACTTACTGACTTGGGAATCTTAGTGAATGGACATTCTGACCTTTACATTAGGTTAAATGGTATAGATGGCAGATCTCAGGATCAGCTAAATAAGGTGCCAGATATTATAATATATAATATATATGATTTCTTATGTGCAGTCATACTTCTTATAGCAATAACATTTTGTGTTAGTATTTTCATAAGAAGAAACAAACTACAAAATATGGCCAAGTGATTCTCAGTTTTAGGTATCAAGAAACATTGTTTATTCCTGTGATTTTTCCTGCTCCTCCACCCTTGCAATAATTCAAACATTCTATTTACACCATCAATAAAATATATTTTTCTTGTATTTTTCACTTAGTTTAAGGTGAACAGTGATTTAGGATGGAACTTTGAGATTAGGAAGAACAAAATTCTATTTTTCTGTTTTTGTGAGCATACTCGGGGAAACTAAAATGCAATAGACTTTTTGGCATGCATCTAGTATGTATCAATTATAAATAGGAAAAGTGATACCTAAAAATATAATTTCCTAAAGTATGCCACCTGAAATATATTTCTTTTAAATACTTGTTTTTCCCTTTCTTTCCTTATAAATGGCTCATTCGGTTTTTGAATTGTGATCTTGTATAGGACTTTAGAAACCCTTTTTTAGTGGGTCCAGTAAAATGTTAAAAATTAAATAAGTGATTAACTATAAATTTTTTCATATGCCTTGTTCTTTATTTCATATGACTAATACTAGATTGTGTTCCTATACAAAATACCTTACTCATGTTACAGGGAAAGTGCAAATAAGAAAACAGCCATCAATTGATATTTGTTTTTTATACTTCTCTTTGCAACTACAACTTCACATTTTCCCACTGTGCTTCAAAGTATGACAGATTCAGCATGCCTGAAAATAAACCCAAATCAGAAGTTCGCTATTCTCATTCTGCCTTCCAACCCCAATCATTCTTTGCTTATGTCTTCACCATATACTTGTGACTCTCTCCTCTCCTTTTACTTAAATATCATCCAATTTTTTTTCTGGATCCTAATTATTTTGCCTTTAAGATTTGTCTTGAATTGGTATGCTTTATTCTATCTCTGTTGATAAAACTGTGGCTCATTACTTACCACAAGAAGTGATAAGTTTTTAAAAATAGCTTTGTGCACTAGTTTTACCTTTCTGTACATTGTATTTCCTTCAGAGTGGAGAGCATGTGTTGTTCACCTTTGTGCTTTCCATGGAGGATATTCTCATAAATCATTTCTGAGTTCACTCAACTAATCATGAAGTAGTTGATTCCCGGTATTTAAGTCTTAAAAATATTGAATGGATTGCTGAAAGTCAGATCAGTTCCACAGTTTAAAATTAATCATACATTTTTCCAACTTGATGATACACTTGTTAGTGTTAACACCACCAGGAAAGAACCTTAAATAAATTCTGAATAATTATTAAGAACACTTGGTTTGCTACTAATGTGAAAACAAATTTTACTTACAATATGCTAATACATGCAGGTTTGTAGGCTCTTGCTATAATTTAGAGGAACTGAGTTGTCTTTTTGTTTCCATTTTTAAAAATATGGTTACATGCCATTTTGAGGAAAAGTCATCTAATTCAGCAGCTCCCGACCTTTTTGGCACGAGAGACTGGTTTTGTGGAAGACAGTTTTTCCATGTTGGGGGTGGTTTCAGGATGAAACTGCTCCACCTCAGATCATCAGACATTAGATTCTCATGGGAAGCACGCAGCCTAGAACTGCCTCTTATGGGCAGTTCATAATAGGGTTTGCACTCCTGTGACAATCTAATGCCCCAGCCGGTCTGACAGGAGGCAGAGCTCAGGTGGTAATGCTTAATGCTTGCTCACCTGTGGCTCACCTGCTTTGTGTGGTCAGGCTCCTAACAGGTCAGGGAAGGGGTGTGGGGGAAGGGAGGGCGGCTGGTTGGGGACCCCTGATCTGATTGTTTAGGTCCCTTTTTTTACATTAGTCCCTTTGTGGATTCCTTTAGAGATAAAATACAAATGGGAAACAAGCTTCTTTTGAAATGTTACAAAAGTCTTAAACCCAACTACTAGTCTGAGGGTGGATCTGATTTATGCTAGTAAGAGGACACAATGGCCTCCTAAGAAGAGTAATTCTGCAGCAGGCTATTTTTGCTTCTTGTGCTAGAACTTTAGAGGTAGCTTTTTTTTTTTTTTTTTTTCCTTTGCCTCCTATTATTATAGTCTTTGAAGATAATCACTAGTTTCTGAAAATTTTAATTATGAAAGAACTGTCGTATCAGACTGGATTTGAATATATGCTTATGCTTGCTTTTAGAATGTTTAGTTAAATTATTTGAGTTGTCAGTGTTATATAAAAATAAGATAACATTTTAAATACAGTCTCTTAAAAATATTATTTCAGTCTATAACTTTGAATGTTTTGATTAATATAATCCTGTTTTCTTCCCATTTCTCTCCTCTTCTTCTTTTAGTATGTGTGTATATATCATTATCTACATATATCATCTATCTGTAAATACATATACACATATATACATAAGAGCTCTTAATTTCATAAATCCACTTTTTGATTTCTGATGTCTCAGTTATTTTCTTGGAAAAGAACTTTTCAGGTCAACTTAATTTTATTTTGTCTTATTTAGAAACAAAGTGTGAAGCCTGTGTGTTTTGTTTTCCAGATTTGTCTGTATTTATATTAATGTTGGTGTATGTTGCTTTCATATTTTATCTATCACAATTTTTGTGGCATTTAGTGAACCTAATGTAATTTACATTCTGTCATTTGTATAATCTGTTATTCTTATTCATTATTCATTTATTCATTTCATCATTCAGTGTTTATTTAGTAATACTATGTGCCTGGCACTGTCCTGCATGGTGGGGATACAGAAAGTCTCTATGTTGGTGGAGTTTGTATTCTTGTAAAAGAAGAGGGAGATGTGTAACACTAATAAATAGGTAATTTTAGAGAGGCATAAAACAGTGTAAGAAGTAAGGGCATAGTATAAAATATCTTGGGGGTATATTTTAGCTAGGATAGTGAGAAGGATCATTTGAGTTGAACTCTGAAGAATGAGGAGGAAGAAAGTCACATTCTAGTCATCAGGAATAGTAAAGAAAAATGTCCTTGGATCAGAATGAGCTTAGCATGCTCAGAGAACAGAAGGAAATGCTGTGTGGGTTGGCTATCCTTGTGAAAGAGAATGTGGCAGGAGTTGGGGTCTTTAAGATAATGTACGGGCCAGATCAGTAAATCATAGTAAGGAGTTAAAATTTTACCATAATTGCAATTTGAAGACACTATGTAGTTGAATGTTATGAACTGATTAACACTGAGGAAATCAGTTTACCTGCTGTCTGGAAGATGAGCAAGGGAAAGGAGTGAGGGGCAAGAGCATTATTGCCATGGTTCCAGCTAGAAATTATGGTGTTATTCTAGCTGGAGGTTATTGCCATGGTTCCAGCTAGAAATTATGGTGTCTTGGTGTAAGTCTTGTAGTAGTAGAAATAGTGAGAGGAATTATGTTTTGGAGGAGCACTATTAGAATTTGTAAATGGATTATAAATGTGGTAATCAAAAGTATCAAACATAATTAAACATTAAATATTCTTTGGAAATATAATTTAATCAACAAACTTTTTCATGGTAAAAATGTCTCATTTTTAAAATTAATATATCTATTTTTGATTATTAGTTTTTTTCCTTAGTTTTACTAAAATAAATGACATTATGTCATTTTCTCACCTCTCTGCCATTGAATATAATAATGATTTTTGATGGCTCCAGGTTTGAAAGGTAGAAAATTCTATCTTGCTATTTTACTTTGCTTGCCTTTGATTACTACTTAGATTCAAATTTTAATGTGTGTAGTAACCAACTATATTTTTTCAGTTGTGGATTATTTCTAGTCTTGATTATTTGGAGATATTGGGTATTTATTGATTTGGAAGGCCTTACTAATTTCCTGAGATAAACTAAAAGTTCCAACGTGATTTAGCTCTGAGTCTTTCTGATTCTCTTATGTCAGTTTCCCCCTGCCCTTTATGCTCTAGTCGATCTGGACACTTCTCAACCAAGCAACTTTTGTATTGCCTCATAGCTTTTGCACATGTTCTCCATTTCTGGATCCCACTTCCTCTACATCTTCACTCATGATTCTGAGTGAAGGTTCATCATTCGTGTTCCAGTTCAAATGCTATGCCCATAGAGGAGCTATTCCCAATCTCTTAATATAATATCCCTTCTTACATCTTTCACATTCTGTTACATTACTGTCTCTGTTTTGTTTGGTTTGTTCTCCCCTCATAGTCTTTTAGGGTCTTCACAGCACTTATCACTGTCTGAAGTTATTTATTACTTGCTTATTGCCTGTTCATTCCATTAAGAATGGAAGAATCATGGGGACAGGCATCTAATCTGATTTGTTTACTGCTGTACTACGTGGGGCTATTGTTGGGCATATGGTGGGTAATAAATATAGTGGAGTGGATGATATAAAGGTATTAACCATTTGTTTCTTATACTTATGTTCTTTCCCTTTTTGCCAATTGTCTTTCATTTTTGCTTATGGCTTTTTATATGTAGAATTTTTCACTTCAATAGAATCAAAACAATGAAGCTTTTGAAATTAAAAAAAATTTCCATTTGAGATCTTCCATTTACCAATATTCTAATTGAAATGTTTTTGAATATAGAGTTATTTATTTTTGTGAATTAGGGAAAGTATTTGAAGATAAAAAATAACTCATAAGTTTATTTCTAGTTTGATTACATATTTTATAAAATAGAAATTATATATAATTTTTTTCTTCACCTAATACTTTACCATGTGCATATTTAAATAATATACACTTCCTTTTTCACAAACATGATTTTAAAAATTTTGACACAATATTTCATCTTGCTCATTTGATATATTTATCAATCCCTTATATATTTGTTTCAGTCTTTTTTGCTAATATACGTATAATGCAAGGCATGTTATTGTATTTGTTATTGTGTTCGTTTACAATACTTCCATTATGATAAATTCTTAAACATAAAGTAGTGGATTTCCTGTGTCATTAGGAGCATAATATGCACAGTATTTTAAGACATTGAATATTCATTGCCAAATTATACTCCAGAAAAATTAAATCAGTTTACTCTCCTAGTAGTAGTGTATGTATGTGTGTGTTTATGAAATGTTCTAATTCCTGATATTGTGTGCTTTTAAAAAACTTGGCCCATTCCTCTCCATGAATGCCCTCTCCCTCTAAAACTTACTCAAAAAACTATTAGGATGTTTATCACATATAAAATTTACCTTTTTTTTTTTTTTTTTGAAATGGAGTCTCGTTCTGTCGCCCAGGCTGAAGTGCAGTGGCCAGATCTCAGCACACTGCAAATTCCGCCTCCTGGGTTTACATTATTCTCCTGCCTCAGGCTCCAGAGTAGCTGGGACTACAGGCATCCGCCACCTCGCCCGGCTAGTTTTTTGTATTTTTTTTAGTAGAGACGGGGTTTCACCGTGTTAGCCAGGATGGTCTCGATCTCCTGACCTCGTGATCCGCTCGTCTCGGCCTCCCAAAGTGCTGCGATTACAGACTTGAGCCACCGCGCCCGGCCTAAAATTTAACATTTTTTACATAATAAAGTCTATTATCTTTCACCCCTTTCTTCCCTTTTATATTTTTGCTTAAAATAACTTTTCTTATTAGGAGGTTATGAATATGCTCACTTACGGTTTGATCTTATTTTTTATGTTATATGTCTCTAATTTATATAGAACTTAAGATTTTGAGGGTTTTGAGAGTAGAAGTTCTCACTTTATTTTTTCCAAATAGTGATTTAGTTATGCCAGCTGTATCTTTTAAAATTTTTTTAATTTTTTAACATTTTTATGGCTACATAGTAAGTGTATATATTTATGGAGTACATGAGATGTTTTGATACAGGCTTGCAATCTGTAAAAAGTCACATCATTGGTAAGGGGGTATCCTTCCCCTCAAGTATTTATCCTTTGAGTTACAAATAATACAAATTACATTTTTAAAGTTATTTTAAAATATACAATTAAGATATTATTGACTGTAGTAGCTCTATTACACTATCAAATCGTAAGTCTTATTTGTTCTTTCTATTTTTTTTTGTACCTATTAAACATCCCCGCCTTCTCCCCAACTGCCCACCGCCCTTCCTAGCCTCTGGTAACCATCTTCTGCTGTTTCTGTCCATAGTTCAATAAATTTGATTTTTAGATCCCCCAAATAAGTGAGAACGTGCAGTCTTTGTCTTTCTATGCTTGTCTTATTTCACTTAACATAATGATCTCCAGTTCCAGCTGTGTTATTGTAAATGACTGGACCTCATTCCTTTTATGGCTAAATACTCCATTGTGTATATGTACCACTTTTTTTTTTTTTTTTTTTTTTTTTTGAGTCAGGGTCTCACTCTGTTGCCCGGGCTGGAATGCAGTGGTGCAATCTCAGCTCACTGCAAGCTCTGCCTTCCAGGTTCACACCATTCTCCTGCCTCAGCCTCCTGAGTATCTGGAACTACAGGCACCCACCACCAGGCCCAGCTATTTTTTTTTTTTTTTTTTTTTTTGTATTTTTAGTAGAGACGGGTTTTCACCATGTTAGCCTCGATCTCCTAACCTCATGATCCACCCACCTCACCCTCCCAAAGTGCTGGGATTACAGGCGTGAGCTACCGCACCTGGCCTGTGTACCAAATTTTCTTTATCCAGTCATCTGTATCTGCTGATAGTAATTTTTGAATAATCATATACTATAATCATGCTACATTTTTTGCTTAATTTTTACATATGCCAGGGGTTTTTGAAAAAGGGCTATTTATTCTAGTCCACTGTTATATTAATCCTTATTTGACTTATTGTTTTTTTTACTCTCTCTTTATTGTAAAGTATCTACTAGAATAATAATTCCCTGGCCCAGTTGTCCTTTATTTTAAAAACTATTCTGGTATATTGTTAACATTTCTTTTTCTCTACAAACTTTAAACTATTTTGCCAGTTTATCCTTCCTAAATAAACCATTTCTGTTTTTATTTTAGTGAAGTGACATTAAAAGTATTAACTGTTTGCACGAGATATTCTTGCAATATCCAGGATTTCTTATAAGAACTGAGATTTTTTAAAAATCATTTTCTGTCTCAGTAAAGCTTTTTTTCTATACAGATAGCTGAATATTTCACTTAAGGCAATTACTAGTTGTTTATTTCATGTAATATTATTCTTGGTTGTTCTTTTAGTATTTCTTAATTTACGTATTTAACTGATTATTGTGCTTCTGTAGTGTATTAGTTTCCTTTGATCACTATAACAATTAACATGAATTTTGTGTTGTAAAATAATGCAGATTTATTCTGTTTCAGTTCTGATGGCCAAAAGTTCAAAATCAGCCAAATCAAGCCTCAACAGGGCTGATTCCTTTGGAGGCACCAGGGAAGAATCCCTTTCCTTGTCTTTTCTACCTTTCCTTGTCTTTTCTACCTTTCCTTGACTCTCAGCCCCTTTTAAGAATCACTTCATCCTTTTGCTTTTGTCATCACATTTTCTACTTCTTTTTTTAACCTTCTTGTCTCCCTCTTACAAGGACTCTTGTGATTATATTTAGGGCTCACTCAGACAATCCATGATAATCTCCCCATCAGAAGATCCTTAATTTAAGCACATCTGCAGGTCTCCTTTACCATATAAGGTGACATTCCCAGGTTCTAGGGATTAGGGTGTGTGTATTATGTGAGTGACCTTTATTCAGCCTGCCACATATAGAATAATTATTACTTTTATACTGTTTTATTTCCATTGATTTTATTGAACGTTATGTTAAGTATTGTTGCTTTTAGTTCGTTTTCTACCCAGTTATAAAATCCCTATGTGATCATGTTTTTCTTTTTACAGTAGTGATTTTATACCTGTTTCTATTTCATATTTTATTGCTTCTTTCAATTTTAATGCAAATGCCAAAAATGTTTTCATCATATTTTCTATTGTTTTCAGATAGGTATTTTTTCCTAATCATAGAGAAATAATTTGTTTCTTGCTGTTTAACAGTCAGCTTGGACAAACATGTTTAACATACATCTTGGACATATATTTTGTTGTATTTATGTACTACCAAATACTGGCCCACACTTACATTTCTGTATTAAGCTGTATTTAACTATAGTATATCAGTTTTTCAATATACAGATGGATTTATGTTGCTGATATTTAGTTCTGATTTTTAATGTCTTCGTTTATACATTTGTGTATGGCTGAGTTTGTGTGTGACTTTCTTTTACATTTTGATTATCAGAGTTATAATAGTTATTAATAAAGTGAATTTAAAGACATTCTATTTTTCCTCTATAGACTAGTTTATATTCAGTATTGAATACTTTTTGTAGCATGAAAATTCTCTCTGTATTTATAGTTTGAAATATCACATACAGCAGTCTGAGCACAGAGCTTATTTGAATATATTTATTTGATAGGCCTTTTCATTTCTTGGTTATTTTGAGTGAATTTTGATAATTTACATTGTTTTCAGAGAGTTGTCCACTATATCAAGATTTTACAGCACTATTTGTTGCACACCTGCTATGTATTAAGGATTGTGCTAGGTGCTGTACATGCAAAGATAAGAATTTCCTAGGATTCTTAATCTCAGGAAACATGTAGTGAGAGAAGTTAATTTTCTTAGGGTAGAGATGTAAGAAATATAAAATAAGAAATTAACATCTAAACAGAACTTCTGATAACGATTTCCTCATGAATACAGGCGGCATGTACGCAGTCATAAAAAATGGTTGAATACATGGACAATTGAGACATTTACAAGTAGATCATTACAGCTTGAGTTTAAGTATTGGCCCGAAAGGAGTAATGTATAAAGATTAGAAGCTGTATTATGGATTCTTCCTAAATTTGTACCTTCTCCTATAATCATTGATAGACTATTAATAATGTTCATTCTAGGTTTATCATCAGTATATTCACATTTTTAGAAGATTAGTCTGATGGCAATAGGGAGGGCTTTACTGAAGGAAGTGGGAGTGGTTAATGCTGGAACCGCTTACCTATTGCCTTATAACAAAAATGCGTGAGTGGCTCCTAAATGAGGACTACAAATAGAGATAGAAATGAAGAAAAGACTATATGTATAAGCAAATGCTAAAGAAATAGACCAAAGACTAGTTTACTGATTGGATACGGTAAATAAGGGAGAAGTCAAGACGACTTCTAACTTCCTATCAGCTGTATTAGAATAAAATGTTTCCCTTGTCTTTCTTTCAGACGTGATAGCTCTAATTTCATTTGAAAGGCTTATTATATTCTACATAGACTATATCATTAACATGAAAATGTGAATAGGAATATCAATGTCAGGATCACATTTTTAGTTAGAAACCAAAGTTTTCTGTTGTAGACAATATATTTAATAGCTAGGAGAGAAAAAATAGACATTCTAATAAGATTTCTGAACTATATAGCATGGTGATCTAAAAATCATTTTATTTATGATGTTTTTAGTGCATCTTCATTTGGAAAAATGAAATAAAGAATTTTATAGTAAAAGAGTTTAGACATATTGTTTGAAGTAGTTTCTCAACAAATGTGTTCTGGGCATCCATAAGTTATGGATATCAAAATGAAATACCCTCTGCCCTCAAAAGGTACAAAAGTCTTGTAAAACATGTCTTATAAAGGTGATTTTCAAGTATCTGCCCATTACATACATCAGTAATACAAGCTCATGCAACTGCCACCATAGTCAAGCTATGGTATATTTCCATCATGCCAAAAAATTGCATTGTGCCCCTTGCCAGACCATCCTTCCCATCCATCCTCACTTCAACTTTCCTTCCTTAACCCCCTCCTGCCATAGGCAGTCAGTGATCTGTTTTCTGTCACTATAGATTTGACTTTTCCAGAGTGTCATTTACATAGAAGCATACATTATGTAGCCTTGTGTCTAGTTTCTTTTGCTCTGCATAATGTTTTTGAGATTCATCCCTGATTTTGCATGTATAATTTATTCCTTTTTATTGTTGAGTAGTAGTCATTGTCTAGGTATGTGTATACATAGTTTATTTATCTGTTAATGGACCTTAAGTTGTTTCTAGTTCTTGACTATTAGGAATAAAATTTCTATGAATATTTGAGTACAAGTCTTTGTGCAGAGTTATGCTTTCGTCTATCTTGGGTAAATACTTAGGAATGGTATATCTGGGTCATATGGAATATTCAACTCTGTGAAAAACCACCAGGAGGGGTTGTGTGATTTTACATTCCTGCCACTATTTCATTAGCACTCCATTTAGTCCATCATGTCTCCAGGTCCTCATCACATGCAGAAAAATGACAACATCCTTACCACTACTGTACTTTGTGATGTCAGTCTTTTTTAAATTTTAGCCATTGCAATTTGTGTAATTGGATCTCATTGTGGTTTTAATTTTTGTTTTCTTAGTGGGTTTTCATGTGCTTTGTGACCATTGCTTTATTTTCTTTTATTAACTCTTCAAACCTTTGGTCATCTCTATTGGATTGTTTTTCTACTAATCAGTTGTAAGAGTCCTTTAAAAATTCAGGATACAAGTCCTTCGTAGGTATATGTGTTGTGAATATTTTCTCCTGTGTTGTGTTGTGTTGTGGTTTACCTTTTCATTTATTTGTTTGTGTCCTTCGAAGAGCAGAAATTTTTAATTTTCATGAAGTCCAGTTTGTAAACACTGTTTAAAAACCTTTTTTACTTTTTGTGTATTAAGAAATGCATGCAAATGTCAAATTTTCTCCAGGAGGTTTTGTTTTGTTTTGTTTTGAGACGGAGTTTCGCTCTTGTTGCTCAGACTGGAGTGCAATGGCACAATGTCAGCTCACTGCAACCTCCGCTTCCTGGGTTCAAGCTATTCTCCTGTCTCAGCCTACCGAGTAGCTGGGATTACAGGCATGTGCCACCACACCCAGCTAATTTTGTATTTTTAGTAGATTACAGGGTTTCTTCATGTTGGTCAGACTGGTCTCGAACTCCTGACCTCAGGTGATCTGCCTGCCTCAGCCTCCCAAAGTACTGGGATTACAGGCGTGAGCCACCACACCCGGCCTCTCCTAGAGGTTTTATAGCTTAATTTTTATGGTTAGATCTATGGTTCATTTTGAGGTCATGTTACCTATTTTGTGAAAACAAATTTGATCAATAAGTATGCTTAATTAAGGGAAATCTAAAATTGCTGTCATCACACATTTGACAGACTCTAAATGAAGAAGGAATAGATGGATTTTTTTCTACCGAAGTTAAAGATAGATTTAGTACTGACTTGTGTATGAAATACTGCTCTAGTTTTTGTACCCATCCAACAAATGCAACATGCCTTGTAAAATAATGGCTTTCCTATTAGTCGTGGGCTTAGGTGGAGACTGATAACATTCTGTATAGAATGAATGTACGTATTAATGTCTCTTCACAGTACTTGTCACATACAAAATATTCAGTAAGTGTTGTTTTTGTTTTTTAATGTTCATTATTGTTAATGTCATTAGTATTGTCATAATGATTATATTTAGGATTCTTGCCTTGAGGAATTTTAGAAAGGATGATATTTAGATAAAATAGGTTTGGTTTCTGTAATGTATTTACTTAATACTTACACATAGTATTCATACTTTTTATCTTTTTTTCCTGCCCTCCCAACCCCTCACACACATAAGAAACTTAGTTGTTAATGGGTTCTAATACATAAGTGATAGGAAGCAGTCTTTTTAACATCCTTTGAATGATCTCTTTTATTTGCGTGGATAATTCCTGAATAATTTTTTGAAAAGTTCAAAAACAGTAGATGTAGAATAAACAGTGCAAGTAATGTTTTACCTACACTTCCAGTCTTTTCCCAGAGATAAGTATTATAGATCTGAGCTGCTTGCTTTCAGATAATTATCTATACATTTATACTGATATATATTTATTTATATATATATGCACTTTTGTGCATATATATAGGTGTTTTGTAGGTGTATTTTTCTTTGTAAGCCTAAATGAACATATTATACTTGCTTTTTAAATCTTAACAGAATGTTTGATAAATCTTTCCAGGTTGATACTTTCTTTATTCATTTTTACAGCTGTATATTATTTAATAGGATGAATATACCATAACTTACTTATTTTTCAGGCAGGCAGTAAGTAGACAAGTGCAAAGTCAAACCTGACTGACAGAATCAGCTGGTAAAGATAAAATGAACCACTTTTAGATTCAGATAGTTTATTATTTACATAGACAGCAAAAGGAGGGGAAACTAAAAGTATCATGTCTCCAGGTCCTCGTCACATGCAGGAAAATGACAACATGAAAAAAAAACAAAAGGCTGCATGACTGAAGTGTGAGTCCTAGGATTCTCCATTGCTAAAGACTTAATTCTAGAGTACAGCTAAATACTTTTATAGTGTGCTGCTATACCCTAAGGGGTTGAAGGGGGTGAGGCAGAAAGCTTCATACCTCATTAGAACCTGGGAGACCATGAGAAACTGCCTTAAGATAGTCTCCCATTCTCTCATTTTCCAGAGGATCATGAACTATTCTGCTAAGATACAGATTAGCTGCATTTAAAGCCATTCACTTATGTGGCCTATAAGTATACATTCACCATTGCTGGACCATCATGATAAAGCCATTCCCCTACATCTCCAACCCCTGACCTTTCTCATATCAGGTAACAATTCCTCAAAAGCATAATCACTTCAGCTGGGCATGTGACTCATGCCTGTCATCCCAGCACTTTGGGAGACAGAAGTGGGTGGATCACCTGAGGCAAGACCAGCCTGGCCAACATGATGAAACCCTGTCTCTACTAAAAATACAAAAATTAGCTGGGCATGGTGGTGGGTGCCTGTAATCTCAGCTACTTGGGAGGCTGAGGCAGGAGAAACTCTTGAACCCAGGAGGTGGAAGTTACAGTGAGCCGAGATTGCACCACTGCACTCCAGCTTGGGTGACAGAGACTCTGTATAAAAAGAAGAAGAAGAAGAAAAAAGCATAACCACTTCATCAGATACTATGCTTAATTGTACTTGTAGGCTCTGAGAGCAAATATGCCTCCTAGTAGGGTGATCGGGTGTATTTGTTGGATAGAACTTAGCCAAGTTCCTCATCCAGAGCCAAGCCATTCACGTTGTAAATTGAGATACAGCAAGTGGTGTTGGCAGTCACACATATCTCACTTCAGCTGGCCAGCAGGAACTCCAGGACTTCCTAGACTTTTCATCACCACTGGACCAGAGTTTAGAGTGATCAGCTTTAATATGTGAAGAATATACAAAAGAGTTTGTCTTTCCTCAAGTATTCGAAGAAGACCACAAGGCACCAATAATAATAGGATTAGGCTAAAGGGAATCATAACAGTGTCCCAAAAATTAATCTTATGATGTGACTTGTTCACTCCTGCAATCAGCAGCTTTCCTTAGATTAAGATTCTTCATTGGTCAACAGTTGAGCTGAAAGCAGTAGTCTGAGTAATACTGGCTCGGTGCCTAAGAGCTGAGAAAAAATAATGTTTCTTCTACCCACCCCGGGTGTGCCGGTGTCTAAGGTATTCTTTTTTCCACAGCCAGGGTTACTGTCTCTTCCCTCAGCCATGTGTTTATGTCCCTCTTTCACTCTTTTTCTAATCCACCCTCTACCTTACCCATAGTATATGGCCTGGACTTGGCCCTACGTGGCTTAGCAGTTTCTTCATTATATACAATATGCATTGTACCATCTTAGAACATCTTTCGCTCCTTGAAATGTAGGCCACATCGGAAATACCACAGGAGTTGTGACTTCATATTCATCATCATTATCATGATTATCCCTAACTGCCTGAACCTAGCAAGCATAACAGGACAATAAAAGAGTCAACAGGTTAGAATCTTCCAACCCCAGTACTTTACTACTTGAAAATTACAGCACCCTAATTTTCCAGGGATACAGCATGTGAGAAAGTGGTGTGAGAAAGATTAACCATGTGGCTTTGGTCTTCTATAGCAAGTCTAGGCCTTCACCCTTCCCCTCAAACCTCATAATTAAACATTCTGTTTAGCTCAAAGGGGTCCTTCTGGGGAATTGCTACACTTACAACCCAGACTGCCTTTCTTAAGTGTGTATGCCTCTGGGAGCCAAGCTGTTTTTAGGCTCTAGTTACCTTTTTTAGTTTCTCCTTTGAGAGTCCATTCTGTCTTTCATTGTACCTCTTGCCTGAAGATGATATGGGACATAAAAGATGCAGTGAATGTCTCAAATATCTGCTCACTGCTGGGTAGTCTTACTCTAAAGGCCACACTATTGTCTGATTGGGTACATCTGAGAAATCGATATCTGTGAAACAGTCTGTCTGTCTTTGAATAGTATGGCCTGCTTCTACTGTGTGGATAGAGATGGCAATAGACAACCTAGGAAGGTGTCTACTGCTGTCAGTGCCAAGTAGTATCCTTAAGATCTATATGGTCTACTTGACAGACATGTCTGGTACGCCTAGCTATAGGCTCCAGAGTTCTCTTTGCTACTTAACTGTGTAGTTGGTAGTCAAGAGCACACATATATTTGACCTTACATGTTGGAGAATCACTAAGGTTTTTTTTTTTTTAATTTGTTTTGTTTTGTTTTTTCGGCCATATCCTGAATTGGCGATGAATTACCATGCTCTGGGCAATGATGTATTCAGGTAGCTGTGGTCCTTACTAAGGCAGTGCAGGTCGGATCAGCTTATTGATTCTGGTGATGCTCATCCTCAAAGGGTACTTTCCCATAGGCATCAACATGAATCATGAACAGGAAATGTGAGACTTGTACAACCTGCAACTATAGTGCTCATCTCCATAGAAACTGGAATGAGGTCATCTAAATTGTCCCACTGCCAGGCTTCAGACCACACAGCTAGCTAGCCCATTGACTCCTGGTATCAGTCATTGAAAATATAACAGACTTTGGGGGTGTTTTCCAGGGAAAGCACCATAGCTCATGACTTCACCTAGCGAGCAGAGTTCTCTTTTCCATGCACAGTTTTAAACAGTTTTCCTTAGGGCCACACAGCTGCAGTGGCCCATAGCACCTCATTGGACTTTTCCTTAGGTGATTCTTCTATGAGCCTGACCCAGACATTATCAGGAACCCCAAAGTTCTGAAGTCTCCAAGATGTCCAGGATTCTGGTAGACACTCTTGCATTTGGGATGGCCATATTTTGGGAGTTATTAGCCACTTTTTCATATAGCTTATATGCCTATGATTTTCTTTAATAACATACATATCACTGGTTTATCATGCATTTGCAAGACCACATTGCCTTAAAAAGTAGATTTGCCCATAAATTATTTTGGACACTTGAAGGTAACAGGTATTGTCGAAAAATAGCAACAAATTGTTTTTAGCTCGTAACCCTTTGATTCTAAATTCAAGGCAAAACTGAAACATGCAATTTACCACCCAGTATTAGTGTTTCTTTCAGATAAAATATAGCTAATTATGAAGGAATAAAATGATAATATGGTTCATATGCTGATAAAGTGAGTATGTATTTTTTATTTTCTAACATTAAAATTTAGCAAATCTGTCTTTTAAAAAATATCTACAAGATTTTTGTAAACAGTGCTGACCTTTTAAATAAATAAAAGTGTATTTTGTCTAGTTTTATAGTTCTCTCCATCTAAAAAGAAAATAGTGCCAAGGAGTTTTTTATTTTCTTCTCTGAAAAAGCATAGAGTGTTTATGCAGGTTTCCAAGCAACATCAGCTTTGAAATTATAAGAATGACTGAATACTGAGGAAAGCAACTGATCCAAATTTGTAAGACTTTCGGAATTCAGTAATTGATGAAAAACAGAACCATGTTAGTCATCAATAAATTACACCAGTTTGCAGATTTAAAAACATATTCTCATATTTAACATTACTCTAATTTAAGTTATGTTTACTTAACATATTTGAGGTGATTTCCTCAATTAATACTGCCAGATGAGTTTAATCTCTTATTTATTAGCATATTGAGAGACTTTCCATTGAGTACATTATAAATTAGCAAGCAGTTCTTTAAAATTGAACTGTTACTTAAATAAGCAACAATAGAAAAACAAAGTAAAAATTATATAATATTTCCAGTATATAACGGAAGCTAAAACTACCAGGTGGAAAGAATTTTGTCTTATAACTTAAAGCTATTTAATAACACATTTGATTTTAGAATCTCAAGTAAAAGAATGTGTATTATTGGCCATACTACTATATTTAAAATGATC
Organism: Macaca nemestrina; assembly: GCF_043159975.1. Taxonomy (NCBI): domain Eukaryota; kingdom Metazoa; phylum Chordata; class Mammalia; order Primates; family Cercopithecidae; genus Macaca; species Macaca nemestrina. The sequence goes on from NC_092131.1 coordinate 81,680,609, forward strand.
CCTGACTCCCCTCAAGACAAATGTATTATTTTTTTACTTTGTGGGATAGAGAGCAGAAAAAGAGTAGAGATAAAAATACTGGCGAAACAATACAGGAGACATGAAGTGAGAATGTCAAGAAACTTGTAAAGGGAGAATACTATAATGCCCCCTGAAGAGAGAGCTTTAGACCAGTGGAATATTAGAGGTTGCCACTTGACTGTTCATCCACTAATAAATATATGAAATTACTAAAATGGCAGCCCCTCGAACTATGTTTTGAGGAAGGTGAGAATGTGGACTTTTTATAAATGGGTGAATATGATTTCTTTTTCAATAAGTTCACAAATAACTTTCAGACATGTAACAGTTATATGAGGTGTGCCATAGTCATTTAGTATAAGTATTATTCACAAAAGTGTTTTTACTAAGACTGTCACAGGTTATTTTGTGAATCTTATTTGTTTGTTTTTCTTCATTGTAAATAATATAAAACATTTGTGTCTTAACATAAGGCAGTAAATGACCTTAAGAACCTTCATTTTTATATAGAAAGTGGAGGAAAAGTTGGCAGAGTAATTTGTTGATTATAGATAAAAGCTCTTGTAGGAATTGGCCACATCTGTTTTATTGTTTGCAGCTGAGACGTTCAACACAAAATAAGTTGGCTTGTAATAAAAGTACAATAATTGCTAATGTAAAACAGACAGATGTTTTTCTTATTACATAGCACTGGACAGATGTATTTGGGTAAGAGTTGAAATTTTTACAAAATTAAGCTGGTCTTAATCCTCAGAATTGGAATGTTTTACTCTGAAATCATGTTTTGTTAAACCATGTAAATATTTTATCTTTCCCAAGAAATATATGTGAAATTGTTTTTGTTTTTGGAATTTCTGAACTATAGTTTTGAATACATATGTTACTAATTGCAGTTAATTACATTTTGGGCTGTAGTATTTCTGATAACAAGATAATTACAAAACTACTACCCAAATTGTAATACCCTGTTTTAAAAAATTGTAATAACCTGCTTTAAAAATTTTTGTTGTTTTAATACTTTCTCCATATTTAAATTTTTACCTTTTATGAAGTGATTACTTGAGTTATGCCCTTGGAGGCTCTTCTTGACTCTACCATATATGGAAAACCACATTAAAGAGAAAATCTTCACATCATTGACTGCTTCACATTTTGCATGGGAAGAAAAGAGTTCCAAATACAACTTGAAGAACTTACTGAATATTCTGACATTCTTTGTTATTTATCCTGGAAGATGACCTACATATAGACTGCTAGGTCATGTTGGCTACTTTTGATAAGTTGATTGAAGAAATCCTTCTGTATCTCCCTATAATTTGATAGATCTAAAATACGCAGTCATTTTAATGTTGAGAAGAATTCATATTATTATTACTATATAATTAATAATAATATTGAAGCATTAGTGGAACATGTCATTTGAGCCATTTTTCTAATGGATTACATTGTTCTATGTGAACTGACAAGAAAATTCTTTGTCAATATCCACAAATACAAGTAAAGGTCTTCCTGCAGTGTGACTTACAGTCATCATTTAAAAAGCAATTGGTCTTACTCTCCAAAGATATTTGATCCTGCAGGCATCAGATCCACAAACAGGTTGCCTTCCATGCTGTTCTAGCTAATCAAACCGTTATAGCTAGGTTTTAGAAAACCTCCTTGTTATTTTTGGGGTGATTAGTTGTATCCATACTCAAACACAGGGATTGGTGAACTTTGTTCAGTAAGCCAAATCTGACCACTGCCTGATTTTGCCCCACCCACAAAGCTAGAAATTGTTTTAAAATCTTCAACTGGGCTGGGCGCAGTGGCTCATGCCTGTAATCTCAGCACTTTGGGAGACCGAGGCGGGCAGATCACGAGGTCAGGAGATTGAGACCATCCTGGCTAGCACAGTGAAACCCCGTCTCTACTAACAATACAAAAAGAAATTAGCCAGGTGTGGTGATGAGTGCCTATAGTCCCAGCTACTCGGGAGGCTGAGGCAGGAGAATGGTGTGAACCAGGGAGACGGAGCTTGCAGTGAGTCAAGATCGTACCACTGCACTCCAGCCTGGACGACAGAGCGAGACTCCATCTCAAAAAAAAAAAAAAAAACCAAAAAAAAAATATTCAAGTGGATAGGAAAAAAAAAAGAAAAAGAATGATATATCAAGGAATGTGAAAATTATATGCAATTCAAATTTCTGTGCCCATAAATAAAAATGTATCAGTATACAACCATACTGAATGTTTATGACTGTTTTCACATTACAATGGCAGTTGAGTAGTTGCAGCAGAGATCGCATATGGAGGTCTTAATACTTTACATTGCTTCTCAATTGTAGTGACACTGTAATATCTCGGCAATGTTTGCCATACCATGGAATTATACTTATGTGTTATTAGCAGTACATATTAATCATGTCAAAACAAGAAGAGAAGAGAATGGGAGCTTCTAATATTATGGTTTTAAGGAACCATGCAGTGTGAATTACTTTGTTATAAATAAGGTGGCACAATTTTGTGTTATGCAGTGACGCTATAGCTGCACTAAAATAATAAATGTTGACATTACCAGATTACACACTCATTGCAGCATTACCAGCACACGAGAAAGCAATGGTCAGAAACATTTTAAATAAAACATCTTATTCACAAAAATAAAAAATGAGGCTGCAACCACAGTGAGTTTCTGAATAACTAATTTGTTGGCCAAATAAGGAAAGTCATTTCCCAGTGGTGAGTAAGTTAAAACCTATCCAGAGAAAATAAACTTTACTGAAGGGGCTAATGCCAAGTTGTTTATTCAAAGAACTAATGTGACTGAGGGGAAATTTCTATGAATAGTCTGATTGGAACAACTACGGGTGAGAATATTTTCCAATGAGTTAAGAAAACACTAATTTAGAACAACTGGAAGTAGAATCTAATGAGATGAGATGCAGCTAATGGTGGCAAAAAAATATTTGTGATATTAGGAGCATACTAATTTGTGTAATTAGTTACAGAAATTTATGAAACTTTTGAAATCTGTGGTTCTTCATAGTGATATTATTCACCAAGTACCTTCTGGAATATATTTGAGTCTATCATGTTACTGAACCAGTAGTATGAATAGTAAACTTCATTCAGTTTCACAGCATCAGTTCTGTGAATTTTTGTCAGAAATAGAAGATGAATATTCTGATTTGCCCTACTATATAGCAGTTCAATAATTTAACAGTAATAAAGCCTATTGCAATTTAGCTAAGACCAAGATGGATTTTTTTTCTGAATGAAAATAACGAATCTGACTCTAACCCACATTTATCAACATTAAATGGCTATGAAAATTAGCTTTTTGTGTAGACTTGATAACATTTACAATGAATTCAGCCCAGTGTTACCAGGCCAACAGCATTTACTTGCAAAACTTAAACTTTAGTAAAGTCATGTCAACAATAGTTTTTTAAATCACAAGTTACACTTCCTGTTGTCTCAAAAATTAAAACAAGATCTCCAACCCTATACAAATTTACAGCAGATGTATTTTATGAGTTCAAACTGTAGTTCCAGCAGCATATTTCAGACCTCAATGCAGTTCAAAAGAAATTTTCATATTTCGAAATCCGTTTATCTGTGCAGTTGAGCTTCTGCTTAATCTTCAATTGACAGTGATTAATCTGCAATACAATGGCCTGCTAGAAGCAAATATTAAGAGAAAAATCTATTATAATTCTATAGATGCCTCCCAAGTGATGCACATGACCCTAAAATATTATATGCACATTGATTGATATCAATATTTGGCAGTAACTATCTTGTGAAAGACATTTCATTTTCAAAAATCATATACATAAAATTTCATTCTAGATCAGTATTAACAGACGAACAGTTGCAATTGATTTAATGATAAGGAACACTGGCTTTGAAGTCTGATTAAGGAAAATGTTGTACTTCATCTTTCTCCTTAGTAGATCTCTTTGCTGTTCTTGGTTATTAGTAGCAGTATTATTTGAATTTTGTCAATATAAAAATTGCAGAAATTTATTTTCTCTTGTATAAATTCCTACATAATACCCTTGATTTAACCTCTTGAACTGCAAAACCTAAAATATTTACTTTCTAAGCTATATATTAATAGAAAAAGTTTGCTGAACTCTGTTCTAACGTATCTACTTTTATAACTAAATTGTTTGATAAATATTTTCATACTATTCTACCTTTGATTACTTATCTTTTAATATAGAAAGATAAAGAGTAAATTTTAAGAACTAAGTTTACAAAGAATGAAATATATGTATACGATGACCAATTAACCAAATCCTAAACAAAGACAAATCTGTTATAAAAGGAAAAGCACCAGTCTACTAGTTTTCTCATACCATTTAAAAACAAACAAAACCTAATGCTCAGTTAAAAAACACAAAGGCAAACAATATTTTAATAGAGTTCATGAATCTGTTTTGTTTCTTTCTGTTTTATAATAGCAATTACATGATCAAAAATTTTTTAAAACTATGTCACTTTTTAACTTTTTATATTAACTTGAATTTTTACTTTGAGTTTACTGATAATTCATAATTTTCATGTATGTTAGGGTAATATGTCTAGGAAACTCACTGTAAGGTATGAAATATATTAAAATGTCAGTTTTCAACCTAATTCTGCTGGGAAATTTACAAAGCATGTCACTTTTTCTTTACACCTTTTCAGCTTGTGACCTAAAATACTCATGCTGAACTACCTCAAATGGGCATTGATTTTCAGATTGTACTCTTTGGAAAGTTAGTATTTTTGACTGATTTATCAAATCTACTTCAGGGCCATACTTTTATTTTTTGATATGGATAGAATTTACCAAATCCAATGTTAGACCTTCGTGTTCTCTACCAGAAAACTCTAACATCAACATTGTCAAATATGCTTGAGAATTGGATGACAGGAGATTGGGAGTTGTACATTATGGCGTTATACAGTGTTTGAGCTAGAAAAGTTGATAAAGTTATATAGCATTTCAGTTTTTCAGAGAAGAAATTTTGTGTCTTGTTCCTGATTATCTAGCTAATTATTTTTAAAATGGGAGTTAAAACTCTGGTCATGTAAGTCTCATTCCATTAAATTCAGTCTATCTTCATTATTCCTGGATTCCATAATTGCAAATTTGTTCCCTCACTAAAATTTATTTAAAACCCCAAAATTAGTACTCACAGTGCTTTTACAATCATTAACAAGCATGTGCATAGTGATAAAAAAAATAATTTGAGTCACCTGACACATATTTTCATAGCTTAGGTCAAACAGTGCAATGCCCTGCCATCTTGTTTTAACTGCAGTACTGTTAACAAGTGTCCTTTACAGTTTATTAATGCCACGGCTTATTTTTGTGCTTTTTGTTAATGACTTCGTTGTTTAAAATGGCCCCCAAATGCAGTGCTGAAGTGCTGTCTCAATTAGTGTTTCTAAGTGCCAGAAGGAAATGATGTTCCCTATGGAGAAAATACCTCAATATACACCAGGGATTGGTTTCAGGAACTTCGTGGATACCAAAATCCAAGCACACTAAAGTCCCCCAGTCCACCCTGGGAAGCCTGCATGTAGGAATAGCTGGCCTTCCATATATGGGTTTTGCATCCTGTGAATACTGTGTTTTTGTCTGTGTTTGGGTGGAAAGAAATGCACCATAACTGAATCTATGCAGTTCAAATACATGTTATTGAAGGGTCAGCTTTACATGAGTTAGGTGATCTTCATACAGGCAGAATTTACAAGGCCGTTGGCCATGAGTTAAATGTTAATGAATCAACAATATATGTTAAATAAGGTGTTTTTAAATGTAACCAGAAGTTCATAGGGACCTAACCCTGTATTTCCCCTAGAAATAATGTTCAGTATTTGTTAATTCAGTGTTTGTGGCAGCTTAATAGATCATAACTACCTTGAATAATGCAAACCAACTGCGTGTGTTTATCAACAGAAAATGTACCCATTCTTCATTAATTCATGCATTATTTAATATAATTGTTTTCTGTGATCACACTGATAGGAATATAAATTAAGAAAAAAATTTCTTCTACTTGTTGTAGAAAATTTATTTTTCTATCTTATTTTTTCACTAATTATCTGGTCCTCTCAAAGTCATGCAGTTTTTGTTTTTCCCAGTCGTAGGATGATTCTTGCATCCTGTCTGTGGTTTTACCAATATATTTTATTATTTATAAGGAATACACAGAAAGAGAAATTGAATCATGCAAATCCATTATAATTACCAAAAAAAAAAAAAAAAAAAACCAGTTCAAAGTACATATTAGGAAGATACATTCTATTTTAGTTTGCCATTTCAAGAGTTACTTATGATTCCTATTTCTCTTTCAATTATTTTACCTTGTTTTTTCTACTTCCTTTGCATAAGTGTTAACAGTCTTATTCTACGAAAACAAATTTGCATGGCATCACTAACCTAAGAACCACAACATCAAATCCAGAATTCTTTGTATGAATTTCAAAGTCCTTTATAATCTGGCCCTACTCTACCTATTCTTAGTTTGTGCTGTTGATTCTCTAATGCATATCTTGCTATTACAGTGATTATACCCTTACTGTGTATCCTCACTTGCTCTGTACATACTCACCTTTCCCAATACTCATGGTGCCTCCCAATAACTTTATGAATCTAACTCAGAGTTTAGTTCACAAGTTGTACTGTGATTGCTTCATTTGTGAGTGTAACGTATCACATCATTATCTGATCATTTTTAAAGGCATTGACAATAAAATATCTTTATTTCTAAAATTCTACGTTATATAGTTATATTGGAGGAAATATAAATTTGAAATATATTTCAAAAATATTAATTTCATGAGAAGAGATTTGAGTAAATGTTTTCCATTTAAAATAGAATCTCAAGGGGAAAATGGTTTTTGTAGGTTAATTTATCCAGTACAAAATTTTGATAAAGATTATTTAGTTTTGAATCCAGATATTTCCCTCTAAAGCAACTCTATAGTACCACAGAATGTTAGATTTGGAATAAAAATGAAAAAGTATATAATTTAGTAATCATATTTTACACATGAAAAATCATCATAATAGTTCCTTATTGCCAAATACAATTAAAAAACTAGAGATCATTTGTGTCCCAAACCTCAGAGTCATGCAGATACTGCCTTGTAACAAACCTGCATGTGTACCCTCTGAATCTAAAATAAAAGTTGAAATTAAAATGAGGAATAAGTTCTGGTGTTCTATTGCAGAATAGGGTTACTATGGTTATCAATATTGAATATTTCAAATTATAAAGGATTTTAAATATTCTCACTACAAAGAGATGATAAATATGTGAAGTGATAAGCTAAATACCCTCATTTGGTTTTTATGTAATGTATACATGTATTGAAGCATCACACTTTACCTCATTAATATGTACAATTAGTATGTGTCAATTCAGAGTAAAACTTCAAAATGAGATTTGGACTTTTTAAAGCAAGAAATGTGAAATTCCAAATGATTTGTCATAGTATTAAAGTGATAAAAGAAGGTGTTATTGATAAAAGAGGGCTATATAAAACAAGCTAATATCTTCGGTCTAATTTATAATAATAATGGCAATACTTTTAAAATGCTTTTACCATAATTATTGTATTTATATATAAGTGTACTAAACTACAGAAAACTTAGACAACATAGAAAACTATAGAAAAGAAACATAACTCATTATCCCAACACAGTGTTTGTGAAAATGAAACATTTTTTCAGAAATAGAGTAAGCAATTTATATTTAAAATACTTTCTTCGTCTTGAACAGGGACATTTTAGGATGATATAATATCCTTAAACATTTTATTACAAAATAACACTATGATTTATCTTCCCTTTGAAATGAGTTATTTGACATAAATAACAGTATTGGACCTCTACTTGTCTCATATTTATGATAGAGATTAAAACTTGTAAGTGCAATTAACTGTAGTCTCATTTGTAGTTTGCATTTCATTGGAATAGTTGGTGTTTTTCCAATTCTGCTTCCAGCCCAGATTTTGTATACTTCTTCCAACAAGTATATTTCATCAGAATTTAAAACAATTACATATTATCTTTATTCTGAAATTCAGGAAGAGGAAATTACAGTTTATAAACCTTTTGTGGTTCAAAGAATGTCCTTGTTGGAAATGGTGATTTACATATGACTATGCCATGGCATGGTATATATAATTCATTTATGGACATATTCTTCAGATATTTATTGTTTGTGATAAGGTTAATCTTTAAATTTTATCTGGAAAGTGACAAATGGCAAAATTGTTATTTATAATAAAATTAATAAAATTGTTAAATTATCTTAACATTCTTAAAATACATAGTCCATTCAGTCTTCTCAACATATAGTTTGTATTCTATCTACTATATTATACAGACTCTCTTAATACTTATTTCAACAAATATTTAATGGACACTTACTACATGTTTAGGTACCTGAAATAAAACAGTAAAACAGAATCTGTAAAAATTCCTGCCTCTATCAGTTTACATTCTAGTGGCCAAGAGAAGTAATAAGCAATCAATTACTAGCATTATTTCAGAAAGAAAAGAAGCTTTGTAGGCAGATTGGTCAGTAAAGGCCTGTCTGAGGAGTGGTATTTTTGAGGAAATAAGTCATGGTGGGAAAAGAACATTCTAGCAAAAAGAGCCAGGTACTTCAAGAAGGCCAGCATAGCAGCAGCAGAATGAGCAAGGAAACAGTATTAAGAGGCAAAGTTGGCCAGGTGTGGTGGCTCACGCCTGTAATCCTGGCATTTTGGGAGGCCGAGGCAGGCGGATCACGAGGTCAGGAGATCGATACTATCCTGGCTAATGCAGTGAAACCCCATCTCTACTAAAAATACAAAACATTAGTTGGGCGTGGTGGTGAGCACCTGTAGTCCCAGCTACTCAGAATGCTGAGGCAGATTAATCGCTTGAACCCAGAAGGCAGAGGTTGCAGTGAGCCAACATCGTGCCACTGCACTTCAGCCTGGGCAATGGAGTGAGACTCCATCTCAAAAAAAAAGAGGCAAAGTCAGAGAGCCAGGCAGTGGCCAGAACATGAAGGTGCTTGTAGGCCATAATAAGGAATTTGGATTTTATTCTTCTTCGTTTCTTTAACACATAATTAAAGACAACCACAGCTAGATGATTTACATTACAAAGACCCATTGAGACAGTGTGGTGTTGCTGCAAGGATAAATAAGTAGACCAATGGAAAGAGAAAGCACTGTTCAATAGAGTGTAAATACAAACAAAAATATATACAGTCAGTTCCTTTAGAACAAAGGTTACCTCATAGTACAGTTGGGAAGCATAGTCTGAGTTAATTGAGTAGCCATCTAGGAAATACGTAAACAAATTTGTATCTTGGCTCCTACCTGACACTGTTCTCAAAAATCAGTCACAGATGGATTGCAGAACTAAATGCCAATGGAAAGAAAACATAGCTGTTGGAGGGGGGGAACATAGAGTATCTTTATGATCTTAAATTAGACAAACATTATTAAAGTAGTACATAAAAGCTCCAAGCATAAAGGGAAAAAAACATAAATTGGGACACATGAAAATCAAGAACTTCTGCTCATCAAGACACCATTAACAGTGAATAGACATGGCACAAAGTGAGAGCATATATTTGCAATGCAGTATGCATAGAATGCCTTCAAATCAATAAGGAAAAAATATAACCCAATAAAAAATTGGCCAAACAACTGAACAGGAATTTTACAAAAGAGGATGTCCTAATGGCCAATAAACACTAAATACCATTACAAATATATTAGTCATCTGGGAAATGCAGATTAAAACCATAACATGATACTACTGTTCATCCACCTGAATAACTGAAGTGAAAAAGACTGACAATACTGTATTGGCAAGAATGTGGATTAACTCTCATAAACAGCTGGAAGGATTGGAAGTGGATAAAATAACTTTAGAAAATCATTTTGAAGCATCCTGTAAAGTTGAACATACGCTTGTATTCTTGAAAATGTAAGATACACTCTTAAGATTTTGTACTTTTTTATGTATATATATATATACACATACCTCAGTAAGTATTAAAATAGCAAATAACATAATTTGTAGAAATTTATGAATCTAAGAATGGAAATGTATAGGCATTCTAAAATATTTCAAGTGTAGATCACTATGATCTATTTTTCTTTACAGATAAAGTAATACAGTAATTGTCATTGAAAAATCAATAACGTAACCAATACTTGCTTTTCCTTTCATCCTTTTTCTTTATCATGCTTTTTAGTAGGCATAGGATACATGTCCAAACTCTTGTATTTTTGTAAAAATGTAAAGTAACCATGATAGACTATAGGTACTGTTAAGTTTTGTAAGTGAAAAGTTTCACACTAATCTTTGAGTCTGGTCTTTTATTAAACAAAGTATTTGGAGTCTCTATATGCATATTTTATGAATAAATTGATTATTGAATATAGTATGTATTATGTGCCTGACAATTGACTACTCCTAGTGAATATAAGAAAGTAAAGTTTATATTGTGCAATTATTAACTTTGAGTAATGCACATATAATAAATGTTTTAGGATATTTCCTGTATAGCACCCATTTTTGAAAATTTTAAACTTAGGTATTTTTTTTTCTTTATATAAATATAAGCTCAGAGCAATCATATTGCACAATTCCAGGTTACATATTACAGTCATTGTTAACTGGAACCCTAAACAGAGGCCCTGTGAGCCTGCAAATTTTCAAAAGTCATCAACCTAATAATGGAATAAGGAATAAAATGAAAATTTCTCTTGAAATGGTTTTCATGGTTCAGTGAAGTAAATGTCATAATTATTGTCCACTTTTATTTGTTGGCCATTTTTGGACTACACTTTAGAAGTTTGTAGAGACACTGGAAGAAATAATAAGTATATAGTTGATAAGATAAAGTGGGAAAGTTATTAGATGTAAGTAAAAAGATAAACATTAAAATGAAATTGTATATTAAGATAGGTAGAATGATAGAAGAAAATGAAAGAAATATGCTATTGGGATGTGGGTTTACTTTTGAAGATAAGGACAAATTGATAAATAAAACAAATGTGTATAGTTTGTAGTGTATCTCAATTCATATGTATTTTTAATTAAAAGAATACATTTTCATCAGTAAAAACTGATTTGAAATATTTAAACTTTGAAGAAAAAATAAAATAAATGAAGTCTTTTTATGTAGCAAGGCTGTACTGGTATAATACCCGTTTATATATTTCTATGGCAGTTTGTATTTGATCCAGTGTTCTTTTAGGAAAAAAAGGCAAAGTACTACTACTGTCAACTGTCTGAAGAACTGCACACATTCTGTTACTCAGAAGAATGAACCTTAAGCATTACCTGCTTATAAATATATAATGTCTTACTTTAAAATGTTTAATATCTTAATATTTTATTAACAAGTTAATGCCTATATGTTGAGGAATTGCATTTCTCCCTTTAATCTGAACACTTTGTTATAATTATATGAAATATTAATATTCATATTAATATTTGGTTTTCTGTGAGAATACAGATTTACCATAACTGTGAACATGTAGATCAGTTTTTCCTCAAGGATAAGAGGTACACATGGATGGCAGATATGTTTAATAGAGTCGATTTTTGTGTCTGAAGCTTTTTTCGAAATGACAAAATGCAAGATAATGTGAGTCAAATCTATATATTGTGCCTATACACTGACATAAATTTTTAACTGTATGATTTTGGTATAATTTGGTTAAGTATTTATCTAATGTTTAATGTGATCAATCCTGATTCCATGAACTTTCAAATGTAAAATAATTTTCTTGCACTTTAAAAATAAGTTATTGACATTCATATTAACTTAGAGATATCTTTTAACATTTAATTCTCTTTTTGAATGTTACATTCACAAATTATTAAAATAACTTAGCTAAAAGCAGTGCAGCACTATTATAATACACTATTTTATTAAAGAATGTTAGCTATTCGAAAAGAGTTACTCTGTGCAAGTGCTACCTATTGTGTATTTTTAAAGTAGAATTTATATAGTATTAGCATATTACACATAATCTGTTTGGAATTGTAATTTTTAGAACAATAACTGGTGAAATTAAAGTTCCTTTTAATAATAGTTTCATTTCTACTTCCCAATTAATGTTGGGTTGAGAATACTTGTCATTTGTTTTAGTATTAATGTTTATCAGTATTTTTACCTGATTTTTTTTATTAAATAAAATTTAGAGAAGGTAATTTAGAATTTTAAAGCATTTTAAAAACATTGTACTTTCTTTCATTGTATTTTTAAAAATTTTTAAGCAACATTTATTTTGTATTCATTCATTGTTCAGAAGCACTGACATTTTCTTCTGGATTTATTGCCATTTGCACAGTCTGTTTCCATGACAACAGGTTTTCTCATGCATACTTTCAGATGATTTAAAAACTCAGATTATTTTAATTATATGTTAATAATTTTTGTTAACATATTGCCAATTGTTTTATCAGGTATCCCTACTTAATTTCAAAGCATTGCATACTCTTATTTCTAGAAAATTACTAATTTTGCATAATTTTTCTAAGAAATTTATTAATGAATATGCATAAATTGAATATATTTCATTCAATATTACAGAAGTAATTTGAGCCTATTACATTCATTTTAAAACAAAATAATAAAATGCCCTTTCTGCTAAATGCTGAATCACTTTTATAAGAACATTATAGGATCATTTTGTGTTAATTGCTAAAATATAGAAGGCAAAGTATATAAAGCATTATTATAAATTTCCCAATGTCTTTTAATGGTTTTGTGGATGGAAAGTTTACACCAATCTCTAATGTTTAGCAGTTGGCAAAGTATGTATATACATTTCTAGATGTTGAAACCAGTAGACATTTAATATTAGGACATTTAAAAAGTATTTTTTATGCACTTGAAAATTAATTGCAGGTAACAGTAACCTGAAAGGAGAAACAATAGATCCTTTTATATTATAGTTCTCTTGATCATGAGGTGACTATATTTAAAAATGTATTGATTACCTTCTTATGATATGTAAATTGGAAGTAGTGCATTTTTTAGCACTTCAAGTAAAGTTTTATAATATTTTCATATATTTTTCTTCTTTTCAAATTATGCCACATGTATAGCCAGTGAAGCCACAATGTGAAGAACGAATTTGCTATTGCAAAATTTATTTATTATTATGTCATAATCATTGCATACATACTACAACTATTTATAATATCTAAAGCTTTTAGTGTGGGTAGTATATTCAAACAATAAGATGGTTTGACTAGTATCTTTTTTGTAACTAACATTACATAATTTAAAACATTGCAATTTAAAGTTTAATCAAAATCACAGATATTTTAATATTACATTACAATTGTTGAAGCTAACTAGAAATGTGTGTGGTTGTGTTTTAATAAAACTGTATTCACAAAAACAAGCGGTGAGTTGTATTTGGCCTTCAGCCTTAAGTTGACTGACCCCTGCTTTAGACTATTCCCTCAGAATCACCTCCCTTATTCCAATTTTTACTTACTCCTTTGTAGTTAGAAGTACAAATGTGAAAAAGTATGAAAAGCATTCTTCAACAATTCAAATAATAGGACCGATTTTGTTTAGCTCATAAACTTGACTTTAAAAGCAGTTTAAAAGAAGTCTTAAATATTTTTGAGTAATTCAGGAATAAATATATAGCTTTTCAGTGAGACAGATTTAAAGCAAGATATATACTCTTATTCAAGCATTAATGTATTCTTTTTAAAGGTTTCTTTACATTATATGGCAATATTTCCCAGAATATGGTCTGTGGAATCATAGTTGGAATGAGATCTTCCATGAAAAAGTGTTCTATATAGTTTAGCAAGTTTGAAATTTGAAAAATGCTTGACATCATATTTTTCCCAACAATCCATGGTGTATATTATTGTACTAAATGTTCAGAGAGCCGATAAACAGTTTTGTTTAATGATATTTCAGTCAGTATTTCCTATATTTACTAGACTATCTAGACTATGAAAGCATCTTTCAATCAAAATCTCAGTTTCCTCTCTCCCTCCCAGTCTTCATCTTTGTGCCTACTTAACACACCTTAAAACTTTGGGAAACTCTTTTTTTTTTTTTTTTTTTTTTTTTTTTTTTTTTTTTGTGAGACATAGTCTCACTCTATCACCAGGCTGGAGTGCAGTGGCGCTATCTCGGCTTAGTGCAACCTCTGCCTACCAGGTTCAAGCGATTCTCCCACCTCAGCCTCCCGAGTAGCTGGGACTACAGGCATGCACCACCACGCCCAGCTAATTTTTGTATATTTATAGAGACAGGGTTTCACCATGTTGGCCAGGATGGTCTCGATCTCCTGACCTTGCTACCTGCCCGCCTCAGCCTCCCATAGTGCTGGGATTACAACCGTGAGCCACCATGCCGGGCCAGGAAACTCTTCTCTAAATTAATACCCTATCTACACATTTCTAGATGATTAAACTAAAATCTAAGGAGTATTTAATGATATAATGAGAATAGATGCATTGTGTGTTTTGGCTATTGATTGAGTTTTAAGTTAATGTGAAAAATATACAAATAGGTATTTATTTTTTCTCTACATTATTATATTTAACTACTTCATCAAATAATCTGCAATAATTTATTTTTTGAGTATAAAAAATATTAATTTGACCCCATGTACATGTGGCAACTTACTCATGCCTGTTGCACAGCCTTGTATGTATTAGCAACCATTTTGTTAGAAGACAAAAGTGAACCTTAAAAAGAATTTTTCCAATATTTGTTGATTTATTCCACAGGATTGATCATCTCAAATGTGCCAGATACTGTGCTAAATGGTAGTTTCATGCGGCTACATTCTTATGGAGGACACAGTACAGTTAACTGAATATGTATTTGCAGCATAGTATGGTAATTACTTTTAGACTTGATGATTTTGGAAAGCTTTTCTTAACTAATCTGTTTATTGAATCATTAAACCAACAGTAACCAGTCTGGTTTGTCCATTTATCGGTATCCACCAAAGAGAAATATTATTTGAATATCAGGTTAATTTTTAAAATGTAATTTTATCTAAATTTTTACCATCTTATTAATGAAAATATAAAATAGATTTATAATAACTCTGACAGATAGTCTTTAATTTGATGTTTGACTGAAGAGGAGAAACCAAAAGGTTTTTGTGATGAACTACAGTATTTAAAGCCTTTTGTCCACATGCCCATTTTGCCTTTAGTTTTTTGTTCATGTTGTTCAGATAAAGCAGTGAAACATGTTTTCTACCATGACTCTTCATTTAGATTTTTTCACCTTCTCCATAATCTTTATTTGTCTTTTAATGCCACCCACCATCCCCAACCCTCAGTATTTTTCATTTTCTCTCTGCAAAATATTTGGGAGCCTTTTAAAAGATAATTTGTATCCTTAACCTTTGCAACTTTTAAGTTTCCTTTATCAAGTATTTCATTTTAATCTTCCCGTTATATCCTTGTGAAGTTTATTTATACCCAGGACATTATGTTTGGAAACAATAGATAGTTTTATCTTTTATTGTTTCACCATTTAACCTTCTATCAACAATAACCAAGACCACTGAGGGAGGCTAACTAGATTATAAATGGGTTATGAGCTACTTGAAGGCAGGGGCCAATACTTGCTTAGCTTATATTTCTTGTGTGTGCTCTATAGAAGGAAGTCAATAAAATAAATAATGACTTAATGAATCAACCATAAAGCTAAAATGATAAGTCTTTTTCCTGTATTCCCCTTCTTTCAGTGAGTATTTCTGAAGTTCCTTTTTTCCATTTATCCAGTTTTTTCCTGCCTTTTATTGGTTCATGTTTTCTCGAGATCTAGCCTTGACTCTAGTCTTTTATGTCTGTACTGCATGCTCTTAATAAAAGCCCATATTGGCCAGGCATAGTGGCTCATGCCTGTAATCCCAGCACTTTGGGAGGCTGAGGTGGGCATATCACCCGAGGTCAGGAGTTCGAGACCAACCTGGCCAACGTGGTGAAACCCCATCTCTACTAAAAAGACAAAATTAGATAGGCCTGGTGGCACATGCCTATAATCCCAGCTACTCAGGAGGCGGAGGCAGGAGAATCACTTGAACCCGGGAGGCGGAGGTTGCAGTGAGCCCAGATCACACCATTGCACTCCAGCCTAGGTAATAAGAGGAAAACTCTGTCTCAAGAAAAAACGAACCCCATATGCATGAATAAAAGCTTTCAGTTGCCAGCACTAAAACTGTATCTCCTCCATCTTTACATCTAGAGAATGTATCAAATGTACAGTGTGCCTAATTAAACCTAGGCACATTGTAAATTTTATAAATTTTATCTATAAAATCTCCCTTTTTTTCTGTCTTGCTCTGTCAGTAGCATTACAATGATCTAATGATGAAGCTTGAGAAATTTTGAGGTAACTTTTAATCTTCCTTTTCATTGCTTCTCATACTTAGTTGCTCACTTTTGACAATTTTATCTTTAAAATGTATTTCAGTCTTTTCAGTCTCACTACCACTACTCTAATTTTCAATGAGTCTTACCTAGGTTATTGAATATTTTCATAATCTTCTTATCATTAATCTCATTCCTCCACATATCCTGTATAAATGTGATTATTCCATACTCCAGTTTAAAACATTTCTTTTGTTGTGTAGCACTAAACTCACACACATTAATGTAGTATTTGAGGGTTTCTGCTTACTATTCTCTTAAAAAATACATCTATAAATATCTAAAAATGTACTCATCTTTTAAGAACCAGCCTAAGATAAGGCCATATTCTATATGAATTGTTTCTTGAGATGTCTTCTTTACTTTGAAAGATATGAAATTCTTTCAAGGCAAAGAAACACTACTGCAGTTAGCAAGCTGCCTTAGACATATTCTTTGCCACACATTCAATTTAATTTTAACTCTCTTCACTTTTTTTCTTTCCTTTATTTAATATTTACTCCAAGTTCATTTTATCCTAGGTGGACTATTTTGCTTATCTATTCATCTTTCGCATATTTAAACATATACACTTGTATTAACTTTTTTCTTTTAAGATTTAAAATTCATTTTTAAAATATAAAGATTTTTAAAAATCATGTTGCTCCTTTTATTTATTAAATTCTTGGGGTTCTTCTGTTTTGTATGAAATACAAGTGATTTTTAGGCACTGAATACTCTACTAATCCTTTATTGCCTTATAATTTTCATCAACTCTATGACAGTTATTTCCATTACATGGACTATGCTGTGTGTGCTTAAGTGTGTATGTTTATATTGTCTAGTGTGAAGTATGCTTAAGTGTGTGGGAATAAATGGCGTGTGTGTGCGCATGCGAAAAATTTCTCTGTTTAATGTTGGTGTTTATCAAATCATGTAGGATATCGGGTTGTTCTATTTTTACATAAAATCATCAATTAGAGTGTTCCTAATTATAAACCTTATATTCACTATCACGAACATTTATAGAAATTTGTGACCCAGTTCCTTTTCTTTCTTCATGAAGCTGCTGAAAGCAAGAACATACTCTTTGACTTGTCAAGAAATATCAAACTGTTTTTTACAACACTTAGGAAAATTATATCCTAATTCTGTAAGAACATTTTACTTTAGGCTCAATCTTAAAAATCTAAAATGTTATAAAGAAGTTAATACAAGAATGGTGTATTCATCTTTTTGGGAGAAACCAATGACCTTATCTCTTACAGTCAGCACCATATTAGTTATTAATAAACTAATGTGTTAGTAATGAAAGTAATATGAACAACAGCAGTTACTATGTCTATTCAAAAACTGCAGAACTCTCTAATATAATGCATGGTTTCTTTGTAAGTAATAGAAAACTTTAGAGATCACATTTTTTACTAGAAGCTTTTGCTTTTTTCCTCTTCTATTTGATGTAACTCTGATGGTCTTGTTTAGGACAGAATTTTTTTATTCTTTTCAGTAGCCTGTTTTTTTGTTTTGTTTTGTTTTTGTTGTTTGTTTTTGTATTGATGAAAGGAGTGGATATTTATTAAGGATGTTTTGAGTGTTTTTTTTAAGATACGAATTTATAATTAAAGTCATACACATTTATGTTTTGATTTTGTTTATGGTTTTTCTGGTGTAAAGGTTAACATGATGAACACATGGCTATAGTAAGGTGGAAAAACAGCCGGAAACTTGTACTCTTGCTCAATCTGTTGCATGATTATTTAGATACATACTTGATCTAACAAACTAAAGAACACAGTGATTTTGTGTGAAGTAAACTAAGGCTATTTGAAAATGTCTTTTCCAAAGAGTGAAATTCATGAAACGCAGTAAAAATAATGAAATATACAGATTAATCAAAACTTTTTCAGCATCTATTTTACTGACTTTCAAAATTTGTTTTGGACAGCTTCATAAAAAACACTCTTTATAAAAACCTCAACAAAGCTGGGATGGATTTGTTTGGCCACATTAATATATAAAGTAGCAGCTTTATCATGAACAAGACTGCATAGCAGGAAGCATGCCTCAATTATCAATTCACATCTATTAACTACTGTGATAAAATCTTCAGAAATCAGTCATGCCATTTAAAACCTAGATTTGACATTAATTTTTTTTACAATGAGTTACATGTATTACACTACAGTGTTCTTTAACAATCATCCCAATTAAGTAGGTGTGCCCTTTATCTTAGTGTTAAGTTGATTTGTTAATGTTTGAGAATTGTGCTAAGTGCTTGTTTATTATAGCATAAAACAAATGCTAATTTATGATAAATTAATACTTAAGGAATTTTACATTTCTGCCGCTGTTCATCTTAGCACATAGCAACCAGGATCAATCCAGTTTAAAAATAAAATAATATGGTTTGGATTAACTGAAAATTCAGGAAATTTCAAATAACTATTGAATGATTAAATAAAATCATTCTAGAATTGTATTTTATTTGGTATAAAATATCTGATACCAATCATGTGTTGATAGTCCTTAAAGAACAGTCGTTGGCCTGGCACGGTGGCTCACGCCTGTAATCCCAGCACTTTGGGAGGCCGAGGCGGGCAGATCACCTGAGGTCAGGAGTTTGAGACCAGCCTGGCCAACATGGTGAATCCCTGTCTCTACTAAAAACATAAAAATTAGCTGGGCATGGTGACAGGTGCCTGTATTCCTACCTACTTGGGAAGCTGAGACAGAAGAATCGCTTGAACCCGGGAGGCAGAGGTTGCAGTGAGCGAAGATCATGCCACTGCACTCCAGCCTGGGTAACAAAGAGTTAAACTCCATCTCAAAAAAAAAAGAACAATTGTTGTTCTTTCTATCTGCAGAGGCCATTCACATTTAAGATCTGCACTGATTAAGATTCTCTTGATTGGCGGGGACTACACTCATGAAAGAAGAGGACTATGATTTTACTCTTTTACTCTGGCAACGTGGCCTTACTTTGACTAAGCATGAAAAGTTTTTGAGCTTTCGAAATAGCAAATCTGTTCCCCAAGTTTGTCTTATTGTCTTACTAGGGTTGAATTTACTTCTCTTTTTTAACTCCAGATCCAAACAATACTACTAAGGTCTGCTGGAGTAATTTTATGCCCTGGAAGATTACCCAGCCTAATTTAAAAATTCTGTAAATTCCTAACTTGGAAAAATATCTGTAGCTAAAGAAAGAGTAGTTTATACAGGTGTTGGTAATTTAGCATGGGCCTAAGAATGAGATTTATTTTCTAAGAAATGATAAGTAACATTGCATTATTAGAAGGCTTTAAATACTATATTCTGTCTCTGTTAACATATTTTTAACTGACAGTGCTATTTGGTTGTAATATTTGGTAATACTAGTGTTTTAGATAAGCATCTATTTTTATGTACAACTGGTTTTTAAATTAGTTTCTTTAAATTTCACTGAATATATCATTTTTAAGATTTTTAAATATTTTAATACAAATGAAATAAGGAAAATGAGATTTTTTAAAAGGCTGTTTAAATTTCAGTCCTATTTTTCTAAATGAGTTATAAATTACAAAATGGAATAAAATATTTCAAACACTATGTTTTAATTATTTACAGTGTTACCATTTTATTTGTTAACATATGTTAATGAATCTCAAGGAACACATTATTATAATAGGAATATTTTTAAATGTGGCTTAGCAAAAATAAGAAGTTAGATCATACCGTTCAGAGATACTTACTATTAACATTTTCCTATACAGTTTATATATTATCAGGCATATATGTGTGTATTGTATGTATTATTTTAATAAAATGGGACTGTGCTTGGTAGAAGTAAATCAAGGAAAGGTGTTGTATTAGTGCATTTTCACACTGCTATAAAGAACTACCTGAGACTGGGTAATTTATTAAAAAAAAAAATCAGTTTAATTGACTCACAATTCTGCATGGTTGGGAAGACTTCAGGAAACTTACAGTCATGGTGGGAGGCTAAAAGGAAGCAAGGCACATCTTACATGGTAACAGGAGAGAGAGAGAGAGAGAGAAGGGGGAAGAGCCACACACTTACAAAACAACCAGATCTCATGAGAACTCCATTGTCAGAACAGCATAGGGGATACTGCCCCCATGATCCAAGCACCTCCCACGAGGTTCCTCCCCTGACACATAGGGTTTACAATTCAAGATGAGATTTGGGTCGGGCCACAGTACCAAACCGTATCAGCCGTCTTCAATTTACTGTTTAGTTCATTCAGAAATTATAAATAGGTAAACATTGCTCAACATTCGTGTTGCTTCCTTTACATATATTGCAATGTTTTGGTTCTGTGTTTATTTTTATATTTGAGCTCATATTTTACCTATCTGAATGTGATTTACTACAGGCCTCTCTTTGGTATGCTTTTGCTCATCTGTTTTACCTGAGTATGGCTAGCTAGCTACCCCTAGACTCTCAAGACAAAATTTCTGCCGTCACTGCCACCACCTGAGATCAAAGGCCCATGCCCTCTACTTGCTTAGCACAAGTTAAGGAAGAGAGACTGCAAAAAATTAATTCCCTTTTCCCTTTGTACACACATTTCAAAGAACCACCCTATCTCTTCCTCTAGCAACCTTCTCTCAGTTATATTTTCTAAGAGCATGAACTAGCCTATTTTCTGTGAGTTTGGTGCCATGTTTTTTTTCTTTATTTATTGTCATTTGTTCATTCAGCAGTTACGTATTAGACACCTACTGTGTATTGGGCATACTTCAAAGCACTGAAGATATCATAGTAAAAAGTCATACAAGGTCACTGACCTGAAGGGAAGTGAAATAATTGAATAAATAATGTATAGCATAAGTAAGATTTTACAAAAGCATAATGTAGCTGCTCTCTAGATCAAAAGGGAGGCTCAAATGACAGAGGACTACCTGCTTTCGCAGAACACCCATCTTTCTTATTTAGAAATGTTTTATAGGTTTTGTTCTAATGAGATAGTTTTCTCAGATTTTGAGGCAAAAAGGGAAGAGATAAGGGTGTTAAAATGCTTGGTGTTGAAATGCCTTTACTCTCTTGAGCTACATGTACTTTTAGTATGCAAAATATTGGAAATTTGATTAATTGAATTTTCCATATTTACATATTAAACGTGCGTAAATTGAAAATATAAAGTGGTCCCATTGCTAAAATATACATGTTAAGTATACATTTAATGAGAAAAACCATCAGGTGAATAATTTTATGGCGTCCACATGCACGCTACCTAGTAAAGTTTTAGGCTGTGTTGTGGACCATGTGGCTCATTGGTTTCTACTTGACATCAGAAAAGCCAATTGAAATTCTACAAGTGAATGGTACATGATAGGGTGCTATTTATAAATTATGAATGACTTATACTTTTATCTAAATTTTAAATGGTTAATACACCTTCTAGGAAGTTTTGATTCAGAAAATGTCATGTTTTACAATGTCATGTTTTGAGTATAAAAATAGATTTATGATTTTATTAAAGAAAACTCAGCTTTTCTTTACAGTATTAAACATTGAGTAAATATTTAAGGGATGTTATTAAAGAAGCACCAAACATGCCAGGGCACTTCATGTTTCGGTTTGTGCCTGTTGTTCTGTTATGTAAATTTTTTTCATTTCATTCATCATGAACCTCTTTCCGTGCCGATAAATAAAGGGCTACATTATAAATTTAATTTTGGTTTTTCATGATGAATCAGTTTATTTAGCTAACCTCTTGATGTTGAACCTTAAGTTTAATTTTTTATTTTTTGCTATTAGAAAAAAATAGTTATGAATAACTCTGTATTTTCAACTGTATACTTTTCTAATTGTTTGCTTGTGAATTTTAATTAAAAAAAAATGATTACTGGGTCAAAATACATTTGCTACTTATTGCTAAGTTGCCCTTTAGAAAGAGCATGCTAACTTATCATTCCAGTAGAATTGTACTAGAGTATCCATTCTACATGTCCATACTAAACTTTTATAATTAGTTGCCAATCAGAGCTATATGGTGATATTTGATGGAAGTTTGATTTGATTTTTTTAATACAATTGAAAATGAATATTTTTGCATTAGATGATTACATTAGTCTTTTCCCTGTCCTTTCCCTTCTTCCACTTTCTTTGGCTTTCATTCTTCCTTTGGCATGATTGTGCCATGGTATGTGTGCATGTGGGTGTGTGCGTGAGAGTCAGTGAAATTGCTGTTTATATGCCTAGCTCATTTTCTTTTCTGGTTGATGTTTACTTTTTTCTTAAGGATTTTTAAAAACATTTCATATATTAAGGAATAAATGCTACATTCAATCTAACATTTATTACATATATTGCAAGTTCCCCCAGTTTTATCGTAGCTTTCTCCCTTTGTTTTGGATCTATAGAAATTATAAAGTATGTGTTTGTTAAATGCTGTGTGGAAAAGAATCCTCTTATACTTTGCTGGTGGGAGACTAAGGGAAAACAAACAGACTATGAAAGAAATATGATTTATGATCCTTGATTGATCCTCAATTAGGAGAAACAACAGCTATGAAGAACATTGTTTAACATAGCACTTTGTGTAGAAATAAAAGATTTATCTTATCCTAAAATGTCACCTCGAGAACTATAGCAAAAAACATGAAAATAGTGTTTTCATTGTATGCATCATATTTTAAATAAGGTGAGAAAACAATGGCACATTTTTATTTTTTGAGTTTACCAGGAAAAGTTATAATTGTCAAAATGTTTTATTTACGAAATCCAATTGTTTATTTTTGAACTTTGCTGCCAAGTGAATTTTTAAAAGTGAACTAGCACATTTTTACCTCTCCAGTTTCTGCAATATAGTTAACTATAAGGAGTCTTTTTTTTTTTTTTTTTCTGGAAACATGTTATGTTGAAACTCAGTTATATGCATAACCTGTAATTAGATTTACATTTTTCATGAAAGCTATATCCGAAATATCTGTCTTCTCTTTAAAATATAGTCTTAGCAAGTTAACAAAAATGCTAATACTATTTAATTCTAACTGTTGTATATTGAAATACAATAAAAAAAAGTAAAAAATGGATTTATATTTTTAAATTTACTATGGCTTTAATAGCTGGAATTAGTTGCAAAAGAACAGCTGCATCTTTAGCACCACAGGCTTAAATTAAGGTCCCAAAGTCCCATAGGTTTTACATTCCGTGACATGTTAGCAAGAAACTTACAAATATAGAAAGGCTCATGTTCTAAGACAGAACATGATCCATATAATATCCATGATTAGTAAAGCAAATAAAATTCAGTCCAACATCAGGGTCTGTAAAGAAAATAAAATGATGAGAGATGAGAAAAAAAAGAAGGAAGTAGTTAGTTCCTCTTACAGTTTCAATAATATCCCAAACAATTCATTTTTATCTACAGTATTTAAGAAATGGGTTTGTTTAGTTGATTCTGTTTCTTTTAGTTGCTAATGTGATTATTTTAAATTTCTCACATTGTGTAATCTGAAGTATTTATACATAGTCCTTGCTGAAACTATTTCTCTTGTAGCATTTAATGATATAAAATCCTCAGACATAATAGTTTTTTCCCTATCTTTATTTCCATAAATGAGAAACTTGAGAAAATAATAGAGAATGCTTTGATTCATAGTAAATGGGCACTTTGATTTATGATTGATTATTTTAATAGCTGAAAATCTTAGAAGAGCATAATAAATTTTTTTTCTCCTCAAAATAGTTATTATTTAAAATTTTTTTACCAATTATAATTTCAGTCTTCCTGGAAGTTTGCCAAAGCAGAACTCTCAAAACAAAAAGGACAATACCTTGATTCCTTACCAATAATGCCTGTGTTTTTTTTAAAAATAATATAACAATTTTAAAATTACGTTTATAGATGTATTAATGAGAAGATAAAATATTATTTCTTTATACTTCAAATGTACTGCCAACATTCAAAACAAATCTGTCGATTGCTTCAAATAAACATACTTCCAGTATTTTTTTTCCTTAAAAAGACAATCATAATAGCTTGTCTGTATACCACCTATTAATTTTGCTTGTTGCACACATACGTATATTTGAAGATGAGTTTGTATGTGTGTTCATATGCAGTTGAATCCACATCTAATTCTTCTTCCCTAGCACCTATGCAACTGTATGCCACCGTGTTCCCTTTATCTTCTTTGGCCCCTGATGTACTAGCAAACTAAGAATGATGTTATCTCAGCAATGTCAAAATCTCAAGTAATGAAGATCCTACCTAACCTTAAGGTGATATTGTATCTTCTTTTTCTTTTTATTAACATCTTTGGTTTAGTTCTACAAATAGCACTGAATTGCTACCTTCGTAAAATTATGAAGTGAGTACCTCAAGTAAATTTGATTGTGATGTTTTAGTTTTGGAGAAGATGCTTTATAAAATAATACTTGGTAAGGGTATTAAGAGGTTTGACATGCAAAAATGTGGCATACATAAGTTTGTTGATAAAAAATTAAATGTGTTTATTATAGGACTCTATTTTTTAATCTGCTGATGAGCACTGTGAATCATTTAGAGGCGAGGACATAAATGCAATTTTTTCCCTCAAAAGTATTTGACCAGAGATATCTTTTTTTCATAAAGCATATTATATAACAAATATTTTATAGAACATACTTTGAGAACTGTTAGGCAAATATTTGGGAGCTTTAATACTTTAAAAAATCTTGTATCTTCAATTTAAAATGATTAGAGACACAATTATATTTTTATTGTAAACAATACTTTCTGCAATTTCTAAATTTTCTTGAAGTGATAACTTGAGAATTTTATGAATATGGTCACATTTTTTCAACTGATAATAACATCTGTTTTTCTTCCACATACTGTGTATTGCCTGAGTTTTTCCTATCTATCTCCATTTCTTTTCATATTCCCCTTGAACTTTTTACTCAGCTATACTCTTCTTAAAAGAGACATCATAGTTCTGAAAATCCTTTTGATTTCTCTTTTTTTTTTCTCCTGGGAGGTAGGATACTCTTCTTTTAAATATGCTTTGAAGTGACCTTTACACGTGTAGTTCTCTTTTCCTGGGATGGCCCCTTACCTCAAGAGCTTTTTGTGATTTAGAACTCTGGTTAAGTGTGACCCACTCAGTAAGCCAGGCAGTAAGCTTTTCCTGCCATCTATTTATTCATTCATTTAATCTGTTACTAAATCACAAATATTTAGTAAGTATTTGACACATACGCACATGTGTGCCAGGATGCTGTGAGTATAAATATAAGAATATGAATATGTAAAGAGCTTACATTCTTATGAGCTCTACAGGTTAGTGAACAGGCAATAATTGCTGTTATGAGTAGGTACACAAAAAGAACACATAATCTAGACTGTGGAAACCAGGGAACACTTCTCTGGTAAACTGATAAATGGGCAAAGATTGGAAAGATAAATAGGAGTTAGCGAGGTAAAAGGATGAGTGTGCAATCAGAACACCTAAGAAAAGTGTAAAAAACTTGGATAGACATAAATGAAAACCAGTGTAATTACTAGGGAAATAGCCAGGAAGACATTGATAATATGTGGTAGGAGAAGTGTTATAGTATTTATAGTATTAACAAATATCACGGCTTTAAGAACTCTTAAGTCTGGACTTTGAGACCATGCTGGAATTGACTATGGCTAATAAGAAGGCTTTCTGCTATGTACAAAACACTTTATAAGTCACACACATTGAGTTTGTTTTTTCATACCATAGCCATATAATACTACAATGGAAAGAAAGCCCTACCTAAATTTCCATAAGAGAGTAAATTCCCAACAAGGTTGGATAGATTATTTGTGTACCTCTTTTCCATATCTGAGAAATACGGAAGTGCTTAAAGTCCATATATATTTTGTCCAGACTGAGTGGTCAAAGTCCTTGTAAAATTTTTTACAGGCTACACACTGATGTTACCCATAGAGTTTCTATGTCACTTTCCTGTTTTCCTTGAGTTACACATAAAGAACAGTAGCCTATAGCATAAAAGTTTCTTTTCAATACGGATATCTACCCTGCATTATTAAGTATTAGACACGAAGGAAAACCAATTTGCTGCATCATACAAATTCACATTGTTTTATGTATACTTTTAGACTGTTGGTCTCTAATTTTATTTTTTCTTACCTTTGTTTGTGTTTATTTAAATAAATTTTATTGTGTATAGTTAAGGTATATGACATAATGTTATAAGACATAGATACAGGTTTTTCAGCAGTGAAATGGTTACTACAATAGAGCAAATTAACGTATCTATCATTTCTCATAGTTACCTATTTTGCCTCCTGTGGCAAGAACAGCTGTAATTTCATTTAGCAAAAATCCTGGAAACAATATACTATTATTAGCCATAGTTGTATGTAGCCATTAGATAGTTCATCCTACCTGTTTGCTACTTTGTATCATTTACCCTTCATCTCCTCATGTACTCCCACCCTGGCAACTGCTGTTTTATTCTCTATCTCTATATATTTGACCTTTTCTTTTTTGGTAGATTCTACATATCTAAGTTAAGAATATACAGTATTTGCCTTCCTGTGGCTGGCTTATTTCACTTAGCATAATATTCTCCAAGTCCACCCAAGTTGTGGCAAATGACAGGATGCCCTCCTTTTAAATCTGCTTTAAAGTGTTTATAAGGAGACTGCAGGTAAATTTTCAAAATGTTAATTCCTTTCAAATCAATCAAAGAAAATTTTCTTTAATATTCTCAGAACCAACGCTTCAGGATACTTTTGTAGGTCTTACTCAGAAATAAGACTTTTTGTGAAATTCTCAGACAAGTTCACTTTTAATGTCAAATTGGGTTGTGTTTGTTTGTTTCTGTGATAGGTAAGTTAGATAATATATTATACCTGCTACTACATATACAAATGTCTGTAATCATGGCTTAACAGTAGGAAAAGACTAGAAATAGTTTTACTGTAAACATAATTGTTTTAATATTTTAGTAATAAGTGGCATTTATTTATTGAATATTCTTGTCAGTTGATTATAGATGTTTGTAAAATAACAGGCTTATTAGAGATTTACTAAGTAGATAAATGACATAAGGATTAATACTCAGTAAATAATTAATTTGTTTTTAAATTTGTTTATAGAAACATCCCATATTAACACTTTATTTTTTAATGTATTAGTAGAATTTTTATTCAACATCATGTATTTCAGAATTTCTACATTAAAAAGTCACGATCAATATAATAACCATTCTAGTATAAGATAGTAGAATTTGGTCAGGTAATTTAATTGATAAAGATATTTATTTCTTTTCTTAACAGTATATAGTTACTAGCATTCTAGTAAATGCCATTCCTAGTATGTCTGGGTTTGATATGCAGCAATATTCTAAGAAAGCCTCAGTTTGTGGTCAGATTTAATTTTTTTATTACGGTGACTAAGTTTAATTAGGAAGTTTGATTTGTACTCCTTACTTGACTAGTTCAGGAAATCAGTTTATTGGAATCTTTTTCCATTCACAATTATTCTCTGGATTTGGGTATGTAATAGAAAATGTAGTCGGAAGATAATTGAATAAGGAGGCATTGAGCTGATCTTCAATCCCTGGGTGTTTCTAACAGGATAGATAGAATCTTTTGGAATAGAAATGTATGGTAGGTATATTCATTAGTACATTTCAGTAAGGGAGCATTATGTGATAATTCTTAGTAAATAGAAAGGTCTAATCATGATCTTTGCTTTACCTCAGGCCATTGATAGTTCGTATATATTTTCCCTCTTCTTTTGACATTTACATTGGATTTTAATGCAATAATTCTGGAATTAAAAAGCTTGTTCTAATAGGGCTCATCCAAGGTCATAGTTTTATTTTATTAAATGAATAGTTATTTGTTAGCAGCTTGCTAAGTAGTAGGCTGGGGATACACATGTGAACAAAACAGTCCAAGTTCCTGTTCATTTGGACCTTTTGTTCCATCAGAGGTAAACAATGAAGTAAGCAAATTACAACAAACAAAAATTTCAGAAAATTGTAAGGGTCATAAAGGAGTATAACGTGATAGTGATTTGGAAGAGGCTGTTTATGGCTGTTAAGAAAGCCTTCTCTGATAAGATATTATTGAGCTAAGGCTTTTCTGATGAGAAAGGGGCTGCTATGGGAAAAGCCAGTGGAACAGAGTTCCCAGGATAGAGATCAGTGGGAATAAAAGGCCTAAGAGAGAATAAGTGTGGCAAGCCCCAGGAACTAAAGAAGACCTAACTCCCTGGAGTATAGAAAAAGAGAGAAAGAGTAATATGAGATGGGGACTGAGGAGAGCTCAGCACAGGTCAAATCTTGATGGATTTTGAAAGCCATAGTAAAGGGTTTAGACTTAACTCTTAATATGAGATGTGAAGCCATAAGTTTGTAAACAGGTAAATTACATAATATTTACAGGTTCAAAATATTATTCTGAGAGAGGAGTGGATTGTAGTAGAGCAAATAGTGAACCAAGATGGACAGTAATTAGTAGACTATTGTAATGGACATGTTTAGAGCAAATAATGTCTTGCACTAGGGAGGTCTTGGAGTTGGGGGGGGGCGGGGAGAGAGAGAGAGAGTGAATTCAGAATGTATTTTATGGTATTTACAACCAAGGGGACTAAATGAACATTATCCTGGGAAGAGAGTAGCAACATAGAAGCCAGAAGAGGAAACTATTTCCATAAGGAGGAAGTGGCTAATGGAAGCCACTACATGAAAAGGAAAGGTAAAATGCCATAATACTATAGCACTTGATATTTTTCCTTGTGGCTATAGTTTACCAGTATCTCTGTCATTTTCCTTTATTGACTGAAAACTGATTTAATGTCTGCCTCTACACCTATACATCTGTTCAGCCTTTGTTTCCAAACACTTTGAAGAAAAGAGGAAAAGCTGTGACAACTTTAACAAAGAAGTGGCAAAGTGGACCAAGGAAAAGAGCCAAAATATCATGGCCCCCCAAAACCTGGGATTTGAGAGAGAAGAGAAAAACAACAACAACAGCTTCCCTACCTGCTCCATAGGACATAAAGAGCTAAGGACACAGTCTAATTTTGCCTAGGAGATGAAGCTAAAAGGAACATTCATAAAAGAGGTTTTGGATATGAGGCATATGCTCAAACTTGAGATAATCAAGAGCATTATGAAGAAATTTAGAAGGACAGGGAAGGATACAGAATTGGGTGAGATTCAGAGATATATGGATTACTATGAGGATAAGAGTCTGATGATGGCTAGAGAAACAGACTTCTGGTAACTTCGATATTTAGAAATATGAGGAATAGCAGTCTCTTAGGGGAAGATGGGCAGTTAGAGTTATAGTCCAGTTTGTTGTTTTAAGGGTATGATACCACTGACCTTTCTTTTCTGCTCCTTGTAATTATGTGGTGAGTTTTGATGGGGGAGAAGCAGGGGTAGTTAAACACCGAAGTCACTAACGGTTAGGGGAAGAGTTGGCTCAAATGAACTAACTGAAGGATACCCAAGTACTTATTTACAGGAGGCAGATTAATGAGTAGGGGCAGGAAACCAAAAACTGCATGGAGAGTATACAGGAAACCAAAGACTCAGAGATTCCCCTCTACAGGAAAGGCCAGAGGGTGACAGAGAGCCAGTCATCTGTCCTCACATGGATTAGAGGCTAGTAAGTCACCAAAAGTCCAAGGATCTGTCTTCAAGTGGATTAGAAGTCAGAAGGACAATCCAGAGGAAGACTAGGTTTGAGACTGTGGATAATTGTGTATTCCTGTAATAGCGCATGAATATACCTGACAGGGATCACACTCTGTTACATCCAGGTAATATCTACTCTGATATTCTGCCAGTTGTCAGGCCTCATCTATAGCATTTTAATAATTCAGAATAAAAGAGACAAGGATAGGAGAGAGACTTTTATGAAAGAAGAAGGATTGGAATTAACAGAAATACATTGTGGAAACATAGATCTCTACAATATTCTGAGACTTGTATTTTTAAAACTAAGTTTGTAATGGGTAAGTGAGATTTTGTTCATAGTGTCACAGAAACGTAACTGAAATGTAGCTACCTATTTTGACCTGTACTCAAGCAGGTGTCTGACAGATGTATTATCTATTTTCACATGTCACTATTAGCCCCTATAACTCTTAAGATATTCTGATATTCTTTAATTTACAATTCTATGATAATTAATGTTGAAAAATGGGTAATAAGATACTCCATTGTGTGTTCACATCAGGGAATACAAAAATAATTTTTAGCAAATGAGTTGCAGAATTTCTGAGCAGAATTTCTGAGCTTCGCCTTCATACCCAAAGTCACATTATTTTTCTAAATATATTGTGTATGCTGAAGCTATTTTTTATTTTTTATTTATTTTTTATTTTTTTTTTTTGAGGCAGTGCCTCACTGTGTAGCCCAGGCTGGAGTGCAGTGGCATAATCCCAGCTCACTGAAACCTCCGCCTCCCAGGTTAAAGTGATTCTCCTGCCTCAGCCTCCCAAGTAACTGGGATTACAGGTGCACACCTCCATGCCTGGCTAATTTTTATAATTTTTAATAGAGATGGGGTTTCACCATGTTGGCCAGGGTGGTCTCGAACTCCTGACTTCAAGTGATCGCCTACCTCGGCCTCCCAAAATGCTGGGATTACAGGTGTGAGCCACCGCGCCCAGCTGCCATTTATTTTAATTGTTTTGTTATTTGTTCTCAGCATTTTAGTCATAGCATAGCTTTAATGTACAGGAAAAATATAGATTACCACAGTGTATTAATGATAGGTTTGTAATATTTTTCTTGATGAAATATGCATTTTTTGTTAAAATGGTAAAAGGAATTTATGGACAAGCCGCAGCTAACATCACACTCATAGTGAAGACTGAAAGCTTTTCCCATAAGATAAGAAACAAGACATGGATGCCTGCTTTCACCACTGTTATTAAACATTGTTCTGGTACTTGTAGCCGGAATAATTGGACAAGAAAACAAAAAGGGTATCCAAATTGGAAAGGAAGAAGTACAACTATCTCTATTTGCAGATGACATCCTCCTGTATATACAAAACTCCAGAGAATCAACAAGCAAGCCACTATAGCTAATAAATTAAGCCAAGTTTTAGAATAAACAAAAATCAGTTTGTTTCTATACACCACAGTGTACAGTCCAAAAAGGAAATTAAGAAATAAATTTCATTTACAGTAGCATCTAAAATAGTAAAATGCCTGGGAATAAATTTAACCAAGGAGCTACAAAACTGAAGACCTAACTAAATGGTAAGGCATCCCATTTCATGGGTGAGTACACTTAATGTTGTTAAAACATCAGTACTACCCAAAGTATACAGACTCAACTTAATTGCTATCAGAATTCTAAGTGGTTATTTTTTGTTTGTTTGTTTGTGGTTTTTTTTTTTTTTTTTTTTTTACAGAAATGGGAAGCCTGATTCTCAAAATGCATACAGAATTGCAAGGTTCCCAGAATAGATAAAACAATATTGAAAAAGCACAGAGTTGAGGATTCACACTCCTGATTTCAAAACTTACTGTAAAGATACAGTTACCAAAAGAGTCTGGTACTGGCATTAGGATAGACAATAATTAATGGAGTCTAGAAATAATTCCACATAACTATAGCCAATTGATTTTTGACAAGAGTATCAAGTTCATTCAATGGGAAGAGAACAGTCTCTTCAACAAGTGTTGGAACACCTGGATTTCCACATGCAAGAGTGGAGTTAGAACCCTCCTCATATCATATTAAAATATCAAAATTAATTCAAAATAGATCAACAACCTAAATATAAGAGCTAAAAACATAAAACTCTAGAAGGAAATGTAGAAATAGTTCTCCATGACCTTGGATTTGGGAATGGATTATTCAGTAACAAAAATGGGAACAAAAAATAAATTGGACCTCACCAAAATTTTAAAACTTCTGTGCATCAAAGTACATTATTAACGTCCATTGCCAAAGGACATTATCAAAGGCAACCTGCAGAATGGGACAAAATGTTTGAAAATAATTTATAGAATAACTTTAATATCCAGAATATATAAACAACTCCTAAAACTCAATAAATAAAAGAAAACTCCAGTGGCTCATGCCTGTAATCCCAGCACATTGGGAGGTCAATTTAGTAGGATCACTTGAGCCCAGAAGTTGGAGACCAGCTTGAGCAACACTGCGAGACCCCATCTCAAAATAAAAATTAAGATTAAAAAAAATTAGCCAGGTGTGGTGGTGCACACCTGTAGTTCAACTACTTGGGGCTGAGCCAGGAGGATTGCTTGAGTCCAGGAGTTTGTGGCTGACGTAAGCAATGATCACACTACTGCACTCACAGTTGGGCAGCAGAGTGAGACCCTGTCTCGTACACACACAAAAAAAGACACCATTTGAAAAGTGTGCAAATGATGTGAACTGATATTTCTCTAAAGAAAATATACAAATGAACAATAAACACATGCAAAAATGTTCGACATTATTAGTTATTAGTAAAATGCAAATTGAAACTCGAAGATAGCACTTCTCACCTATTAGGATGGCTATTATTAAAAAATAATGATAAATATTGGCTAAGATATAGAGAAATTGGAACTCTTTTACATTGTTATTGGGGATGTAAAATGGTGCCGCGGCTGTGGGACAGTTTATCTGTTCCTCAAAAGGCTGTGATTATCATATTAGCCAACAATTCCACTCTAGGTTTGTACACAGAATAATTGAGAACAAGCACTGAAGCAGATACTTGTATACCAGTGTTCATTGCAGCAGTATTCACAATAGCCAAAAGGTGTAAACAACCCAAGTGTCCACCAACAGGTAAATGGAGAAACAAAATGTGGTATGTAACATGCAGTGGAATATTGTTCAGTTGTAATAAGGGAATGAATTTTTGAGATATACTACTTCAGTGAATCTTGAAAATATTATCCTAAGTAAAATAAACCAGACACCAGACAGATATTGTATGATTCCATTTATACAAAATATCTAGAATTTTGACATAGAGACAAAAAGTAGATTGGAGGTAACTGGGGGATATAGGAAGGAAGGGATGGAAATTTATTTCTTAATGGTTATAGTTACAGTTTGTGATAATGAAAAACTTTTAGAAAGAGATAGTGGGAGTTTATGTACAACATTTGAATTTAATTAATACCACTGAATTGTACACCTAAAGATGGGTAAAAGGGCCAGTTTTGTATGTAGCACACAATTTTTATTATTTATTTATTTATTTATTGAGATGGAGTATCACTCTGTCGCCCAGGATGGAGTGCAGTGGCATGATCTCTGCTTACTGTAACCTGTGCCTCGCAAATTCAAGTGATTCTCCACCCTCAGCCTTCCAAGTAGCTGGGACTACAGGCCTGCACCACTAAAAAATACAAAATTTTTTTAGTAGAGATGGATTTTCGCTGTGTAGGCCAGGCTGGTCTCAAACTCCTGACTTCAGGTCATCCACTCGCCTTGGTATATGTACAGTTTTTAAATTGCCATTTTTCTATTAGCATCATAAAACTGTATAAAAATACCTTTTAATATTAATAATATTTAATACTTTTTAATAATAGATTACATATACTCTTAAATTTCTATTGATTTTTCAACTACAATCTACTCTCCTATATTGCTTCTCCCACCAAGTTAAACAGTCAAAATTCTTTATCCTACCTCTACATTTATTTGATATATTGCATGTACTCAATGGTATGATATTCATTGATTAGTCACTTATTTAAATAATTCACTCCTTGAAATTTCAACAAATTCAGGCCTTGCTTTCAGTGGAATTTATAGGCTAGTGATTTAAAAAATGGATTATCCTATAAACAGCTCTATTTTTTTGAAAAATATGACAAAGTTACTGCTTAATTTTGTCTAATGCATTAATCTATATTAGGTCTCAAAGTTGACAACTTTGTTACCTGTCAGAAATTAATGTCAGAAACATTAATTTTCTTGCTGTCACCTCATAAGCAATCTCTGATTCGTTACCATGCTGCATGTCCATTGCAATGCTGCTCCCCTTACTTTTACATGACTCTGATTTGCTATGCATTCCACCACTGGTCACACTTCTGAGTTTCTGAGCTTGACTTGATATCACATGTTTGTTGCAAACTTTTCCCAGCTGGGACATGTGATATCAAATCAAGCTTTGCAAAAGTGAATTCCTGTTAATATACAAAGAATAGATAGAAGAATTTCAAGTGCCATTTTTCTTATAGCAAAAATTTAAAAGTACAAATTACTGTCAAAAATGGAGATACTGATTGGGAGTGGAGACAAGTCAGCAAATCTCTATTTATTATGTACATATAAAATGTCATTGCACTTTAATAAAAATGTGTTATGGCAGTTTCATATTTCTGTAATTATGGAAATTAAAAGGTTATGCTATTGATATAACGAGGATTGCTATAGTGATCCTAAATTTAGCATAAACCTATGATAAGGGTGAATGAATAGCTAGTAATCATAACTGTTTTTTGCATAGCCTCAAAATTTAAAAACTAGAAATAAATTGCAATATATTTGAGAACAATTGCAGTTGTTATGTAAAATTTTCAGATATATCTGTTTTCAGGGTTCTTCAGAAGTTAGATTCCTCAGCTTTGCAGATGCTACTTTATGGGAATGGCTAGTTAAGTAAATTAGTATGCCATTTGCATGATGAGACAGAATGAATGAATGACAAGCTAGACAACATCTACTTTGCCATTCATTCTCTTCCTAAGTTCTCTGAAGAATGAATATTTTTATATTTTTCTGAAAAATATACTCTCATCCTTTGACTTAATTTGTTATACTTTAATGTCAAAACATGTTCTATAAACAGAATCAGGCCTTCACTATGTTGACTTTGAATTAAGCATGTTATATGGCCTTTTGCAAATTTTTACAGTTGAAAAATAGAGATATAATTGTGTAGAGTTAATCACCTGGAGAAGAAACGCAATTATTACATTGCATCATAAGATGTCAATTCTTATGATTTATTTTTTTAAATGGCCTTTTCTTGAAATAGTGTATTTTCTCCTCAGTAATTGTAGGGTAGGAGGAAGTATTATCAAATGTGCATAACTGTACAATGGTATAAAAGCTACAATTACAAATTGAACTTACTTTTAATGGCAATTTTATCAAGTACTTTTGTTGATCTGAAAACTTGTCCTAAAAAATCTTACTAATAGCCCACATAGTTATTAACCATCTCCTATGGTGGTCTGTTCTCTGCAAGAAGG
Source organism: Macaca nemestrina (assembly GCF_043159975.1). Lineage (NCBI taxonomy): Eukaryota > Metazoa > Chordata > Mammalia > Primates > Cercopithecidae > Macaca > Macaca nemestrina. The sequence goes on from NC_092131.1 coordinate 81,716,244, forward strand.
ATCAATCATTTCTTTTTATGACAGATTGGAATAAATCTTTGGAGAAATATTGATGGTATTAAGACCATGCTTTTTAAAGAAATATCAAAGTTACATGAAAATCATTTTTCCACAATCAACTGAAACATATGTGATTTTTTTTAATTTATTTATTATTATTATACTTTAAGTTGTAGGGTACATGTGCATAACGTGCAGGTTTGTTACATATGTATACTTGTGCCTTGTTGGTGTGCTGCACCCATCAACTCGTCATTTACATCAGGTATAACTCCCAATGCAATCCCTCCCCCCTCCCCCCTCCCCCCTCCCCAATATAGGCCCCGGTGTGTGATGTTCCCCTTCCTGAGTCCAAGTGATCTCATTGTTCAGTTCCCACCTATGAGTGAGAACATGCGGTGTTTGGTTTTCTGTTCTTGTGATAGTTTGCTAAGAATGATGGTTTCCAGCTGCATCCATGTCCCTACAAAGGACACAAACTCATCCTTTTTGATGGCTGCATAGTATTCCATGGTGTATATGTGCCACATTTTCTTAATCCAATCTGTCACTGATGGACATTTGGGTTGATTCCAAGTCTTTGCTATTGTGAATAGTGCCGCAATAAACATACGTGTGCATGTGTCTTTATAGCAGCATAATTTATAATCCTTTGGGTATATACCCAGTAATGGGATGGCTGGGTCATATGGTACATCTAGTTCTAGATCCTTGAGGAATCGCCATACTGTTTTCCATAATGGTTGAACTAGTTTACAATCCCACCAACAGTGTAAAAGTGTTCCTATTTCTCCACATCCTCTCCAGCACCTGTTGTTTCCTGACTTTTTAATGATCGCCATTCTAACTGGTGTGAGATGGTATCTCATTGTGGTTTTGATTTGCATTTCTCTGATGGCCAGTGATGATGAGCATTTTTTCATGTGTCTGTTGGCTGTATGAATGTCTTCTTTTGAGAAATGTCTGTTCATATCCTTTGCCCACTTTTTGATGGGGTTGTTTGTTTTTTTCTTGTAAATTTGTTTGAGTTCTTTGTAGGTTCTGGATATTAGCCCTTTGTCAGATGAGTAGATTGCAAAAATTTTCTCCCATTCTGTAGGTTGCCTGTTCACTCTGATGGTAGTTTCTTTTGCTGTGCAGAAGCTCTTTAGTTTAATGAGATCCCATTTGTCAATTTTGGCTTTTGCTGCCATTGCTTTTGGTGTTTTAGACATGAAGTCTTTGCCCATGCCTATGTCCTGAATGGTACTACCTAGGTTTTCCTCTAGGGTTTTTATGGTATTAGGTCTAACATTTAAGTCTCTAATCCATCTTGAATTAATTTTCGTATAAGGAGTAAGGAAAGGATCCAGTTTCAGCTTTCTACTTACGGCTAGCCAATTTTCCCAGCACCATTTATTAAATAGGGAATCCTTTCCCCATTTCTTGTTTCTCTCAGGTTTGTCAAAGATCAGATGGCTGTAGATGTGTGGTATTATTTCTGAGGACTCTGTTCTGTTCCATTGGTCTATATCTCTGTTTTGGTACCAGTACCATGCTATTTTGGTTACTGTAGCCTTGTAGTATAGTTTGAAGTCAGGTAGCGTGATGCCTCCAGCTTTGTTCTTTTGACTTAGGATTGTCTTGGAGATGCGGGCTCTTTTTTGGTTCCATATGAACTTTAAAGCAGTTTTTTCCAATTCTGTGAAGAAACTCGTTGGTAGCTTGATGGGGATGGCATTGAATCTATAAATTACCTTGGGCAGTATGGCCATTTTCACGATATTGATTCTTCCTATCCATGAGCATGGTATGTTCTTCCATTTGTTTGTGTCCTCTTTGATTTCACTGAGCAGTGAAAACTGGCACAAGACAGGGATGCCCTCTCTCACCACTCCTATTCAACATAGTGTTGGAAGTTCTGGCTAGGGCAATCAGGCAAGAGAAAGAAATCAAGGGTATTCAGTTAGGAAAAGAAGAAGTCAAATTGTCCCTGTTTGCAGATGACATGATTGTATATTTAGAAAACCCCATTGTCTCAGCCCAAAATCTCCTTAAGCTGATAAGCAACTTCAGCAAAGTCTCAGGATACAAAATTAATGTGCAAAAATCACAAGCATTCTTATACACCAGTAACAGACAAACAGAGAGCCAAATCAGGAATGAACTTCCATTTACAATTGCTTCAAAGTGATTTTCTTAAATGTGTTAAATTTGCTAGCTGGCCTAATATTACATTCTTAGGAGGTATGTGGTCTAATGGTAAAAAATTGTTTTTGACAAGACGTTTACTATTCTCTGCATTTGCTATATGTCTTTGAGCAGTTGCTTCCATTTCCATACATGTGAGTTGGAGATATCTGTCCTGATTATTGTGAACGTTAAATGAAATTTTATGTGTGTAGATAAATTATACTAACAATATATAAATATATGTATTGTAATTAATATATATCTTTTATAAATCACAAAATAGCTTATAAACATAAGGAAGCATGATTACTGTTAAAGTCACTTAAAAGAATATTCTGAGATGCATATTGTAAAATTGGTTCAAATTTTTAAGTTATTCCATATGCGTATAGGGACATAGAAAAGAAACAAAGAAAAGGTCTGTAGTTGTGAGCTTCAGAGAAGACCTTTGAGTTGCTTCATTTCTTGAAATTGGTTAAGTATATACTTTCCCCTGAAAGAATGTAATACTGTATTGCTACAACTAGAAAACCCTTAAATGTTCTTCAGCGGAGCTTCTGCTGACACAGTACCTTAAATACTGGTAAATGAGACTTTTGCTTATGTAATTACAGAAGTAAATTTGGTAACCTAAGAAATGAATGTAAATCATCTATTTATAAAGACAATATGAAAAGTGATTATCATATATAGACTATAATGGGTGATTTTTATTAAATAAATGGTAACATAGTCTGTTGAAAGGATACTCTATGTTTTAGTTTTAAAAATTAAGATGCCTATATAGAATTTTAAATCTTTTAAGAAGAAAGCATTAAAGTAATATTTTATCTATTTACACTGACCCGGAACTTGGAAATAAAGAGAAATGAAATAAAACATGATTTCATAAAGGTCACATATTCCCTATGGTTGTAACTAGGAACACTAGGAACCTACTCGTGTTTTTCTTTTTTCTTTTTTTTTTTTTTGTTTGTTTGTTTGTTTTTTTTTTTTTTTTTTTTTTTGAGACAGAGTCTTGATCTGTGCCTAGACTGGAGAGCAGTGGCGCGATCTCAGCTCACTGCAGGCTCTGCCTCCCGGGTTCGCCATTCTCCTGCCTCAGCCTCCCGAGTAGCTGGGACTACAGGCACCCACCACCACGCCTGACTAATTTTCTGTATTTTAGTAGAGACGGGGTTTCACTGTTTTAGCCAGGATGGTCGTCATCTCCTGATCTCGTGATCCGCCCACCTCGGCCTCCCAAAGTGTTGTGATTACAGGCGTGAGCCACCGTTCCCAGCCCGGAACCTACTTGTTGATAGTTTATATAATTTTAACAGTCTTCTTTAACTGTGTATTACTAGGTTGCTGAGGACTAGAAACAGCAAATTATAAGACAAGAGCCTTTTGTAATCAGATATTTTAGCAAACAGCAATAGTAAGTGGCAAAAAGGAAAAATATGAAAACGAAAAGGATGCCACTCACAATGCACTGTTTGTATAAGAGTAAATAGACATACATACCTACAAATAGCAAGGAAATTTAAATATATTTGAAAATATATATTGCAAGATGTTTCTTGATATGATAGAAACTAAATGTTTACTTGAATGAAATAAATCCATGTTCATCAAAATATTAGCTATCCAAAATTAGTAATTTCTCTGCATAAGTAGCAGTTATCTCTATAAATTATCTGTATATCAAGTTGTTTTAAATATCAGGTTTTACCTGTTGGAGTTAATTGGTATTTACATTTTCTTAAGTTCTTTTGGAGGCCAAAATTATTGTTGTAGAATGTTAATAAATTTTCTACTACATTTTGGTATTATTGTTTTATTTTGTGATGTTTCAGTGTCACTCATCCAACCAAATGACTTACTGTACACTAACATTAATATTTCCTAAATAATTATGTCTGTATTATTTCATAAGATACTGAGTTATATTTCCAGTAGGAATATAAGCTGTTGCATTTTCTGTTATATGAACAGAATGTTCATTAATTTTCATTATAGATGGCAATTGGAACTATGTGGATCAAATCATTAGCATATGTTCATTATTCTAGAATAATGTTACTGTGGTTTGAATAATGTCTCAGGTATCTTAACAGTTTTTAATAGCACTTTAGACCACAACAAAAAATATTTGTTTTTCTCCCTAACGATATTATTTTAGGTAGAGTTCATTTTCAGAGTTTATCCATTTTTTTCTACCTTAGGAAAAAGAAAAATAAAATGTTAAATTGTCCATTATTTCTCCTAGTATCTTTCTCAAAACACTTTTACCAAGTGCCCTTTTTTAATGATAAATTGCAACTTATTATAGTTTTTAAATCATTTTCCAAAATATACCTCCTTTTTGTGTTCATTGAATGATCTTATAAACCAAGAGACTTACTGGCTTTATAGATATTTTGTAGATTAAAAAGGCCTTAGAAATCAGTCACATATATGTTTCAAAATACAGACGAGAAATTTTAGACTCAGTAAGTTGTTTATTTAAAAAAAAAAAAACAACAAAATACTTGTTGAGTATCTGTAGTGTGCCAGGCACTGTTCTAGGCACTGGAGATACAGTAGTAAACATGACAAAGTCCCTTTCATACTGTTGTTTTTGTCTCTGCTGAGCCTGTCATTGTCTCCCAATGTTTTTCATAACTGTTATTTTCTTTTAGTATTCTTTCTCTGTGTTTTATTTCTCTTATGTATAGTGTCTGTCCACATGAACTAGAATATGAGCTCCACGAAGTCAGGGTTGGTTTGTTTGTTTTTCCTGTTTGGTCATTGCTGTCTCTTCAGCTTCTAATATGATACTTATTTAGTAGGGACTGAATACATTTTTATCAAATGAGTTAATGAACTGAGTAAAAGCCATGGGCCAGGAGCATTTGGCATTCTGAAAGCCAAGTGAAGTGTTTTTAGAAGAGAATGGTCACCTATTGACAGCATAAAATGCTGCTGATGGGGCAAACAACATGAAGACTTGAAGATTAGATTTATCCAGGTACAGCCGTGATGAATGCTTTCAGTAGAGTTATAGAATCTACTAAATTCAAGGGGGAAAAAAAAGCCATATTGGAGTATATTCAAGATTGGGTGATGAGGAAGTAGAAAGAGAGTATCTGTAAAACTCATTCAAGGAATTTTGAGGGATAAGGAAATTGAGCAGCGACTAGAAGAGGCATATATAAAATAGTACAATGAATCTCTTTATACCCTTCATCTATATCAACAGTATCAAGATTTGTCATGCCTAAAAAGTTTACTCCTTTTTTGTTGTTGCAGAAATATTTTGATGCACGTTCAGTCACATTTTACCTGTACGTATTTCAGTATTCATCTTAGAAAAGAAAAAAAAATGACACTTTCTGTAAACTGATGCCATAATCTCACATGTTAAAGTTAACAGTAATTATTTAATACTAATACTCTGTCCTTGTCATTGCCTCAATTTTGTTTCAAGTGAAAATTGTTTAATTTTGGACCCAACCAAATTCTGATTTACATGAAGTCGTAGTACATTTTAAGTCTTCTTTTGTCCGGAGAGTAATCTCTTCTTTATTGACGAAGCTGCATCAGTTGTATTGTAAACTGTTTTTGTGTCTTTGCTTCGTTATGGTATCATTTATTTTTCTGTTTTCAGTATTAATCTGTAGTGCTGTTTGATTAGATTTAGGTTCAACTACTTTTGAGTACATCATAATTGGTTCTGTGTGCTTTTTATTACATCACATCAAGAAGCATATAATGTTTGGTTTTCATACTCATCATGCTAATGTTGATCATTGAAGTCAGTTGGCAATACCTGATGTTTTTGTTGATAATTTTATATTAACCTTTCATCTGATGATTTTATCCATTTATGATCTTTATCAAACTTAATTTTGTCATTAGGTTTGCAAAAGAGTAATTTTCTAACTCTGTCAATGTCTTTAAAAATTGTAGAAATTACAACATATTTCCTACTGATGGGAATAATTCAATAGAAAAAAATTATGATGTAAGAAATAACTCTAACTGGAGAAGCAGTGGACTTGGTAGTTAAGGGGGTACAGGGCCCAGTGCATAAGTGATGGTTAACCTTAGGTAGAAACAGGAACTGTGTAACTGACTTACCTAAACTTATAGTAGCACAGAATATATTTTATTAAATTTCTATGAAAACGTTGCTATTAAAACTGATAGATGTATGTGATTTTAGAAACCTGTGCGTTTTTAACATTTGATATTGTATGTTAAATCAAAACTTAAAGTCATTGTAAATGTCAGTACCTGTATTTGGCATTGCCCCTTCTTATTACACTTTTTGTGATTTCTTTTTGTTTTGTTTTGTTTTTTTTTGTTTTTTGTCTGGACACTTCGAAAGATTTTATTTTTGTCTCCATACCTGCACGTGATTTCTTTCTTAAAAGTGCAGTTTTAAATTAATGGTCTCTTAGGCCGGGCACAGTGGCTCACACCTGTAATCCTAGCACTTTGGGAGGCTGAGGTGGGCAGATCACTTGAGCTCAGGAGAGAATCCTATGCCACATGTCGAAATCCTGTCTCTACAAAAAATCCAAAAAATTAGCCAGGCATGCTGGTGCGTTCCTGTAGTCCCAGCTGCTTGGAGGACTGAGGCGTGAGGATCGCTCTTGAGCCCAGGTGGTGGAGGCTGCAGTGAGCCAAGATCGCACTACTGCACTCCAGCCTGAGTGACAAAGTGAGACTCTATCTCAAAAACATTAATTAATCAATCAATTAATTAATGGTATCTCATGTACCTCTATCTTATACAAAATATAGGCTTGTACTTTTATGTAACTGGTTTTCACCTCTTGTTGCTAGTCTCTTTCAAAGAGAAATAAATGCTACTGTTAAATAAAATGATAAACAACAAGCAGTTTAGTTTAGACACTAATTGAGCCTAAAAGCCTTTAAAATGACAGAACCAGCAACTTTTATGATTTATAGACTCATTTTTTTTAACACATTTTGGTGATACACCTGACAGTCTCCCTTTTTTGTGACTTTCTCCTAAAAATTACAGTTTTGTGTTTTCTGAGTGAAAAGGCCATACGTTCAGTAGAAGAATATGATAGCATCTCTTCTGAGGATTGTAGCATTTCTGAGTGGGCAGATATAGAATCTCCTTTTTTCTTTCCTTTTTTATGTTAATAGTTCTAATGCAAATTATGTAATTTAATTTTCAAACAATATGTACTGCAATTGTGAACCCGTGGACTATTTTCAAGTGTCCCACAGATGCTAATATGTGAAATTTAGCTGTAGACAATCATAATTCTTTATGGCTTAGTAATTTCCACTCACTATCTGTTAGTCTATACAATCTGAAAAGTGTAGGGGCCACTGTGTGCTCTGACATTGTTTGTATTATCAGAATTTTATTGACTACATAGATTTATAGTATCTTTAGTTATTTAGTGCCATGTTTTGTTTCTTTCTTTCTTTCTTTCTTTCTTTCTTTCTTTCTCCCTTCCTTCCTTCCTTCCTTCCTTCCTTCCTTCCTTCCTTCCTTCCTTCCTTCCTTCCTTCCTTCCTTCCTTCCTTCCTTCCTTCCTTCCTTCCTTCCTTCCTTCCTTCCTTCCTTCCTTCCTTCCTTCCTTCCTTCCTTCCTTCCTTCCTTCCTTCCTTCCTTCCTTCCTTCCTTCCTTCCTTCCTTCCTTCCTTCCTTCCTTTCTTTCTTTCTTTCTTTCTTTCTTTCTTTCTTTCTTCTCTATTTAAGTTAGACTGTTTTGGCATCCACAAAAGAGCACTCTGTAGTTGTCTTCAAAAACAAGAATGTAATCTGATCTCTGTTTCATATTGTCTGCTGACCTGGATAAGCACACTTTGTATTAGCTACATTGATCAGTTCCTTTCTAGTCATTTATTGGGCACTTAATACATTGCCTTGTAAAGACTCCCTAGAGTATCCCCATAAATTAGATCATTTTTTTGCAGGAACCACAATATACATCAAGATAGATAAGAATGAGAAAAGCTGATTAAGAGAAACTGGAAAAATTAAACCCACAGACTCACATTAGGTTTTTCAGGCTTTATCCACCCTTACAAATGAAAGCCATATATATTTTCTGTTGAAATATTTTGTAAAATCCAGAAGACTTAGATTTTTGTAGATTTGAATTTTCATTGTTTAAAACATGATAATTTTATTTTGGTATATCTCTAAGTTTTTCTTTTATTTCTGCTTCTAATTCCTGTAATCTAATTCTGTCTTCTAGAAGTATTAATGATACTCTTTTACTATTATTTTAATTTCAAAACTACTAGAAAATTGGTCTTGGTGTCAGAATCTTTAAAACAGTATAAACTCCTTATGACTTTTTAAATATTTGTAGTTTCACAAATTTGCCCTCAGAATGCATTTTAAAACATTTTACAAAGTACCTTGGAATTTTGAAACTGTAGCACCAAAAGGAAATATGTTAGGTAATTGAAAATGTTTCCATTAATTCAAAAAATCTTTTATAAATTTTAAAATCCCATTTTTTTTTAACATTTTAACAACTGTTTAGAAAAGAAATACTTATTTCATAGAAGCAAGTTCGTATGTTATGTTGGGACACTGAGAAAATTACAGTGGAATACCAGGCTTCTACAATAAGCCTCAGAATAGTCTGAAAAACTAATTTATTTTTATCGCCTTAATGTATATCTGTAAAGTATAAAATAGGCGATAGGACCTGTGTGTTAGACCCAATTTCACCTTAGTCTTGTCTTGCATCATATATTTACATTTTATTCACAAGATATGAAATAAATACTATTAATATCTTTAACATTTATGAATTTCAAGTTTTATAAACTATTTAAATTTCATGTTTAGTCCTAATATTTTTTATTAAAATTATATCATCAATAAAGACAGGACTGATTCATTTATCCAACAAGTGTTTACAGTGTACTTATTATGCGTCAGAAGCTATTGTAAACTTTGAGGATACTACAGCACAAAACAAATTTACACTCCACCTAGAGTTTATATTCTAGTGAAAAAGTGAAAAAGTAAATGTAAAATATCAGGTAACGAGTGTTGCTATGATTAAAGGAAGAACATGGTAAGTGATGGAACAAATGTACTATCTATATTGTTACCACCATTATTTTCAGATTGTAATGTCCTACAATTCTCTGTTTTTTTCCCCCAAAAGAGTAAGCTCTTTGAAAACTGGGTTTATTGATCTCTACTGGCATGTTACCAGTTTCTAACCCTAAGTTCTTTTTTAAGTACTCAATAAATATTTATTATGTCAATGAATCAGCGATATGTTCACAACTTCTCTGGATCTCTGATTCAGCTGGAATCCATATACCCCTTTTGAGACTAAAACAACTAGAAAAGAATTTATAAAAGGAGTCATAAGAGACATGTATATATTATGTTTGGTGCAATTAAATGTTTTTAAATTAGAGTTCTGCATTTTACATTTTTTTGGCATTATGATATCATCCTTTTTCAGAGTTTTTTTAATGCAAAATATGGAATATTTTCTGAAAATCAATCTTTTATCCACAGGTACTACTGAGCGAGTGTGCTTGATCCAGGGAACAGTTGAAGCACTGAATGCAGTTCATGGATTCATTGCAGAAAAAATTCGAGAAATGCCCCAAAATGTGGCCAAGACAGAACCAGTCAGCATTCTACAACCCCAGACCACCGTTAATCCAGATCGCATCAAACAAGTGAGTGTTTAGTTGAGAAATCAAAGGGAAATATCCACAGCATAGTATAAGTTCCTTACAAAAGAAGCCTTAAAGTCTTAGCATAAAACTTTTATTTTAAGCATACATAAAACATACCAAGTTGTCATTTAGTTATTTAAAGACTATCAAGGTCTCATCCTTAGATTGATCAATTAATTTATTGATCAGTTGAATTATTCATTTATTAGTGTTACATTGAGGAACACTTATGTGACTCTTAGTGATTGCCCTTTTTAAATTTATGGACACAAACTTAATTTATAGGAATTGAATCTATTTAAAATTATATCACTTTTTAAATAAAGTATAAGTACTGCAATGACACATTCAAAATTTCTAATACCCTATTTTTAGTGATATTTGTAGTTTTCAGGATAGTTATTATGCATAGAGGCTCCTGTTATTGTCATGTTCTATATATTTTATCAAAAAAATGTATAGTAAATTTATGTACCTATCATACAGTTGTTTGTTACAAATCAGTTATTGTGTTTTGTGTAACTTATGTAGTATTTAAACATATGTCATAAAGGGCCAGTGTTCATTTTTAATGTATGAGATTTTTTGTAAAAAAAATTTACTTGGGAAAAACTCATGTGAGTTTTTAAGATTGAGTAATGGCTGACATGATGTAGGGGGAAAATGACATTATTTCATGTTAAGTAAGGTGGATTCTTCCACCGTAAACTCTTTTACATCTATAAATTTATTATGTTCATAATTATTGTTTCTACCTTTGCCCTTTTATAATTAGTATCTTAATTTGTGACTTAATTTTACTATCACAGACTATGGCTTCAAAACAAATGTATTACTCTTCATTAATTCACAGAATATTTAATTTACAGAATACTCATGTTCATTGTAATAAATTTGAAATGTAGCTCAAAGTCTTATTAATTTCATGTTTCTGAATTTAAAAAGTATTCTTATACTGAACAGTGTTATGAATCTTACAATTTTAGCAATATATAGATAAATATAATATTGAATAATATAAACATAGAAATTGATAATTAGGTAATATATTTTCAAATTATAGACTAATGTCTAATTTTATACTAATTACTTTTTTTAAAAAAATCCCTTTATTTTTAAATCATGAGTAGGTAGTTGTTATTCTATACAAAAGTATTCATATTATACTTGTTGTCAATGTCAAATGGTTCAGTTTATACCCTTCATAAGTCTTAAAGGAAGTATCCCTTAATGTATACATGAGAGAATATAAATATTTTAAAGCTGTAAATATCAGTGGATATTTTATTTTTCACAGCCATTTACAGTTGTGTTTATTTTTTTTACCCTCAGTGAATACAAAGAATAGTTTGAAGACTGAATTCTTGAAATTAATACTGTGACTTTATCCAGAGCTTAAAAGTAGAAGTATAGTTAAAGACTTGGGTTAAAATCACCTGGGGCTAAGAGTTTACAGAATAAGCACTGAAGTATAAGGTCTGTTGGCTTTCTGCCTTAATCCAGCCTGTAAGTTTCTCCTTTTCTTTTTAATTTCTTTGAGAAAATTCAAACATTTAGGGATATAAGCCAATATCTTGATTTTTTTCTAAGTAAAACATAAAATTTAGTAGTATGATACCATTGACAATATGTTCAGGATACTGATATGAATTATTATTTTTTATAAGAACAAATATCTCATACCACCAAATAATGGTCTATGAATCATTGTTACAATTCCAGTTTTCTATATGGCAGTATGAGATTTGCAGGCTATCATATATCCAGTGCCAGTATAGATTTATGAAGACTAGAATTTTAAAATATTTGCTTTATTTTTATTTGCCTTTTTGGATAATGTTATTTAAATTCAAGATAAGTATAAAAAATAATAATGATTTATTGACGTTTGTGTATTTGCATCCATTTGTAAGCCCTGTAGGTATTCATGGAATTAAAAGTATTATTGGTTATTTAATATTTTCATGTAATCAATAATGTATGTACAGTGTATCATTTAAAAGGATTTATTAAAAAGACAACACTAACTCTAATAGGACATTGTATTTAACACTTACATATTTTCTTTATATTATAAAAGTTGAAAATTTTACTTGAAAATCAAATAAAGCAGTGAAATGTATTTCCAAAATATTATAAATCAGTCAGACCTTTTGCTCTAAGTCTGGGATTCTCTGACTTTCTAGGTATCCAGTTTTACCAATGTAGTACTCTTTGCTGGATTATTCTCTAAATAATAAGTATATAAATTTAAATGACCTTAATTTTACTTCTGAAAAATTATGCTGTTATTCAGTATAAAATAATTATGTCTAAAATCATTTTGCAATAGAATAGATTAAAATATATTTTGTATGTTGCTTATGTATGTTTTAAACTAAGTAAGTTGAATGAACTAGGTACTTTACCCAGTTGAAAACTGCCCTTATTTACTGAGTGGGTTCTCAGACAAGTATAATTTCTTGGGAAAGTAGTGCCTACTGGTCTCTCAAGTCTTTCATATACTAGAATAATGAAATTTAACACAACAGCCTTATATGTAACTTGATATATTAGATCTTGTGGAATATTTAATTCTTAATTCATATATGTATTTTTTTCTAAAAGCTACATCAGGGAAGAAGTGGCTATGGACATTTAAAGAATTCTCTTGTATTTAAAAAAAATCAAAGTAAGATATCAAAAATATTTCATTTAACCCAAAGAATTTTACTGTTATCATGATAAATTGACAAAAATAGCACTTGTTAATTTGTTTGTTCATTATTCATTGACATGAATAATTATGAATTTACTAAATGCTTTCTTAGTAAGTAGCAAAATATACTAAATTGTAGCCCTTGCCCTTGCAGACCAGTTTGTGAGATAAATACTTAAAATAACTTATAAAAATTAAAATTGTAGGTCGGTTGCGGTGGCTCACGCCTGTAATCCCAGCATTTTGGGTGGCCGAGGCGGGCGGATCACGAGGTCAGGAGATCGAGACCATCCTGGCTAACACAGTGAAACCCCGTCTCTACTAAAAATATAAAAAAATTAACTGGGTGTGGTGGCGGGCGCCTGTAGTCCCAGCTACTCGGGAGACTGAGGCAGGAGAATGGCCTGAACCCAAGAGGCGGAGCTTGCAGTGAGCCAAGATCGTGCCATTGCACTCCAGCCTGCGCAACAAGAGGAAAGCTCCATCTCAAAAGAAAAAAATAAATAAATAAAATTGTATTAATATACCAAAACTATAATATATACAATATGCTATAAAAATTCAGAGGCGTGGCCAGGTGCTGTGGCTCACGCCTGTAATCCCAGCACTTTGGGAGACTGAGGCAGGCAGATCACCTGAGGTCGGAAGTTTGAGACCAGCCTGACCAACATGGAGAAACCCCATCTCTACTGAAAATACAAAATTAGCCGGGTATGGTGGCCGGGTATGGTGGCGCATGCCTGTGGTCCCAGCTGCTAGGGAGGCTGTGGCGGGAGAATCGCTTTAACCCGGTAGGCGGAGGTTGCAGTGATCCGAGATCATGCCATTGCACTCCAGCCTGGGCAACAAGAACGAAGCTCCGTCTCCAAAAAAAAAAAAATCAGAGCCATGTGAAAGAAATACAGGCCAGAGTGACAGTTAATAGTCTTGTAAATAGATGAAAACTTGACTGGACCTTGAAGAATGTATAGGAATAGCCTAATTAGAGGAGAAGGAAGAAAAACATTTATTTTAGGAAGGTGAAACGATATGAATTTGGAGTGAAGAGTATCATATTTGTTGAATAGTAAGGAGACTGTATTGGCAGAAGTGGGGCATTTATGTTGCAGTTGAGAGGGAATTGATGTTAGATAGATAGTATGGAGCCAGATAATGAAAAACCTTTGTTGTCCAGTCAAAGGGCATCCTATGGAATACAGATTTGCCAAACATTTTCCTAAAGAGCCCTTTTAATTTATCTAGAAGATTGTGGGGGAATAAAAAGAAGTCACTTACGCGGTTTGTTCTCTCTTGCACTAAAAATCCAGACAGGCTCTTAGAGTGCTTGTAGGTACAGCTATTCATAGGAAAAAGAGAACTGTGAATTGACTAGTTTGGATGCTGGAAGACAGTTCGCTTGTTGGAAAAAAGGGAGGATATTTGTCAGAAATTAAAAACTAAAGATGACAGTTACATATTTAAATATTTTATTCATTTTGGTACAGTATGTATACAAATGATACAGTATACAGATTTATTTAACAACACAAAATAGGGGTTTGGGAAGGTGATTACTTCAGTAATGTTACTTCACTAGTAATAGATTTTGAATTACAATGGAGATTTGTTCTCTGCTGTTTTCACTTTGCCTATAAATATCAGAGGTTCTTGACAGTCTATTACTGCAGACTTGCTTGAAAGCAAGCTCTGTTTATTACAGTGTTTATTAATAATAATATTATCTGGCCCAGCAAAACTGTCATTTGTTAACAAGAATTCATCTCATAATTTGTAATAATTTTGAACTTATTTCCAAAAGCCCAGTTATGTCTACATTTAATTAAGTACCTACTGTTAAATTCTTGATTTTTAAAAAAACTTTATTCCAAAAGATCCACTGTTTTAAAATTGTTGGTAATTTTTCTGTAATAAGTATTTTCACCCTTCAATGTCTAAAGAATTATTCAACAGCCATTCAAGTAATGTAGATAAAATATATATTATGCTTTTCCATTTGAAAGAAAAAATGGCGCTAAGAAATGACTGTCCTTCACATTCATTATTTGAAAAATGTAGAAAAAAGATTTCGTAGGAATGTGTACTTTGTTCTAACTAATACATCAATATATAATGTTATGTGGATATTCAGTTAATTACATCTTCATGATGTATATCAGAACTTTTACTAAAGGATATTTAACATTAAACCGCTAAGCTTTAACTCTGCACAGTAAATGGATATAAACAGTTTGCTTATAAAATGTTAAGGAAACAGGCCAGGGGCAGTAGCTCTTGCCAGTAATCTCAGCACTTTAGGAGGCCAAGGCAGAGGATTGCTTGAAGCCAGGAGTTTGAGACCAGCCTGGGCAACAAAGTGAGACCCTGTCTGTATAACATAATAATAATAAGAAGAAAATAAAATATTAAGGAAATAAAAAAATTGTACATTTATTGAATGTACAAATGTACATTGAAATATTTCTTAATGGATTTTTGTTTTATAAGAAATCTGGGCCGGGCGCGGTGGCTCAAGCCTGTAATCCCAGCACTTTAGGAGGCCGAGACGGGCGGATCACGAGGTCTGGAGATCGAGACCATCCTGGCTAACAGGGTGAAACCCTGTCTCTACTAAAAAATACAAAAAAACTAGCCAGGTGAGGTGGCGGGTGCCTGTAGTCCCAGCTACTCAGGAGGCTGAGGCAGGAGAATGGCGTGAACCCGGGAGGCGGAGCTTGCAGTGAGCTGAGATCCGGCCACTGTACTCCAGCCTGGGCAACGGAGCGAGACTCCGTCTCAAAAAAAAAAAAAAGAAATCTGTATGGTTTTATCTATATGGTTGAGAACAACTATCACACCTGTTCCATTGATTTAATAATCTTTTACAAGTACTACTTTAGTATATTTACATTTAGCTGTTTATGAGAACACTTTTTCTCCTAGTATTTAAAAAACGATCAACTGAAATGAAACTTTCCAGAATATTTTTATTGTTATAAATTGAATTTATAAAGCAGGGATCCTTTTGTGCTTAAAAGCATTTTTATGAATAATAGCTGGAAAACTTGTCGCATCTTTATTTCATTACATTTTCATTGTTTTAAGAATTTAAAGTAAGAAAATATAGAGACAACTTACTGTAACATTTCAACAGTCTTATAACTTGAAACCCAAACTTGCATAATTTTTACTTGTTTATTAAATATATTAAAATGTAACCTCTTAACAGATTATGATGTTTACCAACCAAAATTTTAATTATCTTAAGCACATTAATATTATCTAGAAATTTAAAATCATTGATTTTATTCTTGTTGAAAAGAAACAGCATCACAATTATTAAGGACAATTTAGATGAATGTAAGTTGTATCAATTATTAATACATGTCCAATATTTTATATATATGCCAAACAGAAAGGCAATAAAAATTGACAGAAGATCATATTAATCTAAGTGATTACAAATTCTGAGTCATTTGATATTAAATTTTAATTTTAATTAAAAGTTTAATTTGCAATTAAACTTTTTCTACATAGTTCTTAGCAATTAAGACCTTGTTGAGAATTTGTATCCAAGACAAGGTGGATGTCATATAAAACCTATAGTACTTCAGAATGATTTTCCATTAGATAGTACTTCTAATGGAAATAGAAGAGCTCAACACACATAGAATCATGCTTCTGTAGGTTAATCAACATGGATTCTAAGCTATATTGGGAGAAATGATCTCTAGATTTATTTAACACATACTTAGTCACCAGACTCATTATTCATCTGAGATTAGTACAGAACAGATTTTTACATGTATGTTAACTCCTCCCAGGTATCCTCTGTAGGAACAGTTGTAACCAACGGTAGAAAAATAAAACCTTTACTATTCAATTCATAGAACAAATCTTAGCATGGAGTCATTAGCACATGTCTCAGCATAGTATTGCATGGAAAATAAAATACTATGGAATTTTTTAATTATTGAAAATGAAATCTCTCTTGAGAAATAGCAAGAATTAATTTTAAAAAAACAAAAATAGAAAATAAAAGATGTAAAACTTTTTAAAATTTTGAGGATTTACTGATTACTATAGTTCCCCTACCCCTTTTTTTAATATGATTTGGTAAAAATCTTGGTTTGACTCACTATTAGTTGTAGCCTTCCTAGAAGTATTTAGGTTTTAACTTTAGAAGAATCGGAAATTATTTGAGGAGTGGACTATATAAAACATGGTATGATGTTAGAACCAGTAGTATTTTGTTACTGGAGGACAGTGAATTAACCAGAAGCCTGTTAATTTCTTATTTTTTTTTTTTTACTCTTAATGGCTTTATTGTACCCAAATTACAACTTTTGAAATGTTAAATGCAAAAATATGACTTCAAGTAATTTCATCTGCTTTTCCTGACACTGCTGAACCTTTAAAGTTATGCTTTTGCTCATATCTGAGTAATTTTGACAAATATATATTAATATAATGTAAAACATAATGCCCATATACAATTGTATCTTTAATATAAAAACATATCCCATTTTACCTACTTAGAAATATTATCTATTGAGGATGTAACATAAGCAATGCTATTTTGCTTAATGAACGTATGACACTTAAAAACATTCTTAACATCTTACACTTTTAAGGTTTTTCTGTTAGACATAAGAACTTTTTAAAATATCTTAATGAATTGTTCAACATGTGTAGATGGCCTTATATAACATATTATGTATATAGTAAGTGTATATGTTTAGAAGTGAAGTGAACAATAAATATGATTCCTAACATTTTTGTGTTTATTTTTAACACAGCTGATGATGCTATATTATACTCTTCATCTATATTAAATTTACTCTTTAGGATAAATGATAAAAATATTATGATAATTTGTTAGAATGCTATTAGTTACCTGTTTATTAATATGAGGTTAATGTTTACATTTTCAGACGGGCCTTAAATTTATTAAAAATTAATATTTTAGAAGATAATGTGATATTAAGAACTCAGAACTTCACATTTAATTGCTTTTAAGTATGGATCCCTAAATTCATGTGGAATCAACTTGTTGGTGATGTTCAACATATTAAGTAGGTGGATAATTTTATGCCAAAGTAAACTTCATTTCACCACTTCTTCAAATCTCTGACTGTATTCATTGATAGGAAAGTGACTCTTTTGGTTTTATTCATTGAACTTCTTGAATTTTTTTTTTTTTTTTAACATCTCTTTTCCCTCAAGAAAACAAGAGGGAAAGAAATGAAACTATTATTCATGAATATGATCAGGATACTTTTAGTACTCATGTGAATTTTTTATCAGTCACCATCATGATTTCAAGTCATGAATTTATTTTTACATGCTTATGCATGCATGTTTACATGCATTAGTTACTTAATTGATGTTAAAATCCATTAAATTCAAATGAATAGGAGAAAAATTTGTTCATAGGATTTTGTTCTCGTTATATTACATTTTATTTTATTTTGTTTTATTTAAATAATCAGTTTAAGGCTTATAAAGGTTGATTTGCTCCTGAACTGCTTTGTTTCCCAGACATTGCCATCTTCCCCAACTACCACCAAGTCCTCTCCATCTGATCCCATGACCACCTCCAGAGCTAATCAGGTACAGTATCATCCTGTCATCTACACCATACTTTTCACGGGTGATTGCCTGCAAACTGGAGAAAAAGATAATGGTGGGTTAAGGATTTATTCGTTCATTCACATATATGCACCATAATCAGATTCCAAATAACCTAAGAAAGAAAAATCAATTATTTCTAAAATTTTGTATGCATTTCTAATTTTAGATAACAAATACTATATTCAGATATTAAACTACTATAATTTTTTATTATTTTTCCTTAAAATTGTGACTATGTAATGGAGCTCTGAAGGCTATTTATTGAATTGGTATTTTTAATTTCCCTTATTGTATCTTCCTAGAATTTTTCATGTGTAAGTTAAGGATATCATATATGTAAAAAATAAATGTATAAATTGAGCAAAGGTATATCTTTAAAAGTGAACGCAATTTTATTTGCTTTTTATTTGAGACATGCCTTATTATGTAAACAACTTTCAACTATTGATGAAAAGCATTTCTAACAATCTAAAAGAATTGAAAATTGGTATTTGTGGTAATTTTAATGTTTAACAACTCAGGAGAAAATTCTAAGCATTTTCATTGCTCGACTGACAAACTTTGCAAGTAGAATATATTTTATTAGTTTGATTTATGATTGTTTTGGTACTATTTGTAGGTCATTCTTCAAAAATGTGGTTATTTTTGACAAATATAAGAAGATTATCTAAAATATTTGTGTAATTCAGAGTCATACTGTACTTTAATTTGACAAATGTTGAATAATATATTTATTAAAATTATTAAACACATTTTTATTTTGTCTGAGTTGAGCTTCATTTAGGTGAGAAATGTTATTTTCTTTAATATTTTTGCTTTTTTAATAATAAAAGGCTTTATGGGGTTATTTAAATATTAAATAAAAGCTTATCTGTTTAATATATTTTTCATATAGTTGACTAACAAATTATTAACTTTGAACTATATTTGCTAAATATATTAAATGTGATTTTTTCGTATTATCTAATATAAGACTATCAGAACTATTTTGCTGATTTGTTGATCCTAATACTTTTGCAACCTGAAGAAAGATTTAAATATAATAACTGGAAGCAAAACTGATATTTAGGATGATATTTTATATTACAGGTTTGATTTTCATTTTATACAATAGCGTTCCCTTCAAACAAAAGTATTTTATAATGCAAACATTTTTAGGTCCAATAAATTGGTTAGTAAAGTACACATCTCCCGTGGTAAAAACCAACACTTCTCTTTGAAGGAAATGGTATCACATAAAGTGACAAACCAACACTTCTCTTTGAAGGAAATGGTATCACATAAAGTGACAATCAAGCTTGTATTATAAATGCATGAGGTTTAAAAGTATACTTACATTTTTACTCTACATACCTTATCTTTTACTGAGTTTTAATTGTATGGTGTAAAAACCTTTTAGGAAAACAACTGATTTTATGTTTTTAATATTTCTTTTGTACTTTATCATTCCGTCTTTTCCAAATGTAAACGTGACAAACACAACCACATTAAAAATAAAACGAATGATTTTTCTCAAGGTAAAAATCCCTGGATCTAGAAGAGAAAATCTCCTTAATAATTTTGCCTTTGAAGCTAAATTTGTATTTTCTTTCATTTATTCTTATAAGAGCATGTGAATCTTTATAAAATGGTTTCTTAAAAGGCTAATTATATATTTAAGTTTACTAATATTATATTTTTACCCTCTAGATAAAGTGCTTGTCAAATCTAAGTTTTGCTATTTTGAAATAAGTCATTTGTAATTTTATATTCTGTCCACTATACTCTGTTATATTGTTACTTATACTCTGTTTTCTTCTGTTCTTGTACAAAGAAGCATAATATCTCCTGGATATCATGAAGCAAGATATAAGAGAAGAACAAAACAAAATCTGTAATTCATAGAAAGAATTGTAATCATCAATCTTTCATATTATTAATAGTTTATAATTACTTTTTCCCCAAGAGTATTTTCCAGTAGATTCTAATCATGTGGTAGGACAGAAGGAAATGTATTTTTTGTTGTTCATTTGTTTCTTGTCAATAGTCCCAATTAATATAGCTTTGCTATACTGACTTATATCTGGAAGTGTATAAACAAGATAAGAAAATAGGTTCTAATATGATCATCTTAAGCTATTTGTAATAAAAAGAACTAATGGATTGTCAATATTCAGAAAACCAAAAATAAAAAACACAGAAAACTATTCAAGGAGTAAGTTTGATCTGCATTTCCAATATTTAAAAATACTTTTTATTCTTTTAAAAATGATGACATGTTTCAGTACATACCGAATTTTACTTTATTAACCTTGAGACCCCTTAACACGTTTCCATAGGTCAGACTGATATACTCTGACTACAGTGTTGTTCTGTAATAATTTCCTCCTTAAAACTGAAAGACTATTATATGAGAAGTCTTATGAAATGATGGCATGGTGGCTCACACCTGTAATTTCAACACTTTGGAAGGCCGAGGTAGGAGAATCACTTGAGGCCAGGAGTTTTAGACCATCCTGGGCAACATAGCCAAGACCCTGTCTCTAAAAATGTATACATTTGAAAATTAACTGGTCACAGTGGCACTTGCCTATAATCCTAGCTACCTGGAGGCCGAGGCGGAAGGAGTGCCTGAGCCCAGGAGTTCAAGGCTGCAGTGAGCCATGATCATGCCACTGATCTCCAGTCTTGTGTGTTACCTTAATTCTCAGTTTTCGCATCAGTGAAATTCAAATAATATCGCCTCATAGAGTTGTCATAAGAAGTGAAGAACAATTACCTCTTCTTAGAACAGTGTCTTGAATGTAACAAGCATCATATAAATTTTAGGTTATGTTTAATTTCTTATCTGTCAAGTGATAATGAAAAGGATTATTCTTTAACATAGTAAATAATAAAGCAAATAGCTTATTAAAGCTTTTGAGTTTTGCCTTTGGAAAGATTCTAGTATTAGTATTGGCTGTTTTTTCAAGTCTAAAATATTTCTGTAATTAAAGCCTGTCTCCTTTAAACTACTTTACAATTATTTTCTAGAAAGAGTACTCAGTTACTTGTTGCCTAAAAGTACATAAAATTGCTCTTCTTCCCCTACTGAAAAAGAAAAGTTATAAGAACTACCAGTTTGACAACTTCTTCTGTACATGTGTTGTATATTGTAAGGTACAAGTTTGATATTTTTCTACATAAGGAATTTTAAATACAAAGCAGATATAAAGATACAGTAAATAGATCAGATTCTTTAAAGCAACATGTTTAAACTTTCAAATAAAACTTAAACAGAATCAGTAGTGTTCAATCAGTTCTAAGTTATTAATACTAAGTTACTTAGTCACTCCATTAAGATTCAACAAAATGGTTTGGTTAATCAGTGGTACCAAAAATTAAATTTTGGTTTTAATCTTAGTCCTTCTTGTTAGCTCTCCTGGAATTTTTCTGAAATTTCATGAAAAAATAAGAGAATGATTTCAGAAATATGTGTTTATAAACATTTGTTTATTTACTGATAAGTTTGAAATTATAAGCATTTATCAAAATGTATAAAACACATGAAAATAGGTAGCTGATATATAGTACCCTTACTGTGGCTACAGAAAAATAAAAATAAAAATAATTGGTCTCACTTTAAATTCATGACCACAAGTCACAAATAGATTCTTAATTCTGTCATTCATAAGCTCATTGACTTTCTTATTCTCTAGATGACTATTTCACAAGTTCTCCTCTCTTTTCAATACTGTATTAATTTTCTATTGCTGTAAAACAAATTACCACAAACTTAATGGCTTAAACAACACACATTTATATTCTTATAATTTCTGTAGATCAAGAGCCCAGGCATGATTTAAGCCAGGCAGGCTGAGCCCTTTGCTTGTGACCTCACAGGGCTGTAATCAGTGTCAGCTGGGCTGCAATCTCTTCTATAGGTTTGACTAATATGCTTCCCTGTTCATCCAGGTTGTTGGTTGTTGGCAGCGTTCAGTTTTTGTGAGGTTTTTTTTTTTTTTTTTTTTTTTTAAGCTGTTTCACTGAGGGCCACAACTTATAACTGGCTGTTGGCTACAGGCAATTCTCAGATTCTAGAGGCCACCCACGGTTACCTGCCACATGACCCTCTCCACAGGGCCATCAAAACTTGGCTGTTTGCTTCATGCAAGTCCATTAGGAGAATCTCTCTCCATTGTATGCCAGCAAAAATGGAGTCTTATATATTGAAGCAAATCACAGGAGTAACTTTCTTACCTCCTTTACCCTACAACATAATTTAATCATGCTAATGACATTGCATCATTTTTTCCATATTCTTGTAGTGAGAAGTAAATCATGTGTCCCACTCACACTCAAGGGGAGAAGATTGTACAGGTTGTAACGCCAGTGGGTAGAGATCATGGAAGTTTTCCAAGAATTGTCCCTACCACAACCCCCACAATGTTTCTTGTTTTTTATACTCTCCCAGCTAATGACCTTACTTCTTTTCCTACTTCGCTGAGAAAACTGAAGCAATCAAAAGTGAACTTCCACAAACTCATACCAACAACTACTTAATGAAGCAGCATTTATACCCACATAGTCTGCCTTCTCATCAATTACTGTAGGTAGATTTTCCCTGCTCTTGTCTAAAACCATTCATTTCAGTTGTCCATTAAACATTCTTCCTTTACTCAAGAACTTTCCTTCATCAATTCTACCTTCTCTCTCCTTTTTCTGTCAAGTTTTTGCTCTCTACAGAATCATTCCCATCAGTGTGCAACTGTTTTTTCTGTCATCTTAGAAAGCCAAACAAAACTTTCTTCATGTCACTTCCCCCACCAGCTAATGCCCTGTTTCTTCTACTCCTTTGTAGTAAAACTTACGAAAGTGTTACCTCTACTCTATTTCCCAGTGTTGGTATTCCCATTCTTAAAGCTACTTCGCTCAAATTTTTGCCTCCCCCATTCCACCAAAACTCTTTGCAAAAGACATCAATGATGAGCACTTTGCTAATTCCAGTAGTCTGTTCTTAGTCTACATATTACTTTACCTACCAACAATATTTTTTAAAATTTATCTCTTCCACCTCCTTGGTATACTTTCTTTACTTGACTTCCAGGATACTACACACTTTTGGTTTTCCTCCTGCATGGTTCCCCTTTGCTTCTTCTCAGAATCCTTGCTAGTTTATTCTCTTATTTCTATATACTTAATGATGAAGTGCTC
Organism: Macaca nemestrina; assembly: GCF_043159975.1. Taxonomy (NCBI): domain Eukaryota; kingdom Metazoa; phylum Chordata; class Mammalia; order Primates; family Cercopithecidae; genus Macaca; species Macaca nemestrina. The sequence continues at coordinate 81,739,573 of NC_092131.1, forward strand.
CAAGTCTCAATACTTGGGAATTCTTCTGAGTCTTAATTCTTTGTCTTTCTCTATTACCTTGGCTTTTATGTGCTGACATCTGCAAAATTTATGTCTCCGTTGTGGGACAAATGTACTGTTACCTTAGTCCATTTTGTGCTGATGTAAGAGAATACCTGTGATGGTAATTTATAAAGAACAGAACATTTTTTCTCACAGCTCTGAAGGCTGGGAAGTCCAAGATCAAGGCACTGGCATCTGATGAGGGCTTTCTTGCTGTGTCTTGAAATCGCAGAAGACAGAAGTACAAAAAGGGGATGAACACTGTGTTCCTACATGGCTGAAGAGCAGAAGAGAGAAAACTCACTCCTGAAAGCTCATTTTGTAGTGTTATTAATCAAGTCCTCATGACTTAAACACCTCCCAAAAGGCCCCACCTCCCAAAACTGTTGCATTGAGGATTAAGTTTCCAATACATGAATTTTGGAATGGACAAAAACATTCAAACCATAGCAACCATGAACTAAAGAAGCTTAATCTTTATTATTCCTCACATGTGCAGACTTATTACCTAATTTTATGTTCAGAATTTTAAATTTTGTTTTCCCAAAGTTGTCCCCTAAAGTAGTATATGCTTCAGGCCCCACATAACTTGTGATCACCAGATCTCAAAGTAAAACTCCAGGCTATGTCCAGTTCCCCACTCAGTCTTTCCACTTACATCCCTAATTGACATCTTAAGTGCAATAAGTCCAAAAACTACCCCTAACCTGTTCCTTTTAAAATAAGTCAGTTTTTTATTTCTTTACTGCCACCTGAAATAGTTTGCCATTTCACTGAGTAAAAGTCAACATCTTCAAAATGACCTTAGTTAACTTATAAGAAAAAGCCTTTGCCACACTATCTCTATTTCCTGCCACTCACCTCCTCACTTATGTTGCCCCAACCACATTGACAGTTGTTGCCCCTTGCAGACATCGGGCATACCCTCACCTCAGTATTTTTATCTTGCTTTTCTCTGCATGAAATTTTCTTATCATAGAGATCTGCTTGGCTAACATCTTCATAACTTTCTAGTCTGTTCAAAATTCACCTTCTCCTTAGGACTTACCTGACCTCCTTATATGGCAACCTGGCCTCCCCCTTCCCGCCACACTCCTGATTCCCTTTGTCTTGCTGTTTTTTAAGCTTTGTTCCATTGCCTCATGAATACTGTATACTTGGCTTCTTATCATGTTTATTGTGTACTGTGTTTTTTACTCTCCGAGTAAACTAAATTGCATGAGGATAGGGATTTTTTCTGTTTTATTCTCTGATATATGTGAGGCACTTGCCTGGGACATAATAGGTCCTCAGTAAATATTCGTTGAATGACTAGCATTGTTGAAAGAATAGACTTACACGTCTATATGTTCTAAAATTATTTGTTTTTTTTACAATATTTGAAATGAAATTTTGCATAGAATTCTCTCTAAAAATGTAAACCAACTAGAAAAGGATAATTTTAGTTGAATGAAGAGGTTAAGCTAAAAGAACATAGCCTTCTTAGCTTGATGTCTATTTCATGCCTTATAGTATTCAGAGCACAATTTAATTTGAAAACCAGTTGGGCACTTGTCTCAAATACAAATATTATCATAATTCTCCAACAAAATATAAAAATTAGGGCCGGGTGCAGTGGCTCACGCCTGTAATCCCAGCACTTTGGGAGGCCGAGGCAGGTGGATCACTTGAAGTCAGGAGTTCAAGACCAGCCTGGCCAACATGGTGAAACCTTGTCTCTACTAAAAATACAAAAAATTAGCTGGGTGTGGTGGCGCACGCCTGTAATCCCAGCTACTCAGGAGGCTGAGGCAGGAGAATTGCTTGAACCCGGAAGGCGGAGGTTCCAGTGAGCTGACATCACGCCATTGCACTCCAGCCTGGGCAACAGAGCTAGACTCCATCTCAAAAAAAGAGAAAAATTAATTTATATTTCTTTCAGCATATGTGTGTGCGTAGTGTATTGTGTTTGTGTGATATCAAGATAATGTTCATCAGAAATATATAAGAAGGTCCTAGAAATATAATGACATCCATTTTTAATGAACTTACTGACTTTGTTATGTATATTAGATTTTATGTGCTTTGCTTATCATTAGGATGAGAGTTATGAAATTACTGATATTTGATTGTAATTTCCTGTGGCTCAACTTAGTATGTATCATATACATATCAAAATTGCAAACATTCCTAGAAATAAATTGAATCAAAAACACTAAATTCATATTACATAATATATAATTTTTATATAAGGGCATGAAACACTCCCTTAATAAATGGATAGCCTTATTATAATTTTTGTGGGGAAGATTTAATATAGAAATATCAATCCTTTTAAAATTAAAATATAAACATGATTTTCATCATATTCCCATTTTTCTGTGTTTTGAGAAAGATAAAATGATTTTAATATGTATGTAGGAACAAATCCCTGATAATTATCATCAGTCAACTAATAAAAGAATTATCAAGAAACTAGTAATACTGAGATCACCCAGCATTAAAATTTACTATAAATGTGTCACAATAAAAGTGACATACAAATAGATGCAATTGATAAATGAAGTATATAGGTATTTCTGAAATAGATCCAAGGAAAGTCATGCATCACGAATATGTTCTGAGAAAAGTATCATAAGTGATATTGTTGTGTGAACATCATAGAGTGTATTTACATGAACCTAGATGGTATAGCCTATTACAATACACAGCCTGTTGCTCCTAGGCTACAAACCTATACAGCATGTTACTGTACTGAATGTCGCAAGCAATTGTAACAGTGGTATTTGTATATCTAAAGATATCTAAACATAGAAAAGATAATGTTTTGGCTACTACATCACTAGGCAATAGGAACTTTGCAGCTCCATTATAATCTCATGGGACCACCATATATATGGCCTGCCATTGATGAAAACGTCGCTATGCAGCACATGACTATATATGGGAACTTAATGTATGATTAAAAAAAAGTGTGATCTAAGGATTTGGAGAACTGTGGTCTTGAGCCATAATACCTGGCTTCCAATCAAATCTTTGTTACGTCCGAAGTTTATAATGTGTGAGGCCACATTTTTTATTTTGCCATGCGTGTTTTCTCATTGAAAAATGTGGGCACCTACCTCGCAGAGTTGTCATGACTTTTTAATGAATGAATGCATGAGAAATATTTAGAACGCTGTCTGGTCCAGAGTAATATATAAGTGTAATTTTAATTCATTATTAAAAAGGATGTTTTATTTTATAAATGGTGCTGGTATATTGACTGTCCACCTGAAAGAAAATAAATTTCCACCTCAGACGATATGCAGAAATAAATCTCAATGCATTCAAGATTGAAACTGTAAGACTATTTGAAATTATGGTGTATGAAATCAAGGATGACTTAAGCAAGAAGGAAATCCAAAACATAAAACGCTACCAGATTTGAGTATATAAAGTTATTATTTTTGGTATAGCAGAATACACCATTAATAAGCAAAAGAAAACAAAAAATATGTTGAACACGTGACAATTAATTAGTTTCTCGGCTATACAAAGAACTCCTAGGTTCATATGAAAACCCAATATAAAAATGTAAAGGCAATTTACAGAGGAGGGAATGGAAATGTACAATACAGATATAAAAACATGTTTAACCTCACCAGTTATCAGGGAAATTGCAATCAACATCACACAATTGCAGTATTTTAAATCAGATAGACAAAACTTTGTGTATAATACACATATCAGAAATGCAAGATGTGTGTGTGTGTTTATAAATCTAAAGTGCTGGCAAAGATACAAGAAATAAACATGCTCATACAATGTTGATGTAAGAAATGCTACAACATTACAGCTTTTGAGATCTATCCTGTAAAACTTACTGCACCAATACATAGAAACAAATACAAGAATGTATGTGTGATAGAAGTTGGAAAACAATTTCACCCTTAATCACTGGAGAGTGATTAAATAAATTCTGATATTGCAGAATAGTATGTGGTGAAGCTATTTAAAATGCTGAGTTAGATCTGCATGAACTAGCCTAGAATAGTGTCATACAATATGAAGAAAATTAAGTTGCTAAGAAACATTTGGCCCTATCTTTAACTGTCAAAAAACTTTGTTTATGTATTATTAGAGTGATGACAAAGAATATGAAAATTACTACATTTTACTTCTTATATCTCTACTTTGTTTTTAAAATGTAACAGAGGATACAAAAGAGAATGGAAAAAAAAAATCCTTACTTCAGTTGTGGCATATGCAATGTTTTAAGGAAGATAAAGCAGTAATTTCCCAAGGGGAAAACTGGTTGTCTTTGACATTACATGTGCATTTAAGCTACTTGGCTTCTTGATTTCCTACTCTTTTGATGCTTTATTGAGGTCAAGAAGGCTCACTGGGGAGAGGCTTCAGGCCTAGAGGAAGCACTTACTGACTGGCAAAGGGAGTGGCAATTGCTTCATATTTTAAAGTTATGCCAAATTAAATGATTGCGTAATATATGTAATATTTTTATTTATCCTTTAGAGTTAAAACATAAAAAATACTCAACCCTAGCTTTACATCAAAATTACCTATGTAGATAATTAATAGACCTATTATGAGATGTTGCATCTGTATTTGAACAGTCAGATAAATATTTCATGAAGCTTCTTGAAATGTTTGGGAAACACTTATATGATAAGAGCACATTAGTTTATAATAAATTGATAATTGTGTACTATGTGACACTGTCTCTTTTTTTCAAGTGTTAATTCATCAAGACTTTACCATGAAACAACATACATACTTTGTGATTTGAAAAATACTAAATTCGTACAAAAATTCATACGTAGGGATTAGTTTCAGCATTGAGATTAGTTGGGATTTACTAATTAATGCAACTTAAATCTATGAAGGGTTATTATACAAAGGATGATTATCCTTTTAGATATAATTAGTGAATGTGAAGGTCTGGGACATTATTGTATACTACTGTGGACTTTATAAACACTATAGACTCAGGGCACACTGAATTTACAAAAAGAAAAATCTTTTTTTCGATAATAAATTAACCTTAGCTTAATACTTTTGACTATTACTAAATAGAGTTAGAGGTTCTCTTAGAGATTTTTATATGCAGATTACATTAGGAGTTTTGGGGGTGTTTTTGTTTTTGTTTTTTGAGATGGAGTTTCACTCTTGTTGCCCAGGCTGGAGTGCAATGATACGATCTCCGCTCACCTCAACCTCCTCCTCCCAGGTTCAAGAGATTCTCCTGCCTCAGCCTTCCGAGTAGCTGGGATGACAGGCATGAGCCACCATGCCTGGCTAATTTTGTATTTTGTTTTTTGTTTTGTTTTGTTTTGTTTTGTTTTTTAGTAGAGATGTTGGTTGGCTGTTGGTCAGGCTCGTCTTGAACTCCCGACCTCAGGTGATCTGCCCACCTCAGCCTCCCAGAGTGCTCGGATTACAGGCATGAGTCACCAAACCCAGCCTACATTAGGAGTTTTTAAGGTCGTTTAGCAATATTCTTGCCAAAAATTATCGATATGATTAAATAAGTGCTTCCTACCCATATTCATTCTGTTGCAGACTTCAGAGTTTGCTAGTGTGCTGTAGTGTAGATAGTCTATTATCCATAGCAGTGATGGGAATCAAATCTCCCTTAGGGCAAGTTAACAATACCACTGAAAGCAGCACACCATTAATGTTTTCAGGTTAGTATTACAACACAGTATTTAGTAAATACCAGGTTATGTGACATCCCAAAATCCCTTTTAAAAGTGTGATTTTATCTGAAGGCCTTTTTAAGTTTATGAAAAGCCTAAGACTTTCAGATTGAAGAAAGTAGTACACATCAGGGAAAAGAGTTAATGAAATAGTTGCTCTGTAACATTCCTTATTTTACATCCCATATATGGCTCAGGCATTGGTAAAATGCATAGAATACTGTGTCTAGTATTGGCTCGTATTAGGTAGATTTGCAAGATTCTCTGGACGACTTAGTAAGCAAAGGTGGTTTCTCTGTTTCATGAAAGTTTTCCCTGCAGCCATAGCTGCAGTAATTCTTGCACATAGTATATTCTCAAGACAGAACATTATGCATGCCTTTATATAACCACACCATTTAATGTCTCCTTATTCCACAATGTGTATTTATTTTCTTGTTTTGTGTGTGTATACAGTTCAATAGAATTTTTCATTTTTCAAGCAAAGCCATATAAAATTGAAAATATCTAAAATAGCAAAATTTGATGGTTATCAAGTTTATTTTAAACTTTTTTTTTTTAAAGAATGCTTAGATACGTGAATGTGTTCACATTATTTTCTCAGATAAAAGTAATTTTGCAAAACTGGGGAGTTTGATACCTTCTCGCTTTGGAATAAAAAAGTGTTTTTCCTTTTGACCTCAGAAATTTATAATTGGCCTTTTTGGTTATTAATTTTTCTAATTTTTTATCATTAGGAATTTTTCAGGAGACAATAAGTTGATCATTTTCGTTTATTCTGAATCTAATGCCTTATAATTCATTTTATTGGTGTTTGGTTTCGTTCATATTTCTTATTCAATTACTATTTAAAAATATTTTTGAAAAAGAAAACATTCCTTTTTATTACCTGGCTTCGAATTGCTTTTAGCCAAGTAACAGAAGTTTTAAAATTAGTGTATTCTTATATATGATTTATTAAATATTATAAATGAACTATTTCACCCATATATATAAAAAGAATATAGTTTTGTAATAGTATAGTTTGTTAAATTGCAGATGTGCTTCAGTAACCTTTTAAATGTAAATCAATGTTTATATGGTTATTTATGTCAAGTATTAATTAAATAATAATGTATAATATTTTCTTTTTTTTTTTTTTTTTTTTTGAGACGGAGTCTCGCTCTGCCGCCCAGGCTGGAGTACAGTGGCCGGATCTCAGCTCACTGCAAGCTCTGCCTCCCGGGTTCACGCCATTCTCCTGCCTCAGCCTCCCGAGTAGCTGGGACTACAGGCGCCCGCCACCTCGCCCGGCTAGTTTTTTTGTATTTTTTAGTAGAGACGGGTTCCACCGTGTTAGCCAGGATAGTCTCGATCTCCTGACCTCATGATCCGCCCGTCTCGGCCTCCCAAAGTGCTGAGATTACAGGCTTGAGCCACCGCGCCTGGCCAATATTTTCATTTTCTTAATGACAGTCATTTGGGATAGTAAATAATCAACCTCCCATTACTAGTAAGATACTGAAATATAAGCGTTTATTTTTTAAAATAAATATTGCTTTTAGGAAAACTGTTGGTGAAATTAAAATAAGAAATATATAATTCACCTAATCTGTAAATATAAAATACTTGTAAGTAATTATAATTTAATAAATCATTTCAAAAATATGGGACATCAGACTTTTCAACTAATATTTAATTTTAATGGTAAAAATGACAATCAAAAATGCATAAAGATACAATAAAAATTCAAATTGTGAAAGTTTTCCTTATAACTTAATTCTCTAGATACATAAATTTAAACAGAGATAGATTTTCAAACATACTTGAGACATTTACTTCCAATGTTATCTTATTTAGTTTGGTTATGTCATAGAGTATTAAACCATAAAGAACTCAAATTTTTAAAAAGTTCTTTATTCCTAGATTAACTTTATTTTCTAAATAAAGTGTGCTTTTTATAAACGGGCATTCAGGTTAGATGCATGATTTTCATTTAAAACTATGATTTTGAATTTTTCTACTTAAAAATTTTAAAATATTTTCTAGATGTTCTTTTCTGTCATTTATCAACTCACTATTTTATGGTCATGCATATTTTACAGTCCTTTGCTTAATGACAGGGATATATTCAGAGAAATGCAGCATTAGGTGTTTTTGTCATTGTGCATACATCATGGAGTGTACTTACACAAACCTGGAAGGTATAGCCTAATACACACCTAGGCCCTTGGTATAACCTATTGCTTCTAGGTTACAAATCTGTACAGCATGTTACCTTAATAATACTGCAGGCAGTTTAACACAATATTAACTATTTGTATAGCTAAACATATCAAAACAAAAAAGTACATTAACAATATTAAAAATACAGAATAAAAGTTAAAAAATGGTACTCCTATATATATAATACATGTATAATATGTAATATAATATAATATACTCCTGTATAGGGAACTTACCATGAATAGAATTCACAAGGCTAGAAATTGCTCTGGGTGAGTCAGTGATTGAGCAGTGAGTGAATGTAAAGGCCTGGGACATTACTGTACTCTACTGTAGACTATCAACACTGTACACTTAGGGCACACTAATTGTATAAAAATGAACTTTCTTTCTTTAATAATTAACCTTAGGTTAGTATAACTTTTTGCTTCATATATTTTTTAATGTTTTTGCTTTTTGGCTCTTTTGACTTTTAAACACTTAGCTTAAAACACTAATATATTGTCCAAAAATATTTTCTTTTTCCTTATTCTGTACACTTTTTTCTTGTTTCCTTTCAGCATTTGTTTTAGGTTCGGGTAATTTTACATGAGTAATTTGCATGTCGCTGAGGTTTGGTGTATGAATGATCCCAGATAGTGAGCATAGTGCTCAATAGGTGGTTTTTCAACCCATTCCTCCCAACCTCTCCCCTCTGGGAGTCCCAGTGTCTATTGTTGCCATCTATATGTTCATGTTTACTCAATGTTTCGTTTCCTCTTATAAGAGAGAACAATCAGTATTTGGCTTTCTGTTTCTGCATTAATTTGGCCTCCAGATACATTCATGTTGCTGCAAAGGACATAATTTTCTTCTTTTTTACAACTTTATAGTATTCCATAGTGTGTATATATCACATTTTACTTATCCAGTCCACCGTTGATGGGCATATAGGTTGATCCCATGTCTTTGCTATTTTGAATAGTGTTGTGATGAACATACTAGTACATGTGTCTTTTTTGTAAAGTGATTTATTTTCCTTTGGATATATACCCAGCGGTGAGATTACTGGGTCAAATGGTAGTTCTGTTTCACGTTATTTGAGAAATCTCCACACTGCTTTCTGCAGTGGCTGAACTAATTTACATTCCCACCAGTAAAATATAAGTGTTATCTTTTCTCTGCAACCTCTCCAGTATCTGTTATCTTCTGACTTTTTAATAACCATTCTGACTGATGTCAGATGATGTCTCATTGTGGATTTGATTTGCATTTCTCTAACAATTAGTGATGTTGAAAATTTTTTTCATATGTATGTTGGCCACATGTTTGTTGTCTTTTGAGGCATGTCTGTTCATGTCCTTTGCCCATTTTTAGTGGGGTTGTTTGTTGCTTTTTTTCTATTTAGTTTATTTTCATTTTGTTTTACTTTTAAAACTTTTTAATTAAAAACTAGGACACCAAAACTAAGACACACATTAGCCTACTCCTACACAGGGATGGTATCACCAGTGCCACTGTCTTCCCCCTCCACATCTTGTCCCACTGAAAGATCTTTGGGGGCAGTAATACACATGGAGCTATCCTCTCCTATGATGACAATGTGTTCTTCTGGATTACTTCCTAAAGGACCTGCCTGAGGCTGTGTTATAGTTAACTTTTCTTTTTTAATTAGTAAATAGAATACAGTCTAGAATAATGATAACAAGTATAGTGTCGTAAATATATAAGCCAGTAACAGTCGTTTATCATCATTATCAGGTTTTATGTACTGTGCACAATTGTATGGGCAATACTTTGTGTACAACTAGCAGAACAGTAGGTTTGTTTACACCAGCATCACCACAAACATATGGGTAATGCTTTGTGATAGGACGTTAACAAGGGTTACAATGTCGCTAGGTGACAGAGATTTTTCAGCTCCATTATAATCCTATAAGATCACCATACATGGTCTGTCGTTGAATCAGTCTTTGTTATTTGGTGCATGACTGTATATACATTTAAATATTTTGTATTTTTATAATGCCACTGGATTTCAAACCCTATGAAAGCAGAGATCTTATCCTTTTCATTTACCCCTACATCCCCAACATTTGGAATTATACCTGGCACGTAATAGCCACTCAATAAATAATTGTGCAATAAATTCCAGAAATGTGCTAAAATTATTTTTTCATTGTTCTACTTTTCGAGGATTCATTTATTCTGCAGCCTAATTTTGGACAATTGTTTCATTTCCTTTTGTTACACTGCTTTTAAAAAATAAGACAAAGTGTGTATGGTAAGAGAAAAAACTCATCTGAAATGCAATCTCTATTGCTCTCTTTCTGTTTTACCTGAATATAATTACATACTTTTACATTATTTAACCCAAACTACATGTATATGTATGTGTATATGTGTGTGTGTGTGTGTGTGTGTGTGTGTGTGTGTATTCAACTTTGCATTGGTATTTTTTACATCATTTTATAATTTCATACAGTGCCTTCATACTGTCCTTCGTATATGACATTCTGTGTTGTGACTTTTAAACACTCAGCGTAAAACACTAATACATTATGCAGTGTACTAGTGTTCATTGTACAGTGTACTAATACATTGTACAATGTTCTCTGTTTTGGAAATTTCCCCAGGAGAATTGCAGAAGGAGAGAAATAAAGTGAAAGATTAAACCCATTTCATAACTTGACGAATACTACAATATGATTTGCAAAAGGCAATATATACTGACACCAATGTTTTAAAAAAGAAAAAGATTAATAGTTTACCCCCTCCCTGATTTATATTTGCTTTATGTTTTACTTGATGGTCAATTTTGCTGCTCTACCTTGAATATATCTTTGATCATTTTAGAAATTAAATATTTTCCTATCTAATTCTTTAATTTTCATTATTTAACAATTTGCTTCACTTTTACTTCCCCCTAAATAATTTCATCTATTCCTATGTCTTTAAATACAATTTATATGTTAACTCCCACATTTCCCCTGGCCTCCAGCCCCATAATCAACCACTTATTTGGCATCTTCACTTGGATGACTGATAGGCATTTTAAGCTTAAAATGGATAAAATAGAATTTCTTCCATCCTCATCTTTCACCCCTTTTGCACCATTTACTTCAATGAACACAGCCCTATTTTTATTTTCATAGCTATTTTTTACTTTTTAATTTTAATGTTTAGTTTACAACATTAAATTGAAAACATTAGTTTTCATTTCAAATATTCAAATATGTTTAATACATCTTTTGTTAATCAGAATTAAGAACTCTGAACATGTGTCTTATAACATGTGCCCTGAAAGAGCTGGGCTAAAAAGAGGTGATTTAAAATAATAATGATTTCAAAGAGCTTTTTGTTAACACACGGATGATGAAGACTTACAGGCCTTTCATCAATATAACTTCAATATAGTAAAATCTGGTTTAGTAAGCATTAAGAAGACAATACCCCAAATTATTTTCACTTTTAAATAATGGGCTTCCCTGCAATAGTTTATTATTATATGACCTTCATAGTTTTTTAATAGTTATTTAACTTCTAGTAGTTTTCTTTTTTGAAATAATTATGTCTAAAGTGCTCATCATCTCAACATAACAGGAATAGTTTCAAGTGTTTCTCTTCTGTTCCTCCTTCTCCTAGAAAGCATAGGTTTTCTTTTCTGTTTTTCTTATTCCTAAGTTATATCCCTCCCTGGGATATAGTGTTGTATATCTTTAAATTTTGAATCATGTTTCAGGGGCAAAGTGAAATAATGTGTTAAATGGAAAAAGAAGTAAGTTAAATTTTGTCTTTAGAATATTGTCTGGGTAATTCAGTGGGGAGTTGAAGGAGGGGCTCATTGAAGAGTTTTGAACAGAATTTTCTCATAATGCTAAAATAAAGACCCCTTATCCTCAGTCTCACTAAGTTGTCTGATTTTATAGATGATGAAACTGAAGTGATTTGAGAAAGATCACATAGCAGAGCCAAGGTGAGACCACATATCTATTAACGGCCAAGTCTATATTTTTATTATACTACAATATGCTTTAGAGAGGATAAAGTAATAAGACTGAAGAACAGCACAGAATAGGACATATAGATCTAGGGAGCAGGGGAAGTCACAGATAGCTCCTAGGTTTAAAATCTGAGTTGGCAGTGGGTGAAGGGTAAAAATACATGAGACAAGGCGGCATGGTGTTTTATGAGAGATATTAGACATTGCTATGAAAACTGTTCTGCCTTTGATTTGGTTATCAAAAGTAGAGTAAACAAACTAGTGGAGAGTTAGAACTGCTTTTTAAATTCTTTTTGGATACTTCTATTCATGTAAATCTGTTGTACATATTTTATCAAATCAGTGCATTCACACAGGCAGTTATTTGTTTATTTGAAGTCTATAGTCAAAAGAAAGGATGCCATTTTTTCAGTTTGCTTTGTTCAACAACTCAATGTAGATTCCCCAAAATGGCACATGTATCTCCATTTGATGCTACTAAGTGGAGCCTCAGTAGCCTAAATTGTAATACATTGGGAAAATAAAAACATTTATCTGGTTAGATTATATAGTGTATATCATGGTAAAAAGTAAATTAATCTACTTGTTTTTCCTTACCAGAACTATGATATCTTGACTATTAAGTTTAAGAGATAAAATGAAATGTCAGTATTTTGATAGGCAAATAATGCATGATATAACAAGAATGTAAAAATATTTTCAAAGATACTTTTTGGTCAGTTACAAATTATAGAAGCCCTCAAAATTATAGAAATTATCATAATTCATTTCAAATTTATTTAAGCAAAAAAGAGAGTTGTATTTCCTCTGTGCTGGCTTTAGACATGGTTAGATTCAGATGCCAAAAAATGCTGTCTTATTTTTATCTAAGTTAACTTCATTTTCAGTCAGGTTCTTCCTTTTCTCATAGTAGTGGTAAGATAGCCACTAGCAATGACAGACTGGTGTTCTACTAGATTAGGAACACAAATATCTCTTTACCGACAAGTTTACCAAATTCTCATGCTCTTGCTTGGCCATCCTGTGTCATGTGCTCAAACCCAAACCAGTAAAGGTTATGGGTGTGAGTATAGCAACAGGTCAGACCTGGGTCATGTTTTTACTTCTAAAGCAAGCTTGTCCAACCTGCGCCCCAGGATGGCTTTGAATGTGGCCCAATACAAATTTGTAAACTTTCTTAAAACTTTTCTATTTTTTTCTTTGCATTTTTTAAAGCTCTTCAGCTATCATTAGTGTTAGCGTATTTTATGTGTGGCTTGAGACAATTCTTCCAGTGTGACCCAGGGAAGCCAAAAATTGGACACCCTTGTTCTAGAGGTATTGAAAGATTGTCAGCCTTATCTGAGGCAGGTACACTAAGAATGCGAAAGGGTGTTTTCCAGAGGAAAACTGGGGTTCTGTTGCCAGAAGAAGAATGACTGGATACCAACTGAATGACTGAGTAAAATAACAGGTATCCACTGTTGATAGGAATTGCTTTATAAGTGTAATGTCATATATGTGTAGTAAATATGGCAGCCCTAAATAAAATAATTCATGCTATTATTTGGGAGTAATGGAACTTGTTTTGCATTTACTTCAATATATGGTTTTATTAAATATTTTTTTATTTTTCTGCCATGATAATGAAGAAATATGATGCCTATAGATAATCTCATTCCTTTATAGCCATAAAACCATCATGAGTTGGAGTTCTTGTTTGTCGAAAGAGTAAATATATCTTAATGTCTATTTTTAATTAGAAACATATCAATGTTAAAATGGATTTATGTGGTATTTTTAAAACTCATAGGATTCTTACAGAAGTTATTTTGTGATTGCAAATAGAGAAATTGTAACTTTATTACTTTTGTTCTGAATCACAGTTGATGCTAGGATAATTAGTATAATTACATTGTTAATCTTTCCCTTTTTTTGGTACAACAAATAAGTTGTGAGTCTAGAATAAGGAATACTTAAGTAAAGATTCTTTTAATTTAAAAGTAGTAGTTTTAAGCTGAGTACAGTGGCTCACACCTGTAATCCCAGCTACTCAGGAGGCTAAACCAGGTGGATCGCTTGAGCCCAGGAGTTCGGGGCTGCAGCTATGGTTGTGCCACTGCACTCCAGCCTGGGTGGCAAAGGGAGACCCTCCTCTCCAAAAATAAATAAATAAATAAAATTATTGAAACAGTTCATCACTGCTAAAATCGGTTTAGATTTGAAACAGGAACTGTCCAACACAGAAATAACAGTGACCAAATGCATGGAAATATTTGGTTCTGAAAAAAGAGTGTACGGATATTACACATATGTGAAAGACCATTAGGGAAATATCTTCATCTCTCAAGGATTTTCTTACCTATTCTTTCTTTTTCCAGTTAAACTTTGTGTCTCCTTTATAACCTTTATATACTTCTGTGCCAGCACCTTTAAGACTCCTGCACTGATACACACTCATTTTCTACATCTATAAGCTCTTTAAAGGCAGGAACAGTGTCATATATATCCTTTATCTCCAGCTTTCAACACAGGGCTTGGGCCATTCAGTAAGCATTTATAAATGATTAGGTGGATGCTAGCAAATATAATCATAACTCTGAAGGGAAATCCGATTTGTAACTGTCAAGAACATATCTGATTTAGTTTTATACATGTTATACCAAATAATTTGTATGCATGCCATTGAAGATCAGTTCTTTTCTCCCAATTCTTTAGAAATAAGAATATGTATATTTATTTCAGCCAGCACATTAACAGACTTCACCAGTGAAAATGAATCCATGTACACAGTTAGAATTTGCTATTTGTCATTTCAGTTGGAAGTTAAATACTATCAATGTACAGACATTGCTTTGGTAAATGCCTTTATCTAAGAAGTAAGAGAAAATAATCTACCTTACATAATTATCTTTCCTTCTCTGTTTTTTCCCACCAGTAGTCAGTTATCCACCACCTCAAAGCTTTCATGTTTTTCTGTCTCACTTTTCCGTACCTCTGGCCCAACACTTAAAATGTAAATATAACACTACTCTCCTTGTAATATTATTTAACTGAATTTCAGTTTTTTATCTCAACTTCTTTTCAGAGAGTCTGTTTCCTATGTCTGCCCATATTAGATTAATATTGTATGCAAATAGATATAAATATATTTTTTAATTCTTCAGAGAAAAAAAAAAGACAGTGTAATGCAAAGAGGATTCTCATGTTCTTTTGTCAAAAATAAAAATTGGATGATAAATGCCTTGTGTAAGCTATTAAGTATTTACTTTTATTAAATTTTGAAAACTTTTTATGTTTATGTTTCCATTAATTTTCTAAATTTGGTAGTCTTATACAGAATAGCGTATTGCCTAAAATTAGAAAATGCTATATATTGTAATTACTAAGATGCAAACATTAAGTCTGCTCTTAAGTCATAACACATCTCTAGGTTTTTAATCTTGCCAACAAAATTTGGGGCCACATCAATATTTAATTAAACATTGATTGTGGTTGACAGATTTTTTTATTTAAGATTCTTTGAAATGGTTAAACACTAAAATTCAGGAGAAGGTATTAACTGCATAAAAGCACCTTTAATATAAAGATAGACATTGTCATATAATTCTTCAGTTTTCAAAGATATGGATATTTTTGCAAGGTGTTTACTGTCATTAAAAGTTAACATTACTTCGAATTATATATTGTTTCAAAGTTTTTGAGTATTGGTTGGGCGTGGTTGTAATCCTAGCATTTTGGGTGGCCGAGGCAGGTGGATCACCTGAGGTCAGGAGTTCGAGACCAGCCTGGCCAACATATAGTGAAACCCCTCTCTACGAAAAGAATACAAAAATTATATGGGCGTGGTGGCACAAGCCTTTTAATCCCAGCTACTTGGGAGGCTGAGGTAGCAGAATTGCTTGAACCTGGGCGGAGGAGGTTGCAGTGAGCCGAGATCACACCACTGCACTCCAGCCTGGGTGACAGAGCAAGACTCCGTCTCTCAAAAAATAAATAAAATAAATAAATAAATAATAATAAAACTTTGAGTATTGAAAAGAAGGAAAAATAAAGGGTTTTTTTTTAAAAAAAAAAAAAAGACAAGCTGATGTTCAATAATGTAAGTGCAATACCCACATGTGCAAGTTGTTTTAGATAATAGTTTTAGAGTTAAAAAGAAAAAAAAAAAAACTGTGAAAAAACATATATAATGTGAGACTGATTTGCCATGTAGTAGAAATTAATATCTTCACACATTTCATAGAGTAGATGTTATAAAATTATTAATAAAATTTCATTACCTTTTATTATCAGCCTATAATTAACCTTTTCTGTGCTGTTCTGCTTCAGGGTGATTATCACACAGGAAATCATTACATTGAACAAAACAAAAATGATTACTTGTAACTTAAAATAACATAAGACTAGGTCTTTTGAAAGTCTTGGCCGATTAATACATTTTTCTTCATTAAAAATACGTTAAAGCACTGCAGTTTGCCAGTACATATATGTCTGTTTTTGTTGTTGTTGTTGTTGTTGTTGTTGTTGTTGTTTTGAGACGGAGTCTGCTCTGTCGCCCAGGCTGGTGTGCAGTGGCGCGATCTCAGCTCACTGCAAGCTCCACCTCCGGGTTCACGCTATTCTGCCTCAGCCTCCCGAGTAGCTGGGACTACAAGCGCCCGTCACCATGCCTGGCTAATTTTTTGTATTTTTAGTAGAGACGGGGTTTCACCGTGTTAGCCAGGATAGTCTCCATCTCCTGACTTCGTGATCCGCCCACCTTGGCCTCCCAAAGTGCTGGGATTACAGGCGTGAGCCACTGCACCCGGCCCATAATGTCTTCAATAATATTACAAAAAGGTTATCATTTTGAAAAGAATTGCTTATTCATAAAAATACAATCATATTTAACATTCAGATACTTAAATCCTTAAAAGTGCATTTTCTCAGTATTTCATGTGTACACGATAAAAATAAAGATGATTGTAATTCATCTGTATAATTGGTATAGTATATATCATGGTTTAACTTTCTAATTGTAACACATTAACTTTTCAGACAAATAATTTTCTACAAAAAGAAGCTGTGAGCAAAATTAACAAATATTATAAAAATACTTCTCAGTCTATTTCTTGAAACTGAATCCACTTAATCAGGGAATATGAAGTTTGTGTTTAACATTCCCAAGAAAACTTAGACTATTTCTCAAACTTTCTAAGTTCTTGAAAACTTGGACTATTTTCCATTAAGTGAAATGATTATATAAACAAATTATAATTAAACAAAATTAAATTTCTTGTATTACTGTAAATTGTGTGTATGGAAATAAAATGAGGTGTGTGTGTGTGTGTGTGTGTGTGTGTGTGTGTGTGAGAGAGAGAGAGAGATATGTATAAATATATTTTATGAGGTGACTTGGTTTAGAATTTGCATTTATACTTTCTCTGCTTGCTACCTTCCAGAACAAAATTGCCTAAAATGCATGGCTGTATTTCTTTAAAATATTCTTATCCAAATTTGTGTTTTAAAGATAGCATTAGAGATGCTTGCTAAAAATTAGCTAATGAAATCTCTCATAGAATACCTCAAACAACTAAATGTCCTGCTCAAATTTTAGCACATTTTTTTAGCCTGCCCATTTTAATGTTTGGAACAAGGAAAGCTTACTTCAGTGCTTTGTCAGTGACACAACAATCACAAGTTTTGACCTACCCAGTGAGACATAAAACATTGACATATGTGTCACTATGCTTCCATAATATAATTTTAAATGTTAGTATTTATATTTTAATTTTAGGGATGATAGAAAATTTCATATTCATTTGATATTTCTTATAATAGTTTTTTATTGTGATTAAATAAGTCAAAATATGCTGATTTTTGTGGCTGGATGTTTCAATACAAATAAAAATGTCTATATGTGGTCATCCTGGACTGAGTATTCATGTCACTGCCGTAATTTTTCAGTATCTTCTGAAAATATGGTAGTACCATTTGGTAAGATGGTAGTAAGCCCTAATTTTAAAACTGTAGCTACGATAGCCAAAAAAGCAAATAATTAGACTAATTATTTTATAAATATAGATAGTGCAGCTAGGTAATATAATTCTTAAATAGGGTTAGTTCCAAGCCATTGAAAAATTAAAAATTATTAATTATTAGAAATCACTCATTATTCTGAAGTTATATTTCATGTTAGCTTAAATAAAAATACTAACAATTTTGCTAACCTTTATCTCTGAAAACAGTCATGAAACAAGTAAGATTTTTAATAACAAATATTCTGGGTGATAAGGAACATGAAATTAATGTTTTGAAGGGACTCAAGCTTGAACTTTCCTACTGTTATCTTTATTAACTTTGCTTTATAATTCTACATTCTTTGTTTTTGAAATGTTTTAGAACAAAGCATTTTCTTAAAGTTACAATAGGTGAAGAATCATCAACAGCATTGTGATTTTTGGAGCTATATAGAAGTGTTACCTTTGGTGTATAGTTATGATTCCCTCTTGTTAACATACTGATTTCTTATAAATTCTATTGCAAAATGCACAGTGACTCAAGGAAAAATTTTATTTAATAATTTTGACCTGAAAATTGAGTTTTTCCTTTGAAAATTCTAATTTGACAAGGTAGTTGTATTAAAGTGTGATAAAAGTCACTTTAAAGTTGTGATGTTTCTGTCTTTCATAAATTATGTTTAAACTAATTTTCAATTTATTTACTTTTCTAGGATAGCAAAGTAATATAATGTATGTGCACAAAACAGAAGTATTATTTATACGTATTTTTTTTAATTACAGGTAAAGATTATAGTTCCCAACAGCACAGCAGGTCTGATAATAGGGAAGGGAGG